>NW_027094111.1:3240730-4440730 GCF_029207755.1 Chamaea fasciata | reverse complement strand
AGGCGCGGGGCGGGCGGGCGCTGTCAGCGGGGCCCGCGCTCGCTCGCTCCGGCCCGGCCATGTCGTACGGGCCGCTGGACCCGAGCGGCCCCGGGGCGCCGCCGCCGCCCCGGGACTTCGGCGGCATCATCCAGACATGCAGCGGCAACGTGCAGCGCATCGCGCAGTACAGTGAGTGCGCGGCCCCACCGGGGAGGGACGGGGCGGCCCGGCCCGGCAGCGCCCCGGGGCCGGGAAGGCGAGGGTGCGGCGGGAGCCGGGGTGGGCACAGCCGCCCCGGAGCGGGGCCGGGCCGGGCGGACCCGGGCCGGGCCCACGGCACCACACGGTGATGCCCAGCCCGGCTGCAGGGCGGGGTGAACGCTGCGGGTGTTGTCGGTGAGCGTCTGTCGCTGTCACCGTCACCGAGCCTCCTCTTCCTTCCCCCGCGGCAGCGGCACCTCGGCCGGTCCCATCGGGTGCCCTCGGTGGGAGGCAGGAGCCCGAGCGAGGAGTCACCGCGCTCGGGAGCAGCTGCTGTGCCAAGGATCTCGAATAAAGTACTGGAATGGTCTGCCCGGGGAGGTGGTGGAGTCACCATCCCTGGATGTGTTTAAAACACACTGGATGTGGCTCTTGGTGCCGTGGTTTAGTTGAGGTGTTGAGGCTGGGTTGGACTCGATGGTCTTGAAGGTTTCTTCCAACCTGATAGTTCTGCGATTCTGTAACAGGGGATGAGAAGGTGCGGCTTTCCCCCTCGCTGTGCTGGCAGTGTCCTGCTCTCGGGCAAGATGTCCCTAAGGACACGGCGTTGCTCTTTCTTGGTCGAGTGGTTGTCATTAGAGAAAGTTATCTGTATTGTATGATTATCGTAGAAATCTCAGTAGTGATCGCTGAGATGATGCTCGTTAAAGCAGTCACATCCAGGAGAGTCTTTGATATAATCCTTCCTAAGGATACAGCCTTTGCTTAAAAAAGGCATTGAATGTTCGAGTGCCCGTGCAAGTTTTTAAGGGCAAGATCAGCTGAACATGTTGGCTCCTCAGAAAGTTGGTGACTTCTCTGGTGATACAAATACTGAAAATGCTTTGCTCAGTCATGTTCATTTCTCCTTGGTGTAGGCATTGCTGAATTGCTTCAAAGATTGCCAAACAGCATGGCTTGTTGAGTTTTTTTTTCCTTTTTTCCCCCTTTTTATTTTTTCCTTTTTATTCCTTCTTTCTTCCACGGGATTTCTTTGAGGCTCCTGTTCTAAGCAGCTCAGCTTCTCTCTCTCATAGGACAGGCTTCTGCTGTCTCATGACCTGCAGCCGTCCTATCTCCACACGCTGCCTATCTCAAGTTAAACAAATAGCCCTACAGTTTTATTGAGGTGGGTGGGAACACACAGAACATCTGACTTCATGTTACAGTAGTTAACTTCATTACACACTATATAAAAGGTTTCCCTTCAAGCCTCAGAGAAAAGGATATGTTGAAGCCTTAAGGCTGTCTTCATTTCTTCTTCCCCTGTAAGGAAAAGAGCAGGCAAACAGTATGCACTGCTGAGTATTACTCACTTCTTTGAGGAGTCTCTGTGGAGTGAGCATTTCACACAAAATATACAGAAAACTGGTGGTCTGAGCTGGCAAAACTCTTGTTTGCTCAGGTAATGTCGCAGACTTGCAGCTAGAGGAGAGATTGAAGTGTTTCAAGAAGTCTTAGCTGTCAGGTAGTGACTATGTGGGAGGCTCTACAGCCTGAAATTAAAAGCGCTTGGAGATGGAAAGCTGTTGACTTAGGGGCTCTGTGTGTTGGTGCATGCCCACTATCTAAAAAATAAAGAGCTCCAGCCTCTTCCTTCCATTTCCCAGACACTTTATTCTCATTTTGTGTAGGCTGTGTGTGTTGCTGTTGGCTGAGATAAACTAAGCAAAGTGAACTGCTGAACCTGGCTCAGGGCAGGACAGACATTGCCTGGCCTGGAAATGGGTCCGTGCAAGAATCTCCCCATGCAGAGAGAAAGAAGTCACAGAATGTCTGGACATTATGGCACAAATGCTGTTTGCCAAGTCCTCGGCATCCACACACAGAGTGCAGTCCTCGTGCCGTTTGTCAGCAGCTTGACTGAATTTTTCTGACCTTCCTGTGTCTGACAGAGCTGTGAAATATGTGCAGCCTTGCGTGCTGGAAGCCAAGCTCAGTGTATGAGGAGTTGCCAACCAACTCCTCACTGTGTAACCTAATGGAAGTCTGAAGTTCTAGGTGAGAATACACTTGGTGGATATAAAAGCTAATTACTGGCTAATTACTGATTAACTCATATTGCAGCTTTAGCTGAGCTGCCCTTGTTATAAGCCATTGGACATCCCTTTTAAAGAAGTGGCCATTGTAGGGATCTGATGCTTCTCCAGCAAGACATTCAATCAATTGCAGAGGCTCCAGGCTGAAAGCAGAAGTTACACAGGAGGGTGTCTCTGAATTGGAAAAAAAACCTCTTGTTAAACTCATGGGATAATTCAGCTCAATTCAGTTGCCTGTGGAACTGTGTTAAGGTGATCCTCCTTGGTCTTGCCTCTTACTGCATGATGTGATTGCACAGATTTCATGATTGCTTTGGGACACTCGGTCTTTGTGCTGCTGCGGTAAGTGCTGAGCCCAGCACTTGAGTAGTGATAAAAACTGTGCTGCTGCACGATAAAGTGGATCAGCTTCTTGATCTGTCAGAAAAAGAATTCTAAGGTAGAGGGAGTGGGGAGAGAAAACGTACTTGCTTTTCAGGTAGGTTAATGGTTTGATGTGATTCATTGTGTGGTTTCGTGATCATGAGTGCCCACATAAAGAAAATAGTGGGGAAACTTTGAAGATTAGGGAGAAGGAGGTCTAAAATATCTCTCTGCACTACAGCATGATTTCAAATTGACAAAGGCAAACTGTGAGGTGCTATCTGTTGTTCTTGAAAGATATTTGTGCCAGTATTGTGAAAGGTTTGAACTATCAGGAGTAGAAAAAATCAGGTCTGGGGCTGGAGGGCTTTGAAACGAATAGCAGTGCTTGGCATTTTCTTTCTGGTTTTTTGTTGGGTTTGTTTGTTCGTTTGGGTTTTTTAATTTAAGTAACTTAAAAATAATGTAAAAGTGGCAACACGGCATAGTGATATTTTTCTGCAGCAGTGGTAGCTTAAAATTCTGAAACAGCAAGGCTGGTACAAAAAGTCTAAAAAGGTTGAGGAAAAGGAGTGCACAAGCTCTTAGCTGCACTGACTTCTCTTTCTATGCCTCACTATCACTTTCTTGTCTGAAAGTTAGTTTGTTAGGCTGGATCACGTATAGGTGGAGATGTTTAAAATACACTTGGCGTTTCACAGAATCCCAGAACTGTTGGGTTTGGAAGGGTCCTCTGGAGCCCCTGCTGGGGGAAGTTTAGGCGGAATTTCCTGTGTTTCAGTTGTGGGTGTTGTCCTGTGTCCTGTCCTGGACACCACTGGGAAAAGTTTAGCCCCACCCTCTTGGCTTCCACCCATAAAATACTTGTATATAGTTAAAGCAAGGAATGTAAGTGTTGCCTTACTAGGGTAAGTCAGATATTGAAATAAATTCAGCTTTTAGCTTTCTTTGGGGGAAAGCTAAAAGAATACATTCAAGAAGGAATAAAATTTGTCTTGCTAATTCATCTTGTTATTTCTGTATCTTCAGCTGCTCAAATAAAGAATTTGATGAGCCAGCTGGGAACCAAGCAGGATTCCAGCAAGCTTCAGGAAAATTTGTGAGTATTAAGTGAGCAAACATTGGTGTAGATGTTCTTTCATTTCTGTCTGTGTTCTTAGGGATAGTGCTTTGGGGTGATGCTTTATTAGATAAATTTAACACAGTCCTACAAACCCAGAATGACTTAAGTAGTTTACTGGACAAATTAAGGTGTTTCTGCAGGACTCTGGAGAAGCCATTCAAAACTGCTGGGTAGGAACTATTCTTTCTATATTGTTCTTTTATATAGTTTTTCTGTAGTTTCTTTTAAAAGTAATAGTACTTCAGCCATACATTAGCATTAGGTGTCCTCTGAGGAGCAGTCATGCTGGCTTCACTCCTGGTTCAAAAGAAATGAATGCCATACCAGGTATTTGGTGCTCACATGCCACCAGTAAGGAAAAACAGTCAGGGAGCCCCGTAACTGGTGAAAGAGCAGCTTGTAGTACAGGAGAAATTTAGTAGAAAATCAGTAGAAATTTAGTAGTACAGTACATTTAGGCAGTAGAAAGATTAGCAATCGTATATGGCAGACAGAATGTCATGTGTAATTTCAGAAGAACAGTATGCCAGTGGGGGACAATGTGGAAGACATTTAAACAGGTGTGGTTCAAACTGACCCCTGGAGAGACTGTACAGGGGCTCTCTGTGTCTGTGCATCTTTTACAAACTCGTGGGGAACATAAATAGCATGTTATGGACAGAATTATTTCTGAGGTCATCAAAGAAGACTTGGAAGTGCATTCTTCCACTCTCTCCATGTGACAGTACCTTCATGTGGCATGAATGATTCATGTGACAGAATCTCTGAATGCACAATTATCTTGGTTTTTATAAAAGCGATTTTTGGATAAGTTCATGACTTGTGCTGGAAGATACACGTCCCACATTTGAAGGATGAGATCATGGTCCAATTGGGAGAAACAGGGATTTGTTTCCTTGAGCTGCTCAGTTGACTCAATCTCTGTTTAATCAGTAGATTAAAGAATTAATCACTAGTGACCAAACAAATGCCTTCCTATTTAACGTCACTGCATAATCTCTCCACGTTGGGGTGAGAGTGGCTGCACCCCACAAATTGTCAGCTGCCAAACAAACTTGCCAAAATTGCATGTATGGTTTGTTTAGTTTACGTATACATCTTACTCAATTATGGAGCCTGAATGCCTTGATTTGTGTGTCCATTGGGCCAAGTAAGTGACTTTCACTTAAGCATCTTGTGCCCACTGAATGCAAAAGAAATTGCTTCTGGTTTTAGTATTTTTTTTCTTCCTAGTTTACAGTATGGGTTTTAAGTAATAGTATTAGATTCTTCACAACAATAGCTTCTTATTGCAATGTTGTTGGAAAACATAAAGGCTCAAGGAAAAGCCTTGCAATTCCTGAAGTAGAAGCTGGATTGTTCTTTCTGACCTTTGTTTTTCACAAAAATGAAGAATTTGATACCAGAGTCCCTGTACTTTTATCAAATGTACGTTTAACGAATGGAGTTAGTGGTTGTCAAGTGAAGAGTTAGTTACTAATTGGTACCATAAGGAATTCGCCCTAAAAGAGGGATTATGTTCACTGAATAAAGTTGTTTCTCTGTTATGCCATTGGAGAAGAAGATTTTATTCGAGCTACTGAATTATACTAGTTGGCAGGGAGCAAAGAAATTATTTGAATTTTTTTTTTTTTTAATGTAGTCCAAAGTCATGTTGATGTTAAAAAAATAAAGTACATCTCTGGTCCTTTAGGTTGAAAAAACCCTACTGTAAAGCTGTGTGATCTCAGAACCTCTATTTAGTCATTATTCTGTAGGGTAAAATGCTCAGTGGCTGCTTTTTTAGGTAGATCTTGTGTAACTGCTTTTGAACTTCTGTGTGTAACTGCTTTTGTACTTCTGTTTCAGACAGCAGCTGCAGCACTCTGCAAACCGCCTTGCCAAAGAGACCAATGAATACCTGAAGGAGTTGGGGTCTCTGCCACTTCCCCTGTCTGCTTCTGAGCAGGTAGGCAGGCAGAACTTTCTGGACATATTCCTAGATCACTCATTTCATGAAACTAGGGTAGACCACAACGTCACAAAGGCTGAACTGGCACAGCTGAAGAGACAAGGGTGATGGTGAAGTAGAGGAACTCATTAAGCTGGGTTCATCCTGGCTGCTTACATGACACTGGGAAAGCCATGTTTCCCAGGAGCCAATAAGTATAAAACCTTCCTACGTGAGAATAAGAGGCCCTAAATGTTTGGGGAGAGCTCAGTATGCAGTTCTGGTTTCCTGAATAAATTTCTGAAAAATAATCCTGTTTACAAAGTGCGTGGTGGTGCAAGGAGTGTTTTAGGATAAGAATTGAGAGCAAACTGCCTACCAGCATGAAATGTGAGCAGGCCAGAAAGGTTTCCCTTGCGTGGAATTTATTAGGGGTGGAGGGGGGGGGGAGCTGGATCACTTTGCTTATATTTGAATAAAGCAAAATATGATGAGGCAAAGATGATGATTTTCTCTTACCATATAGTAGTTCCTGCTCTCTGTGGGAAAGGAAAGGGGCAGTCCTCTGTGTCAATTCACCACTGCCTGCTTTTGGGATGCTGTTGTAGGATGATCTGGGGATGTGGGTCAGCAGATGTTGTCTTGGTCTAATTCTGTATTTAAGATTTATATGCCAGTTAGAAGCATGGCTGTGCTTTGCTGGTTTGTTCAGCAAATATTTTTCAGTTAATCTTCTGTGGTGAACAAAATCCTGTCATGTGCATCTCACTGAATGCAGCCCAGGGAAAATTCAGTCAAAATCTGCAGGAGCTGGAATCAGCATGCTGAGGATCTGCTCTGGCAGAGGGGTTGTTGCTTCCAGAGGGTTCAGTTGGAAGCTTCAGTGTATTATGAGGCTGCTGTGGTGGCTTATTATAGAAAAAATATAATTGAAAATATTTATTTCCTTGAAATTGTTGTTGAATTGGTGCAAGCTCATTGCAGGATTACGGTCCTGGAAATCCCACAGTTTGAGCCAGCTGTTGCAAATCTCTTTATCAGAAAACATAAGAACTGACCTAATGTCCTTGGGACAAGCTTTTCCACAATTTCTTCTTTCCCATCACTGGAATGCCACAACACTCCAAGGAGATGTCCTGTGGAGGCTGAATAAATTGACATTGCAAAATGAAGATGAAAAGTGTTATTGCAACTAATGTATTTGAAGAAAACATAAAGTGAAATGGTTACCAGGACTGAGGATGTTATCTGATCTAATAACAACAGCCTTGTAGTGTGGCATGGTTGGGAGACACAGCTTAGGAGACAAGTGGGTGTTGCCATTAGTTCTGGAAGTGTGGGGCTTCCTGTATTTGTGAGAAGGTTTGAGTACTATGAGGTTGGCAAAGTGAAGGAATGGAGGGAAAAGGCATTGTAGGTAACTGAAAGGTACGTAGTTAAATGTGGTGAATCATTGGAATGTGATTAGAATAAAAGTAATGGTGTATACCTCAGACTTTAAAACTAGATTGAAATTGGAGAGCCTTGTTGCACAAAACTGTCCTGCAGTTGGTAGGGCATGGAGCATTGGTTTAAAGAATTAAAACATGGGTGGGCTTTTTGTTCTATCCAGTGCCCCAGACCACTGAATGCCAGCATTCCTTGTTGTTGTTGTTGTTATGATGGTTTTTTAAGAGTCTGACAGTCACTTTATAAGGAAGGGGAATGTCTAAACTCTTGTTTGTGTTTTGATTCTTCAGCGCCAGCAGAGGCTTCAGAAAGAACGATTAATGAATGACTTCTCCACAGCCTTAAATAACTTCCAGGCAGTACAGAGGCGAGTGTCAGAGAAAGAAAAAGAAACTGTAGCAAGGGCGAGAGCTGGCTCCCGTATTTCTGTAAGTATTTATGGGAATTTTGGAGTGATACAGTGAACTATGAGTCTTCTGAGAGATCTTGTACTTGCCTTCCAACCTCATACCTGTTTACTGACACCTTACTGAGTGAAGTGAGGCCTTGGTGCAGTAGTTTTCCATCCCTGGTGTTGGAAGTAATCTCTCATGTCAATGTGCTCCAGTGTCAGTGTAGAGGAGGGAAGGAATCCTGGTAGTTGCAAATGTTGCAGATGAGGTGGGGAATCAAAGCATAGTGAATAGCAAAGTATTGCAGGCTGCTCTTCATGTCAGCCCTTTGCTATAAAATTTAAGACTTAGAGGGAAGCTTAGCATACCTTAATACATCTCAAATCTCACACTGTGTTGCTTTATATTGTTATAATTTCTGTCCTGCTAATATATCCAGTGTATGTTCACTGTTACGTTTTGACAAACCCCTGTGGCTACTGAGAATTCATAATAAAATGGCCAGTGAAAGCATTTCTCTCCTCTTGCCTCAGAGCTTTCTGCAAGCTCTGCATTCTTAACTTCTGCAAGGGAACACGTTTATCCATTGAATTATGCTCTAAATTTTTGCTTCCTGTTGGGAAGGGAGGTTACAAACATTGACAGCTGATCCAAGAACATGAACTGGCTGTTTTTGATCATTCAGTTGCCTCTGATTTGCAGAGACAATCTGAATCTAAAACTTAAATCTAAAGGTGAAGCTAAAACGAATCTTACATAACCTGAGTTAAATCTGAAAGCTGCAGTGACAGTGGCATTCTCCAGGAGCTCTCTGGACTGTTTGTGCCTTGGCCTTCAAGATGCTGCTGGTGATTTTGTGCATGGTCCTGGTAGTCTTTGAGAGTAGTGACTCATTTATCTCTTCCAGGCTGATGAGCGGTTCAGAGAAGAACAGCTTGTTTCATTTGATAGGTAATAACTTCTTGTACTCTTGAGGTTTTCACTACATGTAACTAAAGTTTTTATGGTGTGGTATATTACTGTAACTCGGGCCAGGCTCTGCTGGCTGAATGCAAAGCAAAAAGAGTTGAAAAGCAACTACTACAGCAGAGGTAATTTACTATGTTAAAAACTGCATATGACAGTATTTTATCCTCCTTAAGTATGGATTGTGTGATTACTGCCCTGAGGGGAATAGCAGTGCCCTTAGGATGTGGCAGCTGGAGCTCCTGGTGTTCTGGCCTGTAAACACCAGATTACCAGACAGGATTTCACTCACTGTGACTCTTTCCACAGAGAGCTTCATATTTATATCTTGGGTTTGGTTGTTCTTTAGCAGCCCAGTTGGAGCTACAGAAGAATAGCAGATGAGGCTGCCTAAAATTCAGAAGTCCTGGACATTGTGCACTGGCAAACTAATCCTGGAATGTGCACAAGACAGCATTACTGTCACCTGTCAGACTGGTGTACTGCTTCTGCAGTAACAGTGTGCCTGTGCGGTGGATGGCTTTGTAAAATGTTACATCAACTCTGCAGTGTGGTAAAGAGAGCCTGAGCCCCTCCAGAAGTATCTGTGATTAATGTGTCAACTGGGCTGAAATCTGTTGGCCCTGTCTATATAAATCCTTTCACTTTGGGAATCAAGAGACCTTGCTTACCTGTCTCATCCTCCCTCTGCAAACTGCCTTTCATCTGCTCAGCTGCTTGGTGTGTGTCCCTTGGTTAGCCCTGGGCTTCCACTCTGAGCCAGGGGTGAAACCCCAGCTGTTCAGTCATGCAGGTGCTGGGATCAGTTTGAAGGCCTTGCACACTAAAGCAGAGGGACCCAGAGATAAGAGGTGATGGCACACAGCAGCTCTTCCACATTCAAAGCTGTTCTTGTGTGCTGTGTGTCAGAAACTTCTGCTTTTGAGATCTGCAAACCCTATGGTCATCTCAGAGCTGAATTACTGGAAGGGTCAGCTATGTCTAACCTATTCATGTAGTTTATTTTCATTTTTTGAGGCACTTTTAAGACTTCAAAACTTACTATTTAGTGTTGTACCAAACACTGGACTGGTACAGTATTTTCTGGCACATTTCTCTATTGAAAAGATGGAGATATTTCCCTTGAAGAACATTCTGAGCTGAACATAGCAGTGGCTTTGTATTATAGATGCTGGCTCCACTCTAATTGATGTAACTTCTGCAGCAGTTGTGAGGAACCAGCTCATCAGGAGAGAGGTAGACTGGGATGCAGAGTTACTAGAGTTTTAATATCTCTCTTGGTGTGTAATTTAATGCAAAGTTCCTACTAGACTAATAAATTGAAATACTAAAACCCTTTAGTCTTATCTCCACATGCCAGATAGGCAAGGATCTTCGAATCCAGATGCTTTTCAGGTGTTCTTCTGTTCTGTTAATGTGCTTGCAGACTGCTCTTGGTCAGAACTTTCATCGTGATTTCTCCCATTTGAAGGGATGGTAAGAAGCAAGGAACTGAAATAGGCAGGTTTCTTCTATAATGCTAGAAACAGAGTGTGTTATGCATGTAACTGCTTTCCAGTGTCTTCACCTTTCCTGTATCTGTCCCTTTTTTCAGTTGTTCCAATTTGTGACTGTTGTCACAAATGGGTCCTGTCCTTGTACACAGTGACAGGGCCAAGAACCTGGGGGTTGTTCTGTAGGAAACTCTTTCAACTTTAACTCATTTTGCCATAAAATGCAGCATGGAAGTACCTATAGTCAGAGAGACCCTGACTTTCCCTCTCTTTCCAGTGGTGAAGATTGGAATCAGATGCAGTCTCAGGAAGAAGATGTGGCAATAACTGAGCAGGACCTTGAACTCATTAAAGAAAGAGAAACTGCAATCAGGCAATTAGAGGTGACCAATCAATCCCGCACAGTTAACAGTACTGGGAGATTAATCAAAGGGTGCAGTGTTAATTAATGGGATGGGCTGAGGAGAGCTGATGGTGGAGTAATAGAGTTCCTCATGGAGAGGATAGATGCCAAGATAATCTCCCTGCTCCTGTTGAAGGAGGTATATTTTCCCGCAGTGTTGACTGGTGATCCTTCAGATATGGCAGGAGTTACTCATTTTACAGTGTTCCTACTCTGCTGATTGCTGGTGTGATGGAACAAATACTCAGTAGCTGGAGTATTGTAGGCTCCTGTGTTTATCCCAAGGTACACAGGTGGTAACATCAAGTTACATCAGTCAGTGAATGCTGGTGTCTATTTTTACCCTTTGAGTGATGGTCAGAAGAGTTACTAAGAGTTAAGATTAGAAAATATCGTATCCAGTGTTCGTTGTAACTTGTTAAACTGTTGTCTTCAGGCAGACATTTTGGATGTCAATCAGATATTTAAGGATTTAGCCATGATGATTCATGACCAAGGAGATATGATTGGTAAGTGCATTTGGATAATAAGATTTTTCTTGGTTCAGTTACATGTTTTGCCTACATGGATTAAAATTTTCAGTATTTTGCATTAAAAGTATTTCTGGCTATAATTTTTAAACACTGAAGCTCTGAAATATTTTGCAATGAGTTCTCCTGTTTTTTTCCATAGATAGCATTGAGGCAAATGTGGAAAGTGCAGAAGTCCATGTGGAAAGAGCCAGTGAGCAGTTACAGAGAGCTGCCTATTATCAGGTAAGTTCTGTGTGCTTGCTTGGTTGTCAGTGTATGGTTGAGCAGTAATGAAACAGGCAGAGCAAGACACTGAGGACTGCAACACCCCAGACTAGTTATTAAAACCAGCTCATGCAAGCTGGCATTCATTCAAAATTGGCTACAAGGAATATATAAAGCACTTGAGTCAAAAACATGGTGTTGAAATTCCCCTTCTACTTTAGAGTAGGTAGAATCTGGCCCTTCTCACTCTGCAGGCCTAAGTGTTTACCCGTCCTTGTTGTTATTAGGGGTTAGCAGGAGAAACAAGGACAAATTCTGATGTTGTATCCAACTTGTAAACATACCAGCCAAGACACTGACATGCAAAAATCTGTGCCCAGACTCTGGTGACCAGGATTTGCAACACTCCTGTCCAGCTGATGAGTTTCTGTCCCACAGTCTGTGCTCCCTGCCCCATCAAATCTCTTGCAGTGGCTCTCAGTGCTGTATGGTAGCCAGCGTTTTCTGTAGGTTCCTTTCATCATCCTGTAGGACCAGCTTCTGTGAAGGGGTAAGGGTTCTGCTTTAGCCAGTCCCATTACTGCTGGGACTTCAGGCTTCCACACAAGAGAAATACTGGACTTTTGCAAGCTGTTAAGTGGGAGGTACTGGAAGGGAATAAAACTCCAATGCTGTTGAGTGCAAGGGTGGGAATGTTGCTTTTACCATCTGGCAGCGTGTAGTAGTATTCTCTCTCTCCATGGCTTCCTTGTCAAAGTTCTGAGGTATTTATGAATCTGAGTTGGGGAGCTTTTGGACATGTTTTACATGTGGGTTTTTTCTGGATGGAGAAAGAAGTGTTATATATAACTACCCTCAAATCCTTAGATGCCAAGTTAAAAACAATTGGTATAGTCCATGGTATATGGATGGACTGTAGCTGTAAAATCCAAGTCCAGTAACTGTATATGAAATCATTTAAATCGTAGAAGTGCAATACCAAGCCCAAGTGGCCAAGGGGAGATTGTATCAGAGAACTGCTTAGGAGTTTGATTGGGATTACCTGAAAAATTGAAATAGCTAGAAAGGTTTGGCCTTCTCTGAGGCTTGTGTTTTCCTTAAGAGAGGCAAAACCTGTCACATTTTGACTTAACTACATCTCTTAGACCACTGCACTCCTAAAACTAAAAACATTCATGTGTAGAATCATGGAGTTCAAGGAACATGTAAAAGTGTTCAGACTACACTGGTTACTCCTCTCAAATAACCGTGGGTATCAAGTGCTCTTGTTCACACAAGTTAGTAACATGAATGGGAGCTTTGCTCTTTCATCAAGTGTTCCTGGTGTCAGTGGCTTTTTTTTTTTTTTTCTTCTCTTATTAGAAGAAATCCCGTAAGAAGATCTGTATCCTGATTCTTGGCCTTGCTGTGGCCTGTATAATCATAGTACTCATTATCTGGAAGACAACATGAAATCTTCCCATGGAACCCAATCTCACTGCTGAGATTTTTTCTGTCAGAGCAAACAGGCTGACTAGTCTCGGAGATGAATTGACCACCCTGAGAGAGCACAAGTTGGAACTACTTCTATTAATAGATATTAGCAACTAATGTGCAAATAACTAGTATTTGGAATTAGTGAACCATGGAGACAGTATTTATCAGTTTATATACAAATTATATTGTTTTATGTAACTAAAATCTTGTGGTTTTGCTTTCTGTACTGTGTTATTCCCTGTCCCAGCTGTATGCTGAAGTGTGATCAATAACTGGAGATGTCTTGTTTTGGACAAGTCACACAACTTCAACATTATGTGTAGGTAACTTTGTTGGACTGGAATGAGAATGATACTCAAAGACAGCCCACCACCAAGTCACATTATGTAAATCCAGCAGTTTCTGAAGTCTCCAGTATCTGCCCCATGGTTTTATTGTCTCCAAGTGGCTGTGGTTTCTAGATTCTCTTGAAGAAAAGGATGTCGTCACAGATTTGAGAGGCAAGGGGAGTATGTGTGGGTGATAATTTGAACCTCTACATGCTGGTCAGTTTAGCCTTGAGACTCATAACTGTATTGTTTAATTTTTTGGGGTTGTTTTTTCACAAAATGCATCACTTTGAGGACAGAATGTTCTTTGACTTAGATTCTAACAGTGCAACCTTCTTAGACAAACTAGCTGGTCGCTTGCTAGTGGACAAATAAATCTCTTCCAATGCTGACTCAAGCACTAACTACAAAAAGTTTAGCTGCTCTCTCACAATTGTTTTTAGAAGCTTCCAGGGGGAAAAACACTTAAAAATGAGGAAGTGGGCACCTAAGTTTACAAGCTAGCAGGATTAGTGAAGAGTGTTAGCAGAAATCCTGATTCTGAAGAAGTGCTCTTGAAGCTCACTTGTAGTGTTCGAGTAAATATTACGTGTGGCTTGTGAACATTTGGTATTTTCAATTATTTATGAAACAAAGTGCAGAAACTGGCTGAGTGAAGTGCTAGGATTTTCAGACTGAGGATGTGTGTGCAAACGAAAAAGATTGCTGGTTCCAGCTCATAGGGTTGGGCAGAACAAGCAGCCATTCCCCACTTCAATGTAGCTCTGAACTGACATGCACTGAGGGAACAGTAATCTGTCCAATGCCCAGTGGGGGTGGTAAATGCAGCATACTGACCCATTTTGTATTTAATCCTTATTCCATGTCTCGTCTATAATAAAGTAAACGTGAAAGCTGGGAAGGGAGTGTTCTCCCAATTGCACAGTGGTTTGCACTATTGCGCCATCATTCCATCTAATAATCATCAATAAACATTTTTAAAAGCCTCTGTCAGAGCTCATTTCTCTTGCAGTTTGGACATTGGCACAGGTGTGTTTGTAGTTCCCCCTCTAAGCAGAGTAGAGGACTTTACGTCCACACAGGAGTGTGTCCTGCAGCTTCAGTTCTGTGGTCCCTGATTTTTCAGAATGAAACTAGCTGAAAACAGAAAATTCATTTCACGAGGACATACACAATGCTTCTGTGCAGAGTCCTGTACAATAGCTGATCCCAGAAAAATGAACCTCACACCTCAGAGAGCATTGGGTCAGCTCTGACTATTTGCCTTTGGCTAGAACTTGGAGCCACTGGTGAGCCTGTACGATAAAATCTGACTTGAAAGCAAGGGAACTCTGTCTTCTCCTTTTTTTTAAAGTTTTCCTTGGAAGTGGTGGAAATCACTGATGTGTGCATGCCTGCTGCCAGGCAGAGTCCTTTCAGTGTCACACTGCCATATAAGAACAAAAGCACTTAGCTCCTCACCGGACCTAAAAGGGAGCACTATTTGTAGGCTCCATCCTTCTTCTAGCCTGTTTTAGTCCTCTGGAAACGAATTGAGGACACTGGTACATGTTGCTGAGCTCAGGGTTTCTGTATCTGCTTGACTCCTTTTTCCTCTCTGGACATCGTTGATCGTGGCAGTAGAACTGGTGCAGACACTGTTTTTAACAGTCCTGACTAATGTTGCCGAGCTTGAAAAGCCACCGTCTATGAAAACTTGAAACTCCCGTGGCTGTTGCTGCAGTGTTGTGGCACGATGTGCCGGGCTCTCGGCTGTGTGTTGTCCCCCTCCTTCTGGGAGCGTTCTGGAGAGCCTGGCTTGCCGTGAGAGCCGGGGGCAGGAGCGTGGCTGTGCCCGCGGCGCTCGGGCTGCGGGCTGCGGCCACGGCCCTGGGGCAGCTGCGGGGCCCGGGCGGCTTTTCGCTCCGACCGGGCCGTGCCCTGGGCTCCGCTCGGACAGAGGCGCTGTCCGCGCCTTCCAGAGGCGGTACCGGCACTGTCCCCGCGTCCCTGGGTGGGTACTGGGGCTGTCCTCGCATCCCAGGGTCGGTACCGGCGCTGTCCCCGCGTTCCAGAGGCGGTACCGGGGCTGTCCCTTTGTCCCAGGCTTGGTCCCGGCGCTGTCCCCGTGTCCCGGGGTCGGTACCGGGGCTGTCCCTTTGTCCCAGGCTTGGTCCCGGCGCTGTTCCCGTGTCCCGGGGTCGGTACCGGGGCTGTCCCTTTGTCCCAGGCTTGGTCCCGGCGCTGCCGGCAGCTCCCGCACCGGGGCCGGGTGGGGGCGGGGCCAGCCCTCAGAGGGGCGTGTCTCCGTTTGGCCCCTCCCACGGTCCCCGCCCCGCCGGCGCCGCGCGGGGCACGCCGGGATCGCCGCGCGCCGATCCCCGCCTCCCATGGTGCCCCGCGCCGGCTGAATGGGGCAGAGCCAAGATGGCGGCGGGCGCGGCCGCGGCGGGCGGCGGGTCCCTGTTCGAGTGCCCGAGCTGGTGAGCGGCGGGGCGGCCCAGGGGCGTGAGGGGCGCGGGGCTGCGCTCCCCGGGGCCGCACAGCGCCGGCCGGGCCCACGGGGTACGGGCCCGGGCGCGGCCCTGCGGGTGCCGCCGTGGACAGCGCCGCGGGGGGCCCCGGGCCCTCCCTGAGGTGCCGAGGGTTTTCCCGAGGGCTCAGGGAGAATCCGTGCTGTGGTAGGAATTAAATATCCTGCTCAGGGGGTTGGGGCCGGTTCGGGAAATCTGTCAGCTTGAAACTAGCCTGAGGTTTTGATTAGGTTGAGTTAAGAAGTGAGAGCTGAGTGAAGTGCTGGAGAAGAAGCATCGGCAGCATGGCTGGGTTGGAGTCGGGGCTGAGCCCGCCTGGGATCCCTGGAAATGTCCTGCGGGAGCTGAGCTTTGATCGGGGCGCCCTTGGTCGTTTGTTCTGAGCGGTTTGATGCCTCCCTGAGGAGATCGTGGCTCTGCTGCCTTCTTTGGGCGCCGGAGCATTGGGATGGGTATTTTAAATACCCCTGGGCGTTTAAAATGGCACAAACACACCGCTGCAGCTGAGAACTGGAGTTTGGTGGTCCTGCCCTGCCTGGCCCTGCAGAGCCCGGGCTGGCCCTGCTCCCTCAGCTGTGTTGTTGTACTCTCAGTGCTTTGTGATAGTGCTCAGTGCATAAATTTAATTTAGACCTGGTTTTTAAGTGCCTGCTTTAGTTGGTAACGCCATTTAACCCTCTCATGGAAGAGAATTTCGCGTGTATTTCAGTTCTTCTTTGTGCTGAACATACACAGCATTAAACATCTCCATGAGGATGGTATTCTGTCAGATGATGACACAACAGACCAGATAAAGCCAAAAATTATTCTGGATATTCAGCTTGAAATTTGAAGTATCATCCTTTTTTTTTCCCCCCCCCTAGTGTTTTTATCCAGCAGTGCTCACAATATTCACTATATTCCGTGGGAAATTGGAATGATTGTGCCTTTGAAAGCTGTAGCTGGAGGAGCTGGGGAAGTGCAGCTTGTGAAACGCTCAGGCTCAGCAGGCTGCATGCTACTGCAGAAGAATTCCTGAAGACATCCCACCTGGAGGAGTGAACTGTAACACCTGTAACTGTGAGGGGCTCCTCAGTCCCTGTTTTTGTCTTTGGCTGCAGCAGGCAGAGTCTGACCCAGAGAATTTCCCCCTGCTTTGGTTCTGCAGCACTGTTTGTTGTGCTGGATGAGAAATGAGCTGGGAGATGATCCAAACCCAGGGGGCATTTCTGGGTGCCAGCTCCTCTTCTGTTCTCATCTTTTTATGATTTTTTTTTCCTAATTATTGCAACCTGAATGTCCTTTTACAGTTCATATTCCAAAATAGTTCTTGGGTGCAGCAAAGTTCCTGTCTGGGCTCTTTCCTTATACATTGTAAGGAAACTTTTTGTTTTCTCTTGGGCTCTGTTGTTTGTTTGCACATTGTGATGGTTTTAGGGACCAAACTGGGTGATTTATGTGTTTGTGCCTGTGGAGTAAAGGAGAGCCTGAGATTGTCATTTACCCATTCCATGAGATCAGAAAAATGTCTTTAGATAACAGCCACACATCTTTGATTAGGACTTTTGCAAACCTTCTGAGCTGGCTTTAGGTAGTAAAAGTGATTTCTCTGAGGTGCAGCACAGATTGTCTGCGGTAAAGATTGGAAGTGACCATCAGATGTTTAATGGACACTGCCTGCCTGTCCTTTTGTCCCGGTGTAATTCTGTTTTGAACTGTGACTCTTTCTTTACTCTCTTTGACACACCACTAGGGAGGATGTCAGGTTTGCCCTGGAATGGACAGACATTAGAAATAGTTCATTTGAAAGCAGCAATTGTTTGTCTTTAACTTCTTTGGCCAAGAGCTGGCTATTCCTGGCAGTGCTTTTACACAGATTTCTGGAGAGTATGAGCTCCAGAGTCCTGCAAATTCCACCCTGTCCTTGAAGTTGGACACAGAGGTGTGTACACTAGTCACAGAGGCAAAGATTTTTAGGAAGTGGCTAAATTTAGGTTCTGAGTCCAAATAATTGACCTAATTTTAAACTAACACAGTAGAATTCTGGCTGTCCTGTCTATGTCCTTAATAGAAGCAACTCAAAATTTCTTGTAGTGACTTACTTCAGTCAGGCTGCTGAGTTTCAGCGGGACATAGATATTGTAACCCTGCTGGCATGTTGAATCTGCACTGTGGAAGAGATCCCGACTTGTAAAACTTCAGTTCTCTTACTTGGCTCTTTCCAGAGTGTTAGTGGCCTTGTCCTTCTTGTCTGAAATGGTTTATCTTTGTTGCAGAGACATGGCCTGGCCTGTGGAGCAGGAGGTAAAGAAAGCAAAGAAACACAATTTTTCTGTTTCTAGGACAGAAGAAAGATTTCTTTGCTTGTAGGTATTTAAAACTTTTAAAAACTCTGCTGAAACCTGGTTTTGTTCAGTGGTATCCCTTGTAAATGTTTAACTGCTGGTCGTTGTAAGCAGTTGATGTCTCCACTAAGGCCAGCAAATCCATGCCTGCAGCTGCTGTGGGAAATCCCAAACATCATCATGTCCAGCTGCTCAGCCACGGAGGGAAGGGACTGATTATCCAGGGCAGGAAAACAGAGGTGCCAGAGGCTGTCAGATGGACCTTCTTCTTACCTTTACTTAAAAAAGGGAATATTTTTTATAACTGAAGGGAAAGAAGAACAAGAAAAATTAGAATGGGAATTAAAGGATGTGATGAAAAGTTATATGGAAATCAAGCTGTCAGAATAAGAATGTCTTCCTGGTAGACATAAACGTTACAGTCCTGTCTTCCTCTGATTTCTGCCAGTAAATTACACTTCCAAGATACGTGTTCTCACTCTGAAAATGTAGGAATGATCTCAGGAAACAATTGCTCCATTGTTTCTCACTACCTAATACTAATTTTCCAATTTAATTCAGTGTCATTTGAATTAATTTTTGATGTCATAAAACCTGAAGTTCTCTCTAATCGAATATTTATGGCCTTGCTCTCAAGAATTAAATTTTTATACGATTTCCAAATTTCACTGTATTCCATGGAGACTTTGTTCCTGAGTAAGTAACCAAGGGAACCAAAACAAGCCAGTAAAACCTAGTTCTGTGTGGAACTGCACTGTAACCAGAAAAGGTGCACAGTGCCTAGGTGAAGTTGGGCAAATGCTTTAATCCAAGTGGAATGCTTTGTTCAGTCGAAGCGGGCACGTTTCTAATCAGAAATCTTCCAGAAAACACACTGTGATTTTTTTCGTTCAGGAAGGGTCTGTAATGGTCCAGTCTGAACCACAAGCTTTTTAAACAGTGTTGCTTACAACTGGAAGTTTAGCAAGAATAAGGCTTCTGAGAGCACCCTGACTCTGTTGTATGTCATCTCCAGATCACTCCTGAAATACATGTTAAAATTAGCAGTTGATATCTGCATTTCTGACTGATGGTGGTTTAAGCAATAGGTTGCTGAACAGTTAAGTGTAGAAAACTGGTTTTTGAGTTCTGTTAGAGTGCCTGGCTGAAGCTGCCTGGAGTTGAAAAGCTCTGGTGTGGTATATCCTCTCATCTTTTCTCTGATCCAGAGAATTCCTTTCATGATCCTGGTAATGCTCATTTAATTAGCTCTGTTAATTCTCTGGAAGGCTCCACGCCCCCCTGGGAGCTTTGGCAACTCAGGAGACATGCAGAGCATCATCCCGTGTCTCATTCAGCTAGTGACCATCACAATCAGTGCATCTGCAGGTGTTATTTTCAGGTCACTTGCAGGATGCTGCCCTGGGGAGGCACTGGGGACTCTGATGCACCATCTGGAAGGGACAGAAGAAACTGCTTGGTTCTCATTTTCAGCTTTGTGCTGGAGCCAGGTTGTGACAGGAGAGTGTTGGCCTTGGGGCAGTGCTAAGGGCTCTGTGTGTTCTGTGGAGAGGACGAGCTGCTGACCTCAAGTAATTCTTCATCCTTCAGAACAGTGTAGGAAAATGAGTTTAGTGGGTATTTTAGCACATTAGTTAGCGGAAAAGGACTTTTTTAACACTGGACATAAGATGGGAAAAAACTACTCTCCTGTAACAGCATAATGCCAGCTTTCTAACAAACTTTCTTCTGGGAGATTTTTGCAAGAGATTTTCTTTCATGTTTTACTCCTTGATCCACGAGGCGAGAGGTCTGATGGGGCAGAGCAGGTGGAGGGTGACTGATACTTCCAAATCCAGGCATTACTTGTGATCTTTGGTGACTCTGGAGCTAATTAGTTTTGAATATAAAACTGAAAAACCTTTCTACTTTTTCCATTAAAAGGCATTTCTAGTATCTAACTTGGGCAGCCTGAACTGCAACAATCACTGAAAATGTTCTGAAGGAGTTTTTTACCACAAATTACTTCTGTGAATTTGTTTTCATGGTATCATAATCGGTATTTACAGCCTTCCTGTGTTCAGTGCTTTGCAGGAATAGGTAGACAGGGGAAATTCTGCCTACAAAGGATTCTCAGTCCAAAAGAAGACAGAGAATAGGTAGATTTTTCAAGGATTTTAATTCAAAGCTGAAGGCACTGCCTTGTAATACTGCTGAGCAAAGTTGAGGGTAAAGGCAGAGTAAAAATAAGAGCAAGGGTGAAACTAAAAGTACAGGAGGGAATGAAAAAACAAAGCTGGTATATAGCAAAATATGACCATCCAACAGCATTCAGCTGTGCTGGAGTTCTTGGGGGATCTCCTGTGACCTGACATTGCAGGGAGGAAAACAAGTTTTCCAGTGCTCAGAGGCAGAAAGAGGGAATACTGAGAAGTGGACAGGAATCCATGGAAGGAACCTGTGTTTGAGTGAAAACTGAGCACTGAGCTCTGCAGGGAGCACAGGAGGGGACAGCAGTGCTCAGGTGTAGCCTGGCTCTGAGTTACTCAAGCAGTACCTCAGTTGAGGAGCTTCCCTGGCTGTGCCGGAGGGACTTCAGCTCATCCCACAGACTGTCCCACCTTTGGGGGCATTTCTGCTTGGTGGTGTGTCCCCCACTTCACCTTCATCCCATTTCAGCGGTGAAGTCGCCACTTCAGCAGATTGTGCTGGAGTTCAGCATCCTCTGCTTTTGCTGCTGCTGTTTATTCATCTGAAACAGTAAAAGTCAGTATTAACCATATTCTTGTTAGGGTGGTACATCCACAGTCCTTGAGAAGGGCCTGACAAGAAAACTTGTGAGAGTCCCAAGTGGTCAGTTCAGAGAGGGCCAGAGAGATCTGGGCAGGCTGGTGTAATGGATTGGGAACAAGAAAGGAAAATGCTTGGGAGAGAAATGAAGTAGAAATAACAGGAGATTGTGTTCTCACATGAAATTATTGAGGGGAGCTGACCTTGCAACACAGAAGAAACCAGTAAATGTAAGGCATACCCCAGAAACATGAAAATCTGTATTTAACCCCTTCAAACAACTTCAGCTACCAGAGACCTTTGTTTCTTCTCCAGCCACCCTGAGAACATCCCTGCCCATTGTCCTGTTCCCTGGGCTGGTCCATGCACTGAGCAGAATGGGAACATGATCTCTGCAGAGTTCCTCAGCAGGGCAGCAGTGCAGCCAGGAACTGGGTCACTGCTGCTGCCTGGAAAGCTGCTCCAGCCTTAAGGACAAGCAGCAGAGATGTTATCTGTCAGGAATTACCAGAGATGCAGATTCTGAGATATCTGAGCAGAAAAAGATCCTTTGCTGCCAAGAGCTGAAGGATCCTGTGTGGTGCAGGGCAAGGTGTTGGTACCACAGCAGTGTCCTGGCTTGGAGCACTGTGAATGCCCAAAATGTTTCTGCTGCACCCCAGGAGTTCACCCCTGTGCTGGCCTTGTCTTGCTGTGACCTGCTGAGGTGGGAATAACGCTGCTGACAGGTGAATGTGCTCCGGATGGGGTGAGCAGGAGCAGCAGGGCTGGGGGAGCTGGTGCTGCTGGTGTGGAGTGTGGTGGTTCCTCTAGGAGTGCAGTGTGTTACCTGCCTTGGCAGGGAATATGATCACAGGTGAGTGTGGGGGAACACTGGCTACTGGCCAGCACTTTTATAACATTACAGGTGTGTGCAGAGCCCCTCTCAGGTTTTTGCCATCACCAACCTGTTTTGAGGGTGACGTGAGGAAACAGCTCTTCAGCAAACAGTCCCAGCCTGTCCCCATCTCTGGTTGTTGGTCTCTTCCTGCCTCATACCATGTGCCCTGTTTATTGTGTAAATCACATGGTTGATTGTGTAAATCAGATGGTTTTCACCTGCAGAGGTAAAGCTTGAGATGCTTCATGTCCTGGTACCTTCACTCTTACCATTAAAAAATCTTGGTTTATGTGTTATCAGAAGGAATCTGCAGGGAGGAAAAGAGAATTATGGGATTTTCATATTTTCCTCAAAATACTTCTGCTTACATTTGTGTAAGTTTGGTCTGTAGCTCGAGCAGCTCTAATACTAATAAAATTTTTATAAAATGTTTTGATATTATATTTTTCCTTTATTTTGCAGGGCGGGGAAACCACCACCTGGCTTACACCTGGATGTAGTCAAAGGAGACAAACTCATTGAGGTATGGAAGTGGGGTTTGATGGATTTGCTGTATCATGTACATAGGCACCAGCAGAAGAACATTCCCTGTCATTTTTCGCACTTACTCATAACTATTTCCTTTCTCTTTTGTATTCATTATCTTAAAATCAGTTTGTTTTGTTCTGAAACAATGAATGAAGAGACTTTTCCCTGGCCTGTGCAAAGCAGCCTCGTGCCATGCAGGGCTCCATCAGTTAAACCTCTTCCCCTTGTACTGCTTGTTTGAGAAACCTGTCTGGTCAGTTTATTTTTTTCTTTTGCATTACAGTCAGATTAACCAGGCATCCTGTGTTTTGCAAGAGTGCTGCTCTGTCCTGCTGTATGAAATACAGTTTGATTTGATTTTTTTTTCCTCCCACATTCAGGATCTGGGAGCAGTGTTGTGATCAGCACAGATACAGGGAGTTATTTTTATTACAGCACCACCTCATTCTCTATTTCATATTTTGTCTTACATCACACTGAAAGTAATAAATAAAGAAAAGTCTCCTTACCATTGTTGACAGAGAGATCCCAAACCAGTGGATGTATTTCAGCTGTGGAGAGACTCCTAACTTGAAGCTGACTGAAACAGAAATGTTTCTGGGTGTAGTGGTCGAACACCAGGCACCCACAAAAGTCATTCACTTATCCTCTTCTGCTACAGTTGGGCAGAGGAGAGGGGAAAAAATTAATCAAGGGCTCCTGAGTTTAGGATTGGGACAAAAATGCTCTAAGGGCAAAACAGGTTCAAATTTATTATTAACAGAGTCAGAGGAGGATAACAAGAAGTAAAATAAGCCTTTAAAACACCTTTTTCCCCCCCTAGCCCCTCCCTCTTTCCCACTAACAGTGCAGGGAGAGGAGTCTTTTCTCTGCTGTGCCATGGGGTCCCTCCCACAGGCAAAGTCTTCCCAAAACTGCTGTGGCATGGATCACTTGTGCATGGGGTGCAGTCTTTTAAGGATAGGCTGCTCTAGTTTGGAAGCAAGGGCCCTCTGTATCTCTGGAAGGAGGGGCCCTCTCTTTATTTGGGTTTCCCACTGGATCACAGCTCTCTCTGGCATGAGCACTTTTCCCAGGGGCTGTGAGTGGGTCTCTGCATCCCCCATGGATTACTGGGGGACAGTTTGTTTTACCACAGTCCCCACCAGGGCCTGCAGAGGAACCTCAGCTCTGGCACCTGGAGCACCTCTTCCCTTCTTCTCCTCTGACCTTGGTGCTGCCACGTTGTTTCCCTCTCATGTTCTCACCTCCTCCTCTTCCCTTTCTAGAAGAAAAAACTGCTGCTCGTAGGTACCATTGCCAACAAGTTCCACTAATTTAAAGATTCTTGCAGGATCCCGTAGCACCGAGGCAAACAGCTCTTGGGTGTGGCCCTTGTGTTTCCCTGTTCTGTGCAGGTGGCAGAGAGTTTTTCAGTTTTGTCTTTTCTGGTAGCCAGCAGTAACCAAAGGAATTGTTAAGTCCTAAATCAAGCACTTGATACTAACCGAGCCATCAGTGTCCCAGCCTCGTGCAGAGGCCTGAGGGTCACCCTGTGATTGCTGGGTCTGCAAAGTGCAACAGCAAAACAAGCCATGCAGTGTTTAAGCTCAGTGTGTGAAGGAACACACTGGGTTATAGCTCAGAGGCACAGAACATTTGGAAATGTTATCTTGAATTAAAGGAAATAAAATTATCTTCTCCGTTGATGATTTGTTGCAGTACTTCCATGATTTTGTGTCTTTGCAAAATCTCTTGGAAGGTGCTGCCCAGTCAGGGCAGCATTGTTTTCTTGTTTGTGTGTAAGAGGTGCAAATGAAAACTTAAAGGATGTTTCTGGTTTCAGTTGTGGGCAAGAATTAGAAATGGTTTGATCAGTTTTTGGGGTAACTGCTTGTGGAGCTGATCAGTGTTTGTGGAGGAATAAATCAGTTTCCACTTGGTATCAGATATGTGTTTATATAGGACTTACTTGCAAATTTACAATAAGGGAAATTTAATACTCATCTTTTTTTACAGTGTGGAATCATAGAATTCACTAGTGCAAAGGTGTTGAGTGCTGTCATTGCTGCCTTGTCAAGTGAGATGTGGACTCAGACTTTTTTTTTTTTTGGTGGTTCAAATCTAAGTATTTGCACTTTGGGGTTTTCTGCCAGCCTGTGTATCACTGGGGATTGATGGAGTCATCATTCTATCTAGCTGGGTCTTTTTCACAGAATTGCTTGTAATTTAATAATCTTGTAGTGCTGGTTGAAACTGGCCAGAGGTTTAGAAGTTACTTGGTTTAGTAGTGGGTGTCAGAGCTGATAAGTATACACACCTTGATCACCTAAATCCTCTTTTTTTAAGATGGCAGGCCAAACCATGTTAGTCAGTAGATTTCACTAACCAGTCACTGTCATGACTTGGTGCTTAAATTGTGTACCTTGAGTTGGTGGGGAATAAGACATTTAACAGAGTATTACCTAAGGGACCAGTCAATTGTAAAATTGTCATGATGTATACAAGTGTGGAGTCAGGTTGTTCAGTTAATTCTTCTAAACATGCAGAATTAAATGCTTTTTACTGAATACCAGATGATGAGAACTTGCAGCGTGGGGGCTGACAGATATTCAGTAGAATGCTGGAAAATCCAACCTGGAAAATACAGAGCATTTGTATGGGGGAATAAATCAGAAAAAAAAAAAAAAAGCAGTGGGGAAGTGACATGTGACTGTAGCAGTGCTAAAACCGCAGTTGGTAGGTAGGTGAATAGATGTGATTTGCAAGGTGATCTGCAGTAGAAGCTGAAGTCCATGATGGGGTTTTTGTCCTCACAGACAAGGCAGGGGAGTACAAATACTGCAGTTTGTTCCAGTCTCTCTCCTTATGTTCTGTATGACTTGGCGGTGCCCAGAGTGAGTGACTCACTCATCTCCTGTGGCTCCGTGTCTGTACAGAAGTGTAATTTTCATGTTCTGTGTTGCACTGGAGATCACCAAGCACAGGTTCCTACCTTAGACAAAGCCTGAGGTCATCCATCAAGGAATGTGGTAAAATCTGTGGGAGCAGATGTCAGAGAAAATCTCCTGTGTGAGGTAGTCCAATGCTTTGAAGAGTGACTGTCCAGTGTTGGCTGGTAACAGGGGAATAACTGGGACTCTCCCATATTCAGCTGTTCTGGTTTTATAAAGAGCAGACTTGAGTTTATGTATTTAATAGTGCCAGACTAAACTGAAATATTAATGAGCTGTTGATGCTTTGTTTTGAATTTGCTCTATTTATTCATGTTCTTGAATTTTTTTCAGGAAGATCCAAAAGATTCTAGGAGTCTAATATGCTTCTCTGTTTGATATTCTACCTCAGAAACTCATCATTGATGAGAAGAAATACTATCTCTTTGGGAGAAATCCTGATCTGTGTGATTTTACCATTGACCACCAGTCTTGCTCTCGGGTCCATGCTGCCTTGGTCTATCACAAACATCTCAAGAGGGTTTTCCTCATAGATCTGAACAGCAGTAAGTAGTGTGGCATTTAACCAGACAGAAGAGCTGTACTTCGGTGCTTAAACATTCTGAATCTTAGACACTTCTTCCTTTTCCATTGTTGTCTGCACTGTGGGCAAATGGATATAATTTGAGTTTGCCTCGTAGGGAAAGACAAGGGTTAGGGCAAAGGAGTGTTTGCTCCACTCAGCCTGCAGCTGCCTCACTGGGTGTTTCAAACATTTCTAACTTGTAAGAGGCCAGAGGAGAGGAGAAAAGTGACTTGGCCTTCCCATCACAATTTTAGTGAAGCCGTGTCTTCTGAGGGTGATTTCCCAAGGTCTAAAACCTCTCAGGTGGTTTTTTTGCACTGTCCAGACATAGTACATTGGGACCTGCAGGGATACAACAAGTAAAAAGTGTTTGTAATTTATATCCAGTTATTTTTTGAGGACTTCTGGTATGAGTTGTCTCAGTTTGTGAGATGGTGGGTCTACGCAGCTGATTCTTTCAGCAGTGTCTCAGTGCCTTGTACCTCGGAACAACTGTTACAGTTTCTGAGATTCTCAAACCTGAACTGGAATACCCTGATCCCAAGCTGAGCAGACTATGTTGCACTTTGCTGTCCTCAGCACATGGCACATTCTTGGGCCACATCCGTTTGGAAGCTCACAAGCCCCAGCAGATCCCCATCGACTCCACGGTGTCCTTCGGGGCCTCCACCCGCGCCTACACCCTGCGCGAGAAGCCGCAGACGCTGCCCTCGGCCGTCAAAGGGGACGAGAAGATGGGTGGTGAGGATGAGGAGCTCAAGGGTTTGCTGGGGCTGCCAGAGGAGGAGACAGAGCTGGACGTGAGTATGATGGCACCTCGCTGCCTTGATGGCATTTCCAGCAAGGACATTCCCCGCTCCTTTGCTTAGTCATGGCTCATTTAGGTTGGAAAAGACCTTGAGGATCATCAGGTCCATAAATGTAACACTGCCAAAGTGTTAGGACCCACCCCTGAAGATGAGGTTAACTCAGGTTCTAGTTAATAGATCCCCTGGGGCAGGTTGGAGTGAAATAATGCTGAATAACCAATATTTCATTTATTTATTTATTTATTTATTTATTTATTTATTTATTTATATTGTCACCGTAGGACACCAAACGAACGACACGCACACAGTCTAGTCGTCAGGGCAAAAAAGAGGGAAGTTAATTTTTTTATTTAGGTTTATATAGATTTTGGACGATGACTATGGGTTGGAGGATGAGGTTGCTACCTCTCCAACCACACTGGTGAAACTAGAAGTCTATTAATTGTTCCTCGTCAAGAGAGGAATGATAGACAGGAAGGACAGTTTACATTCCATCACTTTTGTTTACATGAAATCTGTGAGGAACGCCACTACAAAAATGCAAACATCAGAAGGCTGAAAAAGATCAGGGCGACAATATATGTATTTATATCTATATATAGGGTTTATTTTAGAACTCTTAGGTTGCAGTGGAAAGGAGGTAGGTAGCCATTTTGGTTATAATTATCTATAATAATATAGAAAAATAAAAGTATAAAAATAACACTTAAGAAAACATATAACAAAAAGAAAGAAAAGATATGAGTACAAAGATCTCACCACCCCTGGGTCCAGCAACAAGACTTGATGTCCATGGGTTGAAGTGGTGGTTGCAGTCTTGATCCATGAGGGTGAGAGAAGCCCTCAAACCACAGAGTTTAATGGCTTTAGGTGGAGCACCCAGGTACCTCCCCTGGGCAGGGGAAGTTTTACACTGTCTGTTGCCATTGCCAGATACCTGTGAATGTTTCCCTGTTCCCTGATTAGCTGGGGAAGAGGGAGAAGCAGTGTCTGTGGCATTCACAGGCTGTAGGTGTGGGAAAGGACCTCTCAGAATCATCAACCAGCTCAAGCAGGGCCACCTGGAGTAGGGTTCCCAGGACTGTGCTCCATTCGAAATCTCTCTGCAGAGACCCCACAGCCTCTCAGGGCAGCTCACTGCAGCCCTGAACCTCTGCTTGAAACTAAACAATGCCCTGTGGTCTTCTGATGTGCACGGTCAGGATTAAATCAGACTTCATACACTAGTTGCTTAAACTCTTTTCATTTCTAAATCTGCTGTTAGAACCTGACAGAGTTTAACACAGCCCACAACAAAAGGATCTCCACACTGACCATTGAGGAAGGGAACCTGGACATCCAGAGGCCAAAGCGGAAACGGAAGAACTCCCGAGTGACATTCAGTGATGACGATGAGATCATCAACCCGGGTAAGGAGTTTGCTTTGATCCTCAGCCGATTCCCTTCAGGACCTCCTTCCAGTATGCTCATAGGGATTCCTCATGGCTGCATGTGGATAAAGAGAAAATAAATTTGGCAGTCAGTATTTGGGATCTGCTGTTTCACAGAAGCTGCCGCCACGTTTCACTGAAACTCTTTCTGTTTCTTCTGTTCTACCTGTAAAGTAACTGCAAGCTCTGAGCAGGTTGGGGATATCAAACTCAGCCTCATTGTTCTGTCAGATATTGGAGAAGTGTCATGGGTCCAAAAGGAGGAACGTGGTTTACATTTTTTGCCCTATTTAGAATCTCAGTGGGAACAGAACTTGCTGGCTTTTCACCTGTCCTTTACTGCTTTCTTTACCTGTTGCCTCTGAGATGTCTTGACCTCAGAGGGTTTTTGCTACTTTTCTCCACATCTGAATCAAGTCATCCCTAATCCGCATTCAAACCGATGCATTTGAAGATGGATCCAATTCAAAATTAGTCGTTTTTTCTCTCTTAGATGTGTTAATTCTGTATTAATGGCATTCTTACCAATCATACTTTATTCTGATAATGTTCCTGTTAATAAGAACAGCTAATTAATGAGCAGGTATTTTGAAATACAGTGTGGAGGTGCTTCCTTTGGCACCCAGAGTGACCATTGTGGTTTAGAATGTGATGCAGTTCAATGCTCAGAACATCCTGATGCAAACACCCGTCATTTTCATCACAGAAAAGATAATTTTTCCAGACTTTCGGAGACTGACTGCTTCTGACTCCTGCTTCAAGGCTCCCCAAGACTTCAGGGACCAGCTGCTGTGCCTTTAGCACGTGCAGTGCCTTGTCAGCAGCACCTTTCAGCCCAAACTCCAGCCTGTCTGGTATCAAACCACTCATCCAGCTGCTCCCATTCTCCATTTGAGGGAAAGCCAGGATGCCTGATGAGCCACCTGGAGACAAAGCCACTGGATGTCCCTCCCTTTATTTGGCCACTCTTGTGCTTATGGGGAGCTGCTGGCTTTGGGAGGAGAAGCTCTGTTCCAGTTTTTCATACGGATTCCTTGACCCCACAGGTTGTTTTTCCCATGTGCTCACTGAAAGCATCACTTGTTTTGCTCACTGAAAGCATCTCTGTTGTGTCTTTGCAGAGGACGTGGACCCGTCTGTGGGGCGGTTCCGGAACATGGTACAGACAGCAGTGGTCCCTGTTAAGGTACGGGGTGACTCCTCACTTTCTCGTTAGCTTAACTCACTTCATGATTTATGAATTGCACCTTAGAAACAGAGTGCGCTCCCACGTGGAAACACTCCCACATGGAAAGTGTTTCACTGTTAAGCAGAAGGCAGCTTTTGTCTCCTTCCTGCATTGTGCACCTCTGAGAGTTTATTGTTGTGCTTTTCAAGGGAACCCAGAGGAAACCTTGTAGGACAAAGACAGATGGTCTCTTAGCAGGTTGTATGTGGCAGATTTAGGTGCCTTTTGAGGAAAATGGTCTTGGCACGCAGTTTAAATTGATTGATGGTCTTGAGAGAACTGGTCTTGGCACCCAGTTTAAATAGGTAGATTGATGCTGTTGTACACCACAACTACACAAGACTCTGACTTCAGAAGGCTGAAAATTACTTTTCTTTTTGGGATGTGTCTCCTTTTTATACTATTCTACACAGACCAATTCTATTGGTGAAACAAAGACAAACCTCTTAATCAGGTTGGTCAGACCAGAAGAAGAAATCCCTCCTAGGGAAAAAATGTAAACAAAGTTACAGTTACAGGAACATGTCTCTTGTTTACAGAAAACCAAAACATCTCAGGCTGGAAACCAGGGCTACAGGTTGATGATCTTGAGGGAAATGGCCTCGGCACCCAGTTTAAATACTAGGTTGATGGTCTTGGGGGAAATGGTCTTGGCAGCCAGTTTAAATGGGTGGAAGGTTCCATGCATGGTGAATAATCCTTTAACCCCTCGTGCCCGCAGAAGAAGCGCCTGGAGAACGCGGGCTCGCTGCCCACGGACGAGTCGGCGTCGCGGCGCATGCAGAGCTTCCCCTACAGCGGAGGGTTGTACGGGGGGCTGCCCCCCACCCACAACGAGGCGGGCTCGCAGCCCCACAGCGTCCACGGCACCGCGCTCATCGGGGGGCTGCCCATGCCCTACCCCAACCTCGCCCCCGACGTGGACTTGACTCCAGTTGTGCCCTCCACAGTGAACATGAACCCGGCTCCAAACCCCGCTGTCTTCAACCCTGAAGCTGTGAATGAACCCAAGAAGAAGAAATACGCCAAGGAGGCCTGGCCGGGCAAGAAGCCGACCCCGTCCCTGCTGATCTGAGCTGAGGGGAGGGTTGGAGTTACCAACTCCAGAAACTTTTCATGTGCGGTATCGTCTTTTTAAAATTTCAGTGTCCTAACAGATGTAATACCAAGGTTGGAGGAGTGAAATATCCTTTAAAGATCTGTCTTCAAATGTTTTTATATGTCTGTTAAAAAAAAAAAAATACAGCTCCCATCTCCTTTTGAACCAAAACCCCTACAGCCTTTTCTTAGCCGCCACTGTCCCAGAGGTCTTTATGCTGAGTTTGGATCCACAGGTCGAAGGGGCAGTCACACCATTTAATTATCACTTATGGCATGACCCTGCAGGTCCGTGTATTTCAGTGCTGAGCTCGCTGTGGTGACACTGTTCCTGCTGGACATGCTCACAGCAGGGCAGCTCTGTCAAGAGGAAATGTTTGTGGGGCCAAGCCTTGCAGAATCCCATCGGAAGGATTTGTAAAATTTGCAGAGTATAGGTCAGCTTTTATTTTTTATATTTCCAAAACCCCACCAATGTGGGGCATTCTCCTTTTTTATTGTTATTATTATTATTTTTAGTTTGGCTGCAGCTTGTTTTCGTTTCCACATAAAACACTAGATCATCCCATGAGTCATGAGTTGAGATGGAAAAGCAACAGGTGGGTTCCTGAGCTTTGTTGGGGGCTGTGGGATGGACACAGGGTGCAAATGCTCAGAGCATCCAACAGGATCAGGCACTGTCTGCACTGTGCCATGGTGAACTCCCCTGGATAACTCAGGGTGAAGTTAACACAGTGGAGTTTCTTTCAGACTTGGTGATCCCTCTAACTGAAATAGTTTCATTTTTATTTGCAAATGGAACTTTGAAGTTTAGAGTATATGAAATTCAACAAGACAAAAAGCTGGGAGGAGTGGCGTGTTCCCCACACACAAATATTTTGGCTGCTGCGAACTGCAGGTGAGAATTAAGTGCTGCTGAGAGCCAGAATAGGAATTCTCAGTGGACTTGGGTTGTTGCTCAAGCCCTTTAGTTCCTCGGGTTTAGATTTGAGAATGATTGACATACTCAGACATATTGTGGCTGTACTTTACACAAGGTAAGGCCAAGAGCTCTATTATTCTTAAGTTTACTCTGGATTTTTGTTCACACTCTAATGCAGTTCAGCTACAAGTCACATTCCGTTGCCGTTTGGGGATCCAGGAGATGTGCACCAAAATGAGAGCGCGTGCCTGGCTGTTCACTGTGTGTAGGACTGCAGCTGCTTGGGGAAGTAGTGCCAGGTTGCTGGGGCAGTGAGTGTGTTCAGTGAGCTGGGGATGCTGGATCAGGGCTGTGCTCAGTGAGCTGGGGATGCTGGATTCATCAAACCCGTTTCAGACAGATGCCCCAAAGTCTGTGTGAGTTTTGCTCCACAGTGATTGCTTCTATCATGTCCTTGAGGTGCCCGCAGGCAGCTGCCCAGCTCACAAGAGCCATGGCTTTAGAGGCTGCTCTGTTCCCTCCCCACCCCATCACATCCAGCTCAGACTATTCCTTGTGTCGATTCAGCACCTGCTCCATGATCCAGCTGTGCTGCTCTGTCCTTAAGTGGCCATTGATGATTCAGCAGGGCATTTGTTCTGCTTTCCAGTGCTCCCACAATGACTCAAAATCTTCCTCTCTTTAGTCTGGCCTGTAGGATTTTCATTTCCCAGCTAGTTGCTTTCTGAAGGCAACTCTGTAGGGTAAGACTAGTCAGGACAAACAAAAGTTGAGCAGGTTTCCTTATTTTTCTTTTTTTGGGGTTTTTTTTGTTTGTTTGTTTGTTTCATTTTGGGGGGAAGAGGGTTGGGTTTGGGGTTTTTTGCGGTTTTTTTGCAAGTGGCTCTTTGCAAGATATTTCTTGACAAGGGAAACTTCACTGCTCGTTGTTTTTTAAAGCTCTTCTCCTCCCAGACTCCGAACCAGCTCTTATTATTTCAGAGCTTAGGGGCCACAGCTGGCCAGGAGGGGACAGGAACATCGAGGGGCTTTGTACAGACATTTGTACACTTGTGTAATATGTAATAGGCCTTTTCACACTTCTGTTGAGCTTTTTACCTGTAACCTTTACTATGTTGTAAATTAAATGCAGATTTTGCCAGGTTGGAGAGTGTCGTGTGTTCGTTCCACTCTGCACTGGTGCAGCTGAGGCTGCCCATCGTGCTGTGGCTGATGGGAGGATCCTGCCGTGGCAAAGTGCCCTTCTCCCTGCAGCCCTTGTCCTTGGGCTGCCTCAGGCTGCAGCTCCTAAAGCTGCCTCAGCTGCTTTGCTTGTCACCTGCTCTGCTGCCTCGTGCTGCAGTTTGCTACACAAGTGACTCTTAGTTAAGAGTGGATTTTGAACAGTGCTTGCTTTTGTTTTCCAAGTGGAGTTTCATCTGGTTCTGGCATAATCCTCTTGCGAGTTGCACTCCAGAGCCCAGCTCTGCTGCTCTCATTGCTCAGCCTGCTCCTCTGACAGAGCGAGGCCTCGGGCAGGCTGAGGGCACCATCCCTGTCACTGCACCTGCAGCCTGCCCTGGCCTCTCTGGGGACAGCTGCAGTGACAAACAGCAAACTGGGTACAGGTAACCACAGGGCCTGCAGTGTAGGCTTGAGAGGAACTCCCCAGCTTTGCTGAATTCAGTAATATTTAGGGCATACATAAGTTTTTTCCCAGGGCAGCGGGCAGCCCAGGAGCTGATGTGAGGAACCCCACAGACACTGAGGTACCAACACATCAGTCCTGGAAGCAGGGCTTGGTGGGGTGGAGATGAGATGAGATCTCCCTGGGGCCCTTCAGGAGAGCAGGAATAGCTTCCAGTGCAGAACAGGTGAGTGGCCAGGTGAAGCGTGTACTGATGCAATTCAGCTGCGCTGAGGCAGAGCTGCCCACAGCCCCGCAGCCCCTGCCCACATCCAGAGGTGCTTCAGAACGAACCTGGTCTCAAAGCAGCCCGGTTGGGACCTGCCAGCTCAGTCCTGCTGCTGCAAACAGCATTTCAAGACAGGCAACACCAGCAACAACCGCCTGTCTCCCCCTCTGAGATCTGTGTTTGCTCCAGGGGGCTCTGGTGACACAGAGCCGGACAGGCGGGGGCTGCAGCCCAGGAAGGAGAGGAGTGTTCAGAGAGGAGTGAGGTGTGGACACTGAGGCACCAACACAGCAGACCCTGCGCCAGCCTCAACTGTGTGTCGGAGCACCCACACATCGTTCCAAGACAAGCACCAACCCCAGCAAAAACAGCAGAACTTCCCCCACATCAGACCCCCAGGAGAGCCCAGAGCCAACTTAACACTGAGCACCCATCCTGCACCCCTCCAGCCCTACCTGGAGTCCAGTACCAGCACTGGTTCCCTCCAGGGGCTCAGAGCAGCTGCCAAGCCCAGCTGAGGGAGGGAACTCAGTGGAGGCAAGTGAAGAGAGCACAGAAGAGTGAAAACAGCTATTTATGCTCAACAACAGAGGGGCAAATAATCATTCAGTACTTCAGCACTGAAACACCAAAGCTTGCTGAAGTCCAGATGCTGCCACCCCACCTTGCTTTGCTCATAAGCCACAGGCTGCAGTGGAACAAAACCACCACAAAAAACCTTCCTGAGTCACCAGCTGTGCAGACTTAGGTGTGCCAACACAAGGAATGCTGGCAAAATGCTTCTGGAACATGTGGCAGCTCCCTACCCTCACCCCTGCCAGTCCATTGTCCACAGGGAGGCCTGGTCTTCATCTGAGTGGTGAGGCTGTCCCAGCAGAGGGGAGACGCTCCTTGTGGCAGTCACTTTGGCACAAAAAGGCTCTCAAAAGCATTGCTCTTCACGCGTCAAGTTGTCTAGAAAATTTCAAATCAGCACCACAGGGCTTTTAGTAAATATTGATGATTTTGTCCTGGCTTCCAAGCAAGCTCTCAATGGCAAAATCACTAATTCACATGCACTGTAGTGTGATCTCAAGCCCTCCTCCTTTTCTCTTGCTCTTGGCCATCACAGCACTCACTGAGGACTGAGAAATCCTAAGAACATGCCGAAAACCAAAAGCCAAACGCAGGTGGCAGCAGAGGCAGAGCTGTTGGTTTTCACACACTCATCATACTTTATAAAATCCACTTCCCTGATGGCACACAGGTGATCCACACGGCATTCCTGCTTGCACAGCTCCAGGTCATATCTGGCAGAGTTAAACTCATAGTACAGCTGCAAGTAGTGTGGGTCGCTGGAGATCCTCTCCAGCGCTGTCTGCATGGAGCTTGCAGAGCCATCAGGGACCTGGAAGGCTTCTGTCAGCCTGTACTCTTCCTCCCACACTGGGAACTCTTCCTCCCCTCGCGAGGCCATCATGTTGGCACGAGTAAGGTTCAAGTAGTAAGTCACCATATCCTGAGGGAGAGAAAAACAGAATTGGGGAGACATCAGGACAAGATTGGCTCTGGAGTGAGACACTGGGCTGGGCTCAGCCCCCAGTGCAACCCCCTCACCCCAAGGGTCCAGCTGCCCTTGAGGGGGATTCCCACCGAGATGGGCACCTGGGGACACTCAGGTGAGACCCTCCAGAACCCACCCCAAACACAGCCTGTTTCCTAAGGGGTGGCTTTGCTCTGCTGGACTTTGACCTTCAAACCTCAGAAGCTTTGAGCCTGGCCTGCTTCAGACACCAGTCAGTTACTATCAACGCTGTCCAGCGGCAGCAGCAAGGGCTGCAGGAGTGTTACCGACTGAGCAAAGTTATCTTTTCAACTGTGAACAAACTGAAGAATCAAGTTTTTCACAGCTTCTGCTCTCGGTCTCTTGCCCTTTTTCTCTCTGTTTCACAGGTTCCCCAGCCTTGCACAGTGTATTTTAGCACTCACTTCTATGCCATAAACATGTAAACAGAGCAACTATAGAGAGCTTCATCCACTACAAAGGAGGGCACAGGCACCCGTCCTCCACCTCTTGGCAAACACGAGACAGAAAACAGGGAAACAGAAGCTGCCCCTACAATTCACCTCAATTCAGATCCACTCCAAATGCATCATTTTAGCAAGTAGAGGGACACAAATAATTTTTCAGATGGTTTTGGAGGGGGTCTGACATGTCTGTTATTCAAAGAGTAGTCCTGTGGTCCATATTATCTGGGGAGCAAAGCAAGTGGCAAAGGAAGCTCGTTAAGGACATGAAGAACAACACAAAAACTGTCTGACCCTGCCCAGGGGAACTCATCCCAGCAGGATGCACTGGCTGCCAGGGCCATGCCTCGACTCACTGACACTGACGGAATCTTTGTGCCAGACACAAGGCTGAAATATCCTGGGTCAGAGTGCTCTCCCACACAGCCATTCAGCTTCTGTGGACTAAAAAATCCTGAAAAGCCTGTTCTCACTACAAGGGGGAATTAAAGTTGTTCCAGAGCTGCAGTGTGGTGCACACAGGGACCCCTACCAAGACCTGAAGGGTGTCCTGATCATAGTCGATCACCCGAATCGCAGGGTTGTTGGCTCCATTGCTCACTCCAGGTAACGTTGTTTTCCAGGGAGTCACTCCAGGGGCCAGGAACATGACATTGATGGGAGTTCCTTCGGAGAAAAGTAAAGCAAACTGTGGCTGGAGACCACGGCTTGTCCCACACCCTGTCCCCATCACAGTGAGCACCCAGACTGGGCTGCCAGCAGGACCTTTGTCACCAGCTCCCTGTACCACCACACACACAAAGATTAACACGTGGAACAACACTGGGGACTGAGCACAGGGCTGCTGCAGCCAGGAATGGGCTCTCCAATGCTGGCAAAGTGTCCCTGGGTGACTTCATGATGCTTGGATCCCCTGTCCTGTTTATTCTGGATATTAAGTTCTGCACCTTTAAGACTGGTTCCAAGAGCAAAGAGGGAGAGAAGAAGTGCACAGTTTGCTTTCAGAAACCGCACCTGCTCCCCCATGTTCCTTCTCACAGACTGCGTTGTCTGCAGCACTGACAGCAGGAGAGAGCTCTCCTTTGGTTTTCAGTTAGGGTTTTTTTAGCTAGCTGAGACAGAGAAGTCGCCCAGACTGTGGCTTTTCTTTTTCTTGGAACTGTTCAAACCTGCTCTCAGCAAAGGGGTTCGCCCAGAGCACCCCATCCACAGAGAGAGTCAGCACTGGTCCCTCAGCAATGCCCAAACCCCTCAAGATGCAACAGGCAAGAAGCTGCCAGGCATTGAGGGGAAACAACAATATTTGAGGGTGAATGGGAAGGAGGGCAGGAGTTACAGGGGGTAGAGATGAGAACCACTGCTGCCTGAAGCATTTCAGAAGCTTTTGCTGGCTTCTTAGCTGCTTTCAGCCAACAGCCACACAAAAACCCCCCATGGCCAGTGATTCTGAGAGCTGTCAGAGCTTGGGTGAGCAGAACAGGTACCTGTGTCACTGTAGAACATGCGGAAGCTGTCTGTGTGATGGTGCCCAAAAAACTGGGCAGCAATCACCCTGTGGTGCCTCCGCACAATCCCCAGGTACCGCTGGTTAAAGCCGCTCCGGAACCAGGGCTTGCCCCGTTTCTTCTCAAAGAAGCCAGGAGGGACATGCCCCACAATGTAGACCTACAAAAGCAAGAGCTGCCCTGAGCACAGAGCCCACTGCACCCTGGAGCAGAGCAGGAAGAGCTTCTGGGCTGGTGGGAGGTCCAGGTTGTTTATTCAGTCTTTTTAATACCCTTTCATCTGCTCTAGAGGCGTTGGTCAGTGTTTCTTCCAGCCACTGGAACTGCCCCGCAGGATCCTCCTCAGCAGCTGTCTCATCATTCTGGTCATAGTACAGGTTGGTGTTGAGGACAACCATCCGCCCCCTTGTCCCTGGGCCAGGCAGCTTCTCGCTGTAGAAACCTCCTTAAAAATACAACCAAGAGACAAAGAGCTGGAGGGCTGCTCACACTGGTGGTTGTGATCCCAGATCCCTTTGTTTCCACCTCTCCCTGTTCTCCTTAGCAACAGCCACAGCAGGGTCACCGCCTGGAACAGCGCTCCGATCGCTCCAGGATTTGGAGTGACCCTTCCCTGTGTGTCCATCACTCTCACGCCTCTCCTGGTGAAGGGAGACCTCAGTGGCTGCAATGGGCAGCACCAGGAGCTGGGGGGCTCTGGAGAGCCCCAGCACTGCCTGCACCAGCTGCTACCTTTAAAGATATTTTTCCTCCCTCTGCAGGTCACCAGTCTGCCTTCTTTCCGGTAACTTCACAATGGTAGGAGAGACTAAGGTATAAAACAATTTCTCTTCTTGCAAGCAGAACTCCAAGTCAGAAATCAGCATTAAACTGGACCCTACCTCTGAATGAATCCTCTATGAATACTGTTGCTCTGAGCACAGAAGCAAAGACAATTGTTCATGGTATTCTCCTACCCCTCCTCCTATCCTCAGCATGCTCTAAAGGTGAGCCAGTGGTGCCAGACCTGCTCTGAAGAGAGGAAGGGAGGCATCACTCAGCCAGGGCCGCCACAGTTGCGCTGTTTGGTTGTAGATCCTGTGCTCCTTCCCAGGAAACTGATTCTTGGGGTGGAAGTCATGGTTGCCCATCGCTGCGTAGACCTTAGTACCTGGAGACAGAGCAAAGGAGGCTGAGGGGAGGTCAGGGCTGCAGAGCTCCTCCCCGAGGCACTCCCAGCCTTGGGAAGAGAGCTTTGCCAAGGCCAGTCACCCTCTGCTCCCGGGGCCATCCACGGCTCTGACCCGCCCTAGGGACAAGCCACACACAGCCAAGTGACAGAGCTGTCACCAGCAGAAACACTCCTTGCTCCCTGCTGACACAGGGTATGTCTGAGGGTATCCTGCAGCCTTTTCTGCCTTAATCACTAATGACAGAAACCTTTATTTCCCACTCTCCTCAGTGAGCTAACCTGAAACATGAGTGTGCACCAACCCTGTATGGCACAGCAGAATTGAGGCCACCAAACAAGTCCCAGTGGCCACAGCCCTCCTGTGCCTTTCCCTGTCCCAGTTCTGTCATTTCTCCAGCCTGGGTAACCCTTCCCATGAGTCTCCATGCCCCACTCCCCTTCCCCTCAAATCCTACCTGGAAATGTCTCTTTTATCAGAGCAGTCAAGTTTGCTATTATTTGTAGAACCTTTTCTTCCCCGAGCTGCTCATTGGGGACGTGGGGAGTGTCATCTCTAGAAAAACAGAAGCAGCACAGTCACTGTCTGGGACTAACAGGGCCTGTGCTTACAGCAATGAGCAAGGCAGAGAAAATTGCCAACTCCTCTCTGTCTCTCCTAGAAGAGAAAGTTTAAGCTTTTGGGTGCAGAAGTCAGTGCTATGTTGACTGGCCAAGACACTGAGTGAGTTTCAAGAAATTACTCATAGGCAAAATGAGCTCCACTCCAAACTTGCCAGAGTCAAGGAGTGTTCAGACAACATTCTTAGGCATCCCACAGGGTAGGATTGTTGTGCAGGGCCAGGAGCTGAAATCCATGATCCTTGTGGGTCCCTTCCAGCTCAGGATATTCTGTGATTCCAGCATTCACTTTCCCTTAAAACGCCTAAGTGCACAAGGGTGTGAAAAGCAGGCCCCCTCTGCTTCGGGGCGTGTCACAGGCACTAAAGCTGCCTGGAAACATTGCAAGGATCAGCAGTTCGCCATCTGAGCGCATCTCTCCTCCCACTGCGCTGACCGGCAGCGCCGGGTGCATGGACACACAGCCCTCAGCTCCTTCCCCCGGGCATTCCAGGTGCCCGGAGTCACTGTGGAATCACACACGGCTGGACAGGATGCGCAAAGGACGGACAGTGAGTCGTGATCCTTTTGTCACCTCACTGCCACGAGCTTCTTCCAGTGCCGAGCGCCCTCGCCGGGGCTGCGCTTTCCTCCAGAGCCGCTTTGCATTGCGAGGCACATTGTCCCCTCTCCTTTTCAAAGCGGGGCCCGCGGGAAGAGCCCAGCCACACCAGGAGCTCCGAAAGGGCTCCGCTGCCCTCCTCCCGCCCAGCCCAGGTGTCCCCGCAGGCGGGCGCGGCCCCTCACCCGGTCCAGAGCACGAAGTCCGGCGTGGCCAGGCGGTCCCGCGCGGCCCGGGCGGCCGAGCCCAGCAGGCTCCAGGGCGAGTCGCACAGGTAGCTGCCCCACGGCCCGGCGGGCCCGCTCCGACCGCCGCCCGAGGGGCACGGCCGGCCCGCTGCCGCCGCCGCCTCGTACCCGGGGTCCCAGTGCAAGTCCGTGAGGTGCCAGAACCGCCCGGAGCCGCCGCTCGCACCGGGCAGAGCCACGGCCAGTAGGCACAGCAAGAGCGGCGCCACGAACCGGCCCATGGGCTGCAAGGCGGACGGCGCTGCCCGCTCCCACCTGTGCCTGCTCCTACCTGTGCCGGCCCTCACCTGTGCCCGCTCCCACCTGTGCTCGGCCCTCACCTGCGCCCGCTCCCACCTGTGCCGGCCCTCACCTGTGCCTGCTCCCACCTGTGCCTGCTCCCACCTGTGCCGGCCCTCACCTGCGCCCGCTCCCACCTGTGCCGGCCCTCACCTCTGCCTGCCCTCACCTCTGCCCGCTCCCACCTGTGCTCGGCCCCCACCTGTGCTCGGCCCTCACCTGTGCCCCGCCCTCCCCGTCCGTGCCCCGCCCATTTCCGGCCGCGCCCCATCAATTCCAGGCCGGGCAGCGCCCGCTCTCACAATGGCGGCGGCGGCTTCCGCACGGCCTCTTTCTATTGGCGAGAGCGGGAAGGCGGAGGGACGCGATTGGCTGGCGGCCGGCAGAGCGGCGCTCTCGGATTGGGCGGCGGGCGGCGGCGCGCGCGGGTCGGCGCGCGGGCGGTCGGCGGCGGGTCCCGGAGCGGCGGCGGCGGCAGTTCCCGGAGCGGCGCCATGTGGAGCGGGCACGGTGCGCGCCGGGCCGGGCGGGCCGCGCTCGCCGCCTCCGGGGGACGCGGGGCCCGAGGGGCCGCCGCTCCCCGTGATGGCGGCAGCGCTGGGAAGGGGGGCTGAGCCCCCGCCTCACTGTCCCTCTCTTTCCCCCCTTAGGGAGCTTCGATGGCGGGTACGGCGGCATGGGCGGCGCGGGGCCCCCGGGCGGCTACACGCAGTCCCCGGGCGGGTTCGGGTCTCCCGCCGGCGGCCAGGCGGAGAAGAAGCAGGTAGGCCGGGCGGGGGCCGCGGGAGGGGGCCCGGGGCCGGGGCCGGCTCTGACGGCCCCTCGGGCCCTTGCAGCGGAGCCGCTCGCAGAACATCGTGCCCTGCACCGTGTCGCAGCTGCTGGCGGCGGAGCAGGCCGACGAGACCTTCCGGATCTGCGACGTGGAGATCTCGCAGGTGGGCGCCGGGGCGGGCCCGCGGCCGGAGGGGACCCGCTCCCGGCCCGAGCAACCTTTTCTCCTCTGCCGCAGGTCACCGTGGTGGGCATCGTCCGGCACGCCGAGAAGGCGCCCACCAACATCCTCTACAAAGTGGATGACATGACGGCAGCGCCGATGGACGTCAGGCAGTGGGTTGATACCGATGTAAGCTTTGGATTTGCTATGAACAGGCCGCTTTAGCAGCGTTTGAGGGCAGCGGGTTGTAGAATTGTACCGTGTCTGAACTGGAAGGAACCTGTAAGGATCAGTGATCAACGCCAACTTCCTACTTGTCACAGAGCTTTTTAATCCAAAAGATGTGGCTTTTCTGGGAAGTATTTTGGGGATAACGCGTCCCTGAAATCCAAGGAAGATGCTGTGTAGCAGAGGTCGGTGGTGGTGTATATGACTGTCTGCCTGTTTAGTATAGCTGAGTTGAACAGTTTTGAGAGGGAAATCAGGCAGATGTTCAGTTGCATTACTGCCAGTTTAGCGTGAGTTTAAAAATGGCTCTGGCTCACCCCATCCCCCAGCCAGATTATGGAATTCAGGAACTAATTTTTTTACTATTTGAGCTTCCTTTCCTCTTGTTGCACTGTGAGAATCTCTCATAAGTGGACAGAGACAGCAGAGCAGACAACTGGCTCTGACTGCTCTGAAATGTATGCTAATGTTTTTATTTATTTTTTATTTACAGTTACATTTCTCTAACTCCTCTTACTCAAAAATGCGTTGTTTGTGCTTGCTTGAGATGAGCCTGCTTTGCTAAGTTGCTTATTGTGATAATGGAGAAATAAAAACATGAAGCAGCAAACCTCTCTTTTTTTCCCCTCTCTGTCAGGAAGCAGGAGGTGAGAATGTTGTGGTACCTCCAGGAACTTATGTTAAAGTAGCTGGTCACCTTCGGTCATTCCAGGTAAGGTCGTGTTACCTGTGAACGTTCTAATTGTTCCTGAGTGCAGAGGACTATTTCAAATGAGAATCTTTTCAAAATTCCCCTCGTCACCAGTGTGTTTTCAGCAGAGCAGAGTTCTGGCCACCACGTTCTGGGGTGTTGGTCAAGCTTAGACCAAGTTCTGGTTCATTTGGAGACTTCTTGTACTAGTTCATGTAGCTCACGTGGTTTTTAAATATTCAAATAATGATGCATGTGCATTAAGGCATGGTGTAGTTAACTCCCAGATGGTTAAAAAAGGGGAGTGATTCTGTCTCCATTATCTTTCAAAATCACATCCCTCTCCCAGTGCTTGCTTGCTCCCAGGGATGGGGGGAATTGCAGGGGTCCAAGTGAGAAAACCCATGAGTTCAGATAAAGGCAGTTTAATAAGTAAAGCAAAACAAGGAATTCACTCCACACTTCCCATGGGGAGGCAGGTGTGCCTCTTCCTCCTCCTTTCACCAGTTTTATAACTGAGCATGACACTGGCTGCTCTGGGTTCTCCCATGGGACAGTGGGGGTCCCAGCTGTGTCCCTTCCCAGCCTAGTAGTGGTGGAGCTGTGTGAGAAGCAGGAAAGCCCTTGGCTCTGTGCAAAGGTTGGTGAGCAACGACTAAAACATCCCTGCATTACCAACACTGTTTCCAGCACAAGTCCAAAACTAGCCCATGCTACTGTACCCCAGCCGAAAGCAGCACAAGATGTAGGTCAGGACATTTTAGATGAGCTGCAATGCAGAGAAGGTCTCTCCCCACTGTTATCCCACTCCTGGAGGGAATGGCTGGGTTGGCTGTTAGGCATCTTCATGTTGCTGTAAATTGTTTTCTTTGTTTGTTTGTTTGTTTGTTTTGTTTTTTCCTCTGAAAGAATAAGAAGAGCTTGGTAGCATTTAAGATCATGCCTCTGGAAAATATGAATGAGTTCACCACACACATACTAGAAATTGTCAATGCACATATGATGCTCAGAAAAAATCTTATGGTACGTACAAAGATCCTGATTCCATTGTGGCCCTTCCTGGGTGGCTGGTGATCGCCCAAAGAGGGACCTTTTGCTGGGAGAATTGCCTCATTGTGGGGCTGGAAAGCTTAAAGCTGGGCAACACTGAAGGTGTAACAGGAGTCCTGGCTTCTTTGGAGGGAGATTGTGTCGCAATCCACTTCCATAAGAAGCTGTTTTCATTATTAGAAATAACAGTGAGTCTTTAACTCTGCAGGCTTGGGCAGCCTGGGTAACCACAGCACTTTTATTCTCATAATTCCAGTCAGCGTCAAGAGTGCCACAGTCATTTTCCTCCACTGGGATAAGTGACATGGGGGGCTACAGAGGAGGTGGCAGCCTGCCAGTGAACGGGCTCACGGCGCAGCAGAGCCAGGTGGGTGCCAGCAGCTCTTCTGGGAGCACAGCAGTGGCAGCAGAGCCTCCTCCAGTGTGATGAAGTGTGGTTCTTGCTCACCCAGGTGCTGAACTTGATCAAAAGCTGCCATGTCCCAGAGGGGATGAGTCTACAAGACCTGAAGCAGCAGCTCCACAGTATGAGTATGTCAACGATCAAGTAAGTGTGTAGTAATGAAGGATGCTATGGAAAGCCAGGCAGTCCATTCAGAGGCAGAGAGGACAGTGGTCACAGGAGCCAGAGCTTTTGAAAGATTCACTGCCCTTAGTGAGCTGTTGCCAGTTGCATTGCTCCTTGTTATCAAAACAAGCTGTTAATCAGTTCAATGGCCACGTACTGCAGTGCCTCAGTAGCATTTCTCCTGTTCAAGGCCTACCTTGCTCTCTACACACTGATAAAATACCTAGGAATAACCTGTTCTGTTCTACTTCACTGTCTCTTATAACTTCTTCTTAAGACATACAAAAGTAGTCGTTACCTTCCATGACCTTTGTATGTTCTGTCCCCTCTGAAGCAGAGTGGTGGGTACTAACTTGCAAGTGCAGAGTGGTGACTCAAGCAGAGTCTGAGCTTCAGGGGGGGCTCATTGCTTTGGAGAAACTTCCTGTGTCACTCACACTGCCCACGGGACAGAGACACCAAGAGCTTCCCTTGGCAGCTGCCAGGAGGGAACTGTGGGGACGGGGTCTGTGAATGGGAATTACCTGGCAGAAAGGTGGTGACTTACCTCCCTGTGCTAACTAATTGCTGATTAGTTACCATCTGTGGGGTTTTTCTTCAAGGCAAGCTGTGGAATTCCTCAGCAGCGAGGGACACATCTACTCCACGGTGGATGATGACCACTATAAGTCAACGGATGCTGAGTAAAGTTCCTTCCATGTGATTTTAGTTCCAAGCAAATGTCTGTCCATGTTTCAAGATACCTTGCTGAGCTCTGTTGCATGGAGGGTGACCTTTGCTCTTTGTGGGAAGAAGTCCTGGTTACTCAGTGAAAGCTGACTCCTTGGGATTCAAGGACGAGCAGAATGTGTGTGATTGTGGTAATTGGGCCTGATTCTGTGCTCTGACCATGTGACTGAAAGCATAAGCAGATGTGGGAAAACAGAAGTGCTCAAAGCTTCAGAGTTTTCACTTTGTTTTGGCTCCTTAGAGAACGCCTGTTAGAAAGAAGAGCCTCTTCATGATTTGTCCTTTATTTCTAGAGCTGTTTCTCCTAACTCAGCTTCCATGCCATTTTCTTCACAAAGTGGGTAGCCAAGAGTAATCTTCCACTTATGTACAGCAATCATGAGAAGATGTTTTTATTGTTTAGTTTGTGCATTTAAATCTATATTTGTACTAGAGAGAGCTGATCTTGTTATGAGAGCTTTTGAACTTTTCCAATAAAATGTTAACTTGGGGCACTTTGCATCACGTGTGACTCCTAGACGCTTTTCTGCCTTGAAGAAGAAAACTGCTTGACAAAACCTGGGGATAAAAGCACAGCTCCTGCTTTCAGTTTAATTATCCTTATTTTTTTTTTTTCCTTAGCTTTTTACTTTGAAGGTTCAAACTGAAGTGAATGTCTGGCCAGTAAGAAATTAAATAAATATTTGTACTACTGAAGAAAACAACAAATATCAGTGTTCCAAATAGGGCCAGAACCATTTTTGCCACCAAAACAGACTCTCCAGGGAAAGGGTCACAGTCCCAAGGCTGCCAGAGCTCAAGAATTGTTTAGACAACACACTCAGGCTCAGGGTGGGATTGTTGGGGTGTCCTGTGCAGGGCCACGAGTTGGACTCAAGGATCCCTGTGGGTCTCCAGCTCAGAACATGCCATCCTGTGCCAAAGCACATGCATTCTGTGCTTTTAGCTAAAGCTCAGATGAATTACACCGTGTGAAACAAGGTTTTATTCTTTAAACCATTTTTAAAGCATAACAGAAAAATAGGATACAGGTTGATACTGGTGGTGGATTGAGGTGGACAAGAACGATTTGTGTTTCCTGTTTCTCTGCACCCCCTGTCGTGTTCAGGAGGTTGCCGGGTGGCTGCTGCAGGATGTTACTGTCGCTGCAGTCAGTGGTGAGCTTCCTGTCATAGGAAACAAACGGCTGGTGATCGTTTTGCAGTTGTAATGGCAGCAGTTCAAGAGTCATGAATATTCAGGAGCATTTCACGTGTGTAGTGTAGGTGTGGGAACCACTGCTTTCTGCTTTCGTGGTGAAGGTGTTGCTGAAAAGCAGGACCCAGATCTTACAAGCTGAACTGCGCTTGCTGCCTGCTGGGTGGGAGCTGCTGTGCTGTGCTGACCTGTCCTTCAGCTGCAGCTTGCTAATTGCCCAGGGTCACGGGGCCTGCTGGGGTCAGAGGGCTCAGTCTGGTGAGCCCTGGGTGTTCAGGAGCTGCAAGGGTAGGGTAGAGTTTCTGTTGCCTGGGACTCGTAAAGTGACCTGGCTTTGCAAAAGCGGTTCCTTGTGGGCACGTCCATGGGAGACCCAGGGGCTCTGCTCTGCCAGGAGTTACTGCTGGGGCAAATCCCGGTATCCTGCTTGGTTCAGTGGCACAGCTGTAGCCCGTGGTGCACCTCTGCGGCTAAATCATGCAGTAGGTGTGTAACAGGTGAACGTCTGGCTATGGAGTTGAGCATATCTAGAAGACGAAAGTACTGTAATTTCCTTTTTGTAGGAGGCGTGCAGGTTAGGAAGAAAATCCCCGAGGGTTTTTGGAAGTGAAGACGAGTGGAATTGCTTGCAGTCAGGAGAGCAGCTGTGCAGTTGTATAGCACGGTCCCGCGCTGGCGGTGCCGGGGGCGGCTGAAGCAGAGCCCCGTGCGGCGCCGTGCCGGCGGGACTGATGCTCCAGCCTGTCCTTGCCTGGCTGTCCCCCGAGCACACCCCGGTGTCCCAGCCCGCCCTGACCCTCTGCGGCGGGGCCGGAGCGAGCCAAGGTGCCGTTCACCAGGGCGGGCTGGGGGGAGCAGCCGGAGGCGAAGGGCAGCGTCCGAGCAGCCCTCCCACGTTCCGAGCACCGGGCACCTCCAGCCCGCTTCCTCCCGCGCTCGGCCCCTCGGTGTCACGGCGGCAGCCGCCGGGCAGGGGCGGTGCAGGGACACGCGGGCCGGGGCTGCGGGGCTCGGGGGCTCTGCCCCGGGGCAGCGGAACCGCTGCGGGACACGGGGGGGGCGCCAGGGCCCCGCGGGGCTGCGGCCGGCCGAGAGCGGGCAGGGGCCGGAGCGGCTCTGCCCCCGCCTCAGGCACGGCCGGGGGCTGAGGGAGCGGAGCCGGGGCCGCCGGCCCGGGGCGGGCCCTGCCAGGGGGTGGGTCCGGCCGCTGCCGGCGCCGCCGGTTCCGGGCCCGGCCGTGGGGCCCCGATGTCTCCGCGAGCGGCCCCGCCGCGGTTCGGGCCGCTGCAGTTGGCGCTGGCGGCGGCGGGGACGGTGGCGGCGACCCTGGACCTGTGCATGGACGGGTGGGTGGCGGCCGAGTACGCGCGGCGCGGCCACCCCGGCTGGGCCGCGCTGTCCCTGTCGCTGCTGGCCGCCGCCTCCGCCGCCGCCCAGGCCTGCAGCTGGCTCTGGCTGCGCTCCGACCCGCCCGCGCTGCGCCCCGCCGTGCCCGTGGGGCTGCTCGCCGCCCTCCACCTCCTACAGCTCGGCTTCTTCTTTAGGTACGGCGGCCCCGCAGCCAGTTCCCCGCGCGTCCCCGGGCATCCCCCGGGCCCCGCTCCGCCCCGGCCTCCCGCCGGGTGCCCGAGCCTCTGCCGCTCCCTCTCGGCCCCTCCTGACCCCGGGCTGGGGGTGAGCGGGGTCCCGGCTCTCGGGCAGAGCGGTTCGGCCCAGCTGCGGCCGGGTGGAGTGTGTCGGCGGCAGCCGCCTGTGTCCCTGCCGGGGAAGTTTCCCTCCGGCTCTGCGCTGACAAACGGAGCGGCCTCGTCACGGCCTTGGCGCTCCGGGCGTTGAGGGGCAGGGAATAATCCAGGCAGGTCCGCCGGGGTCGGTGCTCCGTTTTTACACTTGCACTTCACCCATGGCTGGGCGCGGCGTGGCTGCTCTGGTGCGTGGTTTGGGCAGGGGGAAGGGGGGGGTTGGACATAAATCGGTGGGGTTTGTTGTCAGGAGTTTATTGACCTGTCAGGGCAGCGTGGGGACCAAGGTGTGTGGTGCCTTTCGTGGCCCCCCACCGCCAGCTGTGTCCCCACGCAGGTGCCTCCACGCTCTGAAGGTGGGCTGGAGGGTGTGCTGGGCCAAGGCAGAGGAGGAGGACGAGCAGAGACACATGGCCTTCCTCTCCCACGACATCAGCATGCTGCGTCTCTTCGAGACCTTCCTGGAGAACACCCCGCAGCTCACCCTGCTCCTCTACATTATCCTGCGGACAAACAAGGCTGAGCTCTCCCAGGGTGAGGGGTCTGGGGCCAAGGGACGGCGCTGCGGGGGTGCAGCCTTGGGGTCAGAGTGGGCTTGGATGGGGCAGATCAGAGAGGCTTGCCAGGGGCTGGGGGACCCAGCAAGACGCTTGTAGTGTCATTCTGCTCCCATGTCACTCCTTCCTTTGGCATGTCACGCTATGGGGTGGACGCCTGTCCTGCACTCGCGTGCCCCAAGGGGTCATGCTGAGCTTGGGGTGGGGGGGTTGAAGCTGGGGGACCACTGTGGTCAATCTCTTATTGCCTCAGGAGAGGCTGAGGGTCAGGTGTGTGATCAGGTGCCTTCTGGGGAGTAGGGAGGGGCTGATGTTGGTATGGGTGAAGCCCAGGCTGCTGAGCGGGTGCTGTGGTGCCCTTCCCGGGGTGGGGAGCAGGTGTCACTGCAGGGAAATGGGGAGCGCAACAACGTGGGAGCCAGCACTCACCTGCCTGTGTAGGCTGAGGGCTTCCATGCCTGGGAGATGGGCTCTGCAGAGCTCTTCAATCCCAGCACTTCTTCCCCATCTTCTGAGCAAGGCCAGGCACCAGCCTCCTTGTCCTTGGGGAGGGCAGAAAGTCAGGGGAGAGATGCAGATGCTGATGCTCTGACCCTGACAGCAGCTGCTTTTTGAGCTGGGGGGAAACTCATTTTAACAGTGGTGGCCAGGGAGAGGTTTGAGCCAGGCTGGGCCACCCCTTGGTGCCCCCTCAGCATTTTCACCTCTCTGTTTGCAGGCCTGGGGATGGGCACCGCGTTCCTGTGTGTGTCCTGGTCTCTGCTGGACTACCACCAGTCCCTGCGCTCCTTCCTGCAGGACAAGTACGAGCTGAGCAGGGGCTCTTCCATCATCTACTTCCTGTGGAACCTCTTCCTCATCTGCCCTCGCATCCTGGTGGTCGCCCTCTTTGCCCTGCTCTGGCCCTACGGTGTGGCTGTCCACTTCCCCCTGGTGTGGCTGGCCATGTTCATCTGGGTCAGCCTGCAGGGCACGGACTTCATGGAGTCACCGGGCCCCGAGTGGCTTTACCGGGCCATGGTGGCTGTGATCCTCTACTTCAGCTGGTTCAACGTGGCCCAGGGGAGGACTCTGCACCGCAGCATCATCTACCACGGCTTCATGCTGGTGGACAGCACGCTGCTGGCCCTCGCCTGGCTCTGGGGCCGGGCTCCTTCTGAGGAGCACTCCTACCTCCTGCCGGTGGTCTGCGCCGCCCTGCCCTGCTACCTGCTGGGGCTGGGGCTGAAGGTCACCTACTACAAGTGGCTGCACCCCAACGTGCAGGTGCAGCAGGAAGGCAGACAGGACGAGGTGGATGCCAGTGGAGGGAGTGATGAGGTGGAGTTTCGCTCGTTTTTGGAACCAGACCTTGTGAACAGGAGGATGCAGTGGCTGGCCCAGACCCACTTCACCTTGTCCCGGCCGGCACGGCAGCACTTCCTGAACGGAGCTGCTGCTGCGGAGTCTGCAGTCTGAGGGCAGCTCCTCTAAAGGGACATGAGGGGGGAGGTACACCTGTTGGTTGTGCCCCCCAGGCTGTTATTTTGGACAGCTGGAGGAACCTGCAGAAACCAGGGGTGGTGTGGAAACACCCGATGAGTCCCATGGTACTCAGCACAGCTCCCATGTCTGTACCCTCAAGGAAAGCCACGGTGTTTGGTGAGTCCAGCACGTTGTGGCATATGGCTGCGCTGCTGCGGCAGCTTTTCTTGTTATTTATTACTAGCTTTTCAAAAAAGAAAAATGAAAACAAGAGCACTGGTTTATTTTCTCTGTGCCTTTCCCGTGCCTGCTGCTGCCGTTGCTGTGCAGGGACACGGGTGGTGGGGCAGGGATGTTTCCTCCATGGTTGTGGCTATCTGACCTTTCTGCTTCCAGCTGGGATTTTCCTCCTGTTTGTTTTGGCATTAAGGTCAAAGCTCACCTGTTATCACTGTGTTCAGGGAGGGATGGGGAAGGAGCCTGTGCTGGGAGGAGTGGCTGCAGGGTGGCTCAGGGCTTCTAGCTTATTACGGACACCTCACGCTCCCTTGGCTGCCATTCCCCCCACCACAGCCTGGGCAGCGCTCCCGAGGCCATGACCAGGCTGGAGCTGGCCATGGCGTTGCTGAGCCATAGGTAGGTGTGGTCAGCAGTGTGGTCAGTGCTGTGGCAGCTCCAGGGCACTGACACCCAGCCCTTCCCAGGTGGGGCTGCCTCCTCCCAGCTCAGTGCCAGACCCGGCAGGCCCCAGAGCAGCCCCTGCCTTTTGCTGTTGCCCAGCTGGCAGCTGTGGCACGTCCTGGCTGCCCACAGCACTGACCTCTGGCTCCTTCCCCTCACCTCCATCACACCCCTCCCGGCACCCCATCCCAGGAGGAACTTCCATACCAGGGCAGACATCTGGATGCAGCTGGAGGAGCAGCTGAAATGCTGTTTCACAGCTGCTCCTGTAAGCTCAGCCCTGCCCAAGGCCAGCAGCACTGCAGCAGAGCGTGGGGGAGAGGTGTTTGCTTGTACAAGAAAATGGGAACGTTTGTGCAGGAAGCACCATGTGCCTCCTCTGAGCACCTCAGCAGGGCCCAGGAGCAGGTCCCTGCCCCACTGCCTCCCCTCCACTGTGACCTGTGGCACCCTGAATGCTCCTGGTGCTGCCAAGCCTGGCTCGGGCTGTCACAGGGGCAGGGACTGACAAGGGGGCAGAGAACAGGCTGAAGCACTGGCTATAGAAAATAAAGACTTTATTATTTTTTTCCAGTTCACAGGACAGTTCCCATTACACACCATGAACAGGCAAAGGCCCCACAGCCAGCAGCACCTGGGACTCACCCCTCATAGCACAGCACAAGAGGTGCCGTGGGCTCCAGGGGTCCTACTGCTTCCCACCGGTGCCAGCACAGACATCTCTCCAAGGGCTGTTGGAGGCAACAGATACTAGTGGATCAGGTGGTTTCTAAAGCCTCTGTGGCTGTGTTGAAGCTGAAGGGGAAGCCAGCAGCACCCAGGTGAGCTCAGGTGCTCTGGGCCTGCAGGCTGACTGTCCTTCAGGTGTTCGGGTTTGCTCTCCCATAACCTCTGACCTGACTGTAGCTGAACTGGTGACAGAGAAAGGAGAAAATCAATGCTTGGATAGAGATGCTGTTCTTGCCTCAAGAGAGACAGGAAAAGGCTTAAATCCAGCCAGCAGAGGAAAAAAATAAAATAGCCAGGTCACCCCTTTATAAACAAACACAGAAATGTACCATCAACCTCCTGTTATAAAAGTACTTTACATACATTCAAGGAAACATCATATAAATACCAGTATGAAATGTCAGTGGCTGCGAGTTCCACACTCAGCTAAAATTTTACCAACATCTTAAAATTTCCTTAAAACATTTGAAGTAAACGAACACAAAGCACAGCCAGCTGCCAGGCAGCTCAGGCCTGCAGGTGCAGCACCTGCTGCCAGTGCCTGGGCAAACCCAGCCCCTCTCCAGCACGGCTCTGCTCAGCTGCTTCTGATGGGAGCAGAGCACTCGGGCTGCTCGGCCGTGCCGGTGGTGGGAGGTTAAGGCACAGGTTTTAATCCCAAAGTTCAGCCAGCTGGAGTACGACATGTGCTCCCAACAGGCTGCTGCACAGGCTGGGTCAGCTCCCAGACCTGCTTACAGGAGACCTTTGGATGGGCTGAGGGATGTTCAGCATCAGCACAGACTCCTCTGTGACTACAGCCGAGTCCTGATCCTCTGGTGGCATTTCCAAGCCTGGGAGCAATGAGGTTGCTCCTCACCACAGCTCTGCCACTTCACAGGGACCCCAGAGGAACTGGACTCTCTGGACCCAGCAGTAAGAGGGCTGAGCTGCCTCAGCTGCCTTGGAACAGGTGCAAACACACCTGAGCTCTCCATTTGGCGTAGACGGAGAACATCCCTGCGTCCTGCTCCCCTTCCCAAGTCCCCTGCTGAGCACTCCCAGCACAGCCAAACACCCTTCCCTCTGTGACACCACAGCAGACTCCTCACATTTTCCATGGGATGAGCAGTTCTGCTGCTGGCAGGCAGCAGCTCCCACATGGACATCATGTTCCTGCTGCAGAGCTCCTGGGGAAACACACACACCCAGGATCCACCAGGGATCAGAGCACAAGGCCAACACCTGGCAAGGAGCTGAATGGAAAGCAGATCACTCCTGACTCCAGTGACCACCCTGGAGAAAGACAATCGCCTTTGATTCCAATTTAATTAATCTTAAAAAAAAAAACCCAAAAACAAAAAACAACCAAAAACCCAAAGGGAAGCTGGAACTGGTACCATGTGAGATAGACCTGCCAGGTCCAGTCCCTGAGCACGAGGTATCCAAACCCCTGGCTCTAGGCACCTTCTGCCCCATGGTCACTGGAGCTCCCAGGGCACAGCAGAGCCTGTGCCAAGCTGGCCCAGCAGCTCCCCCTGCACTGATGGAAATTAACCCTCAGTAATTAATGCCACGAAAGGAATGCAGCAAACATCCCTGCCTGTATGAGCACAGCATTTGGGTCAGTGTCCTCCCTGCAGTGACAGACTTTCAGCCCCGTCTCCCAAAGGCTGAAGTGGGGCTGATGACCACGATCTGGAGGGTCTGGGTGCAGCCATGGGTCTGGCTCTGCAGGAGCAGCAGCAGCAGGTCCTGGGGCACAGCACACACCCGTCCTCAGGGCACCTGCTGATCTGGTGCCATCGGGGTACGTGGGGGAGACCACCAAACACAGCTTGAGTTGGCACAAAATCAGCCCCTGTGCCAGCCCCAGTCCTCAGCTGGCTGCTCCTGGCCAGGGGAGCTGCAGGTCACTGACTCCAGCCTCTGTTTCTGAGACAGCAGCAGAAAAATCAGCATCACCATCCCTCCCAAGTGCTCCATGCTGCCAAGTCACAGTGTCTTAGAAAATTAAGTCCCTCTTAACAAGGTGTTTGTTTTTCACTATGTAGTTAAGCTAATGCAAAGAATATAAGAAAATTGAATCTGATTCTACTAAAAGGAACTTACAAATAGGGTCAGGAACACAGAGGTGAAGGTTATACCCTAGCCAGAGCCTTCTCTGCAACATTCATGAGGATTTAGGAATTAGATCATTCCCACTCCAGGTGAGGACTCTGTTCACATCTGAGCAGTCTGCACCAGTCTGCTGTACCTGATGTTCACAGGTGGTTTTGTTTTTCTTTGCAGGGAAAATCTGTGGGATCTACAGTCCAGACCAAGGCTGGAATCCAGTGATCTCCTGCTGGCTAAAAGGACTTGTGCACACACTGACTAGAAGCCACTGGGATCAACTCAGAACACCAATACTTGCCTCTACAATGAATCCACATATCCCAGAAGCATTCCCTTACCTTTATATTTTCCAGTAATCCCACACTGAGGAAATAACATATGGACATTGTAATAAATTAACTGTTTTGAACACCCAGGGAAGGAGAGAGGACACATTTTACAGCAATAGAGGTATTTTTGACATTTTCATTAATATTTCCTATGAAGAAAACCATAGCTCTTCGGCTTTGCAAAACAAGGGAAATTTAAGCTCTGCCATCAGCGTTTTCCTATAAAAATAAAGTTTTGTGTTTACTTGGGTTCTATAACTAAGCCGAATAGAAAGGAGAAGGCTCTTACAAATAAATCTGCTGTTTTCTGGCCCCTCCCTCTGGAGACACATGTCAGAGGCATTCAGCTGGCTCTCTAAGTCCCTTCTGCAGACAAGCTCTAGCTCTGCTGAGTCAAGGGCTTCTTTACAGGACACCTCTGGACTTGGCAGGGCCCGTGCTCCCGAGGACTGACCTGCTGTCATATTCCACTGTACAGTTTGCATTAATTATGTTTTCTTCATCAAGCTGAAAAGTGAGTCCCCAAACACGTGAGATTTCTCCCCCCCCTTGTAATGGAGAGGGCTAGTGGGAGCTGCAGTCACGTCTTTGCTCCAACTTCTTACAGGAAGTCTAACTCAAGGGCTTGGTGAAGGGACACGAGGTCAGCGTGGTTTGTGATCCTCCAGAAGGGCATGTTGTGCTGCAAAGAGAGAGCACAGTCATGTTGATGCAGGATTTTCAGCTGGGGTGGAAGCAGGCTGGGCAGAGCTGCAGGGCTGTGCAGTGTGGTGGTTCTGAGCACACCACTGTCAGGACAGACCTCAGCTGTGTGCACATCTGTACCTGGAGCCCATCTTATGTGCACATCTGTGTGTGACAGGCACCAGCACTGAGTGTCAGCTGCTCACAGTGGAAACCTTGGCTGTGAGCTGCTGCTGCACCCAGGAATGCCTGTCCAGGGCCCCCAGCACACCTGCACAGGTGACAGCTCTGGCACATGGCAGAACATGTGAGGCCTGCAGTGTCAAGGTCCTGACAGTCATCTTTGCACCTCAACATTAATTAGCACAAGTGAACAACCCGCCCAGCCCTGTCCAATCAAACTCTTTGCTCCTTGATTGTAATCCAGCCTAGTGGCAGGTGCTGTATTCATCTGCTGCTGTTCCTGAGCCCTGACTCCTCCACACTCCTGAGAAACTGCAATGTCCTGATAGTCACAGGCTATGATCAGTGTATAGAACAAGGGTGGAAGGGACTTCCAAGATCACTGAGTCCAACCTTTCAACATACAACACACTACACTAAGACACTGCTGACAGGGACAGTGTTACATGCAATTCTAAACAGTAAAAGAGAAACTTTAAACACCCAGGAGCCAGAAAACTGCCCATCTCAACACAATGGAAAATCTCCTGCACCAAAGGCAGACTTTGCTCCTGGCTGCCCTGGCCTGAAGTTCAGCCTTGGAACAAGAGTCCTTGTAGGCAAAGCCTGCCAGGACCTTCCCTTTGCATTGCCCCAGCTCTGCAGTCAGACCCACCTGCTTGGCTGCCACCTCCTCATCACGCCCATCTCCAATCACCACGTAAGTGACCTTCTTCCCAAACCGTGACACGATCCTCTCGAAGCAGCTCTCTTTGCCTGCCAAAGACAATCCCCCTGTCAGGAGCCTCAGGCAGAGAGAAACAGAGCCTGAACAGGTCCCTTCCTCCCAGTACAGAAACACAGCTGGTCTTACTGGGCAGGGGGAGCACCCAGTTCAGCTCCCAGCCACAGCACGGGGCTGTTCAGCTGCAGAAATAGAATTTCCCCATGTAAAAATCCCAGCTATTCCTCAGCAGATGCCACAGTGCCAGAGACTTGGCACAACCCCTTACCTATTTTTGTAGCACTATAAATATTTTCAATGGGAAACACCTCGCCCAATCCATACAGAAGAACTTTGGCAAGAGCTGGCATCAGTTGGGTGGTTGTGATCAGGATGTTCTCACAGTTTTTTCTAAAAGAAGAAAAACACTTGTAACAGCACATCTACTGGCAGTGGTGCCAGCACTGCTCCAGGCAGTCTGATCAGCTTCCCCAGGTGCCATGTGCTTTGCTGTCCTGCTTTCAGGAGGTGTTTCAGGACAAGGTTTTGCAATTTTTGCTTGTTTGCTCCTGGCAGAGTTGCCTGTCAGAAAAACCATTTGGTGAGCAGGGGGATCTTGCTCACTACAAGGGGTTGCAGCAGAGAAACAGGGACGGAGTTCTTGCCCTCAGTCACTTGGCACCTGTGCCCAACAGCAGCAGTGTGACAGGGGCAGTGCCCAGCACAGCTCCCCAGGGTGAGAAAGGGCTGAGAAAGCCTCACACGCACTCCCAGGTTCCATACCTGGACTGGATGAGCAGCAGGGATTTTAATGCAGTTTCCAGCCAGGAATCTGTCAGCACTTCTATGTCGGTCCTCAGGCGCTGCAGAGCTTCCCTCTTCTGTGGGCTGAGCAGGCCTGGAAGGTGAGGAACACGTGTTTGCCTGGCAAGCCTGACACAGGGAGGGCTGTCCCCAGTGCACCAGCTGCCTGCTCTGCAATAACTGACACAAATGAAGGCCTCTGGAAGCTGGACTGTCTCAAAGCAATGAAAGAAACCAGCTCCCAGTGACAGGAATGAGCCCAGACATCCATCCAGGAGTCTGACTGTGGGGAACGAGGCAGACACTAACCTGCAATTATTTCAACGCATTTCTCAGGACACAGGCACTTCTCTTGTACAAAGCACTCACAGTAGCAGGAGTCCAAGGCCACAGAGAACTCCTACAGTCACCCTCTCTGACCTTCTGCTTTCCAAGGACCCTTTCCACTTTAAGTCCTTTTACATATCTTTTTTAAACCACTCCCCCTTCTTTTTTTCCCATGCTTGTAATTGCTTTTAGATATAATTTTCTTCAAGTCTCCAGTTTTGAATTAAAAGCAGACAGAAGTGGAGCCCATTTCTGCTCCTGACAGTAAACACAGCAAGAAAGGAGCACATGGAGCCGGCATCTCTCTCCCAATTCCATCCATGACACATCAGCCCCCCTCACTCCAGCCTTCTGTTACACCAGTTCCCTGCGCTGAGGCCACAGAGGGACCCACCGCAGGCTGCACTGACAGCTGCTTCATCATGTAGCTTTCCACAGGTCCTGAAAAACTCTGCATCCAGGTTTCCCACAGCATCCCTTTTCCAGGCATGGCAATGCCAAGATTCAGACTCAACAGAAAACTCATCCCCATTTGCTCACTATGGTTTGCACGATTATGACTGCTTTGGAGTTGAAAGGGAAGCAAAACTAGAAGGGTTTAAGTGACTTTGTGAAGAGAGAGCAGAGAAGACATGTGAGACTGTGGGCCTGACAGCCCAGGGGTGACCACTGGATTTCCTGACAATGGCATGACCAAAGGCAGACTTTGCGGAGACAGGAATGAGCAGCAGGGCAAATGAGTCATTCAGGCCACTGCTGAGCAGAGTGCCAGCAGCCCTCCATACCAAATTAGCACAGGGATACTATCTGCACCAAAACTTTTGCCTCTAGGACTGAGTGACCATCCTTCTCTCCACGATAAATGCCAGCCTGCACTGGCACACTGTTCAGTTTCGGAAGACGTACCCTCTTAGATTCCATGGAAATTTGATCCCAGTTAGCACTAGGAGAATGGTTTGCTTCTCATGTCCACACATCAGGAAAGCCAAAGCTCTGAGGAAGGGCAGAGTCTGGCCCCACCAGGTCTGTTCAGTGCTCAACCCTCGGTGCAGGTGACCACTCACCTCCAACGTTAGTTTTGTATTTGTTGTAGATCTCGCGTACCCTGCGGTAGCGGAAGGCCAGTTTCCTCATCCAGTCCACTCCTTGCACACCCACCGAGGAGCTGTGGTTTGCATTGCTGCCCGAGCCACTGAACCCATCCGTGGAGAAGTTGTAGTTGCTGTTCCAGGAAAGCAGATGCGTTAGCTGTGCCACAGCGGCAGAACCACTGTGGCACTTCTGGCGGCGCTGCCGATGGCAGCGGCTGGAGAACACCACGGGGAGATGTGGGCCTGGTATTTCTGGGTCTGAGAGATTTCAGCCTGCTAGCAGCTGTTAACTTTTTCCCAAGGAAAAATTTTTAAAGAAAGCTTTTTCTCAAAACAATCTTGGCAAACAACTCTCCTTTCTCAGAACAATGTTTCTCCAGGTGGTGTTTTGCTGTTTCTCTGGTTTAACCCATGGCATTAGAGAGGTGTCGTTCCTATTCACCAACCATGGTAAGTCTGTACTGGAACACCTTATAAAAGGTAGTAAGAATTACACAATAAAGCCTTCTTTTTCTATGGTCTTTGCCTTCTGAAATATTTGGAGTATTTCTTTCGTGTCCTACAGCGACCAGGAGGAGCTGCACAAGCACCCTGGCATCTGGAGAGCAGAGCCTGGCTCCTGTGGGAATGCTGACATCCAACTGCAACTGCTGCACTGATACAACTCCTTTCACACCCTCCACTACAAAACCTTCCTTTACTCTTTGGCTGCGCACTCCTCTGCCATACAGAGCATCCTTCCCACTGACCCCTTCCTCATCCTGCAGCAATAAATCTCAGCACAACATCTTCCAAACACAGCGTCCATGCCTTTCCATCACAACTGCAGCTCCACAAACAGATGAGCTGCTTCACCAGTTTATGACTGCAGAAAGGAAGTCTTGCTTCACCACTTTCCCTGTATTTCTTTCTCCCTGAAAGATCTTTCTCAGACTTTTACATGAGCCAGCTCAGTAAAAAAACCTACCTCGCCCTGTTTGATAGTGAGCACCTTAAGCTCTCGGAGGGATGCAAACCACAGGGGGACTTTCAAAGGTCAAGATCATGGAATCACAGGATGATTTAGGTTGGATAGAACCTTCAAGATCATCTCACTCTAAACCCCTGCCATATGCAGGGACATTTTCTACTAATCTAATTAGAGTAACCATTAGATTAGGTAACTAATCTAATGCTGTCATCATGAGGTCTGAAGCGTTGGTTCTCCATCTCTCTGTGCTTGTCACTGAGCACAGAGGCAGCATTCAGCAGTGGGCAATATAATTCACAGTACAATTTCAAAACTCTTAATGCTTTGTAGGTCTTCAAAGAAATGTCCCCCAGCAAACAAACACTTTGCCAGGTTTCATCCCCTGCACAATGCTGAGCTCCATCCCTTAACCCCATCTGCATTTGAAGTCTTCACAAAACCCAATTCCATCAGCAATACATTTCCTGCATTCATCACTACTACACCTTAGATCTTGGCCATTGTCATCAGATGCCACATCTTCTATGTGTACCTGGTCACACTCCTGTTAAAGACAAAAAAAAACAAACCAAAAAAACCCAAAATAAAGTCATGCTGTGGTAATCCAGAAACACACTGACATTGGCAGATTAAAGAATCTGTGATAGAAACCAATCCCTGCACACTTCCCAACAGCAACAAGCCATGCCACAAACCCACAGAGCTTCCACTAGCTGCCAGTACTGGGTTTTACCTCCCAGCCCCTAGAGGTCCTTGCCCAGCCTGGGATCTTAAGTACCAGAAAGGATTGAAAAAAGCACATTTCTGTGGCATTTTGAGTTGTCTGAAAAAAAAAAAAAAAGAACCTCAACACTCACTGAATAGGCTGGACTCAAAACTCACTTGTCAATTGAAACCCTTCTGCCATTTCAAAAAAGCAAACAAAACAAAACCACGCCCATAGCACATTATCTGGTCAAGGATTGCTATTCCATTCTCTCACCATGGGTCAGTAGAGCCACAGCAGTGGCTCTGGGGCTTAGTGCAGCTGATTTAACTCACTAACCAACACCTACAGCAGTACATTTGTGGCTGAGTACACAGCTAACACATCCATGAGTCCCCTGCCAACACAAGAGATTATTTGGCATTTTCATTTGGTTTTTTGTTGCTTTTTTCCCTGAAGCAGGGAGGTAACTCATTACCACCTTTGCAAAGTTCACTGCTGCCAGTAGTCACAGCCCCAGTGGAAATATCATTGAAGTCTCTGTTTGCATCAACAAAACCATCTTGTTTCTCCACGATGTGTGTCTGTGATACAACTAACTGGTTCCTGTTCATATTCATCCTTCCTAAGCCTTTAACTAGTGCTGTGAATTCTGCAAATTAAGCTGAGTGGAGTTACATCAAGGACAACACAAACGACAAAGGGAGGGTGCTGTGGGTCCTCCATGGGTACAGCCTGCTTGTCTATGCAGTGTGTCCTTCAAAGCTGCTCCACAGCCAAAGTCACCTCCTGCATTCTGTCCTTGGCTTAGTCACAGCCCTTGAGAACCGACAACCTCAAGGTTGCCTTTTCCTCACATCTCTGGTCTCCATTTCAAAAGAGGACCACTGGAAGCAAAGTGCTCACCAGTCCAGAAATGCAAATACAGGATGGATCAGACATCACTCTTTTCATCAGCAGGGGTTCAAGCAAAAACCCAGCAGAATCTGAGAGAGCTCCTGACCCTAGAAGGCTGCAGAATGCCTGTCTGCACCCCTGATTTGGCCATGCTTACAGCAAGCAGTAAGAGGCTCTGAAGCACAGAGCCCTCACAAAGAGTGAGATGTAATTCTGACATGTTAACGTGGAGTTCTGCCTTTCAAACACATTTGCCACGTACCTCCAAGTCATTGAAAAACAAGTGAGTATCAGCAACTTCAAAAATCATCTCCTCCATGGACAGACCTGAGCCAATCACTAGAGTTGGATCCTGGAAAAACACAAAAAGAAAATGTAAATGCACTGTGGATCCAGGCAGAAGGGAATTGTCATGAATCTCTCATCAGTTAAAACTGCACGGAGTTTCCACTGTATATCAAACCTGGCATAATTCCAGCTACATTCAATGGTGTGAACTACAATTTCCCTAATATTTTAAACAACTCAATTAAACAAAAAAAACCCCATCAAAACCCAAACACTTCAGTGCTCCACAGGAGAGACTGATACATTTTCACAGTCAGCACACATACAAAACATTTAAAAATCTGCAATGTATTTTGAAGGAGAAAAAACACTCCTTTTCCCTATGTGCAAGGACCTCACGTATTTCCCACTGAGGATGAAACCAGTCTGACAGACTTGCACTGTAAGAAGGGACATGGTGGTGACATCCACGTCCTAGCTCTGTATAAAGCCAAATTTATTTCTTTCCCTGCCCCAAAGTGCCAACAACTTAAAAGTACCACCACAGAGAGTTAAAAAAAAAAAAACAATCCTATTCTTTTTCCAAAGACTAACATTTAATTCTGCATGACAGAAATGGTTTTTCTTCAATGGAAAAGACAGTATTACCTTGCCATATTTTTGAGCATAAGACCCTGTGAGAAGAGAATGGAAGATGATGATGGTCTCATCCAGGTCCCAGAGGAACACCCGCTGCGGAGAGAACAAGAGTGGGTTAGAGCTGAGATATTCCAAGCACTGAACTGCAATAAAGGAACAAGTTTTAGAGTTAATTTTGCGGTTAGCTGCAGTATACTTCAATAGGTATGAACAGCAGTTATCATCTTACAGGCTGAACACTTTCAACTCTTCTGTTTATTGCAGTGGAGTTTATCTGCTGTCACAGAAGTACACAGTCAGCCTATGGCTGTTTGGTCAAACTATTTCAAAAGCTTAGAAGACCTTTTTTACAATTAAAGTGGTGAGGCACTGGCACGTGTTGCCCAGAGAGGTGGTGGATGCCCCATTCCTGAAAACATTCAAGACCAGGCTGGACAGAGCTCTGAGTGACCAGACATCTACTTGAAGAAGTCCCTGTTCATTGCAGGGTGGTTGGACTAGATGACCCTGAAAGGTCTCTTCAACCCAAACCATTCTATAATCACCTTTCATTTCCATGGGGATGGAATGAAAAAAAGGGAGGGGAATTTGCACCATCACACTATTCTGCAATGCTACCTATAGAAAAGAAGATCACTATTTACCTCCAGTTCACTGTCCTGTGAGGAGGAGGTATCTGCTTTCCTCTTCCCTCTGTTCTTTCCAGGGATGTTTTTTCTTGCTTGCTCATCTAACTCTTTACTTGCTGTTGCTCTTGGTAGCAAAGGACTTGTGGATGCATCTCCTGGAAGAAAGAAATCAAACAGCTCTCATCCCCTTGTGCCTCAAAACAAACACCAATACAGCATTGGCCACAAACCATCTTAGTAAAAGCTAAGATGTTACTTTACTATGGGGATGCAGTAGTAGTGAAACCCTGACTAGAACATAAACCACGGTTTCTTTGTCCCATCATTTCAAAACAGCTCCATCTCCTCAATTCAGTCCCCCAAAACTGAGCTATTGCAAGAGCTACTGCCTGCAGGGCAAAGCCAGGGCAGAGCACCCTCCATCCTAAGGCCTGGAACCCTGCAGACATTCCACTACCCTGGAACTACTCCATTACTCAGCTGTGTCTATTTAATTTAACAGACAGCTGGATATAAAAAGAGTAACAGCGATGATGTTGGCCCTGGAGACACAGCCTTGGCCAAGCAGCATGGCCACGACTGACAGGGACACGTGATGGAGCCTGGTAAGAACACCCTTCCTAGGGAAAGTGTACACCACCTCCTGCACCTTTCCCTCCTGCAGCCAGGTGTTCAGGGCACTCCCTCTCCCTGGGGCACACAGAGTGCCTGCGTGTCCTGGAATGGCAGCAGCAGAAGCCTTCTGATACGTAAGTCTGGCTGGCCCACCACAATACTCTGCACACCAGTGAGAGCAGCCTGACAAGGCAGGCAGGTGTCCCATCAGGCCCAGCATGCCAAGATGCTGCAGGGACCCTTTGGAGGTGTGTCCCCACAGCTGCCCCGGCCCTGTTGAGCTGAGTGTTTTACAGACCCGCCTCACCGGAGGAAGGTCTCTGCCCCGCCCGTGCCGGCACCAGGGCGTTTGGTTTCTCCTCTGGGTACGTGGTGGTGGATAATGCCAAGCTCTCTGTGCTGCTGTCTGCTGGTGGCACCACTCCAAAGCCTGAGCTCGGGTAACAGCTCTGGTACTGACTCTGGCCAAGGATCGTGTAGGTAGGATATTCCTGTTGGAGGAAAGAGTTAGTGATTGTAAGAGACCTCATTCAGAAAACACTCCCAATCAGGATGACTTCTGTATTACAATATCCTGCCCAAGAAAAAATCCCAGCAAGAGCACAGTCTGACTTTATGCTGTTTCATTCTGCATATGTGAGACATGCCCAAAAAGGGCTGAGAGCTCTGCCTGCCCAACGGCTCCTGCACAGGCAGGTTTTGCAGAGGAGACCAGTGATCACAGGGCCATTCCTCTGCTTCCAGTGTCTGCAAAAATTAATTCATAATGGATGAAGTGACAGTGAGAGGGGAGTTGAGTGGAAGCCAAGACATCAATGCACTCTGTGCTGTGGAATGTGTGGTTTTGTCTTGCATTTGACTTCCTGCATTTGACAGTGACAGAAAGCAACCTTGGGCCTCGTTGAGGGCACAACTACAGGATAAATGACCCTTATTCATGTTCTGACTTCATCAAGCTATAATTCTGCATGCTGGAAGGTATCCATTTATGAAAACTACTTAATTCATTTAGGTGATCACTCAGCACCTGTGCTTGAGGATTTTAACTTCTGCTACTGACAGTAAAAAAACGTAGTGACCCCAAATGTCTCATCACACTATTCTGGTCCACAGTGCTCTTCCCCTGAAGAGCAGCCTGGGTTTGTGATCCAGGTACCTTAGTCTGAAATACTAAATCTTTTTTTCTCCTTTACAGTTCCAAACAAGTTTATGTTTAAAAAGCAACAGCATAAGCACAGAAGGATTTTTGTGCATCCACTGCATTTTCCACACTCCCTGTATTCTCCTTCTGAAAAGCTGGACACTGAAAGCTTCCTTTGTATATCCAAGTACTCAGAATGGCAGACAACCACCCACAGAGGAAAAAGGCAGGGGGAAATGGTCTTTGCTGGCTTGCAGGGTTGCCTCACTTTGTTCTAGTCTGCCATCAGAATGCACATCCTACTTTACTGGGTTGGGCTTTTGTTTGTGTACAACCCCATTTCCTGTTCTTGCTGAGGGAGAACAAAGGCATCCCAAAAACATCCACCTCTAGTCCTCCCTGCAGGTTTAGTCCTCAAAATAGCTGAAATGTTTCTTCCCCTTCATCTCTCTTGCAGAGATCTCAGTTTTAAGACTCACAATTTGCAGATGAGGCAACAGCTTTGAGCAGATGAAGTGAGTTTGTTGCCAAGACCAAAGGGAGAAGCATCATGGTCAAAGAGACAGCAGGAGAGATTTGGTGACTTTGAGTTAGACACTGAGCACAACCCCAGAACCACTGTGCTCCACCTGAAGTGACATTTCCATGTTAGTTTTGAGCAACGTGTTAAACGAAGGAAAAGGAGATGGTGGACATATATTCACCAAGGAAGTTTTACCTGTGAGATGCTGGCTACTGCTGATGTGGAAATATTGACAACAGTTGAGGATGTAGATACTGGACTGGCATTGGTAGTTGATGCTGCAAAATTGAGAATTACTGCATTTAATATCCTAGAAAAGTGTAAGAAATGACAAGTTGTGAAATAAATACTTACTAGGCAAATGTGCAAGCATTTGTGCTTCCAGCAGCACTCTGCTACTAACAGCCAAAAAAGGACTGGGATGTATTTTGACACCAGTCACATTTCAATTACAGGAAAGGAGAACTAGTACATTTTGAAAAACAGTCCTTTCAAATGGTTCAGAAACCTTTTCCCTCCTTGGTTGCTAAGCAATTGGTGTAGAATTAAAAAGGTTTTACATTTTTACCACATGTCTTGGTAAGACAACAATCCCATTCTGATGATCAATCAGTAGCAGTCGAAAACGGAACAGAATAAATCAAGAAAAATGACATGAATGTGTTTAAATCAGTTCTGTTAAAAAAAAAAAAGCTGCATCTAACTTAGCATTTTAGTCTAATTAGATTTAAAATTTAAGGAAACATTAAGAATGTTTCAAATAGCAGAAAAAGAGTGTTTCCTGCTGGAGAAAGTGAGCATCTCTCCCAACATCCCTGTGTCTAGAATTCCTTTTTGGATGTGACATTCTGAAATCATCTGTCAACAGCTCATAGGACGAATTCTTAGAGATGTGTAGCTGTTAGTGCCAACTTGAAGATGTTCCATAAGCTTTGTGTCACCGCATTCAGTTCTCCCAAAACACTGAAGAGGCTGCTAGGGCAGTACTTGGGGATACCAATGGTTTAGCAGTTTTCGGGGGCTTGCAGACACAGGGCCACTCCATTAAACATTCCTCAACATGGGGTTCTGGGACTCACAAGGATAACAACAAATAATTAAATGAGCAGGAAAAAAACCAGACGCCACCAAGACCTATTTTCTTGTCTAAACCACCTTCCTCTGCACACAAATAAAACAAACAAACAAAAAAAATCCCATTTAGATGCTTATGTAAAGACTTGCAGAAATTCACAATATCCCTACTTTACCATCACTCTGAGAAAAACTCTTATTTTCTGCAAATACCTCTATGCAGAATTCACCCCAAGAACTCAAACTTCTGAAGGCTTCAGTCCTGCTCCCCCAGGGAAACAAACCCACAATGAACTTTTAATGAGTGTATATTGTGGTATGGCAAGCAGCAATACCACCTGGTGCCTCCTGGAAAGAGGAATGGATCCAAAATATGCCTCAAAAAAGTTAAGAAAACAAAACAGATCTTAAAAGATGTGTAGAAATACACAGTGTTTACAGGAGATGAGAAATATGAAGGGGTGTCATCTCTGTGGAAGCAGAAACAAAGGGAATTAGCCCCAGAAACATTTAGAAAAAGGCAAAAGAGCTGCACTGAACAGCAATAATGGCAATGAAGACACTCGAGGACCTACAGTAGCTCCACAGCTACTTGAAGCCCAGCTGTGAGAGCCAAGGAACCTGTCACAGACACTCCTCATAAGCAACTGCTCAAATCCAGGGGGCAGTTTCCAAGTGAAGCTCCTTCCAATTCCACATCATGGAAACTATCAAGGCTGTTATCACCTTAAGGGAAGGCTCTTTCCTCGGCCCCTATGAAGCCCAGCTCTCCAGAAAAGACCCTTGGTGACTGAACAAACCTGCCATGCAGCTGGGGCAGAGCAACTCTCTGGAGGACAGACTGTTGCACCACTGCTCTCAAGACTCTGATGGAGAGGAAACAGAAAGTGATTCTTATCTGTAATGCTCTGCAGAGGTTGCTTCTCCACTGAGATTGATTACAGGAGTTAAGAAATGGGAAAAACGTTTTCAGGGTTTGGCATTCCCTCACATGAACTTCATTGCTTATCTTAACTCTGGTCTACTTCCAACAGGTCTTTTTAATAATCCTGTATCCAAACACTGCCACGTATCAGATTTTTTCAAACAGTTCCCACCACATGGATGAACCAATTCTTTCTGCACTGTGGGCCGCTTCCTTTTTTCATCTGTGAATGGGCCAGAACCATGCAAAAATATTTGGCACAAATTTGCCAAACACGACTTCAAGGGCTGAAGTTTAAAGACCAGCAAACACAAATACTGCATTAAAGATGCCACAACTCTTCTCCTCTTTTCCTTTTTTTATCCCCCACTTCAGAGCTCATACTCAGACATTACAACCCTGCCTCCCCTACCTTATCAATCCCTATCTGCTTTGCTTCAATCATTTCCAAAGAGCCAAAACCAGAACCATGCACTGAAATTCCCCTCTAATGAGTCAGCATCATTGCACAACTGCTGATTTGAGTGGAGAGGAAAGACAGATATTCCAGGGATTACTACTAAAACAACTCTGTCCATCCTTCCAGCTCTGCTCTCCACCACCTCCCTGGCACCAGCCCCTGTACTGACCTGACCCCTTGGTGGGCTGCTTGAGAAGGAAATGTAGAAAATCTGAAAAAGGAAAACTTTCCTGCAAGCCTGCAAAAGGTTTTTCCAAAAAGCAACAGCATTTGCACCATTAGAGTGACTTTTTGCACACTTTGGGGTGATTTGTGCACACTTTCAGAGAGCAGCCTCCAGGGAAAGTTCTCAGATGACACATTCTCCCAGCAGCACAGATTAAAACCCTTCTCCTGAGTGAAAGCCTGACAAAGTTAGAGTTGAGCAGTTTGCAGAAGAGAAGATTCCAGGGAGACCTCAGAGCCCCTTTCCTGCATCCAGAGGGGCTCAGAGAGAGCTGGAGAGGGACCTGGGACAAGGGATGGAGTGACAGGATAAGGGGGAATGGCTTCCCACTGCCAGAGGGCAGGGTTAGATGGGATATTGAGAAGGAATTCTTGGCTGTGAGGATGCTCAGTGAAGCTGTGGTTGCCCCATCCCTGGAAGTGTCCAAGGCCAGGCTGGACAGGGCTTGGAGCACCCTGGGACATGGAAGGTGTCCCTGCTCATGGCAGAGGGGCTGGAAGTGGATAAACTTTAAAGTCACTTCCAGCCCAAACAGGTCTGTGATTTTCTAATTCTTCCACAGAGCAAGGCCTGACATGGGTCTGTCACCCCACCAGCCCCAGGGATCCACCTGCTCCCCATGGACATCACTGGGAAACCTGGCAGGGGTCACATTGTGTAGAACCACTCCTGACCCTTGGCAATTAAAGCTGGTGCTGTGAGACACAGTGAGTCATTCTGCTGAAGGGAAGGAGGGTTATGCTGGAAGGAAGGGAGTATTTCCAGTATTGGAAATTGACTTTCCTCACGTTATGAATGTGAAAAGTGAATTAAGGATAAATATTACACTGGGCCATTGACTGTCACAATAATGCAAGTTGAGCAAGTACCATGACATACCACACGACTCTCCTCTGTGAGAGATGTGCTAAAACCCACCCACTGCTCATTTTAAGGATTATCCTCCTTTTCTTTGCTCTCATCAGACCACATCTGGTTACGGCATTCAGTTTGGCCCCTCAGGCACAAGAAACGTGTTGATAAAATTCGGTGGGTCTGGTAAAGAGACACCAAACCACTCAGGGATTTGAAGAACATGCCCTGCAAGGGGCATTTCAGGGGAGAGGAACTGTCCAGCCAGGAGAGGAGGTGGCTTTGGGGACCTGATGCAGCCTGCTGATCCCTGCACGGACATTAGTGAGAGGACAGACAGGCTCTTATTGCAGGTGTGCAGCAGCAGGAAGAGAGAAATGGTCAGAACATGAGAGAGGGAAAGCTCTGAGTCAACAAAAGAAAAATCATTTCATCATAATGACAGTCAGGTTCTGGAACCGGCAAAATTTTCATGCTTGAAGGTTTTGGAGATCCAACTACAGAAAGCTCTGAGCAATCTGGTTCTGAATTCTGTATCAACTACTCTTTGAGCAGGAAGTTGAACTAAAAATTTCCTGCAGTCCCTGAATTATTCTGTGAAAAACATTCCACAAGAAATAGATTACAAATTCCTGAAAGGCTTTAGAAAACTTCCAGAGAGAAAGACAAATTTTCACAATTTGTCACCAAAACATAAATGGCAAATTCCAGCCTAAAGAAAAGGTATCAATTTGCACATATGTGCCATAAGCAACAATATTCCATTATTCAGCAATCCGGCAATCTGAATCACGCTCACTCCTCAAAATTGCTGTGGAAGCTGGTGAAATTCAGCACCTGCCTTCTCAGATGTGGCACTTCCAGCAACTATAATATTTGAATGGTAGTTCTATACTGAGAAATTCACTTCCTTAGCAGATCTACCAACCAGGTGTGTGTGATATGCAAGAGCCATCTACCTCCAGAAGGAATTAAAAACAAACGTTTAAAAATCTCACTGCAGTCAGCACATTTCCTGACATCAAGCTACAGACCACAAACAAAGAGAAATGCAAGAGCATTCCCAATAAAGCATGCAGGAACACAACACGTAGTCTCCTTCCCCTTCCCATTTGCTCTTCACCCTGTTCAGCCCAGCAGCATGGCACCAACGAGCCAGCCTGGTGCACACACAGGTATGAGGCAAATACAAACCCAGAAACACACAGGCACAAAGAGAAAAGAGGCAAAGCATGAAGAAGCATGCACAAACCGAGGACAAGCGTGCAGGCATCTCTAGTTTGGTATCTGGACTCAGTTAGGTGGAGAGAGATGCAGATAAAAACCATGCCAAGTTACCTTCAATGGAATAAGAATAATGTGCTGGGCTGGGCTGGCTTGTGGTTAACCCTGTAGTGCAGGTAAGAACACTGTGCTGACTTGTAGATGGAGTCTGAATTAAACCACTTTCAGGTTTCATACCTGGCCACAGTGCACCTGAATCAGATAAATTGGACCAGTTACAAACAAATATGCTGGGACCAAACAGCATGCTCCTACCTCAGATCAAGATTTTTGCTCATCACAAAAGCAAGTAACAAAGACACATGGAAAATGTTTAATTTCAGCAATAGTAAGCACTGACTGTCAGGCTGTGCAGGGATTAGAGCTGGTGACAACATGGCTGGAAAAGAGAAAATTAAAAGCACCAAGAAGACTTACTCACAAAGCTTTTAACAAAAAATCTGTTTGTGTCACTAGGATTCACTGCCCATGCAGATGAAGGACCTGCCAGTCACTGTGATTTTGGGCTGAGCTGCACAGCACTGCAAGTGACATCAGCTGTTACACAGTGAGACCAAAGCTGGGACCTATGAAGGCCAAGCTCAACACTCCCACTACTTCACTGGGCTTTGGGATGAGTATTTTAATATTTTAAAGCCACAAGTCAGTAATTTTCCTAGACTGACAACAGCAAACATAGAGTTAAAAAAAAAAAAAATTAAATCCGAATGTTTGTTCCACATTTCCTGTTGTTTTGGAATGCTCTTGTAACAACCCTGGGCACGGCATAGAGAGCAGAGTGACTGTAATTGTGTGTACAGGGCACGCTTAGCATGGGGCTCAGCTTGGCTGCCCTGTTTAGACTGAGGTCTCTGCACTGACAGGTGCCAACAGTGTCCAACTGAGGCAGCTCAGCTCAGGCCTCACTCTTCAGGACTCTTTCATTTGAGTGTCTCCAAATCTACAGCCATAGCCAAAGACAGTTCACCCTGGCCCTGGTTAGAAAGCAGAAATATTTTGAGAGGATCTACTTAAAAACAAGCAGGAGTGTGCAAAGCAGAGGGACAAAGGACGTTTGGAGCTAGACAGAGTTCAGGGCCACCAGAAAGAGCATCCTCCTTTTCAAACACCCTGAAAACAGTACCAAGGCTGGGGAAGCCACCTGCAGCCCTTCACCCACTCCAGCAGGATTGAGCCATGGGCTGGGAGCTCTTGGTTTCTTACCCAGAAGACATGGGAGACTCCATCAAGCTGGATATGAGCAGCAGCTCCAAGAGGTGGCTCCATGCTGCAGCTCTGTCAGAATTACATCCTGCAATGGCCCTTTGATTTATTTACACATCTGATCTCATACTGACACCTAAGAGTCAACTTAAATCACTCCCCTCTGCACAGCCACCCCAGGGTTTGTCTCTTCCACTCTCAAGTCGTGTCTTCATTAAGGTTTCAAAGCTCCAGAACCTCAATAATTAGCAAACAAAAAGGAAAGGCTGATTTAAGGACTGTAGATACACTGCAGAAACTCCAGAACGAAATATATGGCAAAAAGATCCTCCAAGGAGAGTGGGAGTGAGAGCTGTGTTTGTTTAATCTGGAAAGGGAGAGCCACCACCTCCAAATGAGTGAGCAGTTTTCACAGGGGGCAGTAACCAAAAGCTCCTGAGGTCACAAGATGGACAGGGATCAGACAGCAACACAGCGTGATGGTGACACGACATGCAGAAGTGCCAAACAACCTGAGAGTGAAACACAACGAACGCTACAGCATAACGACCACCCTGAATGCCAGAGGATAATGAGCACACAGGGAGTGTGGCACCACTCTGAGGTGTTGGCAGTGCTGGTGTCAGTGCAGGAGCTGATTCAGGTCATGTGCATCTTTCAGCCCCTGCCTTCCATGACTGTCTTGTGGTCACAGACACATCCTACTTTCCATACAGCCAGGCACACTCCTGGACTGGTGGTGGCATGTGTCCTTCTCCTCTCATTCTGCAGGACAGCAGTATAAGCTAGCACAGCCTCAAGGATGATGAAGAAGCAGCTGTGAGAGGGGGAATGAGACTCTTCCATGTCCAATGGCAGCACTGTATGCCACAGAATGTCACAGCACACACCTACAGACATGGAAAGGCCCCACACAGGACATTGTAGGTTTTTCTTGAGTTAATGTAAGCCATCACACCTATGGTGTTTCTAATACCAACTTACAGCTGCACATACTCAGCCTGGATGTGACTGCTCTTACTCTAATGTTCCTTTAAAAAAAAATCTCTCCAGACAAGGGCATCCCATGCAGAACAATGCACTGAACACCAAAAGGTGACAAATCAGCAAGTCTTCCCTTCTCTAAAAGGAGATTTCAGCCACCTAAAGACTGTGCTTGTGCTTGTCAGCTTGCTTGAATTTCATGCTGGTTTGTTCCAGTTAGATAAGCCCTGGTGCCTTCTTTCTGGCATAGAAACAAATACACAGGAGAAAGACACAGCAACCTCTGTAACAAGGCCTCTGGTGCTGGTAAAACAAGTGACCAAGCTGCTGGCCCTCAACTGCTCACTGAAGATTTTGTGAGCAGAAACAATTTCCAGAATTCCCTCTGCAGTGTGCATGTTCAATCCTCTACCCTTGACCTCCCCATCACACCATGCCAGGTCCATCTTCTCAGCACGACTCAGCAGGTACCACTCCAGTATGATTTCCATTACTAGAAATAATGACTTTTAACATCTTCCTAACACTTGATTTCACACTAAAAATTCAGGTGTTTAACAACAGACCTCAAAATCCACACCAGACATTTCAGTAACAGTTGACATTTTGGATATTTTACAGACAAAAGCTCCTTTGAGGTCAACAGAAAACGCAGATCTCCATCCAGGTCTTCAGAAGAATTTCTAATGTTACATTTAGACTATAATATTGAAGCAGCTGAGTACCCCTGCACTCCAAAACCTTGGGCTTTAAAAAAATGAACACTCCCCCCAAATACAGCCAGCACTACTGCCACCAACAAAACACCACACACACAACACACTAACACAACCCCTACACCCTTCCTCCCTCCAAAATTGTAGAAGGAAGTCTAAACCACCGTTTTAAACAACTTCACTGGAGCACTCCACATATTTACAAATATTTGCCTTTAAAAGCACCAACATGTGACACACTGAAACACAAAACAGCACACGAAGCAGCCTCAGTGCACCATGCACGACACACTATTGAAAAACACCAAATAAATGAAGCAAAGGAAACCATCAGCCACTGCTCAGATACAGCAAAAAACAGTGCAACAAGGCACTGAAACCAAGTGCAGGCACCCAGTGAGGAGGAGTATATTCCAGCAACTGTTAGTAATTACAGTATTAGTAATTTAACTCATGTTTAACAAAGCCAAGTCTGGATTTATTATCTCTTCTACACCATCTTTCAAATCTATCAAGACAAATCAATTGTTTTGTAACCTTTAGAAAAGCCTGTGCTCTGTCAGCAGCTAACAAAAGCCAGAAATGTAGCTGTTTTGTATTCAAAGACATCTAATTCTTTAACTAAAGAACAATTCATCCTTACACGCATCAGGGTACTAAGATTTTAGCACTACAGATAAATCTGCAAGAGGCTCAGCGCATATGGTTTTGCAGGACAGCCACAAGCTCCTGAGACATATACTTAGTTTTGAATCACAGAATTGTAAAAGTTGGAAAAGACCTTTAAGATCATCAAGTCCAACCATTAAAGCACCACCATGTCCACCACTAAACCATGTCCTCAAGAGCCATATCCATACATTTTTTGAACACTGCAAGGGGTGGTGACTCCACCACTTCCACAGGCAGCCAGGGTGCTCCCCCAGGTTCCCTGCATTGGTGTGATGCTCTCCCCTCTCATGAGTGTTGCACGCTTAGGGATAAAACAGCCTCTGCTCCCTTCCATTTTTTGAGAGCTGCATTTGAAATAGTTATCAAGAGGGCTCAGTTATTAGAGCAAATTACGCCAATTATTTGCCTAGTAAACTTGGAGACATTTTAGCATGAGCTCTCTTTTGGTGAAAGATGAAATAAAAAATGGCTTAATCTTGGACAACAAAAAGGAAAGGAAGAAGCAGAGAAGCTGTAGTATGGGTGCTGTGTCATTTCACTAACAAGGAAACTGCACAAACATACCTAGACCACATCTAGAGACAATTACGATCCCAAACCAAGAACCATATATAGCAAACATCATGGGGAGATCCAAAGCAACAGCTTTGTAAAAAATCTTATTTTTTAAGTTGCAGTCCCATCAAGAGATCAGTGCCCATCTACAATTTCAGCTATACACGTGCTCTGCTACAAACTCTTCTGTCCAACACACCTTAAGCTTAACATTGGCTTTTTAACGAGACATAAAAACAATAATTGCAGGCAGGGAGAAGTCTTTGAAAAGTGCCATTTTACCGAAAGGAGGTAGTCCGTAGGTCTGGGTGGTCTGGGGGTAGATGGTGTAGGGCTGGGACTGCTGTAGTGCTTGGTACTGAGGCTGACCAGGGTAAGGGCTCATGGTTTCCGACACTGGTACAGAAAGGATATGTGCATATGGCCTTCGTGAAAAGAGAGAACAAAAGTCAGAAAGAACTATTTACATTTTTATGCATCCTTCAGCCTCCAAACCAGAAGACACATTAAAAAAATTGCTCCCGGAGGGAGAAACTACTCAGACTCAGACTAGCACGTCCTCTTAGTGCAACAAGCTCCTTGTGCTTCCCAAGGCAGGCTCCTGAGTTAACGGATGCTGCCAGCTCCCTGCAGTGACACCAGGGAAACTCCCTCCTCCACCATGCCAGAGCACCAGGGGTCATCCAGGAGTTGGGAGGGACAAATTCCCCATTCCAACAGGCACAAGAAGTCAGTCCCACTTATCATGCCTTACCACACCAGACCCTGAAGCTACTGTAATCTAGCAGTTATCTGTAAGAACACAGAAACCACACAAAAACAAGCAGCAGAGGTTAAGGCCTATCCTGCTCCAACAGGAAGAACTACAAAGATCCCTAAACACAGTCAATGATGAGAAAATCTTATATTCCCCTTCTGTTATATTCAGTTTGTTTATCTGACAAATGTTATGTGCATTATTCAGCAAGACTATCATGTTAATTACTTGAAGGGCCTCATTTATCCTTGTGAACATAAAACAACAGTCACTAAAGCCAAAGGGTGAGTTCTGTAAGTTCAGCGTCCTCAGCAATGAGTATCTGCTGCCAGTAGTGGGATTTACACCATCAGAGAAATGCATAAAGATACAAAAAGATTACTTCAGGGAGAAGTAAGAGTTACAGAACTCAATAACAATTTCTTGACTTACTTTGCAGAATACATTTGTGAGGTATAATCATTTGATGACCTTGGGATATAATCAGTGCATGTCATAACTGAAAAAAAAATAGTTTGTGTAATTACAGAGGTGCTCTCAAAACCCAACAAATAAAGACAAATATCAATACTCATGGTACATTTTAGTCAACACACAATATTTACAAAGAGTTTTAGTGCTGTGAATATCTGTTTCAAAGCAAATTCTCAAAAACACAGTTAAACTGGCACAAAAATGTTTTGCCAGCTCACAGCAGGTAGATCAGTCAATCACACTATTCCTCCCTGTGAAACAGTGCTCTTTATCAACTAGCACCATAATTATTTCGCAACTGTCATAAAAAACCTTTGATTTCAGTCCTCCCCAAAACCCTGCATCTTTGCCAAAGGGGTTTCATCTGCACAAAGTGTAACATTTTTGTGTCCTGGAGCAGAGACAAGCTTTCCTCTTCCCCTACACACTCTATTCATGCATGGCTCCAGCCAACAGTCTTTCCTGTAAAAAGGAACAGCTCCAGCTCAGTGAATTTAATCACACACATCCAGTGAAGCACAGCTGCAGTGCACAAGGCTCAGAGATTCCTCTGAACTAATCTGCTAGTTACATTTAACCAGATGTTGCCATTTTTCTGCTTGAATAAACCCACAGCAATTGCACTCTGAAACTGGTAAAACAGAGCGGCTCAGCTGGCAACCCACCGAGGAAATGTTTCAAATGTTCTCACTCAGCACAGCCTATGGCTCTAGTACACCTCGTGTGAGAGAGTTCTGTTCCAGTACTCCAGCTTGGGCTGGAGATGGGGGATTGGGCTCCTATGGCTAAATCCAAGAGCCATTAAACACCCCTTGGACTCACATCAGCTGACCTGATGAAATACTCAGCTGTCCATCAAACCAGAAAAGCAAGGATGGGCAGGAGCCCAGCACAGAATTTGGCCCCATGCAGCCTCTCTGGCACAGGCCACCACCCCAGTGCAGTACACACTGCTGGGAGCTACAACTTCTGTGTATCTGCACAGTACATGGCTTTATCAGCTTGGATCTAGCAGCACTATGACCCAGACCCTAAGCAAACACAGCTGCACTGCTGTGGATCCAGCTGATTCCTCTCTGAAAGCAAAGCACCCTGGGGGTAATCCAGGCTATCCCAGGGGCCCTGCTCCCCACCACTACCATTACAAGAGACTACATATTCCCTCTCCCTCTGGAGTGACATGATAATCAGCCTTCAAAACAGCACAGGGACACGGACAACAGCATACTCTGCCTTGGGATTTAATCCAAATGCCAATAATGTGCTCAAAAAAAGCTGGGCTTTCCATATCGGACCTGCATTACTGCTCTTGCATGACCACACAGTTAATTTAACTCTCCTGAGTTAGACTGAGGAGAGCAACACAGTCACCACAGGCAACTCTAACCCTAATGTGCATTCTGCCACCTCCAGAACCTTCTCTTTGTGTAATCTGAACACGAGCAGCTGAGAAGTACAAACCATCGGCCACATGTGCTGAACCTCCCAAATGATCCAGGAATCACCCTCCTCTGCCTCCTCAGCGTCTGCCTTTACTCGGAGTGTGAAGCCCACGTAGCACAAGGATAAACAGGAGACACAAAATGGGGACTTTTGGACCCAAAGGCTTTCCTTTAACACTTGCCAGTTCCCACATCCCTTCTGCAAAAATGTTTAGGATTTGTAGGGTTTTTTTAAGAATGTCAATATTCATCTGAATAGTTGTGTAGTAATGATATTTCTAGAATGTGTATTTATAAAATTGCATACAAAGAATTAGGCAACAGTGTAAAAAAGAAAAAAAACCCACACAATAACATTGCATGCAATTTCTGGGATTTGTAAATGGCTTATCCAGTTTGGCAGCAGGTTTTCCAGGTTGAAATTTCTCATAACTCCTGCAACACCACAGTACATGGATTAAAATAGCAAAGATTAAATCAATTACAATGGAAAGTTACACCTCACACACTTTCAGCAAAGATGAACTGACCTACACTTCGAAACACGTATTGGCAGTCAAAGGTATTCCACACAGGAATCTGACTTTCCTAATAACTTCCAGCCCTCTTTTTCCAAGAGAAAGGACACACTCCACTTTTCACTTACTATGCAATCTTTGTATTCCCTGCCTGTTTCCTCTCTGTCTTTTTCCTAAGAGCTTTCTGCAGACATTCAATACAATTCAGATTCTAAGATGAAGTGCATGGCATATTGCTGCAAGGGACCCAACCAGCTGTGTGGAGATAATGATTTATAAAACATGTTTACAACAGGCACTATAACTGATATTGACTCAGCCCTCAAGAAGAATCATGTCTAAGGCAGATAAGACACAGCAGTACTCAAAAGCACCCAACAGCAAGCTGAGGGGCAGTGACACAAAAATATTTGTTAGAAACAGATATTTCCTTACCATCAGGCATTAACACTCTGTAATCACTACAGCAAATGTCACTTTACAACTGATAGTGAGGGCAGGGTAAGGATTACAAGGAGGAGACAGAGCTTGTGGCTGATGAAGCATGGTGACAGGGAAAGACACGAGGAAAGGAATGGGAGAACTCCAGAGATACTCACTCTCACTGGACATGGGAAGGTTTGAGCCAAGGTTTGGAGATTCAGTTTTCTGATCACTGACTTCTGTGCTGCTCACATGACTGCCAGGACAACAAAGGCTCAGTATTAGCATGATGAACTCTCAAATTAACATCCTTGGGCGTCAAAACCCCTGGGTTCAACCTTTCTGACCAAGGCAAACTAACTCTTCACAAAAGCTTGTGCTCTCTGCTGTTCCATGATGAGATTCCGAGAGAGAGATCTGCAGCTGGAATGAGACATCAAACTATATGGGGTTTGAGCCAGGGTTTGGTAGCGGGGGACTGCAGGGGTGTCTCCTGTGAGAAACACCTCTTGGCATCGCCATTTCCCAGGCTGCAGCTGCCAAGGAACTGCTGCCAGCAGTGGTGTGTGGCCCTGCTGTCACAGGCTCCCCTGCCCATGGGCATTGCCTCACTGCTGGATTTGTCTCTGAAGACCAGTGTTGAGACATCCTTGAACTGGGGGTCACTTCTGTACTTCAGTATTTGCAGGATTGTTTTGGATTTGCCCTGCGTTGTTTCCGTTCCATGTCAATGGTGCTTTGTTTATGTAGAGAGTAGGAAGTACAGGTAATTTCTCAATGAAACTGGTTTTTTTCCTTGATGACTGCCTTCCTGGCTTTAGTTTCATTATTGCTAGCTCTGCAACACAGCTTTTCAGGAGGTTTTGAGCCATCTGTGTGCGGTTCTGACACTCTGACACTGCAGTTTCTTAAGGTGAAGGAGCCAAAGGAATTGTTTATTGCTGCTGAGGGGGGACTTACCCCCCTTGTAGCTCAGGTGTGCACCAAGCACGGTGCTCTCTGCCTCCTTCCATGACACAACTCCACTCAGCATCCCAACAAGAAACAACTGCACAGTTTTGTGTTGGATGAGCAAATTGAACTCTCAGGGAGAGCCTAAAGGTGCCTGAGCTGAACTACAAAGGGAGCAGGAAGCTGCACAGGAAACAAACCCAAATCTTACAACACCTTCCCCCACCCATCCCTGCTTTCTGGGCTCAACTAAACTGAATATTCTTTCTGTCCTCCACCTCCTGCAGTGCAGAGGAAAGGGAGAAACAGGCCAAATAAACTCTTTTAAACTAATCCATTGGTCAAACTCAAAATCATGTACAGCTTTATCAAAACAGAGCCAGATTATTTAAACAGAATATTTAATCAAGTTAGAAATGCAAATTTATCCCTCCTCCCTGCCTAAAATTTTCAAATACAAGGACGTTAACACTCAAATCTTGAGCTCCCTGTGCCTGTAGGGAAGCCCTGGTTGTGCTGAATATAGCTGTTCTCATTATAAGTAGTAATAATAATTAATTCCTAAATACAATACCCATCAGAAAGCATCTACTGAGGGTAAAAACAGTCTCACAAACAGCTTTAAACAGGAGAGGCTACCACCTCAAGAGTTTCATTTCTCAAAGCAGTTATCCACAGAGTTTCACTAAGAACAGTAGCAAAGATATTATTAAAATATCCTGAGCCTCACCTAACTAAATGCATGTTATGTCAGTCTCATTTGTGAAGGATGGGTGTGATGGTGCCATTAAGATTCTTTGTGGCCACTTTTATAAAAGCTTTATACCATAGGGCCAGTTAATTACTTTTCATTGGGAACTTAATCAAAATTATACCAAATACAAACGCAACTGCATCTTCCATAACTCTGTAAAAATAAATCAAGAGGCAAATTTCTAAAATGAAAGCTTTATAATTGCAAAAGACAATAAAGAAGTGTTCCACACTAAAATCAAATTTAAAATCCCATACCTCAGGCTCTGTTCTCTGGATTCCTGCATCTTGGCTTTTTTCACCTGCAAAGACAGAAATGTTCAGAGCTCCAACGATCACAAGCTGGAAGGTTCACAGGTGGTGAATACACAGCCTTGTCCTGTACTCCAGAACTCACCAGTGTGACTACAGGCTCTGCATCTCAAAACAAGCCTTTTCCTAATTAGAAAACAAAGGCTAACACTGGATTTGTACAGCAGAATTGTCACGTTAATTATGCTGAGATAATACACAGCCACAAAAAACAGGCTGGTAAGGACAATTGTGTGGAAATTGAATGAAACAGTCGTAAATTTTAAGAAAATCTTAATCTGCACAGATTTAGCACTACTTTGCTCTTCCCCCCCCCCTTTAATATTGCATAAAGATAGGAACATGAATGCCTTTTCTGTACTAAATTACGAGTTTTGACTCCTGACTAAAACCAGTACAGCACTTTTTCTCATTCTGTTCCTGTACAGGATATTACACCACAGGCAGATCTGCCTTGAACACAAATTTGGTTTCTGCAGGCTACAAACATTACTGTGAAACCCTCAGGAGGAAGCCAGGGTGAGTTCCTCCTGCAAGTACGTGCCATTACACCCAAAATACCACCTCACGCATTTATTATGATCCATCCAGTTTCATATGCTGCCACAAGAATGACTGACTGGTATCAGGTACTTAGAAGAAATGACTAAGAAAATCTTTAGCTGAATATTACAGCAGAATCTGCTTAAAGGACACACCACTGAAAATTAGCTCTGTCTCTCATGCCCTGAAGAATAAAGACAGGTTTCATTATAGAAGGATGCATTTAGAGAGATAATTTTTAGTACAGGTAATTCATTTCTAAACTCCTCAAATAGCTGGAGTACAAACTGTATGGTTTTGCTGCTTAGTTTCACATTTTGTGGATATTACTCCAGCCCATCATCTGCAGGTTGTGGCAAGCCAGGTTCTGAATAATTTTAAGCTTACATTTCCATTCCATTTGACTTTGTTCCTTAGTCATAAAATTGCATAAATGACATTACAATGCATTTTCTAACTAGTTTAACTGACGAACATTAAATTCTCACATCAAAAAGGCATCAAAATATTTCCAATTACAACACACCCAAAGTGCCCTCAAGCACATTACTCTGTTTCTGTGCGCATTTGACAGGGTCTCCAAGATCACAAGCATCACTCCCATTGTAACTTGGTAATTTCCTGTTGAGTTTGTACCAGCTTTATTTTGGGAACAGAACATTAATACAAACATTTCTGCTTAAGTCCTACGTTATTATGTTTTAGATACACAATTTAATTCATCTCATATTGTATTGATGATTCTTTACCCAGCACTTCCGCGCTAATATCAGTTATTGATAATGCAAACAGTATGGCAAATACTTCACATACATGTAGCAACTTCAGCCTACAGACATACTATCACATTAGTCATTAAAAAATGCCTTCCACTTGCGGAAACAATTAATCACAGGATCTTTTCAAGATCTCAAGCATAGGAAGAATTAAAGACTATACACTCTGTAATAACCAGAATACTGACTCTATCCCTAAAACAGTGAATTTTATTTTCCATACAACAGGCCTGAAATAAGTCTGGTTTTCTGAGTATAACAAGAAATCATTTTGCATAGAAACACCATAGTACACATAACTATTCCTTTCTTACCACTGGCTGTACAATTACAGTAAATTAAATGTACAGCACATTTTACTAACAAAAAAAAATGCTTTTTGTCCTCTGGATAAATACACTAAGTATAAGCCTTCTTTTCCAATATTAGTTAAAACAACTGTATACTGAAATTGTGAGGTCACTAGTTTGTTTTATATTTTCATTTTCAGCCTTTTTTTGAAATGTACTTACTGGTTGTTCGGGTAAGTCTTGTGCCTCTTCCATGGGTATTACTATTTTAATGCTTAAATGATTCAAATCCTGTGTTCCTCAGCAGTCCTCAAGCCCTGTCAAGAAAAGGTGTTCATAGCTTTATGTACTTTTTGGGGGGCTTATCATGTAGACTATCAGAGAATATTAATTGTTATATACTCCTCCCACAAAACTCGTGTGGCCGTCTCCCAAATAAAATACAAAATTCATATATGGAAAGATTTCATAAACAAGGGATTTAGCTTTAAGCTTTGAAGATACAGATTTTTCATGCACATGGTACATTTCTACATCATTTACTCGGACCACACTGACTGTAGAAGCTAACACACTAATCAGACACGTGCACCATGATTTTAAAGACATTTTAAATTATCAAATCTGGTCTACTAGGTCAGTAAACAGCATGATTCAATCTAACCTGTTTTAATTTAGAACATTTATATAACAATCAAAAAAAAAAAAATCAGGACAAGACTGTACACCTAAATGCATTTACATGCAGTGCTCTTCCCCACCACATTCACAAAGCAAGTTCATTATTTCAACTGGACCTTTCAAAAAAGAGAAGTTTGATGAAATTTTATAAAATAATTTTTATTTTGGAAGCATTTAACAGAGAGATCTTATATATCAAAAAGCTGCTGCCTTCCAGAGGCTTAAAATAATGGAAAAGAAATTTTGCTGAATATTTTCACAACCTGATTAACTTTTGCAATTTGCTGGGCAAAAGATTAAAGGCCTGTGTCCTCCTGGCTTCCACCTCTGCCCACCTGATGTGCACGAGCAGCATGACCTGTGTTTTTGTTCTTTCTCCCTCCCGTTTTGAAGCCACTTTATTAAAACCATCCCCAACCTCTTCAGAGCAGCTGTTCCAGAGCTGCCTCCTCTGCCACCCGCCCACACAGCACAGCTTCAGGGGATTGCAGGAACCAGAAGAAATGCTGGAAAACGCTTACTGCGTTGGAGAAATTAAACCCAGCGACTTTCTGTGCAGAGAAGCAACCTATTCCTGACTCCAGAGCCACAAATTCTAGCTCTAAGTGTCTGCAGAAACGTGAAAGGGCAATTTTCCACAGCACTCTTTCCTCCAGGACCTTCTGTTCACCCACCCTGTCCGGAGCATTCAGGCACCTTCAAATCACGGGATTACCCCCACACAAAGTGACTGAACTAGTTTACAGAAACAACTTTCTGGTGTCCTGAAAACCATGTCTGTGTCCCCTCCCTGGCTCCTGCCAGACCTACTTATCCCGCAGCACGTGCAGCCAGCCCGCAGCCCGGTCCCACGTGCCAGCCACAGGGATGCTATGCAGCCCGGAATAATTTCGTATTAACCACCACAACACAAAAGGCTTCTCCCTCATTTGAGGACAGGTCTTATGTGCCAGGGTGTATTGTATGAGCCAGGATAAAATTTCATTGAGGGTTTGAGGATTTTGCAAGGCTGCAGCCCTTATCAAAGTTACTTATCGTTACTGCCTGAACTCTAAGTCAACTGAATTCACAATTAATTTCTTCCATAACTCAGGTTCTTTGGAAATGACCCTATTCACAACGCGAAAGTCTACAATGCAAAGCACTACTGTCACCTTTACTGTTTTTCCTCCACCAGTTTCCATTGGTTTTATTTTAAATATAAATCTTCCTTATTTTTTGTAGAAATAACAGAAAAATTAGGACTGAAGAGAAACTCTGCCACTCAGAGATTAGAAAAAGGAGTTCAAAATACAATGGCCAAGAGCAAGAAAATTTGAAATTCATACCAAGAGGTCCTGTCGCTCATCCTTCATTTCTGTTATTTAACACTGCTTTGTTGTGTAATTTCATAGAAGAGTCCCAAACTAAACACTTCAGTATGGAAAAATATTTTACATTCCACTGATCCATACAGCAGTAACTTCCCATGCCATGCTTTGCCTAAAAGCTGTGAGTAGTTCTTCAATTTTGGTTTTGAGAAGGATTTGAATAATTACAAAGACAAAAAAAGATCTCAGAGTCCCACTAGAATATGTTACATGTGTGAAGAAAATACTCTTCCCAAATAAGCTGGGCACTCTGTAGCACCTGGAAGCTGATGATTGAACCAAAGCAGAAGAACAGAAAGTGCCTGCCTGAATGGCAGGCAGGACTTGGCCTCTGGTGGCTTCGTGCCTTCTCCCAGGGAAGTGAGAATTCCAGGTGAGAACTTGGCCTAGGGTGGCTTCCCTGTGCCTCCAGGAACAGCAGCACGGGCAGAGGACACCTCACACCCGAGGTGTGGCTCCACAGCCAAGCAGCAGCGAGCGTCTGGGGGAAATGGAGGCACTGAGCTGCACATCTGGGAGCAAGGGGTGAGGGCATCCTCTGCCAGCCAAGGGCAGCAGCCGCAGCAGCTCACAGTGGTGTGGGAGAAGGGAGAGCTCCTGCCCTTCCCAACCTCCTGCACCCCACTCCTGCCTGCCTGACACTCCTTCCTTCCCGGCCACCGGAGCCTTGTGTGGTTGAACAGGATCTGCCGAGGGAAAAGAAAGAAAAGAAAAACCAGAGAGACCCAAGCACAGTCTTTCTGCTAAGCTCAAGTCAGAAAGATCAGCTCTGGCCCCACACAGCCCTGTTCTAGGGGAGCCAGCAGGATGAGGGTCAGGAAAAACACACAAGCAGAGCAGCAGGATGTCCCTTTTCAGCCACAGCCACGGCAAATGAAACCACAATTTTATCATCTCCTCGATGTGTCACATTGACGAAGCAGAGACGTGACGGTGATAAATACACAACAGCCTTTTCAGCTCTGTCACCCACCCAGTCACCAGCATCTCATGCAGAGCAGACACACGTCTTCTTGTGGCTGGGCACAGAAAATCCTTGGCTCATGGCATGGCAGGATCTCTCATGCTGTGCTGAGAGGCGGAGTGAGGCTGCTGTCAGCTCCCAGGCTGAAGCTCCAGGAGGAGGATCCAGGGAGCAGCTGCTCCTGCTCTGCTCAGATCCCCAGCAGCCCTCTCCACCTCTCCAGCCAGCCCCAGCTCTTGGTGGGTTCATGCCCCAGGGCCCTGAGCCCCTCCAGCTGTTGCTGGACATCTCCTCACCCAAAATGAGAGGTCTGAACTGCCCAGAGCTGGGCTTTCCCAAAAAACAAACCCAGCATCGGGCACTGGCTCAGCCTGAGCTTCCTCAGAGGAGCACACTGAGCCAGCAGCTTGCCAGCAACAAAGATGATTTTTAAAAAGTGAAAATACACAACGCTTTTTTTTTTTGTAGGGATTTTTTTTTGGTTTTTGGTTGCTTTGGGGTTTTTTTGCACATCACATCACAGAATTTGATTTTAACTTGTATAAAACTCAAGTTAACTGCACTTCAGGTAAGCTTATCACACGTTATTATGGAACATCTTTAAATCCTAAGTGAATACAACAGCAAAGGCACCAAAGATTCAGGTGGGGAGAATGCTTCTGTGGGCCACTGGGTTTGTGAGTGAGAAAAACAGTACAAAATGGAAGCGAGTGTGTAAGAAGCCATTAAATGAGCTGCTGCAATGAAAGAAACATTCAGAAAAATGAGTCCATTGTTCTGCTTCTGGAAACCAGCAAAGTACCACACTTTCTTCCTTTATGGGATGATTTTTGTTAATGACCTGATGAAATCTATTCTGTAATAAGTGAATTAAGCACCAGGTTTTATTTGATCTAGACTTGTGCTGAATAACCATCCTGTTTAATTCCAACTTGCACGGAACACCAACAATACAAAACATTAAGAACTGGGTTTGTGTGCCATTTTATTTTGTTTGCTCAATTTAAGGAGCCACATTATCTAAACTTCAAACCAGAAGGCATCAGAGCAGAGGAACAGGCTACAGAATCACTCTCAGCAGCTGCCTTCTGCTCTGCACAACATCTTGATGCCAATAATTCACTATTAAAAGCCTCAGCAACTGATCTCCAGTTTTTTTGCTCTAAATCCTGTTTTAAAAATCTTAAAATACAAAGTCCAACTTGGTCAGACTTTCTCAAGCTAGATACTCTGGATAGAATTTCTAAAGCTGCCTGCCATGAGCAGCACCTGGATGGACTGCTATTTACTTTCAGCTTGTGCTCTCACGCCCACCTGCCTCAGCTTTGAATATAAAGTTTCATGCAAGAAACAGTTCTCCCAAGCTGCAAATAATTAAAGTCAGGATACTGTGATAAAACCAACACACAGTAATTATACTGATTAGGGGGGAAAAAAGCTAATTGACTATGGATTTGTATTACTTTTAAACAGACACTATTTCCCTAGGAACAAACCTTTGATTGGGGTAATGAAATTACCTAATAGAAAAACTCTATTAAACAGAGTTGGAATAAAATCATAGGATCACTTATTTCGGAAAGGACCTCCAAGATCATTAGGTCCAACCAATACCCAGCACTGCCAAGGCCACCACTAACCCATGTCCCCAAGTGCCTTGTCTTTTAAGTCCCTCAAGGGATGGTGACTCCTCCACCTCTGCCCTGGGCAGCCTGTGCCAGGGCTGGACAGCCCTTTCAGGGAAGAAATGTTCCCTAATATCCAATTTCAGGGAAGAAATTTTCCCTGACATCCAATCTAAACCTTCTCTGGCAGAGCTTGAGGCCATTTTCTCTTGTCTTGTCCCCTGGGAGCAGAGCCTGACCCCACCTGGTTCCATCCTCCTGTCAGGGAGCTGTGGAGAGCAAGAAGATCCTCTCAAGCCTCCTCTTCTCCAGCCTGAGGCACACCAGCTTCTCCAGCTGCTCCCCATCAGACTTGTGCTTCAGCCCCTTCCCCAGCTCTGTTCCCTTCTCTGGACACACTCCAGCCCTTCAATATCTGTATTGCAGTGAGGGGCCCAAAACTGCATCTAAAAAAGAGGGACAATCCTTTCCCTATTCCTGCTTGACACACCATTTTTCACACAGGCCAGGATGCCCTTGGCATTTTTGGCCACCTGCACTGATCCTGGCCCAAATGCACCCCCAGGTCCTTTCCTGATGGATCCTTTCCTCCCAGCCTCGAGTGTGCCATGAGATTGCCGTCAGGATGCAACTCCATTCCCTTCTCCAGAACATTCATAAAGATACAAAGCAGGACTGGTCCCAGTACTGAACCCTGGGGAACTCCACCAGTGCCCACAGGGATGTAGTTCCATTCTCCTTCACTCCCTGAGCCCAGCCATCCATCCAGTTTTAAACCCAGCCAAGAGTACACTGCCCAAGCCCTGAGCAGCCAGTTTCTCCAGGAGAAATGGTGTCAAAGGGTTTACCAAGGTTCAGGCAGACACATCCCTTATCCATGATGCAAGTCACCTTGTTGTAGATCAGGTGGGTCAGGCAGGATCTGCCTCTCCTGAACAGCTTCTGGCTGGGACTGACCCCTGGTTGTCCTGTACGTGCCATATGATGGCATGGAAGGTGGTCTGCTCTACAACCTTCCACCCCTCTGAGGACAGGCTGTAGCCCCCAGATGCATTTTCTGAGCCTCCTTCTGGCTGGGCACTACATCTGCTAGCATCCAGTCAAGTGGGACCTTCCTGGTTAGCCGGGAAGGCTGGGAAATGATGGAGAGCGGCTCAGTGAGCACCTCTGCCAGCTCCTTCAGTGCCCTTGACTGGACCCTATCTGGCCCCAGAGACGTGTCTAAGTGGTGTAGTATGTATTTATAGAAACGTTTTTTATTGTCTTTTACAGCAATGGCTGTAATGTTTCCTACGAGTTTTTTCTCTGAGTCACCTTTGCAGTTATTTTCACTCCTCAGTTATTCAAGGACCACCACCTTACAGTGAACAGCGACAAAAGCACATGAATTAGGCAGCAGGGTAGTACAGTGTTCCCATATTTTCTGGTGGGGTATTTCATGGCAATGTGCCCCACGCTGCTGCATTACACACACAGAGCATCAGAGCACGCAGCCAAAGCAATTCAAGACATCACCCAACTGGAGCAGAGCTTTTCCTCAAGGTTTTCACCCCGTGACAAACAGCTTCTGACAGAGAGAAGCAGAACTTGGCACAGTGCAGAATGGTAGATCTAGCCCCCTTTATTTGTTTAGATTTAATTAAAAGACCCAAATAAAAACAGAAAGTACCCACATGCCCCTAGGTACAACACACACAAAATACTGCGACAACCAGAAGAACGAGTCTTTGCAATGAGTGCTGCTGGATGATTCCCTGCTCTCTCTCCATGCTTCCCCTCCTTTATCAGCTGGGAAATTTCAGAATCAAACAGTGTAAAAGTTACAAGGAAGGCATTTTGTACGCCCTATTTCTGAAGGCATGACAAGTCTCCAAATGCTGTCCTGTAGGACTGAAAAATCATGGTTTGATTAAAATTTCATAAGCTTAAAATGGAAGAAAAAACAAAAACTGTGCTGTGAGAAATAAGAAATAAACACAGTGAGAAATGAACTGAAATCAAGCACGGAAATAGAATTCTAGTTTTCTCTTCAGCAATGCCTGTTCCACTGACAGGAAGTTCCCCATGATTTTTAGACCCTTGAAGGGTCTAAATCAGTGTTCTGACTGGCTGCAGCTCACTCTGCTTGACAGATGACACATGCTTGTTTTCCCAGCTCTTATGCAATGCTTTTTCAATTCGATTTTGAAACACAGCAGGGAAAATTTTAATGGGGAAAAGAGCTGTTTTCACAAAAGGAAGATTTGGAAAGAACAACTTCATCCTCAAGAAAAACAACTCCCACTGAGCCCAGAAAACATGTGGCAACTCCTGCTAGACAGAGCCAACATGCATCACTCACAGGGCACAAGAACACAGAACTGCTGCTACCTTTCAGTGACAAAAGCAGAGCACAGTGATGTACAGAAACATCAGCCAAGCAGAATTGATTCCCTCCTCTCTTCCTGAGGATATAACTTGCAGTGAGACCAGACAGATTCTCCCCTGCAGACTACACAGGGTGTGGCACCTGAAATCTCACAGCCCATATACATTTTTGTGTTTCTGGAAATTAATAAGCAGGTCACAAACTTCTAGAGCTGCAGCCTTAGACAGAAAAAAGCTGTTTGACTGTCATGGTTTTAAAAACAGACCTCCCAACAGCAGGACACAGTGCCTTTAATTCCTAAAAGCCACTTCAGACGTAATCTAATAGATTAGGACATCTCCTGAACAAAAGACTGAACATTTTAAACTTCTCTCAGTCAGACAGCAAAGCTGCATCACATTAACCACAAAAAGGAATTGTTGACATTCTGCAGCTCTAAATTTCATGTCCAATTAAAGATTTGACTCATACATATCAAAAAGTCACATAGCTAGCACCAGAGGCTACCACAAAACACACCTATACTTCTGTTAGAGAAACTCTTTCAGTACTCAGCTGTACACAGTTCAAGGTCCCAAGAGAAGTGAGGATGACAAATAACAAAATAAACAGCCAGCTGACAGTTTGTTCAGAAGGCTGATCTGATCTGTACAGTGCCATGGGGAGCCTGAAGAGGCAATGTCTGATCACCAAGGACAGCTTCCCCAAGCTCAAGAGCCCAGCCCACCACAAGAGGCAAGAAAATGAGCAAATACAGGGGGAGGAGAGTTTGGCTGGGCAGACAACTTCTGGCTAAGTTCAAAAACAAAGAGTCGGGGAGGTCAAGCAGAGACCAGGCACCTGTGAGGGCTTCAGCAAAACTGCTGAACTGTGGCTTCCAGGAGGAAATGAACAAGATCATGAAGATATCTTGATTGCCATAAATACATCTTCTTCAGACCTTGGCACTGAGAATCAATTCCTAACTGGATAACAAACAAATTCCAGTAAAACCAGTGCTGTATGTCATGACCACAGAAAATCTCAAGCACAAGATGAATGGGGGCAGACGAATGACCTGGTCATTACTAACAGATCTGTAATTAGCTGTGGCCAGGGATGAGATTGGGCACTTTCATTGCAGCTGACACCAGCTGAGAGCTGTCACATTATGTAAACTCCTGCAGTGGTAATCAAAGCATGTTTAACCTGACACTCCCTTAAGTTACAATCAGTTTTATCTGACCACTGGGACAGGTGAGGAGCAGAGCACAACTCACTTCACAGCTCTTGGGGCTGGCAGCTCTGTCACCTGTGACCACGGGCCTGTTCCAGGGGGCTCTGGAAGAGTGAGGAACAGGACTGAAGTGTGGGCAGAACCAGAGGCTGACACACACCTTCAGGCTGAATGACAGCGCAGGAATTCGTGTCTCCTTGCTCACCACATGTACCAGCTAATCCTTGTGAAAGAAGAGTCCACAGCACTTTCTGCTCCTTTTAGCTCTAAAATCTGTCAGTACCAGGTCCTACCCAAAGGGCTGGCATCTCTGACTGAGGGCTAGTCTGCCAAAACACTACTCCACTTTTTACTTCCCTCACTGGAAAAAGAAGCTGCATGACATAACACTGGACTCTGCCAGTAGTTCGGTGAAAACTGCACTTTCAGTAAAGACCTGGAATATTTGGGTTTTTTTACAGCTGCAGGCACAAAAATAATTGGTTTCATTCATTAGAGAAAGGTGACGACTTGGTGCTGGTTTTTATTCAGCATGAAGTTAAATTCTTTAGGTTCTTGAGAGCTATCATACAGACTAATAATTCACAGAATTACTGCAACTACTTTTGCTATCCTGTAAAATGCTACAGTGATACCAGTGACTCATGGAGACTTTCTGGCTTTCCTCAGGTCAGGCAAGAATGAGTATTTTGTAACTTCTTTTTAACCAGAAGAATTAATTTTTGCTCATATCCAGAAACATCAACATAGCAGGACACTTGGCACGTGATAGAAGGGGGGGGGAAAAAGTAGAATGAGAAGAATTAAATCTTAGGTGTCTTCTAGTTCTTCAGCATACCAGCCAAACCAATGAAGAACAGAAGTGCCCCTGTTAACTCTGGATCACATCTTCTAGAAAGGCCAGCTCCTCTTCCTATACCCCAAAGGTTCTGGATGGACAGGAAATGGGGATTAAAAGTACACAGAAGAATCAAGGCAACAGCTTCTGAAATTTCAAGGGCTATTATAAAAGCAGGGATATATAAAAAGGCACCAGATATATCCTGCAAATGGGACCAGACTTGCATGTGAAATTTCTAAGTCCTGAACCAACAGCTTTGTTTTCTGACAGTGTTTTCCCCAACAGCTAGATAAAAACAACTATGCCTTTACCAAAAGAGCAGCATAAGGAAATCTGAAGTACAAAAAGCCAATACCACTGTTTTTCTACCCAAAACACCTCCATATGGTTTTGAAAACAGCTGCTACATTCTTTTCTGTTCTGAGTAATTAATAATCACCTTTTTCTGCCCTGATCATCTTAAGTCAGTAATATTTAAGGAAGGATTTCTTAAGCTCTCTCAAAAAGAATGGGGCAAAAAAAGCGTCACAGAAAAGGCACGAGTATGAGACTGACTTGTAAAGTCCCAGAAATGGAATTACACATAAGAGTGCATTCTGTACAGAAACAGGAACCATCACCCAAGGTTTAAAGCTGCCACATCCTTGACGTGATGCTCCAGCTGGTGACTCTCAGAGAAACAGCACTGTCAGAATCCAAACACAACCAACAAACATTTCAAGACACAGCAGGAAGCTCCTGGGACGTGAGAATAATGTTCTGGTCAAGCCTTAACTCAGGAGAGACCCATCTGCTGCAGAACTCAACTGTTCCATCACCTCTGAAATTAGACTAGACACACCCTTAACCCCAAATAAAAGTCTATTTAAGAGATGGAAAGAGTCCCCAGTTGGCTCCATCACAATATTATATTATTTTTCTAAATACTTGTTTTCTAGTTAGCTTGTTCAGTTACAGGACTGATGGGTGACAACCTGGGAAAGCCAGGGCAGTGACTGGTGTGAGTGACAGTGACATCATACCCTGAAAAGGCTGCTGTGCCCTGCTGTGTCACAGCACTCTCCTAAACATCACGCTGGGTAAGGCATCAGGAGGAGATCCCAGCCCTTGCAACATCACCTTCACTGAGGCTCTGCAGGCAGCTGCAAGAAGAAAGAAAGGATTTGAAGTTACTCCCTCGGGTACTGGAGTGCCTCCAGTCATGGCACCTGCACAAATGATCCCAGAATCACTGCCAGAGAGGGGCCAGCAGAGAATACTGCTGAAGAGATGCTGGTTTGCAGCCCTTTAACCAAGCAAAGGAAAAAAAAAAATTCTAGACAAATTAGGATGAAATAAAGAAAATAAATAATGGGTAAGACTAAGCATGAAAATGACCTTCCTCAATGTATAACCAACCAGTGAGTGCCACTGGTCATGGTATAGGGGACAAAACCACTCCCAGGCTCCTGTAAGAAGGCACTGTCTGGAGATGGGTGGTCTGTAGACACTATTTGCTGCAAGAACATATTAAAATACCAGTTTTTAAGTCCTGACACAATTCCATTTCAGGCTCAAAAGTTTCCACACCTCTCCATCCTGGCAGTTCCCTTTCCAATCACAGGGTTTTGCAGACCCAGTAAAAGTTTTATCAAACATCACTTTTCTAATAGCAGATTTCAGGGTAAAAGAGCAGAGAATTGCCAAGAGGAGGAAAAAAAAAAACACCTACTTCTGCTAACTGAGACTACAGGCTTGGAACTTCTCATGTCCCAGTGACATATTATCTGCTTTATGCCTTGAGTAACTTGTGTATAGCCTGGCTCGCACACAGGAACACGCTACTTGCCTGAATTTTAGTTCCATTATAGTATTTCAGTATACTTTATCTAGTTTTATGTTTAGTCATCTATAACCATCTTTTGGTACACAGAAGTTAGGAAATGACACATTAATCTACTGCAGAGGGGCTCCAACTCATTCCTACAACACATGGAAACCCATTTATAGTGTCCTCTGACGTATTCAACTCAAAATCCATTCAACATTTGGATTTTTGGGGTGCAAAGTTTTGAGGAGTTACAAATACTTCCAAAGTCACCAATTACCTGGGAATTCTACAGCTATTGTATACATCCCTGACAGTTTTTCAAACAAATTATTTGAAAAGCAACAATTTTTCAATCGGATGGGATGCACAACCCAACAATTCACAGTTCCCCAGGTGCCACAACTGCTGCAGAGGCTGAGGGAAGAGCTGAGGGGGAGACAAAAGCTGCAGGAAAACACTGCAGGACCTCAAGCTCAGCAACGTTTCAAAGAGAGCAGGGAGAATGTTCCAGCAGATCACTGCTTGTGTGGCAAAAGCTGGAGAGTAGAACTCCACAAGGAAGAGGGATCACACCATGAGGTGACAAGGAAAATCCCTCAAACACAGTAGGCTCAGCCCAACAAGCCTGGAGGTTTGCAGGCTGAGAAAGCTGCTATGTTCATGCATTTTTAAAAGTAACTTACAACGAAACCACTGACTTGAGGCACATGAATTGTGATTCTCCACTAAACTTACCTTATTCGGCTTCCGGAGCTCAAGATAATCCACAACAAAAAAAACTGAAGGAAACCAAACAAGTGGCAGATAAGACTTTTATGATTATCATTATCTTAATCAGTATGTTGACTGTTAATGACCAGATAGAGGTTACTACACTACAGATTAAGTGTATCAGAAGCAGAGCTAGCTCCGTTCTGAGAGCAAACTCCACCATGACCCTTTGTTCGATGCTCCATCAGAACGGCTACAGCTATGTTCCATCAAGGACTAGCTCTAGTCTGGAAACCACTCAGCCACGCCATGCAGCACAGCAACCAAACGAACAAGGCATTCTGCGCTGCAGCTGGCTGGACACAAAGCTCCAGCAACTCTGCACAGCATTCCCAGAACCAGGAACATCCAGCAGAGTTGATCTGGATCCAGACTCGCTTGTGAGGCTCAAGCCCAGCCCAAACATCCTGTTAGACTGCACAAGCTGCAGCACAAGCGGCTAAGCCCAGCCGAGAGCGATGCAGGTGTGCTGGGCTGTGCCCCGGGGATGCCGGCACGGCCTGCCCGCGGTCCCTCCGTGGCCACGTACGGAGCCCCGGGCAAGTCGCAGCCCGGCTCTGAATCCGGGCTCCCTCCGGCCTGGGCGAGCGCAGGGAGCCGGGCAGTGCCCCCCTGCCCCTCCTGCCTTTCTCCCAGCTCTTCCGCGCACCAGCAGCGGCGGAGAAGCCGGGACAGCCGGGCACACCCCGCCGGGCTCGGCGGCGGCCGGACAGGGTCCGGGCCCGCGCTCCGGCCGAGGCAGGGGCAGCGGCGCACGCTGAGCACACGCGGCGGCCTCGCCGCCCCGGCCCGCCGGCCGCAGCCCGAACGTGTGAACAGCCCCGGGGGCTGCGGGGGTGCTCCGTGCGCAGGGCCGGAGCAGGTTCTTACCGAGAGGCGGCTCCGGAGCCGGGCCCGGGGCCCGCAGCGGACATGGCAGCGGCGCCCGCGCTCCCCGCCGGAACAGAGCGGGGCGCCGGCAGTGGCGTCACTGCCCGCCCGGCCGGGGCGGGGCCGCGGGGCTGAGGGCCCGGGCCGGGCTCGGCCGTGAGGGGGCCGCGCTGCAGGGCGGTGTGCCGTGCCCGGGGCCGCTGCCGGGCCGTGTGCCGTTCCTGGGGCCGCCGCTGTGGGGCTGGCCGTGTGCCGTTCCTGGGGCCGCCGCTGTGGGGCTGGCCGTGTGCCGTGCCCGGGGCCGCCGCGGGGCTGGCCGTGTGCCGGTCCCGGGGCCGCCGTGGGGCTGGCCGTGTGCCGTTCCCGGGGCCGCCGCCGCTGTGGGGCTGGCCGTGTGCCGTGCCCGGGGCCGCCGTGGGGCTGGCCGTGTGCCGTTCCCGGGGCCGCCGCCGCTGTGGGGCTGGCCGTGTGCCGTGCCCGGGGCCGCCGTGGGGCTGGCCTTGTGCCGTTCCCGGGGCCGCCGCCGCTGTGGGGCTGGCCGTGTGCCGTGCCCGGGGCCGCTGCCGGGCGGTGTGGCGTTCCCGGGGCCGCCCCTCCGCTCACTGTTCCAAGGGGTATTTAAATACAAGGAGGGCTCGGTCACTGGGTGCCACCAAAGCCGCTCCATCACCGCCCTCCTGAGCCGGGCAGGGGAGAGAAAACAGAACGAAAGGCTGCTGGGGCGACGGCAGGGCGGGAGAGATCTCTCACCAGCGCCGGGACGGCAGACATGACCCGGCTGAGGGGATCCGTTTAATTTATTGCGAGAGAAATGAGACTACGGCAGTGAGACATAAACCCGCATCTTAATCCCGCAGCCCTCCGGGCTTGTCGGCCTTGGCTGTATTCCCGATTCTCTCCCTGCTCCCCCCAGCATCGCAGGGGCGGGGAACAGGGGGTCGCACGCTCTCCCTCCCTCAAGGGATGATGCCCCCTTCGGAAATAGCCGCTCCAGCGTGCGGTATTCCCCACGGGGTCAGTCTTCCAGGAGCAGGCGGGTCCCCCATGGGGTCACAAGTCCTGCCAGCAAACATTCCAGCGTGGGCTTCTCTCTGCCAGGACCCTGCTCCGGCACGGGCTTCCCACGCCGTCACGGCTTCTCGGGCATCCCCTGCTCCGGCCTGGGCTCCTCCAGGGGCTGCAGGGGCACCTCTGCACCCCCTGGCCCCCATGGGCTGCAGGGACACAGCTGCCCCACCGTAGGCTGCCCCAGCGTGGGCTGCGGGGGAATCTCAGCCCCAGCACCTGGAGCAGGTCCTGCCCTCCTTCCCCACTGGCGCTGGGCTCTGCAGGGCTGTTTCTCATATTCTCACTTCTTTTTTATCTGGCTGCAAGTTGCTCTTATGCAATGACTGGTTTTTATTGTGTTATCCCAAAGGTGCTGCCACCGTCGCTGATGGGCTCGGGTTCGGCCTGGAGCTGAATGGTTTTGGCTTCATTCGTCACGGGGAAAGCTGCTGAAAGCTTTCAGAAACCCACAGAAACCACCCCTGCAGCCCTCCCCACTGCCCCCCTCCCCGCCTCCTCCACTACCACAGCCTGGCCCTGCAAACCCAATACATTAAAATGGTTTGTCACATCGCAGCCACACAAGTGAGCTGTGTGAATTTCCCATACGCAGGTCAGAGAGTTCAGGGCGTTTTGTCTGGTTGGGTTTTGGAGAGCTCTAGCAGATTTGTTCAGAAGTTGTTTCCTATCTGAAATTATTTCTTTCCTTTCCCTTATAGCAGGTAGAACCTTGCTTAGCCTTTCATTTCACCCCTTCCAAGAGTTCATATAATGGTTAAAAAAAAAAAAAAAAGACACATTGAAACTGTTTCAGTTTGGTATCAAGGCTTTCCCTGAAGTATAAATACAGAAAGACGAGAAGGTGGGAAAAGTTAAAGTGCAAAACACTTGAGGAACACACTTTATTTCAAAGAGCTTTTGAGGATCCATTTCATTGCAAGGTAAAGCAGAGTAATGCAACATTGTGGTAAGAACAAGAAAGTATTTCCAGGAACAGAAGTAGCAGCTTAGCCTGGTTTTTAGAAATGCATTTTACTGACTAATTAGCACAACATCTCCTGAAGTGGCCTTGGGGCTTTTCCCTCTGCTTATCCTTTTCCTCAGATGCAAGTTTATGTTTGCTCCCTGAGCCCACCGTGCTTCCTGTGGAATGAAGCCTTTTATGTACCCACGGTAAACTGTAAACTCTTGCAAGCTTTCCAAGAATCGGTAGAAGATCATTCATCTGCCAGTTTTCCATGTAAAAATTCTTTCCATTTCCTCCAAGAGTTGCCAAACTCCATCTACCAGGCCTTTAGGGTCTGTGAAATGAGAGCTCCACTATTGCTGGGAGCCAAGGGGGGGGGGAGCAGGTCACCCCCTCTTGCCAGCAGCGAGAGCTCCTCATCCAGAATGTTCCCACAGACCAATGCAGAAACAGATTCCTCCAGCAAGCCACATTTAGGCTTTTAAATTACAGAAGTTGCTCCCTTCCTGTGTGCCGTGGCTCTGCAGATTCAGGGCACATCTTTGAAGGTGTCTGAGGAGCATGAGGTGCCGGCAAGTGTTTGTTGTGTGTGGCCGTTACTGGAGCAGAGCCCAGGACTAGGAGGGAGATGCATTTTTATTGTGATCAGACTCTTTCCTCTGGCACTGGGCCTGGAGTGCAGGGCTGGCCCTGGAAAAGGCCTTAGAAAAATAAACATCTCAGTCCCTTTCCTCACTGGCACAAACAAGGACAAAACCTGCCTGAGGAGCTTCAGAGGTAACATCTGAAGGACACGTATCTCCACTGGGTACAGGCAAAGCAGCGCAGATATTGGTCCTGTCTTTGGAAAGACTTGAGCTTATCTCTCCCTTTCTTGGGCAGGTGTGGGAATGCTGCTGTCCTACACATGAATAACTGGTGCCACAGGTCAGATACACTCTTCCTGTCATCAGCAGACTAGATCTTTTAGGGAACCAACAACTATTGTGAAAACAAGTAAGTTCCCTTCCCTGACCAATTTCCTGTGCTAGATTGAGCAATTTGGGTCAGAAAAAGAACCCCAAGAGTCTCATGACTGTTAAGAGAACTCAGCACCCATGGAAAACCACTTCGCCCTGGGCCCCAGTGGACTGCATCCGGCCCTGGGTGAGGGGCTCCAGTGCTCTTGGAGTGTGTGAATTATTTGTCTGTCAAGTGTCCTGACCTAACACTTCACTCCCTGTAGATCAAGAACCAGTCAACTTTGATTATTTGCAGCAGAACTGGAAAGGCTGGAGGAAGGAATAATGTAATGGCTATAACCCTAATTTAAATAAATAAGTACAATGATACAGAAACATTTTAAGCTTTTTTTTTTTTTTTTTCCTTATCATAATGCCCAAGCTGACAGTAGCCCTCTGTTATCTGCAGCCTCCTGAGCCAGACTGGGAGTCTGCAAACACATGCAGTCAGTCAGAAATGACAAAACTGAGTGCATGAGACCACTGCCTGGCCAGTTCTGCTCTCACACAGGGAGCCAGGGCAGACCATGGTGCCCTTTGGCCTTAATGCTGATCTGGTGTAGGGAGAGGGGGAACTGTGCTGAGGCACTGCCAATTTCTCTTCCTTTCCTTCCCTATTTTACTGACTCAAGACCTGGAAGCAAAGATTCATAATAGCTACTCCCAGACATCCATCAAGTTTGGGTCCCAGCAGACCATGTGGGTTGCTAAGAAGGGATGAAGGGGTCAGAGGTGCAAATCTCTTTGACAGCAGTTGAGGAATTCCAGGGACTACATCCCTTACAGCCACTCAAGAGCTTCATCAGCTCAGACTCCCTTCACAGGACCATGTAAGCTGCTTAGAAGAGCCACCTGATGATACCCAGAGCTCAATCTGTTCTTCCAGGTCTTTTAGAAGTCCCTTACAGCTCTGATACCGGATCCACTGTGAGAGCTGGGCAGGCAGAGGAGCAGGGATGGTGCTATCTGGGCTGACACAATGGGTAGTTTTAGTACACTCAGCTTCCAGCTGCTCACTGCAGAGACTCAGTGACATACTTCTTTCACATTAAAGCAGGTCATCTGAGCTGTTCTCAGTGCCCATGAGAGCACCAGCCTGGACAGAAGGAGCTTTGCTGCCAGATTACTGCAGGTTCCAGTTCTGGCCCTTGCATGTGACAGAAGAAATGAGCATCCATTCATCTGTCTAATGGGAAAAAGAAAATGTAAAATCCTGGTCCTCTGTTGTGTCCCTTGGTGCCTCTTTTTGAGAAAAGATGAGTGGATAATTAACACCTCTCCATGCGCAGTCAGAACACACCGAGTGGCCCTAAGAGATCCTAATGCCATCCTCTTGGTGAATGGTGCCCTCAATCATTGTGTCTGTTGTTTGCCTGGAGCATTTGCGACTCCCTTTCATGCTTTTCAGGTTTTCTGAAACGTGCTTCTGGAACTTCTTGGTGAGGAAGCAGTAGATGATCGGGTCCAACACACAGTTGGTACTCAGCAGGCACAAAGTCACCTGGTGAGCGTCGTTGAGCTGTTGGCGCAGCTGACAGTTCTCCTTCTTCCACTGCTCCAGGACAGTCAGGGTCCAGGGCAGGTGCACGATGTGATGGGGCACGAAGCTTATGATGAACACAGCCAGCACCGTGCACACCATCCACAGGGCCCTCTGCTTGACGTGAGCGCTCTTGCGTGGGTGCACCGACTTGGAGAACAGGGTCCTGATAATGACAATGTTCCAACCTAGGATTAAAAGGAAAATGATGTAGAAGAGGATGCAGATGATGACGTGAATGGCGAGAACAGCTGAAACACCACTCGAGGTGTCATAGCGCTCGAAGCATCGCGTGAAATTCTTGGAGTTGACCTTCTCCTGATTAGTATTATTGTCAAAAAGGTAATACAAAGCACTGCCCACTATTATGATCCAGATAGCTGCCGAGAGGTAGATACCTCTTCTCTGGGTGGTCAGCTGAGCAGCTTTAATAGGATTAGTCACAGCTTGGTAACGGTTGTATGTGATGACCATCAGAAAGGCAACAGAAGAGTAGGTATTAACAAAAAACAAACAGCCAGCCACGCTACAGAGGAACTCGGGCATGATCCAGTCTCCATGGTGGTGGTAGTAAACAATCCACATTGGCATCGTTACTAAGAAGAGCAAGTCAGCCACTGTCAGGTTCATCATGAATATCTTGATTTCATTGAGTTTCTTGGTGGGGTAAATACGGCTGAAAATCCAGAGAACGTAGCAGTTGGCAACAAAGCCCAGAATGAAAATAATGCTGTAGAAAACAGTGAAGAGGTTGTAGCGAAACTCAGAGTCTATGTGGCATGGATAAGCACTGACTTCTGCACCTCCTTTGCCCTTTCCAGACATCATGGTGTTGAGTGGGCACCTCTGAAGCACAGTTTCCTGCCGCAGCTTTTTTTTTTCTTCTTTCCTAAAAATAGACAGCAGAAATCAAGCTGATTGGTTTGGAACCATTGCTAAGCCAAATCCCACCTTTCATTATCGGTTGTCTCTGACCACAGGAGTTCTGCTGATGCCTTGGTTCCAGCCAGACACCTGCCCTGTCTCCTTGGTCCTCTCTTTGATCCCATCTCCACAGCATACAAACCTCTGTGTCTTCATCCAGCATTGTTTGCTGCAGTGAGATCTCGGATCACTCATCTCTAATCTTAAAATACTTTTCTGAGGAAAGTTCTTAGATAAAAATAATCTGTTACTCTGCCCTGTCTCAAGCTTCTTAATCTTCTACCAGAATCAGAAGTGTTTTCTATGACTCATGCTGTCCTTGCAACTGGTTCTCCTTTCTTCCCCTGCCACCTCCCTCATGCCCCTACCTCCCAACATGGTTCCTGATACTTTTTAACTTCTTTATACTTATTCTAAAGAATTCCAGATGTGAAAAAATATGTGATAAAAATGTCTCACAGACAACCCCAGAAGAGTTGGGGTTGGAAAAGATCTTGGGAGACCACCTGGCCCAGTCCCTGCTGAAGCAGATTACCCTGAGCAGGTTGTGCAGGATGGCATCCAGGCAGAGTTTGAATAACTGCAGGGAAGGAGACCCCACAGCCTCTCTGGGCAGCCAGTTCCAGGGCTCTGTCACCCTCACAGCTGACAAGCTTTTCTCATATTCAGATGAGATCAAGACTTCCTGTGTTTCAGTTTGTGCCTGGTGTCCACGTCCTGCCTCTGGGCACCACTGAAAAGACCCAGTCCCCCTGAGCCCTCCCTGCAGACACAGACAGACGGGTCCACTCTCAGACGTCTCTTCTCAAGGCTGAACAGCCCCATCTCCCTCAGTCTTTCCTCATCAGAGAGATGCTCCAGTCCCTTCACCATCTCTGCAGCCTCTGCTGGACCCACTCCAGGAACTCCATGGCTTTCTTAAGGGGGTTTAATTATAGATTGAGGAGCCCAGATGTGGACACAACACTCCAGATGTGGCCTCACCTGGGCTGAGCAGAGGGACAGAATCACCTTCCTCACTTGCTGCTCCTGAGCAGGTGCCCTCCTGCCTCAAAACGTTCTGGATCCTCTGCAGCAGCAGGCAGTTCCAGGAACCTCCATCCCATCATCTGTGGGCTGAGTCCCCCACCCGGGTGCCCCTTGTGCTGTTGTTCCTCATTTACACATTTGCATGTTTGCAATTTTCCTCTGCAAATGGGGAAGTCAGCTGGAGCTGGAGCTCGCTCTCCCTTTTTCCGCTGAATTGCAATCCTCGGTACTGCTCTCCAGCTGTTAGGAGAGGAAGGCAGCAGTGATCTCCCTGGGGGTCCTGTCCTTCCTCACCCCTCTCAGTCCCCTAAGGACATGACAAATACAAGATTTGGACCTTCTCAGGCAGCTGCATGCTGGGCAGTGCTGAGTTCCAAGTGTCCTGGAGCTCAATCCTCCAGCCACGGTCCGTGTGGAATGGACACGCAGCCTGGCAGTGCTGGGAGCTGGCCCCAGGCGACACGTGTGCTCCTCCTCATTCACCTGGATCTCTGCCACCCTTCTGAGAGCCCCCTGATCTCCAAAGGGCAGTAGATTATTCAGGTGGTGGACTTCGGCACAGGGAGTGTAACGTTTGATACACCAGTCTGACATTAGAGTAAGGAATACAAACCCAAGAACTCCCAATCACCTGAGATCATTAGAGAACTTTCTCTTTTTCCCAAATCTGCATCATAAACTCACACTGCTCTGGCTATCTGCAATACCAGCAAATAGTTCTGGTGCCTAAGGCTGGGATCTTTGCAATTAAAGGTGGTCTATTCCTGTAGCACTAGACCTGAGTATACCAAGAAAGGCAGGAAAAAAAAAACAGGTAATGCATCTCTCTGGCAGGATTCATGAGGACAAGCGCTTACATCCAACACACGGGCACAGCTGTTGTTCACAAAGTCCCTTCAGACGGTGCCCCAGGGCACTGTCCACCCACACCTCCACTTCTGGCTCTGCACAATGGCATGGTGGCCACCAAACTTTGCCCAGGAGCTCTGGTGAGCTTCACTGTCTGCAGACTGCACACCAGCTGCCCGATTTAGCAGATGGGGCAGAAGGGAGAATGAACATCCACGTCCCCTCCGCGGCAGAGTCCTGCACAGAAGGTGGGCTTGAGCCACAGGGCTGTGCTCTGCAATGGAGAGGTGGGTGTGAGAACATGCTCTGTGACTGCTCCCAGTCTGCTGGAATCTCTGGCAAAGGTGTCCGTGGGAGATGGCAGTGCCATCTCCTGGCCCAGCGCCACCTGGGAGAGCTCACCTCTCTTTTCATCAGGAGGCTGTGCCCTGCCAATGCCAGGGTCCTGCAGGGAATCACAAGAGAGGTGATTTCCTTCTCATGAGCCAAGTGAGGTGTTCCATCAACTGAGCACAGCCAGGAGGGAACACAGCACCATTCCCCACGGAATCTACCCAATGCCCAACTCCCTCTTCAGCCTGAGGAGCCCAGGCTCATGTCTCTGTACACTTGTGCATGCCCTGAGCCCTGGGCACTGGAGCACTCTGCAGGAGCTCTCCTCAGCCTGTCCTCTGAGGCTGTGCCCCTTTCTCTGCAGCCTGTCCATGCTGCCTGTGCCAGCAGAAAGGTGAACAGGGACCATGGGCAGGGTATGGGTGCCTGTGTCCTGTTCTCTGCTGCAGCAGCCTGTGCCACCTGGCAAAACCCCCTGAGACCTCCAGCCCAAGCCACTGCCTTGTCCACAGTCCCCCAGCCAGTAATGCCAGGTGGTTTGTACCATCGGCTGCACTGGAATGCAGGGCTGAAGGTGGAATTAACCACCATGGTCAGGGCACCTGCCAATCCTGCTCCTGGTCTATAGACTCTGCCATGGGCTCTGCCCTCCCAGTCAGGATTTACTGGTTTATAGATACAAGCAAGTTCTGCCATCAGCAAGAGTATATTTCAAGAGGAATAGTACTAATAAAATGTATTTTCTGCTTACCAGAGTTGAAAAAATTCAGTAGAGTATGTCCATCTTCAGCCTTAGCAGCAGTGGAGGTTTCACTGAGGATGCTTGGTTGTCTCCCAGATGTTATTTTCCCTGCCCTGGGGCCGGACAGTCTCCACGCCTGCAGCTCGTAAGAACAGGGCACCCGAATGGGAGCAACTGTAGCATGATTGCAGAGTCACTAGAGGAGAGGAAATGTGTGACATCAGTTAAAGGAAATGAGAAATAAAATAAGCTGTAGAGGAAAGACAATTAGCCACAGCAAAATTCTGGAAAGTCCTTAAGGCTTTTTCCTCGGAATATCTCTGCCTCTGATGATCCTGAAAGAGGGCAAAAAATGGGATGAGCAATGGCAGGGGCCACAGCAGCAGCAGCAGCAGAGGCCAGTCTGCACTGGAGCTCCTCTGGGAAGGCTGGGAAAAGCTCTCCTGGCTATTCTCAGGAAATGTGCCTAATGGCAAACATTCCGTAGAAGGCCATAGCCATGCTCTGGGGGCACCAGAGATCCCGATGGCGTGACTTCATGTCCTGGGAGCCACAGGGACAGGCTGAGGGTTGTATGCCCTGGGCCCCATCAGCCAAACATCTCCAAGAGCAAGGAGCTGGCACAGACACTGGGACACTTTCTAGTCACATTTTTGTTGTTGGGCTGGCGAGCCCTGCCTCCAAGCCGGGGTATGGAAATCTCCTCATCAGCGAGGCAGATGTGGCACTGACAGAGGGGCCAAGGTGGACCGCAGCAGTGCTGCTCTGGCTTTTGACTCACCTGGCCCCAGGAGTCTCACGGTTTTGGGCTGCACAGTACCAGGGCAGCCAGCACCATGCCAGAACCCACCCACTGTCTGTGCCAGTGCCTGGGTGTCCTCAGCCAGGGGCAGGCAAAGCCCCAGCACCAGCCTGGGTTTCTTTGCCTGGACTGGCTCTTCCCTGGCTCTTCTCCAGAGGGTGTAGGTGGCCTTTCCCAGGGCCACTGCAGAGGGAAACACCTGGTGTGCACTTCAGCACAGTGCCCCGTGTGTGTGTGCATCCAGGTGCCAGGCAGCCCCAGGATCCCTCAGGGAGCTCAGGCCATGCTGGGGATGTACAAGTGCTCTGCAAACTGCAGGACAATCCACGTCCTGCTGCTCTGAACCGCCCCAAGGGAAAACTCCAAAACAGCCAGAAGTCCATGGACACCACAACTGGCCCCACAGCACGGGGTGGCCAAGGTATTTGGAAGCCCCCTGAGCAGAGTGGACCCTGCAATGTGAGGGAGTCCTGTAGCAATGGCACCACATGGGATGGAAGCCTCGGCGGGGTGGGCTGCACGGGGGGCTGGCATGTGCAGCAAGGGACAGCCAAGCTCTGTCTGTCAGGCCACATGAGGGTGAGCTGAGGCTCCTGCAGAGATGCTCCAGAGCTGTGCTGGGATGGAAGCTGCAGCCACCTCCTCCCCTCTGCCACCAGATATCCTCTCTCCTCTCCCCTTCCCATCAGCTGCTGTAAGGATGAAGGAATCTGACTCTTCCTGGAAGAGACAGAGCCCCAGCTCTGCCCTTTAGGCTGCTCCTGGGGGTTTAAACTTAAAAACAAACCAGAGCCTGCTACAGAGGCTGGCTGACAGCCAGCCCAAGTCTCTGGGGAGAGCAGCCGTCCATGTCAGGGGCAAGGGGAGTGCTGCGGACGATGTAGCAACACTTGACATATCTTGGCTCACTGCCCTGCCACAACCCTGCCCTTGGAGGAAATGAAAGCCCAGGGGGTTTTGGGCTGGGGAGGAACCGTCAGAAGTCTTCATCCTTCCTCTGCTCAGCTCCGCAGCATGGCCATTCTGCATCAGCAGATCCTTTTGTCCCCACAGAGTGCCCACAGCCAGCTCCTCCCTTTTACTCCCTTCCCCTCTGGGGACCCTCTTTCCCTGCTCTCCTGGCTCTGCTGCCGATTTCTGAGCATGTAACTGACTCCAATACTAAGATGCACTTTGCCAGTGGAGGCTGGGCTCGTTCAGCACTCCTGGCAGTCTGACTGTCCTGTGTTTGACACTATTTCTTGTTCTTCCTGCCCAGGGAATGCACACACCAGTTGACAGCTGACGGCTATGCAAAGCTGAGTTGAGAAAAAAACCAATCTTGAATATGCCTTCACTTTCACCAAGCCAACTTGCAACCTAAGAAAAAATAAATAAACTTATGTTACTCTGATCCCCACGGATGCTGTTAAGAGCACTGATAGTCCCTCAGGTTGTTGTACGTGCTGGATTCCCGAGCAGCTGTTCCAGATTCCACTCCCTGGGGAAAACCCCACACAGGCTGACTGCAGGGCAGTGGCTGTTCCCCATGGGTGTGGCACCCAGCGACATTCTAGTGGCAGCACATGGTGCCAGGGCAGATGCCCAGTGCCTCCTGTAAGCCTCCACCCGCCTCTGGCACATGTCCTTGTGGTTGTTTCCTTCTTACACACAGTCCGTTAGCAATGTACTCGCTTTGGATAACCACATGTAAATTTTGGAGGGACCAGAAACTCTTGGTTTCAAAAGCAAATATCCAGAGATTTCTCCCCAAGAGCAAGCTACACTGTGTTGGCAGAGAAGAGCTCTCCAAGGAGTGCAAACGGAGGAGCAGCATTTCAGCTGCTGGGTCTGTGACTGCCCCGTCACTGACACAAGCAGCAAAAAAGGACAAGATGAAATACCAACATGCAGCTTGTGACAGCACCAGCCACTGGCACACACATGAGCTTGGTTCCTGCTCGTTCCAGTCCCCAGGACACATTCTTGAGTGCCAGGATGGGTCTTTGTAAAACCACGAAATTCTTTTGGAGCCACAGCACACGCTCAGCTGGTGCTGAGTGTTACTGTCTGTGAGTTCCCAGTACTCATGTAACACTCCACAGAATTTTCTTTTGTTTGTTGCAGGAAAGAAATACTAAATAAACTCAGCTTCCCCTGTCATGAGCACTTCAGAGGTGAGCACAGCCTGTCCCCACCTCGTTACCAACCCTGCAGGAATGTGCCCCAGAGCTGGGCTTGCTCAGCAGGAAAACACACCAACCCACGGGCCAGCAGCCGCTCCTGGGACAGTGGCAGCAGCACTCCTTGTGTACCCTCTGACAGCTGTGAAGGCAGGGCATGGCTTCTGCTGCTGGCTGCGCCACAGGGATTGCACAGAATGGCAGAGGATGTCACTGCTGGTAGCTGGACAGCGTCCCCAGCCGTGGCTGAGGCAGGGAGCAGGGCAGCCTGGGCTCTTTGTGGTTCCCAAGCCCAGCCCTGCTGCGCTGGGCAGAGGGGTGAGCTCATGGGCCACCGTGTCAGGATCTGTGTGCTACAGCCGCAGGCTGTCACAGCTCTGTCCTACCGGAGCTGTCACAGCAGCTCCTGCTGCTCCCAATTGCAGCCAGACACCTCCAGCCACAGCTGCTGGCCTTCTGCTCCATCTGCCATGGCCAGCCCAGTGGGATGAGGGCCCTGACCTCTTGAGAGGCTCCAAGCACTGCCTCCTCTTCCTTGCAGGAGTAAGGCCCAGGCAGGGCTCCTCACCTTTCTTCACAGCACCCAAGCCAAGCCAGGGGTGTTGTCACTCAGGGGGGAGAGCAGTCCCCCTCCCCAGAGCCCCAAAGACACCCTGCCTGACTCACGCTGTCACAGTGCACCTCATCACCTCACCCCTGCTTGCTGGGTGTTCGGAGCAGGGAGTGCCTTCCCACACCCACGCTGGGAGGATGAAGATGTCTCGGGAGCCCTTGGCCCTGTCTGAGATGCCACAGCTCAGAGATCCACGGGGCATGTTGAGCCAGCCCATGTCCTGAGTTATCCAGACACAGAAGGAGCTTGTGGAGCTTGGGGAGGGAGGCCTGGGAGAACAAGGAGAAGGGAAAAGAGAGTCTTACCTTGGGTTCACAGAGCACCTGCTCCAGCTCGGTCACAGACCCCAGCCCACCAGGCCTGTGCTGCAAGTGGAGACAGCAGCAGGGCCGAGCTGTGCGTGTGCTCCTGCCTGGGAAGAGGCTCTGACAGGAAGGAGGGCGTCGTGCTGGCTCCCAGGTGAGTGACTCACTTCCCTCTTGGCACTTGTGACATGCTCAGCCGTGCCCCGGCTGCACCCTGGAGCTTGACAGCAGTTCCTGTGGTCCTTCCTCGGGCAGGCAGTAGAAGGGACACAGTGGTTGAGGCTCCATTGGTGGTGAGGGACTTGTCACACTCCTGTGGCACCTGGTGCCTCACAGGCCAGGGATGGGCTAGCCCAGCCCTGGAGCAGCTCCAGGTCAGGGGCACGCCCTGGTTGGGCCAGGGGGGCAGAAGTGGTCCCAGCTCAGCAAGGGGGGGCAGATTCCTCACCAGATCTGTCCTCTGGGCTCCTCATTTCCTTCCAGATCCCAGGAGGCAGCACAGTGAGTACTTGTTCCGTGATAGGTGGAGATTCATCGGGCAAAGTGCCAGAAGGGCACTGCTCTGCCGTGGGAGTCCCCAGATCAGAAAACATCAGCCAGAAAATGCTTCAGGCAGGGGCAGCTTGTTCCTGTACCCCTTCTGCAGCACTATAAGCCCCCCTTGTGCTCCTTCAGCCTGGGAAGAAAGGGTGGCTGGGCACATGGGGGACCCACTCCTTCCAGCTGCCACTGGCACTGCTCTGCCCAGATTCCACACAGGAGCTCCCCCTACATAGTCTGTGGCACTGGCATCGCTCAGGTCATGGGCACAACATTCACCTGAGTCACAACAAGAAATCACGTGTTTCTGTCTGCTCCCTTTATGCCCCGTGGGTTATTTAACAAGGAAATGTTGATGGGGTTTCCTTGTTGGTAAGAATTGGCTCCTATTTTGGCAGGAAAGGAAGCGTGAAGCTTTTAAGACAGTCCTGAAGGGCAAGATAGTTACAACCCATAGGTGTCCAAAGCACTGCTGCCAGAAGGAACCGGCTGGCTGCATGCCCTGGAGCTCCCCAGGCACCCAACTGCAGAGCTGCAGCCAACATCCCAGCTTCCCAACAGAACAGCCCAGCTGCACCAGTTTAACCATGGCCTCTCCCAGCAGAGAAGGTCGCCAGCCAGGTTGTGAATTAAGGCAGCCAGGTTCTGCCAGGAGCACAGGCAGAGAATGAGGACAGTTAATGTCCCCTCTGTGTCAGGCTGGTGACACTGCACTTGGAACACCTTGGGCAGCTAAAAAGGGATGTGGAGAACTGGAAAGGCAGAGCGCACAGGTTCATGCTGAAGAGCAGCAGCATCTCAGTGACAGCACTCCATTCACACTCTTGCTATTGCATTTTTTAATCATCCCAAGAAAAAAAAAACCTGGTAATTTGGGTAAAAATTTATTTTACATACAGACCATTGCAGCTTAACTATTAATCAAGAGAAGTTATTTTCCTTTATAGGAAGTGACCAGCTGGTCTGAGATTAACAGAAATCTAAGCCTGAGAGCTGGGATTTTAGTTTGGAAATCAGATCTTGGGGGCAAGTTCCTTCCAAGCACCACTCAATGCAGTGAGGAGCTGCAGGACTTCACTGCAGGCCAGCTGCACCACACAGTGCTGGAAGCACATTCCCAGAGTCAGTCCAGATCTTTCCCAAGCTGAACTCGCTGAGAAAGACGATACCTGAAAGGGTTTGGATGTGTTTTCCAATATTTTGTTCAGCTCTCAAACTAGAAAGAGAAGTGGTGAAACAGCACAGTCTGTGTGAAGTACAAAACACCGAGTTACAGGGCAGCAGACACACGGGACAGCAGGAATGGAGGGGACTCTCCTAAGCCAAGTGTTCTACGTGTAGCGGGGCCCTGGCCGGGGTCATTCTCTGGCCCTATTTCAAACAGACAGAGTACAAAAAATACTTCGACTGATAATTAATATTGGACTGGAAACAAACAGTCTACTAAAAAGCAAATCTTACTCTAGGTGCCAATGAGTCCTTAAAAGCAGAGAAGGGACTGAGGAGCTGCACTTGGGCAGTGCTTCCAGGATCATTCACGCTGCTCCATTTTTACTTTGGGAGGTCTCAGGAAGGTCCTGTTTTTCTTTTCTTTCTTCCCCTTTGTATTTGCCTGGAAATTTCTCCAGCTGTCTACACGACCGTCCCGACTTTCCTGGGAACAACGGGGAGGAAGTGGAGAGTTAACAAGTGCAAGAGCCAAAGCACAGGTAGTACATACCAGCTTCAGGAGATCAGTAGCAATATCCCCTTATCCAGCATGCAGCCCCTGACAGCCAGGACACAAAGACACTGGGAAGAGCCAGAGCAACACAGTGCACAGGAACTGCAAGTGAGCTTACACACACCAGTGTAAGCACTGTGCTGGATTCTTCTTTCAGAAACCACCAGACTGGGTTGGGCAGTCCTTACTCCCTATGGAATCCTCAAAGGATACAAGAAACCTCTCAAATGAACGTTCCTAATCTGTCAGCCCAGAACGTGCCATGTTCTTTCTCTGTCTCAACTCCTCGTTCTCCTGGTGCTGCAGACTGGAGGCAGGGAGAAGAGAGAAGGGAAATGTACTGCTGCCTTCTCTCATGCTTCTTGCCCAAAGTCTCATCACACTGACACAAAGAGAAAAAAAGGCCCCTGGTGCATTTCTCTCCCTGCCCTACCTGCTGAGCAGCAGAAACCTTTCCTGAGGAAAGGAAAAAAAACCAAACAAAACAGAAAACAAACCAAACACCAAAACTCACAAAAAACCCCTCCTAACCCCCCAAATCTGCCCACAAAGCCAACCTCTTATCTCCACAGGCTGAAGATTTCACAGCAGGACAGAACAAGTCCAGGAATGATCCACTTCACAGCATGTAATCCATCCACCCCAGCCCCATCTCTGCAATAGCAGTGCTGCAGATGGGCTCTGCCTCCAGCAGCTCTCTGCCTCCCCGCCCTTTCCCACAGCAGGGGGGTGGAGGGCCCAGCACTAACAGGGATCTGGATGCTGACCTGGGCTAAGCAGCCATTCTATTTCACAACTAAAGACAAGAATGAACTGCTGACAGAGATGAAAAAGAGTACACCTCAGTTACCTCAACACCAGACCAGCCTCTGCATAGGTGATTCCAAAGCCCTATTGATGGGCCCCGCTCCACACACATGAACAAAACCCAGGCTGGTGCAGATCTATTAAATTTTTTTACAGACTTGCATACAAAAGGTCTCTCATCTCTCTAAGGGCATTCCCTGCAACACGGACAAGAATTCCTGAGGCCTCTTGTGTAATTAAATTGCTGAATACCTCAAAGTTCTTCTGCCATTCTCGTTCTCGTTTAGCTTTCTCTTGTGCTTCAATTTCCTCTTCCCTCTGCCGCTTCCTGCAAGGGAAGCCACAAAAGTTATGAGCCCACAAGCCTCATAAACAAGGCAAATAAACAAGGCAATACTTTCAGAACATCTTGGAAAACAATACTTTCAAGATATCTTGGAAAGCTCTTCTGATTTTCTGGCAGATCACAGACGACACAAATATGCACACCTAAGACAGCACAGCAAATAGAAACTGGTTTCAAATTTGGAAGGGCAGTGAGCAGTAAAGATGGTTTGGCCCCACTGACAGCAGGCATACAAGTAAAGAGTTGGCTTCTCTTGCTCAGCAAAACAAGCTGGATTTCTCCATCCAAGAAGCTGGACATCACTCTAGTGGTAAGTCCCTAAAACTGTTGAGGGTACATGTTCTGAGAAGTTAATAACCACTTCAGCATGCAAAGTACAAAATAAATTTTTAACCCCCAACTTTTCACCTGTAATCAAAAGCCATGTCCTAGAGCCATCCCCACCTCACTGACCAGCACAGAACCCACTGCAGGAAGTGTATTCACAGCGAGCACTCAGGCAGCATGTGATGAAAACACCTTAAATAGTTCAGGATCACACATGCCACAGGGTATTTCTGGCACTTAAATAGAAGTAAAAATCAATCCTTCACAAGCTAATAGCATGCAGAATTGTGTCACCATTTCACTGTTGTGGCTGGCCTACATGTGTACACGTAAGAGAATGCAACCATATAAAATATATTGACATCTTCAACACAGGAGGGCCAATTTCCTGTGTGCTTTCCTCAAGCATAGGGCTCTACAACCCACGGGCTACCCAGAGAAGCGGCAGAATCCACATTACTGGCAATCAGTTCGACAGGACCCTTGATAATCTAATCCAAGGCTCTGCTTTCAGCAGAAGGTCAGAGCAGATCATCTCTAGAGGTTCATTCCAATTTAGACTATTCTAAGACTCTCTGATCCCTTATCTTCTTTGAGGAAGCACAAGGGGGAAGAAGAGCCTGAACTGCACAAGCAGAACATCATTTATACCTTTCATGCATTTCTTTTGCTTCTCTTTCTTTCCTCTTAATTTCCAGTTCAGCAAAGAGCTTCATTGTCTGTTTGTATACAGCTTGTTTGAACTGCAAAACACAAATCCAGTCTTAAAATAATACCCATCAACACAGCTGAAGTCTGTTTTACATACAAATGTAAGGAGTTAAGAAGAAAGCAAACCATAGGTATGCCCACATAACCTCTATCCTGCTCTGACAATAACAGCAGCACAAAGAAAGATATAAACCACTGCTGATTAAATTCTGGCCCTGGCAACAGGAAACAACTGCATATTAACCTCATATTAGTCTCATTTTAATTTGTATTCATGAAGCTGTGCCTAAACAGAACTGTTCACTTCAAACCCTCTTATTCTTGGGTTAAGTCTTGCATTGTTACATTTGACAAAAAAAAAGGCAAAATGGTCACTGTTTTAGAGAGTAATTTTCCAGCAGATCTTCTTGATGTGTTGTAAAAATCTAGCATTGGCTTCCCAGTAGGAAATCAGTATGCTTAAACCAATCTTCATTACTAAAGAAGAGCAACAGACTTCTGAAAAATGAAAAATAGGATGGTTATGGGGTTACTGTGGTGGTATCAACAGGAAGAAATCACTTTCCAGGAAAAAGAAGGGCTCTGAGACTAATGAAGTCAATGTTTGCTAATCACCTATCACTGTTACAGCCTCTCATATCACTGGACTTCTCCAGACTAGAGCCCAGGTAAAGAGAACTAGGTCATGTCATGCCCTTTTTAATACAAGTGGTTTGCTGCAGAACAGCACATCTGTCCCTCAGTGCTACATGAATGAAACAAAGGAAATTGCTCTCATTAAAAAGTCACCAGCTCATTTTAGCCACGCTGCAGTGAGTGCTACACATGCCTCTGCCAGCAGCAGGAATGCCACAGTTCCAGCAGTCAGAAGACAACAAGCAATACAATTCAAAAAAGAGTGCACGATGCACAAGCAATGAAGGCTTGCTTTGAGAAAAGAACAGGTTATTTTGATCTACATAATCTCACAATATATTTACTCTTTACACTACAGTGAAGCTATTTTCCACAGTACACAGGTATCACCTGACACAAGATACTCTACAGTGGCTAAGCAGAATTTGTTCGTCTCTAAATGTTTACAATATTAACAAGTCTAATAAATACTTCTGTACTGGCTTTGAATCTTAATTCCTCAAAACACATTTTGTGATCTCCAGTTTCTCTGAACACAGTGTGACTTACAACTTCAGGATCATCCTCCTCTACATTGGGAGGTTTTCCATCCTTCTTCAGCTGCTTCTTTTTTTCTTTCACCTGAAGATTAAGAACAAAAATAAGAGCCTTAAAATTTTATAGGGGGGCTTACATAATTGTATCCAAGTGGTTCTGCATTCCTATTCCAATGTATAGAAATAACTCTGTCCTTGATTGATGTTTTGTTTTACACCAAACCCTCCTAGGCCCAGACAAACACATACAAGATTACTATCACATGAACTGTAGTAATTAACAATACTGTGTTGGATACAATTCCTACAACATAATCCCTTTTCATTTCTTGAAAGATATATTCTTACTCAATATACACCATCCAAACCAGCAGGAAGTTTATTGTGCTTCATGATATTCAAGTGACTAACAACAAACAGAACATCAAGTGTTCCTTGTGTTAAGAGTATTTGAGCTCTCCCATATCATCTACTTCCTCAAGCTTTCTGTGTTTTAATCCACCCACATAACTAACTTCTTGGTCAATGCAATCCAAACTCCTTTTCTTATCTTATAGGTCAATATCCCCCGAACTTCCCAGTCTCCTGCTGTCACCACCTTTTCTCTTCCACCTACACATATCTGAACTGCATCCTTCATTCACAGACTCAGAAAAAATATTTAGGTCAGATCATGTGGTCTGACCTGATTATTTCAAGTACTGAATTTCACTGAATTATCTTGCACTGAGCTCAACAGCAGTCCTGGACACAGCAGTCTTGTTTCTGCTGTGAAGAGCTTGGAGCCCACCTGCACAGTGCCATTATGAGGTTTGCTCAGTTCAGTGACCTAAACATGAGGCAAGTGTACCAAAAAGCAAAATATGAACGATTGATTACCACTCACCCCAACCCTGGATGTTCCCACAGAATACTCACAGTGTGCTCCACATATTCTTTTCCTGCCTGTATCACATCCAAGGCTCTCTTCTTCTGCTCCTGATCTAGCAGCAGCTTGTAAGCTTTATCTACAGCTAACAAAAAGCATCAATATTAATAGCACCAGCAGTCATGTTCACAAGGCATCACAGGACTGCTACTTGTTGGCATTACTAATTTGGCTTCTAGAATTTCTGGAGGTCATTTGTTTGGCAGTCTGTTTTGGTCGTTTTTTTCATTATTAAATACATCTAGGAAAGTGATAACATGTTTAGTTGAATGAGTTTTGGGGTACAGCAATGGCAAGAACTCTCTGATACCTTCTGGAGGGAGCAGGTGAAAGCATCAGTCCTACCAGCTGCAGTTATGGGCATGAACACCTCACTGTGATGCAAAGCACACACCTAAAACCATCACTCTACTTCTGTCATATGCTCTATAATTAAAACCTAATGCACAGGTTAAACGGTTTTTCTTCAACAATCCCAAACCCCCATGAGGATGTCTGTCCCTGTTGTGACATGACAATGCCATTGTTGCCACCTAGTGCCACCTGCTGAAATGCCACCACCTCACACAGCTGCTGCTACCACAGCTGCTTTTGCCCCAGCTAAAGCCCCTCTGAAGCAACCCCTCTGTCCCCTCCACCCTAATGGATTTTTAAATCAGCACCAGAAAAGCTGCAACTACTAACCCAGGGCAGCCCAGGAAAGGGTATTACCTTCAAATGCCTTCTGGGCTCTATCTGCATCATCTTGGTTTTTGTCTGGGTGCACCAATATTGACAGCTGGAAGAAAAAAGGATCTTGCCATCAAGATCATGGTAAAAGATGAAGAGTATTTCAGAGATTTTTGAGAGAAGGGAAATAGTCTCAGACAGAAAGAATCCAGAGAGATCCTATTCCTTTGTACATGGACAAACCAGCTGACAATGTGCAGAAGCATGTGCCAGTACGAGCTGATAGAATAAACAATCCCTATAACAAACAGGCTGTCCAAAAGAAAGAAAAGCTGCAGCTCGTGATGAGAGGAACAATTAAACACCCCTCAGCTGCAGTGCCTGAGCTGATATGAACCCCTTGGTCACTGAAGATTTGTATCCCTGGTCTTGACATGAAACAAACATAGAAAGATCATCTCCAACCAAAGTCTCTCAAGAATTTCTCCAGCATCCCCAAGGCTATCCAAATACCAAACTACTTAAGAGTGGTCATTCTTCCTTAGGCTACTTTACTGAAAGTTAAGAAAACTCCTGCCTGTACTTTACCTGGTAGAGACAGGACATGGATCACTGCCATCCTGAGGGGCACTTTAACTGGGTTGGAAACCATGTCCTCCATATTCCGCTTTCAAAAAGTTATTTCAAACTTTCCCCATATGGCTGCTTTTCAATTTTTATTTTTGCCATTGCTATAAAGAGCAACTGAAACCTCTTTAGTGCCGAAGTATACAAAGAAACTACTTTTGGAACTCCACAGCTGCCAGTTTGTAGCTCCCAGGAAAAGGTTTGCCTTCAGTCCTGAACAGATTTACTTCAGCCAGTGCCTTTTTTCCCCTTTGTGGGCTGTTCCACATTCTGCACTTAGGTGTTTGATTTCTTCAATGCACAATTCCATGCACATTTTTCATTTCATTACCCTGAACTCCAAACATCTCCCTGTAGTATTTTACCAGCCCAAAGCTGAGAATGCCATCCTTTAATGTCTTGCAGAAGACATCAGAGAAGATGAAGAGAGAAGTCATCAATTGACCAAGAAGTTATCCTCCCATTTCCCCCACACAGGAGTAGCCCACGTCCTGTTCCTTTGGCACCCAGCATCCTCCTATCTAAAGACACTCACAGCTTTACTCAGGAGGAGGCTGCAGCCCTCCAAATACTGTTTCTTTGCTGTATGCACTCATTAAATTCAAAACATTTCCCGCAGGCCTGTTAGCAGAGGGAGGCTGGGGTGATGCTTCCTGTGTTGCAGACCTGCCAGTAAGCAGGGCTGCCTCTTCCAGGTAACCCAGCCCCTAAAAATGACTGTGGAAATTCTAAAAGAAACCTCAGAGAAAACCTGGATCCAAGCCCATACATTTGCAAAAAATACCTTTTGATCTTCCTTTTGAACTCAAGCTCAAGAGGCTGATTTTACATGGCTATATTAGCTTGCAACAGCCCCATCACACATGGCACAGGCCAAGCAGCCTATCATGCTTGGACCAGGGACACTGCTGCACCTCTCCTCTTGTTGATACAAGCATTGTTCTATGCATGTCTGCCAAAAGTAGACATCCCTCTACCCAGACACAGCTTTACTACCATTTTTCTTGTGCCCACACCCAGCTGCACAATCTCTATGGCACCTCTACTTCCCTTCCACGGACTTTGAGTGCAAAAGCTGAATACCTGTCGGAATCTTTTCTTTATCTCGTCATCTGTGGCTTCAGGATCCATCTGCAGCACCTAAAAGAGACCACGACAGCAGAGCAAGTTTGATGCTACTCTCCGCATTTCAGGTTCCTGTCAGCAAGTTCTAACACTCTCATGAGGAGTGGCTGGAGTCACTCGGTTTGTTCAGCCTGAAGAAGAGGAGGCTGAGGGGAGAACTCATTACACTCTTGAACATCCTTCCAAGGGGCAGCTCAGGGGCAGGTACTGAGCTCTTCACTCTTGTGCCTTTCAACCCAGCACATTCTGTGATTCTCTAACACTTGGTTCACTGGCACACAGACACACACCAAAAAGCTTGCCCCACAACGACACAAATTTTCACCCAGTGAAACAGAAACATTTCACAATCCTTTTGACATTTGTGACAGTACTTTCAGCAATCCTAGACACCTCTGGCTATGCCAGTGTCCTTCCTACGTTCAAGCCTTGGGTAGACAGCTACAATTCATAAACTGGGCTGAACCTTCAACCAGACCTGTAGCAATGCTCAGTCTGACAGACACAAAAGCACATGGTGGTTTGGGGACAATGTCAGGTCACTCAGAACACTGGACAGAAAATACACTACTTTATAAGAATTCACTGATTTTATCATTTTGAAAGACAACAGTAGAGTTTTACTGTTTGGCTTCCATGAGTGACACCACTTGTTTATTGATCTTTACAGATGTGACAGATTTTAGGAACACTTTTGTGAATTAATTTACCGAACATAAAATTTAAGCAACAAGTGAGCAGATGTGCACTTGTCTGACTCAAAGAATCTGTAAAAAAAACCCCACTCTCCCACAGGAAAGCTACATTCAACTCTGAAACTGCTTTCTTAATTCACTTTTCAAGTCAAGTACCAAGATCTATACAAAACTGAACATTGTCAAAGTGTATCTGCTGACTCGTCTGGCTGACCAGCCCTGAACTGGGACTACACAAAGCACCTGAGGCTTGAAAAAGGCAGCAAAGATGACACCAGGAAGGAATACACCCAGGGAAAGCCAAATCCAGACGAATACCATATTGTTTATTTACTCATGATTATGTGTCATTGTTTATTTACTGTCTTCTTCAGGCTTTCCTACTTATTAAGACTTTATAACTGACTGCAACAGGAATCAAACACTATAAAGTGCAAGGGGATTCTCCATTACCCAGTGGCTCCTCAGAGACTACTCACTGGTGTGGCCACTGAGAGACCTTGTCTTTATCCACTACAGAAGTCATGGGGGAGCAGCTGTGGAGATGATGGATGTGGAACATCCTGGCCCTGCTAGGCCAGAAATCCATGGGAACTATTTATGTTTATGGGAACATAAATAGAAATGTAAAGGAGGAAGTGAAAAGGAATGTGGTCCTTTGTTTCAGGGAAGTCATGTATGACTACACCTGTAAGATTGTGGTTAAGCAATATTGCTAACATTAATAATACTACTTTTTAATATTATAGTGTCTAATATTAATAAAAATTAATAATGTGATTTTTGATTGGCAGTGGAAAATTTTACCTAAAGCAGTAAGAGTGTATCAACTGAGCTCTGGAATCAATAATCTGGCTTCTTGCATGCAAGCAGCGGAGCCCTGTCTCCTTCAATCACCCACAAGAAATTCAGTGGGATGAACACCCAAACTAAAACACACAACTAGAAATGCTGAATTAAGAGAGCTATGATCAGAACCTGCCAAGCTGCCACCTCCAGCTACTACCTTCCTGTTCAGAAAGTGCCCAGTCAAACCTTCCAGTGCTGTTGTATGAGGGAAATGTGACAATATACAGTTTGTGCTGCCATCAAACACTGACAAAGACAGCAAACACACACACACACACACCATCCTGCTGTCCTCTGCAAACCTTCTGCACAGCAATCTGTACCTAGAGAATTTTTTTCTTTCCTTATGTTGTCTTTTACTGGAATAAATACTCGGGAATCAGGAAGCTCATACACCAATTCAGAAAGGAGGAGAGAATGTTCAAACTAACCTCAAAAGGGTTCAAGTTGAAATACGAAGATCCAGGTCGGGTCAGCCGGTCAATTTGGTTTTTTGATGTCAAAACAGAGTCTCGTTTTTCAATTTGCTTTACCTGAAGAACAAGAGAGACCTCTATCAACTGACCATCACAACATCCTTACCTCTTTATTCCATGCTGTTAGGATACCTGCACTACAATTCATTATGCCCCTTGCTTCCCTCAAGCCTGTAGTTATTCTCTCAGGCACTATCAGCACATATTTTTTGGCCTTTCCTACAGCCCAACAGTATTTTCAACATCAGATTTTAACTATAAAAAAATACTGCAGAACAGTTCTGTCTGTTTTTCCTACAGCCCGCTCTACAGCTGTGCTTTCCCTCCTCCCCATGCACCTCCGGCACTCCTGTCACTGTGATTCCTTGGAAACCACGGCATCATTGCTTTTAACCCGCTGTTGGCAGCGCGGCCCTTTAAACACGCTGAATGCTATTGACGCAAATACAGGAATTCACTTTCCTCTGACCGCAGGTTATTTAGTTCAGTATTCACCCTTCACAGCACTACGTCGAACCAAACCGCGTATTTACATTTATTGGTCACTTTTATGTAAAGAAACACGCACGCACCGAAGCGGCGCGGCCTCTGAGCGGGCGGCTCAGGACACACGCTCAGGCGGCGCCCTCAGTGACGGGGCCCGGCGGGCGGCGAGGCCCCACGCCGCTGCCCGGTGACAGTCTGCCCACAGCGGGGCCGGGCCGGGGCACGGCGGGGCCACGCGCAGGGACCGCGAGCGCTCAGCCCGGCGGAACCAGGGCCGAACGCGGGGCCCCGTCCGCAGCCGCCCCCGGGGCTCTGGGGGGGACGGACCGAGCACCGACCCGCCGGCACCCGCCGCTCGCCCACCCCCTGCCCGGCGCCGAGAGCGGCTCCGCCCGCCCCGCCCGCCGCCGGCCCCCGACCCCGCCACAGGCCGGCTCGGCAGGGCGCGCAGGTCCCGGGGCGGCGGGCGGGCGGGGGCGCGGGCGGTACCTCGTTGTAGAAGGTCAGGAACGCGTCCTCGGCCGCGCCCGCGCCGGGCCCCGCCGCCGCCATCGCCACCACACGTGACGCCGCCGTCACCACACGTGACCGCGCCGCGCGCCGCAGCGACAGGCCCCGCCCCCTACGGCGCGCGGCCCCGGGGCCCCGCCTGGTGACGTCATAGGAGCCGCTCCGCCCCCGGCGCCGCCGCGCCCTGGGGGCGGGAGGGGGCGGGGCCGCGGCTGCGCAGGAGCGGCCCCGCCCGGCGGCTCGTCCGGCGCTCCAAGGGCAGGCGGCGATGGCGGCCGTGGCGGTGGTGGCGGCGCGGGGCGGCCTGCGCGGGGCTCTGCTGGTGCAGCAACAGCGCTGGAGCTCGGGATCGGGCGCCGACCAGGTGCGTGTTCCGAGAGTGTCCCTTCTGCCCTCCGCGTGTCCGTCCCTTTGCCCGTCTGTCCCTCAGTCTGTCCGTCATCCTGTCGCTGTGCCTGTCCGTCTGTCCTTCCGCGCTCACCGCCGTCTCTCCCGCAGCTGGGCGAGCTGGGTAAAGGCGCCGGGAAGGGCGGCGGAGGCGGCGGTTCCATCCGCGAGGCCGGCGGCGCCTTCGGGAAGAAGCAGGCGGCCGAGGAGGAGCGGTACTTCAGGTGAGCGGGGCCCGGGGCCTGGGGAGCCGCTCCACGAGCCCGGGGCAGGGCCCGGCCGGCCGCTCCCGCGCCGCTCGCCCGCGGGGATACACTTCCCTGCCGTCCTCTCTTGCAGGGAAAAGGAGCGGGAGCAGCTCTCTGCCTTACGGAAACACCACGAGGAAGAGATCCACCACCACCAGAAAGAGATTGAGCGTCTGCAGAAAGAAATCGAGCGCCATAAGCATAAGATCAAGCAGCTTAAAGATTAAGCTGGTGCTGTTGTTGAATGTGCATGGCCTATACTGATCATGGTGTAAAACAGCGTGAAGACTGTATTTTTTGCTCTGCATAATCCAAATCCATACAATTATGGTCTTCAAGAACACCAAATAAACTACTCAGTCTCACTTTCTTGCTCAGTAACTGTTCAATGAGAACAAAAATAACCAACCTCACTATCTGATTTTAAACTTCATTTTCTTCCAAAGGAAAGCTGCACTCTTGAGCCGGCAGGCCTGTACAGAACTGAGCTAATTTTTTTTTAGATTTGCATGAAAGAAAAGACCATTTGTGCCTAGTGGGACAACTTTAAAGTTATAGCTGCAAGAAGAATTGGGGGAAATGGTATCTGTGTAGCAATCCATTCACAGAGAAGTAACTTTGTTTCAAGTAAAGGGTCTTTGTGGCCTAGGGGATGTTATCTCCACTGAACTAGCAAACCACAAAAAAATAAGGTTCACTTGTTGCACATAGTGTTTTGTGCCATAAACTGAGAGAGAAAAATAGTGTTCTAAGTTATGCTGATATCACTTGTGGTGGTCCTAGTTCCTGGAGCAAGACAACTGAGATCCTGGCTTGCATGTGAATGTTCTTTTCCACAGTGACTTTAACTGCCCAGTACATTAGGGTTATTTTTTTACTGTCTCAACTTCTCTGCTCCTCAGCTAAGTCTCTTTCCAAAGAAGGATGCATTAAGACTAATTTTATGCAGTTTCAGTCACTTTCGACATTTTAATGTAGGAAACTCATCATAAAATACACAGTAAGAGACCTGAAACAACGTGGCCTTACTGCAGTAGGCACTGACAAAAAGGGAACTTTATGTATCAACAGGCAAGTAAGAAAACAATCTTTTCTTTTATACCTGCACTGTCACGTCTAAATCTGCCCAAACAGGCTCACTGTGCAGCACTGGTGAAAGGCTGCCTGTGTTACAGTGAAGGCTGGAATGACATGGAACTGGGTGAGTCTGTACCTGGAACTGCCCTGTCTGAAAGTGCAGGAGGCAAATGATGCCTTTGATGTTGAAAGTGGTTTACAAGGGTGTGACTGGCTGGCTGAAGGTGTCCCAGTTTCTCCTGTGTGCCCTCATACATCCCCAGCCAGCTGCTCCCTTTGGGCTGCCCTCACCTGGTGAATATTGCAGGTCACTACCTGGTACATCAAGGTACATCTTGTCTGCAGAGTAAAGGACACTACTGTCACTGTGATGCCCTTAAACACTGTTGTTCAATGAAGATGTCACCTATGTGACCAGCCCTGGAGGAGAGGCTGTGGAGTGTCCTTGCCTGGCTGTGCTCAGTCTGGGAGAGATGGTGGTGTGAGTTCTGCCAAGGCTCTGTACAGAGCTTTGCTGTGGGCTTTGCTCCTTTAAGTCAGGGCTAATTAACAAAATATGAGTACTTTCCCCACCTCTCTGAACCTGCTGAGATGAACTGAGCCATGAAAAGCAATATACTATTGACCTGTTTGGGTTATACCTATTTAAAAATCCATTTTTTTACCTTTTTCAGAATGTTTTTCCTAATTTACCTGTCAGCTAGGGTTGGCTTCTCCCAAAGCTGCAGAGTCACTAGTGAGAAGTTTGGCATAACAGCTTCAGTGGAGAGCTGACATAAATATTAGGACAACTCTGTATTCAGAAGGGAACAGATGAGGGTTTAAATTCACATCTCTGGTTTTTATTCTGAATTTTGGTGCACTAACTACGCCGTGTAAGCTCAGCCACCTCTGCCCAAGCACCTGTAAAGGAGGGGATTTGGGAATGCAGTGATTTGGACCTTTGTGATCTCTGTGCCACAGGGAGAGGTGTTACAAACTCTCTGAAGTCCCTCAGGGCTGCAGTGTGCAGGTCAGTACCTTGCTACATCACAGAGTTTTCTTGCCCACCAGCAAATGACATGAGCATTTGAATGACCTGCAGCAAGCACTTTGTCTGGGTTCAGTCACCACTTTCAGGGCCCATGGATGGAGCTACAGACTGTTTGCTGCAAGATTCCAGAGCAGGAATGCTGGGGAGTAAAACAAAATTATATCTCAGACCCAGGTGATTGGTGGGAGTTAAAAAGGCACAAGTTGTCTAGACCTTTCCAGCACTCCCCCTCAGCCCTGGAGGACAGGGCTTAGTTGTCTTTTGGGAAGCTACAAACTCCTGCCATGGCTTCCAGGCAGTTCTGGTTCAGAGCAAACAAAACCCAAAGCTGATGTTTGAAACTGGCAAGGCTGCAAGGATAGTGCTGAACTCAGATAAGAGGCCATAGAGGAGCTAATTGTTCTCCGTTTCCTCAATTGCTCTGGAATGGCTGATGGCATGACAAGTCCCCTGCTTTGTCCCACAGGCACAGGGGTACACAAAGGAAGGGATTCTTCTCTCTTCTCTGCCAGAACTGGTGCATCTTGATTATTTGCTAGTTCTTCAGGGTTGGACTGACCCTGTTCATGACACCCTGGCTTCCCACAGCCACCTACAGCACAGCTCCATTAAGAGTTTCACTTCTTGGAGCAGCTGTTACGTCTCAATGAGATGTTTATCCTTCTGAACACCAGATCCTCTGTCCGTACTGTGCTTCTAAAGATCATGGCCCACCACTGCCTGGCCACAGCAGGAGCAGGAAAAGTGCAGTTTGTTTTCAGCTAAAACTGAGCTGGTGATTTTTGCTGCAGCAAACAGAAGCTATTTCCCAAGTTGCTCGGTTTGTGCTGCATCCTACACAAATGTGATGGAAATTGCCAAGAATCCTTGGCTCAGGGGTGGAGAAAGAAATGAAAAGAAAGGAAAATGAGATCCAAGATCTTTAGCAAGCCGGTTTTAGTGCAAGGCACCCAGAAGGCCCAGTCTGGTCTCTTTGGGCCTTTTTGTCACACTCAGCCTCCCCACTCCAGAGCAGTTAAAGGGAAAGAGGCAAGACAAAGACAAAGCACATGTGTGTGTTTTCCTAAAAATCAAACACTGGCTGTGTAGGAGGCACAATAAACATATGTGCACAGAGTTATAACAGTAGCATGGCCTCTCAAGGAGGAATTTTCCTGAGCATTTCCCTGCTGTAGAGGCAGTGGAACACACTGGGGGTGCTCAGAAATATCCTTACTGATAAATAAAGCTTGAAGATTTTTAAGACAGACCTCTCCCTGGAAGCCTGGGATTTAGCAAACATGTAAGAGCTGCACACAGAGCTCCAGAGAACAAGGTATCTGCTGGAGGTAGGCACATCTGTAACATATTACCCATAATATGCTGCAGTAATGATTGGTCAGGGTAAGAAGTCTAGAGCATCAAGAAATGTCATATTCCATATATAAGTGAACAGCTCACCTACAAATTACAGCAGATTCAACTCTGTCATCCTGCCACTGATGTGGAACACACAGGAATTTCAGCCCAGTGTGGAAGAGAAGTGACAGACAGACAGGAACACGCTGAGCCTCAGCAACCTGTGGCCACTGAACACAGGAAAGTGTCACCAGGTGTCAGAGTAAATATATGGAGCTGTGGAAAAGCTGGATCCCTTCACTTCCTTTGTTTTGTCCCCTCATGGGTTTGCTCAGTTTCCCCTGCAGGATTCACACTTGCTGAAGGAGCAGAGCAGGGCAGCCTCTTTACCAGAGGCAGCATGACTGTCCTGCCCTCCCAGCAGCTGAGATTAACCCTCTCCTTGGTTCCAAGACAATTATTGGTTTGCCTTGGCCCAGGACTAAAGCAGATCTCACATGTACCTGTTTAGCTCCAATCACGGAGAGCTGTAAGTAAGTCTCCTGGGATTTTCTAGCTAAATTAAAATTTAAAAAGCAAGCAAAAATTCAAATTTCATCATCTCAGAGCATCTAGGGTCTCCTCTCAGGCACAGTTTGCTGTCTGGCACTAACTCAACAGGCTATAGCTTGTTCCTGGTTAGAAGTGTCCGAGGTTCAGATCATTTTAGGCTGAGGCTGTAACGTGGAACATGAGACCAAAGAACAAAGCACTGCAAAGGACACAGAACCTAGGGTGGTAGTTGCTAGAGATATTCTGGAAATTACACTGCAGAAACATACATACCTCAATATACATTTTGCTCATCACCCTCATCATGTTCAGTTGCCAGCTGACAGGACATACATCATTATACTTCATAATTCACTCCTGGATACTGTATTATAAAAAATTTAGGAGCTTTGTGGGACATTTATTAAGCCCCACCAAAGATGCTCAGCTCCCTCAATTCCTCTCAATATTTATACTGCGAGAACTCCTTTAACCCATCATTCTTAACTCCCAGAAAAACCACTGCAGTGAACTGGGATGGACAAGGCAATGAATAATTACCCCTCTTTCCATCTCCACACCACACTTGACCCTACATCCAGCACTGAGGAGCTGGCTCTACTGCCAAACCTCAAGAAGGAAGTCACTGAGGCAGTGCCAATTCTACAGAAGCAGCACGTCTACCACCAGACAGGTTCAGCAAGACAGACTGAACACCTCCAGCACCTGCACAACCTTGCCTCCAGCTTCTGCTTTGGAAACATTGGACATCACACAGCACTTTTTCCCACATTACCAGCAGTGGGATATCACACACAGGTACATCTTCAGGAGAGTCATTCTGGGGTGAAGGTACTGGAAGAATCTTCTCTGAGAGCAGGTGAGCTGCTACTTCTGTTTACCAGACTCCAGATGCACAGTCCACATGACAGGAGGAACACACGCAGGTTCTGTGGGTTTTTTGACACAGCACTCTGGGACTCAGCCTGGCCCAACCCAGCACACGTTGACTTTCACGTTATGCAACAGCACGACAAGCACGTGAAGCCTGCACAACACCATCGGTGCCAACAGGCTGGTTTCTTCCTCACTTATCTATTTATTGTGCCCAGTCTGCACTCATCGAGAGACCCTGATCGAGAAAATCTGGTGAGCAGGCAAGTAAGACTTAATCACCGATTAATTACAGATTAGCGGCTGCACAGCCCCGCACGCTAGTGTCCTGAGATGAGCCTGACCGGCAGCTCCGGCAGCCGCGTAGCTTCTGCTCCTTGCCTCGGGCCTGGAGGGCAGCGCGGCCAGGCCGGGTCCGGGGGCTCACAGGAGGCACGGCTCGGAGGGCACCAAAGGCCCCGGGGGCAGGAAGGGCCTGGGGTCCCGGGCACACGGAGGGCAGCGGGGCCGGGGCAGGGCCGCTTTGGCCCCCTCAGCCAGGCCCCGCCCCGGGCACGGGGGGCGGAGCGGCCCCGCGCGCTCCCTTTGTTCGGGCCGCGGGCGGCGCTGCCCCTTTAAATGCCCCCGGTCCGGCCCTACCGGCGCGCCGGCTGGAAGGCGCCCCGCCATTGGTTACGGCGCCTCCCTCTCATTGGCCGCCGGCAGGAACGGCGCGTCCCGCCCCTCGCATCTCATTGGCGCCGCCGGCTGCCCGTCCGGAGCGCGGGCTCCTGAGTGGGCGAGGCAGCGGTCCCTGGAAACAGTTCCGGGAAACCCCGCGTGCTGCCGGGGTCGCGCCGCCGTCCATGAGGAGAAGGAGGAGCGCGCGCCATTTGCCGTCGCTGCTTGGGCCCGAGCTGCGCCGCGCCGGCCCCGCTCCGGTGAGTGCCGGCGCCGCCCCGCGGGGCAGGGGCGCTCCGGGGCCGCGCCGAGCCCTCCTACGTGGGCCCCGCGAGGGGACGGGCAGCGCGGGCTGCGGGCAGGCCCGGCGCGGGCGGGGACGGGCCCGGGGCGCTGGCGCGGCGGAGCGGAGGGGGGCGGGGGCCATGGCGGGGCCGCTCCGCGGGCAAGGCGGGCGGGCGCGGGCGCGGGAGCGGCGCCGGGGAGGGGCCGGGGGCGGGCCCGGCGGGGGGCGGTGGGGGGGCGGCCCGCTCCGCCCAGCCGTGCGGATCAGGCTTGCATGTGACGGGCGGCCGCGGACGCGCCTCTCCCGGGGCCGTGGGTCGGGTCGGGTCCCTGCTCGGTCCCTCCGGGCTCTTAAAGCCGCACCAGCCCTGGCGGTTGTGGTTGTGCCCGGTCCGCTCTGCCCGCGGGCACAGAAGGAGGCTCTCAGCAGCAAACGCGTCGCTGTCGCAGCGCGCCCTTAGATCTTAGGTAGCGCATACTGTGGTGGAGCCGGGAGGGACAGCTGCACCCACCCGCAGCGCTCGGGACTGCGCTTCCGACTGCCATTAAGGAAATAACGCTTGTCAAGTGCTTAAAGGAGAAACCGTCCAGAGTTTTGTTGTTAAGACGTTGGGTTTTTTTTTTTTTAATTAACTTTTGTCAGAAGCCTTTACTGAATCTTGAGAAGTTTTGCTTAAATGCATCGTTATCGCAAATAGTTTAAAAGTAAGACTTTATTTACTCGGTCTGAGCAGCCTTGTTACCTGTCAGTATTTGAACATGCTACTTAGCTGTGCTGGACTACTCTTTTTGAAACAGTGTGTTGGGTTCCCTTTCCCATGTTTGTGGCTTTAAAGGATCCCAGCGGCACTTGGTGCTGCAAAAGGACATTAATGCTCATGAAGCTGGTGCTTTGGGTTTTTGATTGGTTGGTTTTTTGCTGTTGTTGTTGTTTGCTTTTTTTTGCTTTGAGAGTACACTTTAACACAGTTTTTTTGGTTTTGCTTTTTACTTGTAAAAATAATCTGACGAATTTTGCATCTCTCAGTGTAAGGTTTTTGTAACCTGTATTATATAAAATGTAGTGTTTGCAAACGAGCAGTGTCTGCTTGGTGATTTTGCATCCTTGAAATTGTATTTCCCACAAGCATTACATGTCCTTACCTCTCAGATTTTCTGTCTAGATGAACACAATTGAAATAATCCTCGAGTCTCCTGTTAACACTCAAGTTCCTAATTTAGTCAAAAATCCCAGTACTCCCTGCTTTGTCAGACAGACATCTGCAAAATTCTTTGAGGATAAATTCTTCAGAGCAGAGCTCATTTTTTTGTTGAAGTGTCGCTTGGAACTGGAGAGTACCAGGATTGTTGTTTAGTACAACCCAGACAAGCAGACGAGCTGTGAAAAGCCAAGTCCAGTGAGAGATGAGCGTGGGTAGAGTTCATGGTTTAGGTTAGTCAGTGGTTTTTAGTGGCTCTGATGGGCACATGTCTAACCTACTGTGCTAAAGTCATCTCCCAATCACAGCTGTGTGGGTACTGAAGCAGAGTTTGTTTCTCTGTGGGCTGTGCTGTTCTCTTGCTTACATCATACTGGAGGTTCTCAGCTATTTTTAGGGGGTTGTGGAGTGAGCAAGGCTGAGCTGGAGAAGTGAGGCTGCTGGCTGCATTTTGGCTTACAGGTAGTGAGAAATCCTGACTGCTGTGTAAAGGTCTTCAGGCTGTGATGGCTTCAGAACGAGGTTTCTTGTAATTCATGCTAAGAAACACTTAGCATACCATAGTTAAGCTACTAAAGTGTGCTTTCTGTGATTGAATGAGCTAAGGTCTAGGAGAAATGCCTTTATGTACAGAATAAAGGGCCCACCCTTTTGTACATGCCTTCATGTGCAGGAATGTTTCTGAACAAGTGAGGTTTAATAAAACCCCAGTTCAGCCTTTAAATGTGAATTCTTATTTTACCCCCACTTGTATGTTTATCCTCCTTGCTTGACAGGAACCTTGAAGTGTGAGGCATAACTGCAGGGACTGCGCTTGTTTTCTTGTGGCCCATTAAAACAACGAAACCAAACAAATGTCCCCCAAACTTCCTTCGGTGTTATTTTTATGGTTTAACTGACCTGCTTGTTACAGATAATGTATTGGTTAGAAGGAGTAGCAACGTGGGCAAGTGGAATGACTGTGGTGCAGAGTTTTTATGTTTGCTTTAGTCAGCTTCCTGTGCCACTGAGCTAAACAAGTTCCATTCCTGCATGAAACTAAGTTTGCAGCAACAAAACCACTATTGGTACATAATCACTGTGAAGTTCTGGTCGTTTTAGATATTGTCCTTTTGCCAGAAATTTTTCTGTTCCTTCTCAATTAAGCTGTTCCTGAGCATGTTTTGAGTTAACTAGACTGAATTTATAATTAATTGGATGGAGTTATACTTAGATAGTCTGTAGGTGGCAACCTCTGTTAGAGGCATGGTGTGAGCTAAAGGGAATAGTAACATCATGGCTGTTTAACCAGTGATTGTCAGGTTAAGGCTCTGATCAGGTATCTCTCTTCAAGATGCCTCACACTGTCAGGACCACACCTCTGTTAATTATTTGTTTTCCAGAAAAATAACTAATTGAGCCATTTGAGTTATGAAACACTTGTAATTTTAACTTCCTACTTACCATATGAGAGCTTAGAAAAGAGGTTAGTAACTTTATAAATTACTCTCGAGATGCAGGAATTTTGGATGAAGGATAGTGAACAGCTAAAACCATGCTTTTTGTCATGAAGTATTTACAGTCTTCAGAAGAACATTTTGTGCAACAACAGTGTGAAACTTGAAACAAGACCCTTCCTGGTATGCAGTTAGGAGGTGGTGAGGGTAGGTGACATCTTGGGCACCAGTGAGAATTCTCTTGCCCGTGTAGAATTGTCCCCAATGTCTGTTTTTTACTTCTGCTCATTTAGTAAGCATGGTTTTGTGTACACTGTTCTAAATTCATCCATTTCTACTTGTTTTAAAAACAAATACATATCCCACATGTACTTACACACATAATTCTTTATTTATAATCCACCTGAGTCAAGCAATCTCCCTATTTTCTACATGTTTTAATATCTTGTTTAATACAGATGAAAAACTGAGTTTATGTGGGTGCTCCTGTGCACGGCCTGGTCTGTCACAGGCTGAGTCACATGCACACACTGCACATGCAAACAGAGATAGCACTCCTCTTTAACAGGCTTTTCATGTTTTTTAGAGGAGAATAACAGTGTTAAAGTAATCATTGTGTGTTTTACTTACTAGATAAAATTCAGTTAAAAATATTTTTCTTGGTAGCTAGAACTAACTGATGTGACCTAGTGGGAGAGCTAAAGAGTCTTTTTCAGCTGTGACTGTCGCCCTCATATCTCTGCTGAGCTCAGAGGGAACATTCAGTGTTATAAGAGGTGCAGTTTTGCTTGTTGGTGATGGTGGAAGAAAAGTCAATTTAATCTCAGATTTCAGGGCAAGCTTGCCAAGCCATTAGGGGATCTATTGCTATGTCTGTGAGAAGAAATATATGTCTTCTGGATGCTCTTGGTACCTGAATATTTTGGCAGCTGTGTCACTTCAGAATTTTCTACAGTATAGGAAAACCTTTTAAATTAAGTTTGTTTGACAGGAAACAGCTAAAATTTGAATACCCCAACTGAACATACATTGTATTTGATTTTAGTTCTTTATGAAGATACTAACCCTTAAGCAAAAAGAAACAATACAGCTAGTGAATTATAAAGCTGAGTATGAATTTAAATTGCCTAAAAGCCTTCTGTAAAAAGCCTTTGAGCTGTGATGCTGTGCAGTAATCTGATTTTTAGGGTTAGATATTGCTCCCCACACTGCTGTATGGTTGTGGTGAAGGCTGATATCTTACCATGCTGTGGATCTTGCCTGTCAGAAGTTTGAGTCACTGGACTCCAGGGAGGTGTTTCTGCCTGGGCACAGCAGAGCTTGTCCATTTTCTGCTCGCTTACAGGCAGCACTGAAAAAAATGTTCAACTTCTGGGTGTGTGACACTTGGGAGCTGCTCTGGGCTAACAAAAAACTGTCCTTGAGTGTCACCATAAGTAAGCCCTTGTAGTTCAGAAGGTAACTAGTAATTGCTTCAAGTAAATTTTGTGTATTTATTTGTTGCTGTAGCCTCTCAGTTCATTGTGGTTTGGTTTTGGTTGTTCGAGGTTTTTTTTCTGTGTACAGAGAAGACTATATGTGTAATTAAATGATTTTATAAGGCAGTAGAAAGGTAAACACAAAAATGCCCTCCTCTTCATATCTTTTTTGTGTGTCTCAGCTTGTGAGTTTTTGAGAAGAAGGATTGAGAATGGTTCTGTACCCAAAGCATTTTTGGTGTAATTAAACCCCCTCTGCCCTGCACTGTTTCAAATTTGAGATCTTGCCAAGGCTGTCTAGCAAGCAGACATGTAGCTGAGTTTTGCCTTCTGTGATGTTCATAATCTACAAAAAATTGATGTTCAGTAGTGTTTTGATAGTTAATACCTCTAAGGATAGCTAAGCATTATTGCAGCTTCAAGTAGCATTCGTTTTTCTTCTGTAATTAGGCTGTAGTTGCTTTAAAGTAAACTGAATTGGTTAGAAAGTAATTTCTCTTTGTCAAGTAACAGAATGTGTGTGTATATATATATGCCGTGTAGCTATGGAAAACTTCCTTTCTTTTCCACACTAATGGCTTAAAGAAGTGGCATCTGACAGGAACAGTGTGAGGCTGCTTTACATGTCTCTAAAATTGCCCTTCAGGATAAGACAGCTGTAGTAAAAGCACTACTGTCTGAAGAAAAATGATTTGGTTTTTTTTCTTCCCTTGCTCTAGCTTGCAAATCTTCATAGGATCTCTTCCAAGCAGTTCATGAGCTGTAGTCTGGAAGGGTTGGGTGTTCAGGGACTGTTAGAGGTGTGCTGATGCTTAGAGACTTGTTCTGCAGTGTAGTAAATAGCTTGAGGCCTCAGCGTTTTTTTAAAAAATGTGTTTGTGAATCATCTTCATACCTGTATTCCAGTACTTAATTGCATTGCTCCAACCATGCTGCATTGTCCACCTGGTTATCATTTCACTGCTGCTCATCAACTTCTGCCCCCATCATTTAAAGCCTGAGGCTTTTTTAATTTCTCAGCCTAACAGCTGATCATCCTTATGTTCTCTGCCGGGTAGTTGAATTGTCTCTTGTCAGCCTTTTTATTGGAAAGCACTGAGTATCAGCTGGCTGACTAATTGGGAAATGGAAACAGTCTTTAATGGATTGGGCAAAGCCCACTGGAATTGTGTGAGAAGATAGTTGTGCATTTTTCGGGGCACGTATTTGGAATCAGTTTGTTAATTCTGAAAGCGAGTACTTTTATTAACATAAAGACCTGAAGATGCTGCAGTCATGCCTTCCTTTTAAACCAATAAGGTATATACTATTGAAATAGTAGCTGTGATTTGTGCAGCTCCTATTTGAGGGAAACTGAAAGCATGGAAACTGTTGCATTACAGCTTCAAATGACAATGTCCATCCAAGTGCAATTTTTCTCTTTCTGTCCTTGAGCTCTGACAGCGTCGGGAGAGAGCCTGTGGCTAGTCTTGTGCAGCATGTTGGGTTTGAAGGAAGACATGGCAACAAGCCAAGCAAGTGGAAATAAGCATTGACAAGAACCAAGTATTAACATTTTTATACCTTAAGCTACTCTGCAGGGTTATGTGTTCACTACATTTTGAACGATTGTTTTAAAAGTAGCGGAATGGGAACTGGAAATAGCACTAGATCTTGGGAGTCTTTGCTGAAGGATGTTATTGCCGTGTCCCCAAACATTCTAGCTGCTATGGTAACCACTTAATGACAATCAGTAGATGGAGTTTAGACATTGTTATGTACATGAAGTACATTTTTAAAAAGCTATGTCAATTCTTCCATGTACATTTGCCACAGTATTAAGGGTTGTACTTTCTTTTGAAACTTAGATCAGCTGCATCCAAAAAAGTATTAAATAAAACTTGATACAGGTGATTTTGCAGCATGTATACAAATTAGTTTAGATAAATCATGCATTGTCCTACAAACTAGTTATTTCTGGCTTATTGTAATATAGCTCCTGAATTTTTTCCAGCAGCATAATAAAATGGCTAATCAGGTGAATGGTAATGCGGTACAGTTAAAAGAAGAGGAAGAACCAATGGATACTTCCAGTGTAACTCACACAGAACACTACAAGACACTGATAGAGGCAGGCCTCCCACAGAAGGTGGCAGAGAGACTTGATGAAATATTTCAGACAGGTATAATATGCATTTCTTGTTTCTGATTGGTTATGAAAGTGAGGGCATACCATTTTCAAATTTTTATAGATTAAGAGTTAAAAATTCGTTGTTTTTGATCTGTGTAGCTCTGAATGTGTTGCTACTTTGATTTCCCTAAAGGCAAATTGGGTTTGACATTGACTAATTACTTGCCACATCCTTGGAGTTGTATGTGATATCTTAGTTGCTTTAGGGCACAGAGCACTAGTTTTAGACATCAAATGAAGATGTTTTCACATACTAAACTGTACATTTTTATTTTCTTCAGTCTGATTCATCATTTTGCTTTTACGTTTCTATTGTCACTGTCACAGTGATTCTAAACCACTCAAAGGCTGGGTAGGTGACTTAGTGAGGGAAGCAACTAGCTTGTCTTGCCTGGGACTACATTTGAATTGAGTCTGCCTGTGGATTTTTTGTTCTCTCTAGTTCTGAGTGGACAGTTGAATCCATGTTGGTTATTACACTGAAATGTTCAGCCTGACACTAACAAAGTTGAGGACTAAGCTATCTAGCAACTCGAGTAATACCTTGCTGGTAGCAAGTGGTCTCTGCAACTTCCTAAGAGGTTTCTTTATATACACAGGTTTTCCTATTTTGTTTTTATAACCACCCTATTTTATCTTATAGACAGAGGCTTTCTTTTCCTTTTTAGAGTGTGTTCTGTGAACAGATTTACAAGAAGCAGTAGAACTGCTCTATGTGTTTACCTTGAATGCCTGGCTGGCAAGATGACAGTTTTTGTTGAAAAGAGTTAAAAATTACATTGATCAAGTGAAGGCAGTTCAAAACCAATACCTTATCAATCTTCAGTGTGAAACTGGCTCATGTGGGTGATGTCTTTTGGAAGTCATTCACAGTGAGCTTTCTTCAAGCCTTTACCAGCTTTTATTGGCTCTAGAGATGCACTTTCCACCTGTGGGTCACGATGACATGCACTTGATGGTCTGAGAGAAGGTGTAAAATAAATACCTGAGCAGAGGAACTCGTGGGGTTCTAACATGTGTTGCAGTTAGGTTGTGTTGTGAGGAGTTCTTAAGGAGTTTAAAAGCTTTTCAGCCCAGAACCTGACTACCAAGTATAATTCCACTGCATGAGTAACCTGAAAACATTTATTTACACTTCATTAATGCCACTGAAGATGTTTGCATTGTGGAGGGGTTTGTTAGTGAAGCAAACTACTTTTGACACTTGAGCCAAATTTGGGGTTGAATTTAGCGATTTTTTATCTGCTGAAATCTTCTATGAAAGAAAGATACAGGTGCCTTCCAATATGCAGGATCACTTCTGAAATGTAGTCCTTGGGCTTGGCACTACTGTGCATTTTCCAAATCAAGTAGCAGTGAAATAATCTGTGTGTTTTGGAGATCAAGCTGTTGCTAAGTGTGTGGAGTTTTTGGTATTTGTCCTAAATTTGGATGTATGATTTTAAAAGTGTAAATCTCAGTCTATATGTCTGACTCCACAACTGATGCAAATGCATTACAAAAGGAAAAAAAAACCGAAAACCTTGTAAAGATCCTTGAAAAGAAAATGCTTCAGAACTGGTCCAGTGTTTCTTGGGGGAGTCTGTACCTGTAAAATTAACATTAGCTTTTCTGGGTACATAGCAGGGCTCAAAACAATACCTTTTTGAATTTTGGCTCTTGGAACTGCATAGAGCAACAAAATGAGTTTAAAAAACCCCAAACACTGTTTAAGGTACGCATGATGTCCACTGACTCCTGCTTTTTTGAAGCTGGAGGAAAGAGTGAACAAATAATTTTTGCTTCCTAATATTTTGTGGGGTAGAGCTTCCTAAGTGTTTGATCATCAGTTGGGTAGCTCCTTTTTCCCATACAATAGGATACTTGTAATGTTCACCTGTCAGTTTACTCTAGAACAACTCAACTCAACAGAAGGAAGTGTGGAACTTAAAATGAGGGATAAACAAACAAAACTCAAATTATTAAAAGTGAGCCAGAGTTCATTGTTTCAGACCCTGGTGTGTAATACTGCTTTTATGCATCAGATTGCATTCCTGAATGCTAGAAAACTGTTACACATGGGATATAATCTTGCATGTCAGTTAGTGTTTAGGTATATACATTTTAATTTAACTTTTTCATTGTACTCATATTCTTTCATATACTTGTGTAGGAGTATATAATTAAATGTCTAATTCTGTTGCTATGAAATGTTTTTTTTTTTTTTTTTTGCTTTAAAAGCAAACTGCATAGTTCTTAGTTTGCATGGAATTCAATAGAAATCTGTAACTTCTTTATCTTTAACTTTTAGGGTTGGTAGCTTATGTCGATCTTGATGAAAGAGCAATTGATGCTCTTAGGGAATTTAATGAAGAAGGAGCCCTCTCTGTATTACAGCAATTTAAAGAAAGTGACCTGTCGCATGTACAGGTAAGGTGAGAGCCCCAGGAGTGTGAGCACATGAGTATAAATAGTGTTCTGGCACTGCTGGCAGGAGAGTTGTAACTTATTCACTGATGTCGCTGTTTTATATTTCAAACCCAAATAACAAGTTTGTTAATAATTGCCTTAAATGTGTAGGTATTTTAGCACAAAGCAGAAGTTCCCAGATAATAAAAATATGTGTGCAATTGAGAAAATAGGTTAAAATGCTGTTTGGAATCTGATGACTTTTTCAATCTGACAAGTTTGTTCAATTAATTGTTGTATTTTCCTGAAGGATTCTTTTGACATTTGATTTTTGCATTGACTTGAAGTAGTGACTTCATGGTATGGAGTGTAAATTCAGTGGATTCCCAGGGCTTGTCATGCACACAATTGAATTATTTTGTAAATTGTATCTACAGAACAAAAGTGCATTTTTATGTGGAGTTATGAAGACCTACAGGCAAAGAGAGAAACAAGGCAGCAAAGTACAGGAATCAACGAAGGGACCAGATGAAGCAAAGATTAAGGTAACACTTAAAGATACTATTTATTCTGTGCTAGCTGATATATTTTTTGTACATAGCCTGTATTTGAACTTTAAAAGCATCAATACCACCTGGATAAGTATATTCACACTTGGCTTTGAAGAAGTGTATGCATGATAGAGGTTCTATAGAGAGGAGTTGTTGGAAGTGCAGCTCTCTCTGATCACACAGTTGCCCAGATTTAGGCTCTATAAAAACATTGATATCTGTTGAAGAATTGCCTCAGTTGTCTGGCATTCTGCACTTTTTGGGGTGCTACATATAAAATGGGAAATAAGGGAAAAGACAAGTTCATCCCAGCAACCTTGTAACATAAAACAAATGTTGCTGTTTATGATAGCTTTTTAAACCTGCTAAACAACAGGGTTTTGTAGATTGTATCTCTTCATGTATACCTTATCAAGTGTGGCAAAGAGCAGATAAAGAACTGCTTATCTTGGAATGCTTTTTTTGTTCTGTGTATTTTAATCCACTGCCCTCTCTCCTGTAAATCTGACCTTTTTTTTTTTTTCAGGCTTTGCTAGAGCGGACTGGTTACACTTTGGATGTAACTACAGGACAGAGGAAATATGGGGGTCCACCTCCAGATACTGTATATTCTGGTGTTCAGCCTGGCATTGGGACAGAGGTTGGTATACACAGACTAATCTGAGAATTGCATTGCAAATTCATAAGTGGGAAATACTTGAAAACAATCTATATTACAAGTTTAATGTGTTGTAGAGGAAAATACATGTGTCTTAATCACTCTTTCTTACTCCTCAGTATTCAACAAAAAGACGGGAAGATAGGTTAAAGTGGAGAAAAAAAGAGGTGGAATATACTAAGAAAGGCTGTGCAAAATTTTTTAAAGTTAAATAATCAGACTTCATGTTTCACCCTGAAGTTTATAGTCCATCACTTGAAAAGTGATTGGATGCATGAGTAGGAAACATGTGACTTCCAGATATTTGAGACTGTTTACAAGAAATGGGATTTAAGCAACACTAAATGGGCTAAAAATGTATGAGCTAAAATGTATGTAATGGGCTAAAAATTAAGAAGACTTGGGTGTTGTATGAAGGTACTCACATAAAAGTTTTGAAGAAGTCAGCTGTGATAAGTAATAATTAAGGATTTGTTTATTTGCTTTTGTTTCAATCTATACGAAAAAAATCTTTGATGATTGCACAGACCAATAATGAAACTGACACAACTGCTACACTGAAAAGAGGCCATGTAGCTTCAGGTTTTTGGTTTTTTGTTTTATTTCTGCATTTAGAAAGGCGACTTAGAGGTTGTTTACCAACTTAGTGATGTTGCCAGGGTGATTATGTGATGTATAAAGTGTTATTTAATTGCACCATGTCTCACTGACATAAAGTAGCATTTCTTTATTGAGAGGGTGGTCATACATTGAACAGACTTCTAGAGAGATGGTGGGTGCCCCAGGTTTGTCAGGGTTTAGGAGCATTTGGACAGTGCCTTTAATAACATTTTTTTTGGTGAGCCCTGAAGTGCACAGACCATTGGACTGGCTGCTCCTTCCTACAGTGAAGTGCTCTCATGACTGAAAGTCCTTGATTACTGCCCTTAAGTATATTGTCCACTGGTGGTTTGGCTTTTTAGGAGCTCTCAGCAAAGCCACAAATTTAGCTGCACTTTCATTCTATGAAGAATATGTTTTTATATTTTTAAGTTTCCTGAAGCTAGAACAAGTAACTTGAATCAGCATTAAAAGCTATAGCAAACCCCAGCCAGCTAGTTCTAGAAGTGATACCTCTAGCAAATGAATGTGTTGTTGGCATAGTGTGGGGTTTAAGGGCTGATTACTGATTTAGACGTGCTGTTTGGTTTGTCAGCCTGAGATACTGAACATGTTGCTGAAACTGGTGTAAGTTCTGTGAAATGTAGACTTCAGCTTCTGCTGTTGAGCTCTGGTCAATTTAAACAGGATCCTAGGATTTGGGGGTAGGCAGAGCATGTTTGCACATAAGTGATGAGATCATTGTGGGCACTTTCTGCCACAGTGAGGTAGGTGGGATTTTGGGTTTTGTGGGTTTTTTTTGTTTCCTTTTTTTTCTTAAGCTTTTGAGAACCACTTCTCATTTATTTCTAACACTTCTGGTTGTATAGTAGCGTATATGCTCCTTTTCCAATGTTAAGGATAAAAAAATGTAGTAAATATTCCTTTGGATTGTGACAGTGCATTTTTTCTGTCTGAAACTCATATAAATAGTACTGAAGCTCTTGTAACTTGTGTCAGCTCAGATACGTTGATGCAGAGCTGTCACTCACGTGACAATAACAGCAAACATTTGGTTCTTGAGGGTACCCAAGTAGTGTTACTGATTTGAAGATGTGTGCTAGGTAGACTTCCTTCCCTCTAAGGTGCATCAGGTCTTTCTGCTGTAAGTATCTGTCACCAACTAATCTTTAAAACATAAAGTGGAATTCATTGAATGTTAATTGTAGCTTTAGCTCTCTAGATGTAGGTGAACGTCTTGAGAGCTAAAGCCACATTATTCAATAAAGCTGAAGTAATGACAATGTAAATACCTATCTAGAGGAATACCTTAAGCTTTCTAAGGGTATGGTGGGGAAAGCCTTTTGGTCCTGCCAATAAACTTTCACTCAGTGTGATAAATCAGTTCCTTTCTTTTTTCCCCAGTAAGTAATGTTCAGTCAACATTCACACTGAACTGGGAGAGGCTAAGCTTGTAAGTAATGTTCCGGAAACTGAATTTCAGGAATATCTGTGTAACATGAAACATCTTGAAGTTCTACCTTGTTCCATGTTTCTCAAATTAGTCATGTTCTCCTCGTGAGTTTGTTACACAAGTGCTTCCATGGGCATACTGAGTGTCTTTAGTTCTGAAATTCTTCAGTGTGAGATAAAATTGTGGCAAGCCTTACTGAGAAGGGAAATGTTGACTCATGGCTTTTTTTTCTACAAAAAAATGTTTGCAGTTAAATTAAATGTATTTTGATCTCAAGGGGTGTTTGGAATGTTTTGCTCATATTAACATGGAAGAGGTTTTGAGAAGTCAGAGGAGAGCTGCAATGATTAAACAACTGGGAAGATCTGTCTAGGGAGACCTCAGCTAAAGATATTAACAAAACTTTACCCAAGTTAATTGTAAGGAACAAAACCACAAGAACTTGCAGGTTTGCTGAAGTAAATATTAAACATTCCATTGGTGGAAGCTGAAACCAATGCAGATGAGAAACAAGACTACATTATACATTAAAAGTGGAAACCGTGCATCAAGCAATTAAACAGAAATTATTATTAAATTATTTTTCCATCTCTGTAACTTTCCAAGGAAGATTAATTTACAGAGGGATTTGAAAATACTGCAAGAGCAAGGAAGTGCTTGGCCTGCTTTAACATGATAACCAGCTGGATAGTTTGTAAGGTCTTAGTTTTTAACTGCCAAAATTAAAACCATGTAAGAACCACTTATCTCTTCAGGAGGGAAAATTCACAGCCTCTTCAATATAAATAACAAACCCAGGTGTTCTGTGTATAAAACCTCGTACAGATGGCAGGAGGATTAGAACACTGGGGGCATGCAATTACATCAGCTGCTGTAAAGGCTGCCCTGGTGACTGTGATGTTTCTGCTCTGCTGGTTTATCTGCATTGTTCTTTCTTTCCCAGGAATTTTCAAATGCTAAAAAGATGTTTGTATTTCTGAAAAAGCTTTGTTTCAAGTGTCCTCTTCCTTTTTAGGTTTTTGTTGGTAAAATTCCCCGAGACCTTTATGAAGATGAGTTGGTACCACTCTTTGAGAAAGCTGGTCCAATTTGGGATCTGCGTCTCATGATGGATCCTCTTTCTGGTCAGAACAGAGGTTATGCTTTCATTACCTTTTGTAGTAAAGATGCAGCACAAGAAGCAGTCAAACTGGTGAGTAACTTACTTCCAGACAGGTCAAGACAAAGTAAATAGCAAACATGTTGGTTATTTCTTAAGTAGTGAAGTCTTTAAAGCATCCATTGACAGACTCCAAATTTGATTTTCTTAAAAATTGCCTCCTGGTTTCATTAGTGAGTACAGATACTTAAAAGACTATTACCTGCTGTGCCTTACTGTGGCTGATCAGAGTGCTTAGGTGATTGTTAGGGGCCTACTTGATTCCAGCTAGAAAATACATTTTCTAAGCTTCAGTGTGTTTTAAGTTTCATCACCCTTTTTAGTGTAAAGAACTACTTGGAGTTGCCTTGATTAGCTGCTGCTGCCATGGAGGAGGTCTCTGAGTTAATTCCTTTGGTTGTTTCCCGTGGCCTTTTGTTCTTTCCAGTCATGCAGGCTGCTCACTGCTTGGAAGCTGACAAGCATGCACCCAGGCAATTTGGGAAAGGACACGGAGCAATAGGGGGTTAAAGGCAGAGACAGCAGTCTGGTTGGGGCCTTGCCTCTGCCTCAGAGGAAGAAGTAGAATTAGGCAGACTGGGATGTATCTGCCAAGATTTTGGATATGGCTGTAAAATACTGTGTTTACTTTGAACCTGAAATGGGTGAAATGCCTAATCTCAGTTGCCTTAGTGGAATTCAGCTCATCCTAAATGAGGTATGAAGAAGAGGGGTAAAATCTGAACACTTTAGTTAAGCTGGTGGGTGCAGGGAAATCTGAAACCTGGAGAAACTTAAAAGCAGTTAAACCCATGTGGGCCTTCTCGTTGCGTCAGCAAGGCACCAGTGGGAATGGGATTGATTGTAAGCAGAATGGCTTTGTATAAGATACAATATAAAAAGCAGATTCAGGTTAATAAGTTCATGGCACCAGAACAAAAAGTTTCACTGTGTTAAGAATTACTTCAGTATATGAAACAAAATTCTGAAATGCTTTTGTCTTCCTTGAAGTGATCTTATTTGATAGTCTGTGGTGCGTTAACATCCTTGTAGAATATAAAGAAGGTTCCTGAAGGTATTGCGGTCATTTTTAGGGCTTATGTCTCAGCTAGAGTTAGAATGGCTAAAAACCTCCTTTTAAAGAATTGCATGAGATTTTCAGAAGCTGGCTGATGATGAAACATCCATCCTCTTTGCTGTGTTTGAAAATCCTGACTAAAAGAGTCTGTCTTGATTTTTTTTTTTTTTATAAAAAGCTGAATTCTTATACCTTTAAAGGCCTGTTGGGAGTCTTGGTTTTCAGAGTGATCCAGCTGTGGGTACAGGCATGAAGCAGTGGGCTAGATTTTTTTTTCAATGGAAGTTTTAAATCTTGACAGTAAAGTTTTTTAATCTTACAATGTGCAAAGTAAAAAAAAAAAGCCTGCTGTTGGGGGTGGGTCAGAAGCCAGGTCACAGACTGATTTAGACTGTTGATTGTCTTGGCAATCCTTCAGTGTTCAAAGCTATCCAAGGAAAGAGGAAGAGCTCCCAGTGTCTTTAATGCCGTGTATTTGCTTACTGATAATAGCAGCAGCAGCAGTTGACTGACAGGACAGGAAGCAGTAACCAGTTACTAGAAAGATCTTTCAAGTCTGAGATAAACAGGTGAATAAATTTATGCCATGCAATTTGTATATGGTCCCGTGTTGTTCCTGTTCCTGCTTTTTGTTTTTTTTGTAGCATTCCATTCAACAGGACTTCTGAAGTTTGTGGAAATCCTAAGCTTGGCAGTGTACTTCCAAGTGAATGCCGACACAAAAACAGCTGTTCTAGGAATTCTCTTGCAATCCCAATTCAATGTGCTATGTATAAAAGTAGCAGATGATGAAGAAAATACCTGATTTTATGATCTGGGGATATTTTTATGCACGGTATTGTATAATATTGATAAAGCAAATCAGTGGCTTTGTTTTTCAGTGTGACAACTATGAAATCCGTCCTGGAAAGCACCTTGGAGTATGCATCTCCGTGGCAAATAACAGGTTATTTGTTGGGTCAATTCCAAAGAACAAAACTAAGGAAAACATATTGGAAGAGTTTGGTAAAGTCACAGGTAAGACTTAATGAGTCCCAGAATACCATTTAGTCTCTGGTTTGTAGGCCTAGTTGTTTGACAGATGTGTTCACGTATCATTGAAACTATTTTCAAGTTGGATCCCAAGATAGATTTTGTTAGAAATTTTACGTATGTACTGTATCTTAAGGTGGAGTGTAAAGGGACTTGTGTTTGTTTTAGTGATTGTTAAATGAATGATGATGTAACTTTACAATTAGAGATGGAAACAGCTTAAATGAACTCAGAAGAACCAGCACACATGAAAAAAATGAAGGTCCCAGTTCTGTTACCTGTTTTAGCTTTCTGTTGAAGGCTCTGGATTTGTTACTGAATCTACAGGAGGTTCTGCTGTCAACATGGAGAAGTTTTTTGGAGAGCCCGAAGCAAATGTATTCCTGAGCAGTGAAGGGGAGGAGGGAATACTGAGTTGGTGTAGAGGGAATATTATTAGAGAAATAGTTAATAACAGACTAATTTTTGTCCCAGTTTTCCAGCATTCTCCAGTATGTGCTGCAAGTAGGAAGAAGAGAAGTCAGCTCATCACTGAAAGGGTGCTTCTGCCTTAGATAAGGGATTGAGTCACTTGCTCTTGTTCCTGTAGGAGAGCTTTAACCTCCTGCTTCTTTTTTAGGATTGCTATTTATAAGTACTTCAGGGAAGTGGTGAAAACAGAAGGTGAATATTCATTTAGTTCTCTCTTTTTGGAGAGATGTGGAAGATGTTCCTTCTAGGTTCTGCAGGAGGCAGGGGAGAGGTCACGTGTTAGTGCTGGCTGCCTTTCAAAGATGTAAAAATGATTTTAAAAGTATAGAAAACTTAAACTCTGAGTTGCTGAGGTTGATGTTTTGCAGAGCCTAATTGTGAGGTAAGTCTGTTCTGTAGAATTTCACTTGCTAGGTGATGTGCTTCTGGGTAAATTAGATGGATATCTGCTATTTGTTTTGCTTTTCTTGTGCTCCCACTCCCTTTCTGGTGTAAAATTCAAATTCACTACAAAACACAAGTGAAGGCATTTTAGGGTAGACTCTAGGCTTTTTTCATTCCGTTTCAAGCTCAGTACTAAAGATCTGTTTTTCAGAGGGTTTGGTGGATGTAATTTTGTATCATCAACCTGATGATAAAAAGAAGAATCGAGGATTCTGCTTCTTGGAGTATGAGGATCACAAGTCAGCAGCACAAGCTCGCCGACGCCTGATGAGTGGCAAAGTAAAAGTCTGGGGAAATGTTGTTACGGTGGAATGGGCTGATCCAGTAGAGGAACCTGATCCAGAAGTCATGGCAAAGGTCAGTAAAGACTTCACTGGATGCTCTTGTGCTTTGGGAGGAATTTCTCTATGCCATAGTGACAAAGATGTGTTCCAGCTGTTTTGAGACACAAAAAGCAATTAGAGAGCATTTTCACAGTAAACTGTCCAAAAAGTGTGGTGTGAGCACTGCCAATGAGTCGCTGTTGGAAGATGTTGGAAACATGCTGCTACTAATTATTAATATCTACACTAGTCCTCTGCAGGGTTATCCTGCTGGATTGACATGTCAGGCTGTGCATTTTCTGCTTTAGCTGTAATCAATGCCAGGTAGGTATTGCATAAAACTATTTTCCAGAGTGAGATGAAGGTGAAGTTGAGTGTGGGGAATGATGCACTTTATCCCAGTGTTTTGGGGTAACTCTTTGCTGTCCTTGAGGTCTGTTACTAAAATTTTGCTGGGATTTGTAGCATCCCAGAAGCAGAAAATCAAAGTTGGATATTCTTCTAGTTATGGAAGGGAACTATGGAAGGAGAGAAGTTGTAGAAACTTCATGCAGGTAACTACAAGGCACTCTTTTTAAATTTTTTAAAACAGTTACAGAATTAGTAAAGTTACCCAAATTTCTTAATGCAGCAAAAAAGGGAATATCTTCCTAGTTGGTAGTTTCTTTTGAGGTTTGACTTCTAAAGATTACAGCTTTGTTCTAATTTTTTCACCAGGTAAAAGTTTTATTTGTAAGAAACTTGGCCACTACTGTGACAGAAGAAATTCTTGAGAAATCCTTTTCTGAATTTGGAAAGCTGGAAAGAGTAAAGAAGTTGAAGGATTATGCATTTGTTCATTTTGAGGACAGAGGTGCAGCAGTGAAGGTAGGTTCATTATTCTTTCCTAGCTGAGTTGCTGAGAGTGCTTTATTTTGTACAAATGGTTTAAAAAAATTCTTCATGGTAAATACCTCGATACCACAAACCATAGAGCCCCTTTAATAAGGTTCCCATTGTGAGAACTTTAATGCTAATATTTTTGTTCCTGTGATTTCAGTAGCTAGGAGGATGTGAAACTTGAAAGAGCAAAACTGTAGCAAGTTAAAAAGTAGACTGGAAAAGAGGTGTAGAGCAATGCAGGGGAGTCTAGAGAAGAGGAAAAAACAAAGATCAACCTAGACAATTTTACTGAGGAAACACTGGCAGAAGGTATCAGTTGTCTCTCAAAGACCCATACTTAAGGGCTGTGTGTACTTTCGGAGTGACAAAAGTATCGAATAGGAAGTGGGAGGTAATTAAACAATGCTTTGTGAAGGAGAGGAAAATGGTGTTGGCAGCTCTTTAAGGATTACCTGTTTTTAACTCTGCACGTGCCTGAGGTCTCTTCTCAATGACTTGTTAAATATTGAAGATCATTATTGTAAGCTTCAGAGTTCTTTTCCTGTGTGTCCATGAGCTGTTCAGAAGGTCATTAATATCTGCTGTGTGTGAGTCAGTGTAATGAATTCTGTAGAAATTACTCCATCTGTTTGCTAAATCCATGGTTCATGAGGGAAAGGAAGAGAATTGGAAGTGTTTTTTGCATTTGGGAGTCTTGAAGCAGGTGTATTGTATGTGATGTATATGGCTACGTGGACAGTTCAAAGGCTCCATACTCAGTCTTCTTATTAATGATTTTAGCCATTTAATTGCTTAGGTTTTTACCACACATGAGATTAGGTATTAAAATACTCTTGAGTATGGCTTTAGGATGAATATCACTTGTATTTAATGAGGTTGAGGTTGGTTTGGGTAGGTTTAGACCGTGTCCGAGGGAGGACAAGAAATTTTTGGAACAAGGGGTAAGTCAGCAACACCTCTGGGTGTGGTTTTCTGAACTATTTCTGCAAACACTCTCCAGCCCCTTCCCTCTACAATTACCTGCTAAATGCTCTGTTAGATTTCAGCAGCTGGAACCTTGTAGCAGTTGAGAAAAAGACAGATCAAATGCATCACTAATGCTCATCTCAAGCTGGAAACTACCACATGTGGCCCATGTGACTGCTTCATGGCCACTGGATTGGCTTATGGACTTTGTGAGATATTTTTGTGTATGGGTGTGTTTTGGCTTTCAGTAAGGTTGTTATGGTATTTATGTGTGGAATGCCTGGAACTGGCTCATTGATTCTGGTGTCTACTGATTTTTCACACCTTCTTGGAAATAAATTGCCATAAATTCTAATGCTTTTGAAGCATGCAGCTCTACAGACACATGCGGTCTTCATTAAAGCAAATACTAAAACTCAAAAAAGGTAAATGCAAAGCAGATAACTCCAGGTGAGGAACTTCGGGGGACATTAAAACTTGCACATTATTTTCTGGAGGATTCAGGGCTTGCTTGATGAGATCACCAAGTTTCAGTAATCTTTTTTGGTTTCTTCTCAAGTATGTGACCTCAGAACTACTTGATTTTCTCAGTCACTTGACTCACATTCAGCTACCTGGGGATCCCAAAAGTAACAAATCTTTCTCTTGGTATGCACATGTCCTACCAGTCTTATAAGTGCAGTGAGTGTTTATGTCAGTGTAAGAAGTGAGAACTTGAGTATTTCTGAAAGGTTCCTAGGAGATACCAAGAACATAAAAACTTATGGTGCTATGTCTGACTCTATAAAATAATTCTTAATATGTTTTAATCCTTTTTTTATCTTATGATAAAAAGAGCACATTTAAAAAAAAATACTGCTTCCCTGTAACTGGTGAATAAAGTGGGACTTGGAAAAGTGATGTGTAACATTCTGTTTATGTAGCACAAAAGCGAAGTACATGGCACGGCTCAGCCTGGAGCATCCCAACTGTCTAATTTCTTGCAGTAAGTTTTAGTTCTCTTTTGAGCAGAAAAAAAAAATTTAGTTATTTTTCTTTTAATTTTTGTACAGGCTATGAATGAAATGAATGGGAAAGAGATAGAAGGGGAAGAAATTGAAATAGTATTAGCAAAGCCACCGGATAAGAAAAGGAAAGAACGTCAGGCTGCCAGACAGGCCTCCCGGAGCACTGCGTGAGTGTCACCCTCGCACCGTGGTAATGCTGCACAGTGGAGTTGTGCTGTCAGATGGGCTGGTTTAGGAGAACCTGAATTACCTGACTTAACTTTTCTCCGTGTTGTGTATTGTTAATCAATAAGTGTAGCCCTGGTTCCATGCCTGGGGTGTTTTGGTTTTCTGAAATTCTTTTCCCAGGGAATTTTCTGTTAACAGGAGAAATGTTTTTGTAACTGTACCTTTGTTATTCATTCCTTTTCCTAGGAGGGACTTCTTCTTGATGTCCCTCTGCTCTGACCAATGTGATTGAAGAGGTTTGCTTTTGTTTCACCAATCAAATTGGTCTGTGTAAAATAGTATAAAAGAGACACACATCCCAAAAATAAAAGAGTCATTTTCAGCCTTCTGAATCTCAGAGTATGTATCGTTGTGGTGTAAAGCAGCGTCAAATAAGGATGGATGTACACTACATTTTGGGTTGCTTTTGGAGATGGATAATTCTGTGTTTCTTTCTCTTCCTAGGTATGAAGACTATTATTACTACCCTCCGCCTCGCATGCCACCTCCTATGAGAGGCCGAGGCCGTGGAGGAAGAGGTGGATATGGCTATCCCCCAGATTACTATGGCTATGAAGATTATTACGATGATTACTATGGCTATGACTATCATGACTACCGTGGTGGCTACGAAGATCCCTATTACGGCTATGATGATGGCTATGCTATAAGAGGAAGAGGAGGAGGAGGAAGGGGTGGGAGAGGTGCCCCTCCACCACCTAGGGGGCGGGGAGCACCACCACCAAGAGGTAGAGCTGGCTACTCACAGAGGGGGGCACCCATGGGACCGCCGAGAGGAGCCAGGGGGGGGAGAGGGGGCCCTGCGCAGCAGCAGAGAGGACGCGGTGCTCGTGGAGCCAGGGGCAACCGTGGGGGCAACGTAGGAGGCAAGAGAAAGGCAGATGGGTACAACCAACCTGATTCCAAGCGCCGGCAGACCAACAACCAGCAGAATTGGGGCTCCCAACCCATCGCTCAGCAGCCGCTCCAGCAAGGTGGTGACTATGCCGGTAACTATGGTTACAATAATGACAACCAGGAATTTTATCAGGATACTTATGGGCAACAGTGGAAGTAGACAAGTGAGGAGGGATTGAGAATATTGGAAACATAGAATTGGCTATAGCTCTACATCTTTCAAAACAACAAAAAAGAAAAAAAAAATTGGCTTAATGTTTCATCCTTCAGTAGCGATTGGCTGCCATTTGTATTGGGCTGAAGAATCACTCTATTGTGTATATACTCGAGTCTCTTAGTTTTCTTTTTTTCATAAACGCACTTGGACATTACTGGGCTTGCAGAATTCCTGAACTCCATATGGGGTTTCAGTGCTTTTATCATTTTAGGCTTCATTTTAGCAGTTTAAAAGCAGGAATGGCACACTGTTCAATCATGATTTTGCAGAACCTCTGGTTTTGGACAGTTTCTTCTTTTTTTTTTTTTTTTTTTTCTTTTTTTTTGGATTTGGGATAGACTACATAGGAGTATGCTGTACATAAAAGTAAAAGCTAGTGCTTTGTCTTAGTAGTTTTAAGAAATTACAACAAATTAAGTTTTCTTGTATTGAAAATAACATGATTGTATGTTTTGCATTCCTAGAAGTAGGATAACTGTGTTTTTAAATTGTTATAACTTCACACCTTTTTGAAAATCTGCCCTACAAAATTTGTTTGGCTTAAAACGTCAAAGCCGTGGCAATTTGTTCCTTGATGTGATTGTATTTCCAATTTCTTGTTCATGTAAGATTTCAATAAAACTCAAAAATCTATTCAAAACATTACCTATTTCAAATTCAATTGTGTCCTAAAACATTATTTCATTGGTAATCCTTGTGAAAAATACTGTTTTCAAAGTATAACTGCCTATGTGAGTGATCAAATTCATGCAAAATTTCCTGTGCTTTCCAACATGTAGCACTGTGGACATCAGACTGAAAACTAGGAGAAATTTCAGACAGCCCAAAAGGCACTCACTGTTTAATTGCTATTCAATAATTTATCGGCATCTAATTTTGAAACTTTTTTTTTCCTATTTAAAAGTGTTGAATTGTATCCAAGTATTCACAGAGATCAAATTTAAACCTTAAGTCTTCTAATGTAATGTGGAGAAGGAAGCAGATCCTACAGTGGTGTTAATTTTGTTCCTTTGATGATGTCCTGTGGAGTCCCTGTGGAGGCTGTTCTGGTAGGATCCAGCCTTACTGTAAAATTGAGCATGCAAACACACAGGGAAATTATTTTGATCTCAAGCATCTTAGTCTAATCTAAAATAATATTTGACTAGGAATGAGAATTACAACTTGGGTGCTATGGCACACTAAATTCTTGCTACAGATAACACAAATGTTCTCTCCAGATTCTGCTTATTTCTATCTTGACATTTTAATTTGATGTTCTGCCATGATGAACAATTTGCCTTAGAATTCTCCTGCCTTATAATAAAGGCTGTTAAAAAGTTTAAGACTTTTATCTTTTGAGGGCATTGCTAGCTACATTATATTATGTGTTGCTTTGACCCTTGTCTTGGACATTCCCAGATGTCAATTTTAACTGGCAAATCATGACATTACTCTTGTGTTGCATCTAAGCCATTCTGTACCCCAATGAAGAACATTTGCTTCTCAAGAAAAGAGAGAAACAAACGGATTTATACTTTCTCTAAAGAAAACTATTGCCGGGCCTCTAAATATCCAAATCCAATACATTGCTCATACTTGATTTACAGCATTCCAAACACAGACTATTGAGGAAGTTAAACTTCAGTGGTCATACTCCTCCCTTTGTCTTCTATTCCTGTCTGGTGTCTCAAGTGTGTTATGTCAGAATATAACCAGTAAGATGAGCTTCCCTGCACTGCTATGGATCTGGAATGGGATTGCAGGGTTTGAGTTGTGACCTGAATCGAAGATGTCTGTCTGCTTCTCAGAAATGGGTTTGCCTATGTCAGGCTCTTCCAATTAATAGAATTCGTCATAAGTAGCTTAAAAGGGCTTTTAAAAATCAATACCTAGTATGTTGGGGTTTGGGTTTTTTTTCCCCACTTCATAAAGTAAATGGGGCCAAATCATGTCCTTGCTGTTTCTTACCTGAGCAGTGAACTCAAAGGGCTATTGCCTGGGAATACACTCCAGGCTTTGCCTTGTGATAAGGATGTGGTTTGTAATTCTGTTTTAACACGAAGTTTTGCTGCCCTATCCATATGACTTTTCTGGTAGTTCTTGTAGTGCTGAGCAGAACCCTGTAGTCCCAATAAGCATTGGCTTTTCAGTATTCATTGTAAAGGGGATCTAGTACAAGGAACTTAATTGGAATTGTGTTTTAAGTCCTCTCCATCTTGGAAGAAGGTAGTGTTCCTATATTGCACATGTTAGCTTAGGAGAGATGAGGTGCTAGCAAATGCTCTGGGGGGAGTGGGGAGGAAACACCTCAGTTGTAGTGGTTACAAAACAGCTCGGAAACAAAAATGTTAAAATTGTCTTCCTCAAGAACTGTAAGGCTGCATCTTGTATTTACTTCTGCCCAAATCACCGTTTAGACCAGTAGTTTTATTAAATATGGGGAGTGAGCTATACATTTTTATAATTGAAAATCATAACAGTAAACTCAGTAGAAGTTTATAATTACAAGAAATACCAAGTTCTTTGATTTACATGGTTTATGGCTACTCAAATTCACCTTTTAAATTTGCAGCAGTACTTTTATTTAATCCTTAGATAAGGTGTGCTACAGCTTACTCAAGTAGTGGTGTGTGCTGAACTTGAAGAACTTAATGAAATGATGGAAATAAATTATCAAGCACAGATACTGTAGTACAGTGGAAAACTACCATGCCTGACTCAAGGGAAGAATTTCTCAGCACAATTTTGACATCTAGTTAAAAATAAATTTAAATTTATTCTCGTGCATTTCTTTTGATTGTTTCTTCAGTATAACTTAGCAAAGATCCTCTGTAGTATGCTAAAAATGGATTTCAACTTGCACACCAATATTCAGCTTTTATGAGTGTCCTGCTGGCATTGGAGGAGGAGCCATGAAATGGGGTTTTAATAATCATTTGATCACTCATTTATAGCAGTTGCTTAAATGTCTGTATTGATAAGGTGTTTTACTTAAGAAGCAAGTTACCAGATTCCTAGCAGTTCCAAAACTTGAGCAAATACTTTTACAGCTACTGTGTTATTATATACTTAATTTCACTTTATTAATGAGTTAGTTTACTAACCTCAACTTATAATTTTACTATTTTATTCGACATAGTTTGCATTTTTTCAAAGTGTTAAAGGTTTAGTTTTTTCTAGTAATATTTTATTTTTAAGTCTCAGCTTCTGTAGTCTGATTATTAAAGAATGACAATTGCATTGCTTAAACCTTTCCAAAATAAACTCGAAGTAAAAGATCACCGCATGATTTTGGTGACTCTGTATAAAAACCTGACCACTTTTTGTCCCTTCCATGTTTGGACATTAAGCCCATTTCTGTAACTTGAACTACAGAGAAAAAAAATAGAGAGGGCACTCTTATTATAAGGCTAGGAGAAAAATAAATGTAAAGTACTGAGCAAAAAGTCTTAAATCTCTCAAAAAATATTTGGTACCAAGATCTATCGACCCTACTGAATGAATGTATTTTCAGCAAGGCTTAATTGTTATCCAAAAAATGCTGGTGGCCCATCCATAGAACAGCAAGGACCTATCCTAGAAATCTGTCAGCAGCAATCTTTGATCATGCATGACTCGAGGTGGAATATGTGTGTGATTAAGGATTGCTTGTATGGTGGAGGTTGTCAGTGAAATTCTGTCATTCACGTGAACTGCGTGAGCAGCTCAGAGCCTTATAGAAAGAGTGTACCACGTTGTGTTCCTGTTTTTTCTAAAACAACAAGAAAAAGAAGTTAGAGCTTCTGTTAACTTAGAATTTGAATGAAGCTGTTGTAGTCTATTGGCTTGAATTGTCCTTTGAAACCCAGAGCAGTTTTGTTGAGCATGTATTAGTTGATAAAATGTGTAGAGTAGGGAGAAAAAAACCCGCTTGTACTAAAAGGGAAACCATAAGCTTTTGGTCTCATTCAAATAAAATAGTCAAGGTGGATCTGCAATACTTGGTTATTGATCAGGAACTTCTGAAATTTTAGGACAGGAGAATCCCTCTGAAGAAATGTTTTAACAACTTGGAGGTTACCAGAAGCTCTGAAAGACAGTTCAGAATATATTTTCTGATGTCCAGAAATCTGCAAGTGCCAATTTTGTATTTTAACTCCTTCCTTTTACCTGACTATCAGGGAAGCGTGATTGAGGCTGACCTGACATGTCATGATGTCGACTTGCTAGGTGGGGTTCGCAGGGGACATTAACCTTGGAGTTATCGGTAAGACAACTTTCTTTCTCATTTCCTTCAGTAAGGTCAAAGGGTTGGTGTGGGATGGGAGGAGGGAGGATATGAGCTCCACAGACCTGAGCACTGGAATAGCTTTCCAAATCTGCCATTACCATGGAGAGATTTCAAGTGCGGAAGGTAAAGGTTGAGGTTAAATTCGTCCATGTTGAAGAGAGGCATGGCACAGGTTCTTGAAATTAATTTGAAAATAAAGATGACTTGCACTTCAGAAGAAAGGTGGATGCTCTTTTAGGGGTGCTGGAAACATAAAACATTTTGAACATTTAAATTTTTCCTCTCTAATTAAATCCAGGTATGGATTGGATTTCTTTCCCCAATTGTGGAAAAGCAAAGAATTTGCAGCACACTTCTTCAAAGCTTAAGAATGCTGTTAAGAAATGTGTCCAAGTAGATCTCTGGAAAATAATAAAATTTTGCCTTGGAAATAACAAAACTGGCATATCATGAGTTTGAATCATTTACATATTTAACATGATAATACTGAGAAGGCACTAATTGAGAGAGAATGGCTTTTATACCAAGGGACAGTTGTAGTTGATCCCATTATAAAATCCCGCTGGATTTTAGTAATCATCTCGTTTTGTGGAGGGCATATGTTGATTCTAGACAAACAAATACCAAAAGCTGAAGAACAGGTTTGCAAATCAAATACTTGGACATGTTGAATTCTCCATGGCACCTGCTCATCTTGCACCTTTCCTCAGCCAGCAGACTTGTCTTTTCCTGCTTGTACGTTCATGCAGTACTTGGAAAGGAGCAGAGAAGTTGGAAAAGCTTACTAGGCTAGAGGAGCATTCCAGGTGCAGTCATTGTTTTCCGTGGGACTGAATAGCATGCCAGTTCTGACACCAACTGCAGAAGAAGTGTGCCTGGTGAGTACAGGTGTTTTGTAAGGATTTTTCAGAAATGAAGTGTTTGTTTCATTCCAGATAAACTTTACTTGGCATACCCCAACCTGGGAACAGTAATGATCACACAAAGTCATCAATGTTGTTTCACTTCAAAGATCTTACACAGAAAAAAGAAGATCTCTTAATCCTGGATTTTCCAATCTGCATGTCCCGCAGAGCTACTGATAGTGAGTGTAGTGGGATGTGTTGCACATGCTCAGGTGGCCTGTCTCTGGGAAAGGAAGCAGATGGCAAGGTCCTTACAGGAGAAAAAAACCACTGAATGGATTGGCTTTTACACATGTGGGATTTGGAGATAGCTGGAAATAATGGGAATGGGACATGCTCCTTTCATACAACATCAGTCTCTAATCAGTATAGTTTATGAGTTCAAAACACAATGTCAGTATATATTTATGTGATCATAAGCTGCCAAATTGCATTAAATGCAGGGAAAAAAAAAAAAAAAGGAAAAATGAAAAGCAGACCAAATTCCAGTTCTGCCCTTGCTTCAGACACAAGCTTCACTTTTTTCCTTCCTTAGCACCAGTGAGCATACAGTCTTCTCGTTGGATTTTCCTGCTGAACTTCCTGCAGAGCTTATATAAATGTAGGATACAGTTTTTTTTTCTCTCTCGGTTTTCAAATCTTTACAGCAGCCTGTGAGAGGTGGTTGTATTTCTGTTTTAATTTGGAGGAATGAGTATCCATTGCATCAGCACCTGTTCACTTAACATTATTCTCTCTGACATACCTTCAGACATTTCAGATTTGGTGTGCAGAAGGTGCATATCCAGCTGGAATTTCAGAGGAGATGTGGTGTAAGCATTAATTTCATGATGGAAGAGAAATCTAATTCTGAAGAGCATTCAGCTGTCTTAGCAATGGAGGCCTCTTTCTGTTCTGAAGTTCCCCTGCAATGCTGCCTTAACTGCTGCAGAAAAAATGGAAGTGAAACATTGCATGGGCTAGAAGTCCTATGATTAAAAATAGTTGCAGTTCTTTAAAAAAGCCAAAACCCAACCACACAACCTTTACAAAAACCCAAAATCCCAAACAAGGAAAGCCAACGTGGCTGTGCCCACAGCACCCTGCAGACCGGGCACCTTTTCCTTCTTCCCCTGGGAAGGGCAGAGGAGTTGCAGTGGTGTCCTTGCAGGTAGGTGGCAGCTGATCAGGTTTGGGAAATACCCCACTAATGCAGCAGTTCAGGAGCAGCTGGATCATTTTTCAGTAAACATGAGTTACTGGCAGGGATGGCTCTAGTCCTCCATCAGATCTGCAGCCTCTTACCAAAGTGCCACTCCAGGAAGAGGAAAAAAACTTAATTCTTTTTGCTTTCTGTTTTTGCTGGTATGGGCACTTTTTAGGTATTTTATAATTGTTTCAGTGGGTGTTCTCTTCCCACCTTGGCTGTGTCCTTGATGCAGTATCAGGAAGGTCAGAGTTGAAAGGGCTGTGGTGAGGTGTTCACAGAACTCTGCTGGGAATCCAGAGATCTTGTACAGTGCTAAAAAATTAAGCCAGGAGAATATCAGCACACTAGCATTCTGCAAGTCAAGTTCAACAGGGTCAAAAACTGGAGGAGTGTAGATCATAAAAAGGTCCTTTAATAGCCAGATAGCTGAGCAGTAAGCTCATAAATAAAAAATTATGCTTACTCCAGAAAGTTGAGCAGCCACCTTTATTCTTCTGTTTCCGAACAGTTCTGGATTCAGTTCAAAATTTTTGGTGGACGCAGCTTTATAGATGACTCTTAACCATAACCATTTCTGTCAGATTTGTTTTTCTGCCCCACTGATGTTCTTTCAGCTATTATTTAGGGGTTCACTACAAAGACCCTATTAATGAATACCTAGTCGGTCTTTATGCTATACATGTTGGTTTAGATTTCTGTAGCTTTGATTTTCCAAATCTACAGCTGTACATTTGTAGGATGCTAATACATTGCATTACATCTAATAAGCAGTCTGTAGGCTTTTTGATAGAGCACTGCTGAGCTGAACATATAGGTCAGAGGAAAATTCAATTTCAGGTTGAGGAGTGAGTCTGTAGCAGTTCTCCTGGTGAACTTGCCAGGATTTCTCAGCTGCTTCTCATTCAGATCCAAAGTGATACTTGACCATCAGTGCTTTTCCCCTTGATACAACAAGGTTGCTCTCTGGAAGCAGTTCTTGCTACTCTGATACTGTAGAAACCAATAATTACGAGTAGAGACATTGGATTTAAGGTTCCTGAGAAATGAGGGTGCTTAAAGCCTTAATGGTGGCCTTGTAGCTTCTCACTTCTACTCTTCCTTTCCTCTCCCACTGTTGGTTGGATGTTCACCTGTACTTGTCTCCTCATGTGGAGAGAATGAGGAGAAAAACCTGGGTCTGTTGAGCCAACAAGCTGCTGGTGCAGATGCGAAGCCCTGTTGCAAGGTTTGAGATTTTTTGGATGGACCTTGCAGTTTTTCAAATGATTTTTTAATGTGGTATGTAAAGGTGAAAATATGGCAGGGTTCTTCAAATTTCTTTGATATTATTCCTGATCTACATGAAGTATGAGAACTTGAGTTAACAATTTTGTCAGCATTTCTAGATGATAAATGCTGCAGAGAAATGTAGGCATGCACTTAGGAGCTAATTTGCTCATAAAATCATTTTATGCAAAAAAATATCATTCTTCATTCATCATGTTTGTGAAGCATTAGAACATATATTTTCTTTAATGTTCTGGTAAACATGAAATCTTTTCTATGTTTCTTTCATGGCAGTTCATAGAAAATAAATGTGCTTTTTTCCCACTCTCCTTTTTTACTTGACTGACTCTTGCTTGTAAAGTTCTAGCCTTTTCTCTCATGTCAAATAGATGTTTTCATCTCCATGCCTTAGGAGTGGGTTCAGAAGGGTTTGCAGTGTAGCATGAAAAATCTAAAGGTCACAAATTAAATCTATTTCACTGGGCCAAAGTGAGGTCCATACAGGGAAGGCTGCACCTTCCCCACTGTGGGAGGCTGTGTGGCCAGAGAGCTATCTCCACCAATGTAGGTCATCTTCTTTCTTTCATTGGAAATAGCTTGAAAAAACCTTTCAGCATCTAGGCTGAGTTTTAAAATAGAAGCAGCTGAAGAGCATCAAATGTGTGGCTGTATCAGTAGAAGTTGCTGCAGTGAGATACAGATGTGCAAGTATTTGAGTAGCTCCTTGTGATTTTTCTGGTGTGAGATGTGTTCAGTGTGGGATGGGCAGAGTGTTTATTTATTCATATGGAAGAAAACTAATGTGGTTATTCAGGTCTTAATTGCTGTGATTAGCTTCACCCCTTCTTTGATTGAGGAATAAGTAGTAATGGAAATTTGCATTTCAGAAATACATGAAAAGCAGTGTTCTTCCATTATAGCAAAGTCTAGACTCTAGCATAAGGGTTTAGAGTCCGGTTTTGCAGTGGGAATAATCATCCTTCTCAGAGGCAGCACCTGGCATGTTTATTCCTTTAACTTCAGTAATTTTCACTCATTTGAACTTTTTATACTGATTCTGTGTTTTCTGTTCTCTAATTATACAAAGGCCATATATTTGAGTTCCTGGGATTCAGGTGTGATATCCTGACTTTCCGTGAAGATTATTTCTGCAGGATAGAGGTTTTTGGCATTCTGAAGAAAATAACTGAATTTTTGGGTAGATTTGTCTTGTTTGAACTGTCAAGTGCAACTGAAAGCAAGTGTCTGCAGATAGGATCTTCTGAGCAGTTCCTACTGAGACAGGCTCTTTTCAGTGCTTTTTTTATGTGAGTGAAGAGAGGAAGTGAATTAGCTCAGAAAGTTTTCTACTCTACTTCTACAGAATGATTGACCTTGGGAAGAAGAGGGGACACCAGACATTTAGGAAAACAGTTGTACATCAGACCAGTATAGACAGTCTTCTTCACTAATGGGCTTTATTCTCCCTTCTGAAGGTCTCTTAGTAATGAAGAGTGGAGTATGTCTCAGAGGTCTGTAATTTGTTTGAGCTGGCTGGAACAAATATTTTTAAGTACACACAGGTCTTTGAAAACAAAGCTGACTTCATTAATTTCTCACACTAATGCTCTATTTTCTCGTTTGGCCGCAGTGCAGGTTTTGTTCAGGTTTTGTTGAGAATGAGAGCTAGGGAAGAGCCAGGATACTGGTGTTGGTTACATCTCCTTGATATTACATGTGGCCATGTTTCCATACTTGGCTGGCAGCCTCTCCTTGGCAGAATGAGGAGCTACATTAAAGGAATCATAAAGAAGTTTCCAGGAGTTGAGCAGGAAGGCCTAAACAGTGAAATATGTAAAATGATTTCAGGTGTACAGCTTCAGATGTAGGCAGGTAGTGACCATTCCCCAGCTGAGGACAACTGCTGGCAAGTTACAGGTTTTCCTTTCAGTTAAAGAATACAATAATCTGGTGATAATGCCCTTATACAAGGAGAAATGAGTGAGGCATGTGAGATGCAGATAGTGGCTGCTGTTTCTACTAGGTTAGACAGGGAATAAAGCAAGTGACACAGATCTGTGTGGGTGAGTGGGGGAGTTCCACCCAAAGACTGGAAAGATGGTGGCACCCCTTGTGCATTACAGGATCTTGTTGAAGGACTGTTCCAAGTGTGCTCTGGAGGTGTCTGGCAGGCAGCATGCTGGAGGAGCTTGCTGTTTGACTTCAATCTCCCTGAAATATCTCTGAAGAACATATTTGGGCTGTGCTTCTGGAGTGGGTCATGTTGCTTTCCTGAAAATGTGCCCATCACAGAGCAGTAGACTCCACTTCTGGGCTGTGCATATCAGGCAAGTAAAGTCATCTCAGGTTTTTGAAGCAAAAATGTATGTGAAGTCTAAAACCCTGAATTGAAGTAAAAGTTTCCAGAGGAATTTTGCACAGGCAGTTAAAGGAGCACTTGCAGTAATATCCAAGTTGCATTAAAAGAAATCTGATGTAATCTGATGATGTAGTCTCAGTCTTCTGTGTTGTTATGTCTTAAATCTTTCTAAATATGATGACTAGGTAGAAAGTAGCAGTAGTATTTAGGTAGGGAGCAGAAAGCTGGTAAAGTTGTAAGGTTTTTTATAAGAAAGCAACATAAACTTTGTTGTTGTTGTTGTTAAGAGAATGCTTGGAGTGGGCTGTATCTTTCCATTTTCATCTCTTCCTCTCAGCTCTGTTAGTCCCACTAGGACTTTATCCTTTGGAGAAAGGATACAGGAGAAAACTGCTTTACAAGTGTATGGCGAAAATCACAGCAGCAGTGGAACAGCTTTTTCTTAGCATGAAATCCAAACCCAAAGTAGCAACTTGCTTGTAGGCTGGGTAACCAGGAGAGGAGTAGGAAGTACTAACACTAAATGATATCTGTGCTCTCTTCTGTTGCTGTTTTACTTTGAGCTCCTACAAGCTTGAAATGCAGAGAAGTTGTGTGTTTTACATCTTTTTAACCATTGTTTTTCTTGCAAAGCTCTAGTAATAAGTTAATTAACACAGGAAAGACCACAAGGATGTTTGGTGTAACTATTTTTTTCTATTTAAAAATACATGTTTTTCAGATACTGAGCTGGATCTGGCCATAGAGACTGTGAACTTTGCTCTTGATGTAACAGAAACATGGGGTACATAATTCACATTGATTCTCTATTGTCAGGTACTGTGTTGGTAGGTGAAAATTAGATAATGATGCCTGAATTGATTAATCCCTTGGGCATGGAGGAACTGCAGTGTATAAATATGTAAGAAGACTTCCAGGAGGAAGCGTGGGACTGGCAGAGCCAGGTGGATCTCAAGCAAAGACAGACTCCTTTTTGATGCACAGAGCCTCTGCTTGTGTTAGCAAAAAATTCTTCTCTGTTCCAAACTGAGACCACAAAACCTTTAGTGAGAAAAAAGCCCACAATCAGACTTTAATACCAAGAGCCTGAGAATGATTGCAGTTACTTACAGAGATAGGATTGCTTGATGAAAATTGAGATGTAAGTGTGATTAGATGTTCATTTGCTTGTTACACTCATGGTTCAGTCCTGTCATTGAAACAGTTGAGCCAGTGCAGGTGTCTTACAGCTGCCTGTAGGAAGATGGCTGGTGGCAGAATGAAGGGAGAAGCAAAAGCCTATGGCTGTGTAAATGCACACTTTTTTTTTTCTCTATTAGTTGTCTAAATAAGCTATTTTAGAAACTATAGTTATTAACAGCAATCAGAAATCAGGCTCTGAAGACGTTAAATCTCATTTTTATATCTTCAGTACACGAGAGCCTGGACTCCTTTATCTACTAATAATGTTTTAGCTTCCATTCTCATCCCATCTCATAATCCCTGAAGAACATTCATGATGCTGTATGAATTGAGTTGGTAAGTTACCTCTCCTTGTACGTGTGCAGAAGTTTGATTGCTGGCTTTCCTGTAAGGATTTCAGGACTTCATTTATGCCATCAGGTATTACAGCCTCTGCACACACACTAGGATACTAAAGCTGTGGCACAGTATGAAGTCAGTTGGAGCCTGGATATGCTTTTAAAATTACAAACATCTAGCAAAATTCCTATTTCCCTGTAGGTGACTCTTGGCCTGTGGCAGTGCTGTGGGTTGTAGCCTGCAGGGCACTGCTGCTCTTCACTGCCTGACTGATGTAGCTGCTGGCTGATGTCTGGCAGAACAGGAAACAGGTGGAAAGAGATTACTAGAACACAAGTATCAGTCACATCCTGGATTCTTGTCCTGGGTACCATGCTCTTAAACTTGTTAGAATAATACCTGGAATAATCAAGATATGCTCCACTACTTAAATCTAGTTTATTTTTAGCCCAGTGGTTTTTGAATTGAAACTGCTCTGGCAAAACTTGTTTTTGAAGTATTTATAATTGCTTCTTACAGAGTTTCACACAAATTTCAGCCGAATCTGGACTGGAGGAATTTGGGCATACCAGTATATGGCTGCTCAGTGCCCCTTTGCAACCTTACACTGGGGAAAAAATAAAAGAAGTAATAACTGACAAGTAGAGAAGTTGGACAGATTATATGACTCCTACTTATTGCTATATTTTTTGAATATTTTTCCTTTTCTAGGTATTTTTTTACATTTCCTGGACTTGGGCTTTGTCTCTCTCAATCACTTATGGTTCATCATGCACCACTAGTCAGCATGGTCAGAAGGCTTGGCTCATATTTACCTCACAGTTTAGAACTGATTCTCCTTGCAAACATTTAAGAAGAAAAAAAAAGGAAACTAGTATTTCACATCTTCCTGGTTTTCTGTATTTTAAGTTGAAGTGATGAGGAAGCTGTGTTTTAATGAGCTTTATTAGTAGAGGTGAGATAGAGAAATGTTTGTGTAACTGCTCATTATATTTGTCTGAAAATGCCTTTTTGGGTGTCACCTGACTCTCAGTGCCTTCTCAGGTACCTGCTGCTTTGCAAGGCTCAGGTGGAATATTTGTAAGACTGACACAACAAGAGAGGCAGAGGAGGATAAAAATCAGTTGTGTTCTCAGAAGTGGAGCTCAGTGCCTGCTTTTTTCACCTGTGATTTGGGTTGGGAGAAGAATTGAACCAAATAGTTCTGGTGTTTTGCCCATTGATACCTGGTGAAGAGCAGCACAGAGCTGCATGACCTGGCTGAAGGAGGGCAGCCCTTGGGAGCTGGAGAGAGGTAAGGCATTGGTGCACCTTTCCCTTGCTCAACCCTTGCTTTCTTTGTGCTTGACCTATGCCTGCAGCCTCTCTCTCTTTGGTCACAAAGGCGTCAGGCCCTATACACCTGCATCCTTTCCAGTTTCTCTCAGGGAAGTTCCTGGTCTTGCAGAAATCCAAACAAAAAGTGTAGCTTTGCCTGCAGCTTTTCAGCTTTTATATGTTTTGCCACAGAGGTCTGTGCTTGTCTGTGTTTCCACTTCATGTGTGACCCTTTCCTCTTTGGGCTTGGACCTTTTCCCCTTTTCATGATGGCTCTTCAAGGCTTGGTCTTCCAGCCTCCTACCTGGCTTATGTTCACAACAAGTAAAATATTTACTGTGCTTTTGTTCATTTTTGGTGGGTTCTGTCCATGAATAGGACCTCCTGACATCACTCAGAGTCCAGGGTAATGTCTGAGGTGTGGCAGTAGTAGGTGATGTTTGAGGTGGTGTTGTTAGAGGTGATTCTGCTTCACTGACTCTAAAAACCTTCCCATTCTGTTGAGGTGTCCCCATCTCTGTAGTCCTGCCTTCCTGGCACTGCTGAGTTGGAAGAGTTTCCATCTTCCAGAGCATTACCAGAGGCAACAGGAGGGACGAGATCAAGCCTTTTTTGGCATTGTGGTTTTGCTCTGTTGTCTGAGCCCTTTCTGATACAAATTGCATGTCTTGTCACCCAAGAGTTTTAGGTCCAGAAGTCAGCTTGGTTTGAGTGAGCTTTAGAGTTTTACATCAGCAACACTGATGGCAGGACCCCATCAACCTTCACAGCTTCTTCAAACAGTTATTTTTTGGTTGCTTCCATTTGAGGCAAGTGATTTTCCTCTGGGTTCTTTGATCTCTGGTCGCTGGCATGTGCTGGATCATCAGCCTGCCTTAGTTCATGCCTCTTGATCTCTTCAGGCTTCATTCATTTTTTAGAGAGACAGGATGTTGTGATCACAGTTCTTGAATCTTAAAATCTCTAGTTTCTCTGGAATTGGCTGCTTTGTGTTCAGGGCTTTTGGCTGTTAGTCTCAGAAGACGCTCTTGGGGAGTGTGGTAGTGCACTGCCTCCTGCAGTAGCACCTTGCTGGTGACACCTTGACAGGTAACATCACTTACACTTGCATAAGCAACACAAAATCTTGCAGCCACTTATTTGTCATTCACAAGAGTACATCAGAATAATTTAAGACTTTCAATCCTTGCCTTGTCTTAAAAAAAGAGTAAGCAAACACCAGTTAATGTCACTGCTGCATAATGTTATGAATTGCCTGAGCAGATGTTAGTGAAGTGACTGTTGCATTTTATCTCATCTGCAGGATGTTCAGGTTGACCCATCTCTGAACAGTTTGTCTCTTCTTAATGGCCAGTTTGGAAAAGATGATGATCTGTCCCACAATAGCTGCGATTTCTTTTTATTCTGCGTGCTTAAGAGAAGCATCTAAAAAATAGCAGGAGGAACAGAATTAAAAAGAAGAAAGTCTTACTGCTAAAGTCAAGAAATGTGCATATTCATTATAAACCTCTAAACTGGTATTCAAAAACTGAAGTGTAAAAACAGCTGAAATCAGCTCTGGCAGTATGTCACATTTCCTTTAGTGAGCTAAAGCAGGTAGCTCAGGTAAACATGACCTGCATTCTTGTTTCCAGATTCAGTCGAGATATAGCTTACAGATAATTGTATGATGCAAAGAGTTGTAGCTTATTTTGAAAAAAACCCAGTAAGGATCTTTCCAAGTCTACCTCAGTAATTTGGGATATTTGATGGCATGTGAAGTAGGTGACTTTGTTTCCATTACCTGTGGTTTTATAGAGAGGCAGAAGGATGGTGTAACACCTGCTCATGCTCACTGCAGTTCTGTAAACAGTGTGTGTGAGAGTTGATTAACTATTTGCATATTAATATTACTACCTAGCAATCTCAAATTATTCACCGCGTTCATGAAGAGCCTTTCCTGAGATTGTGAATTATGTTTTATTCATGTTTGCTGCTTTTGTATCTGCTGAATGCCAGCTCCCTCTTTTCCATGGGCTAGGATTGCAGGATCTGTGCTCTTTGTTTTAATAACTTTCTCCTCTTTGAAATGCCATTATTTCTGGTCTGTTTTTAGATGATGAAGGATAGACACTGTGATGGGCACTAAAGCATGGACTTGAAGTGTGCAGTCTGGTGGCAGGTACTCCTTTCTGGTCCTGGTGGTCTGATGTGTCTGAGGAAGGCTTAGGTGCTGTGTGCCTTAGCTGTGGTTCTCTCCATTGATTAATTTCAGTGTTGATTGAAATGTTTGTCTTTATTTATAGCATATCCAACAGCTATGTTGCAACAGAGGAGGTAAGTTTAGAGCTTGGGGCTGGGGGTGAAGGGTTGGCAACCAAGCTCTGGATAATTAATCTGTTTTGGTTTTTTTCTGATACAGTCCTTAAAGTTTATGGACAGATGTTGGATTTATGGACATCTGTCAGATTGATCAGACAGCTGCTGAAACCATTCCAAAATGGCAAGAAACAGGGCCTTTATTATGTATTGTATGGGGAGGAGAAGAGGCTAATTTGAGAATTAGAATTTTAACGATTCTTGCAGTATTAATTTCTCCTTTAAGATACAGACACAGATGCAAATTCACCAATCTGTTCAGTGAGACATTTTTTCCTATTCATTTTCCTCATTGAGAATTAGTGTTAGTGTAATACTTGTTGCTAGAAACTATTGAGCTGGTCATGCTCATTTTTCTCTGCTGAGCTCAGTGAGTTTTGCTCTCCACTCTGTGATGGAGGATTGCTGGTTGCTGTTAGCTGAGCTTTGAAGACAGGAATTCCTGGGTTTGGTAAAGTTTAGGACATGTTCGTTCTAAAGCCTAATAAAAGCATTAGCTAATATGTATCTCAATTCTCTGATGTGGGGTATAAAGGACTTGCCTGTCAATACATCTGAATTACCTTGTTTTGGCAGGTAATTAAGTCTGGATCTCTTTCTTAGCTAAGAAAGCAGTCTCAGATGTGCTTTGCTAGGCAGAATCATGTGTAGACAGCAAGGTTTTATTATCTGTGAGGAAAAATGCATTATAAGAACATGAAATCTAGATGACCTTAAATGCAAACAAATAACATTTTATGAGGTATGGTATATTAATGCCATACTTGGATGTAGGAATTCCTGAGCAGTGATTTTGTTTTAATGGTCAATAAAGCTCTGTGTGCAATCTGTACTTCTGCAGGAAATGTGAAACATCCCAGGGATTGGCTGCCTGCCTGAAGAACCCCAGCACCTGCCTTTCATGGCAAGTGACCTGAGCATTGATGGTAGCAGATCAGGTGGGTGTGTTGTTACCTGTATTTGCAGACTTTTCTTGTTCACTCCATTGTATCAGAAACTGCACGTGCCTTGTACAATCTGTTTGGCCCTCTTGTAATGTCCAGTTTTCCTAATAAACATCTTTTGAAGCCTTTGCTTTGTGGCTGATTTCCAAGGGTCCAAGTTCCCATGTGTTAGGTACACCCTTCTGGTATATTCTTTGGATCGTGCAGGGAGGAGAAGAGAAACTCATAACTGCTTCTTTGGAATAAAAACCTTATTTGAATCTGCTACGTCCACACAAGAGCTTTGCTAGTAGTTTCTCTGTTTTGAGTGTTTCCTTGGAGTATCCTGATGCTTAAGATCAGACAGAAAACCATTGTAAGCAAAATCAAAGAAATTTCTCATGAAGAAAAATTAATTCTGAATGTTGGTTTGGGAAATGATGATGAAACAAATGGGAAGTTGTGATCTTGGGCTTTTGTTCCTGTGAAGTGCCGAGTCCTGTGGGGAAACTTCAGCCATATGAAGGTGAGCTACCTCGCACTTACATGAATACCAAGAGTTTGGCTTTGCCTTGGCTTGTTAGTTTTTGTTTCAAAGGAGGACTGTGAAGAGAGTAGGATGCACCCAGTGGTGTGTTTTCAGTATTCCTCCATTTGGATCTTTCCAGGGAGGATGGAAGGTAGCCTGTGTGCCTGTGCAGATCTGCTTTCAAGAGGTGAAAATTCATGTGCATGTGTGTATTGACTTCAAAATCCCTTTTTTTCTATAGTGGCGTTCTGGCATGTCCTGGAGATCAATTTGGCTTTGTTTTTCAGTTCAGCTGGGCAGACATTACCAGAATCCCTCAGAAAGACACTCTTTTTTCCTATGCTTAATCCTTTTTACATGCAGCATTGTACTAATCTTGCTGAATAGCAGGAATGTACAGTCTCCTAACAACAGCTACTGCAGAAGTGTAAATTAAGAAGCTGGCATGAGGTTATTTTGGAGACTTGGCCATGAAAACAGGATTAGAGTTAATCCTATAACAAGTATGTTTGCCAACTTAAAGAAACATCCAAAACCAAACATGTTTGGCAACTTAAAATCCAAAAGTTTTGATGTTTGATTCAGCTCTAACCCTCCTCAAACGAACAAGATTTTCTCGAATGTCTCATTTTGGCCCATTGTGGTGTCAGTGCTGTGTGTGCAGTCCCTGAGCACAGCCCCTGGTGTGCTCTGCTGGCAGGCTGTTTGATCCCTGGAAACAGGATGGAGTGATGGTCCATTCCATCAAAATTCAGTGAATGTCTCCTATTATGGAAAATGGTTATACCTGTGAATAACCAAGCAAATCACTTTCATGGGGAGAGAAGAGAGACTTTTCAACTAGGACTGGCCTGAAGGAATCGTTGGCTACAGATGAGGAGCCATCCCCAGCCCTGCGAGTCCACCAGGACAGGAATAAACTTCTTATGTTTGTGTTTGATTGTGTGAATTCCTGCTTTTTCTAAAGGTACCAGTGAATTGGAAATTAATCTCATGTGTAAGTTGTATTTGTGTGAGACCCCACCTGCAGTGCTGCATCCCCCTCTGTGAGGTCCCCGACACAAGGAGGACGAGGAACTGCTGGACAGAGTCTAGAAGAGGCCGTGGAGATGCTCTGAGGGCTCCATGGAGCCCCTCTGTTCTGGAGCCATTCTGGGTGATGTTCACCTGGAGAAGGCTTCGGGGAGACCTCAGAGCCCCTTCCAGTGCCTAAAGGGGCTCCAAGAGAGCTAGAACAGAGTTAGATTCTCAGTATTTTATTTTTTTCTTGCCCCTGACAATTTAACTTGATCAGTCATAGAGAAAATTCTTCGTGGCATGCAGTTCTTGCATTTTAAAAATTACCAAGCAGCTCCTTACAGGTGATTTTATTGCCACCTGCTGGAGTTCAAATAAAAATTCAGATTTATTTTTTTTTTTTAATACATATACTTTGGCTACCTGAAAAGCCCCTGGATGATGGCAGGTGCATTAGAGATGTACTTAAAGAAATGCAGGCTAACCTGTCCCTTAGCAAACCACTCTTTGACTCATCATTTTGTTTGTAAAGATCAACAGAGAAAACAACTGAATTTTGTCTTTATAAGGAAATCAGAAAAATTTGACAGAAGACAGAACTGGAAAACTGCGTGCAAATGTCACTTCTGTCAGCTGAGGGGGCAGATGCAGCCTGGGCTGCGGTGCTGGGAACGGGGACAGCACAGAGACAGGGCAGTGCTGGAAAACTCTGACTGCAGCTCCAGAAACAAATGTTTCCAGACAACTGCAGCAGCCTGGGTGATAATTTTGGGGATTTTTGCATGCCTGGGCCTGCCTTTCATCCAAGAGGGGCTTTGGAATGGAACTGGACCACTCTGCAGTATAAATTTGTTACTAATCCTTTCTCCTGAGCTGTGCTGCTCTTAACTCCACTGGTCAGACTCTGCAAGAGCCAAGGCTGCTGGCAGCCTGGATCACTGGGAGTTGGTTGTGTCAGTGCTGTTGATTTTTGGGTGACTGTGGAAGGTGTGCCTGGGAAGCACACTCTGGCCAGGATCACTAAAAATTAGCTTGTTGTCCCACTGTGACCTGGGGGGTGTACCAGGAAAGGGAGTGCAAAGTTTCCTGGCATGGATGGCTTGGAGGAACCTGACCCACCTGCAACTGATGTAAAAATGTTAAACTAAAGGACAGCAGGTGACAGTGATTATTTTTGTGTTGATAATGTCATAAACTATCAGTTGTGATCTAGTTTAAACGTGTGCCCTGCGATCACTCCCAGTGCTCCAGAGATTTATGCTTGGTTTCTGCCTTAGACTTCACTGTGGTTTCTGCTTCTCATTTCTGATGCTTTTTCCTGTATTTTCTCTGTGCAGCTTCTTTTTGCTTTATGATGAAATGGATTTCCTACAGAGTCTTGCAAAACACGAAAAGTAATAAAATCTCTTTGGTCATGACCTCCCCAGAGCTTTACACACCTCAGGTTTTAGCAGTAGTTACTATAGACCCTCTCCCTGTCCCTCAGGGACTGTGTCTCCAGAGATGGGCTGGATTTGATGAGGAGGGAATACAGAGGAGGCCACAGAGATGCTTTGAGGGCTGGAGCACCAGTGCTGTGGAGCCAGGCTGGAAGAGCTGGGGCTGTTCAGCCTGGAGAAGGCTCCAGAAGATCTCAGAGCCCATTCCATTGAGAGGGACTGGAGGGACAGGACAAGGGGGAATGGCTTCCCACTGCCAGAGGGCAGGGTTACATGGGATATTGGAGAGAAAACTTTCTCTCTGAGGGTGGGGAGGCCCTGATACAGGGTGCCCAGAGAAGGTGTGACTGCCTCTGAATTCCTGGAAGTGTTCAAGGCCACTGGACAGGGCTTGGAGCAACCTGGGATAGTGGAAGGTGTCCCTGCCCATGGCAGGGGCTGGAGTGAGATGATCTTTAAGGTCCCTTCCTACCCAAACCATTCTGTAATTGTATGTGGTACAGGAGCTGTGGGGCTCTCCGGGATGAGGAAGGCTTTTGGAGATCTGGAGTGTGTTGTGCATTTTTAGGACAAATGCATAAAGCAGCAAAAACAAGGACATGGCATGCTAGGGCACGTGCTGTGATGCAGGGTGGGAACTGGGACCACATCTGCTTTCCAGGGCTTGCCCTGCCTTGGCACGCAGCCTGCCGCCCTCCTCCATGGCTTCCCCTTTCCTGGAAAAGAGGTGTTGGAGCTGGGTGTCCCTGGGCCCTGCTCAGGTGTGGTCCTGAACCTCAGTGAACTCCCATCATCCCCTCTGTGAAACCACCCACCTCCACGGGAGGGACAGCTCCCCTACCTGAGTATTGTCTGCTGTGATGATCTGGCTCGTTATCTGTCTGCCACGGCTGCTGTCATTGCCTCCCACATCTGAGCTCTATCACTGAGCTCCCTCCTACATCGAAACTTTCAGAGCCTTCAAGGGAGGTCTTCACACTGAAATTCGGTGAAATCTGGTTATTTCTGTGCCCTGGCTGCCTCAGCTGGGAGCCTGTAGCTCTGCCTGCCTTTTGCTTTGGTGACTCCCAGTCTGGGGGTTTCCTGGCTCCTTGCACCCTTGTGCAAAGTGGAGACACCTCCTATGGGGCAGCAAGTGTCTCTGATCAGATTAGAGATCCTGAGGCCCCTGGAGTGCATTGAAATACTTGGGGAATTATGATTTTAATATGTAATTGCTCTCATCTTCCTCGTGCAATGTGGGAATGGTTTCATGCTCCCTGTGTACCAATGCCTGGTGCTGTGGGGGGTTGGCATCCCAGCTCACAGCTGGGCTCCCGTGAGAGCAGCCCTGGGGAGACCCAGTCCAGCCCCAGAGTAAATCCCTGCTGGGGCTAGTGCTCTGGTTTTTCTCTTTATTTATTGCTTATTAGCACAAATAAGTGTTTTCCCGGTGGGTGGAAAGTATGGCCTGTGGCTGCTGTGGGATCTGCCCAGACAGAGATGGATATATTCATATGTAGATTAGATAGGCATGTGCTAAAGGCAGGGAGGCCCCTGTTCCAGGCAAAGCCCAGCTGGAGCCTGTGCCTGGAGAGCTGCCCAAGCCAGGCCCTGCAGGCAAAGACCTCCTCTTCCAGTGTGCTCCCTTTCAACCCTGCTGTGGTTTTCTGTGACTCAGTGGGCTGGATGTCCTGGAGTTTGTAGAAGCATGGGACACACTGTGTTCCTGCAGGATGAACACAGGAACCAGCTCACCTCCTGAGCAGGGATATCCCTAAGCTGCTGGTCCAAAGAAGCTCTTCCCCAAGGACCAGCTTTCCTCAGAAGCTGGGCTGGGGACAGCTGTTCCCACCTGCAGGCTTTTGAAGGATTCTCTCCCTCTCCTGGTGGAGGTGTATCCCTTTGTACAGGCGTGGCTGTGGGAGGGCTTGGCACTGCAGGAATGGCTCTGGACTGCTGGTTCCTCCTGAGCAGCAGGGTCCTGGCAGGAGGGAATTGCTGATGGGATAATGTGAGCAGTGATGATGCTCCTTCCAGGGAGATTTGTGCAATGGAGATGCTGTGACCTGAACACACAAGTCCAGTGCATGGCTGGAGGCAGGACATGACTGTTCTCCAGCCAGGCTGAGAGCTGCTGATGAGAACCAAGTGGGAAGGTTTTTGACCTGGGATCTGATTGCTTGGCACACTCAGAAACCTCTGAACAGGACAGGATCTGTGTGTCCTCTCAGAGACACTGTTTCATTGAAGCATGGCTTTGGCATCTCCTTGCCATACGAGCACAGGACCCCTGCTCCTGCTCTCCTGGCTCTCCAGGGCAGAGGAGCTCCAGCCCTGTGCTGCCCCAGGCCTTTTGGTTACAGGCTTGGAGGGTGTCCCTCTCCTGCTTTGGGAGGTTGGTGTGAAGCAGAGACACGTCCTGGTGGTGCCATTCCTGAGGACTGGCTCAGTCAGCAGTGGCTGGGGTTGGTGCTGCTCTCCCAGGCATTTCCACTGAACGCTTCTGTGGGGAGGAGAGCGATGGAGCAGGTTGGATCAGCAGCCTGAGTCCCATGTTCATTATCCCTGTAACATCTGTGCAGGACTGTTGCAGCCATCACATGTCATAGATGTTGTCTAACTGTGACAAATACCGTTTACCCAAGACAGTGGGGCTAGAGAAATCCACCAGTCTTGGCTGGTTAGAAATCCTCAATGATTGTTCCTAGTGAGGGAATGACTTTGCAAGCTCCCTAGGACACACATCCAGAGAAACCTCTGTGGCCTGCAGGGCCAGGCACCCTGGCACTGTGCAGGGTGGCTGCTGTGAGGAGCCAGCAGGAACAACCTAATATCACCCTTGCACTAGCTAGGACAGTGACTAGAGGCCCTATCCTGGGGAGGGCATGAGCCCTGTCCTGTTGCTGCCCTGGAAGCAGGGGACAGGACACAACTGGCCATCTGTGTTCTTGGTGGCTGTCAGGATCTGCAACACTTCCTGAGAGTCCCTGGGTCCTCACAGCTTGTGGCAATCACTAACCCGCCTGTTCAACTGCTCAGGGGTTGTGGAATTCAGCACAAGCCACTCCTTGGCTGCAGCTTTTTGCTCTCAGTTACTGGTTTCTGAAGGTTCGTGGTAAATACACATCGGGGCTGAGACAGAGCTCAGCCTGGCTGCAGTCAGCTGGGCTGTGCCAACTGTAGGCAATGCTCATTGCAGGCGTAACAGCCTGAGGTTTTGCTTTTTAGTATCATTTCTTCTTACTTCTTTTTAAAAACAAATTGTACAGAGAAGCTGTAAAATAAAGCAGGTATTGTTCATGTTCATATTTTGTCTCTTCTTTTGACTGTCCAGGTGATTTGGGGTGAAGTGAAATCAGAACAGACGTGAGTTTGGGGGAGTTCCTGACGCAGGGTAGGATCTTAAAATATTTTCTGTGTAGTCCTGACATGTTCTGCTCAAATGCTGTGGTATAGCATCCTGGGGAGGGTGGTACTGCGTATCAGGGAGGAGGAATTTGATGATTTTTTAGGTCTACAGGAATAGAAGTAGGACAAATGCAAATGTGCCAAGTGAAAGGATGGTCCCTTCACAGAGTGATTTTGCACCATCCTGGGTCTGGAATGTGACATCTTCCAAAAAGACACTTCTGAAAACTATTATAAAATGCATTTGCCCACAAGGCTCCTGCTACAGCCATCTTTGTACTGGCACATCTGCCTGATCTAAGGTTTCCAGAGACCCTTGGGAGCATTCTGAGGAGCTCGTGGGAAGGTACAGGTGGTTGATGTCAAGCAGCAGATAAGGAAGGCTCTGCCTGAGCAGTACCTGCAGTGGGAACAAGCTGGGACTGTGGCCAAGGAGGTGCAGGAGCTGCACAGGAAGGCTGAGGAAGCCTGCCTCATGGAGCCATGCCCTCCCACATGCTGCTCCTGGGATGACAAGTTGGCAAACTATGGAAAAGGTGTAGGAATTGATGTGGAAAGCAGGAATCAGCAGAATTAGCTGCAGATGAAACATGAGGAAAGTATTCCCTGTCCTGTAGCTGCTGTGTGCCTCCGGGAGAGACTGCTGGGTGCACTTGGCCAAAGGAGACCTTTCCTGTCACTGTCTTGGACAACTCAGGTGCTCCTGTCACCTCTGCTAGTCTTGTGCCAGGCCAGCTTGTTCTTGGTCATTGTCTGGCCACGGGCTTCAGGACTTCAGACTGGCTTTCTGATGTGAGCACGAGTCTGTCTCTTGCCAGGACAGGGACAGAGACCTGTCCCTATGGTCTGTGTCCCACTGGGTCTGGAGTGCTCTGCTGCTTGGTGGTTCCAACAAGGACCGGGGAAATCCTGGCTCTGGTGCATGCAGGGATGTGATGGGAGGACAGTGACAGATTTGCCACTGTAGAGACCTTCCAGCAGCTCCTGGGCTGGTCTGGGAGGTGCCCACAAGTCAGGCATCAAACAGCACAGGGTTATGCTGCATCCAGAGGAAGAGGCTTCCATAGGGAGAGGAGACAAACTCACACGGAGGTTGCACTTGGATCCAGGCTGATGTACAAGCAGAGTCAGGAGACAAGGAAGCACCAGGATGGGGTGTGCAAGCACGGCACATGCAGCCCTCCAGAGCCCTCCAACACCTGCACTCGTGCCCTCAGCAGGGCACAAGTTCTTCATCTTTTGTGCCAGCCTTGATGGGCAGCGGGAGGGTTTTTATCTTCTACTCCCAAGGCATTGACACTTCGTATGTTTATCCCAGGCAGGTACTTGTCAAGTGGCCTTGGGGTGTTGATGTTGCTGTGCTGTGGTGGAAAGCTGGCAGGTGCTGGGAGATAAAGGAGTGGCTGTGATTTCCTGCACTGAGGAATGAAAGGATGGTTGCAGGGAGGAAATCTCTTGCTGCTTATGCTACAGAAATTGTTAGCTCTGCTTTAGGCGGAGCAAGTGGGAGGGATAAATGCTGAGGACAAGCTTATGTGATTGTAGTTCAAAGTCAGCCGCTGCGATTTGAAAAACTTACTTGATTTAGGAGCAGCACTGCATGATGGCCAGTGGAATGTAGACAGTCACATGAGGCTCTTGGATAACAGAATCCCAAATTACAGGAGCTGTGATACTTCACATTTAAGGCCCACTAGCCCCTGAAGTGTCTCATTCTTCCTCACAGATGCCAGAAGAGAAGAGCTGAAATCCTAGTTTTAAATGAGGACACCAGAAAGCACATTACAGCAGCCACCTGGTGTGAGGAAGGCACCGGTGCTGGGATGCAAGATATGTAACACATCCCCAGTGTCAGTGTCCTGTGGTGCCGTGTACTAAGGAATGTTGAAGTCTGATTAGTCAGATAAGTGGTTCAACAAATAACACAAGGCCTTTTGGAATGAAGTTACAGGCCTAAAAGCTAAAGGAACATTTAGAGCTGGCTCAGGAAACAGAGGGGCTTTGGAATGGCTGAAAGCAAGAAAGGCGATTGCTTTGTGCAGCAGAGAAAAGGGAACCCACAAGAGAAGAGACTTTTGATGTGGCCTGGTTTGGCAGAGAGTTGATTCACCTTGTGCAAGGGCAGTGAAATGACAAAGTCATGCAGTAGTGTTTGATGGAAAATGAAAACATAAAGTCTTGTTAAAGAACAGACCACAGGGTCCAATACTTACAGAAGGTTTGAAGCCTGATTGAAGATAACACAGTGGACTCCTCTACCTTTTTTTATTAAAGCTCTGATACTGCAAGTGAGACACCAGCAGTGTAAGAAAAGTGATCTTGATTTTGTCCAGACAGCAGGGGCTCTAAATTTGACTCAGATGCTGGAAACTAAGAAAAGTGCTCAAAAAGAATATAAGGCGTGTTTGCAATGCTTTTAAGTCCCTGTCCTGTCCATATAGTGATGCTGTCTGTAGCATCTGTTTGAAGCAGGTAAACTTGCAGGGAGGAGTTCAGAAAGGAGCAGTAAAGATAACAGAAGTTAAGGAATAACTTTTGTGAGAGAAGTGGCTGAATAGATCAGGAGAACTCAAACTGCACAGAAGATGCCTCAGGAGTGTGTTCAGGATTATCTCATTTGGACTGAAGAGCTCAAATCTCCCATTTACCTCTTTCAGAGTATAAACTGGGGATGTCAGAAGAAACTGGTGGATGTGAACCAAACCACAGCTGGTCCCTTCTCTTGGCACACAGTGAAGCACACAGACGTGGTTGGTTGGGTTAGCATGGAGTGTGAGGGCTCACATGTTCTTGGAAAATGATCTGAGAAGAAAACCCTGTTAACACAGACAACATCTCCAGCCCAGGAGCCCCTGAGCCCTACATGGGTTGCAGGGAAATGTCCTTTGGGGAAACATCACAAAGTGCTGCCTTCGTGATACTGGCCAGCTGAGCTGCTTCACAGAGGCAGAGGATGCTGTGACCCTCATGTCACCCCATGAGAACACTGAAATGTGAAAGCTGACCACTGCCAGTGGTGGGGGAAGACGCAGCCTGTGCAGCCAAGAGCCAGATGAGAGAGCTGGAGCTCCTCCAGCTGCCTCCTCTTCCAGCTGATGGAGGAGGTCAAGGCAGCAGCAGGAGGTCTCCCAAGTAGCCTGCATGCCAGGGAAGGCTGCCTTGCAGGGAAGTGGGTCATGCTCTTCTCTGCTCTGGGGGCCACAGCCCAACATGTGGCAGAGCACAATGTCTACATGTGCAGTAAGAACTTGGAGAAGAAAAGCCTCTCCCCCAGGGACTGCAACCCTGGGCCATCGAGAGGTGGGCTAGACAATGCCACGGCCAAGCTGAGCTGGTTTGGAGCTGCTCCATGTGGGAGGGTGGACCGGTGACCTCCAGGGTTCCCTCTACAGCACTGCTGTAATTCTGTGACTTGTCCCTTTGGCTCAGACACGGGCTCAAGAGGAGTGTGAGAGTGAGAGAACGGAGGGCTCAGCTAACCCAGGTTAACAAAGCTCCTCAGGCAGCTGAGACCCCCCTGGGGTGGGTGTACAAGGTGTACACGGGTGTTTTCAGGCTGTCCCCTGCCTGCTGCCTGGGTAGAACCAGCCCTGAACACATCCTGCAGTACCAGACCTGTGGCACCTGAGCTGTGTTATTGCCAGGCTGCGGAGATGGTGCCTTGTCTGTGAGCCCACTTCTTACCTGGAGGACACCCAACCCTCATGTCTCAGTCCGCAAACAGTAGCTTTAACTGCATGTTTTCCACAATGTTCCTCTACCCCAGACATCTCCAGAGCCATAGGAAGTTGGTTCTAAGATGACAGCTTGGATAAATGAAGGTGTATTGTAACCACACTATGTTAAATAATGCAGCATATGGACAGCATGGAAGTTAATTTTTAAAAGGTTTGTCTGCACTAGTTCCTGATTGCTTTCTCATCTGTGGCATATTCTCTGACCCTCTTCCTCTCCATGTTACTCAGATGCTATTGTTTCATGAGAATTTCTTAGAGTTATTGCTACTTTAATGTGGCTTTTTCCTATATATAGTCACTGTTGATTTCTTTCTGCATTAAAAATAAGATTATTGTGTAATTTTTCAACATAATGTCTTGGTTTCTTATGAGGGAAGAGCCATTGAGTTAAATTATTGATGAAGGTAACATTACCCCTGCTAGAAAGTGCCGTGACAGCCAGTTAGTATATCTGAATTTCTTAGGATTGATAACGGGGTTTTATCATTCCCTCAGTGCTGACCTGGAGCCCAGGAGCTGTCACGTGCTGGGTCACTGTAGGACAGGGCCAGTCCAGTGGAGCAGCAGCTCTGCTCCCATCACATCTCCACCCTCCAAGGTTTGAGTTACCACGTGAAGATTCTGAAGAAGATACTGGGATGAAAGGAGGGATGGTCCAAGAGGTGCACTTTGGGGATGGGCAGCCAGGAGGGGAGGAGGGAACTGGCAGCACGAGGTCTGGCCAGCTCAGCCATCCCAGTCCCTGCACTACCAGGGTCAGTTGTCCTTTGTCCAGGCTCTTGGTGGAGAAGCTCCACTCCAAGGGTGGACGCTCATGGCCAGAGCAGAAGGGTGCATGGAAAAGGGCAGCCTGGATGGGTTCATCCCTCATCCACTCCTGTTAATAACCAGTGCTAGTGTGGAAGATGTAATGTGGAGCAGGCAGTGATTTGAAAAAGGCATTAAGTGATGAGAAACTGGCTGGTGCTCTTTGACCTCATCACACCGCTGCCAAAGCTCTGAGACAAAAGGCAAAACCAAGGTGTAAGCTGAGGGGCTCACCTACAGCAGGACACAGGGAGTGGGGGCTTGTCCTCCCTAGTGCCTCTTCCCTTCTGGCCAAGGACTGGGTGCTCATGGAGGAGGGAAAGTGGCTGCCTACTGCTGAGACCATCCCCTGGGATGTTGGGATTGGGACAGAGAATCTTTATACTTGGGGGAATGGGGTCAGCAGAGCTGAGTGCTGGGAGAAGGGAGAGCTGCCTTGTAGCTCAGGGCTTCAGCGTGGTTTTGTCCTTTTCTTCTTTGGGTTCCCCACTGCCCAGTCTTGGTACTCCACATCACGTTGGGCCCCCTCCTGTTCCCATAGCAGGGACATCACCACCCCACCCCTGCAGGATTTCTTGCCAAAGGATACCCTCACTGCACACCTCCACATCTTCACTGCCATCAACTGTTAAACAAATGAGCTGAGATTTGTTAAACAACCCTTGCTGTGCTCTGCTATCAGCTCCTGAGTTAATATGGACTTTAATCTGAGAAGCCATGCCAATAGGTCAGGAAGGTGTCAGAAGTGGTGCAGTCAGCCCTCAGAAATACAGCTGCCATTTAGAGATGTCTCAGTAAGCTGGAAGAACGGGTCAATAGGGACCTTATGAAGTTTAATAGAGGGAAATCTCTGCTCCTGCCCATGGCATGAATAACTCCATTCAACCAGGACAAGTAGGGGACAACTACTTGGGGAGCAGCTCCCTAAAAAGATCTGCTGCACAACAGCTTCCCCGGAGCCTGAGGAGCAACCATGTGATTTTCACTTCGCAGCCAAGTCATCAAATGTCCTGTTGCTTCAGCTTGTGGCCCATTGTCAAAGGGAAAACACAGCATGGTTATTGACCTGTCCAGTAGTTTCCACTGAAGACGCTCTCTGCAGAGGAGGGTTCTAACCCTGCTGCACACCCAGGCTCCTTGTGGATACGCAAAGAGAGAGGCAGCACCTCTGGTCGTGGCATGAGGTTTTGCTGTTCTGCCTAAAGCATCACATCACAGCCTTAGCCCAAGGGACAGGGTGCCTCGAAGAGTGCTTCAAGAACAAGTCTTGAGAGCTCCAGGAAAGCTGACTTAGTGCCAGTAGTTCGTTTGGGTGGAAAATGCTCAGTAAGTCTGGTCCTGAGTGCAGCTTTAGCTGAAAAGAGCACATTCTCAGTTGAGCACTTGTGTTTTGCATTCTGTGTCATTTCCCATTTTCTCCTTGCAAGGTTTCAGTGTTCCTGTTTTACTGATGCAAATACCAACTCAAAGCACTCATTGAGCTGGCTTTAATGAGCACTTTAATGAGCTGCTGAAAATTCAGGATTGCATTTGAAATGCTAACAAAAATGTCTGTCACTTTATTCCACAAACCGTAAAGGACTGTTTAATAGATCATGTAATCACAGAATGAAAGGACCTGGAAGGAACCAGTTGTAACAACTTGCTTGGGACTTTTTCCAGTCGGGACCTCTTGACAGGCTAATTCATCTATGTGGCCACTCAAATGACAATGGAATTCTTTCACATATCCAAGCCAAAATCAGTGATTTTTGACTTTACAGTCTTCGGACTAAATTTAAAAGTATATACTTAACTGTAAGTGCTATTATCAAAATGCTCTGGATGATAAATCTTTCCCCAGGAAATTCACGAAACCACCTCTGTACTCCACTTGAGAACTTCTTTGCGTATGGCTGTTGAAAGAAAATAACAGAACCACCAAGGACACCATTAGTACTCCAACCCATCCTATTTTCTGAGCATCAAGTGCAATACATTGGCTTAGTGAGGATGTGAATAGGAAGATTAATGTGCAAAGAGGAGTAGGAGGGTGTCTGTACCAGGAAGGAATATGGCTGTGGAGGCGGTGAGTGGCTAAACAGAACATCAGTTGAATAGTGCTTTGCAAAGAAAGGGAGCATCAATTCCCACCTCTGTGACAGCTTGGATGTCAATCTGAGTAACCACTAAAAAGTTTCACCCAGGTTCAGGTCGTCACCGAAACTACAGGAAAAACAAAAACTCTCCAACAACGTTTTTTTATGTGTTAGAGAATCAAGGCCTTACTTTATTCTGGCCAGGATGTTGTTCTGGATCAGGATATGCAACAGAAATAATTTCATTCACACATAGCCCAGGTTGTGCAGAGGAAATCATTTCATGACACATGATTTTGACTGGATTTTTCACATGTCTTGTGTGTGAAAGCATCAGGAGAAAACCGGGGTAAGGTCCATGCGATAAAATTAGTTAGCAGTGGGAAAAGTGCCATTTGTATGAAGACAAGATGCAGATGAGTTCAGCAGAGCACACGCACTCCTACAGCAGGTGGATGACAACAAAGTCCCACAGACCAAATACACATTTTCTCTTCCTGTTGTGCTGACTGGGAGATAGATTGCTGCTCAAAAGTTCTTGCCAGGAAAATCAATCCACAAACACCAGCGGTTTATGTCCAAAAGGGACACAGAGGAGTCTGGTAACTTTATTAGAATAAAGGGAGAGGCCATGGGGCGTTTCTCATGGGGTCTCTCAAGTTGTTGGAGGACACAGCCTCCTTTTTATCCCAATTTCCCGGCTGCATTTCCCTCTCTCTTTCCCCATTGGCTGTGGTACTTGAGAGGTACAGAATTCCCCAAATCACCTAATGAAGACCCCTTCTAATGTGTAGCAACCCCCTTTTTTCTTTTCCTAGCGTCTCTCTTCTTTTTCTCTAAATCCAGGGATTTAACACAGCCTTGAGTGAGTAACAGTCTGTGTCAATCAGTGGAATTCCCATGGAATTTATGGTTCCTCCCCATTGCTTCTTTCACCTGTCAGTATCTGGCTTTATCTACCAGCAGGCCCACAGTTTGTTCGTAAGGACACCTCCTTCTCATTCCTTTCAATCTAAAATGAGGAAGCACAAAGAAAGGGATTGTGTGAGTGGCTGAAAGGGAAAAGCAAATGGACCACTGGAGTGTTTATGAAATTAGGCTTCAAGAAATATTGTTTATTAAATATGCTTATTGTTTAAATTATCATCAGGGTGATTAAAATTTTTCTTTTACACAATATCTCATTAATTACATTTAATATTGCAGGCTAAATCCTGAGACCAGAAGAAGACAAACTGGGAAAGTTTTTGGTGCAGAAATTTTCTAAAGGAAAATATTCAACATTTCCTTAGAAAAATGAGCTTCATGTAAGTGAAAGAGCTTAATAATATACAGCTGAACTTTTATTAAGGCCTGAGAAAAATACTCCAGGTTTACTCGGAAGTTTAAATTCTCCTTAAAAGTTCTGCTGGACTTTCATTTGAATTTTCAGTTAGATGCTTGGATTGACCACAGAGTCGAAAATGTTCTTTTGTGCGACGAGATCTGGGTGCTGGTGACTCACAGAGGGTGATGTAGGGTTAGTTGTAGACACAGTTTGGGGAATGGTTGTGTTGGTTCTTCTCTCCTGTGTAAAGCTGCCACTGTGGGAACCAGACATCAGCAGGAGTCTCAGAGAAGGGATGGCTCTGTAGAGCCTAAATTTGTCCCAGCGGGTGTGTGAGCACACACAGAAAATGCAGTTAACACACACATGACACATTTAGGTTTTCTATACATAGAGTGGGTGAACTTTCCTATCTGTGCACAAATATAGACTCGGTGCTGCATCACAGGACTCGCCTCTGCTAGAAACCTTCTCTGCAGGACTCAGCTGACGCTGAGTTAAGCAGCAAGATTTCCACTGGCTAAAGCCTCCCTTGGAGAACTTTGGATACCTTGGGCCTTATCCTGACAGTGCGAATGGGGCTGTGCAGGAATGCACCCCACACCTGAGCAGGTGTTTCCCAGTATAGGGGAAAGGGGTTTTAATTACACCTCTGACTTTTAATGGAGAAGCACCAGAACTTTCTGTTCTTCGCTCACTGTGGCTACCCCAGTGCCAGCACAGGACACTGGCTGGGCTTGGAAATGTTTCTCCAAACAGGTCCATATTTATCTTGTGTTGGGGGCTGCAAAGCTGGAAGCAGCACAGCAGGTACCAGGGTCTCTCATCTAACGTGCCTGAACCTGCAAAAGCAAGTTGTGGTGCTGAGGGAAAGCAGGACAGTGAAGGGATGCAGCTGGCAAAAGCTGTTACTGCAGGAAGTGTTCAGTAGAAAGAGAGGAGAGGCTGGGCTGTCCCCGTGTGGAATGAGCTGCTGCACTCATTGCAAGGATTGCAAGGAATCCCAGTGCTGAGGAAGGAACAGAGCCATAGGGGAGCAGCTGGGGAGGGACAAAATGACCTGACAAGACCCCTAACCCTAACACTGCATGGCAAGGGACGCCCCGTGACACACTGCCAGCAGTCTGCCCATCCTCAGACGATTTTGGGGGTGTTGCCCACCTCCCCCTGCTGGCTGCTGGGACGGGAATTGTTCTGGACCTTGTGCAGACAAATATTGCAGCAGGGACCACAAAGATGTGGCATGGACGTGGCTCCCTCAAAAAGGAAACATTATCTCAGGAGATGAACTGGCACCCCCAGCTCCAGGAAAACCCGAGGCAGAGCCTGCCTCAACTGCTGGCTCACTGTTTTGCTCCCATGAAACCACATCCTGTGGGAGCCAGTGCAGACTTTCCTTCCTTGCACACGATAGACCTACACATCCCAGAGTCTGCCAACATTATTGCAGAGTGGCTGGATCTGCAAACTGCCTGTCTGCTCCTGTGCTGCCAGGCAGATGGGACTCAGATTCGCATCATTCAGTGCCACGGAGGGTAACACACGGAATCTCACTTTCCTTGGCCATGGGATGTTCTCTGCCATGGCAGAGCTGGATCTCATATCAAAGATGTCTTATCTTGAATACAAACGTGTTCACAGGCAGATAGGATCAATTAAAGGAGTGAAGCAGCTTGAAAATCATCTGGCTCTGAGAGCTCCCCCGGTCTCTTCCAGCAAGTGAGTCAGAGCACATGGGCTCGAGATTGCATCAGGCATCTCCAGAGAACACAGCAAGTGCAGGCTAACATGTTCTGCCCAGGAAACTGATAATGGGGATGAGTGCCACCTGGTTTGGGCTGAAAAAGCTCCAAAACATGAGAAAAACAGGCTGCTTGACTGGGATTTTCAGGAGCAGGAGGCTTTGATCTTATTAACTGTTTCATGAGCCTTGCTGACTCTGTGAAACGCCCTGAAATTTGCCTGCTCAGACTGTTAGGAGGATATGAATTACTGTCTCCAGATTTCTAAATACCAAATGGTTCCACGCTGAAGTGGGGAACGCAACACTGGAAGAAGAAGCCAGTGAGGGTGTGGAGGCTCCATTCTTGAAGATATTAAATATGAAAGGCCCTCAACGACCTGAATTAATTTGAAAACTAATTCACCTTCAAAGCTGGTCCTGCCTTAGGGAGGTTGGTTGGATAGACCATACAGCTGGCCCCAAGAAGTCTCATCTCACTCCATAATTCTGCAATTTATAACAAATAAAACTATAATGAATTGGCGATTCAGGTTTGAACCGAAGACTCCAGGGGTTGCTCTTGGACAAAGCTGTGGTGGATGTTGCTTTGTAATTTCTTTTCTCCCCAGTAGTTCTTGCCCAAAGCATTGTCATCACTCACTGCTCTCTGCCAGAGCCTTCTCCGCACAGGCCCTTCCCCACAGAACATCCTCAGTTAAAGATACATGCAGCCCCATCCTCGTGAAATTTAGCATATTTGACAAAATGTTGGCTTGCACCTCTCCCACTGACATGAAAACGCAGTTAGAACTGCCTTTTAGAAGTGATTTTTTTCTGGCATACTGAAGAGTGATTAAAATACGACATTTCTGTAAATTGGTCATTGTATAATTAGAAGTTTAAAGTCAATGTATTTTTAATATAACACATGCTGTTATCTCCACCTTTCCATTTAACAGTAGGAAGGAGGCTACACAACCACAAGAAGAAAATAAATGGGTTCTCAAGAACGTTCAGTGAATTGGGTGTTGCCAAATTCCCCCGAATTACAGCAGCTCAAACTCCCCGCCAAGTCATGACAGCTCTCAGGATAAAACAAGGACTGTTCCACATCCACAAGCTGCACATTTCTACATGTTTTGTGGTTCACAAAGAGGAGAAAATCCCATGCTTGCCGAGTGGGGTTTTTGCTTCCCGTTGGTGCAGTGTGACCTCTTCTGAACCCAGAAATGTCCCTCTCATCTGTCATTACAGAACAGCACCAGCTCAGCTGAGACATGGCCCTTGACACCCTGCGGCTGTGGATGCACTAAGGGACTGCGTTTAAATAAAGGGTCATCACTGATCAATACATGGGACAAGGGAATTAAAATCAGACCCCCACAATGGCTCAGGAAATCACACTTCAGGCAAACCCATTTTTTTTTCCTAGTTAAAAGTCTTTTGGTTTTTTTCACTTATCAAAATAATTTTTTAAATGAATTCGTTATTGAAGAAGCTCCAAAATAAAAGGGGTACAAGTGGCTCCACAGGTGTCCTGGTTCCAGCCAGGTTAGGGTTGATTTTTTGCAGCAGCCAGGAGGAGCGTGGCCAGGACCCTGGGGCTATTCCATACCACCTATGCGATAACGGATGAGGGCCAAGGCAGAAGCCCTGCACCCAGGGGTGTGTTTCTCTCTCTGGTGAGAGCTCCTTCATTTTCTTAGAGAATGTCCATCCTCCGCAGATCCCTGAAATAATGACTGAGTGACATAAACAGTGATTTCCTACAGCAATCACCTCACTGTACGGTATTTCTGGGGCACTTTAGAGAAGGGTTATTAATCTGGCCTTGTAAACTCAGCCGAAATCATGATGGTAGAAACAGCTGAAATATTAATTAACTCCTCCACTGTAATTATAAAAGTTCTCATTCAGAAAATGACAAAGAAGCTTCTCTGGCCCATGCTGGAGAGGGAACCTATTTCTGTTCACTCCTTATTTAATTGTCACCTCTAGTAAATTGCTCTTATCACAACCTGTGGTCTTTACCTTTGGTGCCTCCAGTTCTCCTCTCCATCCCACTGCAGGGGGAGGGAGACAAAGAAGGGGTCTGAGTGAGAGGTGGAGTGTTTTAGTGGGAACTCTGAATTGAGGAATACCATTCCTAAACCACAGGGGAGAAGTAATCTCCAGTGCAATAATGGTGAGGTGCCTGTGGAGGAGGCCCAGGGAGCAGGGACCATCTCCAGAGCCCTTTAGGATGGTCCTTCTGTTCATCACAGGGCTGCTACATCCAACTTGTCTGTACTGTGCAGGATGCTGTGGCACTTGGACCTTCCAGAGGAGCACAATTATATTTCTTAAGGAATTAGAGCTATGGGAAACAATCATAGCCACGCCTTCTACTCTTTTCCTTCTCTATCAAGCTTATAGGCCGATGGTTTCAGAGTGAGATGCTCTGGAGTTTGATATTTAACTTGAGCTGATCAACCTTTTCTTACCTCTGTCAGGGCGAAGAAAGGGCTTGTTGTAGGAACACGTTTGTGCTGCATGGGAAATGTTGTCCACTGGTAGCAGAGTGAAAAATGAAGATTTTATAAGAGTGAGGCTCTGATGCACCCTAGGCTTCAAGAGTGTGTGCAGAAGATACTTTGAATGCTGCTATCCGAAAACAACTGAGATGTGAAAATTGTTCTTCCTATCTGCTCCTGGAGGAAACCCCATTAAATGCTTAAGCCTTTGTGGATTGTCACTCCAAACACAGGCAGATGAAACATCTCGATATAAGGCATCACTTTGAGAGAGGTTTATCACAGATACATGATTCTTTACCGGATCCATTTCTTATACCTTGTAAAGCGGGTGGAGTTAATCTCATAATTACCAGCATAGCTTAACCCTGTCCTCCTGAGGGCTGCTCAGCTGACTGCTTTCGAACGTCCAAGCGACCCCCTCAGACACATTTCTTTCTGCTGACAATAAACAAGACCAGACCATCTCAGACAGCGACAACCAGCCCACGGATGCCTGTGGTGAGACCTTCTCCTGCGCTGCTGCTCAGGGTCACCAACAGGAGCAGGGTAAGGACAATCTGCACAAAAGGAAAAGCCTCTTGGGGCTGGTCGTGCTCTCCACTTGACTGCAGTGCTGAAGTGAGCTAAGAACCGAGAGAGTGCTTCCAGCTGGTGACTCAGCTCTCCCACCCACCCTCCCCGGCAGGCAGCTGTGCTGCCATGGCTGTTTGTGCCGTGGAAGCGAGGAAAACCAACAGCCCAGCAAGGGCTGAGCTCTCCCCACTATCTCTGAGTCATGTGGGGTTCGCTCTTTGGGAAGCGTCTTTGAACCCACCTGCCAGAAAGAAAAAGGAAGGATCGCCCTGTGAAAGGGATTCTTGTAGGACAGTTTTCAAGCTGGAAATGGCTTGTTCTGGCTGTGTCTGGTTGTTCTGGCTCTGGTAGTAATTCCCATTAGTACCTTTTCCCTCCTCACTGCAAAGCCCTCCCAATCTCTAACCAGCAGCAGAGTCAAATCACGACACTGGTGAGAGGTTAAAGCCCAAGAAACAGCACACTCAGCAGACCAGGGAGTGATAACAGGAAACTACGCAGACTTTTCCACTGTGGTTGACAACCAAGGAAGGTTTGGTCCTTCACAGGAGTTGTATAATTGGAAGGCACTTTGGCACCCTGTGGTTGGACCTCCCCACTGGAGACTTGCTCACTGCCCTGCAGTGTTTTCCCGTGGCCAGTGTTTGCTGGGAGCTCTGGATCAGAATGATCGGGAGAAGCCCGTTTGAGGTGGCAGCCTTAGCTTGACCCTCTTTGCTGTGATGCAAAGGATGGTTGGTGGGCTGGGGCTCTGGGGGCTGTGTCCTTTTGGTGCACAGTCCCCAGAGGGCACATTAAAGTGCTGGAGGAAAGGCAGAGCCCCAAAGGGAGGTGGGTGTTGGTTTTCCTGTCCTGCAGGGGAGCTGCTGGGGTCTGAGGCATTTTGGAGGACGCCCCAGTTGCAGTGTGGAAGTGGTGGATGACACTGGTGGGTTTTGTCCAGCCCACTCCTCCCTTTAGCAGCAAACTCACTGGAGAGTGCAGTTAGCCAAAGCCAAGGAGGATCACCTCAGTCACTTCCTGGGAGACTCTTACTTTTTTCTGCCTTTCCAGGGTGACTCATTCAGACAGCTGCAATGTGGAGGCTTAAAGCAAGTGATGCAAATTCTGCTTCATGAGGAAAGCTAAAAAAAAAAAAAGTTGAAAAAAGAAAGAGAGCAGAACAAGACAAAAAAAGGAAGCAAGGAGGGTGTGACTTCACCCACAGCAAGGACCATGAATTACAATCTCAGCAGGGGAAGGTGCTCTGTACAGAGCAGTAACTCACAACATGCCAGAGCTCCTTTTAAAGGAAAAACTTCTGGTAAGCTCTGTTCCTAGCTAGAAGCAGAAATCAAAAGAGAGAAATGAGGCATCACTCCAATTTTCTCTACTTTGTGGAACTTGTGAGGAAACTCACTGTGGGAGAAAGCGCTTCCAAGAGGATCCTTCCACTGTGAGAGCAGAAGTGTCGTCAGACAGCCAGGCAGCCACTGAGGAGATTTCCTGCAGCATGGAAGGTCCAAAAAGTTTCCAAAGTGAGCATTTCCTAGTGTTGTAGCATACAGCCCATTGACATTGAATGTATATGACTGCAGCCTCAGTATTCCCACAGAGGGGGAGGGATGTCTGGGACCTAAGCCCCAGGGAACTGCAGAGCCATTTCAGCTCACCCATTTCTCAGATTTTGCTGTCAGGGTGCCTGCTGTGTATGCAAGGGTTGGGGCAGGCATATCAAACACAGGAAGGAAGTAAAATAATTAGGAAATACTCTTTGGACATTTAGCTGGTGATGGTCCACCAGCTCTGCTTTGCTCTGTGCATTTCACCTTGCTTCTGGGCAATATTCAGATGAAATAAGCTCCTCTGTAAGTGATCAGAGAACTGCTGGGCCAGGTTCAGCTCAGCAATTGCGATTCTCTGAGAGCAACATCTGCAAACCTTGTTCTGGATGATGGTCCCCTTGTGCTGAATCCTTAAGCCATGTGATCTAATGCAGTGCTTACCTTCATGAGTGCTTGAGCAAAGAGGAGAAATTCACGTTCCAGGGGTCAGTGCCATGCCAAGCTGCAGTTCCTCTCCCAGGGAGGAAATAGGAAGAACAGATGAAGTATTCTGAGTTTGGAATTCGTCTGGGTTTGGATCTGCTTCTTTGTCTCCTTGGATCCTCCCAAAGGAGCAGCCCTTCACTCTGCTGGGTGCTGCTCCTCAAGGGCTGTGCCCATCCCTGTCTGAGGAGCTGTGTGCCGAGAGGTCCCTTCTATTCCAGAGGCAAACTACACACTATCTGCTTCTTTATTTGGTATTTAAATGTTATTATAATGCTTAGCTCTTTTCTGCCAGCCTTAGAAGTTTCTGAGGTAATTTTATCCAGTGCTATGAAAATGAACAATGTCTTTATCTGTTGAGCTTCACGAGCGATGCATTTATCTACCCTAGCTGTCTGCTAGAATTTTAAAAAGTAAATTACTGAATTCCTTAGGTGCTAAAGCTCCATTGTGAACGGCCTCAGTAGGGATGGGGGTGCTTGCTACAATTCTCAGGAAAAAATTGGATCAGACCCAGGGGAAACACCCAAAATACCTTCCTTTAATGACAATGACAGATACTGCAGCAATTATTTTGAAAGCATGGAATCTAAATATGATATTAAAGTGAAAGTAGCTCCATGGTTATAAAAAGGGAGATAATAATAGTAAAAGCCTCTCACCAACATCCGTGAACAATAGCAAGCAGCTCAGACTCCGATGCTGAGATTTGAACAAAGATAACACAAAGGTCAATAGCAGTACGTTGTCCCTATTTCATCTATCAGATGGGTTTTATCCTCTCCCTTCTTTCATTTTCTTTTTCCAGTGTAGTTTTGGACAGGATCTGGATGAGCACAAATAGTTTATTTTCTTCACTGTTCAGTTTGCCCACAGAAAACCCAATGAGACAATGCCAAATGCAAGGAAAAGAAGATGGAGCAAAAGTAAAAAAAAAAATCCTGTCAAAATTTTGGTCCAAATGAAAAAAAGAAGTCAGAAAACAAACAAAAAATAGCCAATGAAAAGTTCAGAAACACAAACTTTCAAAAATTTATTGAGATTTTGGAAAAAATGTAAAAAATTTCTTTTTTCCAAATGTACAAAATGGAAATTATTCTGAGATTCTTTTTCCTCAGTGTTGTTTTCTCCATATATTTTTTATGTGTAATTACGTATAAATTCACAAAATATGAGGAATTATTTATTATATCTATACATTCTCTTTACTCCTGACTAGAATCAAGACTAGTTCTTCTAAGTGAGTCATGGACAGAGGATCTTCCATTCAGGCTGATCCTTCTATTTTTCTACTCTGAATATTTTTTTTTTTTTTTTTTTTTTTTTTTTTGCCACGGAGAAAAATCAAATATATAATTTTGAAATATGCATGAAAGGCATGAACATTCCATTTGCTTCGATTTTTTATCTGTTTTATCTCCACCCTCTGCTATGTGCTATAATCTTCTCTCCATAACATCCTGCTGGCTGCTTGCCAGTTGTGCTTCTCTGGGATGTGTCAATGGGCCACTGGGATCACTGTCCTTCCTTCCTTCCTTCCTTCCTTCCTTCCTTCCTTCCTTCCTTCCTTCCTTCCTTCCTTCCTTCCTTCCTTCCTTCCTTCCTTCCTTCCTTCCTTCCTTCCTTTGTTCCTTCCTTCCTTCCTTCCCAGGAAATGCTTCCACAGGGAAAATGAGAATGAGAATGAGAATCACTGGGTTGGAAGAGACCTCTGAGATCATCAAGTCCAACCCAACCCTAACCTCAACTAAACCCTGGCACCCAGTGCCACATCCAGTCTTTTCTTAAACACCTCCAGGGATGGTGACTCCACCACCTCCCTGGGCAGAGCATTCCAATGCTTTATCACCCTTTCTGTAAAAAACTTTTTCCTGATATCCAAGCTGTATTTCCCTTGGCTCAGCCTGAGGCTGTGTCCTCTCGTTCTGTCAGTGCTGCCTGGAGAAAGAGACCAACCCCAGCTGAGCACAGCCACCTTTCAGGAAGCTGTAAGGCAACATTTCCCTCGTCTTTTCCACCCCCCTGGTTTGCCATGACTGTAACTCTTGATGAAGAATTTTCAGTTTTCAGGTCTCAGCTGGATGGGGCTTTGCATAATCTGCTCTACAGCTTATAGGTTTCCCAGCTTCCAGCAGGAGATTGGACCACAGACCTCCAGGGATCCCTTCCAGTTCTCCACACAAGTGATTTGACTCGTGTTTCCGTACCCAGAGACTATTTCAGTCTCTGACATTTATGAAAATAACGCGAGAGCCACCGGCACGGAGGACATGTGGCTGCTGTTTGCCCGCGCGCCTTGTCGCATTGCCGGCACCATCCTGTGTGCTGCAGCTCTCCACTGGAGAGCAGGGGGACGTGGACTGCTTTTTCTCACAGCCTTGGGTGTCTGAACTCCTCTTAGCAGAATACCTTGCTAGGAAAATCATGGGAGTTGAGAGGGACAAGTGGGTTTTTTTTAAATAAAATCAAAGTGTATTGTGCTTCAGTATTTTCCCTTGTTCTCCTCTTCACACACATTAAATTCATAATCTCCTGTAAGGCAAGGGAAGGATGGCAAAGAACAGACACAGATCCATCACTTCTAATCAAGAATATAAGCATTTATTCAGTAGCCTACCCAATAACGGGCACCAGGGGCAGATAGACATTTCCTCCACAGAGGATTTGCCGCAACATCAGAGCTGAATGTCAGCTGAAAATCCAAGGTTCTCAGCAGGAGCACGCAGGGATCACTGTCAAAAGAAATAAATGCTGACTCAGCCTGTTCACAGCCCTTTCCTCACCTCAGCTGTGACTGATGATTGCTTTATGAGCACTGAGCCAGACAATTGCTTTATGAGACCCAGCCAGTGGTGCTGGACACAGCAAAATGCCCACGCTGTGCGTGGAGATGTCACACAGGCTCCGGCACCTTCCATAACCCCATTAGTTAACTGATGATGGCACTTAGATCCTCCTTGTCTTTTCCAAAATGAACATGCCAGGTCCTTCAGTCTTCCCTCACCCAGCGTCTGGTGGGCTGTCTCCAGCCCTGATGTCAGCACCACGCACTCTTTCCAGAAAAATGCTTCACTAAGTCAGTGGGAGAGAAGTGCTGATAGACAATTCCTCTCTTCTCTGGAAGAAAATGAGTGTCTGTGTATGACAATGTCGTTTTGTTTACCGTGTAAATGAGACCTCATGGATTTCAGTGAGCACGCACAACTTCTTGGGAGCTGGCTGCCTTTCTCAGCCATATTCTGCATAAATCAGATGGTTAAAGCAGGCTCGAGGAACTCTGAGGAAAGCAACTGCCAAGCAGCTCGAGGCTCTGCTACAAGTCACCTCAAAAATTATAGCAGAGGGTTCGTGTTTTGATTGTGTACCAATTTCTGAGCATTTTTCTACTTGACAGAGAGAAAGGAAAGAGAGGAGCTGCAGAAGAAGGAAGCACTGGCTAGGCTCTTGGTTCTGCTCCTTTGTAAGACTGAGAATAAAGCTTTAGAGCCAAAATACACCTTCTGCAGAGAAGCAGTGCCTGAAGGATTCTCCATATGTCAGCGTCTAAGTGTGAGGTTCGGAATGTGACAAAAACGTGGAATTCAGAGGAAAATGGCTCATGTAGGGAAAAAAGTACTGGGAGTTTCCTCCATTTTTGGAATGTCTGGGTCTTTCATTAAGTTTTCAATGATAAAGTGACATCAAATATCAAAAAAGCGAAGAGAATTCCTAAAGCAAAAGGAGGGACCTCACGTGATGCATGTCTTCCTCAGCTGAAGTAAATTTCTGTGGCAAGAAGCCAGCACATTTTGTTGCCTCAAAAAAGGGTTGGTTGGTAAATCAGGAGGGTAAACCTCAAGGAAGGTCCTGCTGGATGCAGGAGAAATAGATGTAAATTAGCAGTGGGCAAAATTAGACTGAAAACTAGGAGGGTCTTTTGTATTAGTGTTCTCACCACAGTTTGATGGTGAGCAAAAGCAGTTTTGAAGCACTTGCTATAGTACTCATGATGACATCAGCCTTCTCTCCTTCTCTAGTCTGGGCTTGGCAAGATCTCCAAAGAGAAAAAGCAGCATCTCTGTTCACAGAAGCAATGGATCTGACTGTGCTGCACTCACAGGGAGCCATGCTGCTGGTGAGGAAGGAGGTATTTTTACATCAACATCATCGAGGTGCAGCCATTTTCACGTCATTTCCCATCTTCTGAGGAGGATGTGTTCAGGTGATGGTTTTCACGTGAATTCACTCAGTCCACTGTCCCTCCCATATGCTGGACAGGGAGACTGGGATGCTTTCCAGCTCTTGAAAAAAGCTACAGCCAGGGCAGAAAATAATTCTGGTCTCAGAGGTTTTGTCTCTACTTGTGCAGGGGGTGCTGGTTCTCAGTGTAACACAGCAGTCTTTCACCAGAACCTGATTAGTTTGTGCCTATGCACAGTCCTGCAGAGCCCTTCATTACTGAGTGTCACCCCTCCTGCCAGCTCAAGCAAGTAAAAACACTCCTCCAGCATTTCTGGGAAAGGCAAATGGTTAATCACCATCCTGCTTGCCCGGGGAGCCACATTAGGGGAAGGGACATGACCCCAGTGTGTTTGGTCTTGAACTAGATCAGACCAGAGGAAAGCTCAGACCACAGATCGTGTGCTCACTCTGGGACAGCCTGGACAGCCAACACCCTCGAGAAGGAAAGCATCAGCTCTGCCTTTGATGGCCTTCCAGCCACACCAAGGAAGGAAACTGTTTCCCGACGCTGTGAAAAATAACAACTTTTCAGCCTTTCTTCTGCAGCAAGGGAATAAACCCCTGAGCCCTGTGAAATCAGACACCCAGGAGATGCTCTTCACCACCTTAGAGCAATCAAGAGTCTGGTCGATATGGTGAGGCATTCACTCAGGATTCTGAGGAAGGAGGTTTGGATGAGGTTTAATTCTCCTTGGAGAATTTAATTCTCCTTGCCTGTAACCCTTACTCCACCACTCCCCAGCCTGGGTACCCAAGGCTCAGCTGCATCAGAACTTTGGCTCAGGCTGCTGGGGAAATGTTTCAGCTGTGAGCAGCAGCAGTGAGAAATTCCGGGAGTCAAACATGATAGGAAACAAAATTAGAGGTAGGACTGCTTAGACAGGCTCAGATTAAAAAGGAAAAATGAAATCAGCCTTGTGGAAGTTTAATAAGTGGATTAAAGGAAGAAAATTACTGAAAGCTGTGTATGAAATCCTGATCTTCACCAAGCACCAAGTGGATGCAAATGTGCTTGAGCTCCACTGATGCACAGCACCAACATCTCCAACACAGACTGAGCATCACCAACATATCGCTGTGACTCTGCCAAGCATGCCAATGCAGCTCTGGGGGTTTTTCCTAATCTTAGGGCAAAGAGCAGACTGGTTGAAAAGACTCCTTTATCTGTAGATCTGTCTGTCTTACATTTGTACCGGCTCTGGGCCTGTGCACAAATCCTCTCGGTGCACTTGCTCCATCAAAAATGAAGATAATTTATCTCAAAAGCGTGGCTGCATTATTTTTCTAAGCAGGACATTCAACACAGGATATTAAATACAATACTGATTTTGACCTTGTAAAGCATGAGAGAAAAGTGCTACAGCTCTTATTAGAGAGTATCTGAGGGATCAAAGTCAGAGGGAAAAGACTTTTTTTTTAATATCTGAAGACCAGCCTGCACCCTGAAACTTTCTCTGATTTTCCCAGTCAGCCTAAGGAAAGCCACCAGACACCTCCTTTTTCTGCATGGAATTACTGTATCTGAAAAATAATTGACGTCTGTGAAGACCTGGCATGGGAGGACAACAACTTTACAGCAATTTTGCTCCTTTTTTTCTGTTCCAGGAGGAATCTATCCTCTCCCTGTGGCATGCAAGCTCTCTTCTCCTGACAAGGGACTGCAGGGCAGCAGCAGCTGTCTTGGGGTGGCCACAGACCCCCGACCAGCCTGCACTCTGCTGCAAAGCTCTGCAAGGTTTCATGGAGTATCTCTACCCCAAGGGCAGAATTTATTCCTCAGTTGGAGATATAAAAGAGCCAACCTCTTTCCTTTCACATTGTATCACATCAAACACATTCCCACCCACAGAACAACACCCACATTGTTTGGGAGGAAAATAAATGGAGAGGCATCTTCAGACTTCCAGAGAAAACCTATTGTAGCTGCTCTTGTCTCAGTGGGAAATTCTGGAGGCTCAAAAGATTCACCGTGTGTCCTCTCCCAGCCTGGGAGCGAAGCGATGCTGCGAGGAATTATTATTTTTTGTGTAAGATTCACACCATGTGGCTGCAGTTTAAAAAGCTCGTATTTTCCTCTCAGCCTCAAGTGGGATTTATGGTTCACAGCATACTCAGCCATTCCAGGTTCAAACCCATTCTCCGTTGCAGTGGGGAACAGGTAAAATGCTGCTGTTCTGGGAGCAGCCAGCTATTTGAGATGTTGAAGTTGGGACAAAACCCTCTAAGATATTTGGAGAGAGTGTGACTTTTTAGAGACTGAGTTGAGGGCAGCTACAGCAGACTCGTGCTCAAGGTCAAAAATCATTTTCTGAGACACAGTGGAGGAGAGGGCAGAGCCAGGCTATCAACAGTATCAAGTGTGCAAAAATCATGAGATTATCTGTATTTTGAAAGTAATCCAATATGTAAATTAGCTGCCAGAGGAAAACGGAGACAGCTGGCAATGGCTAATTTAGAATCTATTTAAGGCCAAATGATGCTGCAAAGGGGCTGTGGCTTAAGCATTTCTGTTCCGAGACCTTGGAATCTGAATTACTTTTATGTTAAAGTTTTGTCTAGTGTGAACATAGTTACTGTGGGTTTAAAAAAAAAAAAAGAATATTCATTTCTAATTAGCAACTAAAACTGGTAAAATCCATAGCTTAAAAATGCTGGAATTAACACTGGCTCTTTCAGGATGCAGGAAGGCTGTGCTGAGAGGGTGTGCAAGCCCCAGGTCGGAGCCAAGCTGAGGCAGCAGTTGGGTCAAGCCCATCCAGGGGAGCTCTGAACCGTCCTCCACCCTTGGCGGATCCTCCGCATCCACTCTGCTCATCGCCGCCGTCCTGAGAGCGATCGATCCTCGAATCCACCGGCACAGCACGAGGCTTCCCCAGCCCGCAGCCCGGCCCCGGGGAAAGGCAGGCCGGGGCTGGCACAGCGGGGCGAGGAGCAGCGAACTGCCGGGACGGGGCTGCGAACGCTCCGCGCACACCTCGGGCAGCGCCGGCCCCGCACGGAGGGACGGACCCCCGAGCCACAGGCGGGGCAGAGGGCACCGAGCAGCCCGGTGCTCGCAGCGAGCCGCAGCCGCGCTGACGAGCGGAGGAGCGGTGGAGCGGAGCAGAGGGGAGGGGAGGGAAGGGGAGGAGAGCGGAGGAGCGGAGCGGAGCGGAGAGAAGGAGCGGAGAGAAGGAGCGGAGGAGCGGGACGCGCGGCGCGGGCGCGACGAGCCCGGCCGGGGCCGCTGGTATTTTAGGGCGGGCGCTGCCGGAGCCGGTCAAGAGCGGGACAGCGGGGACAGCGGGGACAGCGGGGACAGCGGGGACAGCGGGGACAGCGGGGACAGCGGGTGAGTGCTGGCGGCCGGGGCGATGCCGACGGGGCGGGCGCTTGGCCGCGGCTGAAGTTGGTTCCCGGGGACAGAGCGCTGGGGGGCTTCGCCGCGGCGGCCCCGGTGAAAACGCCGGCCGAGGAGGGCGAAGCAGGCGGGGGTCGGCAGCCGGAGGCCGGGGCCTGCGGCCGCATCGCCCCCGGGGTCGGCCGGCGGGGCCCCGGCTCTGCGGGCGCCGGGGGATGGAGCGGGCTGAGCTCCCTGGCGGCATCGCCCTGCGGCGAGCGGGGACCCCGCAGCGCCGGACGCGGGCGGCGAGGAAATACTGGATGGTTCGGGTGGGAAGGGATCTTTAGAGGTCACCTGGTCCGTCCCCCCAGCCACGAGATGCATCTTCAATCGAATCAGGTTGCTCAGAGCCCCGTCCAACCTGACCTTGAAGGTTTCGAGCCACAGCCGCTGTGGGCAGCCTGTAGCGACCCTTTCTGCCGTGTGTCTGGGAGAGATGCTCGCAGGCGATTTAGAGCTGTGAATGCTTATTGCGGGTCTCTTCCTCCAGGCACAGGGTAATACTGGTTAAATGAAGCGACCACTTTAGAAGTGTAATTTTATGTGGATTGCTCTGGGGAAAGCTTTGGGTTACTTTAAGGGTTGTCCCATTATTATCCCACACCTTCCTGGTTTGTATTCCACGAGTGACACAGCTGCCTGGTTTTTTCTTCACTCCTGCTTCGGGTGCGATGGTGGCCAAAGGTCACCTCTGATTAGGTGCTAATGCAAAGCCAGGATTTGCCAGTGCAATACTGAACCCTCAGGATCCTCACTATCCATACCTGTGTGCACCTGCTTGGATGCAAGCCAGGCTTTTCAGGACAAAACGCAGTTTTCTCACATGGAGCCAGCAGACAACCTGTCACCTGTTGCATCAGTGATGGATATGAGCTACTTTCGGGATGAGCTTTGGTCCTGCAGCAAAGAGCAGGACCCAGCCAAAAACAAGGACTGCCAGCGTTGCAGTCTGGTGTTTCCAGTGTACTATGGGCAGCAGTGCATGAAACTGGAACATGGACCTCAAGGAGAATAATGTTTCCCCAGAGAGTCCCTCTCCCAGTTGTGAGCCTGATGCAAACCCCAGGAAAAGAAACTTCCTTTGCAAAATTAAAGGGACAACTGACTTTAGAGAGGTGGGATTCCTTTGCAAGTAATTTTAACTTCCTCCTCCCAGTAACTGCTGCCAACAGTGTTAAAAAGATTGTTCCAGAAAGCAATGGCTGGGTTCTGTGAGGTTTCTCAAGGCAAATTTGCTTTTTGTATTGTCTTTAAAGTTTAAGCAGCATCATAACAAAGGAATTAGGATGTACATCACACATGCTTCTCAAATATTAGAATTAGCAAATACTAAATGAATAGTCAAATTGTTGTTTTCTATGTTGCTTTTAACGTTTTCTGGTTTTCACATTTAGCCCCAGATCTGGATGATCTCAGAGTAGCATTCTCCCCAGTCATCACTCATTCATTTTCTTCTGATGTACCACACTTCTGATGGGCTGGGAATCCAGCACGTGCAAGGCAAGCATGTGTAAGTAAACTGCAGAGAAGAAGGAAACTTTTTAAAAAAATCAAACTCATGGCATGAACACTGCTGGTTTGTAGCTTACTTAGAAATCTGGGAAATGTATTTCTTGAGTTGAGACATGTCAAAGTGCAGGAAGATGTGAGGGGCCTGGCTACTTTTGGTTTTAATACAGAGTAAGCATGATGGTAGTGTTGTCTCCTCACCTAAATGCAGAAAAAAAACCTTAGTGACAAGTATCACTCACTTCTGACACGTACAAAGCAAGGCAATACAGTTGTCTTGCAGCCATTTGCCTGGATAGAACTGTCCTACATAGAGCTCTGAAGGAAACCATCCAGATATCAAAATTAGCATAAAAATTGACTGGACTTTCCTCTGTCGTTTGAGTAAAGATTCCTTTCTGTCCCTTAGTGAAGCACGCAGAGATACACGTACTTGAAGACATCCCTCAGTGTGCACACAAGCCATAATCCACCCTCTGTGATCCCCAGAGGTGCAGTGCAGAACGCAGCCAAGCTGAGTTCCTGCCTGCTCCCAGCCCGCCCATTCCTGACCCTATATGAGCATAAGGACGTTGTGCAGGAGGAATTTAGACATTTCCCCATCTCTGAGCTCCATGAAACTGGGATGGCTGGCGGAGCTGATTCTAAACCACAGAAAAAAAATAACCAGCATTATGGCCATAAAGACTGGGATCAGGACAACTGTTCAGCTTCTTTGCTGGGGCTGCTAGAGCTGAAGAGTCCTACAGGGGTGTGCTACTTCAAAGTGCCTTCCAAACATTCAGGGACCAAAGGAACAAGCGTTTTGCATGCCAGGGAACCCTGTGTCTGCATCCTAGAAAGTGAAGCTGAAGGCAGAGGAGTATACCAAAGATCAGAGTGCAGCAAGAGAGGAGGGCAGAGAACAGATAGGGAGCAATGCTTAGAAAGCCAGAGGCACGTGGAAAATGCTCCTGGGGCTGATGCCCTGGTTTGTCCAGAGAACATTCTGTCCTCTTACCTGCCACAGTCATGGCACGCAGTTGTTCCCTGTGTTCGTGCTCTGAAATGGTGGAGCCTGGGGGCTCTGCTGCCCCAATGACATCCACTGACTGTTGTTACGAGCAGCTCTGTCATTCCTCACCAGTCCCTTCTTGAGGGCAATAAAAATTCTCTGTGTTCCTCTGCCCATGTGGAACATCGCAGCACCACAATGCTGAGTCTTGAGCCAGTTCCAGACCTGAACTGTGATGTTGTGCAAAACTTCCACTTTCTTGGGTTTTTGTTAACCTTGAATTGGCTGAGTTTACACTGTATAGCAGTCGAAAAAATTCTGGGTTTCACCATTTTATGTGGGGTAGGTAGACTAATTCACTTTACCTTCCTGGTGCTTCATTGGCTAGAGGAAATCACACTCCAAAAAGATCGTTTGACCTCTCCTTGTGACTTTCAGTGACGGAGATATCACAGTGTCCCTAAGCAATACTTTGTTTCACTACTCTTACTGTCTCCGAAGTTTTCCTAATGGCTCAGTCTGCCTTGCTGTAATTAAGCCCCTCTCCTTTCAGTGATATTAGTCACAGCCACAGGGAACAGCCTATTCCTTCCTGTTCTGCAGGCTTTCATGCACAGAGAGACTGTTGAACATCTCCCTCAGCTGTGCTCTTTCAACCCCAACATCCCTGCTCCCATGCAGTTTATTCCCATATATTTTTCTCATGATTCCTGCTGCTTTCTTCTGATTCCTTCCTGTGTGGTCTGTATCTTCTTGGGAACAGAGCCCAAAGCTGAATGCCAGGCTGCCATTTGGCCTTCTCCAAAATGAACAGAACGAGATCTATCCAAGGCCTTATTCCCAGTTACACACTTGCCAAGGTGTTTGCTGTTTTGCCCTGGTACAATGTCACAGGCTCTGCTGACAGTGCACATTGATCCAACACTGTGCAGAGCTTCTGCTGAGCTGGTTACTCTCCATCACACACCGGGGGAACTGCTCATTTATTCCTGAACTACATACTTGTCCTTAAACTCAACTTTAACCTTAATCCTCTTCCCTAGTCTGGAGCTGGATTTAGTGAATTCTGGGCTGGAGCCCCAGCAGCGTCATTCCACTGGATGAAACACACCATCTACTTCATCACCCAAACCATTACTGAGAATTCCAGCTACTGGGCCTCCTCGTTCCTATCATGGTAAAATTGCTAGTAGTATTGTACAGTAGAAAATTTTTCATCCTGCTTTTGTCTAGGTAAAATCCCTGGATGTTCCTTCACACACTTCCTGCAGCCAGAGGTCATTCAGGCAGAAGTTGTTCCCAGTTTTTTTCCTGAGTTGCCTTCAGGAGAGAGGGTAAGAGGATGCAGGGTGCTACTTCCAGGAAGTGTAAATCATGTTTCTGCAAAAATTCATTTATTTACTGAGTGAGGAAGTGCTGCAGGAAGAGCCTTCTGAAGCTCTCTCCTCCTCATTATTGGCAATCAGGGCTACACTCTAATTCAGTGTCTATAGTTAGGCAGACCAATTATGATCTATCATCACAGCTTGTATTTTTAAGGCATACCTGTTTATGTAAGTGCAAGTATTAGCAAATCAACCAATGCCTTTCAAATCCCTTTGCAGGCAACCCTGGAAGATCCTTTCTGGAAAAAAAAGTATAACTCTTGACTTCTGGACTGGACAAAAAGGTCAGGCAAAGAATAATGGCCAAAGCATAAAAGTGAAACTTGGTGCATATGGATAGCCCTGAAAAATCTTAATGGACCAGTGTTCTGGTGGATAGAATCTCATGGGAGTGGCTGTGCATGCTGAAACTGAATTCAGTAAAGCATCAATAGAAGAGTAATGGAGCACAGTGAAGTGCTGAACCAAGCAAGGATGATGTGCATGAGACTTGCAAGAACTTCCTCTTCTTCGCAGATCTCTCTAGCATTGGTCATTATAGGTTCCAACTGATTTTAAAAATTTGAAGGTTTGAGCCCTGAGGACTCTGAATGCACTGGCCTTTTCCAGAGCACCCAGTATGAGCCTTATTCCCGTTGCTCCATTGGATGAATGTTAACATTTTGCTGACATAAGAATAAAGGTATTTAAACATCATCCAATACTCAGAAAAGTCCCCAAGCCTGAAAACAGTCTAGAGGTGCTCTGTAGGAATTTGTAACAGCAATTCTCCATTCTTTCTAGTACTTCAGGTACTTGGGAGACCCCAGCTGGTCTCCTGTCCCTGCTCCAGCTCTCCTGCCATCTACCTTTGCTTCCAGACTTCAGGCAAGGCTGATAGGCTCAAGTTAGGCTTTCACACGCTGCTGTCACTCCAGGTGTCCTTTTCAGAAACTGGAAATAAATGGGCACCACTAAACAGCTTCCAGAACATGAGGGAAAGTAACTTCCATAGATGGAGTCTGAGATGAACAGCACTCAGATGTGTCAGATCAAAGTTTCTGTATCGCTTAGCTCAGCCAGATCATGGTCAGTGTCATTCTGCTTGTTCCAGATCCCACCTTGCAGGCTCTTGGACACAGTTGGCATTACAATCTCACACCAAACTGTATTTCTTTGGCCCTTAAAATTCCACTGATTACATAACACTGAATAATAATGGGAGACAAAATGTGAGAAGGAAAATGTTAATTGGAGATTTTGCATTGGTGGATGTTTGTCACCAGAGACATCATGGCTGAGGGCTAAATGCTCCAGCCCCTGCTCCCTCCAAAGAACTTACTGGGAACATATTGTAGAGTCTTTTTTTGCAATGTAGTATTTACCAGAATCACTTCCCATTAAATCCCAGCCTTCCTCTTTGATAAGTAATATTTAGTTATAAGGTGTTACAGCAATTGTAACTCGGTAACTAACAACGGGTTACATAGCTAACACATATCGGTGGTGTGTAAATAAAGGTAAGAAAGGAAAAACACCGATAATTTAAAAGCTGACTGAAAATAGAAGGTGGGGAGAGTGAAGGTGTTAAACATTGCTAACATTTGGTTGCCAATTACTATAGTTGCTTATTTAAAATGAGAACATTTTGCATTTAGTTTCTCCTATAGAACGCTGTTCTCAATATCAAAATAACAAAATAGGAATGCCTGATTTACTTGGAAATAGTCACAATGATCCTGGCAATGATTAGACATCTAGCCATGCTGGAGTGAACACTCTCAGAGTCAGGTATTCTTCTCCAGAAACGTGAACTCTTCTCTACCAGCTCCCCTCACTGGCAGTGAAGAGAGATGTTCAGCCCTAAAGGGCCCAGCTACTGCTGGGCTTGGCCAGAAATACTGATGCAAACAGAACTTACATAGATTGTGCCTTTGATTTTTCAGTGCAGTACACTACAGCATTGCCTGGTTTTCTCCCAGGAGCCGCATCCAGGTTTGGTTATGATCTCTGGTGGGCACATTCCTAGAGTCAAGTCTAAATGTATTTCACGTTGTTTGAACAGTTTTTGCCTTCAGGTTGGGCTCCACACCCAACTGTATGATGCAAGCTTGGGTCAATTGTCCCAAATATGCAAGAACTTTATCAAAACTTGCTCCATCTTTTAATTTCTGCTCTGAAATGGGCCTTCAGAGGGGTTCCTCATGGCCAGAGTGCCACCTCCTGTCCTGACTTCTGGCCACTGGAAGCAGCTTCACTGCTGATCACATTTTCAGCATCACAGAATAGACCTGGTCTATTTAGTGGATTCTACATTTAAATGAAAAGTGAGAATCAGTTACAAAATGAATTTTCAGTAGTTTGCTGAACTTTGGCTCTGTTCTCAGCCACCCCTTTGCAATTCTCCAGCTTCAAGAGAAGAAAATGAATTCCCTAATTCCTCTAACTTCAGTGTGAACTTAAAGCAAACGTGCAACTTACTAAGGACATTTTATCTCATTTTCCTTTTTATTTTTCTGTTCTATTTAGTGAAAGAGTAAATTCTGTATTTTTATTTCAACATACCTATTCTGTACACATTCTTTATCCTGCTCCAGCCCTGCTCTGCAGGGGTGCATTGAAGCCTTCTCCTTGCAGCCCAGCATCCTCAGAAAATGTGTCAGCTGCACCATGAAATTAGAGTCTGCAGGAACTGCCCCACTCTCCAGTAACTGCTGTGCTCCAGAAGGGACAGAGATGTGTTGGGACTTGGTTTACCCTTGGGACTGAGCCCCTCTGGTTACCTGGGCACTCTCTGCATCTCCACGCCCGGTGCCCGCATGATGACACTCGGTCCTGAGGAGCTCCTGGTGCCACCCAGGCTACTCCTGCCTGTCAGTGTACCTGCCTCGGCACACCTGGTGCTCGGTCGTTCCTCAAAGAGACCCTCCCGTGCTGTGAAGTGTGCCAAAGGCGGTGACACTGCAGGGTGACGAACCTGCCGTGCGCAGCCGGCCGGGGCTGTGGAGAGCCGGTGCCTCCCGCTGCCTGCGGGCTGCGCTGCCACCGCACGCACCGACCCAGCCTGGCACTCACGGGAGGCAACAGTGCGGTCTTATCTAAGGGTGATAACATCACCAGCATCAAGGAAACTTCCCTGTCTGACCATCAGGAGCCACTCTGGCTGTCACACTCACCACCGCAGCCCCCCACTCACACGGACACACCTGGTTTCCTCAGCAGCCCAGCACAAGGTTTCCCGTGGCAGAGTCTCAGATGCCTTGAAGGAGCTACAGGAGCTCAACCTGCAGCTGGCGCTGCAGCTACTGGCACTAAACGTATTCCTCTGATGCCTTAAGTTTGAGCTTTCATGTATTTCAGGTTCTGTGCTGCCCAGGGGTGCAGCTCTGAGCTCACAGTCAGTGTCACTCAGCTCTGCACACAGCAGGGACACAAAACAAATCCTTCTCCTGCTGCACGCCAAGGACAACTCTCAGCCCAAAAGCACAAACAAGGGTGGTTGAAGGGAGGAATAGGATGGATGAGACCTCACAACCTGAAGCTGGAATTGGACAATTAAACTCCAATGTGCAAACGGACCAAAACTAATCAAAGTGTGAGACCTGGTGACCGTTTGTCCATTTTGTGACCATTTTGGGCCCACCGTGGGTGTAGCCCTGGCCAGGCTCTTGTCCTGCCCAAGGTGGATCCTGGAGGCCTTTCAATAAATCCCTGCTTTATTCTCCGGCTGTGTCCAGTCTCTGTTTCAGGTCAGCCTTCCCAAGGCATCAGCTCAACACCCAGGTTCTGCCCTGGGTGTTCCTCGTGCTCCAGAGACCGTGAGCATCCTGCCCAGGCAGCCTGTCCTCTGCTCTCAGGAAACTTGCTGGATGGCCCCTTCCTGCTCCTGGGCTCGGGTGTTTCAGGATATGTACTGTCTGTGCATTTGTGTTCTGCTTTCCTTAACAGGGAGTTGTGTGTATGACCTTGTACTTGACATAATTTAATGACTGCTTGTCATTTAATATGATTTTTCTGCAGTATCTGTGGTTTACACAAACTTAATTTCTTTTTCTTTTTTAACAGGAAAATAACTTATCTGTATTCATCTTTTTTTTGTTGTTGTTGAGTAAAAGGTAATTTCATTGAAATACTAAACTAGTGGGAATATGTTCATTTTGTCTAGATGGTAACATGACAAATAATCATGTACTGACTTGGAACATTTTTGTAAAACACTGGTTCTTTTCCTTCGGTGATCACACTAGAGAAAACCATAATTTATTCACAAAAATCAATTCAGTAACTCAGTATATGTATGGTTTCAGTACGACTTTCTCCCAGTGTTGGGTTGCTTGTTTACTGGTATGTTGAAGATTCAGAATCCATTTGAACCCTCCACTAGTTCACTGGACTACAAACACCATGTTTCACATCGGTTTATTTTTTCCCCACAGTGACTGCAAGCTGGTGGAAGCAATGGGACTACTAACAGGCTTGTTCATGTACAGGTGGGTGGGTGAGGTGCAGTTCACTTTAGTTCATATTGCTAGAATGTTGTAACAGAGAGAAAAAGCTGATTAAATATATGGGAAAGGCTTGATATCTCTTTTTTCAGTGACAACTGACACCAAGGTGGGATTGGGCTTCAGTTTTTAGGTAACACAGTAATTTAATAGTCTTTAATAGTGTAAATAAGCCTGTCTGGTGGTTTTAGTTTAGATTTTCTCCTGTGTGGGATGTGTGATCCGCCCAGTATTCAGGTAAGAGATTCCTTAGTCTCTAAAAGTGAGAGCTCTGAAGTGAGCCACTACTGTGTCAGAGAGTTAAAGGGATGGTAAAGGTATGGAGAAAAAGAAATAAAGTCAATTCCTTAGAGAAACAAGATCAACCTCAGCATCTCTCTTCACTAAAGATAAATTGGGGGATATTTACAAGTGGAACCTTTATTTCTGCCCAAGGGGAGCGACAACAAAATTTTACTATGGGACATTGCTCAGCTAGAGAGTTTGATGCAACTCAAAGTGTGATGGCAGCAGCAAGGCTCAGCCTCCCCTTCAGCTCCCTTTGCACCTGCAAGACAACCACTGTGCTGCTGCTTCCCAAAGAGGTCTGGGCAGCTGCTGAGCCATAACCTGAAATCTGTACCTACAGCCAGCTGCCAGAAATTACAATAAGCAATGTATTGTTGTACGCATCGTAAATATGGTGATTAGGGTAACTGTCAGTGAAGTTCAGACTGCACTAAAGTAAGTTATGCTTCACCAATCTGTTAAATTAATTAAGAAGAGCTGATGAGTATATGGAGTGAGTGAAGTCCAACTGATACAATTATTTAGACTCTCAAGAGGCTTTGAGTGATCTGGAAAGTCCATGAATAGCGTGGTGATGAATGTGATGGTGAAACAAAGCTCTTCAGAGTGTTAAAGACAAGGACTGACTGTGCAGAGTTGCAAAGAGACTTAGGTAAGAACTGGGAGAAGGAATACAATATTCACAGATGCAACAGCTGAGCAGAGAGGGAAAAAAGCTGATATTACCAGTCAAGGTATGTGGAATTACATTAATTGGGACTGCTCTGTGGAAATGTCAGATCAGTGCTATGCAATGATTCAAAAAGCAAAGTACTTCTCAGAAATCATTAGGAAATAAACTGGGAAAAGAAACCACCATTATGCTGAAGTATAAATCTATGGTGTATCCACATCAACAATTGTTCGTGGTTCTGGTCTCCGAGCCTAAAAAAAATGTATCAGTGTTGGGAAAGCAACAGAAAACGGCAAAAGGGTTGAGCTGAATGTGTGGACCATTGCCAGAGACTGGTGACTGGATTTGATGGACTTTGGTCACTTTTAAACATTTTTAGGTTCAAAAATTCTTATAAATTGAACCTTTGCTCAGTATCACAAAAGGCCCATGAGGAAGGGATTTTCCCTTTCTAGAGAAAAAAAAAATCAAGAAAGTATTAGTCTAGTGTGAAATACGAGACTTTCCCATGTCTTCTCATTAGAAAAGTACACGTCAAAGGAAAAAGCATGTCTGAAAATGTTTGACTCACAGAAGGTGGTTCTATGTAAAGAAATCAAACACACCAAATAGAAAACACCAAAAGTGTTGCTTCTTATATTAGGATTTAGGAGCTTAAGAGAGGCTGTTTGAGCTCAAAGGGCTAATGTTTCATGTAGAATATTATTCTCCTCTTGCTCCACAGATTCCCAACCCAGTGATTCCCCACTCTGCACTGGATGGCATGAACTGGTACCAGTGATGACTGAGGCACTTCTCCTCGATGGCTGGGAGAGGGCTGGCCTGGTGATTATCTCCTTGGAGAAATTCCATGTTCCCCTTGTGGCCCTCACACCACACTTCAAAGCCATTCACCACCCAAATTCCAGATCTCTTCCAAGAAGGGTTGGGCTGGCATAATATAAGTGACATTCTGGTTCTCATGGGTAGAAGTGAGTGAAAGGCCTGATGGAAATCTGTCTTAGGATGTTTCCTTTGGGTTTGTGAAGGCTTCAGGAAATCCAGTCCTGGTGAATACAAGGAAAAGCATGGAAAGCCTGTAGATTGCATCCTGTGCTGTAATGTGCACCAGTGAATGGGGTCTGGCACCGAGCACCTGACTTCAGCATTTGAAAACCTGAATAGTCTGGACAAATAAATAAAAATGGAGATCTGTACTTGAAGGAGGCTCGATTTGCAAATCTGGCAGAAATTATGTTTACAGAAGGAATCCAGAAATATCGTTTTATATGTTAGGTACTCAGCTATTAAAGTGTCCCTTGTAAATACCAAAAACGTGACACTCAGCTATTGAAAAGGAAAATATTCTTGAGGGTAGTTTAGTCTCAAGCAAAGGGGCATCAACTGCATGCCCAGATGTTTCTTTTCCATCTCTTACCCTTCAGTATTGATTTATGCAACTTTGCAGAAGATTCGGTCAGAAAGGAGGAGTGAAAAGAAGATAATAAAGAATTATTTCATTTTCTTCAAGATGAAAACCACCTAAATTCCCATCACTTAGAGGACTGTTTTCATTGTCATACACCAGATTCACGTCAGGATAACATTTTGCTTTAACAGTGATGTAATTGATGTGACGTGATGGAAAATCTTACATAGGAGAGTACCTCATCTACTGCGTCAGCTGAAGTTTTCAACGAGTTAATAATTCTTCAGTGTTGGACCAAAGTATGAAAAATTCTATTTTATCAAAAAAAGTGAGCATCTTTCTTCATCGTCCCAGAACGGTTACACTGGAAGGTGAAATCAGAGCACAGGATGACTCAGTACAACCACTCAGCACAGTTCTCTCTCCAGAGCTCAGCAAATAAATCAATAAATGTCACTGAAACACCACTGTCTTGGGATGAAAGGACACTCTTAGGGCTGAAGATTTCCCTGTCAATCCTCCTGTCTGTTATAACTTTGGCAACAATCCTCGCAAACGTTTTTGTGGTTATTACCATTTTTCTGACTAGAAAGCTCCACACACCTGCGAATTACCTCATTGGCTCCTTGGCAGTGACTGACCTTTTAGTGTCTGTGCTGGTGATGCCTGTCAGCATTGCTTACACTGTCACCCACACGTGGGCCTTTGGCCAGCTGCTGTGTGACATCTGGCTGTCATCAGACATCACGTGCTGCACGGCCTCCATCCTGCACCTCTGTGTCATTGCACTGGACAGGTACTGGGCTATCACAGATGCTCTGGAATACACCAAACGCCGCACTGCTGGCCGAGCAGCCCTCATGATTGCCGTGGTCTGGATGATTTCCATCAGCATCTCCGTGCCGCCGTTTTTCTGGAGGCAGGTGAAAGCTCACGAAGAAATCGCGAAGTGCGCTGTAAACACGGATCAGATTTCCTACACGATTTATTCCACCTGTGGAGCTTTCTACATCCCAACCGTGCTCCTCCTGATACTGTATGGTAGGATTTATGTAGCAGCTCGATCCAGGATTCTGAAGCCACCCTCGTTATACGGGAAACGTTTTACTACTGCACACCTGATTACTGGTTCTGCGGGGTCTTCCCTCTGCTCCATTAACGCCAGCCTCCATGAAGGGCATTCCCATTCAGGTGGATCCCCAATATTTATCGGTCATGTTAAAATAAAACTTGCTGATAGTGCTCTGGAAAGGAAAAGAATTTCTGCTGCAAGAGAAAGGAAAGCTACCAAAACTCTAGGGATTATTCTGGGAGCTTTCATTTTCTGCTGGCTGCCTTTTTTCGTCACATCCCTAGTCCTACCAATCTGCCAAGATGCCTGCTGGTTTCATCCCATCCTACAGGACTTTTTTACCTGGTTGGGTTACCTAAACTCATTAATCAATCCAGTCATTTATACAGCTTTTAATGAAGAATTTAAACAGGCTTTCCAAAAACTAACACTTTTCAAAAAGCGCTCCTCTTGAGACTCTCCTCTTGTGTAACTGACCCTTGTGCAATCTCAGCCTACCTGAAACTTTCCATGCTTTTATTCCTAAGGAACGGAGTGGTAATTGCCATCTCTGCTGCTACCCTGTTCTGTGCATGTAACTGGGAATTTCCTGCCAATTTGATTCTTTCCGTCTGGGATTGTACACGCCATGACAGAACTTGTCCATGGTCTCTGCAGTGATCGTGTCTGTACATAAGATCAGTGACACATGAAATAATCTTTGCAACGAGGCAAGGTGTGTGAACCAAGGGAGCTTGTCTTGTGTGATGAGGTGACACATTATCCAATTCTTCCACGCCTTCTAACCTGATGGGAGGAAATGGTGTGTGTATTTACAAGAAGTAAGTATTTCTGCTGTGTATTATTAACCATTTATGTCGGCTGAGGAAGTTTCTGGAGAGCAGGATCTGATACTTACATTTTCTATGGTATGTATCTTACCCGTGTGAAGCTGATAAAATCTGTAACTTTTTTCAGAAGATATGTGACACAGCCTGACTATAATCAGCAGCAGGGCAGAGCAGCATAGCACAGATGTAAGTTATGTGGATATTTCACAAATGATGCATTTGAAGCTATGCTTTTGGTGAACTTAGAAAGGAGACAATTTATTTGAATTAAGTATTACACATTTTATCATGAATAGAACAACCAGTGCAGAAATGCTACGAAATAAATAGCATGAAAATTATTGATCTTATATTTCTGTCTTTTTTTTTTTTTTTGCATGCATAAACTGAAACAGGAGAATATGGTTAGTGCCATGGTTAGTGTGCAATGACTAGGACCTCATAAAACAGCCAGAAGGTTCACTTCTTGGTGACAAGATACGGGAGATTAGAGAGGAGAGGACGAAGTGACACACCAAGGAAAACTTTCTTAGTAATTAAGGTTGTTGGGGTGGATGTGGCATCCCTGTCTCTGGAATTCTTTAAGTATTGGTCAAACAAACTGTGGTCAGGAATCACTGTCAGGACCCTCTGCTGGGGGAGCAGGGCAGGTCCTTTCTAACATGCCCTTCTCTGCCTCTGCGATTATTTCCCTGATTTGGCAGGGGGGAAGCTGGCCCACGGAAATCTTGGATGAAGTCTCAGACAAGACAGCACACACCAAGTGGTGCAACCCAAATTTCCTGCAATATTTTAGTCCCTGGGCGTTTTTCATCAGAAGTGTCATGTCTATACTGAATATGAGAGCGACACATTGTTTGAAAATCGCCCCATCATCCTTCTGACCGTCCTTCCATCTCTCAGCCTGCCCCAGTCCATCTCCACCATCCACTGCTGTGGCCATGCCCACACACTCCACCACAGTGCCTGCCCACCACGGCTTTCAGCCTCTCCATTGCATTTATAGAACAGCTTTGCAGCTTCTCCCTGCTGCTGGTGCCTCTGCTGAGGATGGTCCACAAAGTGATGCCCCAGGACCACCCACATGCTGCAGAGTCAGACAGAGGAGTTGTGTGGTCGTAGAACAGCAGTCCTCTCTCTCACCAGAGGCATTTAAGGCTGCTCTGCTTGGGACATGGCTCCTCTACCCTCCCAAAAGTGCACTGATCTAGCTCTGTCAAGCTTAAGGGATTGTGATGGTGCCGCTACATGGCCTTGGCCACACAGTCTGCTTCCAAAACGTGTCCAGAGTGCCCACTGTCGGTGCAGGTTCTCACCTGTGCTCACCCCTGAGCTGTGCCCGGGGACCTGTGAGCTGACACAGCCCACAGCCCTCAGGGGAAGGCCTGAACCGTTAACTAGTGTAGACAACTGAATCCCCACACCTGAGGCCAGTCCCTGGTACTGTTCAATTTGCTGTTATAGCAGCAGTCAATTTTTCATCCTCCTCTGATGATGATAGCCCGAAATGTTCACCTTTGGGCCACTTCGTGATGACTTCCAAGATCCCTGGGTGATTCACCTGCTCAGTGTGAGACATAAAATTACAGATCATGGTCCTGGGAGGGCCTTTGAGAGGCTGGCTAGTCCATTCCCTGCCTGGATCAACTACGCTTTTGTTCTCTTCCTGTATTTCCTACTCTTGAATATTTCCAATGATGACCAGAATACAGCGTAGGAAGATGATCCACCACTCTTCTTTGACACTGTTTGATTCAAGGGTAAACAAAGTAGGCCTTTTCTTTGATTAGAGTATAGGTTAATTTTAAAAGGCACATGGTCTAATATTACACCATTCTTATTGTTAGTAAATATTTGATAGCGTGTCTCAGTTAATTTATATTGGAAAAAAACAGTGATATGGAATTGGCAGATGAAAATACTTGCTAGGGATGATGATAAATTAAAGATAAATAACACCCACAGCCTCTGAGTTGAAAGAAGGAGGCTCTCATGTCGCAGAGATCAATGTCCATATTTACCATGTTTTACAATGCTCTGTGAATTGCAGTCCAGAGCACACAAATGTATTTCACAGAAGGTATATGAGGGCTGACTGGTATCTCAGTCCCTCTCCAGTGAAGCTCTTGCAATACTGAGCACAAAAGCAAGTTAAAACATCTTACGTGTGTATAGAAATACATATTGGTATGTCCAAGAAGATAGTTATTTCAATGATAATGTAAAATTTATTGAAAACAGAAGAAATAGCTAAATATGTATCAAAGCATGTGTGTTCACTGCAGCACCCTGCAAGTAAATTCCAGTGCAGGTTGTTCCTACAACCAGGGAAGAGGATGAGTGTCAGCAGTGAGGAGTCACCATGACTGAAGACTGGCAGGATAACGAAAGTGGAACATGATCACTCCTCGCAGGACAAACCTGAACCTCGCTACTTGAAAGAAAGGTGGTCACTGAAAGCCTGTGGGTTGTAGCAATCCCACCATGCTCACCATCTGAACACAGCTCCTTGTCAGGGGAGCACAAAGGAACAAATGCTGTAAATGTAAGACTACTTCAGTGTACGAAGCCCTATTGATGAAGAGATCACATCCTCACTGACAAACGTGCCCAAAAGTCCTCTTCCTGTTTCGTATATGTAATCAGTCTATGACATGATGGAAATGTTTTTGCAGAACACACTTTATAACACAGTGTCAGAACGCTTTCATTGACAATTAAGATTTTTTTTTTTTTTTACCACTCTGATATTCTAATGCAAAAGGTATTTTGGTACTGTGAAGATCTGATGCTTTGTATTTTCCTGTCTATTCCGTAGCAGCTAATGATGGATAGACAATTTCAAATTTTGAACTACCGTGGAAACTACTCAGTACCCTGCTTTTCTTTTTTGAGTTCACAACTCCCTCTGCGTAAACCTTGCAAGTCCTTGAACGAATGCAAAGAGAGACAGCTGTAGCTATGGTTCCCATGCAATTTACATTAAGACAATTTCACTACAGGTGCTCAGTACCTCATGTCACTCACAGGTGAGGAATTCCCAACAGCTCCAGCAAAATTCATCCAACTTTTCTGAATTCTTTTTCAATACAGCCAAGATGATTCACTTGCAAACACCAGTGACTAGACACGTATTCCATACGCTTCTGGTCAGTAACAGATTTTGCTTTAGATTTTATCACTGGTGAAAAAGAAAGAAACGTGAAAAAGAAGAAAATCCCAGAAGTGGTGCAAAAGCAGCAGCACATACACACAGGTAATTTTAGGAGGGACATAAAACTGCATGTATCAGCAGCAACAAGATCAACTCAAAAACCTCACTTAAATTCACCATACAAACAGAGGGAGTACAGAATAGCAAGAATACCTGAAGAGTCAGTTCAGGGACTTCATGAACTGGAAGATAACTCAGATAGACATTTTAAATAACCACTGAGATATCAGCTCTCTGTGAATTTGTCTAATCCCTTTAGAATCTCATGCCTCTGGTGTTCACGGCATCTTAGAGCCATCCACTTCTCACGTTATCAAGCTGTGCATAAGATGCATGAGTTATTTTTATTTGTTTAAAGCTACTACACCCATATGGATCCTCTGTTGTCAGACACGCTGACAGGTTCTGCTGCTTCCCCATGTAACTTGTGATTTTATTGTGTTTGTCATCTCCCCTTGCCCATCATCTCTGGTCACACCTGCCCACATTACTTACACCCCACTTCCTTGGAACTATATCCTTTCTATCAATCATTGTGGTGACATCTGGGGAGAAAGTTTTCTACCAGTGGTGCTGGCACCCTGCTTTGGGTTTTGGAAACCTGTCACCCATCCTTCCAATCCAAGAGATAAGCATCATAACCGTGCCTCAGGCTTTGGTGAGTCCTCATCCTCGTGCAAAGGAGCAAATGCTCGTTCAGGACTGTGAGAGACACTCCTCAGCCTCCTGTGGCACCAGATGCCAGCAGCACTGGCACAGTGAACTGCTGCTGCAGGGAAAGCACAAGGTGTGAGCTAGAGTCCTGGCTCACCCAGCATGAGTGATGGAGCCAGGTGAGGAGAAACAAACCGAGCCGAGCTGTAAAAGGAGGAGAAAGAAGCCCGACACCAAGGTGGCAACTGAACCAGCTGCCAGGTGGGCTCTGCAGTGTGAGGAAGAGAGTGAATGGAAACCCAGGGAATGATAAATGTCAGATCTCTGGATCCAAGGGGGAGACAACCTGCCTGCTGTGTGTCACACAGAAGCAGCGTGGCTGCAGCTGCTGGTACACGGCAGTGGCAACGAGGGCTGGTCACTGCCCAGGCTGGTGTTTCAAAGAATAAAAGCTTAGTGCTGTGAGGTTAGAGACTCAGAAATTCCTGTCCAGGGAAAGAAAATGATGCAGAGGAAAAGTAAGGACGCTCTGGCTGCTCTAAGAGAAAGCAATTTTTTGTCTTTAATATTTTTATTGATGGGGACTTAGTGCAGTCAATGGAAGCTGCAGACAGAAGTACAGAAAGTGGAACGAGGGGGGTTACAAGGTGAGGAGGCAGCTCCACTTTTCCCCCAGATGTCCCCACCGTGGCCAACAGATTGACGTCTCGCTGCCCGGCCGGGAGGCTGGAATTGCCCACCGGCCTCCGAGCACGTCTGCTGTGCATTCAGCTGGGCAAAGGCAGCGCGATGCTGCACAGAGCATCAGAGCTCCCCGGTGCCCTTCACCGTGTCCCCGGCCGCTCAGCAGTGCCCGGCCACACCGGGAACAACTTCCCCCGGTTACTGCCGGCGGAGCTCTCTTGTCTCTGAGCCCATCTCGGCATCCCGCGGAACCAACCACAGCCCGATTGACCAACCAAGTCCCCGACTCTCCAAGAGACGGCACTGAAGGGGGGATGCGACGGGAGACGGCGACAAAACCTCGCCGTGCCACCTGGCGCGGGGCTCAGCCCTGCTTTGAAAGAGCCGGGCCCGGCACTGCCTGCCCCGCCACCAAAGCCCCGGGGCACTGGTGGCCCCGGGCCGGAGAAGGGGTTGTCCGGCAGGCTCCGGAGCACGACGCCACCGCCGAACCATCCACGGAATGTCCTGCGCGTCCGCGACACCCACGGCGGCCCGGATCCCGCCCGGGGCCTTTGGGAACAGTTCCCTCCGCCGGCGCGGGCGCACCCCGACCCCCCCAAAATGGCGGCGGCTGCCTGCCCGCCTGCCCGGGGCCGGGCCAGCCCCCGCCCCGCTCCCGCTGACGTCAGGCACCGCCCGGCGCCGCGGCCCTCCCCTCATTGTCAGCGCCCGCACCCGCCGCCCGAGCCCCGGAGCCCCCGGCGGGCTGCGGCTGCCCGAGCCCGGGCTGGGAGGGAGGGAAGGAAGCCTGGCCGCTCGCGGCTGCCCAGGTAGGCAGAGCTGTGCGATGGAGGGGCGCGGGGGCGGGGGGGTGCCGCGGGACCGGCGGGGCGGGGAGGAATTCGAGGCATCCGCTTTGTCTTTGAGCGCCGCCGCCTTTGCCGTGCCTTTGCCGTGCGGGTGCCTCGAGGCCGGGTTGGCCCGCGGGCGGCGGCGGCGGCGGGGACCCCCCGCGGCAGCCCCGGCCCTGCGGCGCCCGCCGGGGCCTCGGCTCCCGCTCGGAAATGGAGCCGCCGTCGGGCTCCTTCCGACGGGACCGGAACAGCCGCTTTCCTGAGCGGAGATCGGCCCCGTCCCCGCCCGGGAAGGGCACGGTCCCGCCGGTGCTCGCTGCCGCGAGCTGCCCGCGAGGAAGTTCCCAAACCCGTTGGCCGGGGCTTGGTTGAGATTTTGGAGGTTTCCAGGAGCTTAACGCGTTTTCCGTGGATAACCATTTTTTTTTTTTTTCCCCTTGCTGCAGCCACATACTCCCTTTCCTGTTGCTTATTTTTCCTGAATTTCCCCTTCGTTCCCAGCCCGCCCACGTTTATCATATAATTAATAACTTTTCTTTTATATATGTGCTTTTCTGATGCTCTGACTTCGTTAATCACTTCAGTCTTCTTTGCTCCCCCGTCGTGAGGGAATTAATTGGTGGAGCGTTGTGAAACTTTTCTTTGCCTCTTTTGAACATTTCTGAAACTTACCCCATTTGGCCTTTGTCAGGTGTCCCATGCGCTGGCATGCGAAGCCAGTGGCACAGCAAACCTTCGCCGGTTGTCCTTGGTGATTGCGCTTTCATTGCAAATCGGCGTTTTTTCCCCCCTCTTCTAATGCTACATCTGAAGCCTTTAAACCAATTAAACGCAAGTTAAAGCGACCATCCCAGCTAATCAGCACATTTGAGTTAGGTGCAGTGGGATTAGATTTTAATTGGTGCGTAAATTCTGCTCAAATATCCCACGAAGATCAGGGGAAGGAGTGCTCATCGCGGCCGCGTGTGTCGGGGTTGTTGCTTATCGAGAGTCTCTCGCCTGGAGCCGCTGGGGTGGGCGAGCGCCTCTCTCTGCAGCACCGCAGTGGTGACAGTGGGAAGGGGGATTTTTTACAACCTGGAATCGTCCGTGGCACTCCGTGTTTCGGGGGAAAAAATGCGGTAACTTACCACATGCCTACAGCCTCATGGCGGAGGTATGCATCCGCTGACCTGCAGGACATTTTTGGGGTGGGGGGGGACGTCGTTCCCCGGTGTTAGAGTCCGTGCGAGTGCAGAGCCAACGGCTCTGTGCTCTGGCCGGTTTGTGCAGGCGGCAGCCAGCTGGCAGATTTCGGCAGGGACAGCGTGCTCCGTGGCTGGTTTGCCTCTGCGGCACTTGCAGGAGTGTAATTCCTCCATTGTATGGGCTCTGCAGCAGTAAGGGCTGCACAAAGCGGTCGGCAGCGCCTGCCAGGGTGACACCCCCAGCCTGGGGCTCCAGGAGCCCCGAGGGAGCGAGATTTGTGCAGGGGCCTGGTGTGCAAGAACCCTCCTGGGCATGGGACCCCCTCACCGGCGTCGTGCCTGGACGCCTGCGGCTGCTCAGGGCAGCCAGCCCTCTGTGACACTGCGAGGAGGAGGAGGAGGACATGGAGAGCTGATTGCTGTGTTTCTTTTGGATACGTGTCTGAAAGTTCCTGGGGGAAGGAGTGAGTTGGGGCAAAGGGAGTGTGGGAGAAGAGCACAATTCAGGAGTAGGCAGGTCCCCCTTAACTAACCCCTGAGTCTCCTGATCTGAGTAGCTCTTCAAGCCCAGATTCCTCACAATGCTATGAAGTTAGCATTATATTGTATGGTAAAGTTCGTGCACTCCAGTGCAGGCCAATCTGACCAATGTTGGCTTCCTAAGAAGTAGAAATAAGTTACAAGTGTGTAAACTTTTTGCTAGCCTTCTGGCTGTCTCTGTTCTGAAAATTGCCCAGCTGAGAGCAAGTTACTGATTTTCTTTATTTAACGCGAGGCTAGGAATTGTAGGCACGAATATCTCTTGTTAAAAAAAGAGAACTCTCAAATGTGGCTGTTACAAGAGATGGTAATATTTAAAGGCCCAGTATGCTTTGCAATCTGGACCACATTATTTAGTATGTTCAAATGGGTTGGTGGTTACGTCTTTCAGCATGACCTTACCAGAGTATTGTACCCAGGGACTCCGAGGCTGTGCATGTCCTCCCTGAAACCTTTCCCTCCCACCATGGGCTGCACTTGGTAAGGAGCCAGAGACCTCTTTCCTTATGGAAGTTTTTCAGAAAGTATGGCTGGCATTACTGAGCGAAATAACAAAAAAGGGTAATTTTGATACAATTGTTACAGTAAAAAGAAGCGTGTAATCTCTTTAGGAGGCCGTTTGGATTGGAAGAGTCCCATGAGGGTGATTCATAGGAGTAATATGTTTTACACTAACTAGTGGACTGCAGATCATGGGAGCCCTTAAATCACATTGGAATGGAGAACCTTTGTTGTGATGGTTATGGCATGGTTACATACCTCTTCAGAAGTCCAAGGCCTGCTCTACAGACTTTCTGCCTTGGTTGTTGGTTGTATTAGCACATATGAAGTGGAAAGCGTGAATGTTTTCAAATACTTGGTGACAGCTGATGAGCAGGTGTTGCTTGCCAGCACTTCCTGCATTCCCAAAGCTGGGGGTTGGCTTTGTCCTTCCATACTGTTATTCCCTCTGCTTTCAATGGGCTGAATCTTTGGAGGGCTTTAGTCTTTTAACTTGATCTCTTCTTCCCTCTGTAGCCACCCAAGGTGTGATTTATCTCCCTGTCCGAGCTCAGCTGTTTGCCACGGTAACAGGGGCTGGCAGCCTTGCCCTGGTGGTGACTGCAGCCACTCACTGCACACACTGTGAACAGTCACATCTCTCTGGATTTGAGGGTTTAGAGCTGGTGGCAGAATCAGTTTGGTGGAAAACCCACAAACCATTTGCCCTCAACTGTCCAGATTTAGGAGCCTTCATAACCACCCTGACTGGGCAGGCATGCCAGGCATGCCATTCCCGTGAAGTCGGTGGGGTTTGGGTTGATTCAGCAGCCTGAAAACCAGTGTTTTTGAAATGATCAAATATAAAGTGTGGCATTGGATGTCAGCCATCAGAATGTGGCAATTTAGGCCTTAATGCTTTTGTGTCTCTGGTGGTGTCTTAGGTTTTGGCAGTGGTGTTCCCCCGCTGAGGCCCTAATCTTGGCAGATAAGGGGTTGTAAGGATGCCTCAGCCCTCTGTGCTTTAACCCTCACCAGGGTGGAGTAAGAAATGCAGGTGCAACACACAGCTTTACCTAAGCGTGACAGCAGCATGCACAGAAGCATGAATGCTATGCACAGGCAGTTTCTGTTTCCTTTTCTGTAACAGAAAGCTGAGAATATTTTGGTGCTTTCTTGCCACAGTTGTGCAGCAAATGTAACATTTGTATTCCAGAACATTTGAATTTCTCATAGAAACACAATCCAGAAGGCTGAATGCACCCTGTGAGTGATGGGCTAAAAGGAGATGGGGGTATTTAGAAAAAAATGAGTTTTTAATGTTATGCTTAGCACTCAGCCTTGTCTCTGCTCATAGTAAAGCCCCTTAGGATCACACCAATAACCCCAGGAATGAAATGTGTAATTTCTTTGCTTAGGAACCGAGTTGCCAATACACAGGTATAAAGTATAAGAACACCTGAGCTGGTAAGTTTGTTTCTGTGTGACAGTGAGTAGATGAGAGTGACTGTTTGCTCTTGTCAGGTTGGTGGAGGAGAGATGGTTTTTCACATCCTCTCCAGTCGTGGATCTGGGAAGTGCTACATCAGTGCAGCTGGGCACTGTGCCTGGATGAGGTGGGTTTGCCTTTCCCCTTGTCCTAACCGCTTTCTCCTCAAAATGCCATTTCTAGCCCTACCCCAGCTGACAAAAACTCCATGCAGCTGTGTTCAGAGAGTTGATCTGGGTGAAAATTAACCATCAGCCTCGCCCTCCACTCCCTTTATCCCTGCCTAATTCCCAGTCTGGCTGCAGGGCTGCTTTACTCTGGCCAAGGGCGGGGAAGCATGAGGCTAGAAGGAGGCAGGGGCAATGCAGAGCCACCTGAAAATGACTATAAAACTTAAGTTTGAGGATCTGATCCAAAGTCTGTGAGGTCACTTGTGCAGTGATAGCATCCCTTGTGCATCTAAGCATTGCTGTCTGCATTGAGGTTTCTGTCACCCCGGTGCTTTCACAGTGAGTTTGGACATTGCAGGAACTGCAAAGTTCCTGCTCGTGCAAAGTGCTGCCCAGGTTTGGGCAGAGCAGTAGAGACATCATGGTTAGAGGACTTCAGCAGAAAATTTTCTACATTTATTAAGTCCCAATCTTTTCAGCCCTGTTTATCAGAGCTTCGTTGAATTGAGCAAACCTCAAATGTCCTCATCGGAAAGTAACTTCAGAGTCCTGCCATGTGGACTCTGAGCAGCTGTGTTGAACTTGGGCCAGCAAAGCGCACCGGCCTCACGTGTGTAAATACTTTGTGTGAGCTGGAAACTTCCGTGTGGCTGCTCCTTGGCCTGCTGCAGCATAATAGCTGTCATCCTGCCCTGCCCTGTCTGTCAGGGGGACCAGCTGTCCACAACCCAGCCGTGCTCACTCTCCTCCCTTGGCTGCAGGCACAGCCTGGTTCCATGGGCAGATCCTACTTCTGACAGGTGGGCTCCTGGGTGAAGTTTTGAGAGACATGCACTGTCAGGTGTGGATACTCCCTTGTCACTCCTCCTTGCTGTCTGCCCTGGTTTGTGAAGAATGTGGTGGTTTTGCTGCTTCAAGTCACCAAGGGGAAAGTGTGGGCTTTAGCGATTTTTAATCGGTACCGGGTGGACAAGCCCCTGCACGTAAACATTTATAGTTCTGAATTTACTTAGCTAATTGTTTTTTAAGTCATAGATTAAGTCATAGTTTGACCTGCTGTACTGCCCAGGCCATAGTATCAAACCTTACTTAGTATTGAATTAACTCATTAACTCAGCCGGTTTTGAGGTTTGTGATTTCAACTTGCAAACTTGATGCCTGGAGCAGGGGGAGGGGGCGTTGATCTAAATAAGATTTTTTTTTTTTGCCACAAAAACCCCATGTTCCTTGCTTGGATTTGTGATTGTTTGGCTCAGAAGTAGTAGGACCGATTTCATTCAGACACCTTGCAAATAGTGTCGTGGCTATCCTTGATTGTGCACTGCATGCCTCTGAGAAAGCAGAGCAGCAGGAGATGAGAACCAAGGCTTTCTTAGCCCTGGTAGGATTCGGCTTTGGTGGTTAATATTACACAACCACTGGAGCTTGGGGCTCATGTGTCAGGCTGCACAGTAGGAGAGGAAAGCATCCGTGGCTGTGGGCAGGTGATGTGAGAGGGCTGCCTGACCTGTGTCATGGCACAGCAGTCCTCTGGGGCAGCTGAGGAAGGTGTTTTCTGGTGACACACATCAGCTCTGCTCCAGGACAGCAGCTCTCCCACTCCCACTGGGAGCTCCCGCTGGGAGCCAGTGGGCAGCATGTAGCAGGTCATCCCATTGCCTGCTCCCATCTCCCCTGAGGCTCCTGGAGGAGGTGACAGCAAGTACGCTGTGCTGGAAGTGCGAGGGTAGGTAAAGGAGGTGTGGGAGCAAAAGAGGGAGCATGTTGTTGTGTGACACAGTAGGGCCCCTGTTCCTACTTCTCATGGAAGTGTTGCAGTGTTCTAATTGACCTCCAAAAATGGTAGCTTCATCCTAAGCTGAAAACGTCTTTCTACATGACTGATCACGATGAACATAAGCTCAAGCAACGCTTTAATTAGCTCAAGAATGTTTCTCTTTACCTTGAATGCTTACTATTCACATTTTCCTCTGTTGCTGCATGCAATGCAGTGCTTGCGGAAAGCTAGCTCTGGGCTGTGCAGCAAGGACTCTGCTGCCTGGTGTCGTCAGCCCTGCTGCCACCCGTGCTGCAGCTCTGTGCAAATGGGAGTGACAGCTTTTGCTGCAGTGCTGCACCCTCGGTACGTGTTGCAGCAAAATCTGTCAGACTTGGTTTTCACGTTCGTTCTCAGAATTGCTTTAATTAAAATTGCTTCTGTGTGCATTATCTGACTCTTAAGGTTCAGCACTGGCTTTGTGTCTTCCCCACTGGATTGATTTGAAAATCACAGGATATGTTTCCGAGGCTGCAGAGGCTCCAAGGTTGTGCTGATCATCTGATTCCACTGCAGCACTTTTAGCTGCTTGTGCCTTTGAGGTGCCTGTGCCTCACGTGGGAGTGCAGTGGGTTACCTTAAAGGGAAAATCTGATGAAACTTCTTTAAGAACTTGTTGTTACATGTGATGTCTTAGTGGAATTTACCGGAACAGAATGGAGATTCCTGACCTAGGATCTGGAACAGAGCTGCAAAAACATTGATTTCTCAGGTAGTGTGAATCATTTGGAAATATGTCTGTTTTTAAGGGAAAACAATAATTCCTGGATGATAATAAATAACTGCTAGTACTGCTTTGTGGTGAGAATTTGAACTTGAAGCAATTGAGAATTCTTAATGAAGTCTCTCACTCTTCTGTCTACGTCTCATACTGTATAACTGCTCATCAGGATTGTTTTTAATGTTGCTAAGTGTGACTAATGTCTTTGCATAAAGGTATCCTGTGTAACGTGGGTGTTGCTGTTTCTGTGTGAGTTTTAGCTGTTAGTGTATTGTGAAGTGCCTGCATATGCTCTGAAATTCTCTGGATGTTACCTTTTGTGCATTGGGCAGAGCATGGGGACAAGAAGCACAGTTTGGAATAGGTCTTTTCCTTTTGTCTGTAACCACTGTCAGAGATGCTGTGAAGGGGACAGTGAGTATGAGCAGTGCTTTGGGAAAGCTGTGAAATGGTGTGTTTGAAGGTGACTGCAGGAACAGTGCTGCAGTGGAGCATTACCAGCTGTGGAGGTGGGGAACTCTTTTCCAGCAGTGATGGGGAGATGGGGAGGCTCTCTGGGTCTCTGCAGTGCATAGACCACAAACAGGCTGCTGGTAGCTGATGTACAAGAGCTGGGCTGGAGGTGTAGGCAGAGAGAAACAGGAGCTGCTGTGCCCTGCTGACTGCCTGGATTGCCAGGTGGCACTCCTTGGGTCTGGGTCAGCTGCCCCTCGTTTCCCTCCTGGAGCAGCAGGAGTTGCAGCCCCATGCTCTAGTTTGCTTTCTCTCGCTGTCTTACGACAGAAACGTGCTCCCAAGTCCTTACACACAGATCATCTCCATTCACTTCTCCTCTGCTGCCTACGCTTTGAGCTGATTTGCAGAACAGGGTGGGTTTTCTCTCTTTTTTTTTTTCTTCTTTCTTTTTTTAGTAATCTCTGCCCTGTGTGCCTCTAGGGACTGCTGCAACTGCTGGGGCATGTGGCTGAGAGCTCAGCACTGTCCTTGCTTTGGAGCCCAGCTGTGTGTGAGCTGGTGGGGCACACAGAGCATCTCTCCCTGCAAAAGCAAGAATGGCAGCAGCCAGCTGGACAGACTGAGCAAAGCCTTGGCAGCGTGGCAGTGACTGCATGTGAGGCAGATTGAGAGGAGGCTTTTCTGCTCAGTACTGGTGAGATGGTGTCTGAAGTGTCATGAGTGGGTATTTCACTAGACCAGGCTGCCTAAAGCCCCATCCAACTTGACCTTGGACACTCCCAGGGATGGGGCATCTGCAGCTTCTTTGGGCAATTTATGCCTGTGATTCACCACCTTCACGGGGAAGAATTTCTTCCTAATATCCAGTCTTAACCTCCTCACTTAGTTTGAAACCAATGCCCACATCCCGTCACTACAGCGTGTGGTCAAAAGTCTCTCTGTGTCTTTCTTATAAACCCTCTTTATATATTGAAAGGCCTATAAGATCTCCCCAGAGTCTTCTCTTTTCCAGACTGAACAGCCCCAACTCTCTCAGCCCTTCTTCACAAAATTATTACAGCCCTTGGATCTTTTTTGTGGCCTCTTATGAACCCACTGTAGTCTTTCGAGGTCTCCAGAATTCCACATGCAGTGCTCCAGGTGGGGTCTCATGAGAGCAGAGCTGGAGAGTCACTTCCCTTGACCTGCTGGCCGTAATTTTTTTGATGCAGCCAAGGACCACCGTTGGTTTTCCATGCTGCAAGCACACGTTGCTGGGTCATGTCCAATTTTTCGTCCACCAATACCCCCAAGTCTGTCTCTGCAGGGCTGCTCTCAATCCATTCATCCACCAGTCTGAACTGGTGCTGGGTATTGCCCCATTCCAGGTGCAGAAAGTTGCAGCATGGTAAATTCTGACTGAACATGAAGGAAAATAATTTTCTCCCTGAGATTGTTAGGACAGGAAACAGGACCTGAGGGGTTGGGTCATTTCTGACGCTGGAGATTTTAACAACTTAATGTAGTCCTGAGCAACCTGCTCCAGCTTTGGACACTAACCCTGTGTGAGATCAGAGCTGGACTGAGGTTACCTTCATCCCCTTACTGCTAAGTCAGATGAGAGAGAAAATGTGAATTTCCTACTCTTTCCCTTCTCTGTAGAAAGGAGCAGCATGGTGGAGGCAGCAGTGTGGTCCTGTCTCAGTACAGCCACACCAGTGCTTCCTTCCTATGAAACATCCTTCCTTCCTTCAGTCCAGGGAGTGCAAGGGGGAAAAGGACACGTAAATAACAATGCAAGTGAGCGCAGTGAGACAGCCATGCCCTGGGAAAGTCCTGGAGGGAATCCTCTGCTGCCATTTTTGCCTTATGCTCTGTTTCTCACTCTCCACTTCTTAAACATGCTGGAAGAAAAGCATATGCCCTCTTGGTTCTGATCTTCATTTAGGATAGGATTCAGATAAATTAATGCTTGGCATTAAGCCTGCGAATTTTGTCATTAGCATCTTGTGTAATGCTTGCAGGAATACCTGTGCTCCAAGAGCTGAGGTATTTGTCTGTCTGTTGTCCATTAGTCGACAACCTTGGATAACAGTGGACTTGAGAGCAAATGCAGGCTGCCCTGTAGAACTGCCTTGTTAACACAAGGTATTTCAAGATTGTTGGTTTTCTAGCAGCATGAAATGGAGAATTTGGAACAAAGTTTTCCCATGAGAGTCAGGAGTTGAGTGGTGTCTTTAACCCTTTCATGTCCTGTGGACAAGAGGCTGGTGGGCGATGGAAGAACTTTGAAGTTGGTGATGTTTTTCAGCCTTGTCTGTGGAAGACGTATGGCTCAGTACCTTCCTGATGGAAATCCTGTTCTACATTCATGACTCCAAAATGCTTCTTAGTAGCTGCCTACTGAAGGAGGCGGCTGGATCTGAGGATGATCTCTCTGGGAAGTTACAGCTGTTCTGCTGCTTCAGTGCCCTCCCTAGTCAAAGGAGACACTTTATCCCCAAGCACTGAGGAGACACTTTTCCCCAGGCAAATGGGGAATTACTCTGGCCCGTTTTTGGAGAGAAGGAGCAGAGGCCAGGTATCCCTCTGCTCTCTCTTTCTGCATTAAGGAGAATCCCAACAGTGACTGCTGAATGCTCCAGCCAGTTACCAGACCTTGGACCTCTGGCTGATGGAGAATACCAGGTGCCCTTGCAGCTCTTTCCAGAGCAGAGTAGCACAGGTCTCTGCCTGCTAGGGCAGTGAGGTGCCCTCGCCTTTATGTCCTGCTTGCCCTGGTCCTGGCACAATGCTGCTCTATGTCTGTGTGTGAAATGCCTGTTGTCATTTTGAGAGGCTCAGCCTGCAGGCGAATGTATTCCATCCATAAATTCATCAAGGCTTTCAAGTGGGCAGTTTTCAGTGGCACAGCTGCCCAGTGTCATCACACCATCTTGGCAGCTTGTCTCGAGGTCTCCCCATTGTCCATGGAGCATTAATTTTGAGGGTAAAGCCCCCAGAGCTGCAAGCATGCTCTCACAAAGGCAGCATGTTCCTGTCTGTAAATGTTATTTTATTTACTTTTTTGTTACCTGAGGCCATTTTCAGCAATGAATTGAACACAAAGACTACTGTTAGGATCTTTCAATCCACCCAGCTGTCCTCGTTGAGCAAATCATATTTAAGAGTGATTTATATGTTCCTGAATACCTCCTTTCATTTGACTTCACACTTGCCAGTGAACAAAAAAACTGCAGGTTGGGAGCTCAGAAAGGAAAAAAAAAAAAAAAGCTGGTTGTTATAAGGGAGTCCAAGATCACAATTAGTATTTGTGGTACAGCCAGGGGACAGAGTTTGTATTGGGAGGCCTTGAAGGATCTAGAGATTGCTGCTGGTGTGTTGGTTATCCAGCCTTCATTTACCTGCACAGGTGGTTGTGAGATGCCGCACACCGTGGTCCACCCAGCTCACATGACTGTGGGCAGAAATCAGGCAGGCTTTGGCTGCCCTGCCTGTGACTCAGTGCCTGTGGTGCGTGGGTACCGTGCTAATGGGAGGGCGTCCCGCTGCAGCATCATGCCTCGTCTTGCCTGCCTGCTTGCTGTCCTGGATGCTTGCTCAGTTCAGCTGCTGCTCCTCCAGGCAGCTCTGGAAGTGACCCTGAGCTGGTGGTGGCACCTTGGTTTGGTGACAGCACCCAGTGTCTTGCTCCAGAGCGTGTGGATTTCGTGAGTTGCAGCCAAAAGGTTTGTCTCGAGCTGGAAGTGATGCTGCTGGTGTAACCCAAGCCAGGCGGCCTTTATGCCAGAGGCATTTCTAATGGCTGACAGGTTCCTCCTGGACTTTTCATGACAGTGATGTTAACCCTGCTCTTCCCCAGCATGCCAGGCACTGCAGCTCCCCTAACACACAGCCCTCTCACCCAGAGTTAACAGCTCAAACCTAAACTCTGGTTTGCTCCGAGAGCAGCAGTGGCACCTGTAACCTGAACTGGATTCCTTGGCTTCCTCAGGAGCCCTTCCACGAGTCTGAACTGCTGCTAATTGCAAACTTTGTTCAGCGCTTTGCATTTAGGCTGCTAGCACAGGGCAGGCCAGAGTGCTGAGCATGCCTGCAGAGGTAGTGCTGTCCGTCTGTCCAGGGTCGGGTCCTGAAAACGTGCCAGCAATTTAATCTTCTGCATCTGCGCTAAGCAAGGCAAGTGATGGATCTGCATGGGGGGTCTGTGTCAGGTGTTAGCCAGGCCAGGGCAAGCTTCTCACAGACAAAGCAAGGGGAACAGCCCTGAAGAGGGATCCCCTCAGCAAGAGCAACTCTGTGGGGACTTGAGGTAAAATCTCTACTGATCTGGGAGATTTCTGATGATCATGATTCTTTCTAGTGGTAGGGCTGTTCTGTTCAATGGGTGGATAGCAATGCTAATGATTTATAAAGCTGACCTACAAGGCAGAAGCTGGGCTTATGCTTGAATATTGAATTTCATCAGAGTAATTAGTCCTAGATGTCTGCTTAGAATCTTTGAGTTAAAGGGCCATTAGTAAAGATTAATGGAAAATTAAAATGTAGACACTTACTGAAATATGAATGATCATTTTTATTTCAGGTCACATTTTATTTCCTTGTGCTACCATGCCATCAGTCTGAGGGTCACAAGAGTGGCCAGTTGTCTGTGCTACAGTGCTCATTAGCTTGGGTTTTTGGGAGGACCTTTGGGGCAATCCCAGCTTTCTGCAGGGTTTGTAGGGATCTGCATGGAAACCTCTGAATGGCTGAGGCAATCTTTTAGCCAGAAAAACTCACGGGCATTGAAGGAGTGTTCCTGCAAAGCTGACTCAGATGTCCTTCTACTCTGTTAGGAGAATGGAATGTGCCCTGTATCAGACAGGATGCAGAGAAACACACAATACTCTGTAATTTTCATGCCAGCAGGGAGATGTTTGTAGCCATGTGGCTCTTGGGTATAGTGTGAGGAAGAATGTGAAGGTTAGAGCTGCCTACGCCTAATGAGCGAAATGATTCAGAGATGGTTATGAGGACTCGAAGTTAATCTTATTAAGTGTATTGTTCCAGGCTGACCTTTCCCAGCTCTGTAGATGTTGCTGGATAAAAAATCATGTGGGTTTGTGCTTTTGGGTGTGTAACCAATTTGCAATGTGGTCCTTGTCAGATGTGCAGTGTTAGTCCTGTTTCACCTGGACAAGTGTTTGTGACAGGACAATAAAGCAGCCCAAGAAGATCATAAGAGCTCCACTGTTTGAGAGCAATGGCTGGAAATGGATGCCTAGGAAGGAGGGAGAACGATGGGGGAAGTGTGCAACCACGCAGATCAAAGGATTCTCCCAACCTGCAAGTTTTGTCTCAAGTGGCCTTGCTGAACCGGGCGTGGGTCCCTGTAAGAATGACCTTGAGGGATTTTTCTTCCGCAAATGTATCTAATTGCTGCTTTATGAACCCATGAGGACTTCTAGCTTCCATCATCTTGTGCAGCAAGAAGTTCCCTGGTGTACCACAAGCAGAAATAGGGCACTGAACAGAGTGAGCCCAACCAGAGACAAGCAGAAGGTAACAGGATGGGACAAGGGAGTAAAAACACCAGCAGGAACCAGGACTGATGTTCCTGGCCCAGCCTTCAGCACAAGCATGACAGAAGAGGGTGGAGGGAATAGCATTGTGCCTGAAGGTAAGATTTATGGTGGCCAGATGAAGAGGGTAGAAGAGCAAGTTCAGGAGTCAGGCTTGTTAAAGTGACAGTGTGGAAGATAAGTCAGAGAAGAGCTTTTACTGTACGCTAAATATCTGGGAATGATGGAAGTTTGAGAAGCACAAAAGATGCAGTAATGCAAGAGGGAAGAAAAGGAACAGAGGAGAAGGCACTGTAGGTCCAGCTGAGGTGCCTGTCTCCTCAGCATCCTGGCTGTACCAGCAACCCAAACCAGATGTTGGGGAGGAACATGCAAATAATGAATATGTGCTTCCCTATTGTCTGCTTCCAGGGATGTCCTGAGTCATGGAACTTTGGGTTCTTCATATTCAATAATCTTTGACATATTATTTCATTCATTTTTCTGGATTTTCTGGATGTTGCTTGCTCTGAATCTCCCCTGAATCATTTCAGTTAGTCTGGACCTTTCAGCTAGCCCATGGGGGGCTCAGCTACCTTCATGCTAGCACATATTTTGGGGCTAGAGCCATGGCCCCTGAAGTCCTTTCAAAGCTGAGCTTGATGGAGATGGGAGGGGTGGGATGGAGGGTGAAAGAGGTGGAAGACCTCTGTGTCCAGTAATTAATACAAAAGCACCACTGAGCTGGGGCTGCTTTTCCCATGCCATCTGCAGGATGCTGCCAAGTTTGTGGCTCGCTGAAGAGAGGCCTGCATAGTGTTTGTGAAATCAAATGTGACAGTAAAATCTGCTTCTGAGGACAGTACAAGTGGCAGCATGGGAAGAAATAAAACATCTTTCTCAACTTTGATTCCAGTGGAGGGTGGCACATAGGAGCAGCATGCTGAGGGCTTTTGGAAATACCAATCCATTTCTGATCAAGAGCTCCAGAGTATTGGTAACATCTGCCACTAGCAGCCTTCTCTTGGGCACTAGTGCAGGTTAACACGGTTCTGTATTGCTGAAAGGAAGACGCTGCACCTGGTCAGCAAATGCCCAGACCTGCTTCCAGTGTGAGACAAGCAGTGATTTCAAGGGGGAGCCAGAGGAGAGTGGCTTTGTAGAGGAAAGCAGAATCTCTGTGCTGTGCACAGTGAAGCACAACTGCTCAAACCCCAGTGGGCATCTGCTGTGAGCAGCCCGGGGTGGCTTTATCCTCTGCTGCTTCTGCTTTGGCCCTGCCAGCTCCGTGTAGGGAAACTTATTTTATATTGCAGGAAGAGCAATGCTGAGGAGTTCACAGAGTGATTGGAGTGTTGACGTAGGGTCAGTGTGACTCAGTGATGTGCAAGATCCTCCCTGGCATCTGCAGAGCCTGCTGCAGTGTCTCAGACTGCTGTGGATGTTATTTGTCATAGTTTGAGTTTCCTTGAAGGTTGTGGTCACTGTGGTTATTTTTGACTGCTGTCTCATTATTTCACATCTCTAGTTTCGTATTGTATTGGTCAATAGTCAATCCATTTCCAGATCACTGAGCTTTTTTCTGACTTTTAGAATTTTCTCTCCCACTAGATGCAGTCATTTTTGAGACAATTCATCCCTCAAAACATGTGCATCCCCAAAAGTCACTTGGCATTTTGCCTTTGTGTTCAGTGGGGCCAGGGTGCCCCTGTCCCCATCCTGTGTAAGCTAATACATCACCATAATATAAGCAAATACCTCAGCTGTCCCAGGAGGCTGTTGGATGCCTGCAGGTGGCATGCAGGGTTGATGTCACAGAGGGGACTTTGGCTCTTGTCCAGTCTGTCTTGTTTTATACCCTTTTTTTTTTTCTTGAGTGTTTTTCTCCTGTTCTCATGACTCTGTGTCATTGTGTCGGGTCAAGAACCAGGTGCTAGAAAGAGCTCCCAAGAGGCAAAATCATATTAAGAAAAACTTTCCTTCCTTCTCTTTTTAACTGATTGAAGGCTCTGGCCACAGTATTGCCATTTGCTGCAATTTGTGACACCGATGTCCTTTTTCTATATAGATAGTAGAGAAATATTGCTTTACAAATGTAGAATGACATGCTGGACTCCTCCCAGCCCATTTCACCCTGGGGCGGGGAAGAAAAGTCCCACCGATGCTCTCAGCACGTTGAGCTGTGATACAAGCATGATTCATCAGCGGCATTACCATATGTGAGCATGACATGTTCACACTCCCTGGCATTCCTCTGCAACACCAGAAACCTTTTAATTAGCACTGCAGGTGTATGTGCACATGGGGCAGAATCCAGCCAGCACATGCAAGCTATACTTCAGGTGGAAAAGTATGCATTAGAACAGGAGGATCATCAATAATAGTTAAATTCATAGTTTTAGCAGCTTCTCCCTGACCTGCTTGGCCACTGGGGACTGCCCAGAGGAGCTCCCTTGCTACCTCAGGTTTTGCTGATGTACATCCACAGAGCTGTCCTCATGCCTCAAGTGACTGCCAGCCACCGAATGTAATTTTTATACATAGTCTAGAGACCTGTGTTGCCTAAGGCTCCCCTTCCCCAGGTGTGTCCCAACACTCCAAGCATTGTGTTCAGTGCGAAAATACAGTTCCCAGGGATATCCTGAGGAATAGTTTAGTAGAAAATAGAAAATGGGGGGGATCTAAGTTCACCCCAGCATTTGGGGAAGTGGAGGGAGTAGTACCAGATATGTGCTCCATCCATAAGAGCATGGACAACAGCCCTGCTCTGCTCCTCACCTCAAACTGGCCCAGCTGTCAGCCAAGGAATGCAGACCTCAGCCTGTGTGGCTTCACAACACAGAGGATCCCGAGAACTCAAACTCCAGTGAGGCAAATTGCTTTTCTATTCTCTGATTATAGCTCTGCTTGAATCTATTGATTTTCTATTGCCTTTGATGAGTGCTGCTCTCCAAAGTCTATGGGAAACCCTGGCAACTTCAAGAGCAAACAATTAAATTAGTAAAAAGAAGATTGCAGACTAAGCCATTAATAATTCTCATTTGTGTTTAGGATTGGGTAAAGCCAAATGTGTCATCTATGCTGTGATGATGGGGGCTGTGGCAGACCAGCAGTGCCATCACTGGGAGCTCAGGCTCACCCAACCACAGCGAGGGATGTTGCATTATCAGCATAAAAGTGCAAGCAAAAAGATTAAAAATCCCAAAGATTAAATGCAAAATGTGCTTGTGAGAGATATCCGTGTCTCCTAGTACTCAACAGACGTGCGTGGCAGCTGGCTGCATTTTCATCTTGGCATAACAGAGGGCACAGTAGGAGTCTGTTCCAACAGTTATTTTTCCACATGAGTGTTTTGGGGACATGCTGAAATCAAGAGCAGTGGGTGCTTTTGGGACTCATCCCAACAACCAAATCAGAGGAAGGAAAAGGGTGTGTAGGGTAAGATGCTTCTGTGCATCTGGAGAGGAACAGCATCACAGGCCTGAGCAGCTCTGGCAGAGATGATGTGAGTAGTTTTAGGTAGTAGTCATTTAATTGCTGTTTCTGAAGTAGACGATTCTTATCTCCCAATTCATAAAGTGTTCAGCTAGCACAAATGTTTCTGGGTGGAGTTTTTTTCCCTCTGTTCACAGCTATGAGCTGCCTGTATGTGTTTTGTGCAGGCAAGGTGAAGTAGTTTCAGGGGAAGTTAAATCCAACGATTCTGCTAGAGAAAAGTTTTCATAAAATTGTAGATGATGAGCAAAAGTGAGTGTGCAGAAAAAAAATAAATTTAAGTACGTGAAGGGTAATTTGAGAGTTGTGACTCTAGTAAATGTCTTGAACACTGAATTCTCACAGCTGTAGCCAAAACGATTCAAAGTCAGAGTCACCCTCAAAGGCATTTGTCTTAAACAGTGGGAAAAGGTAATTGATAATGCTAAATATAAATGTAGTTAGGCGATGTGCAGACTTGTTGAAGAAGAGCAGAAAACCCAATGATAAATCTGTGGGGAAAAGTAGAATCAGAACGAGTCATTTAAATAGTGAATCCTGGTAAACTCACTGCAGTGTTTGGTACTATGTTGCTGCTTTGAATTGGTTAAAATGTGTGAAATTGGGGTTTGACTCCATGTGCTCTAATAAAGAACCTTTTAGATCAGACAAAATCTTTTCCCCCTGTAGGTAGTTACTGGCCACATATTTTGTTTGCCTTGATATTTTATTTGAGTAACAGGTAGTTGGAGACTCCCCAGGCTTCCTACATGTCTCATTTGAAAACATTCTCTCAAGAGCTCAAATCCAAAGGGATGCTATTGTACATCTTGTCTTAATGCAGGACTGCCCTTGTTGTTGAGGTGAAATCAGGTCTTTTAAAGAGTAAAGAACCACACCTGACTGCTTTTCTGAGCTTTTCCAAAACTTCCCTCAGCTTTCAGTTCATGTTCTTGATGCGTGGCCCCTGGAGAAAGAGTGGCTTCATTCCTGGGGGAGACAACTCCCGTCAGGTACCTGTGCCTGAGACCTCCCTTTGTTGTCAGGGAGGGAGGAGATGTCCTGTGGAAAATCCTGGTTTTCCCTGGCAAGGTCAGCTGAAGACAGCTGAGCATCTTTTTCTCTTTGAATCCAGAGGACTCTAGAGCTAAGCCAAGTGAGATGTGTCAGTCTTGGGTGTGTAAATATAGGTATAAATACATATATTCCTGTATATATACTGTATATGTAAATATACAGTCCAGTACCACGTACAAAATAGTGTCATCCCTACTGTTGTACTTCGGGATTTCCTCTGGTCCAGCCAGGAGGAGCTGTCCCTGAGCTGCAGGAGTGCATCAGCTGCTGCTGTGGCCATTGAGCCTTTTCAGTGTGGTCAGGAATATGGCCTGCAGAGTCTTTCATCTGACTTTACTGGTGCCTCAGATGGCTCTGTTAAACTGAACTCTCCATATTACATCTGTCACTGCCACAATTTACTTGCTGTTTATGGAAGTTATCGTCCTCTTTTCTTCCTGTGTGGTTTTTTTTTGTTTCGGTTTGGGTTTTTGTTTGTTTGTTTTTTTGGGGGGGGGGGTTTGTTGTTGTTTGTGATATTTTGTTGGTGTGGGGTTTTGTTTGGTGGTTTGGCTTTTGGGGGTGTTTGTTTGTTTGTTGGGTTTTGTTTTGGTTTTTTGTTTGGCTATTTGATGGGTTTTTTTTTTTTTTTCCAAAAATTGTAGGATAGAGGTAGGCTGAGAACTGCTCATTTTTCCAAAAGAGAGAGAAAGATAGAAAAATATGAAGTCCGTCCATCCATCATAGTCCCAGTGTTTGAATCCTGTCCAGTTTGTTCTGATCCTTGGATATCATTGACAGACTGGAGAAGAACAGTCAGAACTGCCAGAGTAGTTTCAGTTGGAAGCCCCCTTGAGTTCTCTGGTCCAAGCCCTGACTCAAATCATGACTTCAATGCAGTCACTACCTAAGATAATATTTTATATTGGCCGATTCCCCTCAACCTTGTAAATGTGCACTTTATTTGTGATACTGATTTGGTCCGGTTCTGTCTCCAAGCACGGAGGTTACTCCTGGCCATGCCAGGAAGTTAAAAGGCCTCCAGCTAGGAGACTTGTTGTAGATCCTTTCTCTTATTGTTGGAGATCTTTTCTCTTATTGTTTGTAGATGTTGCTTTACATCTCCTTCTCCTTATTCAACTAGATTGAGCCTCTTTCCTCTCTGGCAGTAAATCGTGTCTGCTGGGGAGGTGCTGGGAAGTTCCAGAGCCCTGAACACCTCCATGAGTTGATGTCCCACAGCCTGTCTGGACCCCGTGGCAGGGTTACAGCCATGCCACATCCAACACCAGCCACCAGCTCTGTGCAGCTCTGCCTCCATCATGCTCTGGCTGTCTGGGGAGGAAGGAGGCTGCTCTCACTTCCCAGCCAGTGGCTCGTGCTGGTTAACCATTAACTCCCAGCTCCGTGGCCTGCTGGGGACAGGCTTTTGTTTTCAGGGCACTGTGAATCTGCTCAGGCTGCTCGCTGTGGCCTTTCCTCTGCTGGTCCAGTGACGTTTCTTGTGTTCTGCTGGGGTGTGAACAGCTTTTCCTGCCTGCAGGCAGCTGCGGTGGCCTCCGAGGTGTGTGGACAGCGTGAGGGAAGGCGGCCCAGGAGCAGGACAAGGCCATGGTGGTAAGGGAGGGGACAGGCATGTGGCCAAGGCTGGGTGCACTGCTGCATGGAGGATGCCCGGGTTCCTCTCCAGGTTCTGTTTGCAGTGCTCCTTTCAGGGGCTGGAAGAGCCTGAGACCAAGCACAGAGGATGGTGATTCCCCCACAGGAGATGGGTCACAGGGCGGCCAGTGTGCACCAGGATTGTCCCTGTGGTGCGTGTGGCAGGTGCCTGTGCACAGCCCAGGGCCCCTCCCTGCCTGGAAATGGATCAGCTCCAGCCCAAGGGTGTGTGCCAGGCTGCTGCTGCCTCCCTTACTGGCACTGCCTCCTCCCCACATCAAGAAGCTTATCACTTCTTGACACTATGCAATAGGAAATTCCTGCGTGTTTCCTCTGCAGAGAGGTCCACAAAAGTTCTGGAGGTCAGTTCCTGTTCCAAGACAGAGTGCCTGAGCAAGGGTGCAGATCAAAGAGCTGCAGTCCTCCCTCCGCTCAGGTTTGCAGTAGCCCTCGCTTTGGGCTGTGCCTCAGGCCCAGGAGAGGAAGGTGCTAATGCTGAGTGCCAGCGGGGCACTTCAGACCCTCCCAGTGGCCATTCTGGTCTGCCCTGGGCCTCCTTCCTCCTCCTCCTCCCTCAAAGCACAGAGGAGCTGTTTAAAAACCACCCTGCCAGCTCTGAGCTGGGCTGGGAAGGGTTCACATCGAGTGTGTCGGAGCGCACTGATGTGTTCTAGTCACTGCTCAGCTCAGCAGCAGCAAGGAGAGGCATAAGCAGCTGCTCATCTCCTGGGTGGGTGAGTAGGTGGCAGCTGAGGGCAACAACAGCTTTTGTAATGGGGGGGAGAAACTTGAAACTCCACTGGTGGAGCGTCCTTGGGATGTGACTGCAGCCCAGGTGAAGATTTCTGCTGAGAGCAGCCTGAGATGCTGGAGAAATACTGGCAGTGTCAACTGGCAGCAGCTCCCAGTCCCCTCCATCTGCAGGCTGCCATGGGGGGCTTGCCCCATCCTCAGTGCTTACCATGTGGCTGGGTTTGCCTTTTTCTGATTCTGTGTGTGGGTCCTGAAGGTGTCTCCTGTTAAGGTGTCTTCAGGAGAGGTGCTGGAGAGAGGCGTCTGCTGCATGGGCGTGTCTGTGCACAGGGACCTGAGTCCTGCACGGGTGTGTCCCTCTCCAGCCTGGGATCTCACACCTGAGCAGCTGCACTGGTGAGGATGCACTGGTGGTGCACAATCCACCTGTGCAGACCAGCAGAGGAGGACACGCCCTGCCCTTAGCTATGGGGAACAGGCTGTTTTTGGAAACCCTGTATAACCTAAGTAAATGGACTGTGGCTTTTCTCTGCAATTTCATTTCACCTAATTGAGTACTCACAAATGTGTTTTAATTAAAAGTTATTTATATAAACATTTATAGTGCCACTTAAACAGTGGGTAAATTTATATTCTGAGCTCTTATATTGATATTGAGCATTTTTTCTTTCAGGGTGAGATCACATCTGCTCAAAGGAACAACAGCATACCAGAAATACGCAATTTACCATTCACCCAGACTAAGAAAAGCTTTGTTCTGAAAGGAATAAAATAATCATGGCAGAATGTACAGGTTACAAGGAAACCTCGAATCGGCACCTACGTTTCAAACTGCAGAGCCTTAGTCGGCGCCTTGATGAACTGGAGGAGGCAACTAAAAATCTGCAGAAAGCAGAGGATGAACTGCTTGACCTCCAGGACAAAGTTATCCAGGCAGAAGGCAGCAACTCCAGCATGCTGGCTGACATTGAAGCCCTGAGGAAAAGAGTGCTGAAGATTGAAGGCAAGGATGAAGAAATTAGGAAGGCTGAAGAGCTTTGCAGATTAATGAAAGAAAAACTTGAGGAGGAGGAGAGCCTCACTCGAGATCTGAAGTCAGAAATTGAACTCCTTCAGAAGAGAATGGCAGAGCTGGAGAAGCTGGAGGAGGCCTTCAGCAGGAGCAAGAATGACTGTACACAGCTGTGTCTTAGCCTCAATGAAGAAAAGAACTTGACCAAAAAAATATCTACAGAATTAGAAATACTTAGAGTGAAAGTGAAAGAACTGGAATCATCTGAGGACAGGCTGGATAAAACTGAGCAGACCTTAACAGCTGAGTTAGAAAAGCTGAAATCCTTAGCCCTGAGCTTTATCACGGAAAGAAAACATTTTAACGAAAGAGAAAAGCAAAATGAAAAAATAATCCAGGAGCTAACACAGAAACTAGAACAAAACAATAAACTAAATAGGGCAGATCAAACTAGAAATGCATCCAACTTGCTGGAAAGGTCATCCAACAATCTCCTGGACAGAAATGATATGAGAATTGAAGATGACTTGACTTCTGCACTGCCTTCTAAGGAGACCAGGAGGAAGGGAAGTGTTGATTACCTGAAACACGTAGAAAATGAAACCAGGAATAAATCAGAAAACCAAAAGAATAAAAACCAGGAAGACAACAAAGTGAAAGATCTCACCCAAGAAATTGAGAAACTTAAAACTCAGATCAAACATTTTGAATCTTTAGAAGAAGAACTTAAGAAAGTGAGAGCCAAAAATAATGATCTGCAAGACAGTTACTTAAGCGAGCAGAATAAAAACAAACTCCTAACAGGTCAGCTAGAAGAAATAAAGATGCAAATAAAGAAACAGAAAGATCTGGAGAATGGAGAAGTTGAAAATGAAGATACAAGCTTTTCTAGCAGGGGAAAACATGACAGACCCAAATACAGAGGAGTCATGACTGAGCTGACAGCTGCTAAGCACAAGCCAAGGGAGCTCTCACCACAGCAGCGCCGGGAAAGAGCACGGAACAGGGACTTCTCCATCAGTAATGACAGCTACAGCCACAGTGGGAGGCAGGTGCCCAGTCCAAGCTTAATGGGCAGAAAAGCAGGGAAAGCCTCTGGTGCATCTGCCCTTTCAGACACTGCCGTCACAGACACAAGAAGACTGGAAGAGAAATCTTCAGTTTCCGCTGTTTCTTCTGGTCAGAAGGAGGGCGGCATCACGCAGAATGAGGGGAAGAGATCCAAAGAGCAGCCGTCTGTCCTCAGCCGATATCCTCCTGCTGCACAGGAGCAGAAGTCTTGGAAAGCACCTTCCAAACCTGTTGGCGATTCAGGCCTGAGATCCAAGGCCGAAAAGCCATCTCAGGTGCTGCGTGGCAGCTGCCAAAACGGTGCTGACACACGGGATGACAAGTCAAGCAAAGGAGAAGCAGTGGGTTCTTTGGCTGAGAAGCTGAAATCAAGTCAGGCTGAAGTCAGTGAGTGCTTGGGGGACACGCAGCTCACGAGGGGTAACCACACCTCCTCCAATGGCACAGCCTCAGCATACAGGTACCACGTGTCCTCCAGCGTGTCAGTGTCAGACTCTGCTGGCTCCAAAGTGGAAGCAGCGAGCGCTTTTGCTGCCTCACACAGGCAGCCCTCGGAGGGGAGGGCTAAGAGGGCAGCAACCTCCCAGGAGAAAGAAGCTGCGGACACATCACTTGAAAGTGTGAAGCTTTCGGCGCTAACGAAGCGTTCCCATCACTCCAGGAGTCAGGAAGACATTCTGCAGATTCTCACAGGTCTTGATAAAGAAGGCACCGAGCAGTCCTCAAGTGCAGCGACAGATCATGTAAATATGGGTTTAAAAACTGACTCCAAAACCATCCAGAGTAACCAGGAAAAGCTTAATTCAGATGAAGAATCAGGGAGAGGCAAAAAACCAACCACTCAGTCAGATTTTGAGACAAGAAAGAAAGTCAGTTCCAAGCAGTTCTCCAATTCTAGGGGAGTTTTTAGAGCATCACTTTTTGAAAATGACAAAAAAACTGTGAATGATGAAGACTCTACCAAGTGCATAAAACCATCAGATGCCAGCACTGGAGGATTGAAATCCAGAAGGTCCTTCAGCCCAAGAGAAGCTCTGAGATCAAAAGCCATCATTAAACCTGCAATTGTTGAGAAGGATATGAAGGCAATCATGGGAGAGACTGTTTCAGAGGCAGAGTCAGAAAAACAGAAGTCTACTTTTAAAATGGTAACGAGTAAAATGACAAGCAGCATCACAATCTTTCCTTCTGAGCCAACAGCTCCAAGGACCACTGCAGATACAGCAGCAAAGGAAAGGCATGTTACCACCAGCAACATCAGAGTTGCTTCCAATGAGCCCTCAGCATCAGTAACAAGCAGCGCCCCTTCACCCTTTGAGATCTCGATTAATCGAAGTGCTGTGAAGTCATCTGAGACAGACAGAAGTGGAGAGGCAGCACCGAGGAGTAAAGCTGAAACAGTGGTCTCGAGGAGCAGCATTATGCTAAAGACTTCTGAACTCCTGGAGAGGAACAGTGAGACCCCTTTGGAGACAATCAGCTGGAAGAGCCATGGCTCGTCCGATGCGGGTTCATCCGAAACAAAGCACGTCACCGTGAGGAGTTCCTGGAGAACAAGACAAGGCCTGCATTCCCTGGAGGACTCTCAAACCAAAGTGGAGAAAAGTGCAACTTTCAGTGCCACAAACTTGTGTAGGTCCTCAGTGGACCTCTTAGAAGGGGAAGGGAATGGTTCAAAAACAGACTTCCTGGAGCAGACTTCATCAAGGACCAGTGCCACAGCTAATTCTTGGAGTGCCCCTGAACTGGGGTCCCGAAGGACCAAAAGTAACTTGAGTGCATCTGAGCTGCTGACACGCAGGAGTTATGCCGGTGACCCTACGGCAGCTGCTGCCTGGCAGCGCACCACACTACCTGTAAGTATCCTGTGTTCTGCACTCTTTCACTTGATGAGGTTTTCCGAGTTGTCTGTTAGTTGTAGGATGCATGATTTGAAATTCTTACGGCTTATTTCCCAAGTGCTGCCTCTCTCAGCTCCTGCTGTCCTCCTTCAGTGAATTCACAGTTCACAGCGCCCACAACTTTTCTCATATGTGAATTACCAGATTTAGCCTTATTGAAATGAGCTCCATCTGCTTGGGTCTTGTAATGCCATATGAATAACCACATAGTAGCATCAGAGAAGACATAGTCACAGCTCAAGTAGGATGTGGTGTGCTTTTCAGAGTGACTTTGTGTGGCGTTTTAATTTTGGAGTAGCAATGAAAAAAATTATGGGAATGAGCAGATTTGAGTGGGGCTGTGCCTGAAGCAGAGTTGTAGCTCTAATGGCAGCTGTAGAGATAGATAGAGCTCTTTTTGGTAAGAGCTTCATGGTTTTCTCATGTGAAACCAGACTCTGGTCTGGAAATGCTTCCTGGCCATCTCCTAAACAGATGGATGGTGGCTGGTAAGACCAGGCTGCTCCCTCCTTGCCCTGTGTCAATATTGCCCCTCAAAAAGGAGCAAGAGCCACAAGGACAGCTGTGCTCTTTTCCTGTTCCTCTGACTGGTACCGGTGAGGGGAGTCCCTGGAAGCAGAGAGCTGGTCTGGTGAGATGTGCTTGCCACTGGAGCTGCAGGCAGATTTCAGGTGAACTCACTGGCAGCACGTGTCCTTCTGGCCATTAAACCCCGCACTGGTTTGTGCTGCAGCTCCTGCCTCTGCTGCTCATTCAGCACTACTCTGAGCAGCTGCTGCCATTGCCAGTCTGCAGGAGGGGAACCAGGCTGGATAATCTGACAGGGCTGGTGGCAGAGGGGACAAGTTCATAACCGAATGACTTCAGCATTGACAAAATTGAACTGGTGGAGATAGGCAAGGAGTTTTACATTTTCAAATCTTTTCTTCCACTTCTCTGGCCATGAGAAGCACAGAAGAATTTGCATTAGCTTTGCAGACAGTCTGTTACACCTGGTGTTAGGAAGGGCAGGGCGGCCTTCCAGCTCCATTTGGAAACTGAGAATACCTTGTCTCCCTGGCCAGGGTGGGTACAGGCAATCTGTACTGCTCATTCATGAATCGAAGCAGAGCTGGTATCATTGAAGTTGTTCTTCTGCGTAACAGCAGTTCGTGTGCTTGGGAGATGAGAGATCCATTCCCGGGGTGTCCTTTATCCCAGGAGTTTTAATTCCCTGCGCCCACAACCTTGACTCTCACAACTGAAGCAATCTCTGCTCACAACTGCATTCCCATGTGGTTGGTTCAGAGCCCTAAACAGTGGGCACTCAAGGATTTCTTTTCAGTTTTCCTCTTGGCAGCCCACCCAGGGCTGACGGTAGCTCTGCAGGGCATTCTGCAGATGCTCTCCAGGTTGCTGTCAGATGAAATTTTCCAGCTGTGCAGTGTATCCTCACAGCAGCTGAGGTGTACCCGACTGAGCAGCCTGATCTCTGTAACCCAGGTCTATCCAGGATTAGCTGCTTCCAGCTTTGCCTGTGTCAGGAGAGCAACCCCAGGGTTAGTTCACAGGGAGCTGGGCTTGGGATCCCTCTCTGCATCGTACTTTGCAATAAAATCACCCTTGGCACCACACAGTCACAAACCTGACTTCTTGGTCAGGGATTGTGCACTTGTAGTTTGTAAATGAGGAGTATGAAGTTAACCTGGAAGACTGCAGGTGTTCAATTGTACTAGATCTAGCAAATTGTATGTAGCTTAAATTGTTGCATATGCCCATGGGAAAAAAAAAAGACCCTTTGAGGGGTATCTTCAGGCTTATAATATGCCTCATATCACAGCAGCTTGTTTCTGCTGGGGTTTGTGTTTAGTTAAAGATGGAGCTGTTTTCTCTGGCAGAAGGCCGGGCACTGAGCTGTCCTATGAAGACATCAGTCGACTCTTCCCAGCTCCACTATCCACAGTCTGACATTGCCTGGAGAATCTCATGTGGGAAATGTGGGATCTGTGCTGTTTATGCCAAAATCTATTCTCCTCTCTTCCACTGCAACCTTCCCTTTGCGTATTGCTGATGCAGGCAAATGTCTCTAATGAAGCTACAGGAGGAATGGACTCTGTAAGGCAGCTCTGTGCTGCAGAAACGCTGCTTTGGGAGCCCCGGGGCTGCTGATGCACGAGTGGGTGTTGCAGCCTGGGGACCAGCTCCCTCTGCTGCTGGCAGCCAGCCTTCTCTGCCTCCCTAAAGACCTGAGGCAATGCAAGACCCCGAGCACTCATTCTGTTAGGGTTTGTGCTCCGCAGAGTGAGGTCTGTATTGCTCTGGTGTGATGTTTGATGAAAATCAGTGCAAATGTGCTGGCAGGCGGGGAGCGGGTGAGCAGCAGCACTGTCAGGTGAAGGCGTGGTTTTCTTATCCCTCTGCCGTTAACGCGACTGGAGCTGGGCTCTCTGCTGCATACATTTGGCAGCATTATAAAGGCAGGCTTGTCTTCAAGGGGAGCCATCATCACTTCTGGTGGTCGAAGGCAGTGTCCTTCTCCCAGGCAGTGTCCAGGGTTGTGCTGCCTCTGGCCCTTTCTCTCCCCTGCTCTGGGGGCTAATGCACAGGGCATCTGTGGTGGGTTGACCCTAGTTGGGTGGCAGGCTCTCACCAAAGCCCCTCTGTAACCCTCCCCTCCATAGCTAGACAGGAGAGAGAAGATAGAATGAAAGGTTTGTGAGTGGACATAAAGGCAGGGAGAGATCACTCACAGATTACCGTCACCAGCAGGACGGGAAGTCCCTCGGTGGAATTAATTTCAGTTATTACCAGTCACAATCAGAGGAGGACAATGAGAAGTAAAACAAATCTTACAAACACCTTCCCCCTTTCCCCCTTCCCAGTCTCTACCTCTTCACCCCAGCAGTGCAGGGAGATGGGAACGGGGTTGTGGTCTGTTCATTACATGTGGTTAATGATGCTGCTCAGGGAGGGGAGCCCTTCCCCTGCCTCAGCAGAGGATCCCTCCCACAGCAGACAGCTCTCCATGAACTCCAGCATGGCTTCTTCCCACAGGCTTTGGTTCCTCATGAACTGCTTCAACATGGGTCACTGTTCCATGGGGTGCAGCCCCTCAGGAACAGGCTGCTCCAGTGTGGGTCCCCCAGGGGTCACAAATCCTTCTGGTGAACCTGCTCCAGCCTGGGCTCTCCCTTTTCGTGGGTCTGCAGGTCCCTGCCGTGGGCTTCCCACAGGGTCACAGCTTCCTTGGGGGATCCGCTTGCATGTGGGGCTCCTCCACAGGCTGCAGGGGAGTCTCAGCTCTGGCTCCTGGAACTCCTGCCTCACCTTGGCATCTGCAGAGCTGTTCCTTTCACACATTCTCGCTTCTCTCTCGTTCCTGGCCACAATTACTTCTGTGCAGTATTTTTTTTTTTTCCTTTTTAGTATGTTATGACAGAGATGCTGCTGCCTTCTCTGATGGTCTCTGCCTTGGCCCGTGGCAGGTCCATCTCAGAGCCAGCTGGCATTGGCTCTGAGGGACATGGAGGAACTTTTAGCAGCTTCTCACAGAAGCCACCCTGGCAGCTCCTCCCATCCCCTGCCAAAACCTTGCCATGCAATCCCAGTTACAATATCTGTCACCACTTGACTCCTGCTGACTCCACACAGGCTTTTACTTGAGCAGCCAGCCACACCATAGCAGTGGTTTCATCTTTCCTTGGACCTCAGCAATTTTGTCCAAGGGATCTGTTCTGTGACTGGGCACCCATAACTTGGCTTATAAATTACTGGATGGTTCTTGAGAAAAAAAATCTTTATAAAATAGCAGATAAATGAGGCCATGCCAGAGCTGGCCTGGTGGTTCAAGTCCCTCCTTGCTAAAGGGACTCAAGGCCACACCTTACACTGCAAAGCTGGGACCAGGACCCCAGTGCTGTTCCAGACCCTCCACAGACCCTGGCTCCCAACCCTTTTTCTTTTCCTTCACACAGGATGACAGCAAGGATTTTGTGTCCAGTTCCAGAAGAAAGCAGTATGGCTCTTCTGAGTACCTCCTGCAGGCTGACGCTCCAGGGAAAAGGACAGCCAGCAAGGTGGAGCTGCAGGACCCTGAATCCAACTCCCCTGCACCCCCAGGGCTCCAAGGAGAGGAGCAGGTATGTCAGGGAAGGGAGTTACAAGGCAAGAAGCCAATATCTGAACTGACCTCCCAGTACCTAACCCAAACATGACACACGGTGTGCTGCAGCTCCTGTTGTCAGGTGTTCTGCATTTCACTTCCAGGACCCACACCTGGCTGTGGAATTGGGCACATTACAGCAGGAAAAAAGCTGATAACAGCCTGCATGAGGCAGGGCCAGCTCCCTCTGCTTTGGGCTCACTCCCAGCTGACAGCGCCTCTGTCTTCCAAACTCATCCTGTCACTGCTCTCCCCCCCACCACCGTGGGGCTGTTTTCCTGGTGGGATTTGGGATGGTTGCCACGGGCAGTTGCAGTGTTGTGTGCAGAGCAGGAGTGCTCCAGGGGCAGCTGTGGGCAGTCTGTGATCTGTGGGTTTGTCTCCTCCAGGGCGCTGCCCGGGCCTGCCGGACATCTCGGAGATGAGCTGCATTCCCTTCTCAGTGACCATGGTGAAGCAAGGGGCAGGACAGTACCAAGCTCACAGGCATCACAGCTGTTTGTAACCTCTCCTGAGGCTTCCACTAGCCTGAAACCAGTTTTGTAATGCGATTTGAAAGGTACAGGAGCTTTACCAGTGAATTGTTGTTCTTCATTGCTGAATAGGCAGCTGCAGAGACTTTGCTCAGGGGACTTCCACTTTTCATCTCTGTACCTGCAATCTTAATCTTCTTCCCTGTAGGATGATAGGTCTGTCTGCATATGGAAACTCTGACTACCTAGCCTCTCTGAACAATGGTACTCCTTGCACAAGAGAGAACTTCATTTTATCCACTTGTGTTCACACAAGATCCCAGCAGTGTCCCTGGGATTACATCCACCAGCCCACGAGAGCTGTCCACCACAACTGAAAGCTTTCAGTTGACACGGGGTGTTTGCATTCTCCTGGCACACCCTTGCTGGCTGGGGTGGTGGTCACCTCCGTTCCTGTGTTTCCAGCACCCTGTGTCTCTAGGCAAGAGGAGACAGTTCCCCAGTGAACAAATTGAGAGGGAAGGAGAGCAGAAAATGTTGTTTAGAAGGAGTTGGTTCCCTGTCATTGTCAGTTTCTGCTACAAGCTCTGCATGATCTGCTCATCACCTCTTGAGATCCTGCACCAAGAAGTCACCCACTGAGCCAAACCAGCACAGCAGCAGCACCTCCTCCTGCCTGGGACCAGGGTGCCGTTTACCTGAAGCTTTATGTGTTACGCCCTGCAGGCAACAACTCTGTGGCTTGTGCAAGGCAGTTGAGCCCTAAGAGAAAAAGAAACAAGTGCTTTTCCCCACAGACAAGCAGAATGTCCTCCTTCCTTCCCAAAACGGGGTGGAGACAGCTGGATTGGACCCTAAACTGCTCTACAGTGGCTTTGGTGTGTGCCTCAACCCCTCTCTGCCGTGCCTGGGACCCAGCTTTGGACAGAGAGTGCTTCAAACACAGAAGTGTGTGTCCCCAGCAGTGCCTCTGAGTACAGCTGCTGTCACTGTGGGGCAGGAATGTCCCCACAGCCCCAGGACGTGCTGGAGCAGCATCTGCCCTGAGTGAGGTGATGGCACCTGGCTCTCACAGTCCTTCCTTTCCATCCCATCCCCAGCTGCTGCGCTGGCCCCCACACAAACACCACTGCCACCCCCAGGGCTGCCTGTCCCTCTCTGCAGCAGGACAAGGATGATGCTCCAGACACAAAAGATCCTTGATCTGTTCCAGAGGTGCTGTGGGAAGAGCTGCACCCCAATAGCTTCCCCACACTTGTTCCCATATCCCACCTCCAGAGGAGCAGGTACCAGAGCCAGCTGCTTGTACTGCAGCTCCTCCCTGGCCTGGGAACTGCACACCTCAATTCTGAGAAGAAAATGAATCAAAAAAAAAAAAAAATAGAGCTGGTTGCAAAAATATCTATGAAAACGTTTATATAAAAGGGATGTATTTTAGTGACACGATTATTTTTTTTACAAAGATTGTTTGGAGGAAGGGAAAAATTATTTTTGAAAAAAAAAAAAGTTTCTTTTTGGAATTTTAAAGATGTTTTCCCAAGTATATATTTTTAACCCTTCGTTTTATTCTTTTACATGTCATGACATATATGTCAACTTGCATACCAAGACAAAAAGATAATGCTTTTAAATTAGTATGAGTGGCAGCTCCAATAATCTTTAAATTATATTAAAAGAAATAGTATCAACTGCTCTCTCTTACCATTGACATGGTAGTGCTAGTAGAACGAGATAATGGGAAAAATTTTCAACTCCAAACTAAAAATGAAAAGTGAAATTCTGAAGTAAATTCAGACTTCTGAACTGCCTCCCCCTGCCCCGTGTTTATCAGGAAGGATTGGAAATCCTTTTGGATTGTGCAATCTGCAACCACAGTGGATGTGACAGTCCTGTGCAAGGGCTGGATCCTTCCTGAGCGCCCTGCTGCGCTCAGCACTCGCTGTGTGTCGGCTTCACCACGCAGAACCCCCGGCTTGCCCGAGCAGCAGCAGCTTCCCTTGCCTGTGTGCTGCCTGCCCAGCCGTGCCCAGCTCAGCTCTGCCCTGCCCACCACGGCTGCCTCTGAGTCTTCATTTCACGCCCCCTTCTCTTCATGTGCCCCTCCAGGCCACATCTGCCTGCAACTGCCTCACACAGCACCTGCCTGCTCACCCTGCGAGCAGCTGGGAGGCATCTTGGCATCTTCCTGCCTCTTCGGCTGTCACAGGGATTCCCTCCCCGCACATTCCCAAAGCTGCACCAGTCACAGTGGCTGTGGGAGAGCCACTGCTGGGCACTGCAGTTCTGCTCCCCAAAGCCAGCAGGCTGTGGCTCACTGCTGCCCAGGACCTGCAGCCTGTCCAAACTGCCGGACAGCACGTACTGAGGAGGACAAGGATCCCTCTGGGCACTGACTGAACAGCTTTCCTCGGTCCCAGCCCCATCCTGCTGCAGGACACGGGTCCACACACCACAGGACGTCCCTAAACATCCCCCAGCTTTCTCCTTGTTGGCATGGATGGGGCTTAGCATGGTGCTCTCCCCAGGAGCCTCCCAAGGGAAGCGGTCTCAGTCGTGGTGTGGAAATCTCAGCGTCCCTGTGATTCACCACGTGGGGTGAACTCAGGCTGCCCCGTGCCTACGCACCAAACACTGGCTTTACCCGTCAGCTTCTGAACCCCGCTGCTCACCCCAGAACACAGCCCCGTGTCTGAAGTGCAAGGGAAGAACCACCAGCAGCAATAGATGTTGGGTTTTCTCCTTCTGTCAGCCAGGACCAGGCTTTGCCCGAGCAACAGGCGGGCTTTACCCTGCTGCTCAGCTGGCTTAGCCCCAGCAACTCAGCACTGCTGGCACTGTCTTCAGGTGCTTCTCACAGATGATGTCTCTCCTTTCTCCAGCTGCCTCAGTTATTTGTTCATTATTTTACAGCAGATACCTTGAACTCCTGCTCTAGACTCCCTTTCACTGCTTGTAAATACTGGACACAGATGTCACTTGGTAACTGCACACTGGTTGTTTTTACCACAGCTGAGATTTGAGAAAGAAAACCCTACCTAGTATGGAAAGGGGCCATGCCCTCTAGTCAATGAGTGCAATAGGAGCTGATTGTATTATTAATCTTATAGCAATGACTTCAGGAAACACAATGTGTTTACTCGAATTGCACACTTTTTTTGAACAGCTGTAAAATAGAGTATATGTGTAAATATTGCCATCACTGAAGAAGTATTTGTAATTTTAGCATATAAATATAACAGGCTTTTCAGTAGGCTTGATGATGCACAAGGCCATGCATCGAGCCCTCGGGTGATTCCAAAGTTGTAAATGTATTTGCTGTACAGAGGAACTGTGTCAGTGCTTGCTGCTCCCAAGGAACCTCAGCTGCTGGTCCCTTCTGGAGAGCCAGTGCTTTCCCCAGCAGCTCAGAGCTGCCAGTGCAGCTCCCTGCAGGGTGTGGGGCGAGCCTGGCCCTGGGGCTGTGGGTGCAGCCTCCCGTGGGCACGACCCCAGCAAGGGAAACGGGCAGGGAGCACAGGGCAGAGCCACGGGCCCGGTGCTTCAAGAGACACTTGACACAAGCAACTCCCAGCTACAGATTGAAGCAATAGTCACACTGGTGTCATCAGTAACGCAGCAGAGCTCACCTCTGCCACCCTTGCACACCGCTGAAGCAATCAGGGCACTGCTGCAGGCCAGCCTCCCCCGGGCTGAGCTGTGCAACACAACACGAAGCCATTGTTTGCAGATGCCTCCCATGGTCAGAGCCCGGGGCCCAAAGGATCCTCCTGGGCTGCCCCACGTGCAGTGCCGGCTCCTGCTTTGGGGAAGCAGTACTCCAGGCTGCATGGAATGTATTTTTAAGAGAATAAATCTATTTTTTTGTATTTGTGAACATATATTTGGGTGGGGCAGCGTAGTTAGAAGACAAATAATGCAAGGAATCTTTTCATAATCACAGGTTCATCCAAGTTAAGCCGATTTTTCCAGGGTTGCAGTATTGCCTTTTCCCCTCAAATAAACTTTGTGTCCAATAGAACTATGAGCACTGTTCCCTGTCTCAGCATGCTGAGTCGAGGAAGGCCAGTGCTTTCCTCCCCAGGCTGCCCACGCAGTGGATACAGATGGTGCTCACCTCCTTCCAGTGACACAGTGCTCTTAGTCTGCATGCCAAATGTAAACACACACTTATCTGCATGTCTCTCCTGACTCAAACACTGTCAGTGCTACCGTATATAACCAATAAACACTCTTCTCTTTTTACGTGGCTGTGATGTGGTGTTTCCAGCAGTGCCCAGTGCCTGGGGGTGCTGCTGGCCCTGGGAGAGGCACTGAGGCAGCAGAGTCTGTCTCTGTGTGTCTGTGAGCAGGTAGTTCAGTGCTGGAGTTGAGCACCCTGCACTCTGTTTTGTGCCTTGGTCGAGACAGATCTCGCACACCCATTGCAGGATGCATTTCAGGCAGGAAAGGTGCAGACACAGCACAGCCACCCTCCACTGAGGCTCCCTGAGCTGGACATGGCACTGCTGAGAAGGGAGGGAAGGGCATTTCTACAGACTGAAACACACTCACCACTTGGGTAGGGGTCTCTCACCAGCCAGTACTGATTGATTGTGATGGAACCAGGATCCATTGGTCAACTCCTGGACAATGCTGGCAGTACAAGTGACAAAGTCTCCTGCATGGTTTGCAACGTGCAGAGTTAGCACAGATACAAGTAGAGTGAGCAGCTGTCACCCAGGATGAGCCCATGGGACTCGAAATACATTGATCTTTACAGAAAAAAATATTTCCCTTGTATCTGGTTTATTCTGGTTGCAAAACTGGACATTCTCAGAGCTTTATAAAATGGGTTATTATTGTGGATGGACATTTAGGAGTCCTCCAGAGCTGTCACTTCAGCTGCTGCTCCCCGGGTAGAGCCCATTAATGCAAGGTGAAGTCCTACAGAGACAGCGTCTGGTAAATGTTTGTCCAAGAAAACTGAACTTGCCTTGGCTGAGCCCTTTCTGTCCCAGTTCACACAGGCAGCTACTGAACATCATTAAAGAGGGGGTTGTTTACCTGGAGCTACAAAAACACTGCTGTGTGTGGCCTGCAAAGAGCAGCAGAGACCTGGAGAAGAGCCAGTGGTGGTATTCTCCAAAGGTGCCACGTCTGCTGTCAGTCAGTTCCGTGCCTACAGCTCCAGCACAGGCCAGAGAGGTTTCTTTGCCTTGTGGTTCAAGGCCAGGCTCACCACTGCTGCATGGGGACAGTGCCGGAGCTGTGCTGGAGCAGTGGCCACCCACCATGCCATTGCTGCTCAACAGCCAGAACACTTTTTTTTTCGCTGATCTTTTTGATCAGGCACATACTCTTCCTTCAGTGGGTTTAGGTGGTCCGAACAGCGGTACTCTGATTGCTCCAGCTGCAAACCTCTTTGCTTCCTGTGAGAAGGTTCCTGCTGTAAACCATCTTTATTGGTGAGTGTTGAGGCAGACCCTGTGTGCTGCCCTAGGCTCTGGGCTCCTGATTAGCTGCTTATAGGGCAGTGTTGCACCTTTAGCTCCAGAATCACATGCAGAGCTGCAGAGGCAGCTCCCCTTCGCTCTCACTCCTGAGTGGTCCAAGGGCCTGAAACACAGACTCGCTTCCTTGCTTTCAGCAGCTGCACAGATGAACATTCACAATTGTTTCCAAGTTCGTGTAGCAGAGGCTTACAGAATTGAGACAAGTAATGAATCCAAATGATTCCCAGTCCAAATATTGATTCCAACTACCATTCTACTTGTGCTGAAGCTTCCTGCCACCCCCTTTGCTGGTTTCTTGGAATGTATTCCCACCACCTGTGGGACATGGGCCCTTTCTCAAAGACAGGCCATAGAGAGGGCAGAGACAAATTACAGGCTAATGCCAAAACAGGTGGATATAACTCAGAATACAGGTGTCTGTCAGGGCGGGCCTGTGCTGCCTGAGGAGTTTTAGGAGCAGTGGATGTTTGCCACGAGCTTGGTGTCACAGATTCCAGGTGGACAAAGAGTGTCACCAGTTCTGCTGCAGGTTAAGGCAGAGGGTGACAGCCAGACAGTGTCACTGTACCAGGAGTCTGCCCTGTGCCAGAGCTTTCCAGGCAGAAAGATACAACCATTAAAAGGGCATTTTACTGATGTCCCTACATCAGACAGCACCTCCAAAGCAGGGATTTCCTGGCTGGGGATTTCCTATTGTTCCTCTCATCCCAACCACTGCCTGTTCTCCTGGTCTCTAGGGTTAAAGGACAAGCACTGGAATTCCAGTTACATGCCCTGGGGTGATCATTTCCATCTCTTTTGGGACGTTTAACACACCAGGAGGCATTCAGTGGTTTCAAGTACTGAACAGGTGGTCAGCAGAATAGCACCAGGCCCTGCACGCAGAGTTCACCTCAGGACATTGGAACACAGCTCAGTACCTTTTCTTTTGTTGGAAGTATTTAATAAAACAGTATGCTTAGCATACTCAGTGCTACCAGGTTACTCTACAGCGGGGTGCAGATGGTGTAGCAGCCAATGGACCATTTTGGAGCGGTGTCATTTGCTGCTACTGGTAGGCAAACAGCTGCCCCAGATTCTTGAATGCAAGACAGGAATAGAATTGGTCAAAAATATTACTCTTCAAAACAAACATTAAAAAAAAAACCCACAAAGAAATTTACATACATTCTACACTAAGCTACTATTAGTAGCAACCAGCTTCTAGAGGCCCTTGTGCAATTACCAAATTGTAAATACACACACAGGTAGAAAAAAAACACCCCAAACACCCTAAAAAACCCTCCAGCTATTTTGACTTCCAAGAAGTATCTGCAGAGTCCAAGTCCCTGACCAGCTTTGCAGCAAAGGATGGTGCTGACACTGACCCTCCAAACAGCTGTAAGGTTTTGTAAAAGGCTGCCAAGCCAAAGGTCTGGCACGCCCCTGGCAGGCCAAGGCTCGGTAACTCAGGCTCCTCTCAGCAGACACCGCTACGAACTACTCCATCCTCACTGTGGGCTCCGTGCTCCTCTTCCGAGGCCTCCTGGTGGTTCCTCACATGGCGGGTGCCTGCTGGGGGGGCACGCCCGGCGTGGGCTGGCGGGGCAGGGTGTACATGGCCCCCAGGAACTGGTCGGCGATGCGGCCGGCCTCGCGCAGCCCGCTCAGCAGCGCGCCGTGCACCGTGGCCGGGTAGTTGCGGATGGTGTGTTCGCCCGCGAAGAACAGCCGAGGGATGGGCTGGGGGGGCACAGAGAACACAGCAAGGGTTTGGTCATGGCTATTAGCACAGTCTGCAGCTAATGAGCCTTTAGGAATGTTACAAGTGCTCTAATTACACACGAAGGTGATGCATATGAGATAGGCCATACTGAACCTGGTTTAAGCTGCGTACGAATTACCAAGAAAACAAAGCTCTATTTGATAAGCTATGTTTGCAGAGCCAGAGAAGCAGTGGGGGTCATGTCCCAGCTGTAACTGTAACTCTACAGCCAAACTGTCAAACGTGTTTAGGAAGAATACTTTCTAATGCTGGAACATCAACTCTAGCACAGTAACTAACAAAAACTTCAACAATTCACTTAAATCAGCAGTTTCTCTTTAAACTGAGACCTTACACAACTACCCACAGAATCATAAAAAGAGGGAGAAAAATAAATGTTCATATATTACATTCTCCAGGAATCATTTTATTCATAGGTGTGTGTTAATGACTTGTATCATTAGAACAAGAACTCATATAAAGCCAAAGCCACACAGCCCTTCCTGGCAGTGCTTTCAAGAGTGGCTGTTGCTTTCAAACTTAATTCCCTCAATATGATCCGGGGATGACTCCTGCCTTCATTGTGTTGGACCCTCATTTGGAAGAGACAAAGCTTTTGAATCCTGTTCTTCTCATTCTGACCTTCACCCTCTTTCCAATCACCACAACTCACTTAAATATGGTGATGGACAACAAAAATATGGAGTATGAAACACTCCGTATTTATAATATTAAATGTATATTAATGTATGTATTAGTATTCTAATTAGTATAATATTAGTATGATTAGTATAATACTAAACACTCTGTTCAGACATAACCAAACTGGCTTTCTGAACAAAAGTGCTCTTTTTTTAGCAAAAAAAATGACACCAAACCTGTGATGACAGAATTCATGAACGAAAAAATTATTTTACAGGTTTTAATCATTCAGCATAAGATGCAAGTTATCTAAACTTATGTTTAGATATGCACGCAAATTACTCTGAAAAATCTTTCTGTATGGAGATTTAAAAAAAATAACTGGGACATCTCTCACCTGTGGAGCACCTGGAATGGCTGGGCCTGGAGTGATTGGCTGAGCCATGAGGTCATAGTCATTCCCAGAGGATCCAGCAGCGACGTAGGAGTAGGATCCCCGTGCCCAGGGGTCGGCACGCCAGCGGGACACCACGGTCTCCTTAGGCTGGGACAAGACAGGAGCTTCAGTTGTTGGGAAAACGCAAATTCTACAGTTTGTGACAAATACAAACAATGGAAGTTGCAACAATATAAGGGACAAAGTCCTTGGGCTGATGTCAGTGTGGAACTCCACGTTTGTATTCTATGATAACACATAATAAGGTGAATCTTTGATGGCAATTCCTTAAGTCTTTCCAATATAATACCAGACCCTACTCCATGTAGATTCTCAGCTGGAACTCAGGCATGTACAGCTGCACATTCCTGCTGTGTGTGCACTTTTTCTTCTGTTTCTTCTCCCATTATCCACATGATAATCAACCCTTCCCTCTCCTTCAGCCCTGTACTGACCTGGGGCACAGCACTGCTGCCAAAGATGCCTTTGAGAATGGCAAGGCACCGACCAACAATGACATCATCACTGATGTTCTCCATGATCCCTGCTGCTTCTCCTGCTACCAAGGCCAACAAAATCGGTGCTGTGGGGTATAGGAGAGGAAAAAAAAGGATTGAATTATTGAAATGGAACATTTTGATCAGACAAGTTGGGTTTGGATAGACACGGATCTGTAGCTGAGCCACGAGGTGAGAGACTAAACAAACCCAACAAAAGCAGTCCTAAACTTTCCACCATCATGTCAATGTAACAAAAAGAAAATGAATTTATATATACCATGGTATTATTTAGAATTATCAAGAGAACTGATGTATTAAAAAGTAAATAAAAACATCAGAATGATGTTTCAATATTTCACAGTCTAACCACACTAACTGCTACCCAACTATCCATGAGAAATGGTAATTGTTGTTTTTAATGTCAGCCACCTGACTTGGCTTCAACATGAGGTTTTACTGCATTTCTGTTTCATTTCTACTTGCTCTGCCTATCTTCATGAGAAGGAAGGCTTAGAATTTAGCATGTGAAGCTAATTTGTACATGAAATGATCTTTCCATCTAAACCAAAACCACGACCCTACTTGTTAACTGTAACAGAGCCATCACAAAGCCACAGAAGCCACATGAACAGCCCTGCCATCCAAGGCTCATTACTCGTATTCCTCCAGTAAAACCTTCCCAAACATTTTCATAATTCAGTAGCCTAGAAAGGCACTTCCCTTGCACAGCAATTTCTTCCAGTTAACAGAGAAACCTGGCCTGCTTATGACAGAATGGAAGAAAACCCACTGGTCATCTGCAAAGCAAGTCACTTATTTAATAATGCTCCTTATTTACACCTTTACCTTTAGTCTGCTCAATGGCAGTAACAAAGCTCACTGCAGAGATCTTCTGACAATCCATTGTGGCAGCGCCAGGTACAGGTCAACCAAAACTACAAATGGCAAAGCCCTGCTGCAGTAGTAATGCAATTTAACAGGCACAGCCTGGAACCCAGCATTAGTAAACTCACACTTATCTGTGCTGCCCTATCCTACTACAGAACTGTCTGCAATCAGTGCTGTTCTCGGCTTCCATTTGTCTTCCTAAAAATACTATTTTCTTATCACACCCATTTCTGAACACTAGCAGCATTTCAAAAAGTGTTTTTTTCTAGATCTGAAACTATACAAATGAGACACTGGCAGAAGCAGACATTCACCACAGCTACCTTTGTACAGGTTCCAGAAGAGGAAAAGTTCTCCTCTGCTTGCAGTAGTGCTCCCAACGTGGCCAAACAAATTGACACTTGGATCCCAGAAGACACGGTCAAAACACAACACAACCTGGAAAGAAAGAGCATCAACAGTTAGGAAGAGTGCAGGGGAAAATAAAAATTAAGACAATTACACTATTGATGTTTATCACTGGATAGATCATGAACAGGAAATTTGGTGAATATATAGTGCATATATATAATCCATAGAAGCCTACAACTGCCTTCCCACGGGTTAGTGTGCTCTCAGAGTTTACCCATTTTCTGGTTAACAAGTTCCACCAGATCTACTTCCGCAGTTTCTTTTATTCCTGTGTGGGAAATAGACAGTTCCTCAGACAAATTTCATCATCAAACCCTAGCTAAACAGCTGTGGAAAAGGCATTCCTCCTCTCCCCCACCAGACAGACTCCACCCACATTTCAGACTCCATCTCTGACAGCCTCTGGCCTGCTGTGACAATGTACCTTGTTCAGGTTGCCAAATCCCATCCTCTGCACTGCAGAAGTTTTCCACTCAGGAAGAGGTGGCACAAACTGAACTGCTGGAGGCTGCTGCTTCAGCACTCCCAGGGGCAGAGTGCACAGCACAGCATCACACTTATAAATGAAGGTCTGGCTAGTTGATCTGGTATTTACAGCTATCACTTCACAGCCTGGAAAAGCGAGAGAAAACCAGTTTAATAGGCCATGAGGCAAGAGCATTGGATTAGAAATGAAAGAGATTACCATAATCCCATCAGAAAGTATTCTGTTTATGGAGACAGCTTTACACTAACAGTACTTAACCTGCAGGCAAGTTGTAACTGGCCATTGAGGTCCATTCCAGGAAACACAATTAAGGCAGCATCTGAAAATGGCCTTACTGAGAGAAGTCTAAATGTTCATCCAGGTCAGTAAATATTATTTAAACATGTCCATAAATAAACACAAGTAGAGAGTGAGCCTCTCATTACACTGCTCTCCTAGCGGAAAGTTTCCTGAGCCCAATGTTTTGAAGAACAACAAAAAGATGCATTCTTTCCATTACATTCATTTACACTCCTAATACCAGCTCCTGTGGCACCAAGCCTTAAGCAGACCCAGGCCTCTTACTCCAAATGCTTCAATCAGTAAAGCAAACAAGAGAATAAATGTGAACAATCAGTAAATACAACTGAAAAAGACTGTGTCAAATGAGTCACAGAAATAACTAAAAAGCCATTCAAGACTAATAAATCTCTAGCAACCACTTACACAATCCTAATAAGGAACGTGGCTGTTTATCCAACCCCAAACACGTAATGGGAGGGGTTTTACAACATCAGTCCTGATATTGTAAAACATCAGTGTATTGTAAATACTTCCAGAAGCATTGAAATCTACTTTCTATGCTCATTCTCCCTCAAGGCAGTTTCCTGGAGGTGTCATGTACCTGATGCTGTGTAGCGAACCTGTCGAACTGCCGTGTTTAATTTAATGTCCAACCCCTCTGCCAAGGCCACTGGCACACAGGAATATCCATTCCTCACAGTCAAGTGACTGCCTGTGAATTCAAAGTCATCATCCTAAAATGGAGAGGCACAAAAAGCACGTATTCACAATGAAGTCCCCTAAGTCAACAGAAAATAATCAACAACTTTACACAATGGCAAAAAATATTTCAAAAGATTTTATTTTTTTAAAAGAGTCAAATAAATGTGAGATTCTTTCTGATTATTCATCAAGTAATAAGTATGGAAACTTTCAGCAGACAATATTGTTAGAGATTGTTTTGGCACTAACAAAAAGCTGTCTGGAATTTCATCATCAAATAATAATCACATAAATTCAGTACCTGCACAAGAGCAGACACAGAGCAGAGTTACAAACTCTTAATATCAACAAACTTTCATGAGAATGAAATATACACAGTTCAAGTTTTCAGTGAATTTCTGAGTACTGACTACCTACCTGGTCCCAGTGCTTCAGGGAAAGTGTAGAAAGGGGTGTAGCATTAGCAAATTCTAGGTTTGCAAAATGCCAGTCAAGTATCTGCCTGTCTCTTGATGACAAATAAACATCACTGGAAAAAACAAATGTAACACAAAGATATTTAGTTTGTTAGAACAGGATACTGTAACTGCACTGCTTCTGAAAATTTCTTCACAAGTCATTTTTGAGTCTCTCTTTAGTCCAGAAATAAAAACATTAAAAAACAACATAAATTCTGTTTCAAACATCCAGACCTCTCTAATGAAAGCTGAGTATCAAAACTCAGCAAATTCAGGTCTTTAAAGCAGAGTTCATGGAAAATACTCAAAGGGAAGCTAAAAACTCCAGAAATACAAAAGGTTACATAAATAGTAGCTTAAGTAGCTTGCATAAGGACAACAAACAAACAAACCTAGTGAAATTGCACACAGTAATAATATTGTACCAATATAAGTAGGAGTCTGTGCTGTCATTACATGACAGGTATTTAAAACCTCAAATGCCTTTTGAGATCAGGCACTGGTTACTGCCATGATTTCTACAAATCACCCTAGATCAGAACCATCTTTTCTGTTTGAATCATCTCTAAAAATGAGGAAGAGGGGTTCTAAAGCTGAGGGAACTCAAGCTCTGGGTCTGTACCTTTGTAACCCCTTGAGTTCCCATAACAAAAGCATACCACAGCATTTTTGAAACTCAAGGAAAAGGTTGTAAAAAACCTGCTTTTCTAAGCATTTATCCTTTTAGTTTCTATCTTTACCTTGGTGGATTGGCTTCAAGTTCTTGTAATTTCTCTTCCAGCTTTCCTTGTGTTTCTGCCAATTCATCATACTCCTATTAAGATTAAAAACTAACATTAAAACCAGTTTACATGTTAAAGGACTTGAAGACATCATGTAGCATCAGACTGGACCCAGTCTCAAGAGAAATTACGGGGAAAAAAAATCACTTCATGGATTTAGTGGAAGCCAAATCAAGTTCGTTATTCTTTTCAACATTTAATCCAGCATATTTTTCTCTTCTGCTCTTTGTATATACAGAGCTCTGTGTCACACTGGAGAAAAGATTAATTTGGTGATATTTCAGGAATTTAAACACTCAGAACTGAAGAACATGAGGGTGCATTACACTCCTGGTATTTTAAGGCTTCCTGTGGTTCTGAGAGCGTCATATTCCACAAACTATTTCTTCTATTCTCTCTCTTAAAAGTTTATAGTTAACATTGAACATGGAGATTTCCAAAGCAGAATCAATCAAATCTAAAAACCAAAAACATGATCTAATTCAAGCTTCTCCCTGATTTTAAAAACCCTAAGTAAAACTAGGTATACTGTCAACAGCCATCATCCTTCAAAGCAGAATAATCTGGAGCGTCCAATAAAAGCAACAGGAGCACAAAGCTGTTCACTGGTGACAAAATAAAAGAACCACTACTTATGTATATACAAATACAAACACACCCAGAGGTTCCAAATAAAGGTATAAATCCTCTGTGTGGCAAGTAACTGATAAATGATCTTTGCTTCTACCTAACCTGGTCTGCCATCATAGATAGAATAGTTTTTACAGTTTCCTTTTTAGTGCACATCTCTACATCAAGATATTCCCAGAGAGGGGATGGAACTCTGCTTGTCAAGACAGAGCTCTGTACAGGATTATCTTCGGATAGAAAGAAGCCTTTTAGTCAAGAAACCACCATTATCTTAGAGAAAAGGTCTCTCTCTTCAAATGCAGATTTTATTTCCAGACTATTGTGAAATCCAGCTGCATTAAAGACCAAATCTGACATAAAAATTCATCTTCAAAACAATACATGACATGAGCCAGCACAGACTTATCTAAAACTGAGCTTTAGCATTCCCCAGCTATAGGTACTCAATGCAGTGTTACAACTCAGAGTTACTGTCAATCACATTCTCTGGAGAGCACTGGATCTTAGCAAGAAATGTGGAAACATTTATATTGGCTAATGTTATCTGCTGAAAAATTTGGCTAATTTTTAGCTGCTGAAGTCCTGAGAGAACAGACTGACATTGTACGCATGTGATCCCTCACCTTGCAAAGTGCAGTCAGATCTCTGTGCTTGCTTTTCACAAGGAACTCTGCTGTAATATCCCGAGGTGGCTTCACTTCTGACGCTTCCTTATACTGCTGATGAAGTTCTTTAATCTTCTCCTTTAAATTCACCATCTTTTAAGGGAGGGCCGGAAAAGGAAGAAAGAAAGAAAGGGGGGGAAAATGACAAAAGGCAGATTTCAACAAGTTGCTGTGGAAACTGGATATTCACCTCAAACTATGCCATTATACCAAAGAGATGTCCTGCTTTTGGCAGGTATCACTTATATATGAAATTCTACCTCCAAGAAGCCACAGTAAATACCATCAACCCTAAACAACATGACCGAAACCAAACGACCCAACGTCGCTGATTTCTTACGATGTTTCACAGAATTGGAGAGCAGCCCACAAGTGTTTTTAATTTGAGAAACTTCCACAGAAAAGATGTTTTTTACCAGAAGCAAAGATAACGGAAGCAGTCCTAAACCACTGTTTCTGTACCACAAAGCAGATGCGTCGTGAAGACAGTAAACATTTTTAAATAGCCCCCCAAAGCCTCAGCCAGTATCAGCATCTCTAAGGGAAGCTGTGAAACATCACTGTTTATTATGTCTGTCCTCATTTTTTCTTTTCCTGTATTATGTTTTATGGTTTTATGCCTAATCAGTTTTTCTCCTCCTCAAGCAGGAGACATCTTTGTCCTAACAGGGCTTCCAAGGAGGTCTTAAGCAAAGAGATATTTTAAGAACATCATTAATAGCAACTTCCTGATATTTTTCTTTGGATATTTTTGTATATTTTGCCACTTTCTGTGGAACACAATGTTTATCATCGTGTTCTAACTGTCATCATCTGACCTTGTTAAGAAGATCTTTCAGTTCCTCCTGCGTTTTCACAATTTTTTTCCAGTGCTCAATCTGCTCATCCTTCACATGCTTCTCTTGCAATCTGGAAAAGGTGAGAAGTGAGAGTCAGCTCAACATAAAATCCTTGTGTTAATGAGAAAACTTCTTATCACAATCTAATTAGTGGAATGCAATAAAAACCACATGTCATGGGATATTTTACTAAATACTTGTATGGCCATTGGAAAATCACTGCAAATTTGTGTAAATAAGGGATACATGACTAGACAAAATGTGAGTGTGAAGTTCCTTTCTGCTATTAAAGGCCATAGCAATTGCCATTAGCCTTCAAGCAGTGTTAGTGCACTGTGTGGACACCAATCACACTGAGTCACTGCAGCAATGATTTTCAGGAAACTTTCAAGAAGAGAGGTTTTCTCCTTTAAACATCTTTGAGATCAAGCAGCTGTATTAGGAGAGTAATGCTTATATCTAGGAGCACCACAATTGTTTCAGGTAACTTTTGGAAATTCATCCACCAAATAGGAAAGTCTGCCAAAAAGAGAGGAGTCACTCACTGTATGACAACCTCCAGAGCCTGACCTAGGGAGACAGGCTTATTATTGAGAACATTAAAATCCAGCTGATGGCTGAGATAGGATGTGGCTTCCAGCAGACGATTAAATTCTTGCTCCACCATTTCATCTTTCTCTTTGGGAACCTAGGAGACAAAAGAACAAGCATTCTTCTTATCCCATTCACAAATAATATAGTTGCTGAGAACAGCCCTTGGAGAAAAAGAATTTTATACCCTCAGCTCTCCCAAATGGTCAGACACCAAGGTCTGTACACAATGTCACACTTTGCCAGGATGGGCACAAGAAGAGCTGTCAAACCATGACGACAGCAGACTTCTCTTGCAAGAGAAAACCAAACTGCCTTAAGGGTTCATAAGAGTTCCTCTCTGGAAGGGAAGGTGTGTTCATCCAAGCTACAGAAGCTTGCCAAAAGACTGTGATGGTAGGATGGCTCTGCACCACCACAAGGCTTTAGAAGGCTTGGCACAGCTCAGTGAAGCAGACAGACAATTTATCTTCTGGAATGGTCACTGTGAGTAAGAACTACCAATCCAGCTTTTCTAGGATGATGGTGGAAACACTGCAGGACACATATGGAATGGTGGGATTTAACTGTTCTGATGAGAGTCAGTGAAATACTGAGTGTGCCAGTGTGAAAATACCTGGTACATGATGAGAGCTCGAGTGCTGGAAAGAGCAAACCTCACCTTTGTTAAATAACACATGGGTTAAACAAAGGTGAGAGAACTTGGCTTCCACAAAAGCCCTGAAATGCAAAGATAAAAACTCTTGTGGAAGGAGCAGGTTTAGAAGAGTATGTGCAGGTATGCTACAATATTACTAAAATGCCTAAAAAGGGACACACACTCTCCTTCTTCCCTCTCTCTGGAAGCCATCTCATGCTGGACCAATAGCCTGGTAACAACATATTTGAGGTATTACTTCTTTTTCAAAAGGTTCATGGAAACAGTATCAGACTTACAGCTTGTCCATTTGCTTCATAAAGTGGACATTTTTGTTTGATCTTCGCCAATTCCATATTTACTTGTTTGCTGACCACAGCCATGGGATTTCCTCCTGAAAAAGATTTTATATAGTTAACAGAGACTCGTGTAAAATTTGTCTGCAATTAAACAAAAACTCTACAGTTAAAGCAATTTCAGAGACTAAACCACCAACTCCAGAGTATGCATTCCAGTGAGCTGGTGTAACACTGCCAAAGGTCTGCACTTCACACTCTTAAGATTCCATGATTCTATGAATTAAACATAAAAATGCTAGTCTTTCAACAGGCAAGCTGACATCTGTTTTGCCATGGCTGTGCAAGTTCAGTTCTTCATCTGGGACCAGTTTCTGTTTGCAATTTAGTAAGACTAATCATGAGACAGACACCAAATTTAGGGTGTCAGTAAAAATGGGGGTTTATTACAGGTTTTACAGTATTTTATCATTTCACTACATTGCTGAAGGATATTCCACACTAAATACTTGCCCATCTTCTTAGTAGAGTAACCACCTCAATAACTGATGCCATCCCATAAACCACTAATAAATAGGAAGAAGTTTGGCTGGTTTGCCATTATTTTTACAACTATTTTTGAAATCGTGTGGAGAAAGTACTTCTGGGATTTAAACTCTGAAGAAGGGCTTTCTCTTTAGAACGGATCCCCATTTCCCCATCTCCCTTGTTCTCTCACGTAAATTAAATGAACACTTTCTGTTTCTTTAGGGTCTCTCCCATCATCCAGCTTTGCTATTTATGAAAACTACTAACTGCCAAAAAGGCTGAAGGAGAACACATGCTTTTTTAAGAGTTCAAAATACCCAGTTCTTTTGGCCATGAAAGAAAACAGCCATTAAGCTTTCACATTTCCTCCCCGGTCCTTTTGATTTTTGGAAAACTCACCAAGTCCTGTTACCACCATTGCTCCAAGATCAGCAACGTAATTCCCTTTGCGAAAGGTGGCAACTCTTCCTCCTACTCGGTCCTTTTCAAAAGCACAAGATATTAAACCTCCAGTTACACTCAGTAAGATATCTCACTGAAATATAATCACTGAAACACCTACAAAACGTGGTGCAAGTGTTTTCTTAACTGAAGGTTAAATAAACAGAACGTACACTTTTCCAAAAAAACCTCTGCAAATGAGCTCAGTCACAATTAATTTACTTAAGGAATAAAACGTCGAAGTAGCATTTTAAAAAGGGGAAGAAAAGAAAAAAGGAAAGAAATAGAAAAAAAGATGCTTAATCTGATTTGGGCAGATTTCACTATTTCTACAGTAGGATCTACTGTAATAAGTTAGCTGAGACTCCATTCTTTTCATGTGGGAAAAGCCAATTCTTTATTCACATAACTTCTTTTATACAGTTTTCACAGACCTCATGTGCAACACCCAGTGGCTGGTAGTTTTTTTACTACTTCATTTATTGGTCAGAAGGTGATTTGTGTGTACATGCCTTAGCATTCAGGGTGTTTACATTTTTCCTTTATGCGTTCTCATGGAACAGATCTTATTGTTTACACAGATGCACTTATTTTTCAAGCCAAGAATAGGTTGTTTTCATATCAAGAGTTTTCATACCAAGATTGTTTTCACATGGGAACTTGCAAATTACTTATAAGTAACAGGCTAACTTCGGCAATTTAGCAGACCTCATTTTATGAGGCCTTTCTTTTATAATTCTTTTACCTGTCACAACAGGATCCACTGTGATTCCAAAGACAATCCATGCACAAATTTAGTTATATACTAAATTTCCTGCCTGGAACACCACACACACTGACCCACCCTGAGCAGGTTGCTGGGACAGAGCCCTGCTCTAGTACTGAACAGAGTTACTGGTTAAATTGCCATATGGAAGTGAAATAGCACAGAAATTCATACTCTGGCTTCCAGAACTGTGACATCCATTCCAAAACTCTGCAACTGGCGAGCTGCTGCCAACCCAGAGACTCCAGAACCAATAATGATCACCTTTCCTGTCTTCTTGGCTAAAGAAAGAGAAAAATCAGCTACAGTAGTCCTTTGTATGTGCAGTACTAAATTGCAAACAGTCATGTAGAAGTTGCATTTAAAAGACACCAAGAACAAAAAGCAGCTTTTTTCTCATGAGTAGTTCTGACCGAAAAAACTCTTTAACAATAAGAAAACTGAAGTAATTCTGAACGCAATGCAGAGACAGGTACGAAGAAAATACACTAGCAGTACATCTGGAACAAGGAAGAAAACTGTCTGAAGAAAGCAAGTCCTATTAATTACTGGAGACAAAGTATCATTGTTTTATTTCTTTCTGCCCCAGAAGAATAAAACTTAAAAAGGGCACAGAAACTCACTTGCAAAATTCAAGAATCACATAAGCATGTAAGAGATCTAAGTACAATACTGTGTTTCTGACTTTAAATGAGGAACCAAGATAACTCATTAAAAAGTGACAGTCACTGAACTATCTACAGATTTGCCAAGATTTTTACCCCTCAACGTGATTTACATAAATACATGGCTTCTGTATGCCAAAATAAAACACATTAACACCAATAACCAGACGGCTTTCCAGCCTTTTTTTGTTTTCTTAGCACTGCAATTCTACAAAAGAGCACTCAAAACACTGTCCTAAGAAAAATCACGGAACAATAAAAAAAAACCTCATTTAGAAACCATGTTCCAGTTTCTTACTTGGAAGGGGCTTCACTCTTTTGTAGATGCCAAAGTTGATCAGGCCATGACGCTCCAGGTAGCTGTGAACCCTGTGAACGAGCACTGTGTCACCTAAAAGAATGTGACAAGTTTCAGAATTATTCTCTATGTTCAGCAGCAGAGATGTACTGAGGACATATTCTCAGCATAAATCTGGTCAAGTCCCAGCAAACACATCCTGCCCTACTGACCCACTCATCTTCCTGAGGATGCTTTTCTGAAAAACACCCATGGCTGTACTGCAGTTTTGAATCCTGCCTGGAAAGCTGTACAGGACATTAGGTGCTTCTTTTAATCTAGTGCAGAAGAACACCTTTTCTGAAACTGACTGCAAAATCCCCAGATCGTGATACAGAACTGTGATGTGACTTGCTGGTATTATGCCAATACTTACTGCAGCACTGAGCTCTCATTTTTATTTTTAAAAGCACAATAATTTACTATTTTGCAGTCCTCGACAGTATATTTGCATTCATTTCAGCACTATTTTCTTATTCATGTATTTTTTTATGGCTACCCTCCACCTTTTTCGAGTTTTTTGGGATCCTGTCTGAGAAGTGTGGGATGGCCTCCATTTGCAAACAGCATCTCCTCATTCTTTTACTGCCTTCTTGCATCACACCCAGTCTGTTTAAGTCTTAAAAAAACCCTTCCAAAACATATGATTAATACCATTTTACAGCTGAAAACCACCAAGAAGCTGTAGCAAACCTTAAAAGCTGCACATGAATGAACCCTACTGTAACAATCCATCTTTTCAGCAGCTTTTATGAATCCTGTGATATTTCTTTAGCAGACAATGAACTCCACCAAATCTGGACCATGAGTATAATGCAAAATCCCAGGCTGTACATGACCACTCATGGAGCTCCACTAACAAAGGACTGAAGCATCTCAAGCAGCTTTTCCTCACACAAAAGTGAAAGAAAACAGCAATGATACATCCAGGACAATCTTAGCAATGAAAAACTTGACTTACTGTTATAAGGTGCTTCTAATTGTTGGATAGTTGCTTCAAAAGTCAGCTGAATCTTCGGGTTATCCAACCAGAGCTGCAGCTGTATTTAAACAAACAATACAACACGTCACACTAAGCAATACAAAAAAGGTGTTTTCCAGGTGTGTGTTTGCTACCAAATACTGTCAAAAACCCCTTAATGAATTAAACTTAGGCAGGACTCCCCAAGCCACACTGAACTTACACCTTCCAGTGCTCCTTAGGGTGCAATACAGTCTGTTTGAAATTTTCACATCATTTCAAATATGTGGAAATGCACCAAGGTAGCACAAAGGTGTGTGCAGCTGGCAGTGTCAGCCAGCGTTGTCTTTTTGGCACCAGGTTTCATGTTTTTGTAAAAGCTACAGCAGTACTTATCATGTTAAAAGGTTTATTTATCTCCAACATTTAATGATTCAATCCATCTTCACCAACATAAGACACAACCATGGACCACACTGGCCACATAGACACAAAAAAGCATATTTACAGGGCATCTACAGTTCGAAAATTGAGCAGGAAAAATTGTCTGTGATTTGTTAGTAGGTCAATTCAACCAAAAATTCCATCATCATGGGAAATGCCAAAATGTCTTAGCGAGGTACACGAATTTCCTACCCTTTTTCCACCAATACTTTTTGCAAGAAACTTACTGTGCGGTTCCTGATGTACAAAAACACCTTCTGGGTCTGCTGGGGCCCACTGATTATATCAGGGAAGCAGGCAGCTTCTTGAGATGTCATACGGTCATGTGGAAGTCTACTCTGGAAAGCTGCACCCTCCACACCTACAATAAAAACACAAGGAGTCTACAGGCACTGCAAACACTGCCCTTCCTAGCCAGTGCAGTCAGCCAGGAGATGATACAGCGGCCAATTCCATTTAGTCCTTTTATTTACTTCTGCAAGGTTTCCAAGTTAACAGTTCTCTGAATTACAGGTATCTAGAGATAATGAAAAAGCTACACTACAGGGGAGATAAAACAAACAAGCAAACAAAGCCCCCCAAAACACAAAGCCTGACAAATAAATGGGGTGGGGGCACATATCCATATATTACATATAGCACACACACACACGTGTTAGCAATAAAACAGAACTATTTCAGGTGCTGTCCTTAATTTGTGTGGTTTCCAGTTTCTAACACAACTGGAAAACTGTTTTAGTACCTGTTCAAAGCCAAAATATCTGTGATATACAAGCACAGCATCTACCATCCCCTCTCACCTGCTTCCTAAAGTTTAGTTTGCACTGACCTTCTCCAGCTAGAGGAACCCACCTTAAACTGTCATTTTGTATATCTGATGTATTTACAGCAGGCAGTGCAATGAAATACAATCACACCTCGGCACTTCCTGCGCTCCCTCCCCAAGTGCTGCCTACAAACAGATTTCCTACTCCTCTTTTTAAATGCTCTACATGTAAAAGACTGATGCTGAACCCATACAGGAGAGGTTTTCATTCATACAGGAACCTGCACTTCTACCAATTCACACACTGGCAGTGATGGAACTACATTTCTGTACCCTGCCTCCCTCAGCCTCTCATTTTGTACCACAGAAAAAGTGACAAACTAAGACACAGCTGCATCAAGTGCTACAGCACGAGTGCAGAAAGCAAATCCTGCAGGCACAGGTACTGAGATGCGAAATACGGCAAGAAAAATAGAAATCTCCCATGTCCTAGAAGTGACTTCCATCAGGACAGAGGACAAGGCACCCAGACTAGAAAGACAGAAGAAAAACCTCAAAAAAAAAAAACCCCACAAGTATGATTAAGATCACTTGCTGAAACTGGAATTGGCCAAAAGATTACAATAAACAGCGAAGTAAATATAAGCTTGCAGTGTGTTACAGCAACCAAGACAACTGTTTAAGAGTCTGAGGTTCATGTACAGCAGTACATGTCACTGTACCAGGGAGAGGAGCTCCCTGCTTTGAATTCTGGTGTCACCACACATCCCTTTAACTTCCAAGCATTTTTACTTCCTAAAGGTGCTGAAAAAAATCAAGGAAGGAAATGGTTGTGAAACTAACAAAAAAAAAACCCAAACGAAAATCCCCAAAATAAACCAACCAAAAACAACTACACAAAAAAACCCCAACCAAACAAAAAAAAACCCACAACAAGAAAAAAAAACAAAACCAAAAACAAAACCCCAAACCAAAGTAACAACAAAAACCAACCAACCAACAAAAAACCACCAACCCTAAAACCAAAAATTCCTGCTCAAGTAAAGATCAAAATATCTGTGTGATGACTCAAGGTAAAGAAAACGATCTGTAAACATTTACACAAATTTTACAAGAAATTAGTAACAGAATCTACAGAGCATTGCAAGTAAAATCAAATTAACCATAGGAGAAGTTGACACACCCACAATGTTTCCTGCACTAATATTAGGACAGAAATAGAAATAAGGAACAGAAATATGGGAATAGAAACCCACAGCTCTTCTAAGACTTCAGTTTCTCCAGCAACAACCATTCCCCAGCCCTTCTGCTGTCCTTCCATCTGACAGTGGCCCAAGGGTGCCAACATCTGTGTAGGAATCCACATGCTCACCTATGAATTCTGCAAAACTGGGCATGGAAATCAAACCAGTCACCAATTCTCTGATACTTCATTAAGGCTAACAATTAAGATTCTAGATCCTCAAGCGCAGGCAAAAAGCTCAGCAGCACAATTTTCAGGGAATGGCCAGTTAAAGACCTGAAATGCTGAACCTGACTCCCCCTTACAGGTTTGTGCTAGAAGAAGTGTATTTCTCCAGGTACCTGCTAAAAAGCCATTCAGTCATCAAATACCAGCAAACTCTCAGATGTGTGGATTTAAGACACCTTGGTAGTTTCTTGAAAAGCTTTGGGATTTCTTTCTTCAAACTGAGCAGCCAGAGAACACGGTGCTGCTAACAGTTTTGAGAAGAGCTCCCAGGGTGGGTTGAGTTGGGGGGGCTTTTAAGGCCATGTATCTTTCATGGCAATACCCAAACTTTAAGCATAGCTATTAATAGCAAAGATAGCATTTTTATTTGGCCAACCACTGGAAGATCTGATAAGAACTAAATGTCCTTGAACAGACTTCTGCAACTACACAGCTCAACTCTAAATGGCTTTGGATTTCAGGCTGACTAAACCCCATTTCACACCCTTACTGTTTGTATTTCATGAAAGCCACACATTACAGGGATTACCAGTTCAGAAACAAATGTTTCTCCTTGGGAAGGTTCTGCCTAGACTGGATTATCAGCTCCTCTCTGCACACATTTGCACACACACACTTGCCCATTTCCTGACATTCAGCACTAACAACTAATTGGCTGAAGTTCTGAGTATTGAGTTTCTCCCTCACAGAACAAACCCTGAGGAATGCTGCTCATTTAAAGATTTACTACCACATTTGCAGATGAACACACTGAATGAAAGGATTTTGGCTGTCGAACTGGACAGTTGTTAGGAGCACACTCTCAGCATATAACACAAAATGCAAAATACGCAGAATTTCCAATCAGCCAATGCCTACCTAAAAATGAAATAAGCAATGCATCCTTAAGCCCATGAGCCATAATAGCCAGCAGCTCCATGCAAGTGGTAACATCCATAACAGTGTTTGGCTCCCTTACTTACAGTAGCAAAGGATGCACTCTTAGATGAGTATCTTGAAGTTCTATATGCTTCAAAAAGAGCAACTCGGAGGTACAGAATAGGTTCTGGAGCCCTTGACTGTTGTTTAAAACCCTAATCCTGAAGTGACAGCAAAAGCAGCAGAGTTGGAGGAAGACTTTAAGTAGCACTCCAAGTACTAAAGAGTAAAGACACCAATCCTGTGAAGGAAGCAGTGAGTACTGCCAGCAGCAGCACCGAGGCCGAATGGCGAATGCAATTGACAATCCAGTGCAGTGAGCAGCAGACTCTCAATCTGCCCAGCAGACAATCTCCTGGGCTAAGCGCTGGCACACAGGTCAAACAGAAACCCTTTCAAAAGACAAAAAGAAAGGAGCAAAAAGGCACTCCGTGCTATGTTTCTTCAGCAGGTTAGAAAAAAGGGTATCCTGCTCTAAAGTTCTGTGTCAGTCTAGGCTAGGTAAGAAACAACTTTCTGTAGTTTAGACTCCTCTGAACATGGAGAGGAGTGGAGGGATGAGAGATCGGCCTGAGGCATTTCAACACAGGTTAGCTAAGTGCCCTTTTCCACAGTTGTTACAGACCTTGACTGAACTCTGAACACCCCACGCTTTTTAAACTGGTGGGTTCACAACTCCTGCATCTCTGGCTACACCCGGGACAACCACACCCATGCGCGCTTGCAAGCACCAATCCCTAACCTGGCGGCTCTCGCTACTCAGTGGCAAGCATCAAACGCCACCCTCACCTGATGCTTGGCCGTCTCCATACCCTCCAGAACTGTCGTCTTGAAGTCCTCCTGCTTGCCCTGTGGAAGGAAAGAGGAGAACTCAGGGACCTTACTCCATAAGTCAAACCATACTGGACATAAAGGCCCGGCAGTTGGCGTTTTAGGTATTAAATTTCACCAACTAACTAAACCCGTTTGTCTGAGAATCCCATCTTCTGGAACCTAGGTTCAGGGCACCAAAAAATTATGTTCTAAAGTGTTATCCAGGTTACTGGAACGCTTTACATCAGATTTTATGGGAAATAAAGAAGTACACCATATGTAGCATTCCTGGTGGCTAAATATTTATGATCTGGCAGATGGATACCATCAGATACTACGGATCTCAAACCCTAAGAATTTGATAATCTTGCCTTTGGTGCTCCCAAGTCTCCCCATATCCCAAGGAGATAGTTTAAAGCATTCTGAAAAGCCTCTTATGTCCAGGAGACCCTAATTTTTTTCCCCATAAACCCTTCCTTTAAGCTCGATGCTACAACAATTCTTCAAAGGCTCAGACCACTTACTTTGGCTCCAGCACCCTTGATACACCATCAGTGTTCTAACACACTAAGATTGTCTTTGAAGCCAAATACCAAATGTCACACCATTGATCAGTGATGTGATCAACACCCAGCACCGAAAGACACCAGTCTTTCAACATTCCCAGCAGTGGAAACATGAGGAAAGGCTAAGCACTCATCTGAAAGATCTGAAGAAGTTTCAGAATTACCTTAGCCTGCATCTAAGTCCTAAACAGGACTGCAACACAAGCAGGAACAGAGAGATGAGGACAGCTGCAGTGTCTGCAGGAACAAAGCCGCTACACACCTCACACTGCTCACTTCACAGGAGACACTAGCTCTGAGCTCATGAGCAAAATCCTTCCACCATCAGACATCGGCCTGCAGCCCCATCACTGCAGAGCTCAGGAAGACAAGGCACACTCCAGGGATGGCCCAGGGCTGCTCAGCTGCCTCCTGCTGTACCAAGGCTCCTTCAAACCACACACTTCCACAGCCACCAAGTCCAAACCAACATGCACTGAAACACACTGCAATGGCCACTGGAAGGGAGCAGTCACTTCCTAGAGCACAACTGCTCAGTGTCATCTCCAAACAGGTAAGAGCAAGGTCTAACCTGAGGATAAACACACAACTGTTAATACTCCAAAGAGTCAGGGTGGACAATTTGGCCAGAATGTAATTTAAGGCTCTTAGGGGACACACTAACTGAGAAAAATTTCATCTGGGCTACAGATTTAACCCCTAAAGCAAGACACAGAAAGTTAAACAAATGTTTCCAAACTGTGCTAAGCTGGATTAATCTAGAATGTCAACACTAAACATCTACAGATAGAACAAAACAGGAACTGAAACAAGACAGTCGAGTACAGCAGAGGAGCCATAACTAGTACTTCAATAAAATCAGTCTGCCAGTAGGGAAATAAAAAAACTCACAGAGAGACTGTGACAAATAATTGTGTTTTGACAGGCCTCACAAGACCCAAGTTAAGATTCTTAATGTTTATTCTCTGAATAAACATATCTGCAACAGCAGGATATAACTCTTTACTTGATCTACATGGCAAGTCCTTTATTTTGCTCCCATTCTGGGAGAGACTAACACAATTGAAACATGAATATTTACAGTCAAGCATAGGCCATTAATTTGTAATAAGAGTTCCACCTGTGCCTTCCATAAATTAAGAAATTAAATAGCATCTGACTTCAGTCTATGGCATTCATAATCCCTGAATTAACACTGACAATGAGTAGAGAGAAAGATTGTTCTTAGCTTACTTACAGAAAGAAATCATAATCTTCCTCTTCTCATCACTATTACTGAATGCTTGGACACAATTCTAAATGCTACTCAGTCCGAGCAGACAAGTGTGGAAACAAGGCCTGCCAGGGAAGATTGCCTCCCCTTCCCTGGAAGAAAGGCTCTAGCTGGAAAGGAACTAGCGGCCAGCAAACTGCTGACCCCTGTTAACATCAAACTATCGCAGCTCAACAGAACATGGGTGAGAGCAGAATCTGCTCAGAGTCTCAGGGCAACAGAATAACAGACCATGAGCTGAAGAGCGGTGAGGAGGAAGGTCCACAAAGGAATCTACTTCATGTAATTATTCACAGTTCCAAAATGAAGAATAGCTGCACATGAGTATTACCGAGTACTGAATTTATTTAGGAAAACTGACAAGTCAGATAAAGTAGAGACAAAGCACCACTAAGTTTGACCATTCCCTTGATCATATTCAGTTCCTTGGAAAACAGCACCTAAAAATATTGGATTACCACAAAGTAAGAATACTGACAACACTAAAAAGCCAAGAATTAGTAAAGAAAATCTTCTGTAGTTCTAAAAATAAAAATCCAACTTGGTGAGGAAAAAAAAAACCCAACAAAAGAAGCAAGCTCCTTGATTCCAAAGGAACACTGGCAAACAAGAACACAAATGTCATCAGTCAGCACTGCAAGGGAGTTTGGAAGCTTTTTGCTATTAGATAATATTCCCCAAGTAAAAAGAGAAGAGATACTCTAGGGAAATTATCTTAACCACGAAATACTGTCACACCTTTAAAAACTGCCCTGCAACAGCATGCAGCGCATCTTGCAAATCCAGACTGGAACAGCCAGAACACCTGGAATTCTCCACAGCTGAACACAACAATGGAACCTACTGAAGGAAGACCAGGTGCTGCCACCTGTAGTGTGACACTAAATAATCCCCTTCCCTGTGACTGTCTGTGGGGACAGGCTAATCCAACACCAGACACCAGCACCAGGACATTTCTGAGTTGCACCATCAGGCTTTTCAGCTCAAAAGCTGTTATGTGACAATTTATGCCTCTACTGCATTACCTGCATTTTTACAGGCTTTAAACACAGAAAGGAATTTTTTAAGGTCTTCAATGAGAATAAATTAACAGTAATACCCAGGCTAACTAAAATCTTTTCGTTATGCAATCCTACTCTAGTATTACTGTTCAATTTAGTATTTCCTACTGAACACTTCAATTTTTCCTTCAAAGTGACAGAGAGAGAGAAAACCTCAATTATAAACACTGCTTTTATACACAGCAGACTCCATGCTGCCTCCTCCTTCTAAAGGGTGCCTGAATTAGAAGTTTCAATGCACTTTTAACAGCCAGCATAAGATGACCTGATTTTCTTGACACCTACATTAATAAAGACAAAAATAGAGAGATCCACAAACATATATAGTCTCAGAAACCTTTAAAATTACAGCTATGTAATTTTAAAGACTAAAATTTTAAAAGACTAGCTATGGAGCGACAGCTTGAAATCTTTTTTCTACTTTATTGCTTCATGCATATTAACAGATTCTAGGAACAGAGAAATGATATGATGACCTGAAATCTACTCATTTCCAGGCAGACTGTTTGAAAATTAATTTTATTTAGATGGCTAAATACAGTGCTTGCAAAATAACTGACATGAACAGCATGACTCATCACTGCTATCTTCCATGTTCCTCCCTCCATGGGACAAAACCTGTTCCACTGCACTTCACTGACTATGCCTCCAACTGATTTCAACAATCATTCTTAGAGAAATATGAGAGAAATGAAGTGTATCAATATTAGGTCTCAAGGATTAAACACAATGTCTAAGCTAAATTAAATAGGAAGCTTAAAATACTTGCATAATTACACCTACTAAAATTCCATTTTTGCTACATCGGCTACAACTAGGGTGCCAAGCTTTTTATCACTGCAAGTATTTCAGTCAAGCATGAGCTGCAGCATTCCTGTCTCAAGGCAGGAGGCAACAGCTGCAACAAGGAGAGGTTACAATGGCAAATCATACGAGATAAAACCCACACCCACAGCTTTTAGTTCTTTTTTTTTGCAACTGAAGGTAGGTATCCCCAAGCTAACACCAGTCCTGTGTTCTCAGACCTGCCAGGCAAAAAGAAAATTAGGATAACTGAAGACTAACAGTCACTCACATGAACCTGCAAAGATTCAAGTACTAGATTTCAGCTCTTGTCTAACACCAGCTAGCACACACATTATCTCATGAATCTCTTGACTCTGAACTTTGCAAACCCATGACCTCCTAGGCAGCTGAGTGACACCCCAGCAGACCTCACTAATGGCGGCAGCTGTAAACACAATGGAGCTAAAGAACAGGCTGCTGCTGCTACCACCACAAAATTCAAAAACTGACCAAAAAACTTCCCAGTGTAAAGTGGAGCTCTGTCTAAGCTAATAAGGAAAGCACTGAAATTTAAGCAAACAGTATCCAACCAGAATTTAAGACTAGAGTCATAGTTTAAAGCCACAGGAATCAGAGGAGTTTAAATCTGTTCTTCTGCATAACAAACCCCCCGTAAACCCCACCTCCTTTCTCTCTGAGGAAAAAGTGAATGTTCATACACGAGCAGCTGTGGCAGCAGAGAGCCAGAGAGGCTGTTCTGGACAACAAGCTTCCGAAGACAAGTCAAAAATGATCATAAGAACCTAGCACAAGAGGTTTGGCTTCATTTGGAATTATATTAATGCATATTCCTGTCTTTATCAGGCTGTTCTGCATTTCTCCCCTCCTTCCACATATGGGGCCAGCAAATAAAACACTGTAGAACAATTATTCAAAACCAGATTGAAACCAGACATGGGATTCATGATGCCACACCCGGCCCTACCTAATTTCTGTTAACGAATCAGGTAAATAGTTTCCGAGGAGAAGGTCTCTCTCTACTCACCAGATGGCTCCTCTGGCTCACTTTCATTCTCTTCTTCTGCAGGAGCTGGTGGAGGTGGTGGGGGCAGTTTTTTCTCTTTCTCAGCTTTAGCATTTCTCTCTTCTTCAGAGTAATACTCATCTTCTGACAGGTTTGCAAGACTCTCATCCATCTCTCTGTACTCGACCTGTGAAAAGCACAACAGAACATAAACACTCTGAAGATGCCTCTAAGTCAGGCCACTAACATGAATGTTGCAAGTAACAAAATAAAGTTTAAAGAAAAGGCTTGAGTTCACTTATGCAGGCTCTTATTGCAGATACCAGGCTATAAAATGCAACAAAGCTTAACAGGTCCCAAATGTTTTTGCCTCCACCTAAGAACAGAACCCTTCAGCACCCTGTAGTAGGAGCTTTCTACTCACATCAAGTCCAGTTTACGTGTGTTATATTTTCATTTAACCTCTCTGGTTTTCTTCCCTCCCTTCACATCCCTGCCAAGGGATAAAAAGCGGCCTCTGTGTCCACTCCATGTGTTCAAACTTGAATTTCATCTGCTAAGCACAGATGACCAGAAGTGTACACCAGATTTCCTGCAGAAATCCCACCTGGGCCCTGGCTGGTCTCCTGCTTACTGGGGATCTTGTCTTGGCACAGCTGCTTCCTCTCCAGAATGGTCACACTAGTGGCTTAACACAAGAAACATCCCTTCCCCTCATCCCCCCAGTCTTTATTGCCACACGTCTTGTTCTGTTACTGCTCTCCAGTAAAAGTAAGTAAAATTACCAGCCAAAAGGACTCACTCCAACTTGAACATGGAAACCCCAAGAACTAGCCTGGAAGGGCCGCATCACATACCGCTTAGTTAACCAAGCTTTGATCCAAATCTGTAAATTGCTATTGAATTTCCCTACTGATTGGAAAAGAAAAAAGCACTTCTCCATATGCAGCCATGGGAAAAATAAAAAGAAATCAGCTAGTGATCCTCCGACAGGGCAGCCTCCACCAGGAAACAACAAAAACAATTCTACATTTCTCACCAAAAGAAAAAAATCTTTCCTAGTCCAACTACAGTCACTAAAAAAGAGCAATAATGGGCACAATTCAAAGTAGCTTTGGGAAGCCTGTGTACAGGAAACCCTGGCTTCTTTAAGACACTAACATACTCTGTGATCTGCTATCTTGCAAGTATTTACATTCCACAATGTCCGGCATATTCAGTTTTTCCCACTTTGCACCTCCAGGACCTCCTGTGAGCTCCCACTCCGAAGCAGGTGATGGTGACCCCCCAGCACATGCAAACACTACCAAAGTCACACACAACTACTGTCCAAAGGCCTTTCCAAGTCTGAGCTTCCACAACTTTTGAAGAACCACCAAGTTCAATAAAAAAGCCCTAAGCTTTCCCCTGGATTTATTTTTAATCTAGATACCCTCCTAAACTAAGTTCACACCACAAACATTCATGGGAAGATGACCTGGTGCTGGCCTGAGTGCTCAAGGGCCAAACACCCTTTGCAGACACTGTCAGTGCAAAGAAACATCACCAACGCACAACCCACACGGAGCACTACTTCCTACTAGTTAACAAACCCCTATAAAGAAGGAATGCTGCCTCTGAAGGTCACAGAATGCTCTGGACTGGAAGGGATGTTCAAACCCATCTCATTTCCCCCACCCTGCCATGGGTTTCACCGTCCCAGGGCGCTCCAAGCCCTGTCCAACGTGTCCATGAACACTGCCAGGGATGGGACAGCCACGGCTTCTCCATGCAGCCTGTACCAGGGCCTCCCCACCCTCACTGTGCCTTCCTTGTGTCCAGTCTACATCTACTTTATTTTGATTTAAAAGATGCACCAGACTGATCCACCCAACAGCTCCCGTGTGCGAAGGATCGGTGCAGTTATCACATCACACAAGGGCTCTGAGGAGCCACATTCAATGCCACAGGACAAAACAATTCCAAAAAGTAATTTCAGCTTCCATGTCAAACACCCCAGCCCGGCGGCACAGCCAAGATCTTCAATATCTTCTGAAACGAGGTTCCCAAAAAAAGTTTACACGAAAAAAAAAAAAAAAAAAGGGTAATGTTCTCACATAGTCAGAACAACAGATGAAAATTACACACTACAGACCCAAACTACTGCAGAGCTTTTACCGCAGTTAGATTTCATTGCTAAACCTCGCCCTTACACAGCCCGGACTCAGCTCTGCACTACCAGAGGAGGGAAGGTGAGAACAGTGCACTGGGCATGGCACCAACCCGGCAAATCCAGCAGCATCCCATGCACACGAGCCCCAGAGGCTGCACCCATATACCACGGGGACAGAAGAATTTGCTGATAAAATGTAAATTCACGAGCGCTCCAATGCCCTGCCACGGATTTGGGGTGTTTTTACTGTTCGGTATCCGGTCAGAAACCGCAAAAAGTTCCGAAACAACTGCAGAAAGCGCTCCTTCATGACGGGGCACGACTCCTCCCCAGAGCCCATGAAGCTAGGACACCAGGGGACACCAGGTGATCTTAATCTAAAGCCAATGTGGCTTCTTGCATGTTCCCGTGTTTGTCCTTTGCAGTCACGACACCGGAGCCCTCGGTCCCGGGCATGCCGCCCACCCCTCGGGCAGGGCCCGGTGCCGTGCAGAGCCCACGGCTGGACCGGGGACCGGGATTCCCTGAGGAAGCGCTGCCCGAGCAGCTCCCCGGACTCCCCGAGGAAGGGCTGTGCCCCAGCAGCTCCCCGGACTCCCCGAGGAAGGGCTGTGCCCCGGCAGCTCCCCGGACTCCCCGAGGAAGGGCTGTGCCCCAGCAGCTCCCCGGACTCCCCGAGGAGGGGCTGTGCCCCGGCAGCTCCCCGGACTCCCCGAGGAAGGGCTGTGCCCCGGCAGCTCCCCGGACTCCCCGAGGAAGGGCTGTGCCCCAGCAGGACCCCGGACTCCCCGAGGAGGGGCTGTGCCCGAGCACGGCCGGGGCCTGCCGGCCCGAGCGCGTCGCGCACAAGGCGCCGGCGGGGCCCACAACCGGAGCGCCCCACACCTACTTTGGCTCGCTTGCGGCGGCTGGTCCGGCGGCCCTCGGGGGTCTCGGCGATGCCGGTGGTTTCGGCGCCGGGCGCGGGGGCGGCCCCGACGGCCGACGGCTCGGACACACCGCCGGGAGGCGAGGCCCGCGGCGGCTCCTTCTTGCGGGGCGTGCGCTCGGAAGCCACGCCGCTATCCGAGGAGGAGCCCAGGGCCCCGGCGGCGGCGGGCGGGGGCACCGGCGCCTCCGGCCCGGCCTCACCGCCCGCCGCCGCCTCCGCGCCCTTCTTGCCGCCCGCCAGCATCGCCCCCGCCGCACAAAGAGCCGCGCGGGGCTGCGGCCCCAGACACGTCACATCCGGCACGTCACATCCGGCCCGCCGCGCGCGCGCACCGGGGCCGCCCGCGGGCAGCAGGGGGCGCTGCAGCCCCGCCGGAGGCCCTGCTCGGCAGCGCCCCCTGCTGCCCGCGGAGCGTCCTCGCAGCCGCGCCCGGCCCGCGGAGCCGCCGCCGCGGGGCCCTGAGGGGCACGGCCCCGGACATCGCCCCGGACAGCGCCCCGGACAGCGCCCCGGACATCGCCCCGGACATCAGCCCCGGACATCGCCCCGGACATCGCCCCGGACAGCGCCCCGGACATCGCCCCGGACAGCGCCCCGGACAGCGCCCCGGACAGCGCCCCGGACATCGCCCCGGACATCGCCCCGGACAGCGCCCCGGACATCAGCCCCGGACATCGCCCCGGACAGCGCCACGGACAGCGCCCCGGACAGCGCCCCGGACATCGCCCCGGACAGCGCCCCGGACATCGCCCCGGACAGCGCCCCGGACAGCGCCCCGGACAGCGCCCCGGACATCGCCCCGGACAGCGCCCCGGACAGCGCCCCGGACAGCGCCCCGGACATCGCCCCGGACAGCGCCCCGGACAGCGCCCCGGACAGCGCCCCGGACATCGCCCCGGACATCGCCCCGGACAGCGCCCCGGACAGCGCCCCGGACAGCGCCCCGGACATCGCCCCGGACAGCGCCCCGGACATCGCCCCGGACAGCGCCCCGGACATCAGCCCCGGACATCGCCCCGGACAGCGCCCCGGACAGCGCCCCGGACAGCGCCCCGGACAGCGCCCCGGACATCGCCCCGGACAGCGCCCCGGACATCGCCCCGGACATCAGACCCGGACATCGCCCCGGACATCAGCCCCGGACATCACCCCGGACAGCGCCCCGGACATCACCCCGGACAGCGCCCCGGACATCGCCCCGGACATGGCCCCGGACAGCGCCCCGGACAGCGCCCCGGACATCGCCCCGGACATCAGACCCGGACATCGCCCCGGACATCAGACCCGGACATCGCCCCGGACATCGCCTCGGACATCGCCCCGGACAGCGCCCCGGACAGCGCCCCGGACATCAGCCCCGGACATCAGACCTGGACATCGCCCCGGACATCGCCCCGGACATCAGCTCCGGACATCAGCCCCGGACATCGCCCCGGACAGCGCCCCGGACATCAGACCCGGACATCAGCCCCGGACATCAGACCCGGACATCGCCCCGGACAGCGCCCCGGACATCGCCCCGGACATCGCCCCCGGACATCGCCCCCGGACATCAGCCCCGGACATCGCCCCGGACATCGCCCCGGACATCGCCCCGGACATCAGACCCGGACATCGCCCCGGACATCGCCCCGGACAGCGCCCCGGACATCGCCCCGGACAGCGCCCCGGACATCGCCCCGGACATCAGCCCCGGACATCGCCCCGGACATCGCCCCGGACATCGCCCCGGACATCAGACCCGGACATCGCCCCGGACATCGCCCCGGACATCAGACCCGGACATCGCCCCGGACATCGCCCCGGACAGCGCCCCGGACATCGCCCCGGACATCAGACCCGGACATCGCCCTGGACAGCGCCCCGGACATCGCCTCGGACATCGCCCCGGACATCGCCCCGGACATCAGACCCGGACATCGCCCCGGACAGCGCCCCGGACATCGCCTCGGACAGCGCCCCGGACATCGCCCCGGACATCGCCCCGGACATCGCCCCGGACAGCGCCCCGGACATCAGCCCCGGACATCGCCCCGGACATCAGACCCGGACATCGCCCCGGACATCGCCCCCGGACATCGCCCCCGGACATCAGCCCCGGACATCAGCCCCGGACATCGTCCCCGGACATCGCCCCCGGACATCGCCCCGGACATCAGCCCCAGACATCGCCCCGGACATCGCCCCGGACAGCGCCCCGGACAGCGCCCCGGACATCGCCCCGGACAGCGCCCCGGACATCGCCCCCCGACACCGCTGAGGGAGCCCGCACACACAGTGTGCCCACCGCTCCCCAGACTGCACACCGGACCCACGGCAGCAGGACCTGCTGGCCACCCAGAGCAGTCAGGAGTCCTGCATGAACAAATGGAGGCCCTTTAAACGCTTTGAAAGGGAGATGTTTATTCCTATTTCATCACAGAAACACAGAATGGTTTGGATTGGAAGGGACCTTAAAGCTCATCTTAAAGCATGGGAAAGGACATCTTCCTCTAGACCAGCTGCTCCAAGTCCTGTCCAACCTGGACACTTTCAGGGATGGGCAGCCACAGCTTCTCTGGGCAACCTGTGCCAGTTGTCCCTCAGTAAAGAATTCCTTCATAATATCTGATCTAAATCTACCTTCCTTCAGCTCCAAGCCATCCCTCCCTGTCCTGTCACTCTAGGCTCTTGTCCAAAGTCCCTCTCAGCTCCCTTGCAGCCGCTGGAAGGGGCTCTAAGGTCTCAGGGTCTTCTCCAGGTGAACACCCCCGGCTCTCCCAGCCTGGCTCTGGAGCAGGGGGGCTCCAACACCTCTGTGGCCTCCTCTGGACTCATTCCAACAGACCTTTCTTCTACAGGGGATGCCAGAGCTGGAGGCAGCTCTGCGGTGGGGTCTCACCCTAGCAGAGCAGAGGGGCAGGATCCCCTCCTTGTCCTGCCCATCCCTGCTGGGGGTCAGCCCGGGGCACCCGGGTCTCTGGGCTGCCAGCACACGTTACCAGGACACATCAAGCTCCACGTTCACAAAGGATTCAGTTTTAGTGCTTCTGTCACCTTTCAATGTCTGGCACTTCTCCTCAGCACGTCTTCTCTCAGCTTTCTACTTAGACCAGCAGAAAAAACTGCTAAGGCAGGAAATGGGCAGTCAAAGCTCCAGCCTTTGGACAGGACTCTGCTGATGAAACCCCACAGATGCCAGAGATGTTCTGCTCTGGCTTCCCTTGAGTATCTGAAGAGTATTTGCTAAAGGTAACAGAAAAGTAAATTTTCTTGCCTCTTTCCTTAAAACTGGGCATTCCCTGGAAGGGGTGGTGGCTGACCTACTTTGTCAGGAAGCTGGTGCTGGCTTATCACATGGCTGTATAGACCCTGTGGGAGCATTCAGGTACCTGGGAAGGCAGAAGTTGCACAGGAAGATTTAGGTGTAGTTTTCACCATTCTCAGGGAGACAGGAAGCAATTGGAGGCTGTGGAAGGTCTCAAGATGTAGCTGATGCTCTCCAGATGCCCAGTAGAAATGTGCAGCTCAGCAGCACACTGAATTGCAGTGCTGAGAAGCAACTAGAACCAACTCTGAAACCTTTTTCAGTAGTAATATATGAAATCCAGCTAGAAGAACTGCAGAGATAACTAAACACTGATAGGGGAGAAAAGGAAGTAACAGGCAATTGCTGTAGGAACACTATCTTCACCTCTGAGCTAGGCATTTTAAGTATTTCATGCTTCCATAGGAACTGGCATTTCCTTCATCTTTGCACTTTAATGTCCTTTTGTTTGCATTTACCCAAATTTCTGAAACTGCCAGAAAATTCACTTTTGCATATAATTTTTACCTAATGGATGAGACAAATTATTTTCTCAAAGCACACTTAAAATGCTTTCTGTAGCTTTACACCAGCCAACATCTCATTCAAAACTTGACAGTTCGTTATTCTTCTGAATGGACAGATTCAAGTTAATGGTTTTATTTTTGAGGGCCTTTTATTAAATACAGTGAACATGACAAACACAGGCTCTCCAGATTTGTGAAACTGTCTCCTCAATCCGTATCTATAGTTTAGCTCCATATTTGCTGGGGTATAAACACAATTAGAATAAGGCATACAAAGGGCTTTCAGCAACATCTTGTTTCACCCAAGACATCATTGTGCCCATCATCTTATAAGGCATTTTTCCCTATGATCAGAAGAACAAATGTAAGCTAACAATAACATATATGGGAATATTCTGACATGTGAAACAATGACAATTTGCTTCGATGACTTCTCTCTTTGTACAGATCTGGGCAGAACTTTTTAATTTACTGCAGACAGAAAATCTGATTTTTTATAAGGAGTATGTATGTTCAGGCTGGTTAAAACATTTGTATGCACATGCAAACTTGTATTTAACTTTTATTTTTACTTCAACAAAAGTAAATATAATCCTATTTTTCATCAGAAAAGTCTGAGATAATGTCAAAGCCATTTCCATGTTAACCCATTCTTCAGTAACTGATGTGGGCAAACTGTTTCCTGGGTTTTGTACATGTAAGGATTTTTATATATAAAGAACAACGATGAAGAATAAGTATGCCAACACTACTGTTTCAGCTGGATTCATATTAAGGAAAAATCCTCAGTGGAATGGAGGATAAGCCCCCTCAGAATGAAAGTGTGGCTGTGATACACTGGCTGAGCAACTGGACACTTCCATATGCACAAAAAATCTAGGCAAAGTACAACAGAAATGGAGGAACTGAGATGTGGAGAAAGAGAGAACAAGAGAGAATCAGCAATTTTCTCAAAGGTGTGATTCTCTGTAACATCCTTCCACACCCCCAGCAGCACTGTGGTCAACAGGAGCAGCCTAATCCCACTGTAATGCTACTAAATCCCACCTAGTGCTCGTTTTCAAGGAAGACATGGTACATTTCCTCAGCTATAATTCATCCTTCTTCCCACACTTCAGAGAAAGAAGGTTTTATTAAGTAGCATTTTTCATTATGACAGACATGAATGCAGGAGAAAAGCCTGCAGCTGCATTCAGCCTTTTAAAATACACTGGCAAGCACAAGTATCATCATACAGGAAATCAAGTCACCCAAAGCCTCTTCACTGTGAAGAGGGTGAGACTGGGAAGGTTCACACAATGCTGAGAATAGAAAAAGGTTCAAAAGCAATGTTCAAGGCATACACAGACTGAAGAAAAAAGGTGCTTTGAAGTCTACACTTGTGTTCCTTCCTTTAAAAGTCTACACTGTGATATGGAAATAAAAGTCAGTGTGGTGGGTGGGGGGGAAGGTCTTCACCCAGCACTTTTTCTAAATTAAGTTCCACAGTTTTGCTTTTGTTAAAAATAAGTCATTTATAATTTAATACCTGTTTCAGGATACTCGGATCTGTGGTGCTGTTAACAGCGCACTTAATTCGCATTATCCATTAAAAAAAAAACCAAACAAATTTAAAAAGCAGCTCTGAACTTTGCTTCTGAGATGGAAGCACCGTCTCTGAACCAGCAATCATTGCTGTCACTCTTGCTTTGCATCTTTTAAGGCCTGAAGTCTTTCTAAAAGGGGTGGGTGGGAGTAATGCCACATGGAAAAGATCCAGTCAGAAACAGGGAATCCTAAATTATCTTTGTTTAGCTTGATCAAAGCAGAGTAAAGGTCTTTAGCCTTCCCAAGTTCCTTGGCAAATGCATCTGCTTGAAACTCAAATCGTCGGCTTAGTACAGTCAAACAAAAGGAGAGAACCTGTGGAGAGAAATGCATTAAAAATATTTTAAAATTCAGCTACCTGCAAATTTCTTCAGTGCCAGTAAATACTACCACATCTGGCTTCCCACATCCCACACATCGCTGTGGCTGCAGACTGATCTCACTAAACTTTATCCAATAAAAAAGGAGTTTTTATTGAATTTGAATTTATTATATTTCATTTATTATTACCAAAACTGGGAGTTCTACCCAACATGCAGCACTAAGCCTGATTATCAAAATGAGACACCCAACACAGCCCCCAGAAACTTCAAACTTCCCCTGACAAAACAGAATCATTATTTAAATAGGATAATACTTCAGTGGCTATGTCTTGAAAACAATTTACCTCATTGTAAGGTGAAAAAATGAACTGGAAAATAATCATCAGGCCTATCAGGGTAGGCTGGGTGTCATAGAACCCAAATGCAGCAAAGAGTTCTTTTTGACCAATTAGCACAGCAAACAAGAAGAAGCAAAGGAAGGAATTCATCTGGAGAAAAGAAAAAAACATTCTCGATTAAGGTCAGTCATTACATAACATCACATTATAGACTTGCACATGGACACCACTGTAAAAAAACAAATAGATTACTTCTGAACTAATATACAGAGAGGAGTAAATAGCTGGTCTTCACCTGCTTTCTGAAAATGCAGCAGTAGAAGAACCACTATTTTCTGTCAGTGAGCAAAGTACAAGTAATGAAAGGAGATGAAAAAGCGAGAAGTGAGGAGGGAATACAGGATAGAACCCACCTCCCTGGAATTAAGCATAGGTTCTGAAAAGTTTAGAGCCAAACAAAATGTGTTTGTGCTGTGTTGTAGTTCTGTTCCTGGAAACAACCTGTGCTTCCATCCAAGCTGTGCAGCATCGTGTACAAGCACTGTGCTTGCCTGGCTGTTCAGGGCCAAGAGGCAGGACCCTGCCTTGCCAAGTTTTCTAGAGGGGGTGATTAGATATTCAAGTGGTTGTTTGGTCTTTTCAGAGCAAAATGGGAGGTGCCAGAATATTGTTTGTTATGGAAACACATGGAACAGGAAAGAAGGATGGCTGTGATCCAGACCAACTTTCTGTCACACAGTGTAAGTATATCAGGTGAATGTACACTAACAAATCTGGAAGAGGGCATTTGGAAACAGCTATAATTACAGATGCTCCAGGAAAAAAACAAAACAGTTTAAAATAACTTACCTGGCTGATGATTATATTCTTGACAGTATGACCTAGTTTCCAGTGACCTAATTCATGACCAAGTACAGCCAGAACTTCTTCGTTTTTACATCCTTGTTTCTTATTCTGAGGGAATAACAAAACAGAAGTATTATCATGTATATCTGAACACAAATACATTTCTTACTCATTTGTTTTTCCCTTGATCATTTTAAGTGTCCCTGGATCAGGTCATTCCCTTCTAATACCAGAAACACAGATACAATTTCTTGCTGAGCCTTTTTTCATGAAGGTACTTACAGAAACATAACCTTTTAAGGTTAAGAACATTTCTGCTATAAGGTTGTGTTCTTTTATTTCTATGTATGCACACAAACTGATGCAAACCTCAAAGAACACTGGAAGATTTGCCTACCAAACACTTTCCTATTCCTCTCATCCTGTTTCTTTACTCAGGCAAAACATTACACTGGAAAAAGATATTTGGACTGCAGACTTTCAGAGGAGAACTGAGAGCAAAGCCCTGTTCCTACTTTCCTTCAACACTCAACATGTAACCTTCCTCCCAAGGCAGTACTGTTCCTTTTAAAAGGAACTATCCTCTTCTAAAAGCCCTATGCCAGTGCCTAAAAACTGTAATAATAGGATATCTGCACCTTCAAAGATCCATTAGCAAGCCAGAAGCAAGCACAAAGGCTGAAAAACCTGTTGAAATGGAACAGACTCTCATTATGACTAGATCAGGTGAGCTCAGCATCCCCTCCTCTCACCACCCACTTCTGCATTATTTTCCAAGCAAAACCCTGGGCACCACTAACGTGGTGTTGAGGAACAGAAGTTGGACTGAACAACAATCTAGACACTGACCTAGGCAACCTTAGGCTGCACTAGGTCATTTGTTTTTCTCAGAATAACTCTTTCAGTTTATTCAGAAAGTATTCTATTAGCTTTAGTCATTTCCATACTCTTCTGAGACCACAACAGCTGTTCCAGCAGACTCAGGATGTGCAGCTGCACATCAAAGGAGAGGCCAGTGCCAGGCCACCATCCTGTTCTTGAGCAGGGCACGGGAGGATGCACAGGTGCACTCTGTCTGTGCCTCCTGCACCAAAAACTCTGCATGCAGTCAAAGGCACACAAAGGACACACTAAGAATTAAAAGCATTTCCTTCAAAGGGAAGCTTTGGTATGGCAGTCCCAAGAGAAGAAGATGAGCTAAAACCCTCAACAGGTCCCTTTTTTGAAGGATTATAGGGAAGATCTAGTTTTCACACGCAGGGAACTACTGTTTTGCTGAAGCCTCTGTGGATTTTTACAGTCCCTGGTGCTATCTGCACAACTCACACAGCCCCAGAAATTCCATTTATCAAGCCAGGCATTCTTTGGTGTTGAAATGATTAGGGTTTGGGTTTTAGCAACTTACTTTAAAATATATTAAAAAACACAAGGGAACATCTCACCAAGAAGTTAATATAAACAACACAATGAAAGACAAACTCACTTTGGTTTTAGACTTTGTTTCTTCATTCTCACCATCTTCTCCTTCTGCTGGTTCTTTGTTCAAAGCAGAATATTCTTCCAGGAGTGTGTCAAAGAGCACTATCCTCTTATTCTTGAAGAATCCATAGAAATAGGCATTGCTATGGGAAGAACGCTTAGAACCTGATGGGGAAAATTTAAACACCATGATCTGAATAATCCCATGCACTGAAGCCTGTACACAACCTGACACAGACCAGATTCTTCCAGAGGAATTTTCCAAGTCCCCAAATGAACAGTAGACAAACTCAGGCAGATCTGTTTGGAAGCTGAAGCATATTCTAAAATCTAAGTAATGGTGACTGCAATAGAGAAATGTAGTGTGTAATCACTAAAAGCACTAAAACCGTAAGAGCAGTCGTGAACATCTAATGTCCAAGAAGAAAAGCAAATTCTATTGCAATTTCAGATTTAGAGTGGAAAGAACATTGACACTGCTCCAGGCAAAGAACGTGTGCCAGATTACATAGAATTCTTTCAAATGTGCCAGCAAAGATGAATAGAAACAATAAACATGAAGACTTTAGAAACAGATAAGGAGCAGAGATGAACTACAGATAACACAGTTCCTCAATACTAGTTTTGCAATAGGCCACTTTTTATAGCTACCTTTATCTAGATCAGGTCAGTCTCAAGTAGAAAGTGTGAGACCATCCAGCTACAGCATAAGAAACCATCCCTGGGAACATTTCAAGAAATAGGTATTTTTAATTTTCAATACCTTTTCAACTGTTTTACCAAGGACTTTGAGACAATTAAGGCTAAACTGACAAAAGAAAAATTAAAAAGCTTTGTTTTAGAGTTCTAAAATGGTAATCTTGACTACTTTTCTGCTTCCACTCCTGACTGAGATGTGTACTTCCATTCCACAGACCCAGGAAAGTGCTTCCAACCAGAGGATATGAGTTCAGCTGTGCATTGAGCTTCAGGAAAAAGACCAGGAAAATGCTACAGACATTGGCAATTACTGCAGTATCTGAGCAATGCAAGCAGCTGCCCTACTACAGCATCCACAATCAACGCTAAAACCTCACAAATTTAAAACTACAAAACCTTTTAATTTAAAAAAATAACAAAACCTCACCTTCAACAACATACACCTTAGTCAATGGGAAGTCAATGCTCTTTGCCATTGTTTCAATTTGCTGCTTGAGCTCTCCCTCCGGCAGCGGAATGAATTTATCAAACAAAGGTGCAATATAGTCTGCATAGATTGTAACAAGCACCTGCAAACACATGCAGATATTAAGAACAGGGCATGCAAACGTGTTTAGTATTAAAGGTGGAGCAAAAAGTTCAAAAAGAGGGCACAATTTCAGAAAAAAACACTGATAAAGCAGAGTCCTGTATGAAGTGGGATCTCTAGCCAGGCTCTGTGTGGGCTGCTTTGTCTGGTGGCCAGTCCACAGCTCAGCAAACTGTGCACAGACCAGCCACACACTGAGCAGAACTGGTGTGAGCAGGGCAGAAAACAAGGCCTTGGGCAGCTGGGAGCAGGGGGCTCACCACTGACAGGCTGTCACTTCCACACACTTCACCTGTCCTGGAAAGCTCTGAAGTGTTTCATACTCAGCTGCAGAGATGAAGGAACCAGGAGATGGGAGAAGTGGGACTAATCCCTGCTAACTTGCAAAACAACTGCCTAAAAAGAGGCAAGAAATTTCATGTCCACTGTTTTCTTTTTGTCTTCCAACTGTGTGCAGGGCTAAGGTAGTTGTCTGCCCGATGCCTCTGGCTCCACAATGACTAACAGCCTTGACCTAAAAATATCACTACAGTGCACCTGCATCCTTCAAACTGGCATCAGCTGCAGCCCAGTTGAGAAAGCCAGAACTAGAATAATGTCATGGAAAAGAAAGCTGATCTCCCTTTCTTCACACTCTGGATCATCACAAAATTATTTTTATTTATTTATTTTAAAAGTTTAAATTCTGGTTAGCGAAAAAGGAACATCTTCTCATACTCACCAAGGAAACAACTAACGTGAAGAGCCAGGCATAGATAAAGAAGTAGTCTCCCCCTATTTTAATAATGTAAAGCAGAAGGGATGTCACTGGCAACAGAATACACTGAGTCACAACAAACTTCTTGATAGCATCCTTAAAAAAAAATCCCAGTGTCTGCAAAGAAAGGATAAATTATATCCGTTATATGTCCATGTAAACATTAAAATGCCATTCTGGTTAGTGAACTGATCCCTTCAGTTAAATGGCAAACCAGTAATGCCAGTGTCATAAGAAGATCAGAGTCAGTCAAAAAGGAGTTCTCCTCATAGCTCCTTACAACCACACGGACTCAAACCCATGTAGGTGCACTCTTCTTTAGTAAGGCCTGACCCAAAGCATTAGTTTGTGTTGCACATTCATTAAAGGACCAGTCTATCTAACCCATCTGAACCAATCTGGTCAGTACACGTGCTCTCTGCAATACCTGTTGATTGAAGCCATGTTTCTCTTCTATGACAAATGTATTATACAAACTCCATGGGAGACCAGTCACTGCACTGAAGAGTGTTGCAAGCAGCAGAAATACCAATGACTGAACAATCTATAAAACAAAACAGAACAAAATCACCTGATGTTTACTGACCCATACTAACAAACATTCCGAGTGTTAAAAATGGCTTTTAGGTCAGTGGTTTAATTGAAACCAGTTAGAAAATGATGCTAGATAAATTCACAGAATTAACTTATTCATGATGACTAATTATTGCTCACTATTAATAGCTTACTAAGGATTTGGAACACAAATTTGGACACATGCCTCATCCACAGCACAAAGGTAACATAAGCAGTAGACTCAAATTTCTTACCCTTTTAGTGTGCAGGCAGAACAATTCTAGGATTAGTGAAAAGAAAACACCCAAATAAAGAGCTCCCAAAAACCCACCCCATCACCTCATTTGACTCCAGCAGATACCAGACTCTGCTTTTAACATATAAGGCTGTTTAATTAGCAAGCTAATTTAAAAGCAAGCTAATTTACTGTTACCAGTTCTCAGAATCCCACAGTCATTGTCTGCACCAGAAGGTATCTGTTATTTTTACCGTATTACAAGTTAGCTAAATGTCACTTTTAACTAAATACCAAATTTAAAATAAAAATTATTGCAGTAGGGACCAAATACTTTCACAGAAATTTAAAGCCAACTTACCTCATATTCTGGTCCAAACCCAGCACGACCAGAGATCTGACCAGACAGTTTCCATAGAAAAGGAATTCCTCCACAGAGGAGAATCATCTTAAAAACAAAACCACATAGCACAGAGGCAGTATGAAACACACTGTCATCTTAGTCTACTAAAATTTCAGCATGACGAGAACCTTTTAAGGGTGAATAAGACAAGTTTTATAATTAGTTTTTGCCACACCTCTAATCTTAACAGTGATAAAACAAGCCTGGAATATCTGGCAATAATTAATTTTTCCTTTACAGAAGTAGAGAGCAGGTAACTATCTTTTTCCTGTGAAATACTAGCATATTTCCAAGCCTACTTTCTGTAGACTTTGCTGCTGTATTGGCTCAGACATAGGGGTATCTTCAGAAGACCTTAAAGCTCCTGTGCTGTGTGGTTGTATAACCACATAAATATATCCATATTGCAAGCTTTCATCTAGAACAGAGGTTCACCTGTGTTCCCTGCCCAGAGAAAAGCCCCAGTTTCATTTTCAGTACTGGAGTTGCTACAGCCATTTTGAGGAAAGCTTCATGGTCTCCTCCTTGAGCCTCCTCCCAACATCTGCCAAGGAACAGGGAGTGAACATTTGGGGTACACCACCATCAAAGGAATGCCCACGCCAGAGCTACTGCAATAAGTGCTCACTGCAGCTCATTGCCAGGCCTGGCAAACATTTCTCACACAGTTCAACTTGTAAATATTTCATGTTTGCTTTCTTAGCAAGTGATGCATCACTATATATATATATATATACAAATCCGTTTTCAGGCAAGCAGCCTTCCAACATTGATGATACCAGGGGGTTATATATTTATTTATTTAGAAAAGGCTTACTCTTACAACCTGACCCTTAGGGTGCATTTTCAGTGTCAGGAGCAGATGGAAGGAACCAAAGCGAGCGTGGTGGTTTTAAAAGCTCAGTGGAGAAAATAAAGCCACTTAAACTACACCTTTTCAATGGTGGAGGGGAACAACCAAAAAACCCAACTCAGTGGTTATACATTAGAGTCACAATTTATGAAAGAAAACAGCAATAAACACAGCGCTAAAAAGACAACTGCACAAAAGAGAGAACTGGTTTAACCAACAAAGGCGAGATATTGGGCAGTCCTCCCTAGGGCTAAAACAGGATGGCAGAGGACCTTGGAGCTGGACCTTGTGGGCTGAGAAAACAAAGAATAATATGAATAAACACAAGAGTATCAATAAAAGAGGGCACGAGAGAGAGTGCTTTACCCACAACGGTATTTACCACCAACCAAGCAAAATTGCTTCCTGAAGAGAGACAGCCCGGCGTCGTTTCCTCACAAAGGCACAGCGGTGAGCTGTCCCCTCACCCCTAACACGCGGCGCTGCGGGGAACAAAGGCAGCGCGCCGGAGAGGATCTTAGAGCTCAACCACCTCCCCCCAGCCCGGAAACAACGGGAAACGGGCTAAACATAACCTGGAGAGCTAGTTTTAACAAGGAACCATGCTGACGAGGGCTCACTCCAGCCCACTGGGCAGGGCGTGGGTCTCGCAGCGCCGCTCCATGGGCGGCAGCGCCGCGCGGTCTCGGGCGCGCTCCCTCTCCCCGGCGGCAGCGCGGTCCGGGGCGGCTCTCTCCATCTGTGTCACAGAATGGGTCGGGTGGGAAGGGACCTTAAGCATCATCTTGTTCCATGACCCCTGCCATAGGCAGGGACACTTTCTACTATCCCGGGCTGCCCCAAGCCACATCCAACCTGATCTTGATCCCTTCCAGGGATGAGGCAGCCACAGCTTTTCTCTGGGCAGTCTGTGCCAGGGCCTCACCACCTACACAGGAAAGAATTTCTTCCCAATAGGCTAACCCAAAAAGCAGAGGAGACCCCAGGGCCGGAGGCAGCACTGCCAGTGGGGTCTCATCCTGGTGAAGCAGAGGGGCAGATTCACCCTGCCGCCCATGCTGCTGGCTCTGTCTCTCTGTCCATGAGGAGCAGCGATGGCAGGTGGCAGCGGCCGTGCGGGTACCGCAGGAACCCCGGCCCTGCAGCCTCTCCTCTCACCAGCCCCAGCCAAAGAGAACCACGACCCTTCCACTTCATCTTTCCCGATGAACACCAACCCCTCTTCCAACATGACATGCTGGTATTGAATACCCAACACTGAAGCTCCACTCCCCTTGTTTTGTAACCATAAGAGCAAGTTTGTTCCTCCTCTACAGACCACCTGTAAGTTTTAGAAGTGACAATTCCAGAAGTACCAACCCCTGAATAAAGACAGCTATTAGCATGTTGTTGATGCTAACTAGTTTAAAAGAAACTCAGATAATTAATGGTTGAAATAAAGCATTCTAGTAATTTTAACTCAGCATCTCCCTTCAATTAACTTGCTGGGTTAGTGAATCATACTTCAACCTATTAAAGGCAAAAGCTTGCAAAACTGGCCTTCAGTTCAACAACTTTGGCCACAATAGGCTCTTTCAAGTTCAGGCAGTTCCCAAAGCCAATAAAGCATCTATTTTATGCTCTAAAAAAGTAACAAACCCAGAGAGTGAAGGCCACCTCACTTCAAATGGAATCTGATAAATGCAGGACAGATGCTGAGAAACAGAAAGACACACCTCAGCATCAGAGACAGGAGCAGTAATTCACCATCACAGACATGTAGAGAAGAAGCTGTATGTACCCTACATGTGAGGGCTTTCCACTTAGCAGAATATAATCATAGAAACTTTCAGGCTGGAAAATCACTCTAAGATCATTGAGTCCAACCCAGCACGGCTAAGCCCACCATGAACTCATGTTCCGTTCACATCCTGTAAAAGCCTCCAGGACTCCACCTCTGCCCTGGGCAGACTGGAGAAATTTTTCATCCCAGATAAACCTCCCCTGGAGGAGGGTTTGAGGTAGTTTCCTCTTGCTCTCTGTTGCAATGCTTAGCCACTTTTCCAATAAAGAGACATAATACCCAATCTAAATCTCGTCTGTCACAACCCGAGGCCATTTCCTCTGGGGCAGTCACTTGTTACCTGGGAGATAAGACTGACCCCCCACATGCCAGGATGCCCTTGGTTTTCCGGGCCAGCTGGGCACATGCCAGCTCATGTTCATGTTCAGATGTGGACCCTCGAGAGCCATCACTGCTTTCCAAACCGAGCCATTTGCTTTATCTCTTTGTATGCAGCTATCCAGCCAGTTCTTTATTCATCTAACAGTCCATCTGGCAAACTCATGTCTCTCTTGTTTAGTAGCTACAATGTTTTGGGCAACCATAACAACAGTAGGCCCTGATGAAAATAAGCACAGACTGCTGATTCAAGTCTTTGATTAGCACAGCACTGAATTCAGGGGCAAAAGATGCTCCTTCCAATCATTTTCTTTAGGAACAACAAAGGAACCTGCTTCGGTTAAAGTTGTTGGAATCAAGAAAAAGCTTCAGAACCTTTGGATTCATTGCTCTTGCTAGGTGGTTTTAGCTCACCTTACCCACAAACCCACTGCCAGAGAGCAGCTTTGATTTCCAAATGAAATACTGCCTCTAGCATCAGTCAGAAACATAAAAGCTTTTTAAACTCATTTAAAAATTGTCTCCAGTTCTACTGAGCATACTGAAAATCCCACAAGAGGAATATAACAGACTGCACTGACAAAACATCCTTCTTACAAGTTCGTACAAAAGGAAATGAAGTACAGGACAAGCAGCACAAAGGAGATCAGGAAATGTGAAAGTTAAGAGGTATCACAAATCTCTGAGTGCTGGGTTTGTATCAGTGTTCTGCAGTTACATGACTGACTCTATTTTACAATCCCATTTTCATTATCTTTTATAAATGACATTTATGCTTCCTTAGGCTCATCATCAAGTAGGATCATATTTCAATTTTACTTTGCAATGCCAGGCACTTCAGGATTCCTTTTATTGCTACTGATGAGCAATGCATTTCAGCAGTGAGTTAGAAGAGGTTTCTCTTCTCCTAAGACTGTAAATCACACACATAAATATTTTGTTCTAACTTAATGGTTCTGTTTTTTCATATATGTGAATGTTACTTGCCCAGTATAGTTCTTTTTATACTTCCGAAGTATCCATTGGTACACTCCCTGTTCTCACAGGCTGCTCTTCTCACCTTCTACTTAAATTTTATCAAAAAATGAAAGTAACTGCATTCCTCCAAACACAGGGAAAGATCTGTATTTTAACAATTTAAAATAACTCTCATGCTGCTTAATTATTTTGCAATGGACACTGTTATAGAATATAATAGTAGTTGTGCAGTATGACTCAGCACTGCAGAAAGAAATTACACGCTTTCTGAATAATTGCTTTTTTTTGTGTAGCAAATACATCCACAAACAAAAACAGAATAAAAATGTCAGTGTTTGCCAGGTGAGCCCAGAATGCCAATGGGATCACTAAGAACCAAAGTACTTCACAGTTTGAGCACGTGAAAAATATCATATGAAAGGTACTTACAGTGCCCTCCACCTCTGAATAGAGGCCGGACCAAAAGCTGAAAGTACTTTTGTCCAGCTGATAGAGACGAGATTTTTCAAACGTTTCTGAGTCCATGATCTGTCCCAGTTCCTGTGGCACATGTGTGGTTGTTCTGTACACCCGCCTCTGAAAAACGGAAGACCATCTTAAAGCCTACACCTAATATTTTAAACCAGATAAATAAGATTGAAAAGTAAATGATCCCATGGGCCACCATTGAAAGTGTATATATAAATAAAAAGAAAAAACAATACACAAACGAGCAAATATTCCTAAATTCTGGTTTTCTATCAAGTTCTAAATATAAAACTGAAGCACAATTATTATGTTATAACCAGGAACTGAACTGCTGGCTTAATAACTTACTTAGAATAGTTCAACTACAGATCACACAAACTGATTTTTCCACAGGATGTTACTGCACCACAGTTAACGACTAAGCTGATTTTGAAACCAAACACCAGATCCTCCCATGCAAACCATGTGACTTCACCAGAATAGAGACCGAGGTGCCATTTCATTTTGAGTAAAGAACTTGCCACCTGAAAATTTTTTAAGACTAGAAGTGTTTTCCCTCAGCCGTCTTGTTTCAGTATACTTACCCGTTCTCTAAGGAAAAGCTCCTACCCTTTGTTATTTCAAAACACATTCTCCCCTGCCCGGGGCATCAAGCTGCACTGTCCCCGACGCCAGGTCAAACACTCCGGTGTGCGGCTGCTGCTAAACCTGCCAGGTGGGCAGGTGGGATGGAAATGGGGGTGGAGATGCGGCTGGCAGGCGACAGCCGGGACCTGACCAAAGGCACACTCCATCCTCTATGTCGTACTCTGCGTTAAGAAGCGGGGGCTGGGATGTGCCTTTTCAGGGTGGAAATCGCTCGGAGGCTGCCCAGGCATCGCCATCGGGGAGGTGCTGAACGACGGCCTGTGCGGCGCTTCCTTCCTCCTTCCTTCACCGGTTAAACTGTCGTCATTTCAACTCAGGCTTTCCTCACTTTGGCTCATACCGCTCTGTGTCAGCTGTGCCGGGGAGGAGGACGGAGCTGCTGGGTGCGCTGACCCTACCGCGCTCACCCACCTCGCCGCTGTGGGCGATCCCACCATCCGCTACAGCGCGCTGAGGCCGCGCCCGGGACAGGGCCGAGCCCTCCACGGGCAGGTGACAGCCCCGCGTCGCTCGGCTCCGGCCCCGGCTCCGGCCCCGGCTCCAGCCACGGCTCCGGCCCCGGCTCCCGCCCCAGCCCGGCTCCCGCCTCAGCCCCGGCCCCGGCTCCGGTCCCGGACACCCTCCACGTGAGGCCGGGCCGCGCCCGCCACATCCCCAACCCGCCAGCGACCGTCCCCGCCAGAGCCGCACCGACCTGCCGGTGCGCCAGGAAAGCCTCCCAGAGGTAGACGGCCCAGGAGAAGAGCAGGACGGAGCAGAAGATGCGGCGCTCAGCCGGCAGCTCTGCCCACAGGTCGCCGGACAGCGCCATGGCCGCTCCGCCAGCCGCGCGCTGCGGCGCCGCCTGGCGGCCGGAGGAACCATGGGCGGGGCGGGAGCCGTGAGGGGCGGGCCGGGGGCGGGAGCCGTGAGGGGGCGGCCCGGGGCGGGCGCCGGGAAGGGGCGGCCGTGCGGCGGGGGCCGGGAAAGGGCGGCCCGGGGCCGGCGCCGTGAGGGGGCGGCCCTCGGTGGGCTCGGGTTCATCTCTGCCCGGCTCTTCCCCGCCCGGCTCGGCTCCGCCCGGCTCGGCCCCGCCCGGCTCTTCCCCGCCCGGCTCGGCCCCGCCCGGCACGGCTCAGCCACCCCAGTCAAGCGCGGGTGGGGGGGCAGCACGGCGAGGATCTGGGCAGATATTTGAATTATTCTTCTTCAGTATAAGTTACTCGGACTGCGCACAAAAAATGCACATAAAGCCTCGTTAGTACTTGTGCAAAACCTTTTACAGAAACGCTAAGTACAAAAATTAACGCTGACTACTGCAGTAGTTGCTGATTTATTTAAGGGCGAAACGCGCGTTTCAGATTTATCTCTGTAATGCTCCGTGAAGACAGCACGGGGCTGCCGAAATCCAGAGCTCGCCCGGCAGCTCTGGGGACACGCGTGCAATGCAGAGCACAGGGACCGTGTAATCTGACAAAGACGCAGTAAGAGGGGTGTTAACGTTTAGCTACTTCTAGAAATGGCATTTTAGTATCCGTCATTAATCTAATTTCTACCAGTCTAAAGTATAAAAGAACACGTCTGTGGAGTTTTAGTCATTAACTTTTAATAAAATAATGCCAACTTAATGTTCTCATTATCTATCAGTTCCCTTTTTTAAACTATATAGAAGAATGACCTGTCAGATATATTGAAGCCCAGCGTTTTCTGTAACCTAATACATCCCTGCAGAAGAACAGGGTGGATGAGGAAGTGCTGCTGGCACTGCTGAGAGCTCTGCTAGAAACAGAAGTCAGTCTGGAAGGTCTCTCACTGTAAAGGTATTTACTACCCACAGAACACAGCCCACAGCCATGAGGAATTTAGGCAGCACAACCAATAAAAGTGGTTTTGTCCTATAAAATCCATACATTCGAAGACAACAACTTTAAAAATAGAAGCAACATTCCCTTACGAACTTTGTTTTCTGAGGGATCTGCTCTTCACATTAAGAATTCTGTTTTGGAAAGTCAATGCAATGGTGTTCCTTTACTGCAGAACAAAATGTTTCTTCCGTATGCTTGAAAGCAAGAAGCTGGAAATGTTACATCATTGTAAGAAAAATTCTGGTAGCATTTGGGAGGGAAAATGATGGCCTACCTCATTGCATGAAAACAGAAATAGAGTAAAAACTCTTCAAACCTTTACCCTTCTGTGGCCTCCTTCTCTGTTACCCACCTCTGCCAGGCAATTAGATCAGATTAAAAAGCCCAAGAAGAAATTGGGATAAAGATGCAGATTCAAGCTGTACAGTTTCGATGGTGTGACACCTATTGCCTCATTGAGACAGCAGAGCATTTTGTAGGTGATGGAGTTCAAAGAATGAAACACACTGGCAGTGTCTGAAATGGGCAAGATACAATTTTTGTAACGAGGAAGAAGCTGAGCAGTGCTGTACCGGTATCTCTCAACCGAAGTATGAACACCCTAGGAGCCGACATCACCAAAAGTCCTGGCAGTGCCTGGAGTGCCACATCACCACAGGAAAATGCCTCCAAGCTGCTTTTGTGCAGCCCTAAGTGACTCAGTCATTTTCTACATGCAGCTCCGGGACTGAGGAATGCTGCAGGACTCGTCTCCATACCTGGCAGACAGAAATGTCGTCTCTGCCTTGTCCTGTGCTGTCTCCCAGCCTATGGAAAGAGCAGTAACTGAAGAGGAGTCACCAGGCTCTGTAACACCAGAGGTGCAGTGAGGACCGGTCTGCCAGTGTGCACTGTGCTGTCTGCACTGTGTGTGGTTTGCAGGCACACAGGAGCTCATTTGGCAAAAGCGCAACTGAATCTGAGGGAGTGAGTTTCACATGCAGCTTGTTTTGTGGGAAATACAGCAGCCTGACTTGAAACTGAGATCTCCAAACCTCAAGGAATTTAGTATTCATGCTGACCACGAAGGGCCAGGTTCCTCAGTGGGATACTCAAACCCTGAGAGGGTCACGGGGTCTCTCTGGCCCAGCACCTGAAGCAGCCATCCCATGTCTATTAAATTTCCTGTTAAACTCTTCTCCTGTTTTGAGATCTTGATGATTCAAGTACGTTAAAACATGAGTCAAACTTGACATTAAAAGGTACTTTGTTATTTTAGAAAGAGAAATTACTTTGGAACACATTGAAGGATGCCTGATGCTGTTGCAGTATTTAACCTTTTGACACAATTTACTTCCATAATTAGAACTTTGTGAGAAGATTGAAGCACCATATTTCTTTCATTAAAAGCTTAGAGAGAGGAAGCAGTAAGCTACGCTTCTCTTGCATGGTGTGTGATTTTTAACCTAACTTTTAAGGATGCCCAGATAACTTTCTTTTCCTAAATGCAGTAACAAGATGCCATTTCTGCCTAGTTTTGGTCACGCCACAGTTCAATAGACAGTTTGATAGCTGCCATCATTCCTGCACCCAGTCAATACTCATGCTCTGTTTTAAATATTTCCCAAAGTTTTTTTTCATTTCCTTTCCGCTGCTGCTTTTCAGATCACAGTATAAAAAACCCAGAAGCCCCAACACCACCCAAGCCCTCAATCAGTAAGGAGCTGTGATTGCCGCTCGCTCATTAGAATCCCCACAGAGACAGGGAAATACCCTTTACAGAGGACAGCGATTCTGGGCCTCCTGATGTAGCCATGTGTGGCAAGAAATGTGATACAGAACAAGAAACACAGCTTCAAATATTAGCTGACTCTGCCAGTCAATCTCCCAGCTAGGTTTCATTCGTTGTCAAAAAAGCTCACTGGGGAACCCTAAATGTACACTGGTATGTTCAGTGACTCAACCTGCCTGGAAGTCTGGCAACACTCATCACACACTCAGGTGGTGCCAGACAGTCTCGGAAAGCACCCTCTGCCTTTAAAGGAACAAGGACCTTCTCATGCGTGAGTGTAATTAGTAAGCTTGTACTAATTATAGTTCTTTCAAGTCTGAAAAAAGCACAGAGAATGTTGTAAAATAAAATGTAATACTTTACTTTTCTGTTATCTATTTTATCAGTTTGATAAATTATCTACAAATGCATAAAACTTAAGCAACACCGTCCAATGCACTCGGAATGGTCCCAAACTCAATTACAAGTAAAGCACATTAAAGATATACTGTACAGTAAACAAATGGGTGAAAAACTGTAATTTATTGAAACTCATAACTCAAAAAATATAAGATGCTGTAGTGTACAATATGTTACACAAAGCACCCTGGGGTGCACATTCAAGTCAAGTAATAACTCCATCGCCCCCCAAACCCTGGTACCCCAGTACTTGTTCCATATACAATCATGCACATTTACTCTTCAAGAGGAAGCCCCCGGTATTCTGATGTGTTAAATAGCACCAAAATCAGCATTGTTCATTGAAAAAAATGGGGAGCTAAATTAACTTGGCCATTACTTTTGACAGATATTATACATTCATGGAATCAAACAGTCAAAACTAACCTAAAAAGTGTGTACTGTAACAATTACTGTTCTAATTTGAAGTTCTCCCCGTACAGCAGTAGTGGAGGCTATCTGCTCTAAGCAAAGCTACTTATGTACTTCCTACACACAGCTCATCTGCCTTTTTTGTTGGAAATAAATCTATGAGAGGTGTGGAAAACTTGGATCTTTCAAGGACAACTACTGGACGTAAGTAATGCAGCTGTTTTAAGGCAAGGTCTCCACAGTCCATCAGGGCCTTGTCCAAGATTGCCCTCAGGTTTTCTAAAGAAGGGGCAGATGAGGACTCTGACAGCAAGGGCTGGATCTCTGTTAGCTGCCCAGCATTATTTGGGGTTATGATTACATTTTCATCACTTACAAAGTTGTTTACTGGTGTATTCCCTTGACTGTCTCCCTCTTTTTGCAAGGCTTCATCTACTGGCAACTGCTCAGGAGACTCCCATTCTACTACCTCATCACAATCATCATCATCGTCATCATCATCTTTTCCCTCACTTTCCTGAATAAATTTTAAAAATGAAGATTCGAATCCCATTGGTTTGTATGTTTTTAAATCAAATGGTTTGGACACAGGAGGCTTTTGAAATTTGTCTTTCATAGCACAAAGTACATTTCTTTTTGCATTCTGATTACCCGCACTATGCTGACATCCCTCTGGGTCTTTCTCTCTTGGCACCTCTAACTGTAAACTGGAGAAAGAAGAGCTATTCTCTCTTTCACTGCTTTCAGAAAGATCTTCAGTTTTACACACAGCTGTCTCCCCGGTGTTAGGCTCTTCTAAACAGGCGTCCTTTGAACTGTGGTTGTATTTTAAGGTGCCTGAATACACAAAGGCACTGGCATCACAATTCACACTACTCGGTGGACATTGCTTTTGGTCTTCATTACTCACGTCTGGAGGATCACAGGCAGGGGTTGGAACAAGGGGCTTGTCACTTTCCTGCACAGGCTCAGAATTAGCTGATTTATCCTCGTTGACTTCTACATCTTTTTTATCCAAGTCTGAAGCTGTGTCAGAGCAGGACTGCTTTTCAATCATGACGCCGCATTTCACACAAAGAACGAGTTTCTGGAGGCGCTGCTCAATGTACATGTTGGTCATCTGGTGTGTGCGCTTGTAGTGCCTCACGATGCTGCTCTCCAGTTTGACAACAGACAGGCAGCCCTGCACCATGCAGGGGTACTGTGTCTGGTTAGACTTCTCTTTGCACATCTGTAGGGCTTCCTCTTTCGTTTTGAAACTCAGCAAATGCTTTTCTCTGCTTTTGCTAATTCTCTTAGCTTTTTCTTTTAATTGCTTCCCGTTCTGCTTGCTTGTGTCAAAGCCGTCTTTCAAATAATTTTGCTCGTTTTTATCTTTCTCTTCGTTGTCTTCCTCCTCTTTCTGATTTCCAAAGAGACTATCATAATACTCGCTGTGTCTGAAATATACATGCTGAGAATAGTGACTGTAATTTGTGAAAATTCGATTGCAGCCATTAAGGTCACAATGGATCTCAAAATCTTTGTTTAATCTTTCCTCATTGGCATGTTCTTCTATTAGGTGCCGTTTAAGCTTATTAAATGTATAAAATACAGCATGGCAGTGGGCTTGGTTACAAGCAAATCTGGCAGACTCAGCTTCAGAAAGCAGTTTTTGATCCTCTAAGATTTCATTGTGGAAGTCACTACAATGCTTAGCAAGAGCTTTAGAACACAGAAAACGCTTACCACAGTCTTTGTGTTTGCATGCAAATATTTTTTTACACTTGACAAGTTCCCTTTTTGTTCTTGCTTTGTCTTTTTCTAAGCAGAGCTGTTCCTTATTATACTGGTGAACAGTTCGGTAGTGGCGAATCAAACCTTTCTGGTTTGTGAATGCAGAGTTGCAGCTTTTATGTATACAATGAAATGGTTTGTGGTATTTATGCAATATGTAACATAAGTTCCCTTTAGCAACTGTTCTTTTGCTTCCTCTTCCCTGTCTTGCTTCCAGTTCTTCCCTATGACTGTCCAGAGAAGTTATGTTAGATGTTTTTCTTGTTACGTCATTGTCTGCCTCTTCATTGGACTCCAGATCAGTCTCAGAAGAGCAGTCTTCCTTTTTTGGGTGACACAGCTGCTCAGAGTCCGAATGTCCAGGGAACCCAACGCTGTTTGCGCAGGCAGGCACTGCAGCAGTGCTATTCTTATGCATGTCCTCTGTACATAAACCTACATGATCAAATTTTTCACTAGGACACACCTTGTGAGCCACCCCCTCACAGCCCAGTTGATGTTTGTTTCTGTAGTGAATTCGAAGATGTGTTTTCCTTGTAAATGATCTTTGGCAAATATGACACTTAAATGGTGAATACCGATGCTGGAACATATTTAGCTGAAGAACCATTTCCTTTGAATAGTTATGTTTTTTAACATAATGCATTAAGAGAGCTTCTCTGGTCACAAACTCACATGTACATCCGTGACATTCACAGAAAAATGGTTTAGCTGCCAGCTGAGTAAGGTACTGGCTGGGTAAATTATCTTCTTGCTCTTGAAGGTGAAATTTTGAGGTAGTTTCATCAGCTGACTCAGAGCACTTGGCATCCCTAGATGAATAGCCCAGATAAGATTTCTGTCTTGAAGAATTCTGAATGTTAGCATTTTTTAAGCTTAGATGTTTCAAGCCTAACATTAGTTCCCACATGTTATCTTCAATATCTGCTTCTTTAGAACTGTCATAATAAGATGTTTCTGGGGAAGAAGGATAAGCTTCTTCCCTCAGGCCACTGCTTTCTTTAGCATCTACAGCACAACACACGCTTTCTGGAGAGTCATCGTTTGTATCAGAATTATGACCTAACTCTGGACTCATTTCTGTAGGAGATTTACTGTCCTGAGCATCATTCAAGAGATCCAGAAAATATTTAGTTTTCATTTCTATATTTCTTTTGCCTTTAAAGTTGTATGGATGGGCCCTTCGAAGGTGTTTTTGCATACTTCTGGAATTTTTGTGGATGGAACAGCAGCCTTCAAAACCACAGGGAAGGTTTTTGTCATCAAAGCAAACTGCCACATTGGAGCACTGTTGTTTCATATCTGCTGGATGGAAGACTCCTTCCTGGGACATGACAAAACCTGGGACTGACTGGTTGTGAGCCACTGCTCGGAGCAGCCGTGGAGATGTCTGACCTTGGCTCACTGCAGCATCTGCCCTGTGCTTCCCACAATGCAGGCTGCAATTACTTTCACTGTTGAGATCTTCACTGTCAGAGAGAGATTCTTCCTTCACCTGTGGAATTTCCTGAGAGCCTGTGGGATCCAAGTTATCATTCAGACTGGAATTTTGAGATTGTTCAAGCAGCTGAGACTCTGGAAGATAACCGGATTTCTCTTCTGAAACCAACCCTTCAAGGTTCAGCCTTTGCTTCCCTTCCCCATTTGACACTTGGATGTCGTGTGCCGCGAGGTGATTCTGAAACTCAGTTTTTGAATAATAAAACTTTTTGCAACCAAAGTAGTTGCAGGTGTACGACGCGTCTCTGAAGTGCTGCGCCTCGTGATGGTACAGCTGCCCTAAGTCACTGAAAACAATGTTACAGCCATTGAGCTCACACTTGTAGCGCAGGTCATCGTGCGTCTGTTTGTGGTTGAGGAGCTCGTTGACGGAGCCAAACCTGGCGTAGCAGTCCATGGACACGCACATGTAGGGCTGGGGCCCGCAGTGCACGCGCTCGTGCTCCCGCAGGTGGAAGGACGTCATGAAGTGCCGGCGGCAGAACGCGCACTTCTCCCGCCTGTTCTTCATGTCCAAGTAGTGTTTGGCGTTCTCGTCGTTGTTCTGGTGTTCAGCTTTCAGATGGACGCTCAAGTACTTGAATTGTTTAAATACTCGAGAACAATCTGTCCCGGGACAGGGGTAGATGTCTCTGTCTTGCAGCTGGCAATTTTCCAGCTGGCTGAACGTGACGTATTCCTGGGTGTCATCATCAAAGCTTTCAGGGAGCTGTGCCTGGTGTGACCTTTCTGGAAACGTTGGAGGTGGGCTGCTGGAACCTGTTGCCTTTTGTGGTGATCTCTCTTTTTTCAGAATTATTTTCTTTTTAGGTCTGTGTGTTCTGCTAGGTGGCATTTTAACGTGTTCCATTACATGTGGTACAAAAAACTCCTTTCTCTTGAACTTCTTTGTGCAAACAGGACACGTATAAACACCATCTTCCATGTGCATCTTAGAATGATGCAGTATTCTGGCCTCTATACACTCCCTCTTGCAGAGCACACAAAAAAACTTGTATTGAAGCCATCTCTGGTATCTTTCTGAAGAACCAATTGGTTTTTTTACTCTTGATTTTTCCTTAGGGTGGCTCATTGTGTCTTTGCCATCATAGTACTTGTGTTCTTTTGTCTCCTCATAGTCACTAAAGAAACTTTCTAACATGTCAGTTTCATTGAGTGACATATGACAACCTGCATCATCCTCGGAATCAGAAGCTACCTTCCCTAACAGTTTGTGACAATGCCTCTTCAAAGTCTTCCAGTCCCAAAATTCAGGATCAAATGGCCAATATGCCTTCAAAGCTAACAGCAGTTCACAGCGGAGTGAATTTGGAACCAGTGCATTTTCTTCATCGAATTTTTGGTCTGGCTGCATATAGAGCTCTTCCAACGCATTAAATCCACTCAAAGTTGGCTCCAGTAAGAATTCTGTGAGTTGACAGGCTCTTCTAACTTCGAGGTCTTCTGGTAAAAGGCATGCAATTGTTTTACACACTGATGTCTTCATTTCATCGCTTCCATTGGACCTGATCTGAAGGGCTCTCACACACAACAACACAGACACAGCAAGTCCTGCTTCCTCTGCCTGTTCAAAGAAAACAGAAGAGTTTTATTAGTATCTTATTGGGGACTGAATCAGACAGCATGAATAATGAAATAAGCTGTATTTTTTCCAGTTCAATAGAATTGTTCAGAAAATAATAAATTCATGTAAACAGCTCTTGCTGTGTTCAAAGACTCAGGACTGTATGTTACTTACTTCAGATTGTATGACTCTTATCAAGAAAAATAGATGCTGTAGTGTCTTGGCAATGATGCCGAACTGACGACATCTCTCCAAAAAGGAGTCTAAGGAAGGATCTATTCTTCTCTGCAGTTTGCTCCAGAAAAGTGTCAGTTCCCTGCAAAGAGTTGAAAGCAGAAATGTAAGAACATTGCAGATACACACAGTCTGTGCAGTCACAGTGTGTCGGTTCAGAGCTGATGCCAAGAAAAATTCAAGTGTTATTCAAGGACAGCACACACTTCAATGAGGTCCTGATCTCCAAGTGACACTGAAGAGAATTGTTCCTGTGCCCCAGTCCAGCCTCAGATCAAAGCCCAATGTTTCTCCTGATACTTACAGGGGAAAGACACTAGCACTGGGATTCATCTCACTTAATGCACACATCTACAGCTGCACAGACTTCCTTTCTAGACAAAAAAAAAAAACCAGTCCCACACTTCCAGAGTCTTTACCTCTCACACAAAAATTTAAAATGGGCAAGATGAATTAGAATGGGAAGTTGCCACTTCTCTTCCAACGAGCAAGCAGCTCAGCTGCTGACACCTGCAGCCAGGTGATGTGGCTGCCACTAAAAGGGAACAGAACCACCTCTTACAGAACCACCCTTTGCAAAGCATCATGGAAGGGATCAGGGCTGCCAGGTCCTTTTACAGTTGGGGTCACTCACACAGAAGGTCACTTTCCTGGTCACTTTGTGGGGAAGCTGTGATGGCATAAGGCAGAAAACTTCTTTCCTTTCTCTCTGGAGGGGGTTGCTTAGGGAGGTCTCTGAGTAGCAATCCAAGAAATTGCATTTTGCAATCCAAAAATGATTCAGAGTGAAGTCTGTATCTAATGATTATTGTCACCTTGTTACTTACTGTTATTTGGCACTCACTGTTATTTTGTATTTGTTGATGTGTCATTTTCTCAGTAAACTGTTATCTTTTCACTTTTATCTTCTTGCATTCATCTTTAGCTGCAGGATAGTACTACTCTAATCCCTAATAACAAAATTCTAGAGTGAAAAACATCCTCTAGAACTTCAAGTGTGTTGGAATCTCCCCTCCTGAGTCTTCCAAAAGGTTAATTTCTTCCTACAAGGTATTCTTTGCTCAAAAAGACATTTCTGGCCTATTTGTACACATGACTGGACTAAGGTGAACTGTCAATCCTCCTGCAGACACTGAAGTGCTGTAGAAACTTTTTTAAATGGCTTCAAAGCACGGAGTAAATGAACAATACCACAGCTAACTGAATCCAAATTCCCAATGTATTCTTGACATGCCTGGCCATGTAAAGCTTTATCCAGGTGGGGATTTAAATAGGAGAAAACTACATATTTAGCCATGCACTGAAAGCCAGAACTACAAATCCATTTTCTGAAGGGCAGAAACCATCTCCTCTGCTTTGGCGCTACAAGTTTACCACTGCTGAAACAGAGGTGCAGAAGGTTCTGCATCTCCAGACAGTTAGGAGAGCAGAGTTTTAAAGTCACAATCAGGCCAAAATCTAGTATTACCATTCTTGGAGTTATAGAAATTATAAAAATACAAAAAGCCTCTTGGTGGGGAAGTGGAGACAAGTTGTTACAGGGTGTTGTTGCTTCCACTCATTCCTAGCACTGACATCTCTGTGGAAGGGGTGAAATAAATGCACCAGACTTTCACGGAGCCAAGTATTCCCAAGGGAAGAACAGACTGACAAGATACTTTGTGGAACCACAAAGCTGGGGATTTGACACCAACCCTGAGAGCACTGACCCACCAGCACCTACAGATCTGCTACCCCACAGAAGTATGTGCATTCATGCCAATAGTGTGAGTGCTGCTTCAGTTTTAAATTGTTTAAACATTACTTTTGTCTAACTGCTCTATCAGCATAGCAACTTGTGACAAAATTAGTAATTATCTAGGAAGTGCTTCAGTCTGATGCACTTCTCAAGTAAAGGATAAATCCACCTTCTCTACATAATTTTGTACTATATTCACTCAATTCTAGCCAGTGAAGAACAGTTAGCAGAAGCAGCTTATACTTACCAAGAGCAATAGACATTTGCTGTTTGAAGCTGATGGGTAAGATATGTTGTACAAAGAATAAATGCAGTGTTTTCTTGTCCCTCAGATTCCAGATTACATATGATGTCTAGTACCTCTTTGCAATCCACCTTTGCAATCTTAAAGAAAAAGAAAATTAAAAAGGCACTTGATTTTTAGTTTACAAGAGAAATGCACCTTTACTATATAAAGTCTCACAAACAAAACATTACATCTCCCATACCCAGAGATCATGCCACACATCTTTCAGCTACAAAATGGTATGAGAAGTTCACCTGTTAGTTCTGATCCCTTCTCAATATTAGTTTTCTCTGGGACAACCTTCCATTTTGGGCAGCTTAGCTAAATACTTCCACGCAGGCAACCATCTATGTAGAACTTCCCATTCTGTCTCTGCGTTTACAGAGATTCTTGTGTTACTTTTGAAAATTAGAACCCAGGCCCTAAAAGATCAAGAGTTGTGAAAAAGCCAGTCTTTTGTTCTCTTCATCCCCACGTGCTGATTCTGAACAACCACATTTCAAAGCATGATGATAAAAACAAAACTGTTCAGAGGAGTGTGCTGATTTTGGCTGGGGTAGAGTTAATTTTCTTCCTCATGGCTGGTATGGGGCTGTGTTTGGGATTTCTGCTGGACACAGGGGTGATAACATAAGGATGTTTTTGTTATTGCTGAGCAGTCCTTACACAGAACAAAGAAAGCTGGGAGTGCACAGGGATTTTCCAGACCACGACATCATGCCCATTACACACAGTGAGGGGAAGAAGGAGGAAGGGGAATGTGCTGGAAGTTTGTCTTCTCAAGTCTCTGTTGTGCATGATTGGGCCTTGCTTTCCTGGAGGTGCCTGCCCATGGGTAGCAGTGAATTAATTCCTGGTGTTGCTTTGCTTGTGTGCATGGCTTTGCTTCACCTATTACACTGTCTTTACCTCTACCTACAAGTTTTTTCACTTTTACCCTTCCACTTCTGTCCCTGGTACTGCTGGTAGGGGAGCTGAGCAGCTGTGAGGGACCTGGGTCTAGTTAGGGTTAAACCATGACAAGGAGACAAATCCCAAGGAAGTTCTGGAAGGTCTGCTAAAGGTATGTAAGGTATTTGTGTATCAAACCAGGGTGCCAGCTTGGATACAAGCCACAAACACTAATCACAAAGAGTGCTTACTATTAACACAACACTAGGTCTAAATACATTTTTCCACTGGATCTATTCCACTTCACAGAGCAGACTGTGTTCTAGCAATATATACTTCAAACAGCTGTTGATACTATAAACACTTCAAACTTCTGGTTCATCACAAATAACAATGACAGAGAACTAACAACAGGAAGTTAAACTAATTTTTGCAGACATCTCATTTAGCAGAAGAGCAGAAGCAGGGGTATTAGTCCAGTTTCCCATTCAGGCTTGACACTGGAGTTCACTGAGCAATGCCAACATTTTTTAGGGTGCACTGACTTTTGGAGTTCAACTTGAGACCCAGAACAGACCTCTTGCAGCAAATATTTCCACAGCAATTCACAAACTGCAAGGCCTTGCAGATGTGTCAGTTTTGCATTTGATAAAGTAAAATACAGCAGATTTTGCAGGGGGAGGGGAGGGAGCTGTCACTGGCTCACCCCTGGCAAGAGAGAAACCTCAGAAAATGATTTAGGTGACAGTGCTTTGCTGTCTAAGGGAACAGACAAAGATAAGAAGCCCACACAGTATCTGGAAATCAAGAGCCACCTGCAGCAGGCTGGGGAGGGTTGAGAAGTGAGCCCACCCCAATGGCCACAGGACAGGATTGTGAAGCTGCTGATCACTGCCCAGGAGAGAAAGGGGCTCCTGTAGGTACAGGACACTGCTCCATGCCATCTCCCCCAGCATTCCTGGCCAGCGGCACCTTCCTTAGGTCATCATCAACCTTTGGTACCCACAGCTACACAGGCCTTGCAGCTCAGTCTGCCAGCTGGGCAACTCCAGCCTCCTCACAGAATTCTACCATCTCTCTCCACTCAACTACTCCTATCCTTTAGAGGTAACAATTTCCATCGGTGTATTTTATAAAGCAAATTTAAAAAGCTAAAATTGAAATTTAAAGCTAAGTGACACAAACTTTTGTCTTTGATGATTTCTACAATTATACACTGCCATCTCCTCCATACTACAGCAAATATTCTTAAATAATGCAGGGGCTGCCTGCAGGAGCTTGATGAAAGTTTGATCTTCCAAGTCTTGGGTTTTAGGAACACAAATATTGTCAGTGCATGCAAATATGGGACATTTTCCCTTTGCAGATCTGAAGGCAATGTGGCAGGCTACCTGTGAGCTCTCAGCCATGACCTGACAGAGCAGGCTCACCACCAGCTCCATCAAAACAACAACCACTGAACTCCAGCACCACTGCTGGAAATCTACAACATTAAAACCTACTTACCAGGGTTTCTGAGCCTACAGAATTATAAATCTCACATTTTTAACAGCCATCAGTTATTCCTCAATCAGACCTAGGCTGTAACAACAACAGAACTTGTGTTTTGTGCTGGACCAGCAGGAGCAACAGCAGCTCCAGCACAAACATGGCCTGGCCCTCAGAGTGACCTACAGCTGCACAGAACATCAGAGCTCTTCTCCTCCCACAGAAATTTGATGCTTTTTGGACAAACTCATTTGCATTCAGGACATTAACTACTGAGTAAGCAACAAAAAAATTGAAACAGTTTCAAGTCCTGCTTCTCTCAAACCTGGTCAATGATAATTAATTTCATTTCAGATCTTGGGGTTTTTGCTTTTTGTTTGTGAGATCCTTTTTTTTGCTGTGAGATTTTTTTCTAATATTTAAGAAAAAACCTCAAAATGCACATCTTGAAATCATCCAACAATATCCAGCCAGTCACTTAAGTGACAAACCAGACACTTATTGAAGGGTCTTGACTAAACCCGAATTGCTGACCACCATTACTGTGTTATAAACTCAACTAGAACAACAACTCACTGAAAGGTAGGAGACTACAGAGTGAACACTGCTAAGATATTTTAAATCAGAACTGTTCCAAAATGATGCCATCCTCCTCATGTTCTATTAACAAGTATGCCAGTTTACTCCTCAAAGTTATTCCAAAGAACATACAACCATGTAAGATTTAACTTGTCTTTGTTTTCCATATAACTTTAACTTGAAGGAAATGTTGCAATGTTACAGTGATACTTTATTTTTTACATCATCATAAAAACTTTCTACCACAAACCTAGCTAGCCTTCTATCATTTTTTAGTAGGACACCATGTTGATATTCTATTTAGGGAAGGCCTTCAAAAGATGACTGCTTTGTTCACAACTGATTGTTTTTATTTTTTCATGCATTTGCGATAGTTAATTACTGTGTATGAGAACCGCTTTAATTAGCATTGTAATTGGTTCAATAAATTGGCAAAATCAAGCCAAACACTGGAAGCCTGACAGTGATCCTGAATTCTCCTTTCTACATTTGCACAGAGCAACAGTGAACAAACAACTCAGTAGTTTTATTTCTTGTTTCATGTGTGCCTCAGGATGAATTCAAGGTACCAGAAGTGCAAGGGACAACTTTATCCACAGTGTGTATGTGCACAGAGTTATACAGGGACATAATATACCTGTGTTGACACACCTCCAGAGAAGTATGGACAGACAGACACAAATATACACTTGTGTGTGTGTGTATATGCTACTGCTTATAGATATAGCTAAAAGGAGTTTAATTTGTAGGAGCTCAGCAACTTAACTTCCACACCTGACTTAGCCAGCCCAACCACATCCAACTTCTGGAAAGGGACGATCACACCTTGTCTCATCTTCCAAAACAAGTTCTTTTTTCTTCAATCCTCCCCAAGCTATCTTCATTCCATCTTCATTCCTATTCAAGCTTTCTGTAATATTTACTTTCTTAGCCAAGCCCTGTTCCTCTACCTACCCCACCCTACTCTGAGCTTCAAATTTCACTCAACTCTTGTTCCTTTTATTTCAGTTTCCCCCTTCCTTACAGTATTCCCTCCTTCCCCCCGGTGGGGTTTTGGTTATTGCCACCTATCATTCCCCAACAGCTGCCAATTTTTGAACTCTCAGTTTTTCATTTCTCACCTTTTCCCATCCCTTCTTCCCACTTCTCATTAGACCTGACAACTTTCTACCTGAGGAAGATAATGGGTAATATGATGATATAACACATTTCCTGTCTCTTAAAACAAAGGTGTAAATGAAAGTGTTTTAGAAGTCTGACTTCAGTAATTCTGTAAGAGTGCCAACAACACAACACCTGTGTTGAAGCATGCAGAGAAACATGTCATGCAAACCTTATTATTAAAATTAACTTTCTGGCACTGGAACACCACTGACTTTATACTTTCACAGTTTTGGCCACAGATCCAGTTAAGTCAATAACTGTACTGCTTTAAGACACTGCTTTGATGCTTTGTGGCTTTGTTTTCCCACAAAAAGTTTAATTAAGCAATTAACTTGATTCAATTAATCAATCAGTGTTCCAGCTTTTATACTTGACTGGCAAGAAAAGACTGTTCTGAGTATCAAGGTAAAACAGCAACAGCTACACTTCACAGCCCTCAAATTAAACTGAAAAGGGAACAGAATTCAATGTGATTTCTCCACCATTCCCCATGAGCAGCCAATGCAATCAGAGAACAAGCTGTAAGCTACCCATCAACCCCAAAGTTTTCAATGCACAGATCATGTCTGCAGTGAGCTGGTAAATACATTCTCTGCTCCTACAGCACACTAAGGGGAATCTGGACTGAAGAGACACCTACCCAAATATTTACTTTTCACAAGGAGTATTTTTAAAGGAAGGGTTTTTGAAATAGTTTATGTGTACAACATGATCACTGTGCCACTCATGGAAGAAGTGCATACATGAAAGTTATTTTTTTTTAGGATTTCAAGCTTCCCCCAGTTTCACTGAGGCTTACTCAAAATGTCCAAGTGAGACTGATCCCATAACAGGTATGTGACACCAAGAGGCAACAGAAGCAAGAGTCAGTTGTGTTACAGCAGTTAAGTGTGAACACAAATCATTGCTATGATTCTTACTGTACCAGGAAGAGTGCTAAAAACGAGTTTAGAGTTCAGACAAGACAACTCTAAAGTGTGTTTTGTTTGTTTTGTGATTTTTTCTTAAAACTTCTCTTAGGTCAGAAGGACTAGATGAAACGTAATTGCTCTGGTACCAGTGTTTGAGTCAGAAAAGACAGCTTTCCAATTATATTTTGCTTATTACTGGAACTGGAGTTATAATTTTTAAGCTTTCAAACACATCTAATCAAGCATACATACATACATACTTATCCACCGCAGGAGTTCATACAAATGTTCTTTCCTCCTGCAGTCTGCATTAGATTATTCCTCTTATGGAACTCTGCTGCAACAGTTTCACTCTTCAGTTCTTAGTATTACAAAAATAAATTCTAAAGTGCTTCATAAATGTATATTAAAAAGGGACTATAGGTTACTAACCTCCTTAATGGAGTCTTCATTAGGCAGCATTGAACACACACATGTGATGTAGGCTTGGCGAAAAGATGAAACATTTGCAATTTCTGGAGAATCTGCACACAATTTTGACAAGAAAGTGGCTTGGGGGATGCAGTTTGACTTCATCAAATGTTTTATTCGCATCTGCAGAAAGGAAGGCCCTTCTCGTGTAATCAATTTATTAGCTAGGAAAAGAAAAAATCCTTTGAGAATAGACCAATTTACAGGTGACACTTCAATGAAATTGTCTCACTGCATTCACACTCCTTTACAAATTTGTGTATGGACAGTGCTCTGAGGAAACTTTAGGCGTGATTACAAGTGACAGCAATGGATTCTCTTCTCCCAAACTCTGCAGGAAGAGAATGCTGGGCTCCAGAAAACAGACCCCCACACTGCCACCCCCTGCCATGCCTCGAGGCCTCCCCCTCCCCATCACAATCTGGTAGTCTGGTGTCCTTTCTGCATTGAAGCACCCAAAACTGCTCAACCCAAAACAGCACTCAAGGTAAAGCCACCTCAGCACAGAGAAGAGTTGGACAGTCCCCTTCCCCTCATCTGGCTGGCCATGCTGTGCCTGATGCACGCCAGGACACAGCTGGCCCCTCTGGCTGCCAGGGCACATCTTCTGGCTTACGCATATTCAAGTTGCCATCAACCCAAATCCTCCAGATCTCCCTCCAGAGAGCTGCTCTCCATTTCCTAGTTTGTCCATGTAACCAGGATTACCGTGTCCCAGGTGGAGAATTCAATACTGACTCTTGTAAAGTTCATACAGTTGGTGACTGCCCACCTCTCTGGTCTATCTGGATCTCTCTGTAAGGTCTCTGCTCTCAAAGGAGATCACAGATTCTAACATATTATCATCAGCAAATTTATTTCATGTACATTCAACTTCTGCACCAACATCATTTACGAAGACATTAAAGAAACCCCACCAGTGACTGCTCACCAGCCTGACATAATATCATTTACTACGACTCTTCGCACCTGACCTATCAGCTCATTTCTCACCCAACCTGTGATGGATTTATCAAGCTCTGTCCTGGGCATTTAATCCAGGGATGCTGTGAGAGACAGCATCAAAAGCTGCGATAAAGTTCATGTACTTTGCCTTGGCTGATTGTTGTGGTTTGACGCTGGCCAAACGCCAGGCACCAACAAAAGTTGCTCACTCTCACTCCCCTGCTACAGCTGGACAGAGGAGAGAAAAATTTAATGAGCTGAGACAAGGACCTGGAGAAAACACTCCAAGGGCAAAACAAGCTCAACTTAGAGGTACAAAGGGAGTTTATTATTAACAAAATCAGAGGAGGATAATGAGAACTAAAATAAGCCCTCAAAAACATCTTTTCTTCCCCCAGCCCCTCCCTCCTTACACCAACAGCACAGGGAGACAGGGCAGGGGGGTTTGGGTCAGCTCATCATCCGAGGTTTTCCTTCTGCTGCTCAGGGAGAGGAGTCTGGAGTGGAGTCCCTCCCACGGGAGACAGTTCTCCATGAACTCCCCCAGCATGGGTCCAATCTCAGGAGCAGCAGTCCTGCCAGAACTGCTGCAGCATGAGTCCCTCCCCATGAGCAAACAATCCAACTGGCCCAGCCTTGGCCAGCAGCATGTCCACCTTCAGCGCCATCAGGGCCTGGCTCTGCTGGACACAGTGGAAGATTCCAGCAGCTTCTCACAGAAGCCATCTCCATGGCCCTCCCACTACCAAAAACCAGCCTGTGCAAAACCAACCTGATGAAATCATACGCTTCAAAATAGCTGTGGTGCTATTTCCAGCTTAACATAAACATCTACACAAAGCCCTGAGATGAGTCTCCAGATCTGTACATCATTCAAAAGACTCCTGTGAATTAAGAGAGATGGTTCAACACATTCTTATACTACATGTAGTAATGCATATGAACCAAGGAACAAACTGGCTGAAAACTCACAATGTGCACCTGAACAGAAAACTATTTCAGGTGCCAGGTACATACCACATGCCTGTAGTGAAACCTACTTGTATTCTGCAGCAGTCAGCTTAGTGGTCCATTAGAGAATCATTTGAAGATTGAGGTCTATGGTAATGGTTTCTGTTTTTCACAGGAAAAACCTCTGAGCATTAAACTCTTGACTCAGCTGACACTTCACATTAAAGGAACTTCAATGGATAAAGCAAAAAGAACTGTCTGACCAAGAGGCAGCCTGCAGGAAGATCTCCAGTTGCTAGGAAACAAGCCTCCTCTCTTCCTTAAAAATTGCATCTGTATGACACTGTGCTTGAATATCTATGGAGAAATGCTCAGTGCTTCGATATGGATATTTGATGGAAGAGACTGCTACCATAACAAAATGGCCAGGAGATCACTGTGGAGGGGGAACTCCCAGAGATCTGCCTTACCCAGTGTGAGAACAGCCACCTCCCCAAGTGTATTCATGGGGCTAGCAGCAATGGGGTTTAGTGCCCACAAGCAATTCAAAGCAATTCTCCAAGTCCCTATTTCTATACCTCTTGCCTCACAGAATACTTCTTTTCTTCAGGTCCATAAGAGGAATAAAAGACATACTATAAAAAAACCCCCCTCTTTTTACCTCCTCTAAGAATTATTTAAATTTCTCTTGTTTACACAGCTAGACATGCACTTGGCAACTGGCTAAATGAAGTTCTACTAACATGTCAGAACCAGCTAGTCAAGACATGGGAAGTATTTTAAGACTACCTGCAGTCAGCCAAATAAAACACTTCCAGTTTAACAGTTACACTTTTATCTTCCAGCACAAACGAGAGAAACTTTGATGGAGGCGGATGCTCTGCCAGTATGCACAAAAACTTGCTGCAGTTTTTGAGAGCTCCCCAAAGGTGGCAGGTCTGTGCCCTCGGGCCAATTCCTTCACACCTAAGGGAGTGTGTAGTGAACTTTGCAAAGGAGGCAAATGACAAACTGAGTTCCTCTGTCGTGCAAATGAAAGTGATGATGGTAGGAGCAAAATTCAGAAATGAGTCACTAGTCAGACATCTATCTTAGCACTCAGCTTTCCTCCAAAGTGGAAACTTTCCTCTTTTCCTGAAAAAGAAACAAAACCTAAGGAATAGACAGCAAAATGAGAAAAGTTGTTTTCCCTCAGAGAGCCTAATTTTGTACTCAGCCCTACATCTGCTACATTTCCATACATGTCCATGAACAGACTTGTTCCTTCTCTTCCCAGATCTCCTGCTGTTATGTGTTCTGTCACAATGTTCTATCAAACCTCTCAAGACTAAAACAGCTTGCAGACACACAAAAATCAGTGCAGACACCCTGCAACCCTTCCCTCTTCCAAACCCTTTAGCCAAAAGGGCAGTGCAGCTTCAAACTCCACATATCTTAAGAGGTCTCTTAAGCCAGGACTGAAAAGTAACAATAAGACATTCCTCTCTCACCCCAAACACTTGCAGTGAAAGATAATTTAAGTTACACCACAATACTGTTAATACAACCTTTATAAAGCATGGATGGCACTAGAGCATGAGAAGACTCTGTGGTCACTCTGATAAACATTCAGAAAAACAGCATCCTGGGTGAGCATTTCTGCTGAAAGTCCTTGTGGAACAGAACAGGGTGCTGAAGTGCAGTGACATGTTAAGCACACATAACTGGCACTGAGGGCTGTATGTTATACAGGAGCAGTGTGTTGGATGGTTATTCTAGCTGTCCTACAAACCAACTCCCATCAAGACAGACACAGGAAGTTGTTGGCAACCATCTGCCCTGAGCAACAAGCTCACCCCAACCTCCTTGGCTCAGGGGTTGTTTGTTAAGACAGAAGTGTGTGTGGGGGGGATCTTGGAAACAGAGTATTTAAACTAGCTATCAGGCACAGAACTGCACGGGATGTCACAACTGTTGAACAGCACCAATCATGGTCCCATCAGGATGCTGGCATTGTTTAGTCACCTAAAAGCCCTAAGTTGAAATGATTTTTTTTTAAAGGCCTTTCCTCAAGTGAATATTAATGCCCCAAACAACCATTCTCAGCCAGCTGACAGTAAAAATTAGGAATCACCAGCCTAGCACATGGCAATTTATTAACAGCCACAGAAGCAGCAGACAGAACCCAAGCTGCTATGAAACTTTTGCTGGAACACATTTGGCAAACATGTTTATATTTGATATCAGTCCCTTTTCCAGGACAGTGCATTAAAAAATTAAAATGAAGAACTCTAAACAAGAAAGGCAGGAACCTGACACACTCTCAGGATTGTTCACTCAAGTAAGCATCTGATGATCATTAATATGAACTACCAGCTCACAAAACACAGCTTCAGCTGGCACACTGAGCTACTCTCACATCTGCCTTACAGGGGCTCACAGCAGCAAAAACTAGGAGTGCTTTTCAGGTGCTCATCACAAAAACCCAAAAAGCATGAAATACAAGCTATTCAAAGAAGCTAAGCTTTAGATGACTGAAAAAGACACTTAGTGAAGCTGCTGTTGTACTGAAGGATAAAATGGCAGTTTGACTAAGACAACTGGAAATCCATTGCATTGGAGCTCCTTGTGCAGCCCCTACCCCCAAGCCTAAAAGCAGAATTGCCATCCATCCCCCTCTGGCACCTGCAGGCAGCACATTTTGATTCCTCCCATTTCTGTCAAATGGAGCCTGCTAGCACAGAACATCATACAGATCAAAGGGGTGACACAAGGGAAAGAAGGAAGACAAACCTCGTAACTCATCAGGGTCTTTTGATCTGTTACAGGAATCAGTATTTACTTGATATGATTCTGAAGGTAACAAATTATTAATTTAGTAGACATCTAGAGATAGTTGCTCAATAGCAACTCCAACCATGTCTTACACAAGGCCAAGAGACTAATCCCAGCTGCTCAAAGTTTCTGCAAGCAAAATAAAATCAGCATTTGACTGCCTTTAGAGAAAAGACAGGACTGAACAAAGAAAGGCAAGTAAAACAAAATCAAGATTTTTACTAATAATAACATATGGTATCATACAGCTTCATGGATCAGTCTGTACATCAGCAGTAACTTCTGTAGTCCCTGAACCACATCTGCCTGTTGATATCAGTAAGATAAACCAGTTACATTAGCAGCACAATCCAAGAGTCAAAATATTTTCCATGCCATAATGGCACAGAGAGCAGGATTTCTATAAGCTTTCATTCTGCCTTATACCAGAGTGTGTGGTAACAAGTCTGGCACATGAATCTTGCCTCCTGAGAAAAAAGCAAACTTTACATATGGCCTTAATCTACTTAGAATCATGCAGTATCTTGTGATAGAAGGGACCCATAAAGATTATCAGCCCAACTCCCTGCTCCCCACAGGACTACTTCTCTTCCCCTGAATCACTTTAAAGTTTTACGACTCACAATATGCATTATTCTGATTCCTTTGAAATGTTATTGGATAGCTGGCAGCAGCTGCAGGGGACCAAATTTTTTACCCTTTGTTGTCTTTCAAAGTCTTATGTTTTTTCCTACAACTCTCTGCAAATCTTCAATACTCTTCACTACACTTTTTACAAAAAGTCTTCCAAAAGGCTAAAAAAACCCCAAAACCACCAAATAAAACTCCTCCCATCCCCTGCAGTGTAATGGCACTAAAGTATTTAACTACTGAATAATTATTTTGCAGTATTTATAGCTATTAAATATCACCATTCCCCATCCCCTTATTTTCCAATTTCCACTACTAATAATGCTACTGCTATCTACCACTTTCAGAGTACTTGTGCAAGCCAAAAGAACAGAGCAGAACAGGACAGCACACTCACAGACAGCTCAGAAAGATCATCTAACTGTGTCTAAGCAGCTATTGCTGCATGTCCACAGGCCACAAGGACACTTTTTTTTTTCCTCACTTTTTCCCCAGGCAGCACTGACAGAAAGAGAGGACACAGCCTCAAGCTGTGCCAAGGAAAATACAGGTTGGGTATCAGGAAAAGGTTTTTTACAGAAAGGGTGATAAAGTGCTGGAATTATCTGCCTGGGGAGGTGGTGTAGTCACCATCTCTGGATGTGTTTAAAACACACTGGATGTGGCACTGGGTGCCAGGGTTTAGTTGAGGTCAGGGTTGGGTTGGATTTGATGATCCTGGAGGTCTCTTCCAACCCAGTGATTCTGATTCCTGACACAGGCCAGGAGCCGTTGGCATTCCTGGCCACATAGCCCCACTGCTGGCTCCTGTCCAGCCTGACCATCAGCACCCCCAGGTCCCTTTCTGCCTGGCCATTGTCCAGCCCCTCTGTCCCCAACCCGTGGTGCTGCAGGGGGTGGTTGTGGCCAGAGTGCAGGAGGTCCTCAGAGACTGTTTTGGAATGTAATCACCTTCTTTTATAAACTGTTGTTATTGGGATTGTTGCTGTCACTGCTCATTTTCTTATCTCATTGCTGTTCTCAAGTAAATTGTGCTTATTTTAACTCAGCCTTTGTCTCCCTCTCACCAGAGGGGGTGGGGGGAAAGGGAGCAGCTGAGGGGGACTTAATGTTTCCAGCTGAGTTTAAACCACAGCAGTTCAGATCTTTCTGCCACGCTAATAATACCTGACATGAAGGCCAGTGAAGACTGCGGCCCAACTTGGCTGCTCTTTTTTTAGCACAAGGAACAACATATTGTCTCAATAACCATAACATGTTTCTATTTATTTATTAAAAATACTGACGTACTGCAACACAAAGAGAGGCTACCCAGAACCAGAACAAAGAATTCGGTGGTGGAAGAAAAATTAAAATACCTTTTTGTTCTCCTTTAATTTTAAAGACTTTATTTTAAACTCTTCTTCCCTTCTGTATCATTTTTAACTTTAGACTACCAGAGGTACACTGCAGTCACTGCACTGTCAATGAAACAGATAAAACACCTACAAGTACTTAACAGTACCACTAATGGGAAAGAAAAAAAAAAAATCAGAGTAAAGGAAGAATTTAATAGAAGACATTAGAAAGACCATATTACACGAAGTGACACTAGCACCTCCTTTCCCTCATCTCTCAGCAGTTTCTAATTCAAGATCTTATTTCCATAGTCGAAACACAAAGCACCTTCCAACCTAGAGCCCTTCCACATGAATTTTTAATGCCTCTGAAAAGTATGGACATACTCAATTCCACCCTGTGAAGAGTTCAATAACATTTAAAAGCACAGAGTTATGAGAAACAAACCACCTCAGGAAGAAAAATTTCTGTGTTTTTATGATGGAAAAAGAAATAATTCTTTTTTAAAATGAAGTTTCAAAATATTCAAACTGTTGGATAGTACAGTCCAAGCAGAGATGCATTGGTTGTACAGTTGGACACATTATTCAAAATGCCAGTGAGACAGTTTCATAATAAGTATTATTTAGCAACATATGAACACTACTGCACAATACAATTTAAAATGCAACTATCTTCTGTATCACTGCTCACCCACCAAAACTGCCCCAAGTAATTTCTGAACAACCACACATCATCTCTAAAAACACACTCTTACCTTCCTCAGTTTCTACTGGTTGCTGGGATAGAATTTTAAGAAGAACTGGATTTTTCCATACCCCTTCCCTTGTGATATCCACCAATATTTGGAGGTTGTTATTCCCAAATTCCAGTAAAGCATCATGTGAATCCTATAAAATGTAAAAAAAAGTCATTAAAAGTCTTAGCTAAAAATTAAGCCAATGTAATTTTACATTATCTATCCCAATATTTCACTACATTCTAATACTTTCACACTATTCCTCAGTCATTACTGCTTTGGCAAGTTTGCATTGGGATTTTAGTAGTCCAATGTCCTTTCACTTCTCTAATCCTACTGCAAAACTTTCCAATTTCAGACTACTGAGTTGACTGAAATGGCTTAAATTAAAAAGTCTACTCTGCAGTTGTAACTCTTCTGCAATTTATATGGTTCTCCATGTACATGTATATATGTAAAAAAAAAAAAACAACCCAGGAATTGTATAAAAGACAAAGAATGATTTTGTGTCAAAGCATATAATGCTATTGGAAAACTCAGAAGATTAAATAGTTTTCAAAATGAGTAACAAAATGGTAAGAGTCTAAAATTGTACATTTAGTGTTAACACTCAAGATGAGCCAGTCAATTCACTCTGAGAATCAAGAAAGCCATGGGAGATTCCATCCTTAAGATGAAAACATCCTTCTGCTGGAAATGAAGATGCCATTTTCTTAGAGACTGATCTATGTCCAGTGCGTTTAGTCTAAGATCCAGGGATTTCTGATCCTAGCAGGTCTGATGCTGTTCAGCCTGACCCTAATCTTCCTACACTAGTCATGACATTCAAGTAACATTATGTCCTGGCTCATCTTTAAAGAAACAGGATTTCCAGCTATAACCAGCCTTTAATGTAATAAGCCAGAGGGAAAAGGAGACAGGAAACAAAGCAAGCTATCTTTTGTCATTGTAAAGTTCTATCTAAGCATTCACAACCTTCAGCTGCTAATCAGCCTCCACATCTCATGAGGTTTGGTGCTTGACAGGAACCTGGATGTGGGATATTGCAGAGAAACTGTCAAGGCTTGTTCTCAGACTATCATCACTTGCTGCTTGCACACCTGGGCACAGATCACAGCACACTGAGGAAATCCAAGGCTCTAGGGGCAAAGCTGACAGACATGTGGATCTCTGGCTTTTTTCACTGGGTTGAGAAAAGGAAGACCAAGGAAAGCTTAAGAACAGCTCAACAGGACACTGAGTAACAGAAGACACTGGAGAGGCTCTGTAACTTTGCCTCAAGTCTTCCTGTCAAGGTCTGCACTCTGGCCTTCCTGGTTGCTGTCAACAGGTGGGGAAGAGACATGAATCAGCATGACAGAGGAGATCCTAATCACATCAGCATCCTTGGTATCAAACAGAAACCAAGGGTGTCATGGTGATTATGGATGTCACTTCGAGTCCTGTACCAGGCTCTGTAAGGTCATAGTCACTGGAGAAAGGTTTCTAGTGACTTGAAGAAATCATCAAGAATAAGAAACCCTGGGGAATTACAGGCCAGTCAGCATAGCCTGACCCCAGAAAGAACATAGGACAAATTCTCCTGGAAATTACATCCAGTAATGTGACTACCTTCTGTGCTGACAAGCTACAGATGACATTAGTCATACTTGGCAAGGCTTCTGACAATCTCCCACAGTATCCTGAAAACCAAATCGTTAAAATAAGGAAAAGTGGACAAAATACAGGTAAAAAAAACAGCTCAATAGCCAGACTTAAAAGGCTTGTGACAAACTGTACAGAACCCAGCTGGCAGCTGTCTCCCAGTAGGACTTCTCAGGATCAACAGTGAGCTGGTATTTTTAACACGTTTATTGTCTGAATAACGGGATAAAGCGCATTCATAATCTGCCAGCCCACAGGTTAGAGAGAAGCAGCAGAGCAGCTGACACTGTTGGGCAGGCAGCCATGAGGACATTCAACAGGCTGCAGAACATCACTGACAGGGGCACACTGAAGCTCAGCACAGGCAAATCAAAGTGCTGCACGTGGTACAGCCCCAAGAATCAGAACAGGTCGGTGACCAGCTGGCTAAGTTCCAGTTTGGCACCACAAGTCTCTACTGTCTGTAATTTAAGTTAGGTCAGCTGTGAGCTCTTATTGCAAACAAGGCTAGCTATGCTGAACAGTCTCAACCAGAGCATAACCAAGAGATTCCTGAAGTGTTTATTCCCATTTGGCACTTCTGAAATCCCACTGCAGTACAACACCTAGTCTGCAACTGTCCTGTACAATTCATTTGTCACAGTGATGCACATCCAGCAAAGACCACCACCTGCAGAAGAGAGGGTGAAAAGGAAAATCTTAGAGCTGTCTTTATCTTCACTATATTGCCAGAAGGTGTTGGAACTGTCTAGCAAGGGAGTCACATGAAAGGAAATTCTGTCAGTGAGTGTGCAGGAAGTTTCCATATGTAAACACTCTCGTCTTGAAAGGACTCATGAAAGTTTGTGCATTTTCCATCTCTTAAAGCCAACATTTGGTGGGGCAGGACCCTAAGCAACCTGATTTAAGCCTTCTTACTCTGAGTGAAGAGGTGGATCAGGTAACTGAGCTTTCTTGCAGCAAACTCATGACTCTGCCACAACAGAAACCCTCAGAGAGCTGAAGATTCAACACACTGAAATTTCAAACTACATCAGAAAGCACATTGAAACTATGTCAGAAAGCACACTCTGTGGAAGTCAGGGCTTCTGCCCTACACGAGTATTTTTCCAACTGCAAGGAAAAAACAAACCAAGACCATAAGTGAGCAAAAAAGCACACATTAGGAGTTCTTTCCAAATGCAGAACTGTAGTGCAGACTTCCACCTTCTAAGGACCATAACATTAGAAATCTCATAACTGAATGCAATAATCAAGCAGTTTTGATAACTAACAATCTCATCTTCCTTAGCAGTACCAAAGATTTTCTGTAGATATTGCCCCAAAGTTAATTTTATTTTTAGATAACTGTGTTCCAACTGTTAGCTCACAGCAATCTGCTAACTGAAATCATTAAAGACCACGCTACTTCTAAAAATGATTATAAAGGAAGTAAAACTAGTGAGTGAGTTATTGGTAAGAACACCTCAAAAATCAGGTGTTGGTGCCAATTGGCAGATACAAAGATAGCCAAGGAGGATGCTGGCAATGACTGATTTCTGGTCCAGAGCCTGAAAGGCTACTCACAAGGTTAAGAGGAATTTTGGAGTGTCACAGCTGGACCCTAAAGATGCAAGGCACTTTACATGCCCCTGAGCAGAGCCCAAACTGCTCTCAGCTAACAGCATTGAGGTATTAACACACAAAGGCTGCAGGCTGTGTTCAAGCATTTGAGAACATCACTTAAGCAATCCTTAGACTCACAGCTGATCCTCCTCTCTGCTTCCAGTGCAAGCTGGAACAGCGAACAAAACCCACCACAAAGACCCTCAGGGAAGAAGTGGGGGGGGGTTTGTTTTCTTTTGCTTTTTAAAAATAAAGCATGATCGATTCCCCACTTAGCACAGCATGCCAATAGAACCAGCCAGGTGAATGACACACAAAAGATGCTCAAGTTGTAGCTTCAGGACAACTTTAAAAATATCACTGGAAAACAACAAACTGATCTAAATTTGCATCCATGCAAAGTTAACCATCTAACCACACTCTAGTTTCTGTAATTGGCAGTTACTTCCTATGGGAAGTCTATGTTAAATGTATGTTATTTCATCTTCAGTCTTGAGGATGATTAAGAAAACAGCTACAGGTGTGCAGGTGGAAGAGATACTTGATCTTACCTAAAATTATGAATAAAAGCCAATTTTAACAACCTCTGCTTTAGGCCTTTCCCAACCACATGCCACATAGTATTAAGTCTTTTCAACACAACAGGCTGCCAGAACATCCAGGATGCATTCTCTTCCCTCACACTAATGTTACAGCATTAACTTCTCTCAGTCTCAAGTGTAAATCAGGTCAAAGACTAACTCCAAAAAACCATCAGCATTTAGGAGTCTCTGTGTTCAAACTTCAGCCGGAAGACTGAACTCGATGAGCTTTACTGAGCTCTGCAAAGGCATTCAGCACAGCTGTCATGCCCCAGAAAGGGCTGGAGCTACCAATCAAAGCACTGAGGAGCTGGAAGCCTCAGGAACAGCCAGAGGAGCCACTTATCTGCCATCACTACTGGAACGACATGGCTGATAAAAAAACAATTTAAAGAATCATACGACCTGGATACTGGTGAGGTACTGAAAATACCACTGTCCCTCACACTATGACATTCAATGATCCAGACATCCAATGTAAACAAAGTCTTCCCAATAGCAACTCTTCCCTAATCTGAGGGCTTCAGGATGCAGTTCAGAGCCAGCAGAGCCCAGTCCAATTATGAGGATCAATCACATTTCAGCACCTCTGTATTAAGGGCTGAAAGGACCTAAGATGGTGACAAAGAAGGGACTTTTGATACAAGCAAACAGATTTGCTGAATCATCACTGTGTTTGAGATGCAGCATATCAACACCAAAATACCAAATATAAAATCCACCAACATGTGCAGCACAAGTAATTAACTTCTGTCAGTACACTCCCCTTCCACTACAGTGCTTAGCTAAACCATATGGGACCTACTGAAGAATACAAAGCTAATATCAATGGGAAAATACGCAAAAATCTGTTATGAATGCATCAGAAATCTTTGAAGAAACTTAATGCAACATTTATGAATACAGATCTCATTAAGTTAGGACAACACCATAAGCAGGTTCTAAAGAGCAGGACATAAAATATTTCATTCTAGATGAAGTCAGGAAAGAATAATACAGTAAGAGTCTATGGACAAAGTCCAAAAGAAAAGCCTTGAAACAGTTCACTGAAGACATCAGGATTTTTCAGTCCTGACAGTTTAGAGTGATCAGCATCAACTACAGCTTCACCAAAGTTTTTGGCTTATGCTAACCCTCAACTCACAGTTTTTCTAAATAAAGCATTGATGCTCTTTGTAAGGTTTGAAGGAAACCCTGTTCCACAACCCATTTTCAACAGCCAGAAGAACACATCTCTACTCCCACTAAAGACATCTTTGAATGCATGGTTTTACCTTCTTCACCTGATCAGATTATATCCACCCACACAGTACTTCTCCACTGAGGCCCTCCCCCAGATTAACAGAGTTTACTTGTATCAAGAGCACCGTTGTAATTCTGCCTCAATCCTTTCACTCATATTTTACAGCATTTCCCCACTTGTGTCTGCACCTTTTTGCTTGCTGCCACTGAATAAATCCATGCTGACACTCCTGCCATACAATCTCACATCTTGCTGTCATTTTGCCCAAGCTGCCTCTGATCTTGCTTAGGGATGAGGAAAACCGGACACATAGGTGACTGCAGGACATAACTGCTGTTATTTAGGATATCAGAACAAACAGGTTCCGATACCAAATAAAGATTTTGACAGCATTTTGTATATAAGCTGGACATCAGTGACACTCCACTTTCAGGTCTAGGACAGTCCCTACACCTTGATGCTTTGAAATGCAAGCCCTCACTCACCTTTCACATCCTTGTGATGAAAATTTATTTGAAGTTTCACTGAGTTCCATTACCTGCACAGATTGTTACAGAGCAACAATTACTGCAGGCATATCTGAAAAACACCTCCCATATTATTAGGAGTTACAGTCCTCTGAAGCCACACTTGTCCGTTTTGGTAGGAAAGCAATAAGCACATTCACATCCATCAGTCTTGGGCATGTGCTGACACAATGTTCTGTGCTGCTTTCCTGCTGGGTTTGCCTGGAGATCTGCACATCAACACAGTCACACACAGGCTTTAAAGCTACAAGTGATTCCTGTCTGAAGGCCTCTATGTGACTTACACACTCCCGTGGTGACAAGTGGGTTCCGACTGTACTCCAAGGCAGGGTACAAACATTCTCCTTCTCATACTTCTGCCAAGGAGTTACTTCAAAATCTTATTAGAAACACCTGTTTGTAAAAGTCCACAAACCTCTTCAGCAAGTTTTCAGAATCCCATCAATGTTTAATCAGTTCACTATGGGGAGCATTAGATGAGTGCTAAACTTGGAAGCCATAGCTTCAAAAAGTCACTACAAGAGCCAAGTATATATTACTACTGCTGGCAGCAGCACATCTTGGATTTTCCCTCAGTTCTAAAAGTTGATATGAGAGATCTGAGCTTGTGCCACCCTTTGTAGAACCCTAGAAGATGAGGGCTCACATGAATGTCTCAAACACCAACAGTGAGATGCTGAGGACTCAACCAAGGACTGTTGGTAAATGACACACTGTGAGAAAGAACAAAGCGTGGCTGGAAATGACAGATCCCTGTCACCACTAAGGCCACAGGATTTAAACTGTACCTACTGCACTTGTCTCTATTACCAAGTACATGCCACACCCAACTGTTTCTAGGGTTCCCACGATAATAAATATTCCATGTATTTCAGGAAAAGGAAGTTTCTCTACACCTGGAATCACTCAAGCACAGACCATCTCTGTCCCTTCCACTGTTAGCAGGACTACAAAGCTCTGCTAGACGGCTTCTCTCAGTTTAAAGTGACAGGTTTATTCATCCTCGGTCTACTGAAAAGTTTTCACACCTCCTGTTTCCTTGACTGCAGGGAAAACAAAAGTAGAAGCTCAGCACTAGCATCAGAGCTAATGCAGCAGTAGCCAAGCCTCAGGGACTGAGAAAATCCCCAGTCAAAAGGGGTATAAGGTCTTGCAATAAAGACAGCTGCAAGGTCTAAGTTCACTTCCAAATATTTCCTGCCAAGGTCTCCAGTAACTTATAACTGAGATTAGCTTCCAACTTCACCAGTCACAGTTATAAAGGCAGAAGAGGCAATAGCAGAAACAGAGCAGTCCCTGCTGCTGGAAGGGCCCATCAATATGAATACAGCAATACCACTCCTGTCCTTCAGCTCCGTGAGGAACAGCGGTTCTTGCGGACAGCTAGGTACTACCTCCAGACTAAAACCCAGAGAACATCTCTTCTTCCTACACAGTCTACATTAGCCATCTTGATTGGAGTGTAGGAATGTTGTAGTATGAGCTTATTTCAGCACCACCCACAAAGAAACGCTTCTGAGAACCACCTGGACTAAAGACCTGTCCTACTGCTTCCATCCCTCTCAAATCAGGTACAGACACCAACCTGCCACTCAGACCTCCACAAAAGCTTTTTACCATCAAAGCAATGCTTCAGAGCTGTTAAATCACTTCATTTAACTCAGTCTGTCTCTCACACAGATCATTTGACCAAGACTCACTAAGGTTCTCTTGCTTACGTTGCCATCAACCGTGGAGTTATAAATATGCTGTTGTGCCTAAAGACTGCCAATACTGTTGCTGCAGTGAGACTTTTGCTGCTCAGAAATTCTTGCTGCCTAGGTAACAGCAATGCAGGACAAGTGGAACTCAGGGGAAGGGTAGAAGAGAAGGAATACAACTGCAGCTTTTTTTTTTTTTTTAATATGTAAATTGCAAAAAAAGAAATTCAGAACACTTACCTGAATGGATTGATGGAATCCTAACCATACCTCATGTGGCAATTCACTTTCAGGAATTGAAAGCAGTAGCTCAAAACAACTCCTGGAAAAGCAAAAGGCAAGTAAACAAGCTACCTGAACACATTCTCTTGTTACATTAAATAACATTTCTGGCACACACTACTTAGCATTCAGATAAGCAATGACAGTAACACTGAAACATATTACATTGTGCAAATCAATTAAAGGTCTGAAACAGCCTGTCAATCAGGCATGACTCATCATATGGAAACAGTGCTCCATTTTACTACACACAATCTCTAATTTAAGACTGCAGCTACTCTTATCATACAAGACAGTCCATTCAATGTGGCTCAGGAACATTGCATCACAGAATTCTATTCTTTCTTCTCAAAGGAAACCTAATAACCATGCTAAATAAAGCTCACTGGAGTCCGGCATGGTCTCTGCCTAGAGGGAGAATGAAAGCCAGCTTCACCTAACTCAACATTTCAGCACTGACATACATAAGAAAAACTAAGAAGGTTTCTTGACAGAGGACACAATGCATCAGCATAAAAATGGAACTGGACAAGATATGTCAAGAGGAACCTAGAAACACCTTCTGAGCCTTTGATACCAACTGGGGGAGCATTCCAAAACCCACAGCACAAAGTGCAACCTGCCATGGCAGGGCTGCTGCCTGTCTAGTTCTCAAACAGGAGCTATCCAACCTTGTATGGAGCACATGGATTGCCTCAAACCCCACTGAACAACGAGACCTCATCAAACTAAAGGTGTTTACCATGACACTCTGCCTGGAGATTCCCAAGGCCTACACACAGCGGAAGTGTTTTCATACATCATGACAATAGAAGGAAAGAAAACTAACCTAGGACATTACCAATAAAAAAGCACTGAATCACTGCTATCAGCTACATCTACACTGTTACACAGTTCCAACTCTTGCTCCTTTTTCTTCAAAACATCCCCCCTCAAATAATAAATAGAAGAATGACAGGGCAACACAGACAGACAGACAGAAGAACTTGAGCTGGGGGAAGTGGAAAAGGAAGAGATGACCATAAAGGAAACACGAGTTTCAGATCTGATTAGTACTCAAAGAGAATGTCCATCCTCCTCCTGACTTCTGACAAATGCATTGAACAGTTACCTACCAAATGCTATGCCTACTCGGCTTTTTAGCCAGATTCAACAGTCATATACATCAACAAGACCAAATGGATGAATATTGAATAAGTATCTGGCCATCCTTTTCACATTTCATACATTTGAGTTCACTCCCAATCCTGGTTCCTCAAAACAGAGGTTGCTGCAAAAAGCTCTAAGCACTTTTATTAGATTGGCAGAAAATACAACAGCCTTCACCACTGTCATTCTATCATTATTCACACCATTAGGCACAAGACTGCTGATGATGAAAAAGCTGGCAACAGGACCACCAGATATTGCAACCATCGCAAGTCTCAGTTTAATAAAATCATCACAACATTGTTTTGCCTTGTACTCCAGCTTGGCAGTACAAGTTAATTCATCAGCCCAAACATTTAGACTCAGGTGGTTGCTAACAGACTATCAAAACCAACTTTATGAAACATCTGAACTCTATTTTAACATAAAAACCCTTAAAACTTAAAAACCCAACCATACAACAACAAGAAAACCAACAGAAATCCCCAAACTAAAAACCAACAACAAACCAGCCAACCAAGAAAATCCCTCTTTAAATTCCTGGGTATGTGCTCTGTTTTCATCCATAACACACAGACTCCACACCCAGTAACACATTTGCAAATTTCGTGGTCAATGTGTTTTTGAAAAGTCTTTTGATGCACACACACCTCACTTTCAGACTTAGTCAATCAATCCTACCCATGTCCACTTCCAACTCCTAGAATTACTTTTTCCAGAACATTTCTTTTTCATATATATGATATTGGCCATGTAATGTAATAGACTTGAACGAAATGACAAAGCAAGCTTTTAAACACCATTTTTCTAAACTTAAGCATTAAGTTGCTACTTGGACAGTGAAAAAATCTGCAATGACATTTTCAAAGCATTGTGTCTGCAAAGTGAAATAGTCTAGGAAGACAAGAGGATTTAATTTATCCAATTTATTTCATTTAACCCAGAGTTATTGTAGTAACACAGGACTGATCTGAACCAAAAGGCAGAAGTTCTTTTGCTGTAAGTCTTCCTCAGGATCCCAACACAGAGCACTCTGGCCTGGAAGTCACTCCATAAGAAATCTGGAGCTCCAGATATATAAGCCACCACATAAAACAATTTGAGGAACAATTGTAAAAGTAATATCCAGGATATTCCAGTAACAATTTCCTTGGCAGAAAAATAACTAGAATTCAAAGTCGAGTGACTAGGGTTTTTTTGTAAGAATTGATTCAGACACACAGGTGCATAAAAACTTCCCTACTGCCAAGGGGGACAACACACTGCTTAGCTTCATTCTTTCTTTTGGTCCTTGTTATACAATACTTTAAAACACACCTCAGTCCCTGAAATGCCATTGCCCTCTCTATTGTAATGCAACTACATGGAGTACACAAATCAAAATACCACAATCATGCCATGAGGTCTAGCCTTTCCCACCCTACTCTACCAGTACCACAACAATGCCTACCTAAACAAAACTCAATTCCAAACTTCAATCCCAAGTTGTGCAAATAAACTGTAACGGGTGCTTGAATGTTTACATTACTAGAAAAAAATATTATTCATCTGGAACACTCAACTTCAAAGTATCTTTTAAGAAAAGGAGTCGCAGATATAAATTTCTTTATTTTTGGAACAAATAACTCTCTGCAAAATTCAACATATTATTTGCATACAATTCTTTTGTAATCACTTTATACCTCATTCACAGAAATTTTTAAAATTTAATTTTAAAACCTTTCAGAACACTGATCATCTTTAGATTGTATTGGAACACTTTTTCTATCCTAAACTTCTTAGAGACACAAAGATGACTCATTATACACTGAATTATCAGCATGAATTGTTCACTTGTTACCCTTTCAGTTCAGTGCCATCACAGTACACAGGAGAAAGTGGAAAGCAGTCAAATCTTAGTTACGTGCACACACTGTGATTTATGACCAAATATTTATTTTTTTAATCTATTAATCTTAGAATTATATAAACCATTTTCAGATGGAAGTAAAATTTTCATACTGATGCTAACACGACACCTTCCCCCTAACCAGCCTCAGAAATAAATAACTCACAGAAGCTTGAGTGAATAACCAGCTTCAAGGGTCTCCTGAGATTCACAAGGACAGCCAGCTGTCAGTGAAAGACATCTCTGATACGGCTAATTCTTCATTAATTCTTCCACAGAGGCAATACCTTTGAAATAGTAACCCTGGGGGGTGAGGGGAATGCACTCTGCCAGCTTTGGGGCTGACAAATAACAACAGAATTAAAATAAAGAACAACCTGTCCGAGTTCCACTTGAGCAAAGCAGGTAAAAAAGAACATTCCTGTTTCCCACCCACCCCTCCAAACGTTTGTCACATCTGCAATCTACAAGAGCAACCACTCCAAGCTTTCCTTTTGTTCCCTGAGGTTGGACAATGGACCAACAAGATCTCTCAGTGCATGAGCATCATGTTTGTGATGGGAGGGACAGTCCCCAATGCCCAAATGATCTCAGCAGGGGACACCACAAATAATGAGTTTGGCTGTTACTGCCTCACCCTGCTGAGAAGGAAGCCAGGAGAAGGAAGTTCTTTTCCTCTTCTCCAGGAGGAATGTTGGAAGGGAAGGAGGATTTCAATAGGAAGCAGAACACTTCTGCTTTGAAAAGTCTGCTCATTTCACTTCCAGTCAAGGTTTGAGTCTGAAAACAGTGTGTGTGGCAGCTGTGGGTAACCCAAGTGAATCCCAAAAATCACAATTCCATGGGAACAGTATGTTTTTGTGTCCATAACTAGGTAACAGTCTTCCTCCCTCATGGAACCTCAACTTTTATCTTCAATTCCCTGCTCTAACATCTCTCTCACTCCCTTGGAAATTTATGAAAAAGAAAAAATGTGGGAGAGTTAATTTGGGCATGCCGTTTACCTCACCCTATCTTCCACCTCACCTTGTATTTCTCATTCTTTAGATTCCTTTCAAATGTAAGCATTATAAGAAAGAGGAGATTCCAGCAAGTCAGCTTTTCTATTGTCCTCTAACACAAGGTTTTCTGAATATACAAGCTACAATTTACAACAAACTCCTCACACTGAAATCTGGGAAAAAAAAACATATTAGCAAAAGCAGAATATTCTGATATTTCTCAACAAGAGAAAAGCAATTTTGATAAAGAATTGGGATTTACACCCCAACGTATCTAACAGTAGCAAAATATATAGAATATACTCCAAGAAGAGATGTCCTGTAAACAGACACTAAAAGACAAACTTTTAAACTTATATAAGTAGAAAATAACAAAATAGCTAATTAACAACAGTATGATGAAGACAGTAATACTCTACCCTTAAGGGGACAGTCTGCAAAAGTAATGAACATATTTTGCCAAAAATGTGTGTCCTGTATCAGGTAAATAATTTAGCAGGTAAAGTTTTAGGTTTCCATAGTAAGAACTTAAGACATACTTCTCCTGATTTCACACGTTTTCAAGAAACCCAAAAAACACTCACATGTGTTTTTGAACTCACATGTGAATATGTGACACAGTTCACATATTTCTCACAATTAAAAGGAAAATAATTCAAGGCATCATTTGGAGATAATCTGGTTCTGAGCTGCTCATTTATATTGCAAGTCAGTCCATTACAAAATAAAGCATTTGACCAAGGAGTTCACTGCCAAAGTCCATCTTAAAGAGAACACCTGAGTTCAGACCACAAAACGAGACTGATAACACAAAAACCCCAAAAAACAAAACAAAACTGTCACAGAATCACTTTTATTCTACAATGATCTTCATATTCAAGGTTCCAGATCTTCACCCTCCCTCCTCAGATGAAAGCTCACTAGCAAGGAATGAGCAGCACATCACCTTATCTCAGGTTATACTGATTGTACCCCAGTGCACATGGAAGCCTCAGGCCTCACTCCTCAATTACAAAAAGCTGCTTTAAGGACTTTGAGGAACTACAAGTTTTCCCAACTCAGCTGATGGACTGCAAAACGGTTCTCTATTCTGTTCCACGAATTGCTGTGCTTCCAAGTCATGCCTAGTCTGCTTTGCAATCTTACAGCACAACTGAGCCTGCCACGAACACAAATCAGCTGGTCCTTTTCCACAAGGGACACATTCACAGTGGCCCTGCACTAAAGGGGACAGGACACACAAAGCTGCAACTGCAGAGAAACCATACAGGTTTATTAACCCATGCATGAAAACCTAATATTGAAGCCTCTGTTGTGAGTACTACACTAAGCTTCTTCTACAGAAAATAAAACTTGCAGAATGTTTTAAGAGAGAACAGAACCTTCCTAATACCAACATGATTATCCAAATACAGAAGAACAAAGCCTTAGAACTTCTCCACATCCATTAATAAATAATTCATTAATTCAAGTACATTTTTGTGGTATGATTAAAAATGTACTAAAGACACTGATGAGATAAATTGCAAAGATAGTTGTCAAATTAAGCAATAAACTACCTCAACGGCTTGCCCTTTAATTTATAAAGTGCAGTTCTTTTTAAAACAACAAAAAAATTAATATACCAACTTAAAACTTACAGCACTAGCCTGCCAAGTACCAAAAGAACTTCTTCACATTCTGTAGTCAAGTAAGGTCTTGCATTAGCAAAGCTTTGGATGGAGATTCGATACACTTCCAAAAAAGGCAAAATATGTTCCGATGCACCCCGACTGCCAGCATACTGGAGCAGTGTCTGAAACAAAAGAGTTATCATTAGAAGCTCTTATAAACAAATATCAAACACAAATATCAAATACATACAGTGGAATAATTCCGGAAGTGAGAAATTTGTACTCTGGAGAATTTAAAGTGGCAAGTTTTCACCTCAAGAGAAATTCTCCCTTTTATTGAAATGTGGTTTGGTTTACTTTATTATTTTGATACAGTTAGCAGAATTTCTACTGGGGAGAAAGCTAGATGCAATTGGCAGAAATCTGAGTTATTAAGTAGAAAATTCAGGCAGAAGTCCTACAGTTAGCTCCTTCTGTACCACTACCATGGAGACAGAACCACGTATGTAACACTGGAATCTTTATTACAAGCGAGAATGCAGAAAAAATAGGAAGAAACTCAAGATAAAAACCATTACTACAGGTGCAGTGTTTTAAAGATACATGCATTACCCACACAGCAAACACGAAGCGACCAGAAAGGGATACAAAACCCACAACAGATCATTATGCGGGCATTTTTCAAACACAAAATTACCCCAGATTTTACTCCTTGACCACAATCCCACATTACCTGGCCACAGTACTGAAGCAGCAATACCAAATCCAGCCAGTTTTAACAGAAGTCACATCAACACACAGACAACACTAGTACATCCCAAACTATTAATGCCAGCTGCAAAGAAAACATGACCAATAAAAGGGGCTGTGCTTTTTGGAATCTTTAGGGCCAAGACTGCAAGGGAAAAAAAAAGTTCACAGTGCTTCACGCCATCATTCAAAACAACTCAAACTGTCCTACAAGGATGGTGAGGTCGTATCAGTTTTACAGTTGGGACTGACACAACAAACTTATTTTAACGCTGTAAAAACCCCACATGATCTTATCAGATGCTGAATGGAAGGAGAACACTTGGAACAAACCCCTGCTAAAACTAAATGCAGTCATAATAACGACCAAAAACTCCTAAGAAAAAAACTTACCCTCCAGCACAGCAAGAAATAAGTGGCCAGGATCCAGTGTTATGCCATTGATATAACTAATAACCATACTAGACTAGTCCTAGCCTAAAAACAATGCAGACTAGCAGAATCATGTGTTATACTTAAGGAAAAAACCATTCTATTAAAAATACCATCTAAGAACCCGTAATCTGCTGTTTTGTGGACTGCTCTCCAACAATTCATTAACAGAAATTCTGGGTGAATGGAAGTTACAAACTTTCCCCAAACCCCACATAATATTAATACAGACATAAGTGTGGGGCAGGAAATTGGAAGTTTGCAGAAATCATCCTTAAGCGCAGCACAAAGATCATTAGCTGTAGTAATATCAGTCTTCAGGCTTATTTAACAGATTAATGAAGGATTTAGTAATACAACTCAAGTTATAGATTGCTTTGCAGCATTAAATCACATTCAAAGACTGTCAAGCTGCAATCCCCAGGGTCAGCTGATGACTTATCATAAACCAGCAGTTTAGTAAAGCCAGCAGTAACACTACCATTAGTGACTACAGAAACAGACCAAACACACCAACCCCTGCACTTTTCTGAAAATATGTCCATTAGAACCAATCTATTTTAAAAGCTAAATTTAGTACTCAATTATTTTGACAGACAATTTGATCATAAACTACCTGGTCTATGTAAACCATAAACCACAGCAGAATACTTTCTAAGATTAAATAAATTTTCTAGTAAACACTGCACCCTTGCTCAAGTGCAAGCTGAGCACTGGGATCAAAGCCTTAAAGCTAACATCAGGAATTCACTGAGTAACTATTTATGAGAAACTTCTTGTCAAATACACAAACAATGGTTTCAGTGCAAAAAACACATTCAAGGCGACAGACTGATTAATAGCTTAGACTTCAAGGATCTGCAGTTTTCAACAGTATGATGTTATTAGTGTTAACATACTGACAAATAAGGCAAATGTGGTAACTTTTTTAATAAAAGTTCTTGTGCTATTTCACAAGTAATAGTTGCTGAGTTGTCCATTATGGATTTCTCCTGATGGTCTACAGAAAAGCTATTATGGAAAAATTATTAACCTGACAGAATTAGATCATCTACAAGTTCAAGGGGTTCTCAGGTAACAATTTAGAAGCAATTGCTACCTCGCAGTGTAATTACCTGAGCAGAGTATTCGTGCGTTAAAGCCTTGTTAATACACACCCACCTACACCTCATCCCAGCCTGCTGTGATGGCAGTGACACATCTGATGGTACAAGAGGTTACAACACATCTGAGGGGCAAGAGAAACGCAGAGTTACACCTGATGTGCAACATGCACACACACCAGCCTGGGCCCTCACGCTGCACAGACTGTCATGTTCTGCAATGACACAACACCTGCCAGCCGCACTTGCTCAGAAGCACCATTTTTTTTTTCTCAGACCCAATTCAAAGATGAAGATCTCCAAGTTTCCTGACTTGTTGTTACAGCTTTGAGATTCTCGAAGAAAAATACTTCCTTGTCTTTTTAACCATATCTGATTGCACTCAACAAGTCATCTTCAAAGATTTCAGAAAGCCAACCGCTGCTGGGCACTGGCAGAGGGGGTGCTTTGACAACCTACAACCCCCCCTTCACTGACAACTGTTCTTCCCATTTATGACAGCCTCAAACACTCCCCTTAGCTGTTCTATCTGGCTGGGTGGGTACATACTGCTCTGCACAAAAAACGTGTTTTTCCCAAGGTGAATGTGCAAAGTATTCATACCAATACAATACAAAGTTGCAGAGTCAACCTATTATTTAGGCTTCAACAGCTTCTGTGTTTTGTTATCCTGGACAACAGTACTATTTCCCCGCTTGAAAATAGGGATCTTCAAGGAAATTGTGACATCCAGTATCACTCCTCACAAGAGCTACTGGAAAGCTGCACACAGCAGCACAAGTTTTACAAGTAGTAAAACAGCATTCAGACAACTCAAAGCATAGGAAATTCACTCATTTGGTTCATAGTTTGCCTGACAGCCATGGTAATTTCCACAGCAAAACAGAGCACCTTCCAGGCCCCTGCCTCAGCTGTACTCACAGGATGGCAAACACAAAACGTTTCAGCTCTCCTTGTGTCTACTACTTCCCAAAATCAACTTTAAACCCAGATAAATTCAGCCTCTTTCTAGCCACATTCTGCTGTAGCTTAATAACTTTATGACATAGGAACAGTGGTGCCTTCCAAGTAATCAATACAAAATGGAGCTCCCTAAATTTCACTTATGGGCAGACCTTAACTTGTTGAAGTTATCACAGAAGTCCTCTGTCAGGAGAAATCCAGAGATAAACTACAGCCCAACCACAGTGGTCTGGCAGCTCAACAATATCACAAACTCATCCTTCATTGAGGCTGCTGCAGTTCCACGTCCCTCATTGCACCTCCTGGAGTAGGGGCACGACAATCCAAAAAGTCCCAAACTGATGGCAACTCAAAACCAAACTTCTCCATTTTTATCTGTGCTACCACAGTATTTTAAAACCAGACTACAACAATAGCACAAGGACCTAGAGGGCTACATTATCTGTGGGACATGGTTTGGTGGGATTGTTCGTTTGGGTTTTTTTTTGGTTGTTTGCTCTTTTTTAGGTCTGTCTTTCACCACACTCCACTGATCAAGTATCTCTAAAGCTTCTTCTGTACCAAACTAATCTGAGAAACTGGACGTGTAGACACACATGGATCATGTTGACAACCACTATTAAGTGTCAGCTGAATATTTGTGTCAATATTCTGACAGCAGGTACACCGCTGGAAACCATTTTCCTGTGTAATTTACACTGTGCAGCAGCTCCGTGTCAACGCAAGGTCACAGATCTCCACCACACACCAAACACAGCAGTGGGCAGTGCACCCTGCAGTTTGGGAGGAAAGAGTTTTGAAACCCAGTAAATATTCTCTTGTTCCAGTAAGTGATGAGTAGAACACTCTCCCAGAAGGGTCTGGCAAAGCTCACACAACCTGTGGATGCCAAATGGAAGACTGTGGAGGGCAACACCACTTACACATAATCTGTGACACACCAGCAAGCTTTTTTCTCTCGTTTTACCATTGACATACCACAGCTTTATCAGCTGAGGTGTTGTAAACTAGCTTAGCAAACAGATTTTTTTTATTTCTTCCTTTAAAACCCACAATCTCTTCAGACTCAACAGGGACAACTCTCCAAGCCAGCATTGTAACAACAATTTTTCAACCTTAGAGCTCAAAGTAAACGATGCTGTGAGGGCAGCAAACACTAATTAACCACTGGAAGAGTTTACTTAAGTACTAGTTATCTCCATCACTGTGGCTTTAATTAAGATCAGCTTTTCTTTGGAACTTCGAGCCTCGATTCAGAAATTGGTGATTTTCCTCCGGGTTGCACTAAGTATTCAAGACGAGATAACCAAACCACCGCCCACTTAAGGGCACTGCGGGCCCTCACAGGCCAGCAAGCACTCCTTGCACCCCACGGCAAACCTCAAACAAGGCGAACACGCAGATGTGATCCCGAGACAAGTGAAACACAGGCAACCGGAGGTCTCGGAACCGAGCCAAGACTGCACCGAGACAATGCGGTGGGGCCCGCCTGTCCCGCAGACCCCCCCGGGGGCCGCAGGGTGTCCCGGCCCAAAGGCGAGCGGTGCCCTCGGCCCCGGGCTGGCGGCGCGGAGCCCCCGGGGCAGCTCGGCAGGGCACGCACGCCCCGCTCGGCAGCCGGGCACGGCGCCCCGAGCCCCGCGCACCGGCAGCCCGGGGAGAGCGCCCGCCCGGCGCGGCGGCCCCGCGCCCGCCCCGGCCGCGTCCCCGCTGCCCGCACCGGCCCGCCGCCCGCGCCGCGGCCCGCCCCGCCCGCCTCCTACCTGGCAGAAGCCCCGGCAGTAGGCTCGGGAGGAGGCCTCCGACACCTCCTGCTCGCGCAGCTCCGCCTGCAGCTGCCAGAGGCGAGCGCGGAGCGCCGACACCACCCGCGGCAGCTCCGGCCGCGCCGCCGCCTCGGCCTCCGCGTCCGCCATCTGCGCCCAGCCCCACTGCGCGTAGGCACCGCTCACGTGACCCGCCGCTGACCTCATCGGCCAGGGACGGCGTCACGTGACGCGCGCACGTGACGCGCCGCTGTGCCCGCGCGGGCCGCGGGGCGGGGCAGGGGGGCGGGCGCGCCCCCGCGAGCCGCCTCACGTGACAAGGGGGCGGGGCCGGCGGGAGCTGTAGCCCCGCCCCCGGGCCGTGAGGGCTCCGGCGCTCCGCGTGAGCGGTGGCGGCGCGGCTCGGGAGTTGCAGCTCCCTCTGCGATAAAGGTGACTGACTGCACGGCTGAGGGACTTGAAAGGTGATAATGGACGCCGGCCGGAGACAGCTTTTTAACTTAGATTGCTGTTATTTTAATCTCCCGTTTAATAACACGTTGTTGAAAGCAGAACGTTCATGTCCCTAGCGTAGCCCTGGAGAGGATGTTGCCCAGACGCGGAAAGGGGAGGATGGTAAATAGCTTTTAGCAGGAATTTGCGGTGTGTTTGGTGATTTGAGGTGCTGGGCCCATGGATCGTCTCTGTCCTTATCTCAGCTCGTGAACTCTGCATTTTCTACCCACTTTCCATTGGTGGAGGGGAGTGACAGGCAGGCTTTGGTGGGAGCCTGGCATCCAGCTGGGTCATTCCACTGCAGGCAGGGAAGGCAAGGCAAGGCAAGAGAGTGGTAAGCAAAGTCAAGACAGTTCAAGGGAGGGGTAGGCAAGGCGTGGCAAATAAATGGTTGGCATGACATGGAAAGGAAGGCATAGGCATGGCTTGGCAATGGAGTTCCAGGCAAGGCAGGCAAGGGAGCAGTGGGCAAGTCAAGGCAAGGAAATGCACGTGGGCAAGGCAAGTAAAGAGAAGGGAGGAGAAGGAAAGGCCTGGCTAGGGAGGGATAGGAAAGGCAAGGCAATACAAATGCAAAGTAATACAATTTCCCTTTATTTTCGCCAATTTCCTTGAATCTCTCCTTCTTGCTTTGCCTTGTATACACCTGCCTTGGCTCAGGTTACATAGGCAGAGAAAGTTATGATTGAGGTTATATTGGTATCTGATAACTCAGACTTTATGAGGATCATGTAACTTGACCCAAGCTAGAGAGGTATCACCGGTCTCTCTTCCCTCGCCGTGCATTTCTTGCCCTGAAAAACGTCATCACCCTCTTTCCCCTTGCACTTCCCACCCCTTCTCCCTCATGTTTCCTATTCTTTTCCCCTCACACCTCCCACCATTCACGCCCTTAAATTAAGGCCTTAATGTAGTGTCAGAGGAGGATTTTTTTTTGATTACTTCATCCTTAAAATGAGAGAACAGGAGTCTTTCTCCCCTTGAATCCCCGCGTTCCTTCGCAGAGCCGTGACCAGTGGGGGCCCTGGGTGTGGCCGCAGCGCCACCTGCTGGAGCTGCCCGGCGGCGGGGGGAGCGGCCACGCGGTGGCGCTGTGCACCCGGCAGGGATGGCGCTGTCCCTCGGCTCGACGCCTTCTGGTGATGCCGTGAGTTTTTCGCTTTTTTATCTTTTTCAGCTCCTGTGCTGCGTTAGTGTATAGCTCTGAACTCCACACGGGGTGTTAGTAAGCTCTCTTCGCGTTTTGGTTAGATAAAGCGGTTCTTCCAGGCCTGAGATGGAAGGACACCCTCTGCCTCCGGCCCCGAAATGTATAAACAGAAGTGAATTGGGGGAAGGAGAGCAAACCGGGGGAATATGACTTCATTACCTGAAGCTGTAATTGGAGAATTGACCCCTGATATGCAAATAGACCAATCTTATATCTGTCTGAAAAACTCATGACCGCTGTCCATCTTGGGTGTAGCCTCTGGAAGGCTTTTGACTGCCCAAGGTGTATCTGTTGAAGGCCTTTAATAAATCCCCACTTTATTCTCTTAATCTTGTCCAGCCTCTGTTCTAGGGAGCCACTCCAAGGCATCATTGGAGCTACTTATAAACAGAGGCAAGACAAAATCAAGGAAATAAAAATCAGTTCTATTTGTTGAAGGGCCTTCAGGTACATTCAGGGTAGATGAAGCCCCCTCAGGGGCTATACCCAAAATGGACCCCAGGTCATGGGTTTTCACACTTTTATAAGTTTGGCCCATTTGCAGGTTGGGGCTTAATATTCCAATTACAGCCTCAAATAATGAGGTCATTTAACCCAAGTTTGCTGCCCCCCAACTCACTTCTGTTTCCATATCTCAGGGCCTGAGGCAGTGAGGTGTCCTTGATTGCCAGGCCTGGAGAGGAATTGTGGTGTCTGACCAAAATAGGGAAGCAGCAGCTCACACTGTGTGTGGACTTTAGAGTTACACACTACAGAATTGCAGGATTACAAATCTATGGAAAATATAAAAGCTAAAATCCTAAAGCATCAGGATGTCCAAACATGAAGATACAAAGTTGAAAACATCCTTCACTCTCTCTGAGAAAATGTATCAGAACAGAAAGATTTCACTGACCTTCCCTTCCATCTGCAAACTTGAATTCCCACCAGAATCAAGCATTTCCTTGTAGCTTGTAAACTGTGCACAACCATGGTGGCAATGTACTTTTGTTCTCCACTGTATCATGAAATATGAGTCTTGCAGAGTCTGAAATGTCCATCTATTTCTTGCACAGAAAAATATGTCAGGATAGAAGCAGTCTGGCAAACTGCTCATGTTGAAACACAGTGGTGCCATGCACTTTCTTTCTCAGCTCTTCGTAGCAGCACATTTTGTCATACGGAGAGTTTCATTAAAGATACTGAATTGTCTTTGTTTCTTCATCTCCGGTTTCTGCAACATGTTCTTGTAAGTCTGTAAATTTTGCATTCCTGGTGTCCCATTCTGATGTGCTTAGGCCTGAGCAGCAGGACTCAGCCAGAGGTGAGTTACAAGATGGACCCTGGTCATTATGGAACTAACACAATCAGTGTTATTTAGCTAAAAGTAGATGACCAAGACACTTATGCCAGCTGTTTAACACCAAACCCACTGCTTTAGAATCTTTCACAAAACCTTGTGTAGTTATCTGCAAGAAATGTATCATTTTATGAAATTTTCCCAACTGACATGAATAGAGGCTTGTTTGTAAGGTATTTTAGGGGAAACCCTCCCAGCCAAGGCCTGAGCTCTGGCCAAGCCCTAGTCCCTGCTGGTTGGGAAGTGTTCCATCAGATCCACAAGTTTCTGTGCCAAAATTGTAACCAACTCACTTTGACTTGTTGGTTTGGGCCTGTAAAAGCTGGACTCAGTTTTGGGGTGAATTCGGAGACCTCCCCTATGGGTGGACACACTGTGTAGGATTTTCCCAATTGCTGGGAAGGATTCTCCAGATCCTTGCTGTGAAATGAAGCTCCCCAGCAACTGCAGACTCTGGAGGATGGTGAAGTGTTTAGGCAATAGATGATGTATCTTTCTCAATCACTTGTCTCTAGTAGTGATGATTAAGTGCATTACCTTGCTTATTTTTGCTTGTTGCTAAAGCCAAGTGTGTAGTTTCATTGAATGTATCATTTTACTTCTGTGTTGCCTTAACAGTCATAGTAAAATAAGGCCATCCTTTCCCTGTGTCCTTTAAATCTGTCAATTGGCAGAACAAGTTCTCAGCATCATTTCTCTGCCTCAGGCTCTGTTCATTGAAGGATACCAAGGTTAGTTTACCAAAACTTGAAATTTCAGTAATTGTCCCAAACTGTTCTTACAAAGCAGTCTGTGAAAAAGCTTTACTACATGCTGGCTACAGTGGAAAATTACACTGCTTATTATTAATTAAAATAATTGAAAGTTAATTAGCCTGATTAAGTAGAAAAAATGAGTTAGGAAAGTTCCATCATTTCTGTCTCCAGGAGGAATTTTGTTGGGTGCTGGTAGAGTGTTGGAGATGCTGGGAGGAACTTCAGTGGTGTTGAAGTAGATTTAGAAGGAACTGGGAAGGATTGATTTTGGGGAATCAATTGGCCTTTCAGTGGTGCTGGGTGAGGTTTGAGAGTGCTAAAGAGGAGCTGGAGCTGGCTAAAATGCTTTGAGGTGATGTTGGGAAGGTTTGAAGGTGGACTGGGGGAGCTGGGATGGTTTGGGCTATGAAGGAACTTGGGGGGTGCAGTGAGGGGTTTGAAGGTCCTAAGGGATGCTCCCCTGACATTCCTCTAGAGCACCCCTAGGGCTGGGGAGGGGAAAATCAGCATTTGGGGGCACCTCTGGGAGTCACCCCAACTGGCTCAGGGTTATCACCCTCTTATCACCCTTTCTCCCTCAGGTTTCCTGTTCTTTTCCCCTCACGTTCCTGCCATTTACGTCCTTATTTTAAGGCCTTAAAATAGCGTCAAAGGAGGATTTTTTGATGACTTAATCATTAAAATAAGAGAAAAGGAGGCTTTCTCAATTTGAGGCCCTTTGTTCCTGGCCCCCCTCCTTTTTCTGGAGTCACTGGAATGCACTGGAGAGGGACTGGGATGCACTGGGAGAGACTGAGGAGAGACTGAGAACACTGGGAAAAAACAGACTCAGACTTCAAGAAAGTTTTTATTAAATTCCAGAATTCCCTCAGTTTTTTGGGTTTCCCCTCCAATTTGGCATGCTCCACCCCAACTCCCCCAATTTAGAGGGGACGCCCCTCAATTAGCAGCCCCCATAAATGAGGCTGGGGGGGAGGACTTTATGGGGGGGAAAAAGGGGAGCTGGACCCCCTCCATGCTCCTCCCCCCACCAAACCAATGTGGTTCAGACTCATTTCACAGAAATTTGGGGGCAATTTCATTGAAATCAGGAAAAATTAACATGGCGGGGGGGGAAATCCCCCAATATGGGGGTGTCCCCCCATCTGGTACCAGGGACCCCGCCCCTCTGACGTCACTCGGCGGTGTGGGGGGGGCGATGGGACCCCCGGCGGCTCCTCAGGAGGAGGCGGAGCTGTGGGGGACGGAGAGTTCAGGGTGGTCCCCAAAACACGGGGGTTTACCCCAGATTGTCACCCAAAGGGGACGGGACCCCACGGTTTTGGGGGGGTGGGTTGTGAAAATGCGGGGGTAAAGCAGCAGGGTTTGGGGCATAGCAGCAGGGATCTGAGGCAAACCAGCGGGATTTGGGCGTTCCAGGGGCAATCCTGGGCATTTCCCCCCATCAGCAGGAAGTTTTAGGGTGCTGGGGATGGTGCTGGGTGTGAGGGTGATCTGGGGGTCTCACCTGGTCTCCGGGGGCCCCAGGGGGCAGCAGGCTCTGGGGCAGGTCGTGCTCCAGGTTGCGGGCGCTGGGGTCGGCCCCCCAGGCCAGGAGCAGCCTCACGAGGGGCTCCTGGCTGGGGGTCCCGGGTAGTGCTGCTGCCATGTGCAGGGGGGTGTTCCCGTGGGCCTGCGGGACGTCAGGGGGCTCAGGGTACCCAGAGATCACCCTTCAGCCCCCCCAGAGGTACCTCAGAGACCCCACAGACTCCCCAAAGCCCCCAGCGCCCTCTTGATCCCTCTGAACCTCCCAGAGCCCCTTCACACCCCGCAAGCCACTAGAGAGACCCCAAAGAGCTCCACAGACCCCTCCAATCAGCCCACAGAGCCCCACCAAGGTCCCCCAACCCCAAGTGCCCCACAAAGCCCTAGGGGGAACCCAGGGCCCCCCACAGAACCCCTCAGAGCTCCCCCCAGCCCCACAAGTCCCTCAAACCTTCATGTTGACAAGGCGGGGGGCCATGCCAGGCTGGCGCAGCAGCAGGTGGGCCAGGGCAAGGTTGCCTCCCCTCACGGCCAGGTGCAGCGCTGTCAGGCTGCTTTTGGTGTCCTGGGGGTAAGACAGGGGTGAGGGGGAGGTCTCACCTTTGGGTGACATCCCTCACAGGAGGTCTCAACCCCTACAACCTCCTCAACCTCCCCAAAGAGACCCCAAGAGATCCCAGTGCCTGGGAGCACAGGTGTGTCCAGCCCATGGGGACCCTGAAAGGAGACACAGGGGTCTTTGGGGGGCACACGGGTGTTGTGGGGTCTCACACCCCTCCCCAACCCTGCCAAGGTACCCCAATGGACTGCAATGGCCAGGAGCTGAGGTCTGCCCAGCACGCAGGGACCTTGGGGTGGGACTTTGAGGGGCGCAGAGGTCTGTGCAGGAAACCCAGGGGATCTGAGGGACACCTGGAGAGTCGTGGGGTACCTGGGGGTCTCTGGGGGGTCTGTACCTGGCTGCTGCTGTCCGCCCCCATCTGCAGTAGCAGCTCAACACAGCGGAACCGGTCCTGGGGGGTGGGGGACCCCCGTGCAGAGCCCCCCGCGGGGGAGTGCCCTCCCTGCAGCGAGGTGTTGTGGGCCAGGACAGCGCAGTGCAGAGGGGTCTGGCCTGGGGGGGAACAAAGAGGGGTCAGGAAGGGCCTCCCCCCCAAACAAGCCCCCCTGGAATTGGGAACCCTCCTAGGGACCCCCTAAAAGTACAGACGCACCCCCTGGGACCCTCCCACCATCAACCAGAACCCCCAAATTAGAGGTCTCCCATCCCCTCAAAAAGTGATGCATCCACCAGGAATCCCACCAAGAACTACCAAAAAATGGGGATCCCCAGGGTCCCCTTCAAACCAGGGACATCCAAGCCCCTTCTGTTTTGAGTACCCCTCAAGTGGGACTCTCCCAAGACACCCTGAAATAGAGGACTCATCAGATACCCCAAATCAGGGACCCCTGAGTCCCCCTCCAACTGGGGACCCATCAACTGAACTCTCCCCAGTCCCACCCAAACAAGGGGATTCCCAAGAATCACCCCCACCCCAAAACCAGGGACCCACCCCAAGCCCCTCCACCACCCTTGCCCCCCCAGATTTGCTGACCCTCAAAATTTCGGGCCTCCACGTTGACAGGAACCCCTGAGGACATCATGGCCTGGGAAGGCGAGGGGAAAGATTTGGGGTCCCCCTGGATACCAGGGACCCCCAGAGGCCAGTTCCCTGGTCTCCCAGGACAACTGTGTCCCTTCTGGACCCATTTTGGGGTCCCCTTTGGGAGGGTCCCCACGGCTGCCCAGTCCTGATGGGGGTTGGGGTCTCACCTGGAGGATTTCGGGGTGCCCATAGGAGGCAGCCAGGTGCAGGGCTGTGCGGCCCCCGTGGTCAGCAGCGTCAGGATTGGCCCCCAGGACAAGCAGGTCCCGAACAATCTCCGGGGCTGCAGCTGCTGCTGCCACCAGCAGTGGAGTCTGGGGGGATAAAATGGGGGGGTCAGGGGGACTTGAGTGACTCCTGAGGGGAGTTAGATGTCTAGGGGATAAAAGGGGTCTAGGGGCTCTTGCAGGGCAAAAGGGAAGATGGGGTGCTTGGGGGGCACCAAGCTTCCCCAGACTTTCAAGTTATCACCCTGGTATTCTGTTACTGCTCTGCTCCCCCTTATCATCCTCTCATTAATTATTTGTTATTAATTGCCCCTTCATTAGTCCTTTATTGGCCTCTAATTACACCATCACTTATCACCCGTTATTACCCCCCAGTATTAATTACCCTTTTATCCTCCATCACTTCTCCTGTTATTAGGCTGCAGCAGAATCCTGTGATGAATTATCCCAGAATTAACTACCCCACACCCATTATTAATTACCCCCATAACCTCTTGATCCGTTTTTGTCTTTTTACCCCCATCACCCCCTTATTGCCCCAATAAGACCCATTTATTACCCCTATAACCCCTTTTTCACTCCCAATGCCCTCAACTTCCCCAGGTGTTGCACTTTTAGTTTCCCCTCCCCTGCCCCCCCCGAATTTGCCTAGGTGCTCCTGCACCTTGATCTCCTCCAGATGCCCCCCCACACCCCCAGGTGCGTCCCCCCCTCACCTTGCCCAGGTGCTCCCGCACCTCAAGTCCCCCCAGGTCCCGCAGAGCCTCGGCTGCAGCCCGGGCCAGCGCCCACAGCCCCCCGGCACAGAGCACGTGCAGCAGCCTGGGGGTGAAGGGTGGGTTAGAAGGGACTCCCTTGCCCCTCCACCTGCCCCCCCACCTTCCACCCAGAACCCAGACCCCCCCAAAAAAAGACTTGTCACCCCACAGCCCCTCCCAGTGCCTCACAACTGCTCCCGGGGGCTTCCCAGCACTGCCCTTACCGCACTGATTCCCCCATTGCCTCCCAGTTGGCCTCCCACTGACCTCCGCATTGACTCTCCTATTTGCCCCACACTGATCTGGCCCGCACTGACCCCACTCCATCCCACTGCCCCCCCCACTGAACACCCTATTCCCTCCCACTGCACCCCTATGGCCCCACTGACTGTCCTTCACACCACTGACCCCCTAAATTACCCCCCACTGATGCCCCCCGTTTGCTCCAATTTAGCCCATTGACCCCTCATGGACCCCTTGACCCCCACGCCCCCTTATGACCCCTGTCCCCCCCCGTGCCCTCCCATGGCCCCCCCTGCTCACGTGTCCCCTTCCTCGTCCTGCCGCAGCAGCTCCCGGGGGTCTCGGCCCCCCAGTGCAGCGCGGGCAGCTGCCAGTTCCTGGGCTTCAGGATACGGGGCTGGGGTCTCCCTTCCCAGCAGGGGGGGTGCAAATTCTCCCCACGGCGCTGGGGGTTGGGGCCAGGCAGGGCCGGGGATGGCAGCAGCCTTGGGGGGCAGCAGTCCCAGTTACCCCCGACAGCTCCAAGTGCCCCCCAAATCCTGCCCCGGTGATCCCCCCCATTTTCCTCCCCTTGCCCCCCCAGCTGCCACCCCATTGCCCCCATCTACATCATCTCTCCCCACTGCTGCCCCAATTGCTTCCTTCTTTCCCTCCCATTGCCTCCCTTAACCATCCCATCGCCCCCATTTAACTCCACATTGCCCCACCATTCCCCTCCCAGGTGTTTGTCCCCACTTCTCCCCCCATTTCCCCTATTCCCTCCCTTTGCCTCCCATTCCCCCCCACTGACCCCCATTCACCACACTGCCCCCCCCTTTAACCTCCCAGTTTCACGCCCCATTTCTCCCCCATCCCCTCCAAACCGCTCACCTGAAACCCCCTCGGACCGGAGGCCCTTCCCCCCTGGGCCCCCCCCGGGCTGCCATGGGGTGCCACTTGTGGGACCGCACAGAGGTTGGGCGTCACTGCGGGGGCACCGGGCCAGGGAGCACCTGAGGGAAGAGCTGGTGATGGGGGGGACGTGGGGAGGGACTTGGGGGGAGAGTGGGAAGGTTTGGACATGGAGGGGAATTGAGGGACACAGGGAGGATTGGGGGGACGTAGGGGTGGGAGGGGCATGGAGAGGATTTATGGGGCACAGGGCGTGTGGGGAGGATCACTCACCATCCGAGGGGCGCGGGGAGGGCAAAGCCAAAACCTGGGGGGCAGAGGGGAGAGCGAGGGGTCAGCCACGGGAGAGGGGATGCCCCGGGGGACGGTGTCACTGGGACAGGGGCTCACCCACCGGGGATCTCGCCCCTTCCCTGCTCTTCTGCTGCCGGAGCTCCTTCAGCAGCTGCTTCACCGTCTGCGGCGGAGCGGCGCGGGGGGGACCTGGGGGTGTGCAAGGGGGGTTCGGGGGTCACCGGGCTGCCGGGGAACCCTGAGAACTCCCAGAACCCCGCCAAAGGCCCAGATCCGCGTGTCTCATCCAGACCCTCGGGGCTCCCCCTGAACTCCTGAGACCTCTCAAACCGCCGTGTCACAGTCAGGACCCCCGGGACCCCCAAACCCCTGGGCCCTCCCCCAGCGAGGCAGGAATCCCCCCGTCGTGACGTCACGGGGATTCCCACACGTCATCACCCGCCCCCGCTGGCACCGCCCTCCTCCCCGGGGAACCCCCTCCTCCCCCGCGGGGAGAATCCAGTGGGGAGGCCTCGGGAATTCCCCCGCTCCATGAAGGCCAGCGTACCCCCTCCTCCCCACCAGGGTCCGAAAGGGTCAGCAGACCCTTCTTGGCTCTCTTAAAGGGCCAGTGTCTCCTAAAAGCCGTTCTTAAAGGGCCAGTGTCTCCTAGAAGGGAGTCTTAAAAGGCCAGCGCTCCCTCCCAGGTGTTTTAAAGGGCCAGCACTCTGTCCAAGAGCTCTTAAAAGGCCAGCGTCCCCTAAATGCGGGTCTTAAAGGGCCCGCGACACCCTCCCTCCTCATCCCCCGTACCTCTCTGGGACCGCATCCCGCGGGAGCCGGGGGCAAATGGGGCCGGGGCGGGCGCGGGGACGGTTTTGGGGGGACTCGGGCGAGGAAGCCCCGCCCCGGAGGGAAACGCCGCCAAAACGCCAACGCTGTCGCTGTTGCGACGGGTGACAAGGGGCGGGGGGCGGAGCTGCGGAGGGGCCCATGGGACCCATAGGATGGTGAGGGTGGTGGGGACACCCGGGGGCCGGGTCCTCTGAGGGGGTGTGGGGAAAGGTCACGGGGATGTTCCTGGGTTGTTCTCTTGTGGCGTCATCCGCACCGATTTGGGGCGACAATCCGGGGTCCCGCCCACCCCCCATCATTTTGTGTGTGTCATTGCCCCATTTGGGGGGCTCTCTTCCCCATTCTAGGTGGGGACTCTGTCTCCCCAACCCCAGAAGATCAGGAGACCCACGAAGACCATGAAGCCTGTGGAGACCCCAGGGCTGGTGTCTTTACTGGGGGAGGGATGATACAGCAGGCTGATAATTGCAGGTAGGGACCTGCAATTTGCAGGGTGTCACTGTTCCCCTCCATACCCCCCCAAGGGTGGGTCTTACCCGTTTGGGGGGGATCTCTGCCCCATTTGAGGGAGATTTCTGACCCACTTGGGGGGGCCCATTTAGGATGGGGGGGCTCAGCCTGATTTTGGTGGGAGTCTTTAACACATGGGACCCCCAGCTCCAGGAAACCATGAGACCCACCGAGACCATGAAGACGCCTGAGGCCACCAAGGCTGGTGGCTTTATTTTGGGGGATGACATACAGCAGGGGGATTCCCTCCAGGATCCTGATTGGGGAGGTGTCACAAGTGTATTTTCTACTGCACAGCTGCTGAACCTCGACTGGTCCTGAAGCCTTTTTCAGGCAGCTCCACCTCTCTAAATGCCAGAACATACCTGCCCAAAGGGCTGAAGCAGCCCAGGAGCTGCCAGCAGCTGAAGGAACAGCAGAGCAGCCTGAGGAGAGGCTCTGGTTTATACCCCAGCCTCAGTGGCTGCACCTTTGCTGCCCCAGCCCGTCCCTTCCTGCAGTCTGTCTTAATCCTTGGCTCAGCCACTGTCACACCTCATGAGCACAACCTGGATGCTGCAGCTCGCAGGTGAAGCCCATCCCCCTTCCCCTGACCCCAACCACAGACACCGGCCCTCACCCCAGCACATTGATACAGAACAGGCAGGGAAGAAGACAGAAAAAACAGAGAGGAAGCCTAATAAAGTAGACATGGAAAGAAACTTGAAAATATAAAGGGGAGCAAGGTCAGGAGAGAACTAAAAACAGGCACAGAAAGCTACAGTGCCAGTGTGTATGTGTAAATAAAATTTTAAAGCCAAGGGATTAAGAGAGGAAAATAGACAGCAAGCTAGATAAAAATATACAGAAAATACAATATTTTAAAGTTAAGGAACTAAGAGAGGAATGAACTAAAAAATGTCAACAGTGAACTAAGATAAAGACAGACAGAAACTGTAAAAAACCCTTAAACTTTCTGATACAGGCCAGGGCATCTTCAGAAACTTTACTTGTGAAAGTGAAAACATAAATGTGCACCTCCTGATTTGCATGTGTATCTTAGCAAACAAAAGTGAATCTATAAGGCAGCACAGAAAATACACTAATGTGAAGAATATGTGCTTCAGCTTTATATGATAATCTCTGGCCTGCCTTCAAACACTACTGCTGAATTTGGCGATCCTAAACACAACATTGACTAGTACAGTTGTCCAAATTTCTCCTTGTTGTAGTTTATAATTTGTGGTCCTCCTTCACTACTGAAAAAAAACAACTATGGAAGTGAGTATGTTACCCCAAAAATGTATAGGACACATTGCTGATGTTTGTGCCTCTATTTATCTCGCTGTCCATTGTGGGTCAGACAGATAACAGTAGGAAATAAAAATCAATTGTGCACATAAAGTGCACATTATTGATGTATAGAAATGAAAAGGCCTTGATCTTCAGAGAGTATTTCCATGATTGGAGGATTACTGTGACGTTTGACCCTAAGCAAAGAAAAATCAATACAGTCATAAAAATTTAGAGAATGTTTTGCAGTGGATAAAAAGCCAGTGAGGTAGCTTCTAGACCTGGAAGAAAAATGAATAGTCTCTCCATATATCCCTAAATTACTAAATTCTGAGTGTTGTTATGAACAATTTGTGTAAATAGTCAGAGTTGCAAGCTCTGAACTAGGGTAAAACACAGCATCAATACTGTAAAATTATTGTTGGCACTTGAATTTATTTTCCCTCGTCATTTAACTCTAGAACCATTTTAAATGAGATAATGCATCCTGGAACAGTGTGTGGATCGTTACGTGTTTGTTTTAATATTTAGGTTTTACAGAGCACGTAAATCACCAGCCATTGTAGTTCAGTCTCACCAAACACTTCAGGTTTTCAAACAAAACTTCAGCGTTTCTGCACGAGCTGGCAGGGGGACTGTGGACCACTTCAGCAGACTTAGAGGGTTTTTTATCAATAACAGAAAAATATTTAGAGACCTACTTTAGGTACTCAAAAGAAGATACATGTTCAGAATGCTGCTTTAAGTATTTCATGGAAATGGCTGGCTGGAGACTGCTAGCTTGCCAAAATGATTGAGGACTTTCAGGCAAGCTGTCAAGTGTGAAATGGGACATGACCTATTGACTGATCTTCAGTACCAAAATTAAAAGATAATGATTAGCTTTGTAGAGTTCTCAGCAGAGGAAGTTTATTCATCCTTTATGGGACATTTGAATCAGCACTACGCTTTTGCAGAGTGCTGATAAGGATCACCTAAAAGAATATCATAGTGCTAGATATGCTTCTTAACTCATTTTGGTCCTAGCAGTGGACTTGCACATTAATACCAGGCATGCCTAATGAGGCTGTGCCCTTGGCCACTGCACTACTAATGCCACCTCCAGAATTATAATGATTTGCTCCCAAAAAGAAGTACTGAATTATATGGATGGGGAAAATAAGAGTAAAACCATTGACTAGTTCAGGAGTCTTTTAAAGATGTCAGTATGACAAGTAATGTGGCCTCAGGAGAGGAAATGAGAAGTGCAGAATCACAAAATAAAAGAGATGCTGTCTGTGAAGAGGGAGTGAGTTTGGAGGGGCCAAAAGTCCAGCCATTGATTTTTTTCCCATCAGGAGTGTGGTGCTAAGCTGTGGCAGGAGAACAGATTGTCTGCAGGAATTTACCGTGATAGTGTTTGGGAAGATTTACCTTCTTTTGCACAGGCAAGCTGAATTTTTGCTACTACTGAGATACGTAAAACGAAACTTAGTCTGAAAGTTCTGTTTAATTCTGTTTTCCTGAGGCTGTGACTGTTCTTAAAACTTAGAAGGTGCTATAGAGACAAAAGAACTTAAAGCTGCAGCTTTTTTATATCTGGCTTTTTAAAATGAGAATCTTTAACTGTTCACAGTTAAATTTGCTTGGAGCAGTAGTAGACTGAACAATAGATCGATTTTCTCTCCCTTCAGCCCCAGTAAATATAAATTCCCTGTGCAAAGCTCACGCTCTATCACTTGCTCCTGTAGCAAAATAAACTGCTCACAATGTGTTTATTTACTCACAGAGATGGGAGATGGCAGGGCTTGTAATTTTTTATTGGACGTCGCAGATGTTTAGTTTTACACATTTTTGTAAAGAAAGGTATGTTTTATTTTTAATTTACCATTTATTTTTACTTTGTTTCTCTTTAAAAATGTCTATCTTGCCTATTTGTATACTGATTTGCAAAAGTATTTTCATGTTTAGAAGGCTTAACATAAAGATTCCTCTAGAGACATCAATATTGCAATCGTAAGATTCCAGCTTCTGTTGACTTGTTAGCACTCCTGTTTTACAGGGTGAAAATTAATCTCATTTGAAGAGAAAAATGCTATGCTAAAGCACCTTTATCCTAAAAAAATACCAAAATAAGATACTATTCTATTGAATTGTGCTGTATATACAATGAAAAGGTAAATCAACAAGTGTTTTGCTTGTCCCCACACGTAAGAAAATTTCTTTTACAATTGTATATGTATACAATAACATAAGTATTCAAAAGGAATTTAAAATTTTGTCCACAATGTAGTATCCTGTTAATGAAGAAGCAAACATACATATATTTCCAGTTTATCTGTATTCAGATGACAGTCATTTAAGAAAAGGCTGGTAAAGATTTTTTGTGTAAATAATGTATTTTTCATAGAGTCCTGGCCAAAGATAGTAATGTTTGACACTTAGGCACTCTATTCACTCTTACAAATGCAGGTATCATTGATCAGAGGAAGCTAACCAATTACAGCAATTCTGTTTATTTATTGTCGACATCCATAAACAAAAAGCAAATGTCTGCACAAAATTATATGCTTAAACATGTCTTTTTAATTAATAATGACATTTTTGTGAGATGATTTCTTCCCTCTTGAGCTCCTTTATATAACCAGTTTTCTCTGTGAAACTGGCAGTAATTGGACTGCCATAATTATAGCTGTGACATGGGGCTTAGAACATCCAAAAAGAAGACAGGGAAATATTCCTGTACCTCGATATATATAAATATACTGCTCTCACATTGTTACTGGATGATGGTTCAAATGGATCACATAAAGCTCTTAAAATCCTGCTGCAAGTCAGGCAGTCTGGTTTCCAGTGATCTGATGCAGACTGAAGGTGTTTAATGTCTTGTAGTGATGTGCTTATCGGGATGTTAAGAATAAAATAGACACAGGCGCATGATGCAGTTCTCCAGCTCGTAGATGAGAGAAAATTATACCTAATTATCAATGAGCACTTGGTCATGTTCCCATGGTTACAATGCGAGATATGATAGTTTTCCCAGTGTTGTTCTTTTCATAATACATTAAGGAAGGAATGCACTCTTAAAATGTTTGATACTTTTTCCTCTCATACATTTTAGTGTTAAGATGGCAGAATAACCATGGGAGACTGGAATTTCCTTGGAGGCATTTTAGAGGAGGTCCACATTCATTCCACTATTATTGGAAAGATTTGGCTAACGATCCTCTTCATATTTCGCATGCTTGTCCTGGGAGTGGCAACCGAGAATGTTTGGAATGATGAACAATCAGAATTTATATGCAATACTGAGCAGCCTGGTTGCAGAAATGTGTGCTATGACGAGGCCTTTCCCATCTCTCTCATAAGATACTGGGTCTTGCAAGTTATATTTGTGTCCTCCCCTTCCTTGGTGTATATGGGTCATGCCTTATACAGACTAAGAGCCTTGGAAAAAGAGAGGCAAAAAAAGAAAGCTCAGGTAAGGGTGGAACTTGAAAGCACCGAATTAGAAATGACTGAAAATCGTAAAAGACTGGAGAGAGAACTCCGGCAGCTGGATCAAAAAAAGCTCAACAAAGCACCCCTAAGAGGCTCTTTGCTCTGCACTTACGTGATACATATTTTCACAAGATCTGCAGTGGAAGTTGGCTTTATGATTGGGCAGTATCTTCTTTATGGTTTCCACTTAGATCCCCTTTATAAATGTCAGAGAGACCCCTGTCCAAACACAGTTGACTGCTTTGTATCTAGACCAACAGAAAAGACAGTGTTTATATTATTCATGCAATCAATAGCGACTGTATCGTTGCTTTTAAATATTCTAGAAATTATTCACTTAGGATTCCGAAAAATTAAAATGGGACTCTGTGAGCAGAATAAAAACAAGGAGGACCCTGACAATTTCTACATAAACAAATCTAAGAAATACTCAGTGATACCGCACTCTTCTTTGGGAATACCCACCACCCCTCAGAAAACACTTCCTTGTGCTCTTAGCAGTTATACATTTTTGATGGAAAAGCAAACTGACGCTATGCTCTACCCAGTCTTAAATTCTCCTTCTGTGTTTCAGTCTGTGCAAAACCGTACAGAGAGCAACAGCAATTACACCCATTGCAATCAGGAAAACAAACCTTCAAAGAAGAGGGCAGCTACAAATGCTTTAGACAATCAGACTCAAAATGCTAGCACAAATAACAACGAAGGTTTTCTTGGCGAGCTTTGGACTGAGATGCATGATGCGCAAGAAGAGGCTGAAAAGAAACATTTTCTTGTTACTCAGAATGCAGACACAGCTTCAAACATGTACTTGAGAACCTTTGCTGAGATGCCATCTCAAACTTCATTGCAACCTGATACAACTTTTTCTAGTACCAGTTTTAGACGGCAGGCAATGGCTGAGAGCACAGGAGCACCAACAGATTCTCTTGCTAAGAACAATGAGAGGAGACAACGCAGCTTCAGTGTAAACAAAGCCCACATTCCTTACAATGCTGATGTAAAAAATTCCAGCCGACCAGACACATCTGATTCTATGGGGGTGGTGAGCTCAGAATCTACACAAAGCAGAAACTGGAGTAGCCCTAAGCTTTTCTCTCTGTCTAGGCAACAGTCACTGTCAAGTAATGCCAGCAGCAGGCGTGCCCCCACTGATCTTCAAATATAGTGTGAGTTAACCCGTTAGCTGCACTAACCAATGCTGGGATAATTCCTGAACAGAAACATAACCCAGACCTTTGTGAAGTGTAGCTAAATGATTCAACTTTAACCAGCTGTTTACATAGACAGAAAATTGTGTAACCCTTTGAATAGTAGCTAAGATGAAGAAAATACCATGGTGCATTTGTAATCAAGCTTTCTATGTATGAAACACATTTACTTGAGTTGCACAGCACTGAAACACTGTGAACACTTGGTGAGGTGGTCACAGCTGGAATGCATTTGTATTTTTGTGTGTATTTTTTACTAGCAGATTTGACTTACTGTACATGTACTGAAAAAATAAAGCATCATGATGTTACAGCACAATTAAATTCTTAAAGTGCATTGTCATTATGCTTACCAGAGAGACGTCTCAGATTAACTGAAAACTGTACAATACTAGCAAAAAGAGCCAGAAAACCTAAAAGACTCTGTTGCTTGTAGCAGCAACTTTAATTTGGTCCTGTCCATGTAAGAAATACCCACTAGAACTATTGAAACTATTCTCTGTAGATTTCTCTCCAGCAAGTGTCCTTTTCACTTCTAGTATTGTTCCACGTGTGTACGTAAATACAGCCCTACATAATTGTGTTTACACTGTAGAATTTCAGATTGTGTAATGTAATATACTGCGATGTACATAAATGTATAGTGTGACTTAGGCAAGTTAATGCTGCTGCTGTGATTCTTGCATTTCTTGATGTGTAAGATTCTGTGGGCAACAACTGCTAATGCTTCTTTTGCATTTGATCCCTCCATAATAAAAACCGTGGTGTTTACTACACTATTTCTGCTGTCTAAATAATAGAAAGTTAGCATTTAGATGTTCATGTATGGGATATGACATTTGTATTTTTGTTGTTCAAGACAAAAAAGCATTTTTCTGCGGCTGCGAGAGGAATTTTATTAACTTTTTTATGTCTGGACATGAGGTAAACATTTTGTTTCGTCAGAGCACCTTGCCAAATGAAGAGTAACTACTGAAAAATATAAACATTGCAGAAGAGCATGGAGAAAAACGTTACGTGCAAGATCATTTGGTTGGTCTCTATTTTTTTTTTATTTCTATAATAAACACATTTTATTTGTCAGCGTTTCAGGAAAATAAACAGGTATAAATGCTTCTGTTTTATTTTTAAACAGGCTAAGGCAAAAGCCTTTCTTTTCGATGTGAGGATTTCAGCACGTGTCATTCTTTTGAGCACCTCTGCAACTTCTGCTTGCCGCAACTTTCTCCTGTGATTCCAGTCAGCTGCAGCTACTGAAATTTATTCATCAGACATTGTGAATATCACAAACCAGAAGGCTTACTATGGCAAACAGAAAAAAGCTCCAGCGACCGGCGGGACCGCTCGCCGCTCGGCCCGAACAGCGCGGCACCCGCCGCTCGGAGACACGCGGGCCCCGCGCCGGGCGATCCCTGCGGCCGCAGCTCGCCTTCTCCGCGGGGAGCCCCGGGGCCGCGTGTGCCGGAGACCCGCGGCCAGCGGGCCGCACAGCCCTCGCCGGCTGAGGGGAGCCCCGGAGCCGTCCCCGGCGGGGAGAGCAGAGCAGAGCGCAAGAAACGCGGCACAGCGGCGGCCTCGGCTTCCCCTTGGGCGGCGAGCGGGACGGCGAGACCGCCCTGAGGGGAGCGAGGGCACCCTGAGGGGAACGAGGGCACCCTGAGCGGAGCGAGCCCGCCCTGAGCGGAGCGAGCCCGCCCTGAAGGGAACGAGGGCACCCTGAGCGGAGCGAGCCCGCCCTGAGCGGAGCGAGCCCGCCCTGAGGGGAACGAGGGCACCCTGAGCGGAGCGAGCCCGCCCTGAGCGGAGCGAGCCCGCCCTGAGGGGAACGAGGGCACCCTGAGCGGAGCGAGCCCGCCCTGAGCGGAGCGAGCCCGCCCTGAGGGGAACGAGGGCACCCTGAGCGGAGCGAGCCCGCCCTGAGCGGAGCGAACCCGCCCTGAGGGGAACGAGGGCACCCTGAGCGGAGCGAGCCCGCCCTGAGCGGAGCGCGGGCGGCGCGCGGGGCCCGGCGCGCGGGGCGAGGCCCGGCCGTGGTTGCCGCGGCGCCGTCGCCCCGGTAACGGCGGGGACGCGCTCGCGGCGTTAAAGCGCAGGGCGCAGGCGCGGGGCCGGGGCAGGCGCCGTGCGGCTTAGATGGCGCACTACAAGGTAGGGGGGAGCGCGCCGGCGTGGGCGCGGTGCCGCTCTCTGTGCCGGCTGCGCGGAGCGGCGGGCCGCCGACCGACACCGGCTCGGCCCTTCGTGCCGCCTCCGCGGCGGAGAGCGGGACCGGCCTGGGCCGAAGGGCCGCCTCCGCAGTCGAGGCGGGGCGCGCCGCCGATCTGACCGTGTGGGCGTCCTCCCTCAGGCCGCGGACTCCAAGCGGGAGCAGTTCCGCCAGTACTTGGAGAAGTCGGGAGTGCTGGACATGCTCACCAAGGGTAAGTGTCCGGCTCACGCCGTGCCGCCCGCGGGGCCGGCGGGCGCTCTCCGGGGGCGTCGCGGGCGGGTGCCGTTCCTCTCGGGGTGTCCCGCTCCCGCGGAGCAGCTGCCGCCCTGCACCGCGGTGTCGCGGCCGTCCCCGGGGCCGCCTTGCCGCTCTCCATCGGCTTCCCGCCTCGCCTCGCCGAACGCTTTTTCCTCCTCAGTCCGGCGAGGCGGCCGGCAGAAGAACTCGCCTGGAAAAGTTGGTGCGGCGTGGCCTGGAAATGGAGCCCGAGCAGCGCGGCGGGGCGGTGCACGCCGGGAGAGGGCAGCGGGGCCCGGGAAGCGTGGCCCGGGAGCTGCGCACCCTGCATTCCCCCCGCTCCTTCATCCTCTGGGGGGCCAGTGTTGGAGGTGCGTGCGGCACGGGATGGCGGGTCCTCTCACCGCACCTGGTGTGTTGGAGACCTCTCTTCTTCGGCCAAAGTGCTTCTTTTCCATGCGTGCCTTTTGGTTCAGTTCTTTTCTTTCAATGCGTGCTTTCCCTGAGTTCTGGGGGACTGTTATTCTGCCAGAGCTCCGCAGAGGAAGTCAGGTGAAATAACAGCAAATGTTATCTTAGAAAAACTTTAATTGTGCTCCCTTTCTTGGATGGAGCTTAGTGCTTTTTCTAAAATGAATGAAACTAGTTCTGGAATAATGGCTCTCCATATCAGACTTGGGAAAATGATGATGCTAAACTTCACACATGTGTCTCGGTATCTTTGAAATCCTTCTAAAATCCTTTTAAGAACCTTCTAATAGTATGTGTCAAAAATCAGTTAATATTTCAGTTAATATTTCAGTTAATATTTCAGTTAATATTTCAGTTAATATTTCAGTTAATATTTCAGTTAATATTTCAGTTAATATTTCAGTTAATATTGAAAAAAAGAATATTTTGTTAATATCGAAAATATGCTGTTTAAAGAGGGAGCAGCAGATCTAGGATGTCAAGCGAATAGCTGCTGCTCTAAGACCCTTGGCCTGGTGTGTGAGTATCATTTGATTTTTCAATCGCAATACCATCCTATGGGATGGCAAATCAAGTCTTCCAAGCGGTGAGGCAGCCTAATTTTGCTTTTAATTTAGGAGGTACTTAGCTTAAAACCAGTTTGGCTGTGTAGTTCAGACATCTGAAAGTGGCACATCGCCCCTGTAGGGAGCAGGGAGTGGTTTATGTTTGGGGAACTTTCTGGGTATTCACGTGACAGAGTCTCCAGTTATATTGCTGTGTAGATGGCTAATTTTATTTAAGTTCTCGGGGTATTGCTGATTTTAAAGATTCTCAGTGTCACCTGGACATTTAGTAGCTATTTTGTTTGGTAACTGTAGATGCTCAATGGAGGTTTTTACTTTTATGCTGAAAGTTACGAAACTGCTGATGTCTTGTGGTTGAAAGATGTAGCTTAAGTAGAAGTTTAATGAACAATGTATTTAGAATTTCAGTCTTACTGCCAAAATTAGGGTGCACGTGGCATATGTAAGAGTTTTTCAGGCCATTTTGTGTTCTGTGCTAGAATAGCCAAGGACTGTGTGGGGTTAGGAATCAAGAAAACTCTTTAGCTGTTCCTAGGTGGAATGTTCTGTCCCCTCTGATACAGCAGACCTGCTGCTTATGTCAAAGTGTACAGGTGAAAATCTTGTGAAAAGGAAAAATGCAGCTTGTATGCTTTCTGACTGCTGGTATGTGCTTTAAAAACTTAAAGAGTTGCATGAACTTCTTGCAATTGTTGAATATTTTCTATTTGCAGTGTTGGTAGCCTTATATGAAGAGCCAGAGAAACCAGATAGTGCACTGGAGTATCCTTTTTCTTTGCTGTGACTTATTTATTGAGACTTGATGCACAGTACTGCTTCTGACTCCTGGGTGAACTGGGTAGGCTCATTTTGAAGCCTTGCATTGAGAACATGACTTTTATCAATGCACTTTACCTAAGAATTGCATTTTCACGAGCTAACACAGTCTGACAGGGTGCAGGAGAACTGGGTATTTCAGTATGGCAGCAATTATGAAGCCAAGTTTAAAGCCCATTTCAGAGTGTTGTGGACCTGCAGCATTAGATTTGAGTACCTGCAATGGCAATGGGTTCTGAAATTTGCTTTTTCACACTTCCTTTTTCTGGGTTTGTTGGTTTTAAAATACACAAAGAAGGGGGGAACTAGCATATTTTGTGTCTTGCCATTTTTAAGCAGCCTCCATTTTGGGGTATTGCTTCTTTTTTTTGTTATTTCTTTTAATTCTTCAAAACATCTGCAATTAAGAAAAGAAAGGGGTAGTAACACTTAAGATTTTGTACTGATGCCTTGTGTTTGTTTGTTTTTAAGGAATATAGCTACGAATTTGAAAAGCTCTCTTATTTTGGTAGCTTTTTTCCTGTAGTAATCTCAATGGTTTACTGCAATTTTCCGTGTTAATTTCAACCTGGGTGTTAAAACGAAAATGTAGTTCTAGAACTGAAGAAATACTTAACATCTAAATATCAGTTTTCTGAAGCAACATCTGGGAGCTTCAGCTCCTGAGAATCCAGAAATAGAGGCACTTCGCTTGGAAGTGGCAGAGATGAAAGAAAAATATGAAGCTGTGCTGGAAGAAAATAAAAAACTGAAAACCAAGGTAAAAGTCTACTTGGTGTTACTCTATAGTTCCATATTGCACAACAAGAAAAATATTGTAATTACTTAGAACAGAGCTAACTTTCTTCCATTAGAGTAACTGATAGATGTTGTTGCATTGTTTAGCCTCATGACTGAGAAATGCTGATAGAATTTGTTGTAGAAAAGATTATTTTTTAATGGAACACTTCTTATAGAATAGAACAAAATATTGCTAAACTAGAGATTTTATTTCTTTAGGGAAAGTGTATTGTCATGTGTAATAAGTTAGTGACTCAATAGAGTCTCCTCTGATGCGTTTAAGTTGTCTGATATTATGTAGATCATGCTTTCAGGACAGTTTGGAAAAACAAGTAAGGTAATGTAGCCTTTCAAAAGGCAAATTGAAGGAAGAATATTATGTATTACTTTGTGTCACCTGGCACTGAGTTACACACAGCAGGGTCTTGCACAGGCACTTGGATCCGTGTGGAACAGTAATTTGTGCTTTTTTCCCTGGAATGCCCCTGGTATTTATGTGAAACAGTGAATCTGAAGGGGTGGCTAGGGCAGGGCCATTCTCTGATGGGTGTGCAGGCTGTCTGAGAGAGCTGTGAGGTGGGAACAGCTTCCTGACACCACTGAGGATGGAAACCCCTGAGACACTTCACATGCCAGTAGCTGATGTGGCACTCCAGGTTTCCATGCATTTGTTGGAGAAGGATGGTGGCTGTTATATGTGAATACCCAGAGTTTTACTGGGAGACAACCACCTCACTTCAGTTCTGTCAGAAAGGATTCTTGGGCCATCTTGCTGTCCTAGTAATTCTCCTCCTTCTCTGTTACCCATTATGAGTCCTCAGCTGTGTTTGTTATTTCTTACCAGGAAATGTGGCAAAGAACAGAATTTTAGGCAGAGTAGCTGTAGATCAGCCACTTGTTTTAGCAGACTTAAAAATGCAGCTGATGGGAAGCAGAGATATGAGAGCAGGGTAATCTTGGTTTTAAAAAAGTCTTTTCAGGAAGTCAAAACTTGTTGCAGGAAAGTAAGCCTCTTGTTCTTCATTGTTTAAATAATAGCTCCTTACATATTTTCCAGTATTAGTGTGTTTGGTTTTTTCCTATTCATTCCTCTACAATTCTGACGTTCTGTAGAAGTTCACACAGCATGCAGGGAGAACACTTCCACTTGCTTGTAGCAGTCCTCTAACATAAAACACTTGCCTTTATCTCTGCGTTTATTGGTAACTGCTGTTGCATTCATCACACAAATGTCAGATATTCATGTGTGTGTTGGGAGGAGGACAGGAAGTCAACAGTTAAGTCCTTGGTGGAAAAGAAAATTGACTTTGGGTTGATTGTTGTAAAATCTAAAACAATTAAAAGAAAAAACGGATTTTCGTGCTGCTTCTTAGCAGCAGTATGATTGCTGTAATTTACTGTTGCTGGTAGGAGGGAACACATGGATATTTTATTTTTGTTTATTTTTAATTTTTATTCTTTTAAATTTAATTTTTTATGTACTTTTATTTTTAACACACTCTACAGTTTGCAGAGGGTAGGAATCTTAATTGAGTAAACTGAACCAGCATATTTCAGAGAGATGGCCCTAATTTTTGAACTGTTTTTGAAGATTGAAATTCTCTTTAATGCCACTGAGGTCAAATGAACAACTTTGTATCTAACTTTACAAGTAAAAGTCATATTTAAGTGTGTAGTTGCCCAGGCTGTGCTCTCTAGTAAGCATAATGGAAGCTAGAATGATTACAAGAAATAGGTTTGATACTATTGCAATGAGAATGACTGTTTCATTTAATCATGTTTCAGTGAAAGCTTCTAGGACACTAGTCACTATCAGCTGCTATTTAAATTGAAAGTACTTAAAGATACTTGCTGGAATAAGAAACAGGGAAAAGTTAAGGGCAAGACATTTATGCTTCCAAATGCACTTAAAAATCCACCTTGCGATGGCTGCACGGTTATACAGTATGAGAATTGGATGTTTTGGGAGAAGTGTTACTTTATTGCCTGACTTGAAAATGGACTTGCATAAGGATGAGTGAGTTAAAGTGCACAAAGTAAATGGAACAAGTCCAGACTGTACATTTTCCTTCACTTCTTAATATATAGAGTGTTACATGAAATATTGTGACTAACTAAATTCCTTTCTTTAAATCCACAGCTGGCTCAGTATGAACCACCTCAAGATGAGAAGCATGGTGAATAACAGTAGTTTTTCCTTTATTGCCTTGACTTAATAAAGGGCTTCCTGAGAAATGTGGTCTCGTGTGTGTGTGTGTGAACTCTGCACTGTCTACTTTGTTACTTCATCATCTTGAAGAATGTGTTACCACGAGCATGCAGGTGCCATGACAACTGCTGAGTTCAGTCTACTGGCCAAGGTGCTTGCTTTCTGTGGTTAACAAAAGATGACAATTCTGATTAACTTTTAGATAACTGTGCTTGCCAACCTCATGTGATTTTCACATCATGGTCAATGGTCCTGTTGAACTGCTGATCTGTCTCTTTGTTTCCTTCTAACTGAAAGGGGTGACATGACACTGATGGACGAGCTGTAAATTAAAGCAGGACCTTCAAATTACTTTCTGTTTGTACTCAGCACTGAGGTGGGACTTCTACTGGAGCTGACAGGGTAACACTCTACTCAGAAGGGCATAAAATGAGCAAGTACAGTTCAGTGACGGATATAGCACAATGTGGAAATGCAGCACCTACTGAACTTACACTTTAATTTGCATGAGGAGTTCCTCTTCCCATGCAGTTCATGTTTCTGCTCCCATCTCACAAACTGGGCTTTGGAGAGTTGATCCAGATATCGCCTGTGCAGTTCTGAATATAATACAAAATTCTTACTTGTGATGATAGTCCTGTGTAATTAGAGTGGCACATCTAAGACTACAGTGTGGAGACTTCTGCTTTCTGATTCATCTAACAGAGAAAATAAAATCCAAGTGGGGTGGGATGTGGGTGTGACTTTTGATTATTCATTTTGCCTATGTTTCCTTTCCCCTTTCCCTGAATTGGTTTCATGATTCTTCTGAAATGTGAAGTAGACCATTATTAAAAAAAAAAATAAAATATATATGTATATTTTTTAAAGAGCTGCATTTGTTTCCTACCCTAAAACTGGGTACTTTAAAGGCAGCTGATGACAGGAAAAATAAAGGAAGAGGGAAACGAAGTGCAGTAGTTGTCTAATGTATTAGATTTTTTTGGCTGTTAGTCTGCAAAATCCATCCTAAAAATAAGGAAGTTAAAATTACCTTGAAAATGTGGTAGGATGGATCAGAACTTCGTTAGTCATTGTAATCAAGGGCTAGTGAATGCAATAATTGCTTACCTTATTATTGTATCTATTGACCTGAAGAGACCAGACGAGAGGGAAAACGAGGGGAAAATACTGTTTAAGTCTGTAAAGCATTAATTAGGAAAAAAAAAATTGGTCTGAACCAACAAACCAAAGCCAAACAAGAGAGACAAAAATTTCCCCAACCTCTGGAACAAAGGCCAGAAGAAAGGATGAATGTAAGCTAGAACACTAAGCATGAAGTTGCACCATGTGGAATTAGGGAGAGGGTAATGCTGGGGGAAGGTGTTGTACAGCTGAACGTGTTTCTGAGTACCGTGACTGGCGTGTCCCGCTAAAGAAGCGGCAAGGCAGGTCCAGGTGTTGGTCGAGCCAGCACAGGCCGTGGGGCCCTGGCTCGAGCTGTCGAGTGCCAGGGAAGTAACGCGAACTTGCAGTTCTCACAGCTGCATTTCCTTCCCTCTGAAAGCACTTGGATGTCGCGAGCCTTAGATTAGGATTGTCATGAAATAACAACTGTTTGTTAAAACTTCAGCTCAGTGCCTGCTTGCACCAGGGCTGCTAGAAGAAAATTAATGACCGTTTAACGAAGACTCTTGCTTCGCAAGGTAACGTTTCCTTACGCGGCCGCTTCGGCGAACGCTCCCCTTCCCCGGGCGGGGCGGGACCTGCGGCGTCTCTCCAGAGCGGGGCCGGGGCGCGGGCACGCCGCGTCCCGCCGGTACCGAGCCCCGCGCGCCCCCGGCGCCGCCGCGGCCGCGCGCGCCCCGCCCCTCCCGCTCACGTGCGGCGGCGCCGTCAGGTGACCCGGGTCGTCTGACCGGGGCCGCCCCCCCGCCGCCCGCCCGGGCCAATCGGCGGCGCGGAGCCCGGCGGCGGCCAATCCGGGCCGCGCTGGGCCGGGCCCGCCGAGGAGGCCCCGGGACGGGCGCTGGCGGCTGCCGGGCGGCGGGCTCGGGCGGACATGGCGCTGCAGTTCGGCGGGGCGGGCGCGCCGGGCACGGCCGAGGAGCCGGCGCTGGTGGGGGGGAGCTTCGGGGCCGCGGACTCGTTCCCCAAGGACTTCGGCTACGGGGAGGAGGAGGAGGAGGCGGAGCTGGAGGGAGGCCCGGGGCCCGGTGGGCCCGGGGGCGGCGCGGGCGGGCCTGGCGGCGGCGCGGGCGGGGCGGACTCCAAGCCGCGGATCCTGCTCATGGGGCTGCGGCGCAGCGGGAAGTCTTCCATCCAGAAGGTGAGGGGCAGCCGGCGGCTCCCCGCCCCTGCCTGCCGCGCTGCCTCTCCGGCGCCGAGCTGGTTCTCCCCGCTGTGCTGCTGTTCGGGCAATTCCTACTTTTTATTGTGGGCCCGTGTGGCGAAGTTGGAGCGACGGGAGCCCTCCTGCTTAAAGACGTTTGCTTTCCAGAATGGACTCTGATCGTCTGCCCTAGAGAGGAAGGTTGTGTAGCATAGGTTGTAGCCTTTGTATTTCTTCACTTTTAAGGCTTCAGAAGTAAAAAGTGAAGATACCGGTGTGAAATTTATCACGAGGTGTTTTCTTATGTGGTACAGGTGTGTGGTATTTAGCTAGTGGTTCCGCTGGGAAGAAGACTTGAGCTGTTGTTTTGCCCTTTGATGCTTTGAAAGACACTTCTGCTTTTGTGTGAGCAGAAAAGACAGCCTCTGGTTTTCTTTAGTTTGCTAGACGGAGTAAACGAGTCACTTGTCAAGGAGGAAATACAACAGTTCCGGTGCCTTGGGTTGGTTGGTAGCTTTATGCAGTCACTAGTGTTTCTTAATAAAAATAAGACAAAACTGACTTTTTGTTTGCCCCGTAGCTCAGTAGAATTGTAGCACTCGGAACAATCTTTGTTCCTCTGCGAATTTACTGTTTGCAGTCCCTCTTGTGACCTTTTCAGGTGATATTTTTATGGGAAGATGTTACTAGTGAAATGTCTTAGTCTCAGCTCTAGATTTAAGGGCCTCGAATTTGTTTCAGATGCAAGTGTGAAAACCTACAGAGATTTCTCTAAAGGTTTTGTGCAGAGAAGCCTTTTTGGACATTGCAGTATAGCAGGTATGCATCTGCCTCTTTTAGCAGTCTTATGCAGACTGCTTGGTAATCCGTGGCCTGCAGTAAAACAATGAGTTCGGACTCTGTTAGTGAGAAATCTTTTCCATCGTGCAGAAATACAGTGGCAGACTGGACTGTTGTTGCTTTTTAGCCATACCAATTTCCCCCCCTTATTTAGGTCAAATGCTCCCACTGTATGTGCAAATGCACTGCTTTCACTGAAAGTCGTTTTCTGACTGGTATTCTGAATGGTATTCATTGTAGACTCTTATTAGAGATCTTACTGTATTACCCACTTTTGAAAACACTGAACCCTAAAAGCTAGAGGAAAACAGGAACTCCAAATTACAGATAGATTTTAAGACATTACAAGTCTCTTTATAGATTTAGCTTTTGGACTTTTTTTTATGGCCAGGATTGGTAATCTTCAATTCTTTTAGGGCTTATTCCAGTAGTTGTATAGGAAAGGAATAGTGTCATGTTGAATGTACAGTAAGAGGACATAGAATTTATCTTTTGCCAATCAGTTACCAATCTTATAGGAACTGGAAGCTGTGATTGTGCTACCTGGGAGCTCATTGTGATGCTGCCTGAGCAAACTCTAATACGAAGAAATTTCTTATTAACTCTGTCCCTGCTCTTAAATCTCTCAAGTTTAAAAATGGTCATAACCAGACCCAACCCTTCTCTCTGGGCACTAGCTGTTGATCCCCTTGCCAGAAAATAGGGGTATATGCAAGATAAACAGGGAAAGCATTGGTTTTGTGATTATCTAGAAATTCCTGTGAAAAACATGAATTGTTAAATCGTATCATGCTTCTGCTGAGAGCAGTACTGACAGAGATCTCTCACGAAAGGAAACAACCACAGTTCACAGTTCTTTTTCCCCCCTTTGGTCAATTGGGTTTTCCATAGTGGTGTAACCTATGAGTATTCAATAGCAAATTGTAGGTAGATTTTGGGAATGTGGTGACTGCTTCAGTTCATAAACAGATTTTTGTGCAGACTTGCATAACTGGACTGTGCTGTACTGATGTAATAGGAAACTGGAAAGAGTTCAGGTGGAGAACACCAATCTGATGAAATGGGCTATTTTGGGGAAAAAAGGAAAAAGGAGGTGACAGCGTTGCTTCCCAGAGACTTATCACCTTTAACTGAATTTACTAATTCTGTCCTACTCTTGTGGGGGATGCTGAGCTCCAAAAGAAATGTTGATTTACGAATCCTTTAAAACTGTGTTGCAAACCTGGGAGGCTGCAATACAGCTTCTGTGTATCTAGAACTGTTCTTAACTTCTCCAGACAAATGTCCTGCTGTTTAAAACCTCATTTAGACCCTGGCCTCCTAAGATGTTTGCCCCAAGGAAATAAATTCTTTCCATGGGCCTTAAAAATCTAGGCTGAAGTATTATTTGAACCTCACTAAACCGTACTGGGTGTGGAGCTGTTTGTCTTGCAGGGGTTTTTTTGTCAGTTTGTTGCATCAGGTCTCTCATGGGCGACTTCTGTGACTGTATGAAACACTCGAAGAAACCAAGATTACCAAGTTTGCAGTCCCTGTTGTGAAGTTTTTAGGTTTACCAAGTGCTGTATATGAAACTTCTTTATGTTTTTTTGCAGTCCTAGTTATTTGTAGTACATTTTTGGGAGTAACTTTTATATTGTCTAGTAGAGTTGCATTAGCACAGCCCCCTCTGTTGACTGTTTTTGCTGGTTCTGTACAAGGAAGGGCCAAAATCCCAGTGGGGCTTTTTGAGGTTTAGCAATGAGTATGTTTGTCATCCTGCAGCTCAACTGTTTTTTTACCAAGCAATGTGAAATCCTGCATCGTTTCTTTAGTGAACTTTGACAGGAAGTTCCACCTACGTAGGAGGAATTACTTATTTACTGTGTGGATGCCTGAGCCCTGGAACAGGCTGCCCAGGGAGGGTGTGGAGTCTCCGTCACTGGAGCTGCTGGTCTGGATTAAATCCTGTGTCATGTGCTCTGCTTGAGCAGGGAGGGTGGAGCAGATGACCCCACTGTGCTCCCTTACAGCCATACCCATTCTGTGACTCCCTACTCAAAAAAAAGTTATTAATAGATGGCAAACTACCTAGCTGTTTGGATCTCTGAAACTGGGGTGGTGTTTTTGTACACTTCTGTTGTAGTTTAGGAACCATTGTATTATTTTTATGTTATAAAATTGATATACCTAATTATATATAAAGGATTATATTGTGTTTTAATGCTTGACACCAGACTAAAAGCAAAGTCTCCTTTAGGAATTTCTAGGACTGGAAAGGAAAGGTTCTTAAAAGCTTGCAGTTATTTAATTAACTGGCTTTATACTAGTTTTGAATAGAACAGAATTTGAGAATACTGAGCTAGCCTTGCAGGGAAAGACAGAGTAACTTGGATGTCTGTGTCTTCAGCCAGTATTGTTCTTTGGGCTTGTGAAGATGTTGGACTGTACTCAGTTGCTTGGTTCTTTTAGGGGGTGGGTAATTTCCTTAGCTGATTTAGGAAGCTGTACATTTTAGAATGGATAAACCTATTTGTAGAATTCAAGTCACAAATCTTTCACTCTTCTCTTCTAATAAGGTAAAATCTAGACTAATATGTATTTGTGTTCCTTTTAACAGGTGGTGTTTCACAAGATGTCTCCCAATGAGACTCTGTTCTTGGAAAGTACCAACAAAATCTACAAGGATGATATTTCCAACAGTTCATTTGTGAACTTCCAAATCTGGGATTTTCCTGGACAGATGGACTTTTTTGATCCAACATTTGATTATGAGATGATCTTCAGAGGAACAGGTGCTCTAATATATGTTATTGATGCCCAGGTAAATGCAAATCACAGGGAAGTTTTATTTTTGCTTTTTGTGGGAAAGGGGTGATCGAGAGGCCAGTAATTTAGATTTTTAGATAAGCTCATAAGGCTTCTGCTGTGTATGAAGAGATGCATTGACAATCCGATTTATGGTGTGTGGGTTTATTTTGGTGAAGTGACTAGACATGCTGCTGGTGGAGAGAGAAGGAAAGGGCTTGTACTCTGAACTTACATGTTCTGCAATAATAGTGAGAACCTGCTCAGTAGATGGTCTGAATTATCCCTTTTTTCTGCTCTGAAGGTCAATTAAAACAGCACACTTGTGACCACAGTTTCTAGTGTTGGTACTACTGGGTATCTGGCAGCTTTTAAGTAAACCTAGGATTTACACCATGGGAGGTTTCCTGGTTATCAGGAGGTCTTGGAGATCACTGCTGCCTTGTGCTGGGGTTGAAGTGTAACCCACCTTTTGTTCTCAAGTCTGGTTTTGTGTAGCTGAGCCTTGTAGAGCTACATACGTAATAATGAAACTTAATTGTCATAAAGAATCTAAGCTGCTTGGATTTATGACATGTCAAGGTATTTTCTTCTCCCATACTTGTATTTAGTTATAGAAGTGAAGCTCTTGCACTGAAATATTTTGTCTTTGTGCAGAATGGATTACTTATCAGGCAGAAACTTTGTTATTCACTCCTGCCAAAACTGATTTACAGGACGACTACATGGAAGCTTTAACAAGACTCCACATTACAGTGTCAAAAGCCTACAAGGTCAACCCAGAAATGAACTTTGAAGTTTTTATTCATAAAGTTGATGGTTTATCAGATGACCATAAAATAGAAACTCAGAGGGATATTCATCAGAGGGCTAATGATGATCTTACAGATGCTGGGCTTGAAAAACTTCACCTTAGGTGAGTTAAAGACTCTGGCATATGTGATTCATACTGTTGCTAATATGCATACAGATTAAAGGCTTTTAGATGTAATACTGGAACGACTGGAGCAAGGTCTGGGTAGTTTGTTAATATTGAACCAATATTAATAAGATGCACTGCTGAATTTACAGACAAGCCTCAGCTGTTAGGCTGACTAAAAAAGAGGCAGGCTACTGTATCAGGTTCCAGTCAACAGATTGATATGCATTGGTGATAATTGAAAGTCTTTCTCGTTCAGGGTAACAGATTTGTTACAGATTTGTCCATGTGGGCTGGAGGGGCAGGGAAATGAGAGGGGAGCCTCTCTAGTCCTGACCTGCACTGACTCTTCCCTGTGATTAGTGTGGTTGGTTCTAAAAGCTTAGTCTGTTACTTGAGACTTGGCTCACTTTTAAGGTATCTTCTAACAGACAGCTTTAAAACAAGTTGTCTTTTGTCTGGTTTTGTTGTTCTTTTGATTCTTGTGGAGCCACTATCTCTCGATGTTGATGTGAAAGAAGTGGAAGACCAGGAATGGGACTGGAAGAAATCTAATTAAGCATTTTTATACCTTTGTGATAAGCATTCTGTGGGCAGTGTATGTTTTAACAATGTTCAGATTTTTGCCTTTGGTCTCCCATCTCTTGAGTTTGGGGAAAATCTGTTTCATGTGTACTCCAGCTGCTCAAAATTTAGGGCATCCCAGGCAAAATAGGCCTGAATGTTAAAAAACATTTCTATTGCAATTCTGAAATCCTCTTGGATCTTTTTTTTTCTTTCTTTGCCCTCTCTCCTCATCTCAGCTTTTATTTGACCAGTATCTATGACCATTCAATATTTGAAGCCTTCAGTAAAGTGGTACAGAAGCTCATTCCACAACTGCCAACCCTGGAAAATCTACTTAATATCTTCATATCAGTAAGTGTTCAATCTAACAGAATTTTGCATGAAATATGCAGAATGGTAAAGCAAAGATTGCTGGCTGGATCTGCCCTTGAGAGATTTGGGTGGCAGTCATGTAGGTGTACTCTGCTGACCTGGTTTTCTATTTTAAAAGCTCTTTACCACAGTTGTACCGGTGTGTGCTTTTTAGGGTTTCTCTAAATATTGACCAAGTGTAGTTTGCCTGGTTATAACAGCTGATGGAAGGTTCCTGCCAGCAGGGTACACTGATTACTTTGCTAAGGCACTTAATTGTCTAATGTAGCTGTACTGGCAAGAGAATTTTTTGGTAATATGAACTTGGCCTCGGACTTAGTTGTCTATTTCATATGATCTGTGAGACTTTGGCCCTTATTCTTTTAGTGTTTGCATTTCTTATGAAATTAATGCCATAGAAATTTGCTGCTGCGTACTTTTAATCAAACAAAATATCACCTTAGAGACACGATGATCTCATTTAAGTTGTCTGTGAAGACAACAAATAAAAAAACCATTTATATCCAGGAGGAGCTGTGCATTACACATGTCACCCCACATACAATGATTGTTCGGTAGAGGACTGTTTGTAATGACCTGGCCCAGTGGATAAAGGGCATGTTGACCTTCCCCAGTGCCATGAGGATGTGGAGTGTAACCCTGATGCCAGGAAGATTGTCTGGATGTCCTCAGGACACTGTCCTGGGTATGCAGACTAGATAGGGAGAAGAGATAAGGAATGCTTCTGGTGCATAAATAGAAAAGAAGCTTTGCCAGTAGTGTATATGTGGTAAATTGAACCATAGAAAGCTTCTGAGCTTTGTGTGAGCGCATGCACTTTCCCAAAGTGCTCAGTTACAAATGGCATTGTGCTTTTCCATAGTCATAATGTGGTATTTTCCATGGATTTTTAACTTCAGTAGCTGACTAAGTTGTTCTGCATGTTATACTGCATGGCAAATGCTTCGTGCAGAAACTGAACTGCCAGAATACTACAAGCATAAAATTTAAGAGTCAGCATACTACTGTGAAATATCTCATCTCTAAGCCCAGTCCCTTAAGTGAATGAGAATTATGGCTTTTCTGGAGTTAATAGAAACACAGAAAAGGTGAATTGCTGAATGTGCATTCTAGAAGCGTAGTAAAATGTAACCTTAATAATGATCAGCTAAATAATAAACTAAAAAGAATTGTAACAGAGTCCCCAGCTTTATTTCTGTCAGCTATGTGATGTTGATATCTACTATGGCAACAAGGGTATTGTATTTATAAAGTATATGCGCTAAATCTTAAACCTTGAATCTTAAATATCTTATATTTAAACTATTTTCTGCTATTAAGAATGTGAAAATGTATGAATTCTACTTGAGATTTTAAAAATGCAGTTATTTTTAAAAATTCATCCAAATTCTTTCTCTTTCCAAAGAATTCAGGCATTGAAAAAGCTTTTCTCTTCGATGTAGTCAGCAAAATCTACATTGCAACAGACAGCTCCCCTGTGGACATGCAGTCATATGAGTTGTGCTGTGACATGATTGATGTAGTGATAGATGTTTCCTGTATATATGGGTAAGTTATGAATACTCTTAGGAAGAAAAAAAAAAAGTCCTCAGAAGGTGTAGAATAGGTTGCAAACTGTTGCTGCAAAATAGGTTGCAATTGGTGCCGGCTTTGTCATGCAGAAAAATGCTGTCAATTTGTCTTTAGAGCACATTGGTTCTGTGAGTAACTAAAATAAATAACTAAAATAAATCCAGATGATTTGACAGCATTTCTACTTGGCTTGTTTCCCTCCAGTCAGAGGCAGCTATCTGGCATTTGTAGAAATTGTTTCACGTAAAATCTGAATACTGCTGTGTCTTGTTTGGCATGGGGGATGCAAGTTCATAAATACCTGCGAATAACTGGGGTCAGTAGCATGCCATAAGTGTAACTTGCAGTTATAAACATTGTTTTGAGACTTGCTGCAGTCTCAGCAGAATAACATTTGTGAGGTCAACTCGTCTCCTGCTGGCTTTCCATGAGGGATGCATATAGTGCTTAGATCTCACAATTGAAGGCAGAATTATACTTCCCTCTGGATTTTTGAAGTGGTTCTGAAGAGATGGTGACTTATCTTAGAATTGTGATTGTAGCCTGGAAAATGCTACCAAAAAAATGCCACAGCATTTAATGGTCTGTTTCCTGATAGGGTGATATGGGTTGTGTAACTGGTTGGGGGTATTTTTCAGGAGTGCTTAGAAGTAACTTAGAATGCATCATCTACTTCTATAGTAATTTAACTAACTCTAATAACTTGAAGATAGAAAACAGCATGCTCATCTTTTCTTGTAAATGCAGGCTGATTTAGCTTAAGACCAAAATGTGTCCTGCTCTGTGTTGCATCCTCTGCCCCAGCCTCACTAGAGAAGCCTTTGTATTAATTTATCAGAAGCAATTTCACCCAGATGTCACTCCACTGACATCAAAAGAGTGCACACTTGTAGCTTGCTCTGAACTGCTCACCTATGATAGGCAGTAGCTAATGAAAGCCTCTGCTCTGGTTAGATCTGACTTTCCTGAGAAACTTAGTGTCTGATAATGGTCTTACTCACTGATACAAGACCTGCATTGCAGGTTCTGCATTTGCCTAGTTCAGTATGAGTAATATCCTTCTATCTGCATTTAACAGCTATTTGTCTTGGAAGTTACATGTGCCTGCTTATTAGATTACGCCTTGGGTTAACTTGTTCTTTTTTAGGTTAAAAGAAGATGGCACTGGAAGTGCTTATGACAAAGAGTCAATGGCAATTATCAAGCTCAATAACACAACAGTCCTGTACTTAAAGGAAGTAACAAAGTTTTTGGCGTTAGTTTGCATTCTTAGAGAAGAGAGTTTTGAGCGCAAAGGTAAGAGCTTCCCCACCTCTGAACAGCTTTTATAGAATATTTCTTATCAGCTGTAAAATATTAATGTGACTTTACAAGTCACCTTGATTTTTGTGTGACTAAATTTGTGGAGTTTCTTAGGGGAGGATTTTTTTTTTATTTTTTGGAGATAGATATAATGAGGTTGTATTTTTGAATTTGAAATGTTCTCCTGCCAAAATGACTTGTGTACTTCACGTGAGCTCTGTCCCTCCCATCTGTTCTAGTGGAATCAGTAGTGTGGAGCAATGGTCCCCTTACCTACTGTTTAATCATAAATGTTCTCCTTGCATTCCAAATTAGTACCTTTTTTAAAAAAAAACCTGAGACAGTCCAAATAAATACTAGCATCAGTAAAACTCTGTTAGATCTTCTGAGTCCAAGTTCATACTAAATAAGTAGCAAAATACCTACTGGCTAAATTTGATACTGATTTTGAAGCTCTGTTTACATAAATATGCCAGTCTGAACACAGTTTTTCCTCTCCTCGACAGGTTTGATAGACTACAATTTTCATTGCTTCCGCAAAGCCATTCATGAAGTTTTTGAAGTAGGTGTTGCCTCCCACAGGATCTGCAACCATCAATCAAGCACCTCAAATATGAAAGCAGTGACTCACAATGGCACACCTAGGAACGCAGTCTAGAGGAAAGCTAAAGACCTTGGATAGACTTGTCAGCTCTTCACTCCAAAGTTTTGTGGAACAAGAGAAGAGTAGTCTGAAAGCCTGAAGTATGTTTCAGAGGAGAGCGGTCCTAACTGTGGAACAGCAGATTGTAACTCATGTTGGGCAACTGAAACTACTGTGAAAATACTTTGAGGCCAGTGGAGTTAGAAATGCCAGTTTGAAATCAGCTGTATTGCAAATGCAGTAGGTTTTCAGTTTGGAGTCCTCTTTTAACAGTCTGTGTCTGACTGATTGCCTGGTCAAAACTTACAAACAATTGAGTTGGGTTTTGTGTGAAACACTGAACAGTCACTTACTTGCTTAACTTTTTAAATTTTTTTTTTTTAAATTAATCTGTAGGATATCCTCTTTTGCTTAAGTTTACCTCCTGTCATGCAAAACCAAAATTGGTGTTATTAAGGCTTGTGAAACTCAGGCTTTTTGCTTGCTGAGGCTGGTCTCACAAATCATTCCATTAAGTAGTTCTTGTTCTTGCTGGTGTGCTCATAGTTCTCATGAATTCTGTGCTTGTTAAGTGGATGCAAGATAGAGAGCTCTGTTCTAGTGAACATGTGTTTGTTTAGAGAACTGACCTGGAGCTTCATTTTAAGAGATAGTGATACTTTGCTTTCAGACCACACTTCTTGGTATGTCCCCTTTGATGGAAGGGAAGGATTAAAATCAGAAATAAACTACCTGCTCTCTTTTGCAAAAACATGGATGTCATAAATCTGTGTGATTAATCCTATCCATGAAACAATTGCATGGCTAACTAAACTGAAATGTCTGCCATCTGTTGGAATAAAGCAGCCACTTCCAGCTGTTCCCAAGCAAAGAAATTACAAAGTTACTGGCTTTTGATGGTGGATCTTTCTCCACTCTTTGACTGATAATCAAGACAATTCCTAGCAAAACGTCTGAGGGTGTTATCTGTGCATGGCAATTAATTTCACTGTGCCATAATTTACTAATAGTACTGGACTTTGAAAGTCCTTTGATTCTGTACTATTGACAAACATCCTCTAGTTTGTCGCTGTGCAATCTGACTAGAATAGTGTTTTTTTCTGATTTTGTGAATTCTGCTGACTTTCATACTGTGGGCAGTATATATGAATTCTTTAATTTATTGGTATTAGCAGTGCAGATGTCATTCTGCACACCAGCCTTGCTGTGCAGGAAGCCCAGCCCTGGCCCATAAAGACCTTGCCTCCTTTGAGCTGTCCCTGTGTATGTATAGATGTTGCAAAGCCATTGGACCAACTATACAAGTCCCACTATAAAAGTTTCTGCAAGCAGAACTAATTGAAGTGGTCTCTGCAGCTGTATTTATGTGGTCAGAAATAACCATGGGACTGCTTCTCGTGCTTATAGAATGAATTTCCATTGATCTATGTAAAAATGAATATACATGCATTAACATTGGGGTGTATGCACATACTGTGTAAATGTTTTTGTTCTGTTTTCTTTTACAGCAGGAAACTGGAATTCAAGTGCTCTAGGTCTGTTCTCTTAAATCTAGGCTGAGCCCCTTTTTGCTAATGGAACAGCAGAGATTTTTTTAGGGAAGTGCTGCAGGCTCGTAAGATTGGGTTTTGTAGTTTGCAAGCACTATCACAGTTCAAATTCTGAAGGTAAGAGGAGAAGTAATTGGCAAAATAACAGGAAGAAAGAATCCCCATTTGTGTGGTGAGTTTTCCATGTTCTAAGTATGCGTATGTTCTCTTTCTTTTCACCCACTACAGGATTTTGTGCTAATAAAATGAAAAAAGAAAAAAAGTCGAACTGTAACACTATTGTGTCTGCTTGTCTTTATAGACAAAGGTCTGTAAAGGCCTGTGTGGTTAAGCAAACTTTTAAAAGCCATGTTTTCTTTACTTTAAAAAAGTTAAATACAGCATTCCCATTTAGGCAGTCTTAGTTTTCATCTTAATTAAAAGCTGACTCAGAATTGAATACTCAATTTTCAGGTGATGACTCTAGACAGTAAAGGCATACAAATGATGGAGTGACTTGTCCTTTTCATTAATAGAGAGCTTTAGACTGTATTCTGAAATTCTGCCTTCTGGTGTGCATGTTGTGGCGGCTTTCTGTGTTTTGATTTGTTGCGGGGTTTTTTTGGTCATCATTTACCTTTTTCTTGAATAGTTGCACCTACTGAAGGTAAATGGTAGCATCTAAAACAATAATACTGCCATTTTCACTATTACCTGCACAGCATTAGCTCTAAAAGTTAAATTTGAATCTGGTAAGGAGTACAGTATTTCTTTAGTTTACTGAACTAAGTCAGATGCTGTTATACAAGGAGAGTGTTAATAACCTGTTGCTGCTTTAAGTGAGACAGTTTTTGGCGTCTGAAATTTTTATGGTGCCAGAGAGAAGGAAGGATAGGAATTAGGCTTTACTTTCTTCCTTGTGCAGGAGCTTGTATCTATCTCCTGTGCTGACCTGCTGCAGGGAGAGATCCTGTTAGAGAAAAGGGAAGGCAGTATCACAGTATTCCCAATGAAAACACTGAACTTGAAGAGGAAACCATCAATTTGGGCTTCACTTTTCTGCCTTTTTTTCCCTTTTTCCTCCTCTGAACCTGTAGTGGTGTGGGGTGTTCCATGATCTTGTTTTGCAGACAGCTGAGGCTGTGTGCTTTTAAGAAGAACGGTGCTGACAGGGGAGGGCATAGGCAAAGTGATAACCCACCTGCCGAGAGAAGGAATAAAATTGCTTTCTGTTGAAGAGTAAAGCAATCCCTTGCAAGGTTTCATTCAAAGCTTGGCATTGTTGGGCACCGGGCTGTTGCTGATGTCTGCCTGAACTTCCCATTGGCAATTTTGCCACCTGTAGCTCAGGAGAGGGATGGAGGGAGAGGCCAAGCCTGGGAAGAGGGGCAGAGTAATCAAAGGCAGTATCTGTCTCTTGTTTTGAAGGTCTAAATAAACCCATCGTTTGGCTGCAAGGCAGAGCCAAAACTCCCTCCTCAGTGCGTCTGTTGGTGTGGATCTCACGGACAACTGCTCTGCAGCACGGAGCAGGCAGCGGAGCCTGGGCGCTGGGGAACACCTCTGGCCGGGGCGGAGAGGAGCTCACCTGGGCTGGGGAACACCTCTGGAGCTCACCTGGGCAGGGGAACACCGGCTGGGGTGGAGCTCACCTGGGCTGGGGAACACCTCCGGAGCTCACCTGGGCTGGGGAACACCTCCGGAGCTCACCTGGGCTAGGGAACGCCTCCGGAGCTCACCTGGGCTGGGGAACGCCTCCGGAGCTCACCTGGGCTAGGGAACACCTCCGGAGCTCACCTGGGCTGGGGAACACCTCCGGAGCTCACCTGGGCTGGGGAACACCTCCGGAGCTCACCTGGGCTGGGGAACACCTCCGGAGCTCACCTGGGCTAGGGAACACCTCTGGAGCTCACCTGGGCTGGGGAACACCGGCCGGGATGGAGCTCACCTGGGCTAGGGAACACCTCCGGAGCTCACCTGGGCTAGGGAACACCTCTGGAGCTCACCTGGGCTGGGGAACACCTCCGGCCGGGGCGGAGCTCACCTGGGCTGGGGAACACCTCCGGAGCTCACCTGGGCTGGGGAACACCTCCAGCCGGGGCGGAGCTCACCTGGGCTAGGGAACACCTCCGGAGCTCACCTGGGCTAGGGAACACCTCCGGCCGGGGTGGGGCTCACCTGGGCTGGGGAACACCTCCGGAGCTCACCTGGGCTGGGGAACACCTCCGGAGCTCACCTGGGCTAGGGAACACCTCTGGAGCTCACCTGGGCTGGGGAACACCGGCCGGGATGGAGCTCACCTGGGCTAGGGAACACCTCCGGAGCTCACCTGGGCTAGGGAACACCTCTGGAGCTCACCTGGGCAGGGGAACACCTCCGGCCGGGGTGGAGCTCACCTGGGCTGGGGAACACCTCCGGCCGGGATAGAGCTCACCTGGGCTGGGGAACACCTCCGGCCGGGGCGGAGCTCACCTGGGCTGGGGAACACCTCCGGAGCTCACCTGGGCTGGGGAACACCTCCAGCCGGGGCGGAGCTCACCTGGGCTAGGGAACACCTCCGGAGCTCACCTGGGCTAGGGAACACCTCCGGCCGGGGTGGGGCTCACCTGGGCTGGGGAACACCTCCGGAGCTCACCTGGGCTGGGGAACACCTCCGGAGCTCACCTGGGCTAGGGAACACCTCCGGAGCTCACCTGGGCTAGGGAACACCTCCGGCCGGGGTGGGGCTCACCTGGGCTGGGGAACACCTCCGGAGCTCACCTGGGCTGGGGAACACCTCCGGAGCTCACCTGGGCTGGGGTACACCTCCGGAGCTCACCTGGGCTGGGGAACACCTCCGGCCGGAGCTCCCGGCGCGGGCGCTGCCCGTGCCTGCTCAGCTCGGCCCGTGCTGCCGTGCCCGGGCCGGGCAGACTCGGGGCGGGCTCAGGACGGGCCACCGTCGGTGGAAGGCGGGGGAAGCCGTGAACGCCGCAGGTGCCGGAGCTGGGGCTGCGCTGCCCGCGCCGTGCCGCTGCTGGGAGATGTCTCCGCTCGGCCGGACAGACAGCGGTGTGTGCGTGGTGTTCTCTCCTTTAGGAAAGGTTTTGTGTTCCCTTCGGTGCAGAATAGCGGGTTGGAATTTTGGGCTCGGAGCACCCGCTCGCGGTAGACGGCGCTCTGGTGACGCGTCTGCAAAGAAGAGTTTAAAAACTGCGTTCCTGCTGCTGGGCATCTGGCCATCCTTTTCCCTTCCCTTCCCTTCCCTTCCCTTCCCTTCCCTTCCCTTCCCTTCCCTTCCCTTCCCTTCCCTTCCCTTCCCTTCCCTTCCCTTCCCTTCCCTTCCCTTCCCTTCCCTTCCCTTCCCTTCCCTTCCCTTCCCTTCCCTTCCCTTCCCTTCCCCGTTTTCTGCCCTGACAGTTGTGGAAGCGGGGAGCAGGAGAAACAGTCTTCAGAAAAGGAGTTCTAGAGGTGCCTTTTCTGAACGCTGGTGTTTCTTGAGGTTTACATTTGGTCAAAATCTCTTGCGCTGTCTGTATAAACAAGTTGGAATTGAAGGCGTACTAATTAAGTTTGCTTCTGATAGCGGATTTGGAGATGTCAGCTCCCCCTAAGGCGGAGGCCCCGCAGCAAGACCCTGACAGATGAGAGGGGGGGGCAATCACCAGCTGTGGGAAATGCAGCAGCGTCGGGTTTTGCAGCTGGGAATGGTAACCCTGGATATCCGGATAGACCGGGGAACAAGAGGCTGAAGAGTCTCATGGGAAGTGAAAGTGTCTATCCCTAATTATAGATCAGTGCTTTTAAGTTTTTACATGCCTGTGCCATATAGTGAAAATCCTTTTACTTTAGAAAAACCTAGACTTTCTGTATAAGTTATCATCCTAAAAGGAAAAAAAAAAAAAAAACCTGTCACTTTTGGGGTTCAGGGTTATTGATTAACTGACTCGTGTTGAAATACTAAGTAGTATTAAACCATCTGGTGGATAAAAGTAGTGTGGATCCATTTCATTCTTTCTGGCCTGCAGTGAGTGAATTAGTTCTTCAGTGCTCCCCTGTGATGCAAAGATAGTTTCTGTTTCATGCCCTCTAGATGGCTGTCTTGTTCTCTTTGAAAAGAATATTACACAGGGTCTGGTAGAGCTGTAAGGGAGAAAGTTGATCTAACTGGTCTCAGTTTTTACACGTTTGTGTATTTGCAGTGTACTTCCATGTTTATGAACAAAAATTATGATATTTAACTAGTGAAAACCTTCTGTGAACCACTGTCAGCTGATAAGTCTTCTGCTTCTGGGAAGAAGGTGGATGAGTACTAACTTGTTTCCGAGAATTGAAAGCATTTCCTAGTAAACCTTCCATTATATCAAAAAGCTGCTAGTTTATTGCACAAGAAAACTTATGTAAATGATAATATAACTGCCAAACAGCAGCTAATAAAAGCACATATTGAATCACCCATCAGCAGTGTGGAATGAAAATTTCCTGAGGTTTTCAGTTCTTCCTTGTTAAAAAAAAAAAAAAAAAATCCTAAAATATTTTAGGTCTTGAAGTCCTTCATTTATTTTGTTAGATAAGCAGCTTAGTGCAGGAAGGAGAGACCCCAGTGTTTGCTGTTCAGCTGACATTATTACCTGTAAGTAAAAAACCAGCTTAGAATGGGACCTGGTGTTTCCTGTGTTCGGTACAGAGAGGCACAGGGCTCTATTGCCCACTTTCCTGAATTGGGATTGTCTTGGTTTCAAAGGGAGGTGTGTGCCAAGGAGGGCAGTTACCTCCTTGGAATGGAAAACGTGACCCTCTTCCCTCCAAATGACTGAAACTTTGGAATTCTGCTCGCTGGGAGGGGCGGGGAGTGGGTCAGGGTCCGTGTTTTCCCCGAGCAGGTGCTCAGGTGTTTGGGGGTGCTGAGGATCCCTCACCCTTCCCAGTGAGATCGGGGGTCAATGAGGTCCCAGTTCAGGGCTGATCTTACCAGCAAAGCCTCACCCACGGGAAGGTGTTAAAACCCTGGAAACTTAGAATTTAAAGGCTTTAGTATATAATTATTTGTATAAAGCAACATGGAGGTTTTAGGGTGTAGGCCAAGTTCTTCTTTCACCTTCTTCTTAATGGGTTTGGGTGGGTTTTGCTAATTGGGTGAAAGGGTCTGCATTGCGGGCCTTGGGTGGTCAGTTACTGGGTTAAAAGTATAAATAACACGGGTGTCATCTCGTTATTGGGTAATTAGCACTTAAAAGACCTTGGAAAGAGTTACGGACGGGGCCATTTTCTACCCTGTTGGCTGCAACTCACAACTTGTGAGACTGTGCCATGGATAAGAATTAATAAACAACTGATTCCGAACACGAGAAAAGTGCATCTCCCGTGCTTTAACAGAAGAAAAGAAGATAAAAATCAACAGGAAGGAACGGAAAAGGGCTGAACTCCACAGTGGCAGGGAATTCTCCCCACAGAAAGCGAGGAGCTGAGTTCAACCCCCAGCCCAGATCTCTCGGGGTCTCTGCGCTTCCCAAGGAAAATCCCCCAAGAGCAGAGGCCGCAGCCAGCTGCACCTTCCCCTCACCTTGGCCACTTTTTGTCTCTCCAAGTGTCCCCATCACCATCGTTCAGGCAACAAATGGCAGAAAATTCCCTGCGAGAAAGAAAAGAAAAAATAAGAAAGAAAAAAATCCTAACCTCTAACAGCGATGAAGGTATTTACTTTTCACTGTGTTTCTTTTGGTTCTAAATGTCTTTACACACATATTTTTTCCTGCTTCTGAGCTACCGAAAATGGAATTTTCCCAGTGTCACACTGAGCAGGAAGTGCCCTCCTTTTGACTGCGGCACTGATCTTAGGGTGTTTGGAAATTACTGTCTAGTTAATTGCTGTTAAAGACAATTGTTGAGGGATGATAACTTACCTGATTTAGCATTGATTGAAATAATTGCTTTCTGGAAAAGACTCCCTTATAAGTTAATGCTTCTGAAGGGGGAGATCGTAAGGTTATTGAACATCCTTCTGCTGCCACGAAGAATGATGTCAGTTTTCATAAGTGACAATTAGCACAGTCTGGTAGCAACTTCGGTTAGGAAGTGACTGCCTTGACCTGCCTCTCCTGCATACAGAATCACAGAATCACAGAATGAAACAGGATGGAAAGCACAGTTGGCTGCTCAGTTCAGTTAAAAAAATCAAAAGTCAGAGAAGAGTCTTTTGAGATTAAGAAAAAAATGTCACAAGGTTTACCTCTGATTTTATTAAATTACTAGTTTTTATAGAATTTTCAAGTCTACCTAATTTAAACGTATTCCCAATGAAGTAGATGGCTTGGTAATATTATTAAAAACTTCAAAACCTGCGTTTGCTTTGACTTTCAGGTCTTACATTTTTATAAGTTTTGGTCCATTTGCACATTGGGGTTGAATTGTCCAATTCCAGCTCCAGGCTGTGAGGTCCCATCCTGCCTGTTCCTCCCTCCAGCCCACCCTTGTTTGTGCTTTTGGGCTGAGAGTCGTCCTTGGTGTGCAGCAGGAGAAGGATTTGTTTTGTGTCCCTGCTGTGTGCAGAGCTGAGTGACACTGACTGTGAGCTCAGAGCTGCACCCCTGGGCAGCACAGAGCCTGAAATACATGGAAGATAAAACTTAAGGCATCTCTAGCTCCTACGGTGCAGCTAAATAAGTGATTCACCTTTGTTTCATTTGTTAACACTGTATAATTCCATTAACAAAAGAGAAATGTGTGAAGTAACCGAGGTTGTAACCTCTGTTGGTTGGAAGGAGGATGTCTACATCTATTTATTAGGACGTGCTGGAAGACTGCATCTTAACTTCTTCTTCCACAGAATACTCTGCCTAAAGTTGTGTGCCTCCCTCCCAGCAGAAGGTCATTAAACACGAGCAGATGGCTTCTGTCCTGGTGGCGACGCTTAGCACTCTCACCGCAATGCACCAAGCATTTGGAGGAAGGCGCGGGGAATACAAAAGAATAAACAACAAAAAAATAAATAATAATAATAACAATAATAAAAAAGCACTGTAAAATGCTAATGAGGGCGTATGCGGCCCCTCTCAGCAAGCAGCTCAGCAGAGCAGAAGTGTGGCCTCAGTCACGGCACTGTGACTCATTATTAGAATCCTTTGCCTAAAGGCTCGGAGCAGCGATGCAGGAGAACCTCACGCTGCGAAGCTGATAGCTCGTTGGAGTGACTGTGAAACTAATCAGGCAGCCGCGGCTGCTGAAGGCTCGCGTTTGTTTCCTGACAGACGCATTCACAATCAAACATTCGGGCTATCGGCTTCCCTGCATTTCTGTGGGAGCACAAAGCATCCCCTGCTTATTGACTATGAAATGTTGTTGTTGTTGTTGCAATAATAAAAATTATTATCATTTTTACCAGCTTCGGTTCTCCGAGGAATAAGAAAATGTCCCTCTGGAACTGCTGCAAATATGACATTTTATTTTGTAAATTATTTCTCTCTTTTGGACAGGGCAGGATGCGTGTTTTCAACATTAGGATAATATTTTTCTGTTAGCCTAGGAAAAGCTTTACCAGAATGAATATTCTTCTGGTGCTGCTCTCAATCATTGTAGTGACAGCACAGGAATTACAATATTAGCCTAATTCTAAAAATTTTTCTACCTTGTGCTCATTTTCTATTCCTGGTTGTTTCAGCATTTTTGCATAACGTGGCTGCCACACAACTCTTCTTTTGTAATGATAAAGGTTTTCATCCTTGATCACTTAATAATGCTTCAGATTCTTTATTGTAATATCTAAAAACCCCTCAAAGTTTGAATAAAGTTCCATTTTCTTTATGGTGTTTACTTTCTTAGCTAGCTATCTGTGTTTGTGACTTTATAAAGAGAACAAAATCTGATGTTAAATGGAAGCATGTGAGGCCTTCAGGGAAGGGAATGCTGAAGCCCGAGAAAGCCAAAAAAGGTGGGTTCACAGTAGGCTGCTATTTCAGCATTGTAGTTCTCATCTCTGAGGGTTTGTGGCACAACACATATTCTGTCCTTTTTCCAACGGGGATACTGGAAAGCCTTTGCAGTTCTTTACGTTGACATGGGGAGTCCAATCTTAAATATCTGATGTTCATTATACCATATAAAAAGATGCCCACTGACCAGAGCTGGGCTCTGCAACAGCCTGTTTGCCAAATTGCTTTAAACAGCAGAGTAAACACACACACACAAAAAAAGATGGGCTTGAGATTCCACCTTGTTAAGGATTTCAGTGGCTGACTTCATGAAGCTACTGAGGGAGGCTGGTCTCTTTTTTAGTACAGAATGCAGCAAGGAGAAGGTTCACTTATACCCATTATTGGTGGGCGGGAATTCGAGTGCATGGGGAACGCGGCCAGTGGAAATTTTAGATACACAGAAGAACTCAGAGAACTCAGTTGCTGGCTGGCAACTGAGTGGGGCTTTTAGAAATTAGGGTGATAGACCCCACTTATCAATATATTGCTGAATGGTTCTTCTATGAGTTCTGTATTTCCTTTTCCTGCAGATTTAAGAGAAGGACATGCGGTTCTTTATGCCTGTGTACACGACCAAAACAATAAAACTTATTGATGTTAGGGACAACAGTTATGGGTTCCTGCCACCTCTAATTGTCTAGCTTGGAAACATGAACTGTCGAGAATGAGTTTATTGTTTTCTAAACCAAGTGGGCAAGACACATGCTTTTCCTCTGTCATTTTCTCTATTGATTGCATTTGAAATATATTGAATCCAGGAATGGTTTGAAGAACAGCACTGGAAGTTGAAATGTGATTAAACCAGAGGCGGTATAAAGGGGAGGGTGTCAGAGACTTTGGTTTGCCTCATCTGGCTGAAAATAATTTGAAATGTAGGATTTTCATGATCCTACGTTTCAAATGATTCCTTTAGGATATCATATCCTTTCAGGATAACATTCTCAATGTAAGGAACTTTCACCCTCGTGGGTTCCTGTGACAACCTACTTGACATAAATTGCAGTTACACAGAACCACAAATTAACCTGCTTGTGGCTGGGTTTAAAATCTGAGCAAAGTCAAGAGATAGATTTGGGTGCATTTTTGTGAATTTGCATCATTGCTTTATAACTCTGTGGAAGGACATGGACTGCAAATGCTGATTCAGATTTGAACAGTTTTGAACTTTAAGTATTTAAAATAGTATTGGTCAGTCATTTAATTCTTTGAAGCTTGGAAAACATTATTTCTGCACGTGTGTACTTTGTTTTCTTTGACAATTTTATTGTGCTTTAGATTTGTGACTTACCAGAGCAATGTACTTGTCTAGAAAATATTTGTGTGTCTGGGCTGAGTGCTAAACAGTAATTTGCAAGCTGTATGGCCAGAATACTTGCCAATGATTTGCAGATTTCAATGCGCAAACTTAAGAAATTTATAGAAAACTTTAAATTTGGGGATTTTGCCTTTAAAGACTTTAAGTATTTGTGTCTGCTTTGGATGTAGTGAAGCTGCTGGTTCAAATGACATAAATACACTTTGAAAACTTGGCTTAATGCAAAGAAACTGCAATTCAGGATAACTTGGGAACACAATATCAAGTATGGCGTTTTCCATATGATGCGAAGCTCTTGTTGAATCTTGCATTTCAGTGAAGCCATCTGATCTCATTTCTGTATCTGGGTAATGTTTTGGTGCCTTGATGGAGTCCAATCACTGCTGACCACAGCTCGTAACATAAGTGACAAATTTTGCTCTTCTTATCTGCACATTCCTCTTGGGCATATCTTGTCTGATTTCTTTTTGTATTGGTTCTAATTCTCTGAACATTTGTAGAACAGCATAGACAGTGTAATTATTGTCTGTGCTGCTGTTCTTTCATTTTTGAGTTTTTTCCATGAAGAATTACACTGCAGGATTTGTTTGTCCCTTTTGGTTTTGTTTTGTTACTGGCCTCTCACAGCAGGAGCTAATGGTAAATGCTTTATTTTCCACCATGTCTTCACTGTGTTCCTTCCCTGAAATTTCTACTCAGTCTTTCTGAAGAATTTTTCTAGTTTCATCTCTTAAAATTAGATTTGTATAAGATTTAGTATAAGATGGTTTAAATGTGTTTACAGTGCATGTCTTAAACATCTAAGTGGCCAAAGCATTAGTTAGGGCTTTTAGACTTTCCTTCTGCTCTACTTACTGCTTTGGGCAAATAATCTGAGAGAAAATACGGATGATTTAGTGAAAGGCAATAAGTTGAAAGAACTTTATTTCTTAGTTTAAAATATATACTGAATACAGGTAGAATGTGAGGCTTGTTTAACATAATATTCCAGTTTAGTTGTTGTATAACAGAGTAAGAAATCCCAGAGGAATTTTTTTAGCAAGGTAAAATAGAATCACATACACTTCTTATTATTGCAAAAGCTTCCTTAATCACATTGTTTAAACCCTGCAATACACTGTAATGCTTATTAGTGATTTTTCATTTTCAGCTGTCAAATAATTCCTTTTCCTAACTCTGGATAAATAGCACTCTCAATACTTTTGGTTTTAGTTATAGATGATTTCTATATGACCAGACAGCTGATAAAATAAAGAACTATTGTGTTTTCCACTGTGTTGCATTTAGAGGTTCAGATGCAATTTATTTGATTTGTAATATTTTATAAAAGTTTCTCCAGCTAAAATTCTGTTAGGGATTCTTGTTGTCAAAGGTAATGGAAGGAAATTAAATGTTCTTTGACCTGTAATGACAACAGATGGTCAGGGTCTAAACAAGAAGAAAGAGAAATAGTCTCATGGTCTCTTTTTGTTCCTATTTTCCAAAGAAAACTCTACCTTATCAAAACTCCCTGTAATTAGAGGCGCTGAAATGTGTGTTCTATTCAAAGGGATTGTGTGAGGAAATAAATTTGGAGTATCAGTTTGCTATGCCATTTCCAATAATGGTTCCCCTTTTCAGATTTCCCTTGTTGGTATTTTGTTTACCAACTTGAAATTTGATTTGGTTTTGAGTCAGAAGTATTCTGAGAAAAGTGGAGAAGGATCTTCAAGACACCCATCAAAACAGGAATGAGTGTTTAACAGTAAATACGTAAATAAGTCTAATCTTTTTGTTTATTTTCTGTGTTTTTTTGTTTGGTTGGTTGGTTTTTTATATTATTGGGACAGAGAGAGAAGCACTAAACCTGAGGCTGATTAGGATCTGTATCCTTTGGTATGAAGCAGTCTTTAAGATTTAAACTTTATTGGTTACTTTTTTTTTTTTTTAATTTGAAGCAAAGGAAATAAACTGGCATAGATAATTATTGAGTTACAATCAGGCTAAGTGGTCTTGGGTGCAAGAGTTACTCGAATTTAACACGAGAACAAAATCTTAGCAATTCCAAACTACGTGAATTTTTAAAACCATGAAGTTTAACATTTTAGGAGACTTCAAGACAGGTAACATTGGAAATGGGGCACACTAATACTGTACTTCAACCATTAACGCCTTCTTGAACCCATTCGCTTTTTAAATGCGCCCTGTACTCAGCTAAATTGGGTTGTCTGGAGAGGAAAATGTTCAAAAGTACCAAGAGACTGTGGACGATGCTGAAAATGGATCACCTGTACTGTTAAAAAGTGCTGATGCAGGGTATTTGTGTTTTCTCACCCTACGTCTAATTCCAGCACATGTCCTATCTCTTTCCTTTTCAGACCAGTCTTCAGAAGCTTGCACAAGGTTTGTCATGTTCTTTTCTTTCCATGATGATCCTTGCACATGATGATGAAATTAGTTCTCTGGGTCTTTTCATAAAACACTGAATTCTTTAAGTCTGTTTTAATGGTGACATTATTTCTGCAGTGCTCTGTTGGTCCTTTCAAATAGGAAAGCCCATTTGTGTCCCATGTGTTTGAATTCATTGATGCAATCTGCAATAACAGAATGGCTTCCTCTTCTCTGCTTTCACATGCACCCAGTTATTGCCTTCTTCTATTTTTCCACAACATGGCAATGGAAGTTTAAATTGGAGTCCTTCCCTAAGTGTCCCCATATCTCTATCTGCATCAATCCCTTTCTGATATCCACCGTTTTACAGTTTGTTGTATTACAATACAATAAAATAGAACATAGCAGTGGGTGCTTTTTACAAAATCCAATTAGAATTGTATTCTAATACAACCAAATTCCGTAGGAATGCAGTAGTTTGAAGTCCTCAGGATGTTAAACTGTCACCTCTTCAACAGGTAAATAGATTACAAGTCGGGTTTGTTGATAACCGACTTGATCGTTTCTTCCTCCCTAAGTCCAGATGTTCGGATTAAATTTGGAGCGTGTCCTCAGTGCCAGCTCCTCTCTGCAGTGCTCTGGGAGAAAACCCTGAGCTGTGAGGCTGGGGCAGGATCCTGGGGGAGCTGTGAGCCAGCAGGGCTGGCCCAGTGGAGTGACACATAATGAAAGGTTGAGCTGCCTGTCTCCGAGGTGGCGTAGCAGATCAAATCACAGAGGATCAGGCAGGGGAGATGTTGCCTTGCTCTGAGTGACAGAAGTTAATAATTAGTGACAATGATTGACAGATCCACTCCATCTGCCTCTCCGACGCCTGGGAGCAGTTATTCCACAGCTGTCTGCAGGCACAATGAACTCCTCTGGGACAGAGGGACGGGCTGTGACTGACAGCTGCCTCCGAGAGAGACGGGCCACTGACAGCACAGTCACTGTCAGCAAAAGTGCTCCAGCCTCCCCCTGCTCCCTGCCAGCTTCACTAGCTGTGTACATTTATTCCTTTTCATTTATCGTGTCAGGTGGGGTTTTAAATATATTATTAGCCAGTCGTCTTCTTAACTGCAGGGTTTTTTGTGGTTTTTGGTTTTTTTTTTTTTCCCCAGTGGTGGTGTGGAGATCCGTAGGCAGCGAGGTGATTTCACCTATCTGAGTGGAAGTGTAGAGCAGCACGCTGACAGATCTCTGTCTAATTAATCTGTCTTTCTGTCTGTTGGGAAAGAAGAAATATTGCATTGCTTTCTCTCTGTATTGAAATTTAAAGTGTTCGCGTAACTACGTTGCGCTTTTTATGTTTCCAAATGCAGAAAAAAAAAAATATTTGGAAATGTTTTGTGATTTAAGTCTGTCCTATTACCCCTTCAGATTTGCAGGATTACAGTAGAAATACAGCTTGGCTTTGACAGAGATAGTAATCTGTGGGAGTTTTTTGAACACCACGCGTAAAACTATGATTTGTAATGTAAAATTGTGCTAAAAACAACAAAGGCAGCCCACCTAGGTCCTGCATTCTGTAAGGTAGATATATGTAAGAAAAGTTATTGTAGCATGCTTAACATACTCATTTCATCACTTTACCTAATTATAGATTATTTTTTCCATGAAAGTAGGTGCAAATCGCGTTAATTTTTTTGTGGGTCTCATTTCATAATAAAGAGCCTTCAATGTTTGGGAAGATTTAAGAGTACAATTCTTTTCAGGTTTTCTTTTGTTTTGTTTAATAAAACAAGAAAAAGTATTCTTCTAAATTACATGAGTACAAGCAGAATACGTTTATCCAAACCCTACATAAAATTGCAGTTGTGCCACGTTAGATGCCAAGGCATTTCCATTTAACAGGAAGTAGGACTTACCCTACCATGGAAATAAAAAGGAATTCTGTGATCCATTCATAATTGCCTGCTTTCTTCCCTCTAGCATAGGAGACCACAGAAAAGAATGGAATTCCTCCTCCACCAGATTCCCACAGATGCTGTAGTAGTTCTTTGAGGATGTTATTTTTGCCCCGTTTCATGAGGCTCTAAGGTGAGGTCCTTCATGAATCAAATACTGTATACTTAGTAGAGGAGATCTGTGTCAAATTTCATTCCTGTTTCCTTTTCCATTTTGAACCTCTCTCCCCATTTTCTCTAGCTATACACTAGATTTTAATTCTCTAGCTCTACATTTGGGACTGCCTGGCTGCATAGAAAGCTATCGAATGTAGAATGAACAAAATACTGAAAGAAGCTTCACCTTTGATCTTTTTGTAACAACCCTCACTGTGTTTATAGTGATAAACACAATGCTTTGAATTTGAGTTTGCTGTTTTTTAAAAAAATTCAATCAGTTTATGTGGGGTTTTTTTAAGTGATCAGGAAATCTTCATGCACAGGTTGTTCATTGTGATAGAGAGGAAATCAGAGTGGGTTCAGTCACGATAGAGAGTTTGTCTGCAGGAAGGCTTGGTTAGCTTCCATCTTTCTGTTACAGTTCTCTTGCAATTTGTAGAGGGTTCATCTCTGTAATTTCACTGATTATTTGAGATCTATCACCACTTTGAAGACTGTGTAATGTAAGTTTTTAATTTTCTAACCTGTTGCAATAGGGAAGCAACACAAATGGAAAATTAGCTGTCTTTTGGAATAAAATTATCCAAGATGTTCATTTGCAGGAATTACAGGACACAAGTGTTCAGTCTTGCACTGTCCCTGTAGCCCAAAGGTGTTTGCTGTTTTTGATTTTCTCCTTCAACCTAAATAAAGAACCAGTTGGGTACATCTGATACAGTCAAACACTTCCATTTTTGTAGGAATGCAGTAATTTGAAGCCCTCAGAATGTTAAACTGTCACATCTTCCACAGGTAAATAGATTACAAGTTGGTTTTTTTATAGTCAACTCGATTATTTCTTCCTTCCTAATTCCAGATGTTTGGAATAAATTTTCATTTTAATATTTAAATGATATGTTTAATTTTTTTTTTTGTTTATAGCTAAACATTGTCATTGTTGGACTTTCTTGTCTTAGCTGCTGTTTGCATCTGAAATACATATGGGTGTGATGATGCTGGGAGGGAAGATTACAGCTGCTGTTCAGCAACATGAAATGAGACATAAGCTAATGCAATATTATTAAGGTATCTGTATAAAATAAAACGTCTCAATTTCAGACTTCCCAAATCAGAACAATATTTTGGTCTTAAGTCAGGAAAAATAGAGGGCAAGCCTAAATTTTTACCTGTTTGTTAGCAGCCCCAGACCACGGGAATGATGAATTTCTAACTCTGAAATGTACCAACAGTCTGGAAAAGATACTTGTTTATGTACCAGCTCTCCTCAGTTTGTTTAAACTTCATCTTGGCCTTCAGATTTGGAGACATGCAAACCTTGAAAAACTTGGTTATGACAAGGAGTGTTTTTTCCTTCCTGTCTTGCAGGAGCTTTTAGTATTCTCTGGCTTTCTGCAAGAGAAAGAAGGGATTTTATGATTAATCTTAGAGATAAAGATGGAAGACAAACTCAGCTGGAGAGTGGCAAAATCTTCTTAACCCAAAGCTGTACAAAACCATGACTACAGGTAACGTAACACATTAAGAAAGCAGGTAGAACCCTTTCACTTATGACAGTTAAAATAAATCTGCATGAGGAATTCAGGAATCTGACAGCTGTGAGACAGTACAACTTTAAATAGGCAAAATGCAGAGATTTCTATTGTCATCTAAATCTAACTAACTCAAGGGATCCTGTTCAGTAAGTTATAATTTGTAATTACTAGGTTGGATTTTACTGGTTAGAGCAATCACAAGTCTATGAAATTTCCATATATTTTGCATATTGACCCTATCTGGCATTTAAGGAAAGCCATTAGATTATAATTGGCTCTATTCCATTAATTCTTTTCAAAATCCCAGAATTTGTGGAGCAACTGTGCTCCTGAACTCCCGCTTTGCGCTTTATGATGGATGAAATGTTTGTTTTCTTCCAAGTATAGACTTTGTCGGCCTGGAAAAAGGTGAATAAAGGTGAAAGATGGTCTCAATCCTTATCAGTAACACAAAGGTTAGAGCTGTGAACCCTGATGCATTGTCTGTAAAAAAGGAAGTGTGTTCTCTACTAAGAACCATCCTTTATTTAAAGCCTTGTTATGGAATCATCAGGTAAATTTGACTTAGAAATCTTTTGCAACATATTCTGTTCTCAGGAATCCCATAACCAGCGCGTCAAAGTATAAATGGATGCTAATTGGAACTGTAAAATACGTTGTTTCATTTTCAGTAATGATTTTAAGCCTAAGGGCAGCATTCTGACAGTCCAAGTATTCTGAACAGCAAATAGGGAAAAAAGCCCAACAAGCTCCTCTTTATTTCTGGGGGTTTTTTTGGTTGGTTTTTTATTTGTTTGTTGTTTTTGTTTTGTTTTGAATTTGTATTAGTTTCCTAATATCTCAGTCAGCAAACACACCACATTTCGTAGTGATATGCCAAAGAAAAGCAGACGAATCAGTTTGCCAGAGAATGGGGAAAATGAAAGAAAACCCCATCTGTCTGTGAATGTGAATGTTTAAAAAAAATAATTTTTATGAAAGCATAGAGATCATAATTTATTGCTTGTCTTGTTCTTTGTTTTTTTTTCAGCCGTGCTTTTTTCCTGGTGTGGTTATAATAAATCCAAAGGAATGTTAGCACTAGCTTTTGAATCATCTGGGATTTATTACCTGTCTGCGAGAATCTAGAGGGTGCCACGCTGTTTTACAGAATTCCTAATTCTGAGAAGTCCGTCTTGGCAGTGGGCGTGTTTGTTCCGTTTTGTTTGTTTCTAATTTGAATCCTATGGGAAAACACTCATATTTAAGAGCAAATAAGTTCTCAGCAAGTCAGTGTGGAAGAAAAGATTCCCGACTTCTTTCTGGTGGTTCCAGCTCTGTGCCCTGAGCCCTTCCTCTGCCTGCACCCACCCCTTACATCATTTAGCTGCTGATGGTCGTGGCAGAGCAGTATTGTCACCAAATCCAGGGAAACCATCTGAATAGATTTGAATTTTTTTTGATTTGTTGCTGAAGGATGACCAATTACTGAGTTTACAGCGTAGAGTTTACCTCAGTGGGGCAACAAATTGAATGTTCTCCCTCTGTTTATCTGTTAGTTTCTTGGGAGCATTTTGTTTCTTGTTTCTGTTTTGTTTGGGGGGGATTTTGGTTGGTTTGGCGTAGTTTGGGGTTTTTTTTTTTTGGCGGGTTTTTTTCGGCAAGGTTTTTTTAAAAATGAAATTGAAAAGAGATTTGTACCTTAATTCTTCTGCCAAATTTGCTTGCAGTTAATTAACCAGATGAGAGCAATCATCGGGCATGGATGGAGGACTATTGTCATTCATAAATCTATAAAACTTTGAAAAGAAAGCCACCATCACAGCTCTCCCTCTGCCCTTCTCCTGTGGCTCTATTCACTCCCAAACTTACATGAGTTTACACTTGAATGTCTGCACTGGATTCCTCTGACTTGCTCTTGCTTTGCACCGTGGTAAAGAGCAGACTCTAGTACTGTTTCTCTATATTTTGTGCTTTGAAAGTATCTGTAAAACACAAACATTCATTGAGGCTTTTTTTTTTTTCCTTTTAATGGTAGTAACTTCAGATAATTGCTGACTAAAAAATCCTAGCATGTTTTATACATTGATTATTTAGTAGTTTTGGCTAAAGAACATGCTCAGATTTCCTTAAAGCTACTAAGCATAACAGAGATCTTCCTTGAAGGATCAGGAGTGCTGTGCTCCGTTCTCCTGCTTGCTTTTTTGGAATAAGTCTTTCACCATACACCATTGGAAATGTGGGGACAAAGTTCTTCCTTAAGGAGCAAGAGTGCTCAAAAGCACCAAGGATTAATGGTTTTTTTGATCACCATAAACAACAAGAAAGTGCCTACCTAAGGGATAAATTTGGCTGCTGGCATCTGGAAGGACCTTCCATGCTTTAGCTCCTTGGGTATTCTTTAGTTTTGTTTTAAGGATGTCTTGTCAGTCATCAGGCTAAAATCATTTTAAATAATGCAGATGTAAGTGAACAACCACTGTCATCCTCTTCTGGGAAAAAGTCCTGGATTGTCTCCCTGCTTGCCTTCCAAGTAATTGTTTAGGTGAATTAACTAGAAAATCCTGGGTTACTACAGCGAGATAAAGTCCAGCATGCAAAGTTATTTCAATTACTGCAAAGTCTGTAAGAAAAAACTCTTATGCAATATACTGGTACAATATTTCAAAATTAAAGCCAATTTGTTGTTCTATTTGAAGGGGAAAACCACATTGCCCTTCTATTAAACTACGTTGATTTTCCAGAATGTTTTATTTTGGACTGTCAGTAGTCCGGTTGTGTGAATTTCCCCATTTCAAACCTTCCCTTGACTCACAATTTGATTAAAAGATCCAGAAAGAACAAGGCCAACCGAGAGAGCTGCTTTGATCAGGCTGAGGGGCAGAGGCTGCAGCTTGGAGACTGAAGCTTTGGGCTTTTTGGACACATTCTTTCAGTCTGAGGCTTCGTTTGCAAAGTTCACTGTCCATGCCTGTTAGCAGTGAAAGTCAAGTCTCGTTGAGTGTCTGTTTGCCAGCGCAGCAGGAGGTTCATCATCTGTCTTTGAGCAGGGCTGCTGTCGTTTCAGCTGACATGTACAAGAGGCAGCATGCCTTGCAGAAATAAGTGTGTGATAACTATACGGTGAACAAAATATTCTCGAGGCATTAGGAAACTAAACATATCTCGCTGTGTTATACTTCATCCCCACAATTCAAAATGACACGTTTTTTTCAGAAGTTCAGCAGTTATAATGGAGTACGTGTGTCTGGCCCCGTGAACGTGACCCTTTAAAACCCCTGAAGTTTTATGGGCTGCTCTACAACTCAGACCTCTGCAGAGACAGTTTTTAAAGAGGAGGGGGGAAAAAACCCTTCATCTGCCAAAAGTGTGGTTAGAAAGAAGCTCCCCCCGCTGCTGTCTCACAGTACTTAAAATACTCAGTGGGATGAGGAAATATCAGCTGAGAGCATCTTTTTTCCCATCTTCTTAATTTTCTTTCCCTCACTTTTTGTTTACACATCCATCCCAGTGTATGCTGCCTCATCATTATTATTTACTCTGAGCAGATGACCTCACCAGAAAGATGTATCTGGCTGTAATCTTTGTCTCATCATTAACAGCCTGCTGTGAATCTGTTCTTCAGTTAATGGCCATTGATCCAGCGATGCACATTTCCTCAGTGATACTTTCCCCTCAGAGTGTTACTTTTTTCTCCTTCTTATTGTACAATAATTAACCCTTTTGGCCAGTAGAGTGACATCACCTCAAATGCCACACATAAACCCCACAGGGGCATGAGGAAACAGATGCTGCCAGCACTTTATTGTTTAATTATGATTACAGATGTTTTTTGTACTCAGGAGACTTGTCTGTCTTGGCAGTACATTTCCCATCCAGTTAGTCAACAGAATGTGAAATAGGTTTCTGGGTTGTTTTTGCAATAAAATATTGAATTACTTCCCAATAGGAAGAAACAGATCCGGGGTTTTTTTCTGCAGTCAGAGCAGTGTTAAATTACCTAACTCTGTGTAGACTTGATTTCAAACCTATATTATGATTATTATTATTATTATTATTATTATTTTAAAGTCCCAAGTTACATGTGTATTACTGTATGGAAGTATAGTTGTAGCATTTACATGTTTTGGACAGCATGGGATGGGCTGAGCAATAGTTTGGTACTTTCCTTGCAAGGCTTTTTTCTCCACTGATTTTGCTCCTTTAAAGCACATTTTAATGTTACTCTTTATATTGGTCTGTGCCTTTGGTCTGTTTCCTCAAATTAAGTTGAATGAGTTATTTCGTGTGGAGAGTGGAACTGAGCCTGTGGTAAGGAAAATCACAGGAATAGCGAACATATGAAACGTCTCAGTTTAAACTGAGAGGCAGCTGAACCAGTGGGCAAAATTTCACCATTCTTTGCCCTTCTGAGACACGAATGTGATCAGGCTGTTTCTAATCTTATTTCTTCAAGATGCTAAGTATCAATTTTTTGTTAAACCCCTGCAGTACTGGGGTGTTAAGCTGCTATTTTAAGCAGTAATATGTTGTAGCGGCCTTCCATCTTTTTCCTTTTACTGTAAAATAAATACTTTTTTTCTGGTTTAGGACTTAAAAGCCATAGAAGCAGACTTTACTAATTTGAAAAATAATTCTTCTCAGCAGCTCTTTTAATCAAGAAGAGAGTGCCTGGTTAGGGTTCCTGTTTCATTTGCAAGGTGTTGGCCCTGCTTCATTCAGTGTAAACTGAAATGCAAAAGTCATGGAGATGAAATAACATATTTAAAAATTATAATGATGCAGAGAGGATAGTAAGGTTGTATCAGATATTTGCAGTCTAAATTTTTTTGACTAATGTAATGAATGAAGAATTGTGTTTGTTAGAAGATAGAGGTCTTTGACCTTTCTTTGACTTGATTAGCTGAGAGTGAGATGGTAATTTCAAAAGTAATGGGACTGGTATCTCATTTCTTCCAACGTTTTGTTTATAATTAAACATTAACACTTTTAATAACTATTTTAATCAGCCCAATCTAAAAATCTCTTGTTGTATTTCTTCAGCCAGCATTTCAAATATTGGCACTTGTGGTTGCCAGAAATTAATTTTTTACTTTGCCCCTTGTGGACCTGATTGTTCTGTTGTTGAATGAATGAAGGTATTGGCCTAAGGCCAAAATGAAGAAGGAAGGTGGGTGAGCAACGAAAATTCTAAGCTTTGATTAGAAGGGTTTGGTATTGGCAGGCAGAATATTCAGAAGTGGCATCCATGGAGGCATTGTCCACAGCATTAGCTGCTTCCTAATTTTAGAAAGCCTTTTGGAACATGGGAGATGGATTTGTTAGATATCAGGGTGCATCCACAGCACCTAAGATGTGTTTGTATAGTTCCTTTTTTCAAAACAAAACACCCAGATGTGAGTGGTTGGGTTCAGTTACCTGAATGCCAGACCCTACTAGAGTTTCAGGTGCTGCCAGGAGCTTCTCCAGACGAGTATGAATCACAGAATCACAGAATCAACCAGGCTGGAAAAGAGCTTTGGGATGGTTGAGTCCAATGTGTGACCTAACACTAACTTTTCAGGCAAACCATGGCACTGGGCACCACATCCAGCCTGGTTTTAGACCCCTCCAGGGACAGTGGCTCCACCACCTCCCTGGGCAGCCTGTTCCAATGCCCAGTCACCCTTTCTGTGCAGAGCTTCTCCCTAAGGTCTGACCTAAACCTCCCCTGGCTCAGCTTAAGACCTCTTGTCCCATTGCCAGTTGTCTGGGGGAACACAGAATCACAGAAAGGCTCTCTGCCGTCCTGTGTTACATGTGATTACAGAGGGACCCCAAAAAGTTCAGGGCTTAGACCATTTAGTATCAGAAGTCAGTTGATTTTTCACGGTGACAATCTTATTTCTACGCTGTCACCCGCTAAAGCTGATACACATCAATGACATTTCCCGGCTAATGCCTTAATTCCTCGGAAATTATCTGGATGCAGTTGCCTGTTGCAGCTCCAAAGCCGAGGTGACGCTTCCCTCTTTACCTGCGTGGGGTGACCGTGAAGGGACAGGGAGCCAGTTCCGAGCTGGGGGGGTTCCAGAGTGGTCACATCCTCTTGCCTGAGGACGTGCTGAGAGCCTGGAGCAGCAGGAGGTTGAAGGATGCTGCTGGAGCAGCTGCTTGCCGTGGTTCAGGAAAGGTTCTGCCTGTGCAACCAGGCAGGTTTGTTTTGCTGCAGGCCCTGCTCAGCTCCCTCATATGAATTCACCAGGCGTGTTTGCCACCTGCTCACCCCTGCTCTGCCTCCAGCCACCCCTCCTGGGCTCCGAGGAAAGTTGTCGAAAAGAAAACGTTTCCCCCTCTGCTGCCACAGCCCCATCAGTGACACAGGAAATGTCACTCACCACGATTAACATTTTAAAGGGGTAAACCTTGGAGGTCAGTCTGAAACGGGGGACGGGGAATGCTCGTGGCTTTCCTTCCTCCTGTCGGCCTCCCACGAGGAAATGTATGGCGAGGAAAGTAGTGTTGGCAGGGTAACAACCACACCTCGCTCTTCCGTTATTTTCTGTCAATAAAAAGGCAGAAATAATTTTAGACACGTTTCAGGTAAATATAAAATAGAGAAACTGTATTATATATATTATATATTATATATATATTACATCTATATAAGAAATTGTATTTATCATATAGAAACTCACTACCTTGCCACATTCTCATACTCTTAGGAAAGAGCTGCTGCATAAACCAGTGCACCTTTTTCTAACAGTGTCATATTGCTCTGCAGATCTCATTAATTAGAGCATTTAAATGATACAGTAAACATAAAACTCGATAACATAAGAAGAAGGGATATTTTTTAACAGCAAAATACGCCGCTTTTATAGAACCACCACACCACAGAACTCCTCAGAGCACATATCTCACTGCCCCCCATGTTTCTTGCTAAGTGCATTCTGATGCCACATGGAAACATAAAATAGGTAGAACCAAGCAGCCACCAACGGTTATTTATATGCTAATATATATCCTCTAAGCTGAAGTAGGCACCTAAATCCTATTGCCGCTGCTAATGATGGCTGTGTTTTAACCTTCGTGGAAAAAAAGAAAAGTATTTTTCCTAAAGAAAACAACTCTGTTTCTGTAACATGAAATGTAATTATCTGTTATCAGATGTCCTTTAAAAATGGAAGGCATATTTAAGCTGCTAAAATATTGAAGCCCTAATTCCACCGTAATAGCATTTTAATTTCAGCAAATCACATCTCTATTGTTACAGGACATTTTGCTGTAGGAACGGGGTAAGAGGTCCATCTTAGCTTTTTCAAGAAAAAATTTCTTTCTTTTAGACATTCAATTAAATCTTTGCAATCATCTAACCTTTTGTGGCACAAAATTTTGCTTACTAAGTGAGAAAACAATGGCCATTAGCATCTAAAAGACTTCGTTTTAAAAAGTAGTTGAAGTTTATTTCTGAAGTGTTCTCATCACAATATGTTTTGGCTGTCGGATTAGTCATTTATGTTAGCAAGCTAGAGTTGAATTCATGACTGCTTCCCATTCAAAATACTTATTTTGAATGCCGGACAAAGTTGGTGTAAAAGCCTTCTGTAACAGGGTCTGTGATTTGATTCTGACAGTCATTTATAGGGTGATGTCAAAGGCAGGTGAATGCAGGGGTCACTGTTTCTGTCATCAACAAGTCCATTTACTTTTCTATTTAAAATTGCTCACTTATCACCACTTTCATTGTTACAGTTCACATACGTGACTGGTACAACTTTAGCATCCTCATTTATGTTGATGATGATGATTTATATTGATGATTTTGTCCTGTCATGAGAGCAGTATATAGTACAAAGCTATTTTGCCAACAGGTACCTTGGGTTTCTGTTTAAAATGTCGAGCTTTGCTTCACCTTTTCTATTGTGTGCTACTCTCGCTTATCTTTAGGATTTTTGAATCAGATGAAAAACTTTTGTGTACTGGCTTCATTATGATGACCAGTGTGATTATAAGATGTATTTTTTATCCATCATTCAGTAGCGCAGGGACTTTTGGTACTGTGAAACAGTTTCAGTACCTCTGGAGCTGAACTTTATTGGCACCTGCTTTTGAATGTCAAATTCTAAAAAAATATACCTCTCTCTCACACCAGAAAGAAACAATACATAGCGCTATTTCCCAATCTGTTTTTCTTCTCTGAACTTTATCTTGGAGTAAGATCTTTAGCTTCAGGTAGTCTGTGCTGCTTTAGCACTGAACTCTAAATTTAACGTGTTGTTTGCTCCGGCTTTTCAGTTTTGGGCTTTTCACTTTTAAACAAAACAAACTGGAAAATGTTTTTGGGTTGCTGGTAATGAATAATGAAATTGTAAACCACCTGTATCCTGCTGAAAATGTGTGGTTGTACAATTAAGCAAAATTCCAAGCTTTAGGAAATGTGTAAGAACGCAAAACTGCAACAACAAATTTGCCAGGGCTGCAAAAAAGATTTTACAGTTGCTGTTGAAGTGGGTGAGCAGGGCATGGTTCAGTGGGAGCAGACACTGGAGAATGTCCGTTCCTAAACCTTGACAGATGAACATCCTGTCATCCAAGGTGTGCTAATGACATTCACCTCGTTATTATTCCATTAGTAGGACTGTTATAACCATTGAATATCAGAAATTTACTTTAAGAAGCAAATATCACTTGCAAGTGGGCTGTTACAGCTGAATAAGTGCATTTCTTCACTTAAATTAATAAAACACGTCTTCTAGTATTACTTTATTTTGATGATGAATGAAAAGGGTGAACCATTAACAAGCCCTTTAAAAGTTACTGACTACACTAATATCTCCTGTAAATGGAAATAGAACTTTTTAATTAAGTATTTAAGGTTATACACTCTCTAGTAAGTGCTGCTTTGAGCACTCATAATGAATCTCTCTATGCTGTAATAAAGGGTAAAAATAAGAATATAATTCCAAATGGCTAATTATGCTATTTTGTAGGTCAAGTTTTTGAAATGGAATCGATGTGAAGCTACCTTTTTTATTATTTTTATATTTTTTCATTTTGATGGTAAATGGGGGTCACTGTTTTAGGGAGAATTCAAAGAACAGGAGCAAAATGGAAAGGAATTTGCCCTTGGATGAACCTGCTGGAACAGGGAGGTTGGACTTGGGAATGTTGTTTCAGTTTGCCTCAATTGCACCCCTAAAATAAAATATGGGGAGAGAGTTTTAAAAGCTTAGAATAAAAATAATAATAATAATTCAAAAAATTGAATAAACCTCCCCCATTAAACTCTACTGAACTTGGTGGTGTGTAAGCAAAGGGAAAAAATGAAGGCAGGCAGAATAAATATTTATATGTAAATGAGTTAAATATGTTTTACAGCAAGGGATTGGGGGAAACACAACTTGGATTACAAGTGCCAAAATGATAGGTCATTATCACAGCGTGGCAATAATGACAATTTAAAGCCATATTTTTGTAATGATGGCCATTTGTTCTCAGGATTCTGAGAAGAAATGGCCCTGTTTAATACTGTTGCTAATAATAAAGAAGTGGTTATGCTGAGACTCGTTTTCTATCAGGCATTGATTTAAAGCTGCAGTTGAAAATAGTTCTCACCTGTAGTGGGAATATAAAGGTTTAATACTGAGGTGCTTTTAAAAAAAGGAGGGGAGAAAAAAAGAAGCAAGAAGTCAGTAACATGATGCCTTTTAACGTTTCCTGAAAACTAGAAATTGCCTGAAAAACCCTTCCTCCGTAAATCCAATTCTTAACTTGTACCTCATGACACAGAGATTGATGTGTGACTGTGGCAGAGGTAACTCCGTCGTATTTGCACAGTGTGGAAACTGGGAATCCAGGAGAAATTTGCCTTAGTTAAAACAGCTGGATAAGGACTGAGTAGATAGGAAGCACGTGAACTTTTTACTGGAGATGCTGCTATGAAAAAAAGCATCCAAACAAGTTATCTGCTTTTGTAAGTCTAGCATTAGTCACTGCACTTCTGACACTCAGTGATGTAAAAGGTTAGTTTGGTTTCTATGATGTCAAAATTTAAGTGTGTAAGAAAAAAATTGCCTGTGAAGTAGTTTTTAAATGTAATGTTTTATTTTTAAAAGAAGAACTAAGTGGAAATGGCCATAAGAACAGCAAATGTGTGTTTAGGATTATGGAGAATATAGAGTTTTATGTGTTAATATCCATAAAAATTCTTGGGATCTGATAGTTTAATAGGTTTTTCTTAATTTTTCTTTGGAATATTCCTGTATTTGGGAGAAGTTATTTACTTTATTTTATGTTCAGAGCTGAAAAGATAGGAAGCTGATCCAATCTGACATTTAAGTCATGAAACAAATGCTTGAATAAAACAGGTTCAGGAGAGATAGACAGTACCAACAGCTAAAGTTACCAAATTTGGACAAAACATATGTGTTGGTCCGTGAAATTTCTGTTTCTTAGTAAGCTGTTTTCAAATGGTACAAAAATGTTTAAGCACAAATAGAACATGATCCAAAGATAAGCACGTCAGCCTTTTTTCCTGTGTCCCTCTCAAAATAGGTGAGATGCTATTTAGAGGTGTGTTTGCCATCTTAGAAATAATAAGATAGAATATCTGTTTTTTTCCAAATTTTTCTTCTTTAGGTAGAGAAATGTGGCCGAAAAAGGTGAAAGTACAAGAAATTGCAGCAGAAATTGTGTGAACCTAGAACTGTCGTGCTAGTTAGTCATTACCTGCTGAGCATAAATAATCAAATGCAAGCTAAAAATTGTTTTACAATGTTCACTGTTGGCTAATATCTTTGTGTTAGTGGAACTTTAAGATTTATTTTCAGAATTAGAAGTCTAAGAGGCTGTGGTCCCATAACATTGCTTCTGAACAATAAAATGCAATTTTGATAAATCATTGTCTAAACTGAAATGCCCCTTCAAACTCAAGCCTTTTCCTTTCCCTCTCCCTACCAGATGAGCAAGCTCTTGGGCCCATATATTATTCATTACAATCAAATAAGACACAGTGGTGGCTCAGTAAACTTGCTTTTCATATAAGAATTGATTTTATTGAGTAATGCACACTGCAGACCCCAGCTTCCAGCAGCCAGGGCTGAAATGAGCAATTCTCTCATTGTAATAATGTGCCTCTGTCATCTCCTTATTATCAGCATGATAAAAGATGAAATATTCACAGATGCTGCCCTCCTAACCTGATCACAGTTTGATATTTGAGCTTTGGAAATGAGTTTTATGGGCTTTAATATACTCCTTGGCGGAGTGACCCCTGAAATTAAACATTATTACAGAGCGGATATTTAAAAAGCCGGGGCCACAAATTACATCAAAATGAAAATATTAAGGAGTATTGCGACTGTACCTAGTGGGAACTCACCACTGCTGAAATGGTGAATGCCATAAAGCTCAGCACAATGGTGTCAAAAACATCAGGAAAAAATAATAACAGCACAGGCACCTTGACTTCTGTTATTTCATACGCAGGGCTAAACTAAATTACTGGAATGGGTTTTTTTCCTATAGGCTGGTTTACCAGGAAGAAAAAGCACATTGTCCTCAACTTTGTCTGCAGCACCCTTCACAGTTCTGTTGAAATGCACATTGCAAACACCAATAAAATACACTTAAGCGTAGTGAAACCAAAGACTACACTTAAGGAAAGAATAAGCCAACATGACTAGGTGAAATATTTTGATTCCATTTCCACTGCTGTCGCTGTTTCTATGGACAGGTTCCTGCCAAAGTCTGGGATATGAAGAGCAAAGGAAGTTTCCCAGACAGGGAATTAGAGGGATGTACAACATATTGAAGATCTTTCAATCCAAATACTATGTTGTTGAAGTTAGGAAACAGCAAATTTTAAATCCCTGTAAAGGTGAAAGAAGAACATACAATTTATTTAATTTAGATAAAACATCAGTTAAAGGATAATAAAAAAAAGATGAATTAAAAGGAAGGGGATGAAATATTAGCGTACATTTGTTTCAGCTTGGTTAGACATGCATGATCTAAAGAGAAGCAGTGTCACAGAACATTCTGTGTTTGCAGCCATCAGCTTTCTCCTGATTGCAGCGGTCATTAGACAATCCTCGTAGGAAGAAAGGAGACTGAAATTCAAATCGCCTGCGAGTCATTCAGTGGGGTGGTCCTCAGTGCACTGGGAAGAAATGGGTGGTTACGGCTGAAATGTTTCTTTCCATGACAGAAAGGAGAGATGGGGTTTTTTTGCTGCTGTTTGGTGGAATTTTTGTTTGTTTGTTTTAGGCTGAGGCATTTCCTGACCACCTGAAGCTCTTGTTGGCTTCAGTATCCCTGCCTAGAGTGCATGAACTACATCTCTTTTTTTAAACTCATAATTAATGATGCCTTAAAGACCATGATTTAATTTCTACTTGCATCTTAGCTTTTTTAATCCGTGTACTGAAATATGTTTAGCTTTCAGTCTATTTATAGTTTTGAGTTAGGAATTTGTTGTAGTTTGGACATCACCAAGTCAATGTGATTGTAATACCCTCTGCATTGATCTTGCTAAAGCTCTTGCTAAATTGAGCTCAGCAGGAGCATGTCCTGTGACCTCATAAATAGTGGAAATGATTGCAAATCAGAATTCATATATGTTCCTGTCTCAGTGGGTAACTCTATCCCCCACAAAGGAATCAATCATCTCTTTCAAATTTCTGTTTGCCCTTTCACTCGGATATGTTTGAAGATAATCTGGAGAGGGAGGTCTTGCCGAGTCTGACAGAACTGTTACTGGAAATCTAAAATAAATGCCCTGCGTCCAACAGTACTACTTAGAGATGGATGTTTCAAACATTACCTCTACTGCAAAGAACTTGGGGGATGGTCTGTTGTAGTTCCCCAGCTGAGACTGGGGCATTCTGAGCATTTTTTTCCCCAAATTACACTTTTATTTTATTACAAATAAGATTTCCTTTGTTATTCCTTACTATTCTGTGAAGCATTTGTGTTAATGACATTAAACTTCTTCCGAGAGAGGAAATATTTCACTTTATTATGTGTTACGGAGTATAAGTTCTATAGACACAGAGCAAAAAGCACAGACTGTCTAGAAACTCTCATTGTTGAAGCTTTTTGTCTTGGGAGACAGAAGTAGTGTGGAGGGTAAGCATGTAAAACAAAAATTAAACCCCAGTCAAATCAGCAGCTAATGTGAGTAGGAGAAGGGAATATAGGGTGAGGCCTTTTGGGGCTGGAAGAGAGAGATATTTGACCTTGTCAATACCTTGAGAAAAGGAGTTTTCTGTTCATTCTTTCTGTAGTGTTCTAGAACAACTCTCCGAACGAAGCCTTTATCACCCTGCAAGGACAGAAGGGGTTCCTGCTGAAGCCTTTGTTGAGGTTTGTTGTAGGTAAAATCCAGTTGCTATGCTCAGATCTCTAGCAGAGTACTCAAATTTTAGTTCTTGACAGCTGTACTGGCATAGATCCTGCAGAGCGACCAGTGCTGGAACAGGATCAAGAAACCCCCTGGGAGTACAGATTCTGTCATGAGAAAGAGCACCCCCAAACACCTTACCTGTGGCCTGTTAATTAACTGTTGCAGTTTTGTCCATGTATATTTCTATTAAAATAGCATGTGCTTTCTAGCTGGAAGTGAACTCGACATCAAATCCCCACCGAGAAGCTGAAATTGTTTAATTGAACGTAATCTGTATTTATTCCACTAAAGACTAAAGGTGACCACGGGTGCTTTGTTCAGTGCAAGGTTGTTAACGACTGAAGTATCAAACAGGAGGTCTGGTGTCTGAGAATGTGTAATTGAAGAAAGCTGATTGAAGCCTGGTGTTGTATATCGCAAAATCAGATTCCTGGCAATTTGCACTAGAGGGAGCCAGTCTTTAGGACAGGGTTTTAATCAGATGCAGCTCCCAGTTGGGTACGGCGGAGTAGAAACTGAAACATGGATGTGCATAGCTGCGGAAATGGGAATATTTAGGTGCACGTTTTGTTCTGGTTCACAGCTTTTCTCTTAGGACAGGCAGGCAAACAGCTGTGTGAGCAACACATGGTGGCCTGGTAGCAGAACGACTCCCACTGTGGCCGTGAGCTCCCATCAGTGTGAAGAACCAGCTTCTTTTCTTCTGTTTGTGTGGAAGGCAAGGATATGTCAGTGTCCTGTAGTGGGCCCAGAACTGGGATCTGGTCCTTGGAGCTGTTAAATTGGGCCGCTGCCCATCTTTGTAGGGAAAGCTTGCCATTATTCACAATGCTTCCAAAATACATTGGTGCAGGTGATGCTTTAAGTTTTGTCTTTCGTGCATTTCAGGTTCTGTGCTGCCCGGGGGTGCAGCTCTGAGCTCACAGTCAGTGTCACTCAGCTCCATTCAGAAGAATTCAGTTTGTTTCACTGCCAACTGCAAGGTTATTTGAAAACAAAACAAACACTTAAAAACAAATTATGACCCCTAGGATTTTATGTATTAAACAAATGCTGGAAATAGGTAAGGCACAGTCGACTGAAATGTGCAGCAGTGAATAATGCTTGTAGAAACAGTTCTGTTCTTTAAACAAGTAGATTAAATACCAAATACTGGGTTTTAGGTTGAAGTTATAAACATAGAAGGATGAGCTAAGTTGTTTGTTTGTTATCCTCTCAGAACAGGACAAGTAGTGCTGCAAGAAAAGCCCAATTGAATCTGACAGATCCGAGGAGGTGACGGGAAATGGTTTAGAGGAGCTTCCTTTGGCCACAGATTCTACAGGAATATGTGCAGACCTGGGGAGTTAACTGCAAAATATTTTGCCTCAAAAACATGTCTAATTTCATTTTTAAAACCCTTCCAGTGGAGGTGAATCTGTCTTGTATCTGTGTATTATTTAACCCCAGGAGGGTTTCATAATGGACATCAAAATAGATCAGTTGTGACAGACACTTCCTGAAGTCTGGCAGTAGCTGTTCACACTCGGGGATCCAGTGACCATTACCACTGCAGAGAGTTTCTTGCATTTCTTTTCTGATGTCTGGCTAGGACACTTTTGGTGCCAGCCATAAGGCTGGGTCATTAAACTCTCCTTTTAATTTATCAAATCAAATGTAGACTACTATCCCATGAGCTATGTTTGGTATATTTAACAGGGGAAAAAAAAGTTTTAAATATTACACCCTGCAGCCCAGAATTCACTGGGCAGGTTGGATAAACTGTGAGTATATACTGTATGCTCTTCGTTGCCGTCTTCAGACTGATTTTATGCTGGAGTTTTTCCAAATTAGAGGTTCTCACGCTGCTACTTTTGGTCCTGTGCTGCAGCAGTAAGTGATTGCGCAGGGCAGGGCTTTGCATGTTCTGCATGCAACCGTGTGTCATAATAAATGTCTTTACAAAAGCCACTGGTAGCATCCACGAGGCAAATTCCACAAATTTGTGAAATTTCTTCCCAGGAAGGAAATCTGAATATTGGGTCTGAACTGAAATACAAAATGTAACCAGTTGCTGTCATAGCTCTTAAAAAGCTTTGAAACAAAATTAGGGAAGGTTCTTTCTCTTTTTAACAATAGATAACTTTTTGTTGTACCATTCTAGTTATATCCTGCTTCAATATTTTTCTTGGGAATTATCTTCAATAATATATTTAAGCAATACAAGGAACGGGTAGGCATCTCACAACCAGTGTTTTAGGCACTTGTCCAACTGAAGAAGAGGAGAAAAAACCTCTGTGCTTTTTTTTCTCTGTACAAATTGTTTCCAGGGCTGCATAAAGAGATTTTGATTATTATGGTAGAGCAAAAACATCCTAGCAATGGTGTCCAAAATGGGTAAGAGAGGACCCAAATCATCCAGATGTGAAGGGGAGTGACTGTTATAGTAATTTCCTAACCTTGTTACCTACAGTGGGTTTTTTTGCTGACAATTCTTTGGAGAGTCTTCCCCCCTCATTTTAAGGCGTGTGGCAATGTAGTGGAAAATAGGGAATATATGCTTTGTCTCTTGGCCTGTAACAGACTAACAACCGATAAATACTGTGAAACTCTTAATTCTATTGTGGTATTGTGGGTGAGGCTAACAAAGTGCTGGTTGTTAGACACTTGTATCTGTCTGGATACACAGATTTTCCTTGCAGTGCTTAAAATACCCTTGAAAATATGTTTGTGTTCGGTTGTCACTGTGCATTAGAGACAGATAACAGACACAGTATCACCTCTATTTTTTTTATGTAACTGCACAGTGATTTCATTGCTGTCGTGCAAGCTAAGTTGGTGCTCTTTGGTTTTGTTCACTGGATGGTAATGGGCTGCACGTTTTTTAAACGTAACTTTCACTGCTGCTGGGACAGAAGTCATCATATGCCATAAGAGAAAAGCAAGTAGTCCAGTAAAACATCAACTTTGCAAAAAGATTTTTGCTGTGAATTTTGAGTACTAAAGTTAAATGAAAGTTTTAAGCGTGCTCATAGAGGCAAATAGAATCAAGTGATAAAAAAGGAAAGTGACAAGAGATAGGGTATTTTCTTTTATGGAATTGTCTTTAATACGATTGATATTGCCTTTTTGTAATTTTTTGAAACAGAGCTTTTCTCTGAATCTGAATACTTTCCTCTCTTCCATCATCCAGATTTTTCATTTGAGAGTTTAGAAGGCGGAGGATGAACAGAGAAAATGCAAGAGAAGGGAATACAGGTGACCGCTGCCCCTGCTAAGGAACAGCTGTGTTAATTACAATACAGCCTCACCCCATGAGTTACAGCTGCAGCCAATAAAGGGAAGTGTGATAAAAGGGAGTGGCTGAGCTGCTGAGGGGAGAATCGTGAAGGAGGAAGAACCTTGAGGAAGAGGGAAGGTGAGAACTGCGAGGATGGATCCTGAGGAGAGAGAATCCCTGCTCTGAGGTCAGTCTGGGTGTGCAGTCAGAGCCTGGTGTTGGAACCTGCGGTTAGAGGCTGCAAACTAATCCCTGCAGTCGAGGTTTGGCAGGAAATAAGCAGCAGTTAGTCTGCAAGGGAAACCTGCAGTAGGAGCTTGCTGCAGAATCAGTGAATAGTTGATGTCAGGATGGCTGAGCTGAGAAGAGGAATGAACCAGGCCCCTTTTCATGCTGTGATAAACAAGGGGTTTGTGTCTTGGCTCATTTCTACCCTCTAACAAGAGGGCTGCTGCAATGAGAAAAAACCTCAAGTGTGTTTGGGAAACCAAGTATCTTACTCCAGTTTTTACAGCGCCTACTGAGGTGCATCTGTTGGGAGTGGACAGTGTGAAATGGTGTAAGGAGAGGCAACGGAAAGTGATGCAAGCCCCACACACGTACTGCTGGTCACAGGAACAGGTAACTCTGATGTCACTTGGGTCCAAACTCTGATATAGGACAGACTTCTAATTATTTTTCTTTATATCCTTTTTTTTTTTTTTTTTTTTTTTTTTACTTGAATGGTATTGGTTTATTGTCAATAGCATTCACATCAGAAGTTTCTGAATCCTCAAAATGTCTCCTGTTCTGCGGGCTCAAGAACCCCACACCAATCTACTTGGTAATGGGGATAAACTTTGTTGGTTTTCTTTGGTTTTTTTTCTGAAGAACACAAGTATTTTGGGTTTCTGCTGCAGCCTGAGTTAGGAAAGCTCTTCAGTCAAGAGAACTTGAGCATTTTTGCCTATAGTAAAAATGTCAAATGTCTTCATAGGATCCCGCTGGGGGTTTTTTTTTGTGTACAAAATGTTGTGCTAGCCGGAGTTGTGCTTACTGCCTTCTGTGCTGACATTGTTCTGTTGTTGTTGCTAACAATGTGGTGCTGTCTCGTTGTGCTGACTGTGTGCTAGACATCTGCTGACTGTGATTTGGATGTTTCACCCACTGAGCTGAAGAGTTTTGGGATCACTGGGGCATGATCAGGAGCACTTGTCAGCCACAAGGTCTCAGCAGGGGAACTGTGGAATGTAGGCCAAGGCTGACATAAGGCCTGTCATGTTGGCAGAGTTTAATTTGCTTATGCCTGCATCAAGGCAGTTGCCTGAACTCCAGGCTTTATTATTTTTACTTTTCTTTAGAGAAACTTTAGTTTGTTGGAATGGCAACTGGCAGCAGGACTGTTATGTACAGTAGAGAGGAAAGAGGAGATAAGTATGGTGAATCAGCTAATTTCAGGTTTTTTCCAAATCCATTAGGGGTGTTTTGAGTTCAGTATGTGCTTCACTGTTACATCTTCACTAGTAAGAACTTGAAACATAAAGGTTTTATGAGGTTTTACTCCCTTTGAGGAAACTAATTAACAAAAAAGTAATCCCTATTTACTTGCTTGCAAAATTCAACAGTGCTCTGGTTTTCACTGTTTGGCAAGATGTCTAAAAGTTATTTGTTGCCGTACCCTGCTCTTTCCATGTTTCTGCCTCATTGTCTCCCAAGGCATGTTAGTCTACTCAGGCTCAGAATGAGTCTTTAGATGTGCAGGTGTGAACACAGGATGTGGTGGTACATATAAATGCCGAACTCCATCCCAGATTGTCACCTGGCTTCCCTGCTAAACCATCCTCATCTTCTGATGTTGTGTATTTCAAAACAAGGCTTGGCTGCAGCAGCACTGTCTTGAGTTCCTCCTTACAGCCATTGACTTTTCACAGCCAGTTGAATTTTTCTCAACTGTCACAGCTGAATTTATTGAAGCTGGAGATATCTAAGTGTCAGACACTTTGGATGTGAATCAGAGTACATTGGCTGCATGAACTCATGCTGGAATGCTGCCTAGTGTCGATGCCTTAGGATTTTAGCTTTTATATTTTTCATAGATTTGTAATCCTGCAATTCTTTGGTGTTTAACTCTAAACTCCACACGCAGTGGGAGCTGCTGCTTCCCCATTTTGGTCAGACACAACAATTCCTCTCCAGGCCTGGGGATCAAGGACACCTCACTGCCTCAGGCCTGAGAGATGGAAACTAAAGTGAGTTGGGGGGAACAAACTTGGGGTAAATGACTTCATTACCTGAAGCTGTAATTAAAGCCCAATCTGCAAATGAACCAAACTTATAAAAGTGTGAAGACCTGTGGTCCATTTTGGGTGTAGCCCCTGGAGGGGGCTTTGTTTGCCTGAAATGTACCTGAAGGCCCTTCAGTGAATATAATACAAAGAACAAAATACAAAAGCTGATCCGGTGGAGACATTTCACAGCAGGCTCCTCTATGGGGAGCATTAGTGCAGAGACTGTGGTGCCACATGGCAATTGTTGATGCTCCGTGGATGCCACGAGAACACGTATTAAGAGGCAAAGGTTGTTCCATGAGACTGATTTGTTGCTGTCAAGACTCGTTCATCACATCTCTCTACAACTGCTGTATATGCAGGTGCTTGCTGGTCATTGTGGGAGAGATCATAAATATGCAGCCAGTCTCCACAGGAGAAGCAGACGTGGTCGTAAGTCTTTGTAGGGGCAGGAATCTCCTTGCTTGGCTGTGGACTGTAGCTCCATTTAGCTCAACACCCTGTCTCAGGCAGCAGCCAGGCCTGGAAACCTAGGGAAAAGTATGAGGATAGATGAAAGGAATTTATTTTTCTTTTTTGTGTGAGTTTGTCCAGGTGCTTTGTGTCTGTGTAGAACCCACAGGGTGGAATCTTCTGCCGGTGAGGCCCAGGCTGCTGCTCTGCCTCATACAGGGAATGTGCAAAGCTTTCATTGAATTTGCCTCCTGCCATTCAGGTATTCCATGCTCATTGGCTTTTGTGTTGGAAAGCTCAGAGAGTGCTCTGGCCATCACCTGTAGTCTTACAGACCATTTTTGAAGCCATTCATATATTTCTTTCTGGTTCCCCATTAGCCTTTTTTGTCTTTCCCTGTTCTACTAAGTCAATTTTGTGTTACATTGGTAAGAATTCTGAAAAGGTGTCAGAGAGATTTTTTTTCTTGTTCTTGGTTCTTTTCAAAACAATCCCTACTTTCTACTTGCCTATTAGACTGCTGCTAAGCAAGCTTTTATTCATAAAATCAACTGCAGCCAGCTCCCAGTTTTTTTTCTCGAGTGATAATAACCACTTTGAGCCCTTTTTGTCATCCTCTATAAACTTAAGTATGTTTTTGTATTAGGCCACTTTTCACTGTTAGCCTTTTTATCACTCATTTATCCTGCAGTTCTTTGGTTAGCTTCTAGTTTTATGTGTTTTTATTTTTGTAGCTGTCTTGGACAACTGGATAGACCTAAGGATTCCTAAGCTTAGTGTCCTTCCTCTGGTGTCAGTAATAGGAAAGAGTTTGGAAATAGAGCAGGTGCACCATGATTTTTCCCTGGTAGCTTCCTTCCACATTCCAGAACAGGAGACTTTCTAAGACAGAAATATCGTCTTTGTCTTTAGTAACTCTTAATAAATTGTGCTTTTGTGAATAGCATCCTTGAGCCCATTCACATTCCTGCTTTCCTTAATGTGATCCTAAGTAGTCACAGTGTCCTCAGTGACCACACTAAAAATGAGTGTAGGCTTTTCCATCTTCCATTTCTTAGGAAGTGGGAAATTGCAAGAGGTAATAGTACATCTGTCCCATAGTTCCCGTTCTTTTGGGCCAGTAACACCTGGTGCTGGAGACTTGCACCAAGAGTTGCTTGTATCCTTCTTCACATCTGAACTGGTTTTGTTCATACAGTGGTGAAACTCTGGAAAACTACTATTTTGAAAGTACAGGTGAGTAGTTTATGTTGTAATATTCATGGCAGGGGGAAGCAGGTGCATAAAAATGTATCTTCGAAAAAACCAAAACTAATTACAGGTGAACAGCTCCTGAATTCCTGTTTTCAATCTGTAATGTAAACTCCTGCAGTTTGGCCTGAGGTAGACTCTTACCTGAGTGTATCTATGGCATGTTGCTTATGCTTTTAAAAACAACAGCCTCCCTCAATTCCAAAAGTGCTGGACGTTTTACTTTAGCAGACATTTCAAGTTGCTAAGAATTATTGAAGAAGAAAATAAAATACCTTCAAAATAAGGCAACCGTCTGATATATAATGTGAGGTCTAGACAGCTTTTCAGTGGAATATTTTCTGTTTTAACCATGCAGTGATCTGGGCACTGAAAAGCTGTCACTGTGATTCAAGGTTGAAGGAGAATTTATGTTTTTTATTAGAATTCTTGATCTTGTGGAAGGGAACTTTACTGCAACAGCAGTGCATGTGTCTGTAGGGATTTATGATTTTATTTAATCCTCGAAGAGAAAAGAGGGAGGGAGAATTCATAATGGGCTTCTTACAGATTAGAAATCCTTGTAGTCCAGGCAGAAGAACGGTCTTCTCCATTTTACTTTCATCTCAGAATCTCAAATGAGAAACTGTAACATGATTAAACTTGATGCACGTTCTTGGCTTGTGTGGGCCAGGTAATTGTGAGAGCTTGAGAAGGCCAGGAGAAATCATCAGAGCACCTAAACAGAAACTCACTCCTGCTTCAGTGAGGAAGCCTAACCTAACCCTAAGGAATCCCTAACCTTAACCCTGCCTGTGAATGAAATCTTAGCAGGCAGAGCATTTTCTTCCCAGGCTGATCTTTCCTGAGCCCTCACAGGAAGCACCCAAAGGACATTTGTGACTGATAGATGAACTCGTTTTGCTTTTCCCCTCCAAAGAGAGGAGTGATGGTATTTTCTGGATGCTGACAGGAAGTTAAAGTGTAAGCTTGTCACTGGGTGTCACTGTTACACCGCAGGAACCCTGGTGAAAGTGGATTTCTCTGGCCTCGAACTAGGAAGATCCTAAAGGCCTTAAGCACAGGTGGTAGAGGCACATAGCCTGGGTATGAACGTGGAACCAGTTTTATGTAAAAATTACACTACAAGGGTATTTATTTACAGTGCTTATCAACTCCTTGGCGTTTCCTGATGTGCCCAGATTTGAGCTCTGAGTGGGATTTCCCTCTGGCTTTTTTTGCGTTTGTTGAGGTTTGTTGGAGAGCTGCTGACTGCTTTTTGTGGTCAAAAAAAATAAACATTCCAACCGTACAACAGAAAACTGAAAGGATTTCTAGAGGACATCTGACCCATTCCCCCACCCCCAGTAGGTCAATTATGTCTTAAGCTATCCCTGGCTAAGGAATTTTTAGAAGCAGCACTGACAGTCAGTTTTCTTGGTTATCTTTTCCAGTACTTAATCACTCTTCTCACAGAGTTTTCTTAATAGTAAACTTGATGTCCTTTTCTGGATTTTAGTTGTTTTGTCATTTTCCACCTAGCAGGAGCTGAGAGTTTAACCATCCTTTCTGCTCTGCCTCAGACTCTTAAGGGATTGTTTTGGGGATTTGGCGTATGTTTTGAACTTTTTTTTTCAGCTGTCAATCAAATAAATATGTACATCAGGAGGGAATGAGGATTTTGGCACCTTCACAAGCAAAATAATACCCCATGTTTCTTACAGATTAAGAACCATGTCCAGCATTAAAATGTTCATTTTGTGTTTATTTTAGTGAAGGAGGGGAGTGAATCAAAGTAGATCAAAACTTTTTATTTAGCATTTAAAAACCCTTGCTGGTGATTCAAACTTTACCAAATTCTTTTATAAACAAGGCAAAACTCCCTATAGTTCCAAATACCTGGCTTTGTTTGTCCTGTTTCATTTCAAACTGGGGGAGTTTCTGTCTCTTGTGATGTAGACTATTACGTTTTGGAAGAGGGAGGGAGGAAGATTTCAGTTACTGTGTACTATTAGAGCATCTGGTAATGTGAGCAATATCAGCAGTAGTATTTTGCGGTGGCTGGAGGGGCTTTAACCACTCGAAAAGAAAAATGTGCACGTTTAAACATTCAACAGTTTATAGGCATTGATTTCTGTGCCAAGTGATCAAACCTGCTTGGTTTAATTGCTGATGCCATCACACATTTCGTTGCATTCTATCTTCTCCTTAAGGTTAGATATTTGCAGGTCACTCGGTGGAACTGTGCATTTTGGGCCGGATTGATGAGGCCGTGCTGTGATGGTCAAATAATTGTCCCCAATACTTGCTGAAAACCTTCTAGCTAATTAAATAATGTGTTTATTGTTACTAAAAATGGACACATGCTTTTATTTCTTCCTTGTTAATCATCCCACGTTTATCAGTGCTGGTTGACTCCATGCTCTTGAGATTTCCTGCTTCACTGAGGAAAATTTGAATGATTTTCTCAGAAAAGGGAATTAGTACCAGCATTATTGTCAGTTGCACTGAAAAAAGCTGATGATTTTTTTTTCACGAGAATGTTAAGTCGACCTGATTAGTTTCTGCATTCAACTCCCTCAAACACAGAAGATTGTATTCCAGCAGAAGCCAATCATATTAATTACATCTGAAGAGTCTGCATATTCAAAAGCCATCGCTTGTTTTATGGACAGCAAAAACAAACATCGTATCTTTCTAATAATTTTAAGTGGGTCACTTTCAGGACTGTATCTGTTTTAAATAAATTATCATATTGCTAAGGGCCATGGGCAAAAGCTTTTAATTAGTAATGTGACAATTTGGGGTTAGTTTTGTTTTATAAAGACTGCAATATTTGTTTTTGAAATCACTACCGGCCAAACACTTTAAAGATATGAGAGCATCTCCCATCTGGTTTCTGGGAATTCTACGTACTGTGGGTAGGTCAGAAGCCATTTTTGCATGAAAATGCTGTAATCAGCAATTTGGGATTCCCAAACTCCTGAGAAAGCAAATGAAAAAGAGGAATATAACTGAATAATAAGGGATATAACTGGACTGTTAATCTTTGAATTCTTGTATGGAAGTGTTTTTCCTTCTAGAGACAGGCATGCAGACGTTCACAGAGACACTTTAAAAAATAAATGTATATTCTTTAAATAACATATATTTTTCATGGACCCTAAATTTTTACTTGTTCTTGTCAAAATAGTTTGGTATTTTTGGCCTCCTCTTTCTCCTGCAAGATGCATTTGACCTTTGAGGTATGCAGCTCTATCTACATTTCACAGCAAGATGCAAGTGAAGGAGAGGAAAAAAAAAAATCAAATTCTCTTTACATTTTTAGTAAAAGACGGGTTTGAAATTTGCATTAGTCTTTGAGATATCCTGCACTCTGTTTTTATCATCAGTCCTGCTGTTCTCCAGGCCACATTTGTTTTAATAGGATAAGGTTTAAATTTGGCTCTGAGAGTTTGGCACTCCTGAGTGCTTTTTTCCTCTATGATCCTGCACGTGCTGTTTCAAATTGTCATTTGGGCGCTTTGTGAGATTGTACAAAGCTCCTCCCAGGATTATCTGAGCATTGAAATTCTTCACAGAGTTTTCCAAGGGTTTTCACTTTAGCATAAAAAAGTATATTTTACAGTGGTTAGTTCTAACTTTTGAATCTGTGAATTGGATATTGATCTTACAGTATGAGGTATATTTTTATGTTGTTATCTTGATTAAAAGGAGGTTTCTATATTGAAACCTCCTTGATTTTGTAATATACTGTAATATGTGGAATATGCTTCAGCATTATAATGAACAGCCTCAGTAAATCCTAACATACCTGAATGTTCACAGCCTCGTTTGCCTCTGGTAACACAGTGTGATGTTGTGTGTGTGTGTGTTTAGTTTGTTTTAGCTGAGATGTAGAATAGGATTGATGGACAAATTAATGGACTTCCAGCCTCTTGTGAACAGACATGAATCAGAAGTAAAAAAGGCGAGGTATAAACTAATAATTTAAACTCTATTCAGTTTTAATTAAGAGTCAAGGAAGAACATAACTTCATTTTTATGGATTCAGCCCTGCAGCAGAGTCACATCAAGCCTATTTATCTCCTTTTTTGGCTGAACGTCTGAAAACTGGTATTATCAATATTGCAGTATTCCTTTACAAAGGATGAACCATGCAGTCCATTTTGCTAGGCATTAAATGGAAGCATCCCTTTCAAGCACCAAAACCTGTTATTTTTGGCGAGGGTTGCCATCTATCCCTGTGGAGGGAGCTGTTATAATCAATTATTAGAGCGATTTATAATCTCTTCATTGATCAGAATGTAATAAACACTTCACCTACACACTGCCTTGGAACACGGTCAAAGGTCTATTGAAATGTCACTCAAAAGTGACTTTGGAGACTTCAGGCACCTTTGGATAATCCTTGTTCTCTTAGGAGAAAGTGTAGGAGCGGTATGGTAAGCAATTGACCCTAGTGTAGGTTTACAAATCTGTGTATTTTTCTGCTTAGTTCTCATTGTCTGAAAAATATTATTGCACTCGTGGAATTTTTCGTAAACGAAAGTGAAGCAGAACTGAGATTTGAATGATGGCTCTACGTGTAAAAAGCAAATTTTGGTAGCTTACAGTACAGGAAATGAGATACAAAATCATTTCCAGGGTTTTATTGTTCGAAAATGTTTGCTTGATTTACACAGGTTACAAACAAGAGCTTTATCGTGTACTGCAAAAGATTCTGAAGTACTGATGTTTTGAAATCTAAAGGGCTGATAACACAAATGGGGCCTGATGTCTTTTGTGACAAGCAGAAATCACAGGTGTAAGAGCAGTTTTCAGTTCAGCATCTTGCACGTTGTAGGACAACGGACACGCTTGCAAAATATTTGAGTATCAAGGGTGCCAGTGTTCACATCACTTAAGTATTTACTTAATGTCGCCTCAAGTGGTGTGACAAGAAGTATTTGTCTGCAGATAAATTTAATTTTTCCGTAATATTTTTTCTGTAGAAGATACCAAGGATTTTGTAAGGATAGAAACAATAAGATGAACACGTCTAGTAAGAGGCTGTTGTAAATTGTGGGGCAGGTTGAAGCTTTCCTTTGCCTCCTAGCTTTACCATCTTAATTCACTTTTCTCAATGTTTGACTCTGTGAAATCTCAAAAAATATGACGCTATTGTTCCGAATAATTTCTTGTATTTCACATAATGACATAAACATTTTGCTTTATGGAAATCAATATTGAATTATAATAGACAATTAGGTAGAAACAACCGAAGGTAGCTGTCATACAGTATCAGGTAATTTTACTCAGAGCATTACTTATCACAGAAAAAAAATTATTCAGTGATGATTTGTTAGTATAGAACAGACTGTTATTCATAAAGAAAGTGATATTATGTGCAGGGGTAGAACAACATTTGCAGTTTGTGATACTTTCCATGTGCTTTTCTCTGAAATGTTGTTGCAATCCATTATTAACAATGTCAATTTGTGTTATTTTGTGTAAATGAGACCTGCACAAACGATTCACATTAAATAGACGTCGAAACAAAGAAAAAACCTAAAGCAAGCAACAAAAATTCACGTTAATTTGAAAGGCAAGGCAAAGCCCAAAGATTGCCGGATGAGAGCAAAGCCAAATGTGTTGAAGCGTCGTTCGGTTCTCACTCCATTTCCTGCTGCCCTCTTCACAGAAGAGTTTGTTTGTTGATCTTTGTGCTCCCCCAGCAGTCCCTCAGCCCTGCGCTGGGCGTTTGCCATCCCCCTGCAGACTCTGACCCAGCGCTGTTCACTAGGTGCCCGCGGAAAGGACAATGTGAGCACAATTAAACCCGAGTCTGACTTGACAGTTTCATCTTGGGGTTTGTTTTTTTTTTTTTTCGTTGCGCTGGGGGTGTTTACATAACTGCTCAAAGGAGGGCTTTTTCTATGTACCTGTTTACACGTTTTACTTCTGAAATTCTCGAAGCCGTCGGGCCCTTGGAGGGTGCTTGCAGAGCACTTGTGAGCCCTTGATTGATGAGGAGAAAAGCCCCGTTAGTGAATCATGGGGAAAACATCCCGTAACGAACTGGGCTCTTAATGAGGGTCACCACTGCCTTGGCAGTGCCGGGAAGGAGAGGGATGGAGCAGAGAGATCCTGCGGTGTTGCAAAACTGTTTGAGAGACACAATAGTGAGGGAACGGCTCAGGCACCGGCCTTTGTGTGCAAATTTCCCACCAGAACCCAGCAACTGCTTTTATTTTTTTTTTCCCCCCCTCTTTTTTTTTTTTTTTTTTTTTTTCCTTCTTCTTTTTCGAATTTAATTAAGTGGGTTTGGAGTCCAGCACTGTGGCCTAACAAGCACTTCTTCATGAATGAGAGGTTTGTCTCTGGCAGCGAGGCAAGGCTCTGAACAATGTCAACAGCAATTACTGCCCGCTCTGGCCACTCGAGCAGCTCCTGAGAACAGGAGGAGCTGAGCAGGCAGTGCAGTGCTGCCAGGAGAGTGCTGGGGGTAGTCTTGGCCCACCTTGCAGCACGCTTGTCATCCCTGCACTCGGGGTTTTAACCCAAGCTAAGCCTCCCTTGGGAAGGATTTGTCTGGAGATGCTCCTGCAATCAGTTTTCTCCCGGATGTGGGACTCGTTGGTGTGGGGGGAGATTGTAGGAACCTGGATGACCAGAAGAGGTGATGTTTGTTGGGGACAGGTGTGGGCTTAAACTCAAAAACGCATCCCTGAAAGTTATAGCAATGCCTTTTATGAATCCCTGATCTTTCTTCATTTGTAGGCCCATTCAAATAGAACTTAATGGAGACCTAATGATATTTTTCTCTGTATTTTTCCTTCGCTTTGCTTTCATCAGGGACACGCTTCTTGTCATAGGCTTCACCTTTGGAAAACTGAACTCTAAAGCACTGAGGTGAATTTTTCCCTTGATTATTAGTTAAAATCAAACATCAAACCCATACGTTTCTGTGTTGGGGAAAGCATGCAGCAGCAGTAATCTTGCAGCTCCTCTGCAGCCTGCTCCTGTGAGAACACCTCTGCTGTGAGATCGGCACACCATGCTCGAAGTAAAAGTTGCTATTCAGTCAATATTCTGTAGGAAAATAACGTGTTCTGCGGCATCATCAGCATGAAATTGTGCTAAGAATTGAAATTGGTGACAGCAGGTTAATGCTCAGTAGCCAACACCTGCTCCACTTTCAGGCACGGTTCACAGTGTATAGAATCTGTGATTATTTATTTAAATCACAGTAAGTTTGCTTATGTAACAGCACCACCAGGTTTCCTGCTCACATTCAGTCCTGTTTCATTCTGAAAATGCACTGAGAGTTCTTGCCAGGAAAAAGAACAGTTCTGTGATGCAGTTCTGCGCTGTGTCACTCCACTCTGAGAAACCAAGAGCTGCCTGAAATTGCTTCTTTTGACTCAATTTATGAATGCAGCTTCTGACTTGGGTTGATTCCTGTCAGTTTAAAGCCCTGGCAGTGCCATTTAAAACCTGACAAGTTGTACAATGAACTCCCTGATCGTCAGCTTGATGCAGGCATTGAGAAGTTTCTTTGGGGGCGTTTTCACCAGCCGATCGATCAATGTGAGAAGTGCAACCCTCTAAATTACAGTAGTGCTTTATCTGTGTAAGGCTTTGAAATTTCTCCAGTTAATGCTTATAAAACCCTCAGTGTCAGTCAGGGGGTTTTCACCCAAGGTGATCATTTTATTGGTTTATCTTAGTTTGGGTTTTGTAATAGATTTTTGTAGTAATAGTTCTCTTGGTTACATTATCATCTAATAAGGCCAAAGTTCAGGTTTTTATTTAAAAATGGGGAAAATGTACCAGGGGTTACCAGTATGTTCCCAGAGGAGCAGCAGATCCATTTCTTGATACGTGTTTTGTAATTATGAAAATATTTATTCAGGTTTCCAGATATATTTTTTTGTCTCAACTCTTCACTCATGGATGAGTATGTTTTGAGAAGCCCAGCTGTAGCCCAATTACTACTCTCAGAAAAGCAACACTGAGTGTCAGTGCCTACTCTTTCTTTTTTTACAGGGACTCTGCAGGTACGTCCTCATGATCGTGCCAAACAACTCTGAAGTTTGCCTTTTCCATTAGGTAGAGTGTTAAATCTGCGCCCACCAAGCTGATTTTTGGCACATTGAATCAATACTCATGGCAGGCAGGGTTTTCTATTAGCAACCATTTCTTTTCCACATTGACGCGCACAATCTTGCACTGTGCTGAACTCAGCTGGCCACCAACGTTTGGGCTGGGAAGCAAGAAACTTTGTTTTCAGTTATGGCACACTGCCCACTTTGTTTGTCACAAACTGCACGTAGTTTAGGAGGCTTTTTCTTTTCCAGCTTTATATATGAAACCTGTGCTTTTTCTCTCTTTGCTGTTCTGTGCTCTGTTATTTTTATTTAATTTATTTTTTTGCTGTGCAATACCTTGCAGAGAAGCAGGAGAGCGCAGGGTGCCTTCAGCCTCTCTGTGGGGTCAGGGGGCAGAAGTCTCCTTGTTCCCCTGGTCACCCTCAGGGGATTTAAATGGCACAGGAATGTGAGATAACAATTAGCTTCTGTTCCTCCTCAAACGCCTGATCTCATCAGTGTACCCGTGGAGAGGAAATTCTAGAAGGAAAAAACCCCTTTTTTGCCTGTTTTGAGTCAGTAGATGAGGAACAACTTTTCGGCACGGGAAAAGCTTAAGGTGCAAGGACTAACAAGTGTACACAAAACTGGGAAAACCTCTGGAAGCAGAAATTTGTGGGATTTAATCAGTGGATGCATAGGACAAGGAAAGAACTGATGTAATCTTTTAGGAGGTTTAGCTACAAGACTGTTTATCATGTTAACAGAAGGTTGGCAGCATTTGTGCTCAGATGTGAGAGCCTGGGGTTGTTGTCTGTCTGCCTTGTTGCAGTGTAGAAGGACTTTTGAACATTAACACAGAATTTCTGGAGTGGCAAAATACACCCTCTGAAGCACGAACTTTAACGGAGTTGGGACTTTTACATGTGGATGAAAGACACGTTTGAGTGTTTCTTGGAATTTTTTTGAGTTTTAAGGGTTTTAGTGAACCACTCAGAATAATCATTAGCCTGAATTATATTATTTTTGTCAATAAATTCTTCTTATGAAATGCTTAGTGTTTTGTAGAATTGAAAATTCCCACGTGTATCTGATGCCTGGCAAGTATTAATTACAATACTTGCTCAATTTAATTTTAATATTAATTTCATTTTATTATCATTAAAATTTAAATGCTCTCCAGCATGGATATCATTGTGGAAAAACTGGAAAAATGTAGAAACAGACAAATGTCAGGCCCATGGGGTGCCGGATTCCACTCTCTGATTGCTCATTCCTGGTTTCTTGGAAGAAGTGGTGAGGACTTGTTGGTGACCCACTTTCATCTGGAGGTGTTCTGTCCTTCAGGATGTCACTTCAGGAGATAAATTAGAGATAAAGTGTCCCTTGCTACCTGGTACAGACAAACCAAGAGGATGGGGCAACAAAAAAGGTTGGGAAACTTAAATACAGAAAAGGGCTGCAGTGGCTCTTTAATAATGGAATCTTTCATTGTTTGCACTGTATTGTGGCTGAAAGAAAGCAAAACCCTGCTGGAATCTTTACTTCCTTGGGAGAGCAGAGAGTAGATTACAAAGAAAGAAAATTGCCATGTGATACAGGATCTAAGGCTATGACCTCAACAAGAGTAAAATTTTGACTTAGAGTCATAGTCCAATGCCTCAGTCCATGTGCCTTTGCAAATCCAGCAAAAAGGTGGTTTTTTTTTCCTGAAATCATGGGAAGGACATGCTGAAAAGCTCAGAAATGAGCAGTCCAAGTTACTGGTTTCACTACCTGCCAGAAGCCACTATTACAGTGAATATTTCAGAGCAAATAATTTGACAAATTTCTTTTTCACCTCATGAAAAATCCATGAGCTGTTCGCATGCTCTTTGCATTTGTTTGTTGTTAATATTTATTTATTTGTTCTTGTGTGACTTTCTTTGGCTGCATAAATCACATGGTATGGTGTCTGGGTTTTTTGTGTGTATTTTTGGTGTGGATTTTAAAATTTATTTTAATTTTCCTCTTCGGGCATAGGAAAAAGCAGGTATTTATAGAACCCTTTCTTGACTTGAGTTGTTTCAGGACCTAAAGAATAAGTCTAAAGAAGGTTGTGCCTTTTCAAACAGCCTTACAAAGAAAACAAAATTACTTCTCTTTAATACAGGCTTAAAATGACTGCACTTCTTATAACAAGCCTTTATTCTAATAAATACACTCAGGAATGATCTAAAATGTTGTTCCTTATGGTAAGCACATTTCACTTTTGCTATAATTGCTCCTTCTCATCATTAGAAGGACATAACAGGCATTAGGGAACACATCTGTGTTCGCAGAGTTGAATAGACTTTCTATTTTATCAAATATGAAGAACTTAATTTCTCTTCAGTAACCCTGACTTGTGCTAATCTTTTTCATTTTGGTTTTACCGTTTGTGCAGAATCAACAGAAGACTACTCTGAGTGTCCTACAGGTACTCCAAATCCTTTCTGACAGCACTTCCAGGAAGACAGGTCTAGTCTAGCATGTAATTAATGCTGGTGATTCCACTCTGATCTTTTCACTCCTTTAATGTGCATCTCTGACTGAGAAGGAGATAATAGACAATCATGTAAGGAAATCCTTGATTATGGCTTGATTGAGCTTGTGTGAGCTCCGGAGAGCTGGTGTTGTCATGGTTTCCAAGCCATTTAACATATGACATTTTTACATAGGCAAGATGTTAGATAGCCATCCAAAAAATTGTAATTTGGATTATGTCTAATCCCTCTTTGAATGTCAGATCAGGTTTATTTTCATAGGCAATCAGTGACCAGGTCTCATATTAGAAGCTGTAAAAAAACTTGCAAAACAGAGGACTTGTCTGGAAAGAAAAAAAAATCTGTCATTCAACACATGAAGCAGATTTGCAGTTTTTAGCAATGTATATTGGTAAAAAATTGCAGATCCTCTTCTTGGCTTTTCACCATATCTACGTTGAATTGCAATTAAAAAAAAAAAAGAATTATCCCATTACTCTGGGATGGGTACTGTCCCAAAAATTCACAACTGTAGTATCCCAACTCAGGCTGAACTTTAAATAAAACATAAAATCAAAGTTTAATGCGGGTGTGAAGAGATTGCTGCTGTCCAGCCCAGTGCTCTGAAATGGCCCAAAGTAGATCAGGCTGCTGTCCTTGAATTTCCATATATGGAGGAGCTGAGGTGATAACAAAATACATTATCAAACCTAGTTAATGCTGGATTGCTTTCAACACGAAATGCACACGATGCTTGTTGCTCTGTGGTCTGTGTGTTTTGAGAAACTGGGTTCATGTGCTGCAGTTTAGCTGGACAGATGGGATTTGAATTCTCTCAGCTGGTGCTTTGGGACACTTGGGAGTGGTGTGTATGGTCACCAAAAGATATCCCAGCTCTTCATGAAGACTCTGATGCCCTTCTATATATCTAAATAAAAGTGAAAGAAAGAGGAGGGCACTATGGAACTGGCATTTTTACCAAAGGGGAAAAAAACCTGACATCCCCACAAAGAAGTACTTGGGTTTTTGTATTCCCGATGTCTGATTTCTCAAAATGGACTTAAAAAATTTAATTACATTTACCGGCAAGGAAACGGCTTTTAAAGTACAGCAAGTTTGCTCATCCTCGTGATCCTGATACAACATTTTACGTTGAAATGAGTCTTTGGTCAGATGTTATGTATTTTGTGACAGCATGGTACATGCCTAAACATGCCAGGTCTTGCCAGTGTGTGGAGAAAAGCAGCTGTTGTCACTGCCTGAAGAACTGCCATTCCAGCGTGTTATGTTTTATTTTTACAGACCTGCACATATTTTCAGAGGAGAGGAAGACTGGGGAAAGGGTAAAATGTAGGTATGGAACATGAGAGAATATTTTATGTTTTACTTGCAGCACAGTGATTTTAATTGTATTGCTGGCAATGCCACTGTCTATTTGTCATACTGCTGCCTTTCCACAGGCCATACACTTAATGTTTAAAGGGATACCACATCAGACAAATATTTGTTTTTCCCTTCCAACACCTTCTGGAGTCTTTTTTCCATCCAGCTTCACCTATACAGAGATCCCAAGTGCCAGAGGAGTCTCTCCTGCAGGCTGGGCTATCTTAATTCTTTGCCCTGTGTGGCGCAACTTTCTGCTGCTATGCAAGAGAGTGTGGTTTCCCCAATTGTTTGTGGTTTTCCTGAGCTTTAGGCAGCACTTGGCTCTTGGTACCGTCCTTTTTCTTTGGAAAAACACAGGAGTCTTTTTCTGAATTTTAGGAGTTGTAACCAAAATATTGGGGCATTTTCAATGTCCAGCTTTTGTGCATTGGTAAGGACAGATATCAGCCAAGTTCTGGAAACAGGTTTTTTTTTTTTCACTAGTGGTTTTTTCAGAGCCAGCAGAGGGAGCACAATAAAAAAGGTCATTGTGCACATATGTCTACTTGTCTGTTGTTGAAGAATTTAAAAGATTTCTTCAGGTGCGTCAGTGCTGCGAGACCATTTTACTGGTAAGTGAAGTGTGTGGTGAGGTGAGGGAGCATAAATACAGGGAGCAGAAAGACAAGGCTGGCTTTCAAAACAAGAGATCACGGTCTTTATTTTCTGTATCTGCCATCAAGACCACAGCTATAAACAGCTTGTGTTGACCAAATCACGCCGGTGGGTTGGCTCAGCGGTTTGAAATTCGGCATCACTGCTGGAACCTCCTAGAACAGGCCCACTGCCATTCTCTGGGAAGCCTTCAGCTGTGATTAATGGTCGATGTGTTGATTGCTTTAATCCAGCACGTCAGTTATGTGCCTCTGTAGCACCTTCTTTTTACTGTCAAGCTTGTTGGGATCTGTGTGCCTGAGATGTAGCCTGAGGCATTTGGCTTTTTAGCTGTGAAGACGGGATTTGCAAATTAAATGGAAGAATGCTAATCACTTAATGTCCTTGTTTGTTCCTTTTTAAACTTTGTAGGCCAGACAGGTAATCAATTATTTGAAATGATGATTCCTGCAGCGCTCACATATGAACACCACCAGGCTAAGGAAAAGTCAGTGGGCAATCTTGTAGTAAGATTTTGAAGTGGGCAATTATTTCATTTCTTACACGGCCTTGGCAACTATAATACACCAGCAGTCTGTGTGCTGATGGTTATTCCAATTTACTCAAGAGTCACCAGTAATATATTTGTGGATTTGTCTTACTGGGAGATGTACAGTTCATTCTGGGGCACACTTGAAATTCTGGTGTATACTTGGAATAGCTGGGAATTATCTTAGTAGTTCTCTCATTTTTTTCTGAGGTGCATGCTACTCATGAGTGACACTTACAGGTTCTGGTAAAAGGAGTCAGAATACTCCAAAGAAATTAGTCCTGTGTGTGAATTTCTGAAAAATTATCCAGTTCTTCTTGGTTAAAGCAGAGCTGGGGATGGAAATTTTTGGTCACTGTCTCCACAAAGAGAGGGTGAAGCAAATGTTGAGGTCTAGAGAAATACAGTGGCTGGAAAAAAGTTACAGGAAGAGAAGAGTGCATTGAGACTTTTCTTTCTCCAGCTGTTCACGGTGGGGTTTTTTCTCCACTTCTTCCACCTCAGGAGCTTTAGGGAGCCACCATGTGCCTGTGCAAGGTTAGTGAACACCACGTCCTTCCATCTTCAGTGTGGTTGTGGTCCTAGACTGAGAATTTTTGTTATGTGAAGGCATTAGAGACACTCTAAAAAGAAAGTGATACTGTGCACTTCCTGTAAACCCACCCAGTCCACATTTCACTCATTTTCTACAAGCCTGCCTTGAACAAAGACACCAAATTCGTATTCCTTGTCCCTTGCCGAAAGAATTACCAAGAAAGGAGGCAACACCATGAGTCTCAGAGTTAAATGCATATTCCCTTATCAGGTATCCTGTTAAGAAAACCATCAGTGATTACACACAAGCTGGGTGCATCAGGGATTGAGGGGGACAGAGTGGCAGATGTGGGCTGCTCTCAGTCCTGTCAGGAAGGAATGATTAATGAACACCAGCTTCAGCTGAGGCTAACCTTTGGAGAGCCGAGCAGGACATCTGCAGAACTGTCAGAGCTTGACAAGGACAGAGCTGAACAACCAATTATTCCACCATCACTAAGGTGGGCTGTCAGTTTAATCCCAGACATTCACTTAGGCAAGGACAGGGAAATTTCTCCTTTACATAGCAGCACTCTGTTGTGACCTTAACTATTTCTGTACTGCCGAGGGGAGCCGTGGGGCAGCACCACACACACAGGAACTCCTGCGGCGACAAAGGGTGGAGTAGACAGAAACCTGGTGTTAAGCACCCCTGTGCAAAGAGTTGTAGTGGTTCTCCACTCAGCTGCAATGACAGATGGGAATTTTTGTGATTTTTAGGAAATGGTGGATACAAAATTGGATATTCCGCAGGCACCGCAGCACTGGTCACCATTGCTGTCAAAGTTTTGTTTGTGGTGAGAAAAACTTGTAATTACCAACACGTTCTGGCTTGACCACGCTGAGCTGTGTTTGTCCTCCAGAAGAAGGCTGAGGATGGTTGTCAACAGCTGGTCAGAGACCTGTGGTGTTTATAAAGGCTGTGAGGAGCCTTGCAGTTGGCTGAGTGGGAGCCAGACTCAACCCAGACTGGGGCATCCTGGTGCAGGTTTAGCTGCAGACATGCCCAAAAGGTACCTGGGTCCTCCAGTTTTTGGTTTACTCTACAAAGAAACGGATTAATTTTGTCACAGAGTTCAGGAAACTGTCACAGATATTCCCAGTGCTACCAGAAAAAAACCCAAGTGGGTGGGAGAAAATGCAGCTTGGGTACATCTCTAGAGGAAGCTACAGAGAGCCTTGTCTGGTTGATTTTTTTCCCTAAGCTCTTTATGTGCTCAGTGAACACAGAAAATGTAATTGCCACTGCACTTCTCTTTCACTAGATGCTCCCTGTAAAGCTTGGTTTTTGCTGTGTTTAATTGGACATGTTAATTTTGCCATGTTTAATTGGGACATTCAGTCTGTAATTGCTATTATCTGGGAAATGCATTATTGTCACGAAATGAGGATAGAAAAAGCCCTGAAAATTTTGAAGTAGAGTTTTGCAGTAAAGTAGAATAAATCTTACTCTCTTAGGGTTCATTTTCGGAGTATGTTGGAGAAAAATTTATTGAAAAAACAGAGATGATAAATCCCATCTCTTTTACACCTGCCCAAATATATTTTGAAATATGTTTCTGTTATGCAGAAATTTTGCTAATGAACTCCTAGTCAAGGTTTAGGCATTATAGCAATGTTCTAGATAGCAGAGAGCTTTATCTGAATGAAGATAAAATACCTTTTCATGGAATTATATTTGCAGATTGCCTCCAGTACATGCCAGCTGTAAAAAGCTGGTATATTTATCATCATACCAGAAATCAGTTTTGAAAAAGCAAAAAAAGTATTTGGATTTCTGATTGGGACATCTCTGCTGCACCAAAAGTGCAGAAAATCTCAAAAAATTCTGCTAAGGCTACGATAGAGAGACTGTTACTTTAGCCATGCCAATGTTTCTTGACATGGTGAATTCTATCAGATTCTGAATTTTTGTGTGTGTGCAGCATTTACAGCACTGCATTCCTGCTTGGGAAACACAGGAAGTAGTGACAGCAGCTGAAAAAAAATGGAAACTGGTGTGCACATACCAAGAACTCGCAAAAATTCATAGCCTATCATCTGCATTGCATAAAAATGTTCTTTGAGACATTGGAGATATGCAAAATTTGTTCTTCAATTTCAAATGGTGTCAGCGCTCTTGTAGAAGGTGGAATTCAGTCTGGTGTGTCAGGGAGGCTGCAAGGGGAACAGGCTTGAATATTGATTATTTGATGCTGAATTGCAACCCAGAAATGTTGAAACAGCATGTATGCAGAACAGTGTTTTCAAAGCCGGGGTTAAGGCCAAAGTGATTGCTCTTCCTGCTTAGGAATGGATTAAATCTGAAATTCCAACATTAACTTCTTCTGCCCTGCAAGACTCATCTTGGTGAATCTATTCGTTATCTTTTATGTTAGTTGAGGGGTTTAAGGGTTTTGGTCGTTTGGATTCCCCTCATTTATCTTCCTTTTCATCTGGATTTGCAGGACACGGAGTATTTATCATGGTCCAGACTGGGTCTTTATTGCAATAGAAAAAAACCGGCAGAAATTAATGGGTAAAAATTTTGTTTTAATTGCTTTTCCTAAATTTAGTTGTACATTGATAGCAGCTGTGAAATATCATTAATTTTAACCAAAGTAAGTTTTCTCAGCACATGAGAGATGGACACATTGTACTTTGGTCTAGACTCCCTATCTTACAGGCTCTCTTTTTGTGATCTTTGCATTCAAGATCAGTGGACAAGCTTCTTATTAATTACGGCTGGGGTGAGTTGACGTAGAAATTCCTAAATTACTTTAGAAAAGCAAACCTATTGACTGTTCCACTGTTGGAGTGGGTTGCTCGCTGGCCTTCTTTTTTTTGACAGAAGATGATTAATATAGGGGGCAATTCCTGCAGTCTTGTTAATAAATATTCACAGAGACATCCTACAGAGAGATCAGGTAGCTTTGAAACGTGAGCCTGAACCATGGGGAAAGTCAAAACCAGCCAGTAGAATGTAATCAATTTAAACTAAAAAATGTTATGAAATTAAGTTTCTTAACATTTAAATCTTTTATAGAGATAATGGGCATTTTCCTTCACCACCGATTTGAAAAGCAGGTGGCAGAGGAGATGGTCTTGAAAATTGCAAAACTCTGTATATCTAAATAAAGGCAATATAAAATTGTGTACCATCATCAGGCAGATATTAATGATGTGAGCTACTTCAGGTCCCCCGTGCAGAACAGATCATTGCCTTGTTCTTTCTGTATAGCATGGATCTTCCAGACCAGGCAGTGCCGCAGTTCAGACAGCTTCAATCACAACTTTTAGACAGAACTTTTCACGGCTTATAATTTTTGTTGAATTCTTGGATTGATTTTTTTTTGGTACAAAACACTGAGGAAATGTGGCCTCTAATTGAGGCCACACTGACAATTGTTCCCTGCCAGCTAAACCAACTCTTGCTGGACTTCTCAGTCAGAAGTTGGTTTTGGTCACAGGTTTAACCCTGCCATGGCTGTGAGTGGAAATCAAAGTTTTATGGAATTGTGCTTTCTCCTGTTGGTCATTCATATTGGTTATGTGGTTGTCACAGGGCTTGAACACCTGATGTTTATTAAGTTGTATTATTGCTTAACAACGTATAGATGAAGTATCCGTAAATGAAACAAAGTAATTACTTAATGCAATGGCACCAATTAGCCCTAAATTTTCACAATTAGAAGGCTTAACTAGGTATGTAATGCATCACTGAATGATTTAACAGAACATCATAACTCTTCTGTTTTCACCATGAGTTGTAACCTGGGATTGTTTTTGTAATGGTAATTGCCTTATCTTAATAAATTCCGCAGTCATACAGAATTTAACTAGTATTGCAACAGGAGTTCCCCAGAGAAAAAAAAGAAAACAACAAAAAAACCCCAGGTGCTGTCAGTGGTAATTTAAATAAGAAAAGGCACGTTAAGTGGTTCCTCTTTCACTAGTAATAGAAATTAATTAGCTTTGAGCTGCTTTGGAGGTTTGTACATTTTTTTTTTTGCCGTGGTCTGTTACGTTTTATAATTGCATGGAAATAGTTTTGATTCCATCGAATTGCCTGGTGTGGGGGTTCTGCAGGCCAGCAGAGGTGCAGAAGTCAGGTGTATGGAGACTGCAGAGGATCAAGAGCGTAAATGAAGATCCTCCGAATGAGTCTCAAGTGCTGGCAAAGGCTGTGCTACAAGTCTGAAATGTGCTGCTCAATATGGGTCCCCTTGAAGCTAGGGACTACTGAATGTTCTGAACTGAAGGGTGGCTGGGTTAGAGTGATCCCGGTGAGCAAACTTGCCTCCAGAGGCTCTGTGCAGGCATGCAGGTAGAAATTAGTCTACATTGCACCTAAGACTCATTGACAGTAAAGGTCTAATGAAAATGAAGAAAAAATATCAGTAGAAAGCATTTTCAGGATTGATATCTTCCTGTTGTTCGGTGTGATGAGTGGATGTTGATTTTGGCATTTGTTCAGCTCTATTGCGGAGTGTCAGAGATGGCGTTCCCTGTGACGATCAGAGCCATGTGCCATAAGGAGCTGGTCACCTCAGGGTCTTCAACTGGGGGTCCAATACAATACATAAGGGACCTTTTCAGCCTGGGTGAATGAAAAAAAAAATCAAATCTGGCAGAAAATATCAAGATCCTTTGGTCTTTTCTCAGTAATTCATTAACACATAATAGAATTTTCTCTTGTAATGAGAATAAATGCACTTGGGAGCCAAAATGCGGTTTGGACTCTAGTTTTTCCAAGCACAGAAACCAGAATTAATCATTAGAATAGAGAGATTACTTTCTTTCTCTAGGTCAAGACTAAGAAGAGACAAAGGGACATATTTGTTGGTTGACCTTTGGACTTCATACGAAATATAGGGAGAATAGTGATGAATCTCCAAAGCCTGCTGGCACAGTAAAGTGCTTGGTATTCTATGAAAAAACCATCATGTATTCCCTAAATAGTTCATTTTGTTTTCTAAAGTTCTGAAAAACTCACTCTATTGAAATGCATGTTGTTGCATCGATTTTTCTAAAATACACCTTGTTATCTTTTCTTTGGTAATTGGTGACTGGTAATGACTTTGGCAATTTAACTTGTTCTTGCAGACACTTTTCCCATTCCCCTAGATAACTGAAGTCAAGAGAGAGGGCCTGTCTGTCAATCTCTGATGCCTGTCAACTTGCTTGATTGACAGGTTTTTGTCCCACAATAGACACCATTTCTGCAGCCCCCATTCTGTTATTTTCTTCTTTCTTAATACTTGGGGGGGATGGTGTTTGCCTTATAATCTGTGCTTAAAATCCAACTTGGAACGAGGCCAGCTCCTAAGAAATTATCACAAAGTCGTCTTAGCTTTGCATCGGGAAAATTCCCTGGAGAGTTTCATAAGCTGTGATTCCACCTCTCGAAATTACCTTTGCTCAAAAACTAAGCTTCGTTGTTCCTCCAAAATCCCCTTCAAAATCCAACAAAAAGAGGCTGTGAGGTCTGCCTAATATGTTTTGGTATAAGAAAAGTAATTTGTTTGTGCCTTATTTTATTTGGGAAGTTCCTCCTCGTGGAATAACTGTCATAGAAATTTTTGTGTGTAAGAAATGTAGGTAAAATATGTGAGCCTGGGAGCAGAGAAGGGGAGGGATATTTGCTTTATGAGGAATGACTGAAACGGTAAACAAAGAACATTTCTAAAAGGAAAGTAATCTCATCGTTCACCACCCCAAATCATGTATTCTTACAGGCATTCTAGTCACCTTGGCATTAATTCACTTAATTGTGAAATAGCCTTGTGCTAATTCAACTAGGATTGAGTTGTACTTAAAATATAAGACTTTTTTTGGGGGGGGAAGAATGGAGTGTGAAAACTGATATATCTATCAAAATTATGTTAGATTTTGGGAATTTAAAAAAGGCATCTTCTTCAAAAGCTGTTTTTTAAAAATTTTAAAAATGAAAAACTATTAGATGTGAGTATAAAAGCAGTTGTTGCTGCCATGATTTGTGAAAATGAGTAAGGCTTCTGATGCCATTCCACACTTGGCGCGATTTGAATGGGACAAAAGGAAACCAGGGTTGAAGAATTGCCATATTGAAATGTGAAGTACCTCAAAGGAAATGCACTTACAAAGAAATAACCCCATAATACCGATGTTATTCTGATGAATCACAATATTAAGTGCACCTGTTGCTCTTACAGATGTTTTCCTGGTCCTGGGACTCACCCAGCCTGGGTCTGAACAGTGCTGAGCAAACACCAGTGTGTGTTTTGGAATTGTTCACTTATTTCACATTCACCCTTCGGAGGTTAAGGATTCTGTTATAAAAAAAGGTGGATACAAGACTTGAATTCTTTTTGTGGGGAAAGGGCTGTTTGGTTTGTTGATGGTTCTTTTTTTCCACTTGAAAAAGGGTATTTTCAATAAAGCTGAGATGCTTCTCCTCTGGTAACACTGTGTTCGTAACAATTGAATTCAAGTTTGAACATAAAGAATAAACAATAACTAAATTGGGGGTTATTGTTTCCTCTAATAAGAAGTAGAACAAACTAATCAGTTTCCAAGTGGAGTCCAATAAACTGGCTGGGAAATTGAAATAGATTCAACATGTGGATGAGTGTGTATGAATATCCAGTTCTGTTACACAACATGGACCTTGGGATCTTGAATCCCACTCTCGCTGTATAAGTAGCTGGGCACCCTCAATTCTTTAGAAGTGTAGAGCACTCAGAAAAGAAATAGTAGAAATATTTCAAGAGAAATAATCCTGTATATTATCAGTTGAATTTCTCAGATGTTGCCTCTGCTGCAGCAGGTTCTAAGCTGTTGTGTTTTGGCCATGTGAGCTGATGATGACAAGGGCCCGCAATGTTGGAGAAAAAAGAAATGACGGATGCAGCTGATGTGGTAGGAGATATTTACTCAGGGAGGACAGGGAAGAGTGAAACAGAAATGGGGAAATGTAGAAGTTTTGAACTTTTTGTGAGGTCTTTAGTGCATGAATGACTATATAATATATCCTCCACGCATTAAGAAGAGAAAAGCACCCCAGTAAGATAGAAAGTGTTTGAGTGATGTACTCTGTACATCTTGGTGGTACTTGGATGTTGCTAACCTTTTTTTTCCAAGGAGTTACAAAGACTAGCTCAGGGTAAAAATGAACTCGTTCCCCAGAGTACTTTCTGCATAAAGTAAACAATCCTCTACATCAGGAAACACAGATAGCATGCAGGAATGACAGTTTTTAGGGAACTCAGAAAAACCACATCTTCACTACTGTTTCCTTTTCAGGGAACTTCTTTCCCATCCCTGCTAAACCGCTCATTCAACCTGCCAAGTGTATGGTTAAGGGAGGGTTGCAATTTTCTAAGCTTCAGAATAGGGGGCAGTAAGGTCACAGTATTGCTTGAACAATTTTTTTTTTTTTCTACTAATGCTGGAGTACATAGTGTTAAAGTGATTAGGAATGACTGCATGTTTGCTTTTGATTCAGGACTTACCTTTCATCCTGTGATAAGCTGGTGCTGCTAGAACCCCTGCTGTTGCAAGGGGCTCCGGTGGTGGACAAGGTGTAGAAATTGTGATCACCCAGTTAAAGAAGAGCATTCTGAAACTTTTTAAATTGTCTTCTAAACCACAGAATGCATTTAAAACAGATCCCACTGTACAAAGCATGGCCAAAATCCAATTTGTGCTTTCCCATTTCAACACAGAGGCATACACAGGAACATCCTTTATGTGGATTTCTTGCAATCATGGGAACCAGGAGGAAAAGTCTTGTTTGTGCTGTCAGTGGTACCAGCCTGATGCACCAGGTCTGTGAAGATCAGAGTCTTGATCCTTATAGAGAGTGCTCCAGACCAGTGGAACTGCCAAATTTTTCCTAAACTGATGAGGTAGAATAGTTTTAGAGGCCATAATCACATCCGTCTCAAATCTCTAGAACAATAATTTAGCCTGGTGTGGCTATGGTCTCTAAATTATTTTGGAGTCATCACATCTATGGTGCTACCAGCCCTTCATTTGCAGGTTTTTTTTTAATCTACAGCAATACCTCTTGTGTTGTGCCCCACTGGATGTCATGTGCAATTCCGTTCATTCCCCAACCTCCAGTTGTTCTTAATGATTGCAATCAAAGTACTGCTTTCTTTTCGGAGAGAACCCAGTTCATCCCTTCACATGAACCTACCTTAGGGTGGAACTGAAGTGTCTGATGTCTTGGTTATTTCACCATGCATCATTCTACACTCCAGCTAGATGCTCTTACATTTATTTCTTGCAGAAGGAGCATTTAAGTGATTGTCACCGTGTGAACGTGGTGATGGAAGCCCTGATTTTGCCCACAATGAATAGATTGATATATTTATCTCGTTTGCTGTACTTGTCTGTCATGTGTAAGGACACTAATGAGTTGGTTTTGGGGATTAATGAGAACTGTAATGGCTAATGGGTATTTACAGCATTGCTGCATTTTACCATCTAATAATGTGAACACCAGTTCTTTCAAGTCTTTAATTGTCACTATGGGAATCTTTAGTTACGTTTCATCAGACAATAAAAACTCAGAAAAATCAACAAGATGTTGGTGATTCTGCTGGAGTTGCTCTGATAGACAATTTCTTTGAATGCTACACTCTAAAGTAATAAATTGTTGCAAAAGTCTTTGAGCACTAACTTAAAGCAGATCCGGCTCAAACTCGGGTTTCTCCTATTTGCTCTGCCTCTTGCAGTAATTCATCTGTGCATAGAAAAAGATACACTGACAAACTTTTAAATTTTTTAGATAATAAAAATATCTGATCACTGACATCAGAAGAATACCAGAAAAAAAGAGGTTAAACCAACAAAACCTGAGGCATTTTGCTGGAGAGTCTTGCCTTTTTGATTGCCTTCTCAATAGTCATGGCAACAACTCACCATTTTGGGGGCCGCATATTCCTTTACCTGTGCATTTGAAACACACTGTTCCTTGGCTCAGATCAACTGCAGGATTTGTGTGCTTCTTACTCTAGGTTGGGATATTCAAGGCAAAAGGTTAAACTGTTGACTACTTTCTGTTGTTTTCCCACTTTTAGACTCATCTTTCCTTTGAATACCAGTGTTGGACTGTTCAGTCTTTTTTCATTCTGTGCTGTCATTTAAGTTCTTTCACAAAAGCAAGCTGCTCATCTGGGCAGTTACACACCTGTCTTCTCTCCCACGAATGAACAAAATGACATAAAAACTTCTTGTACTCTTCCTCCTAAGGATTCATTTGTGCTTTGTGAATCCTTTCCGTGTTCTGGGAGATGCTCCAGCTGCACTGGTGCTGGTGCTGCACAGATTTTTGTTTTTCTTTGTGACCTGGTATGCATGCCTCTGCCAGTATCTTCAACACTGATCTGGAGCCAGAGCTCTGCCTTCTCATTTGTGTTGGATAATGAATGCAGTTGGCGAACAGCAACAGCTTTTTGCTGTGGATAGAAAAAAACCTACAATTTCCATACTTCACATCATGCTCCTTTCATTACTCTCTCCTTCCTCCAATGTTTTTGAGTGTGCAGATGTTTCCTAGTTAGTTATTATTTAAGTGGGTAGCTTCTTGCTAAGGTGTTAATTAAAACTTGCTGTCCAGAATCTCTGGGTACAATTTGCAGTTTAATCTGTAGCCTCTAGTGCATCATTGTATCTCTATTAAAAGGAATTCTGTGTAATGATGCTGGGATTTAATTAGTTTCTTTGCCGGTGTTGTAAAACATAGTGATAAATGAGCTAACAGGTCCATGGATCATTATTCTACTAGAGATGAGCTTATTAGCTGATTATGAATCATTAACAAAGTCTACATGGGATTTGCTTATCTAATTCAACACAATTTTGAACATTCAATACTCTACATTCATTTCTTTCAACTAACAATATTGTATTTAGATTGTAATCTTTGCATGTTTTATTCTGGGGAATTTTTTTGCTTCGGTGTTGAATTCTAATTATATTCAAAGTGCTGTGAGAAGACCTGGTGTCCATCTAGGATGAATGCAAAACTGCACTGTAAGGTTTTACACATCTGCGTATTTTTTAGTTTTGGTTCTGAGCACGTGTTTATTAATCATCTAGCATTGCAGGAAAGACAGAAGCTCAGACTCTAATCAACTTGCATTTCTTAAATAATACACCAACCAGGGCAAAATTTTGAATACTCTGTGCCAGCAAGATCTGACAACATAGAAGGAGGCACATTCACACCACTGTGAGTTTTCAGTTTGGAGACTGGGGTAAGGCATGTGCAGCATCACTGCAGTTGTGAGAAATAATGGGAATTAACAACACAAAAGTGTACTTCATGGAGAATAATCACCTGAGAGACGCTTTTAGAAGAAAGTATTTAGAAATCTGGTGCTGTGAGTTTATCTTCAAATAAATCAGAGTTTCAGAAGAACTTTCCACTTCTCATTGAGTATCTGCAGTTGTTTCAAGTGCATTCTTCCCTCATTCCTCCTGATCCTCCCACCTCAGATGGGCTTTAGGTGTTTAGATGTTTTTCTGCTGTGCCACGCTCTGAAGTTGTAAACAGAAATTTCTTTGGTGTAACCTACTTTGTCTTCTCCTTACTAGAAAATAGCTTGCTTAGGTGTGTTCAGAGGTACATCCACCAGGCACGTGTCTGATTCTTACATATTTTGATCAGTCTGGGGAGTCTTGCCTGTGCTATGTTTTCATCCTGCCTTCGGTCCACTGCTGGAGAGAAAGGAGTATTGTGATATGGGCATTTAGACTTCTCTGTCCAAGGTCCCCTTGTCTTGAGTGCTTCAGAGAGACACTTGTGTGTTCTCTTTGGAGGGCAGGCTCTTTCCAGTGCTGGGTTTGCTTTTACTCTACTCTCCCAAATGCAGCTGTCATTGAAAATGACCTCTGCATAATCTGCCACGTTTGTTTCTGTGCAGGAAACTGTTGATAATTCTTCAGGAGGAATCTTGGCAATAACATAAAGAAGATGATGGTTCTGATGGCAGAGGTGCTGCTATCATACACAGTTCTATAAATACAGAGTTAAAGAAATCAAGATGTTTCATAAAAATTTGCGGCTGAAAATGGAGACAATTTTCTTGTGATTCTGCCAGGATCCCTCTCTTCTGAATTTCCTATTTACAGAGCCATTAGTTCTAACATTTTCTGATCTTTTATCATGTCAGAGTAAATATTACTTGGTTTGTCCCAGTGGGAGGAAAATGCATACTATTTTTGTTTCTAAGTTATTTTCTTTCACTGAGACAACCTTTTTATTTCTTCCTTTGAAAAAGATTTGTAAAATGACAGATTAATTTCCAGCAGTAGTAATATTTCTTAAGGGTTAGGGAAACAAGTTTGCATTGCAGCCATGAAGAAAAACAGGAGAATTAAAGAGGCATAGTTTAAAATATAAGAGGATAATACCACAAAATGGAATGCTGGTACCTGCATGGTACAACTGGAAAATCTGAATTTTTAAACATATACTCTTTACCTTAGTTTCTGTTTACGTATGCATGGTGCCTTTTCAGTTGCAGAGTACCAGTGACCATCATTTACAATATTATTAGCTGCACTCAAATCTTTACATAATAGCCTTTTGATATTGTGCAATAATTTGTGAATTTTAAATGACTTATTCAATATATACACACATATATAATAATCTGGTTTATATGAGATTTTATAGAAAATAAAGTGGATATAATGTCAATATAAAAATATCAAATTCTATTATTTTCTAATTAAGATAAAATACTTCCCTCAACATTTATTCTAAATGGCAGTGTTAATTCTTGTTGTGAGAAAAATACTTGAATCATAAGATTCATAACGAGTCACATTTTTCATATCGGTGTCTGTACAACTCTGGAAGCAGCGTGACTTTATTTTGTAGGACATATTCCAATTTCATAAACAGTAGCATGTGGACATTTAAATGAATTGAAGCAAAGCAGGTTAATTATTCAGGGACCTCAGACTAAAGTTAACTCATAACTAAATGCGTTTGGTGTGCTCTCATTATAAACTGAATCTGTCCCTGGATTAGTGTGAGTATCGCCAGTATTATCTGCCTGACTATAGCTTTGTTTTCAGTACCTGTTTCTTTTTATTTTCAAAACCAGGATCCCCTTTTTTAATACTTTGATGGGGATAAATCTATGTTTCTGCTCTGATAAATCAGTTCTGATTTCTGGGTTTCGTAAAGGTCGCATAAAAGGTGATTAGGCAACATCTTTAAAGATCATTATTTGTACTTCTATAGATATATATAATAGACAATAGCAGAGAATACCAACTTCTAGAGCAACATTTACAACCCTTTATCTTCTCAAGGTGATGCCCTTTAATAGAGGACAGTGCATGGTTCTTAGTTCAGCAGTTCTGTCAGGTCTGAGGCAATCATTTGATTTCACTTTTATACATATGCTTAGGTGTTCAGAAAATTCCTGTATGTAAAAGAGAAGTTCTGAATACTATAAGCCCAGGTCAGCCTCAAGGAGGTAGATTCCCCAAGTCCTATTAGTGATATTTTCTGTGAACTCGCTTTATTCTGACTTTGACTTACTTTAGGCAGCAACGTGCACAAATGTGAGTGCTATTACACTTGATACTACTTTTGATTTCCATTTTAAAGGATCTTGTACTTGCTTGAAGCTGTTCGTGTGCTGCAGATCAAACAGCAGTGCTAAATGTCTGCATTTTTGTCTCTTGCAAGAAGAAAAGGCAAGGATTTTCGTTGGTTGGTTGGGGTTTTTTATTTCCTTAACATCTTTTAGTGTGCTGAGTAGAAGAAAAACCCAAGTATAATTTATTTTGCCTAATGTTTTAGAGGTTTTCTTTATAATCCAATTTTTTAATTCAATCTGATGATATAGAAGAAGATGTTTCTTCACCTCAGCAGAAGCCAGCAAAATGATCTCAGGGGATAAGGGAACAAATGTAGACCAGAATTCCAAATACTGTTATTAGAATGACACACAAAAGAACACGGTGAGCTATTCATTTGTCCATCTGCACAAAAGTTTATCATGGTTTTTAAAGATCTGTTGCAATACAAGAGCCATTATTGACTTGGGACATGCTTGGGGCATGAATTTCACACACGTGTCTAAGAAAAAAGGGGTTTGCCACTGAGTCCAGCTGAAAATCTTAGAGCATTTAATGTTTTCTCATTCATGTTTTTCATACCATGTCTTTACACAACCACAAAGTGTTAGAATCTGAAACACAGGGTTGTCCTTACCTCAAACTAGAGCGACTCATTGCCACAGAAGTCAGCAAGCAACTCTGTTCCAGGCAGCTTATTGTTTAACTGTAATGTGGTTTCCCCAGGAATCATGGAGTCATGGGTTTTAATTAACTCTAACAGGTATTTAATGGAGATTTAATAAGACAGTTATTGTATGTTAATTAAATGTCAACTGATTGCTAAGAGGTTTTTGCAATTATTGACGTTTACTAATTATCCAATAGATAAATCAATTTTTCATGTAAAAAACTCCCATCTATGTAAGCAATAAATACGCTGGTAGATGATGTATGTTGTCGTAACGGAATGGGAGCTGTGCTGTGTTCGGTGTGCTCCTTGCATCTTCTCTGTACAGGCAAGAAGAAAACTGTTCACTCCTTTTGACAGGGTTTTTCTTGCTGAATGCATCTCAGCTGCTGGGGCAGAATATGTGGGTGACAGTGGTGCCTTTTTTGGGCTACCTTAAAACAGAGCCCAGACGAAAGTAAGGGAATAAAAAGCAGTTCTATTTATTGAAGGGCCTTCAGGTACATTTCAGGCAGACCAAGCCCCCCAGGGGCTGCACCCAAAAATGGATGATGGGTCACGGGTTTTCACACTTTTATAAGTTTGGTCCATTACCATATTGGGGTTAATATTTTACAATTATCAATAATCAATTACAGCTTCAGGTAATGAAGTATTTTTATCCCAAGTTTGTTCCCCCCAACTCACTTTTGTTCCCATCTCTCAGGGCCTGAGGCAGTGAGGTGTCCTTGATCCCCAGGCCTGGAGAGGAATTGCTGTGTCTGACCAAAATGGGGAAGCAGCAGCTCACACTGTGTGTGGAGTTTAGAGTCACACACTACAGAATTGCAGGATTACAAATCTATGAAAAATATAAAAGCTGAAATCCCAAGGCATCAACAGGACCCACAACTGCAGCAGTAAGGGATGTGGCGTTTGGCTTGAAGCATCTGTGTGGAATGACACAGGGGCCATGAGAGTAGCTCACATCTCTGCACCCTCCCACCGGGGTTTAAAATTAAAATACGACCAGTAAGAATTGAGGAAACTCTCAGGACTTTCTCTTCCTTTCAGAACAAAGCCTGCATTGTGATGTAGATTGGTCGTCCTTTGTGCGTTGAGCAGGATCGTTGTGGAACAGGAGTTTTGTTTTTAGAAACATGTCTGGCATCGAGCTGCATTCAGTCCCTGGCAAATGCATCGGTAAATTCTGTGTATTGCCGATTATTAATCAGTACTCAGTGTATTAATGAGGAAAGTAATTGTAATCAGCTCTGATTTATGCAAATTAAATGCAACCCTCAGACTCTTGGTCAGTTGCCAGGACCGTCTGCAGGTGGTGAAGGCAAGGAAAACCTTTTTTTTTTTTTTTTTTTTAAGAAAATGAAAGAAAGCCAAGCTGTTTTCCTAGAAAAAAGTTCTTACTGGTATATTAATAAAAAATATTTCCAATCAGTGATGAGGGCCCCAATGATGATCAGAGGGCTGGAGCATCTCTGCTATGAACATGGGCTGAGAGCTAGGGATGTTCAGCCTGGAGAAGAGAAGGCTTTGGGAAGACCGCATCACAGCCTGCCACCACTTAACCCCAGGGCTTGTGAGAAGGAGGGAGAGCAACTTTTTACATGGGCCGATAGTGACAGAGCAATGGAGAACGGCTGTAAAACAAAAAAAGGGAAGGATTTAAATCAAATATTATGAAGAACTTCTTTGCTCAGAGGGAAGCTGTGGCTGCCCCATTCCTGGAAGTGTCCAAGGCTGGGCTGGGTGGGGCTTGGGGCAACCTGGGATAGTGGAACGTGTCCCTGCCCATGGCAGGAGGGATTGAAACTAAATTATCTTTGGGGGTCCCTTCCAACCCCATTCCATGTTTCTATGATTCTGTGACTCTGACAGCCTTGCTTAAGTCCTAATTTATTAAATAGAATAGACCTTCTGTAAGCTTTTACAGGTGGGTAATGACTCAGGCCACCTGAGAGACGCAGGCAATTGTCTCAGAACATAAAGTTTTGATTTCCAAGTGGATCACTTAGTATTACTGTGTAACTAAGCCTGTGTGGGGCTGTAGCACAGAAATGAGACTGAGAAGTGCCCACCAGAAAAGGAGATTTCTGCATTAATTATATCAAACCTAGCAGATAATTTGAAGATTTTGCTGGACTTAGAAGAGCAGCTAAAGCAGGTTCTTACCTCGGTTACTTAACACACCTTTAGCTAAAGGTTATGCTTTGCCCATCCTTAGGAACAGATCAGTTTGGCATAATTTACTCATTAAAATGCAAAGTAGCAAAATTACTTCAGAATGCAACAAAAAAAGCTGAAAGCAGGCTCTTGGAGTACCAAACTGCTTCATTTCCTCTAAATCCTGCATTCCTCAAAATTAGAGAGAAATTGGAAGTAAATCCTTCTGAGAAAACAGCAGACTCATCCTGCAATGGAAAAGAATGATCACGATGAAAAGAAGGACTGCTCCCAGACATGAAATGACACCCATGACCTCTGATGTCAAAGGGAAAGGTGCTGCTTTTCTTGTACAGAAATCTCTCCTGGTGCTTGGGTGGCAGGCATGATCTCTGCTGCTCTGTCCAGGATTAGTGGATTATCTCTGCTTCTCTCAATTTAGGAATTGAACACGGCTGCCCCGGGCCCTTTGTCAGGGAGACTTTTTATGTCTTTATATTCTCCAGTCCTGCTTCTCTCCAAAAGCCATTGTGCTGCTCACTTGTAGGAGACGGTAGCTCAGAGACGCACATTGACCAAGTGAACGTGGTCAATAATATGGTGCACTTGGGTGACACAGTGCTGTCGATGGCCAATCAATAAATGCTTCCTGCTGACTTCCAGGCATCCTGCGTGTTCAGTAAATAAATCTGATCCTTCTGAAGATAATTTGGCCCCATCCCGACATCATTTATCTTTAGTTTACGTCTTGAACAGAGAGAGATTTCAACCTTAGTCAGACGGTGTTTTGGCCAATTTAATCCTTCTGTTACGTGTTTAGCAGATGTCCGTGACTGTAACTGTGCTGTAAATGATAATATCAGTGCTGAAGTGTGAAACAGGGATGTATTCCCCTTTCCCTCTGTGACTGTGGTTCTTCCTGTGGAACGGGCTGCAAGATCCTTTCATCCCATATCATCCTACCTTGTGCATGGCCAAGAGGAATAATGTCTGTAAATCTCTCTAGGTAACAACTCTTTAATAGGCCAGGTCTAGTCAGACTTCACATTACAGATAGGGAAATAAGGTGTGCATGTGAGGGTTTTCCAGGACCTATGTCAGTTTACACACCTGCAGCTTTCTCTCTGGGAAAATCCCTCATTGCAATAATCTGCCACAGAAAAGCATCGGACAGGTTTTTCTTGAGGCCTTGTCAGTAATTCTCCAGAGGCTACAGATGTCTACCCTGCGCTCACAGAAATGATTACAGTACAATGTAGATGGGCCTGATATAATTTAAGGCTGCCTAGCTCAGGAACCTATCATGGTTTAGTTTCTGTGGGATAAAGCTGAGTATGGATTGATTTTTCCTGATGGGATTTTGGTGGAGGTTAAAGGCTTAATTCAAGCTTGCGCTATGGATACCTGTATGTACATGAGCCTTATTGTCACACATGAAAGGAATGATATTGGAGGAGGGTTAGAAGAAGTCTTTGTAATGTGAGCTGCTGAAAGGCCTAAATTAAGTGTCTGAGCTTCAGTGAGACCAGAGTGGTCTTTTAAATCACTGTTGCACTGTAAGTGGACAGTTCTGCGGTGTCTTATCTTAATAAACGTAGTGCTTTTCAACAGCAGCTCTTTATTGTATTTAATTTGTCTTACATTACTTTCCTCCTTAATTAGAAATGTTTTTTAGTGTAATGTAGTAGCAATTCCCCCTTGTCCAGAAATAGAGCACTGCCCAGGGGCTGTTAGTTAAGGATATGCCATTGTGGTGTCCTCACATATTTGGGGCATTAGTAGAATTCTTTTAGTCATTTCAAGTGTTCAGTGACATGCTGCTGGATTTAAAAGATATTCCAGACCTTGGACGATGAAAATATTTGTGGCCCTGTTTAAGAGAAAAGTAAATATTTTGGTTTGGACTAGTAATCACAGAAGTTCTGTAAAATAATCACAGAATATTTGGAGTTAATACAGTGTCAATGAGTCCAGCCCTTAAGTGAATGGCCCACATGGGGATCAAACCCTCAGCCTCGGCGTTATTAGCACCATGCCCTGATCAGCTGAGGTAATAATGCCTGTGAATATTTAGAAAACAGTTGTTCATTTTGATGTCTTACATGTTGTTTACCCTGAGTCATTTGCAACTTCTGTTGGAATTCCAGATTTCCTTATAAGCATTTCTCAGGATTGTAGTGTAGACACCAGTGAAACTTGAGAACTTCGATCTCACAGATCTTCGCTCTTGCCAGTTTTAATAGTGAATTTTTTACTTTCTTGTCTGTCTTTTCTTTTTTCTAATGAAAGAAAACCAACCGCAATTCTTTTTTTTTTTTTCCAAGGATTATGAAGTTAGTGCTTTAACTCATATGTAAATCTTACCTCTTGCTCTTTTATAATATTTTAGAGTCTTGTCCCTTTTTTATGGGAGCATTTACACACACATGGGTGCATGCACACGTACACAGGTTTATTCAGAAACTCTTCTCTGCTTGCAGCCTCTGCGTGGAGAAATTCTATCCTGTTAGTATGTTATTCACAGTCTTGCATTAGTCCTAACTCATTAAATAGAATAAATGCAAGGAATGAAGCTGGAAAAATGGTGGCATTAGTCTAAGATGCCTGTAAATATAACAGTAATTTTGCTAGTAAATACAATACAGCCCTGGGCACATGCTCTACAGCTTTCCTGTCAGCACTGTCTCCTCATCTGCTCCTGTTGGCTCTGCTGGCATCTTTATTGTTCATCATTCAGGCTTTCTGTATGCTGAGCACAGAGCAGCTAAATCAGGAACTTTGGGTTAAAGTGAGGGGATGAATTCTAACCTCTCTGTACGAGCCAGCCCCCAGCGATTGGTGAGCCGACTCTTTGGTTCTTCTGTATCATAGCTTTCTTTTCTCTTGACTGGGCTATTGTCACATTGCTGTTGACCTCTAAACCCACTCTCCCCACCCCCAGCCTGAACTCTGGATTAGGCTTCCCAGGGAATAAACTATGGGCAAAGTTCTACCAGCTAGAAAGGGGGGAAATGGTTCATGCTGCCATAGTAACGTGACCTCATCCCGTATTCCTGGAACAAAGATGGTTTTCTTGTCATTTTTTCTGCCCCCATGAGTGGTTAAGCCCCCCTGCTGTTCCTGCACTTGGGAGGGGAGTGAAGGCTGTGCACCACAGTGAAAAGAAGAGGTTCCTCTTCCTTGCTTAAAGTAGGGCAGCCATCTAGGAAACTGGGGAATCAGGAGACTAGGGGGAAAAATCCCCAAAATAAAAAAGACAAAAGCAGAGGTGAAGACCTTTTGTCCAATAATATGAGTTTGGAGCCTGAATTTCATGTAATCACCTCAAATGCTAGGTATTGCGGATTTTTTAGCTCAACTAAGTTTAATTTTTGAAGTGATGCATTTACAAAAGAAAATCCTAACTCCACGTTAAAAGTGTTGCGTTCTGAGCTGTTTGCTATTGCCAAAGACTGAGATGTTGAAGCTATCTTAGCATCTGTGAAATGTCAAATCAGTAACTGACAGTTGCCAAAAAAAAAGGGAATATGAGTGCTTGAAATGGCTGGGAAAGTAATAGCCAAGTGGAAAAGGGTTGTTATAACAGAGTAGAAATCTATGGTCTCCAGCACAGTAAATATTTCACAGTTTTGAAGATCATGTCTAAAAAGCGCGTGGTAGAACTGGGAATGAACCAGTGCATGACAGCAATGCTAGAGAGGGGCCTCACACTGCTTTTGTGTGAGAAATGACACAGTGAGCCCAGAAGAAGCATCAGTGGAGACATCAGCAGAAAAACACTGGTTGTGTGCAGTTCCTATCCATGAGTAATCTGCAGGGCATTGCAAGAAGGGTAATGGACCATGTACAAAACCAAGAGAGCTGCAGAACTTCTTCACACGTGACCTTGGGCTCAAGAAGCCCCCTGGCTACTGGATATTAGAAGGTGGGGACAAATTTGGGCAAAGAATCACCAAATGGTGAGCCTGTTCTGCCATTCCTCCTTAGCAATAAACTATTGCCCACTGCCAGGGACAGGCTGTTAGGCTAGCTGGGCTTCATCCAAAAGTCCTTCTCCACAGAGCTCCAAGTTCTGCAGATTTACAACTTTAACAACTGCAGTCTAGTAAGCATGGCACACCAGAGCTCGGATACTTTTCATGATTTTTGCAATGTAATGTCAAGTCATCACTGTCTCTGGAAGCAGTTCCCTTGATTTAGATGCAGGTAGAAACCAGTAATGCCTGCTTCAGCAAATGGCGACATCGCAAATTGATTGTTATTCACTTAATTTGCAGATGTCTTTACATGAGGGGAAGGGTCAAGGGAGGAGGGCTGAGCTACACATTTCATATCGATGATTATTAAATACTACTCTGTCACCAAATCGAGGCTTTTTCAGTAACCCAAGAAGCATTTACAAGTGGTCTTCAGCAGCTTTCTTTTTAAATCCCTGAAGATAGATCTTGAAGAAAAAAAGGAAAACAATCTATCAAAAAAAAAAAAAAAAAAGCAAAATACAGAAGATGCTGGGCAGGGAATGATGATTTTGCATGGGTACATAAAACCATAGGCAGGTGTTGGTGTGAAAATCTGTTAGCTTTGGTTGAAGAGTTTTCTATTTTTAGGGTTTTTTTGGTAAAAGAGGAGTTGGATTCTTCTTCTGCCTTTGAGCATGGCTCTCATCCATCACCTCTGGGGCTCCTCCCTGGTCTCACCTTGTTTTTCAGTGTGTTGTGTGTTCCCAGCAGCCCTACACCCCTGCCAGGCTCCCCCTTAGGACAGCAGTGTCCGGTGTGCCCTTGGTGCTCAGCTGGGTGGAAAAGGTTGAGGAGACAGAGTACTTTCCACCAAGATTTTTTTTGGGAGGGGAGCAAAGGAAGGTAACTCTTCCAGGGACTCTCCAATGTCCAAGCCCATTTTCTGTCTCAGCTTTTGCTCTCTCCCATCGTCACTTCCCATTCCTCTTTGAAGTGTGTGATAAGGAGGAATGTTGCATCCTTCTCCATCCTGCAGCAGTGGAAAGTCTCCTCTGGGGTTCTCAGAAGAGGAGCTTCAAATTATCCTCTCATTAGTGATGATACATCCCTTCTGCACACTGTGCCATTCCATTGTACTGCTCGAGCACTGAACATTAGGAGATAACTGCCTTCACAACATATGTCATCACTCATTAAGGGACCCCTCTTAGATTATGGCTGAGGTTTAATGCCTTGTTAAAGATGTTTAACACTTACAGTTTTGTTTTTAATTTAGGAAGCAGCATGATCAAAATGTGCCCTGAGAATTTCTCCCGGATTTTGTGAAATTTGCAGGTTAGCCTGCTCAGAGGAGGTGATCCTTAAATTGAATTGCAGCCCTCCAAGGCGTGTTTGAATGTCAAGCACTGCCATGATCTGACATGTTAATGGCTTTGAGAAAACAATGTGTTTCAGAGGTAATTGCTGAAGCAGTGAGTTCCCAGCAATATTTTACTTAAAAGAAATGTGCTGTTTCTCCACTGTGGAGACTGGAACAATGACACTGAACAACTGAGTGATACAAATCTCTGCTTGCCTTTTAATGGTCATTACATCCTTCTGATAGACTGGAGCAGGACCTCTATCCCAGCCATTGTTAGAAGCCAAAGATAACATTAGAATCAGATATTACATTATTATTGCAACTGGACTACATAATTTATTTTATTAAAAAGAAGGAATATTTCAAAAGTCGTAGATAAACCTGAAATGAGCTTCCTAAATTAAAAACCGTTTGGCTCTTCCACCGAGGGTCATCTCCAGTTTAACCAGAAAAACTCAACCAGGGCAATTATTCAAAGTAACCCCGTTGCTACATGTTCAATGCTTGTCTTTTAATTAACATGCAGAAGAGAGATGGGCAGCAGCTGCCTTGTTTTTCAGGCAGCCAAGTGTGATGGTGAGGCTGGAAAAGAGGCCAGGTATAACAGAACTGTCTGGTGAAGGTGAACGTGGTAAGATGAATCCAATAGACTTGATGATTTAAATCACTATAAATATGGATTTTAAAAGTTCTGAATCAGTCTTTGGAAAGTACTTTTTTTTTAAAAAAAAGAACAGAATCATTGTTGATCACGGAGCTGAAAGTCAGGTTCATGTACCTGGAGGCACATGAAGCTCCTGGAGGAAGCGTACAAGAGAGAGAGAGAGAGATTGTTTACAAAAGCATGTAGTAAAGGGGACAAGGAGGAGTGACAGCTTCAGACATTAGGAAGAAATTCTTCCCTGTGAGGGGGAAGAGGCCCTGGCACAGGTTGCCCAGAGGAGCTGTGGTTGCCCTTGGATCCCTGGCAGTGTCCAAGGCTGGACAGGGCTTGGAGCACCCTGAGACAGTGGAAGGTGTCCCTGCCCATGGCAGGGTGGGGAACTGGATGGAATTTAAGGTTCCTTCCAACCCAAACTCTTCTGTGACTCTGTGATTCACGTGAGTAAATTTTTGCAGGGACCCTCTTAAGCTGCAAGATGCAGCCCTTGATTCTGCAGTCTTTATTCAAACTGAGTAAAAGTAAGATGTCTAACCAAAGTTGTCGTGCTTCTTACTGTAGCTTTGTGGAACAGATAGGTTGGGGTTTTTTTGTGTGTATATTTAGGTTCGTTCCAAACTGCCATCAGTCTGCAACCTAGATACAAAGTGAGGGTGGTAGAGCTAATGGTTCATTTATCAAGGCTTCATTTTGATAATGTGTGTATAGTAAAAAATTGGGGAATTTTGTTCCCTCTACCTTGATTTAATGCCATTAAGTGTATCATTTTAGTTGAATGGTTTTGTAGCAGAGGGGCTGCTGCCAGACCGTGTTGCTAAGTGTCAGAATTGTAGTATTTGTAAATGTGATTGGAACTGTGCTGCACAGAGTCTGACATCTGAAAAAAGGAAACAGAAACAAACTCCTATTATGTCCTTGAGGAATAATTTCAAGGTCAGTCATTAAAAAGTGGGATGGATTGTTCTAAAAATAGGGGAAAACAAAAGCAAAGATTGTCGCTGGTCTTTTAATGATATATGCAGTAAGATTTCAGTCTAATTTCAATGTTGCTCTTAGAAATTCGTCTGTCTCGTGCAGAAAGAATTCTTAGAGAAGTAATCAGTTGTAGTAGTTTGAAGGCAAAACAAATGAGAGGCTCCAAGTCAGAGATACAATTTAATAGGAAAAAAAGAAAAAAAGGAAAGAAAGTAAAATAAAATCGATGCAATAATACAAAAGACCACTGACAGAGTCAGAATACAACCTGAGCGTAGTGATGGAAGCAGTCCAGATGAGGTGGTCTTCCTGAAGCAGTGATCCTGTAGAAAGGTCTGGTAGCTCGGGTCCTCTGGGAATCCAGTGGGTAAGCGCCCCTCTGGTGTTCAGAGTCTCAGCTTATATCCAGGCTGGAATGCTTGGTTTCTCCCTCTGGGCGGAGCATCCCACAATGGGATGGTGAGTCATGTGATAAGGCCTGATGGGCCCATTAACAGGAGGTAGTCCAGGAGGGGGTTATCTGTGAGCTGTGTAGCAAAGGTGCTGATGGCCCATTAACAGAAGATAAGCCAGAGTGGAGGAGGCAGGGAGCACTGCCTCACCTGGTTTCAACAGTTCATGAAGATGGTGATAGAATATACTTCAACCCAGGACATCAGTGAAAGCATGTGTGTGGCATCAGAAAAGAGGCTGGGCTTGAGCATAAGTCTTAGATTTTGCAGCCTAGGGGAAATAAAGTTTGGAATCTGGGAGTCAGCTGGGTAGGTTTGGGATAATACCAGCATGGGAAAGGGGGAAATCAAAGGAGGGATGGATTTGTCCTAGAACAGGGACTGGACAAGATTAAGATAATGAAGTGTGTTTTTATTAATCACCTTCAATAGACACATCTTGGGGAGTCAGGAGCCTTCTGGAGGCTACACCCAAAATGGAGAAGCTCACGAGTTTTTCGGAGATATAAGTTTGGCCGCTTTGCGTGTCAGGGGTTAATTCTCCAATTACAGCTTCAGGTGATGAAGTCATTTACTCCAACTTTGCCCCTCCCCAATTCGTTGATGTTTACATTTCTCGGGACCTTAGACAGTGACGTGTCCTCGATTTTCAGGTCCAGAGAGGAATTATTTTGTCAGACCAAACTGTGAAGATAGTAACGAACGCTCTATATGGAGCTTAGAGTTATCCACTAATGCTGTACAGGACTTGAAAAATATAAAAGCAAAAATCCTCAGGCCTCGCTGTGTGACTCACACGCCTGCAAAGCAGTGCTGCTGTAAAAGTTTGGCTGCTCCAGCAGCAGAGATGCTGCTGCATTTCTCTCCTGACCTGCAATCTGACAAGCACAGAATGACTCAGGACCGTAAACCACATTCTTATCTTCTCTTAGAGTTATTTTCTTAATTATCTCTTTTCTTTGATCTGCATAAATAAAAGGAAAAAGCAGTGAACAGATCTCATCAAAATATGGAAACCTATGAGCTAAAACACATGAAGTGCCAAAGACCAGGAGAATTTCTGTTTGGTTTTAAGGCTTGAGTCAGATGTGACTCTTTTGGCCAAAATCTTCAATCTGTCTGGAAAGACTTGTTGCAAAAAGAAGGTGTTCCTGACAGACTGTTAATAGCAGCTGTGATGGGATATGAAATAAGGAAATAAATAATAATAATAACAAAGATGTTTGCTTTTAAGAAATAGTGTAATGTGATTTTAAATGCATCAAACTCAGTTTAAAACTAAGTTGAGTTTTTCTTTTGGGTTTTTGTTTGTGGGGTTTGTTTCGGTTTGGGGGGTTTTTAAAGTATTTTTTCACCACTTTACCCATGGCAAAGTGATAGATCACCTGTTTTTGAATATGTGACTGAATTTTATGGAGACTGTTTTGTATGTCTGGATTCTTTTTTGGGGTAGATAAACTTCATAAAATTTCTTTCATTCTCTTAGTGCTGTGAGTTCACTTTAAAAATCTGTCCTCATTACTCTGGCTTTAGGAAATTGAAAGTCTAATGCATTTCATGAGAATCCCAAGCACCTGAAGATCTTTTCCTCTTTTCATGTTTGGGATGAACACTTGAAAAATGGTTAAACAGCAGCCAGAACAATTCGTTGCAAAAATCTTCAAAGCAAATCGTATTTTTTAATTATATCAAATTAACGTCATTAAAAGTTAAGTTCTGAACTGAGAGCATTTTCCAGTGAAAGGTGCTGCAACACCATTATTTCTCCCCAAAATGCACTTACTGTATATTTCTCAAAGCCATCAGGCTTGATTGAAAGGTAATGAAAAAGCTGTCCTGCGTCAGTTTATTCCTTGTATCCATTAAGAATAATTACGGCTGAACAATTTTTGATGCCTGTAACCTTCGCGAGTGTTGCTAATGGCATTATAAATTGCTCCTTGTCCAATGACTACAGGCTGATGCTTAATTCAAAAGCGCTCTGTCAACAGGGCTGATTTGTGTGCTTAATGAGTGCGTTTAAAACAACAGCCTGGGCTCATGCATCCTAATGCTGATAAAAGGATGTGGTTCAATAAAGAGGCTTGTCCGTAATAATTAGCGGCAACAAATGCTCCGGATTAGGCCGATCGCAGCGTTAATGACTCGGCTTTCAGCCTGTTTCAGGGAAAAAATAAAAAAAAAGTTTGCAGTTCTAACGTTTCTGGGCTTAGATTTGAACTTTTAAGGAGTGGTCCTCTGTGGTGTGGCTAAGGGAACATTAATCTTTAATACAAGCAGTGCTGGAAGGGTCACTGAAAAATCTAAGCCCTCTACTCTATTTTTCTTCAGAGCTTAATGTGGAAAAACAAAATTGCAGGTTAATAGGAGATGAGATAAAAACACCTGTTATCACCTCTTCTAGGACAGAAGTCATCACTTAAGAGTTTTCTTGGACGAGAAAGTGGACACATCCAGAAAAGTGTTAGCAGCTGAAACTCTGGTATTCAGAGGCTTTACGGCCAATTAGTGTGAGCAGAGTAAGACAAATCAAAATGAGACAGATCAGTGACGTGCCATGAGCGGTACCTGAAACTGAACCCTTGAAAACTGTTCACAGGAAGGGGATTATTTACTTATTGAAAGAACTAAATCCAAAACTGATAGGAAAAATCAACCCAGGTGAATAATCAGCTGGGAATACCATTGGGCGTGGTCCAATGTTAGCAAACACGAAAATAATCATTCCTTTCTAAACTGTTAGTTCAGATTGCTTCCTCCTCTTCAACGTTGTGCAGCAAACTTTGAAACTCTTTGGTCCGGTCTCAGCTGTGGCAGTTTTCTCTAGAACGTACAAGTTTCTAACCCTGAAATGCTATGAGTATTTTGGAATAGAAATTCTGTGATGAAGAAATATAGACAGTCAGGTGAGAGTACTCTGACATCCCAGCTTCTCATTTTCCTCTGGAATACAGTTCACTGCAAAGGGATTCTCACCCTTTTCTCAGAAGTCATGTGCCTTCAAAGAAGAATTGATTGCTTCCTTTAAAACCAAGTTGTTAAGAGCAACCTTCAGACTTTAATTTGGTTTGAGTGGGTATTTACTGTGATTTTCATGATACTTTTAACTGGCAACTGTTACCAGATATTTCGCTTGTTGCTGTTTTTATTTGACGTTGTCCATGGTCAGGCAAGCTCCCTTAGACCATTTGAAGGTCTCCCCTTGAGACTTGTGAGGAGTATCAGGTAGGAGAAAAGTGGTTGAATTTGAGCAAAAAAACAGTTTATTTCATTATTCATGTCAGGCAGGTGGGCTCCTCTTAATATTGTAAGAAAAAGAGCCACATTCTTCTAAAGACATGACTGAAGATGCTGCAGGAAATGAACGACTGGAACATCCTGCTACAGAAAAAGGTCAAGAAAATCTGGACAGAGTGCTGTAGAACACAAAGTGCTTCACCAAGGGGCCCTGGCAGCTGCCCAAGGGGAGCGGGCAGGTGAAGGGAGGTGACTTTTGGCAGTCTCTGCCAAAACTCTCCAGCTGATCTTCTGCTGAGCTGGCACAGGGCACTGTGCAATCAATAATGTTTCAGAGCACCTTTCCTGGCACCTTTTTTTTTTTCTCCCAGCAGAAAATAAGTCGACTAGCTAAAGGAAAGTTTTAAAATAACATTTCTATGCCTATGAAGTCAGTTTGACATGGTTAACTGGGCATTACAGATAGTAACCTATTCATTTAGTCCTCTCTTCTCAAAGTTAGCACTTTGGAGTGGCATGCTGTGGCTAATACCATACAAATTGCTGGAATGGGCAGTTAAACGTCGAGGTCAGAGGTTAAATGAACATGGTTGTTTATGAGGACACAGCCCGAATCCATTTGCATTTTAATATTCTTTCTGTGAGACAAAAAACCATTTTGAGGACAGCTTGTTTGGAAATCCCATTAACAGGTTATTTATGGGACTCATGACTGCATGACCCTTAGCCTTGTTTTGTTAAACATGAACTAGACATGAATCAGATGGGCGGCTGGGCTGCTGCTATTGTTTTCCATAGCATTAAATGTCATTGGATTCAATTATTCTGAATCTGACACTTTCTAAGTTATTACCCTCATAATGCCTAATTTTCCTTTTTTCTTTGTCAACCTTATTATTTCTATCTGCTTTAAAAAGCAGAGACACTCTAAAAAGGCCATTTCCTCTCTTATCACTGATCTAGGTGAGAATGGAGAGCTTATCTACACAGCTCTTAAATAAATAATTGGGAAGACACAGTTTAAAGAAACTAGAAGATTCTAGCGACTATCACGGTGCATTTTAAGGAATACAGAAATCTAAAAAATTTGTCAGGGTAGCTGTGAAAAGGGCAGGTTGTAAATGTTTGGGAAGGGACGACTTTTAACCCTTTTTGGCAGGAGTATAAAGTGATGAGTGATAAATCAGACTACGGTGATGATGTTGCTATCAATCAAAACGTGAACAATTTTCCCTAATTCCAGAGAACAAGTTTTATAAAACAGGTTTAGGTTTTATGTGTTTCGACACAAACCTTTAATTGAAAGGAGACACTGGATAAGTGACAGACTGTAGCAGAAATTAATGAAAAACCATTGATGTTTCTCCTATGAGAGCTGTGCAGTTGAGAGCAGCCTTAGCATTGCTAAAGGATGTGGTAAGTCCTAGGAATCGATATGTCCTATCTCACATCTCTGGCATCTGATCTCTCACTGATCCAACATTTGTGTGTTGCTAGTTTTGGCTGAGGTAAAGTTAATTTTCTTCTCAGTAGCTAGTATGGGACTGTATCTTGGATTTGTGCTGAAAACAGCATTGATAATTCTCTTCCTCCTACTTTCCTTCCCTCTTTTCCCCGCCTTCCTTTTCCAAGTTTAAAATAATAGATTTCCCGTATGAATTGTGTATCAGTGGAATTCTTCTTCAGTGGCTAATGTATTCTTAATAGAAATTGGTGGGTTGGGGGTGGTGTGGTGTTGTTTTTTTTTTTTTTTTTTTAATGGGGGTGGGGTTTTATTCCTGAAGAAAAAGGAACAATGCATCTTTAGAACAAGTTTGTAAGTGTCATGATTTTTCTGCTAATTTATACCACATACTCCCCTTTTAAAACGTTAAATTACCTCATTGTATTTCTGAATATCATGTATATTTGGACTGAAATTAAGCTTGCCGTATGGTTGTCAAAATGACCACAATTTGCCCTATGAAATGTTCTGATTGCATGTGTAATTCAAAGCAATCCTGATCTCTGTGTAAAGCGGCACAGGCTGCTCAGGGCCATGGTTTATGTATGCTGATTGGGCCTTCAGTTCAGCTGGCAGCAAATAGCCTGAACGCTGGAAAAGATGCAGCATGGATTTCCAAACTCCCAAATTCTAAAGGGAAAGAAAGAAGGGAAGAAATGCTGTTCTTCTACACTTTCAAGAAGAGCTCAGTTTTTGTTATGCATGCTTGTTCCAAATTCTGTTGGAAAACTGCCTCAATATTACCCCTGAAAGGAAAATATTCATGTATTGTATTGCAAATACAGCTCCTGGTTATAACTCCTGGTTTGTCCCGTTTCTTGCTGAACTGGATGATTTCAACAACAAAGCTGAATAATATTAGGAAAGATCCATTTAAAGTAGCACCACCTGAAGCATTTCTAAGAATTCCTTTCCCTTAAGGTGCTTTAGATATTTAATCAGGAACCAGCCACGTTCTTAGGAATTCTTCCAGCTGCTTAGGAATGTTTCTGTAAGTCTTTTGAAACTTTACATAAGTCTGTGACTCCCTTCTTCTCTATGTGTAATCTAATTATTATTTCTGTATGTGTAATTTATTAATTTTTATTAAAATCCGGTATATGGCAGAGAGATTGAACTATTTCATATACTTTATGTAATAATTAAGGCAGATACAGTGCAACACTGGTAACTTCTATACCGTAAATGAAATGATTTTCAGTCATGGAAGTTGTTTCAGAAAGAGATATGCAAGCATGCACCACAATGGAACAACTTGTGCAAATGTGTACAGATTCTATAATGTGCCGCCCTGCATGTTTTGTTGCAAAGAACTTGGAAATCAGGGAAAGTTCCTGCAAAACTGCATTTCTTGGTTAGACATATATTTTTTTAGTGATCTGAATTCTGCCACTGTAGGTAAAAATTATAGTTTTCTGATTAATATTAATCATGGTTACTCTGAAAACGGGAAAGGACATCACAGTGAGTAATTTAAGAATTTAATTTTTACTTCTGTCTGGATCATACCTGTGAGCGGATGATGATTTGCTCAAAACCATGCCTAGGTAACACTTTTCCTTGAAAATATTTTTCTAGTGTTTTTTTATCAGCTTTGAGAACAAACCGTCAAGTTTTGACCTGTAAAGTTTATCTGTGGCTGAAGTTATTGTCTGACATAAAATTAATGTTGTGTTTTACTAGATAAGCACAAAACAGTTCCCAGTTCTTGCTCATGGAACTCTTATGTTTGTTTCTACAAATGTCTCTCAGCATTGCAATTTGTTTCTCGATAAGAAGTCATCCACATCAGTTTCCATTTCTCCAATACCCATGGAAAATTATCATTAGTAAGGAGAAAAGGTAGAGCTTTATCAAATCGCAAAAGGGAAAAACATCCTCGTGGAAGCTTTTTATATAATTCTAGTTGTTGAGTCTTCATCATGAAGTGTCTGGCTTGCAGCTGAGTCTGAACTGGTCCGTAATTTCTATTGCTCCAGAAGAGCACAGGAGTCGAGAGGCAATTCTGCCCCTGCACGGGATGAGATAAATACGCAGGCTCTCTCCAGGTTTTGTTGTTACAAAACAGCGGGATTTGCAGCTTTCACACCAATGATGCTGAAGACTTTCTTCAGCTAGAACTTCCAAAGATAAGAGTGTGGTGGTTTCAGGCAGTGCTGTGCCTCATGAACAGATTAAATTACGTGACATAAAAGGGGACAAGAGCAAAGGCTGAGTGAGCACTGCCCAGAGCAGCCTGCTCCAGCTCTGCTTTGGCTGTGTCTTCTCAAGGATCTCAAGACCTGCCTGGGCACCCAGACAAAAAGGACAAAGTTTTTCCTAAACATTTGTGTCACTGCAAGTAATTCTTCCTGTGTGTAGTTGCCTGAATTATAGATTTTGTCACCTCATTCGTGCAAAAGGCACCCCTAGAGATTGCAGCTGCCAAATGAATGTGTTTTATTCGAGATAGCAGTAAGTACAGTTGGTACAAACTGAGCTCAGACGCCCTTCACAGACCCCAAACCTCTTGCTGTGGGTACCTGGTGTCCATTCCTTTGTGCATTCACATCCTGACCTGCTGCAGTTCTATTCCAGTGAGAACTTTTTCTTCACCTGTTACTCAAAGAACGACCTAAGAAATCATTTTAAGGGGTATTGGCAGCTTTGCCGCTCATTTTCTTCTTTGTTAGCCTTCCAGTTTTTACACCTTTTAGGCATCGCATGAAAACCAAGCCAAAGAGAGCTGGGGGGAAATACAATTAGTCATAAAAGCCTCTGAGTTTTCATGCCTTCTTTGAGATCTTATTTGGACTTCTAATAGAACGTATCTCTGAAGTATTAATGTGAATCCTTTTCCTAATGTTCAGAGATCAAAAATGACTGTAAACACAGGCACTGACTCTAAATCACAATGATCAAAATCATAATTATGATGAGAATTTTCTCAGCATTGAAAATGGTTTTGATATGTTGGTATGAAAGAAGTGTTTTGTTTTACTTCATTAAGCCTGCTTAATACGTTTTTATTAGCTTTTGAATTTGGTTCATTTGGCATAAGAAATTAAGAGTTTGGTCGACCATCTGAACAGAACCATTTTTTTCCCTAGAGTGAGGTTTTCATTACTTTTTGGGAAATTTTGCACTTCTCCCTCAAGCTTCTAAAAGTTCACAGAAAATTATTCCCAGTTTTCTCAGCTTTATTCACATAGTGGGAGCTTCTGGTTAAATACATGTGCTTAATAAGAGTAAATAAAGCCTGGCATTTTATTTTTACTCCTGAATAAAAATGTTCATTATATTGGTGGAAATAAGCAGCCACGTTCTATTTAACAGTGAAAAAAATTTGTGCACATCCCTGCTGGAGCTGAGGAATCTATTTTCATTATAACAAACATTGATCTTGCACTAAAAACCCTCATTGTTCGAGATAATGACTGTTGGGTTTCTCAGTTATTTTTCTGGTTCCTAAATCATTAAAACCGTAAAAGAGAAAATAGGAGCGAAAAATAGACCCCACTGTATTGAAATCTATTACCATTTTGTCTTTAGTTAAAATTGCAATCATCTTTAAGGCAGATACATTCTATCAGAAAATTATCTTACTTATTTTGAGCTCGTTTGAATAACATCTGTATTTTTGCCTGTGGAAACACCACTGAACCCAGATGTATTGATTTCTGAATTAACATTGGTGGGGTTAATATGTGGACTTGTGGGGACCTCGTTCATCGGGATCAGTGAAGCTCAGCCTGACCCTCACAGCTGGAAGATGTAAGACAAATATCAGCCCCACGTGCACAGATTTGTATTTCACATGCTCTCCCTCTCAAATAACTCTGATTATGGAATTGGTGAGGAGGGAGCCTTGTTTGGTTTGCTCTTCGTGGGCAGAGTGCTACTTTGAATAATTCCGAGGTTTGTTGGTTTTTTTTTTTTCCTAATGGTCCTGAAGGGAAGTCGGTCCCCGTGTGCTCTCTCCTTCCCCCCCACTCCTCAAGCCGTATTTAATGTATTCTGTGTAAAGTCAGGGGCTCACTGAATGCACCTTCCCACCAACAGCACGATGAATTATTGACAGCAGGGATATTCCCTGGTGGATGCTTTTCCAAGGTTATACTCTCTGATATTAGATATTTATTCGGCATAGAGGTAGGGATAAGAACCTCATTGCCACATTATGTCTGACACAATCAAGTTTTGGGGAATTTCAACAACATTAGAAGATTTGTATAATATATTCTTTTAGAGACAGAGGCGCAGCTTTAAACAAAGCATAATCCCTGCTGCATATCATTTCCACCCTAATGCAAAAAGAGGAAGCGAGACCATAATGCTGTCTGCATCATTTCCCCTTTGTGTTCAGTTGCAAGGACTGTTCACCTAATATTCGAAATCCATGTATTCGTTTAACAGAAGAGAATGATGAAGAAACTAAAAAAAAAAAAAAGTAAGAAAATAATGAAACAGGTTTCCATGAAAGTGGCATAAAATTGAATCGTTGTTTGCAGATATTTGGGGATGTATTTGGAGATAATTAAATGGTTGATATCCAGCACTCTGACGCTACAATTTCAAACATTTTGCTGCTCGCATAATTCCTAATTTCTTTGGATCAAATGTTGTTTGTGTTTCTGCTATCTGTAACAAAAGGATCTGGTGAACACTTCACTCACTGTCACCCAGGCTCTCCCTTTGTTAGCCAAAGCCTGCGGGGTTTGTGTCCTGGGTACTGGACCTTTTGTGCTCCTCACGCTGTAGTCTTAGACAATGGGGAGAAAAATAAATCTTCTGTGACAAGTTTACTTAAAGGGATACCATCACATTAAATAAGAATATAAATATACCCACAAGTAACGTCATTCCTTTGGAAATTTGGGGAAAAATATTTTTTTCTTTGCGCCAATAGTTAACATCCTCATCTGTTTGCAACTAGGTAATTGTGAAAATCCCAATTTTTCACACTTCAGGGTGTTTTTTATACAGCATTTTCCAAAAACTAGGGAAAGAGTCAGCTCTTTTACCATTTCCTTTCAGTCAACATTCAGGATCTGAATATTGTGTCCTGCCCCAGTGGGAGACTGGGTTGAAAATATTTCAAGGCAGTGTTTGAGCTTAAAATAACTAGTTTTGTTTCTAGTTAATTGTTTATGGAAATAGGACCCAAAAACCCATATTTGCTAATGACGGGTGTCATTAGAGAACATAAGCAAAACTAAAGATTTTAACCTAGCCTTTTTCAGGAGAAATTATAATTATTAAATATGAAAATATCTTCAAATCTCTCTTTCTTCATCACCTTTTTATTTCATGCAACTTTAGAAATTCACTTATTAAAATTATCATTGGTAAATAATTTAGTGAATTTTAGCAGGATAACAGAACTAGAGTGGTTTTACAGTCATCCTCACATCTTTTTAAATCAGGCTGTTTATAAGTAATTATTCTAATTTGTTTACAAAATTCTTTAATAAGATAGAGACCAAGATTTCATAATAAAGAGTGAAGAAAACAACAAAGAATGTATTGAGAAAACACAATGATTGACAGAAGAAATACTGCCTAATTTGTTAAATGACTATTTAAACTCTATTAGCAAATGAGGTTTTTGGTAATATTTCACAGCTCCACACAGATGCTCAGTCCCCTGTTGGCACGAATACAGGCTTTAATTTCATGGACACTTTTCAGTCAGCCCAGGAATGCCAGGGAAACCTTCTGGAGCAGAAAGAAGCTGTAGCAGTGGATCTGCGAAGATCTTGGACTGCAAAGTAAATCTGTGCGATGGTCTCTGTCCCCATGGGCTGGCAGCAGCTTTACTGAGTCTCAGTAGATTTTAGGGGGATTTCGCTGTTGCTGTGACTGTGCTTTCAGCTTTTCTGTGAATCTGTCTCTATATTAATTAATTACACTGAGGGTTTTGTTTGGGGTTAGGGCTCTTTGTGGTTTTGTTTTGCAATACTGTTTTGTTTTGTTGTAAAGCAACCCTTAGCACTAGGGAAAGGGCTCAAGAGCTAATTGGATGTTAATGAATGGAGGAGAATAAATTCCTTACTAGGGGAAAAAGTGTTCTCTATTCGGAGACCACTTTCTCTAGTGATTCGTGTTTTTTTCTGTAGGCTTTGCCTGGGGTGAATTCTACGATACCAAAGAGCTGTTAAATAATATTTCTATTAACATACACAGAGCCTGCTTGCAATTTGGGTTCCATTGAGCTGGACCTTTTACCAACGTATATGTGTCTGACTTTCATCATCTGAGGAATGTACAACTTAAAACTACCTAAAAAACCAAATTGTGGCACCAAAAAAACGGTGAGGCTGAGGCCTTCCTGTAGTTCTGCAGTAGCTCTTTGGCAAGCTTTATCAGCTTTTTCTTTATATTGTTATTTCTGTCGCTCTTTTGTACAGATGGGATCAATGCTTTAAACTTCGCTGAGGATTTCTGGAGACGTTTCTTGACTCTGAGGATTTCTTGAGATGTTTCTTGACTCTGAGGAATTTCTTTGACACATAAAGATTATTGACACGACATCAAAGAGATTTTTTAGGAAGGCGTGGAGATGATGCATGTCTAAGCATTGGGGAACCCCCCCTTACCCCTCCTGTCATACCTGAAAGATCATTTATCATACATTCTGTTTTCCATCCTCTGAACTCGTGCTAGTAGACACTGAAAAGAGTCAACAGGCAAGTAAGAGCTGCATTCAGACTCGTTTTGTTTTCTAATTTACTGAATTTTCTACTCCTCTGATGTCTGATCCCTGTTTGTTAACTGCACGTTCATCACTGTGCAGTTTTTCAGCACAAGACCTAATAATTGCTCACAGCATAACTTATAAATGCTGTTAAAAATTCCCACTAAAGTTTCTTTAGAAAGTATTTTTTCTTCCAACTCTTCAGACAGTTCTGTCGTTCTGGAAATATCTGTTCAAGACATGCCACCAGCCAGACAACCGTTTTACCCTTGTTCTCCTTGCACTAATAATAAACCTTACGATTTTAGCAAAAAGTCCTCTGAGCTCTGAAAGAAGGAAACAGAAAGACTCTGCCACTGCCTTAAGGCTCATCCTCACAGCAAAATTCCTTGCCGAACAAAAGTCATTCAAACTCTGCCTTTGGGAGAAGTGCTTGCTTCTTAAACATCTACACTTAGCAGGAATAACTAGTTTCAAAAGCCTTGCAGAGCAGCAGTAACACTTCACACAGCGCTTGACTTTCTCGTTTCAACGAGATGATGAAATTCATAATGTTCATGAAGCTTTTCTGAGAGGAACCTGAGCTCTGCTCCACAGTGCAGTGTTCTAGGCCCTGTTGGACTGAGTGCACTGGGTGAGAATTGCTAATGAGGATATTCTGTGTTCTTACTATAATGTTTTCACCTTGAGATCTCTAAACACTTTCCAGGCTAGGAATCTATGATTTTTTTCACCACTCACTATAATGTTTTCACCTTGAGATCTCTAAACGCTTTTCAGGCCAGGAAACTCTTCACTTCCAAGAAAAAAAAAAAATTTAAAAACAAAGGAAAAAATTGCCCCAAGATTTACCAGAACAATTCTGTACACTGCAGTTATACAAATCCATGTGAAAAAGAAACAGAAGCTTGAGGCTCCAGGAAACACCCGGAAAAACCAGTTCAAGGAGTCAGTGACTGCTGCTGAGGGCAGTCCTGTTCTGTAGCTGAGAGTAAATGGGAAATATAATAATATAGAATACAAAACTATAATAATTAATATAGCATCAATATATTTACTTAATATTGCATGTAATTATGAATTTTATAATGTATCAAATAGAGAGATAATATATAATATTATTAATTAAGAAAATAGTCAGTTTTCAAGCTCTCAGTATTCTGCAGCTGCTCTATTTGGGTTCTAGGGAGGAAGTGCTCTTTTGTTGAAGATAAAACACAGGGCACAAGAAGGGGTGGCTTTCCTGAGTCCCTTGTCTGTGGGGTTCCTGTCACAGGATGAGTCCTGCCAGCCAATATCTGCCAAATCTTCCCCTCCACACGCTCCCCTGGTGTGATCACCTTCCCTTCCTTCTTGCCCTCCTTTTGTGTCTGGAAATGTTTCCCTCACAGCTGCAGTCTGGCCCACAGACTGACCAGAAAGATCCAGGGTTTGGTTGCCATGAAGCCTTTTTTGTCTTTGCGGGGTGAGGATGCAGTGCAAGGGAGAGGAAACCGAATCAAATACTTTGCATGTGTTGTGAGGTTTTTTTTGGGGTGGGTTTTTTTTTGCTGTTTGTAACTGATCTCTTGTTTCTGGAGAGCGCCGTGTTTGTCCTACATGTAGTTTGGAGGAATTAGGCTGAGCTCTAATTTACACTTGTTTAACTACAGATGCATCCCCACTGCTATTTGTTTATCTCACATTTATTACACTCTTCGAAATTCAAGTTAAGCACTCAGGGGCTTTTTCTAGTAACACTAATGGAGGAGAATAGATGCATTATATGTGAATAATGTATTATGATGATACAATTTGGGTCTCTTAGCTCTAACCGAGACCAGTCCTGCTTTACATTATTTATAATTTACACACACCTTCCTGAACATTTTTATGTAAATATTTAATATAGAAAGTGAGTTAACTCTTTCGTTTGGGAGGTTCCCAGTAAAGAACAGGAGGGAATGCAAGAGGGCTTCCAAACATCCCTACCCAAAGTAGACAAGTGGCCAGTCTTGCTTATTTTCAGAATTTAAGAGAGAAATGTGAGAAATTACAGAGGAAAAAAAATGTATGCTGGCTTAGCACCAAATCCTTTTTGCCTTTCTCCTTCCCAACTGCTCTTATTAAATTGAATGAATGTTGACTGCAGACAGTATATTTGTGGATGCTTGGCTGCCAGCATTTGCAGCACAGCGGTTTTGCTCTTTACTGTTTTCTGACACGTTTTGTCTTTTGGTGTTTTGCTCACTTTGTACCAATATATCCATTGTGAGAGAGGTGGCAGGGGTGCTCTCCAGGCAGATCAGCAGAATCCCTTTCTTGCAGCCTCCTGCGTGTCTGAATTAGACATTAGACCAACAAAAACGATTAGTCATTTCTTGGAAGTCTTGATTGTTTCTGTCTTCTTATCTCTGACCCCAGGAATATACAGAATGGCAATAACATACCACCGCCACATGGCAGGATTTATAACCGAAAGAAGAGTTGGTGCACTTGTATTTTCCCTATCTTCAGGAGCTGGACTTACCCTCCACTCTGGAAAAGGAGCTGAAAGATTTCCGTGTAGAATCGCCTCAACAGCCAAGCTTTTGACTGCCCAATTTCCTTTGTCTTGCCCTTGCTGCTGTGACATATTTTCATATATTTCATACATAAATTGTTGCTACTTTTGAGCTTGGAGGTTGAAGCAGAAATCAAATTAAAAACACAGTTTTGCAGCAGATCTTCATCTTCACTGGTTACCCAAATTTTCCCTTGATGCCATCCCATACATGCTTCGTTCCCCTTCTTGTAGCCCTAAAAAATTCTGAACTCTAAGCAGGTAAGGATGTAGCAAGAATATGAACAATCCTCGGCACTCCTCAATATCCTTCTCTGGGGAAAAAATTTTAAGGGACAACCTCTTCTAGTAAGTGGAATAAAGGCAAGTAATTAATTTATGTAAATCTGATAATTTTGTTTGAGCACAAGGAGTAGGTTTTCAGGTGTGTGCAAAAACACGTGACAAAAGATTTTCCAACTTCTGATCTGTACTGCCTCTTTCCTAGTGCACTCTGTTTTAGCATGAGAGCACGAGATGTTGAGTCTCCCTAATTGCTGCTTTTATGGTGTGGGGGAGAAAAAAAAAAGACTGACATTTCTTAAAAAAAAAAAAAAAAAAGGAAGATTAGAAGATTAGCTTCAGGTCTTCTGAAAAATATCATCTTATAATTTGAGTCCATGTACCTACAAATTCCCAGCAGGCTCTGAGCCAAAGAAAAACACAGATGAAATAAACATACATAAAGACAGCTGCTTTTTGAAATCTAAGAATTGAGTTATATACCTTTTTGACAGCTTCCTGAATCGCAGCCCATATCCAAGATGAGTAAATAGGTATCTGGCCCTTTAACTAGGTTCCATTACATATAATTAAAGACTCACAGAATTAAATGGCCTACATGGAAAGTGGCTTTCAGTGGGCTAAATGCCTGAAGCAATCTCCTTGCCTGAGCACAGAAGTGACACTGGCTTGTGGATCAATATCATCTCTGTTATTAATATCAAAAGCGCATTACTTTGTTTTTGCCTGGCTCCGCTCCAAGCCTTGAGCCCAGCTCCCATCCAGCCATTTGCCTGGACCATAATTTACTTTTGTGAGTTTTTAAGGTATTGTTTTGTCAGGGCCAATCACCATGAAGTTATAAATGATTCTGAGGACTTGCACTCTCTGTTAGTGGCGTATGCGGTGAAATTAATTTTTAAAAGTTTCATGTCAATTACTTCTGTCCTTGAGTTATGCAAGGGGACAAAAGAGCAGAGATTTAAAGACATGAGCGATGTCAAACGACATGAGGTAACGACAAACAGAAACAGCAGCTTGGGACCAAATAGACATTACACTATCTTTAATTGATACATTGAATTAAACAATGCTAAAGTTAAATAAATATTGACCACTTAGCAAAAGAACCATTGATTTTTATGATGTACAACATTTACATCATATACTGCTCCAGTCTACAGATTTAGGCTGCAAGGCTGTCAGCTCTGGCACAAATATTCTGCAGGACAGCTTGTGCTGCTGCTCAGTCCCTTTCTAGAAGTATTGAGGTGAGCGTTAGCAATTTCCCCGGTCTTTGTTTCTGAGGTTTGTTTATTTTTGAAGAGGGAAATTCTGCCACGTCTTTCTGCTCTGGTATCAGCTGCATCAGTGAGCAGGTCCCATGTCTGGCACAGGCAGAGATTTGCAGTGAATTATTTGGGCATGGATGGGCTGCATGGTTTGGGGCACTGCCCTCGTCTGTTCTTCCAACATCTGCCTCGTCCTTTAGTGGGGAGTGAAAGACAGGCAGATGCCGAGTTCCTCAAGTGACAGGAGTGTTTTCTGCATTGCAGGGGACTCTCTGCAATGGCAACTGCATCCCTTACAGAATAAATCACCCTGTGCTGTAAACTGGAAAGCCCTGACACTGTTGGGCATCCTCAAAAGGGGTGACCTTTGCAAACACTCCCTGTAGCTGCTTTGTTGAAGCTGACATGTTAATGCTCACTCTATTAACATTTATTTAATTACTTAAATGTGCTATATCTTCACGATATGATATCCACCTGCCCCGGAAATGAACTAAGACAACAAAATAATTTGCTTACAGAGCAAGAGTTTATGTCTCTGTTACAGGCTGCATAGCAAAGCCTTGGTTTTTATAAAATAGCATTTTTTGAATAGTCTTTTTTATACAAAATGCTAATCACTGGCATTTAGTTTCTCCCAGAAAAGGAAAGTGTGAGGTCTCTCCTGGTAAAGCAGAGGTTTCATTAAGGCTAAATCTATGTGCTTAGCAATGCCAGCTTTGGTTACATATAGCTTCCTGTGTCTGCAAGAATTGCCAAAACACCAGTTAATAGGTTATTATTTCAATTAGTCCATGATTACTGCTGCTAATCTCTGACTCCTCATTGTTGTGGCTCCCTTTGACTTCAGTTATTAAGAAGCATTTGGATTTTATTACGATTGACAGGAACTCCAGTCTTCTCCATAGATAAAACACTGCCTGTTGCAGAAGAAATCCAGAAGTAATGAAAAGGGCTTTTTAAGTTTTGGGTTGGGGTTTTTTAGGGATTTTTAAAATTAGATCATGAACACAATATCGAATTCAATTAAGCTGGAAAGTTATAAGGTTTAAGGAGGAGACACTGGATTTATTAGAGAAAAATCAAAATGTCTTTTATTAGTTTTCAATTATAAAAAAGTCTAGCTTGGTAAAAGGAAAAAAATAACACAAGATAAAGGAAATATTGATGGTAGCAGGGTAGGCAGATAGGTAAAGCACTTCTGTATTCTGTTGCACAACTTAAGAACATGGAGATCTGTGCACTGTAACAGTGTGACCTTGGAAATTTCAGTGTTTGGTCGTGATGAGCACCTGGCAGTGCTCAGGCTTGTCAGAACCTAAATGGGTAACCAGCTGCAGACTGCATGGAGAGCAGCTGTAGGGATGTGGATGGAGATCAAGGTATTTCATGTCCAGTCTCATGGCTCACTTTGCAGATGGGAATAAACCTTCTAAAGCAATAAAATAATAAGAGAAACATTTTGCAAACAGGCATGTTCCCATTTTCCATGTCCAGTGTTGACAGTGACTCAATTTCTTCAACGTGACTCATTTCTTCAACGCTGTGTTGGTAGCTTTAATTGCTGTTGAATTGAAACTCTCCAGGTCTCTGTCTGAGTTGGTGGAAGGGTCAGGGTGGATTTGCCTCCCAGTGAGGAAGGAACTGACCTGCATGTGAAATCCAAAGCTTGGGCTGGAAGAGCTTTGCTTTTGATGTGCACATCCCTCAATGTGGAAAGATGCTCCCGTTGCCTGATGTTCTACAGGGCTGCCAATTCCCACCAGGCTGTAGGTGCAAGTAAACAGTGAGGATTTTACCTTTCACCTGGTGACTTCGCAGAGACTTTAAGCTGCAGATGTGGAGGGGAATCTTATTAATTAATGAGTGTCTGCAGGGAGCATGTGAAGAAGAGAGTGCCAGGGTCTTCTTGTGATGGCTGATGACAGGACAGGAGAGAGGGATGTTCTGTTTTTACAGCAAGTGCTGGCGCTCACTGCCTGGTTCGCAGCCTCGTTAGAAGGAACATGAAGTGCTCGACATTTTAACAGCAGGGCAGTGAACAATAAGGAGAATCTGTTTCCCTCCACCCTTCCCAGCATGCAGATGCCCCCAGTTGCAAACGTGGCAATTTAAAACCATGTAAAATTCATAAATGAGGCGGCAGCTGTGTACAGCTTCAGCAAAATGTTGAATTGCTGCATCACTGTAGACTCTAAATGGCAATAAACCTTCCACCTCTCATAAATTAAGCAGGCTTTCAAAAAAAAATGGCATCTACAACTGCAACTTTTTATGGATGTTCAGTAACTTCAATCATTTTGCAAAATGCAATTCCAGCTCAAAAATTTCCTCCCAGGTACTTATTTAGGGAGAGCGAAAGCTGTGCAGTGAGTTGATAGGTAAGTTTTAATACAACAGTGCCAAAAATTCTATTAGATTTCTCCCAAGGCAGTGGCTGCCCAGTAATTACAAGAGGGCAGACTTAACAGTGGTTCTGAGTACTAGGAAAGTGACTTAAAGGGTGTGTCAGAGGTTCAGGAGATGGACTTGGAAATACTCTCTACCTGAATTTAAAAAGTGAGCTTTGAACCCACCTAGATTTTAAAAATTAGTTCAGTGGAAGTCAAGCCTGTCAGGATAGTTGTGACCTTCCCATGTAAACTCTGGGAACAAACACCTTATAACCATTCAAGAGAAGGGAGAGAATCCTCCTTCCTTGTTTTGTTTTAATTGTGCCAAAGATGACATTCCTGTATCAACATGGCTGTCATTTTTTTACCCTGCAGTGGTACACTTTTTCTCTCCCTGGCATTGGTCATTCAGGGATCTCAAATCATCTGTGTCAGTAGCTAGTTTAAAGATTCCTGTTACCCAGTGGGTTGTTTGAAACAGGTAGTGCTTTGCCCAGTAGTGCAGCAAAACCAGGAATGAAATCTGGGTGTTCTGTCTCTCTTTGTGCAAACCACAGGGTAATTCTGTTCGTGCTGAGTAGGGAAGATGCTCCTGCTTCCTACACAGACTGGGAAACAGCACAAAGATTAGGACGTCCAGAACCTGATATTTGGTGTGCTGTTTCTTTATTCAGTTGTTCTTTAGGAGTGGACTAATTAGGAACCAATAATAATGGCAGAAATGTATGAACAAGAATGAAAGACGAGGAAGGATTTTCCTCCATTCCTGAATAAAAACTGCAACAACAGCATTTTGAGTTCTGTACAGGTCATAGCACTTGGGATCCTGTTGTGGAAAGAATGTGAGGGAGAAGCAATATCTAAACTTCCCTTGGTAAGATCTGCTGTGAAAAGCTCAGCAGAAGTCCTTTGTTTTGAAAATGCCCAACAGATAAATGATGTCAAATCCCGTTTTACCTCGTCTTGAACACCAGGCAGCCACACCTGCATTATAGAAGGTGTTTCAATGTCTTATTAAAGCCCATAGGCTGTGCTCTGAAGAGGAGAATAAAGTTCCTCCTGAAATGAGGTGAGAATTTCAGACCTTTAAGTTCAGCCCCAAGTCATCATGTGCAGGACTAGGGCATGAACACTGAGCCATCAATGCCAAGAACTGGAGCAGTGTTTCTGAACTGCACTGGAGCACTCATTTGAGGTAGCATTTGTGATTAATTTCTTTGTTGGAAACCTGACTACACTTATTACTGCTCCTCCTCTGCAACTGTATTAGGAGGAAATTATATTTTTCAGTGTGTGAAATGGTTTCTTTGAGCTTGGTGTTCTGTTTCTTTGGTTTTATTTATAAAAGTCCACCATTCAATGGTTTCACTGGCTGACTATGGCTCCTTGTGCTAACTGCTAAGTCTGTCTTGTGTACTTTAGTAAATAAATTTAATATGTACTGAAAGGCAGCAAGGCCATTCATTTAACGAGATAAAGCTTGACCAGTCAATATTACAGATAAGAAATTCAAATGAACTACTAATGCTATTGGAACATTGGCTTTCCATATCTATAAAATTTTACTTTCTGTATTTCATATTTTTTAAAAATAATTATTAGCTCTCTGTGGGTTTTTCAAAGCCCTGAAGAATGTTTTTATATTTCATTTTCATAATAGGGGCTTAATAGCACCACTGAATCCAGTTCGTTGTGAGTATGGCATCTGCACCTCGAGAGGCGAGTCTCTTACTAAAGCCACCTATAAAGGGAGATGCACAGATCTTGTTCCAGCATCACTTCTATATTTAGATTCAGAGGCTTTTTTGTTTAGTGTTATCACTGTGGGTATGGATCATGTTGATATCAAGTTACATGTGCATATGGGTAGGACAGCATATGCTCAATACTGGCTTTCTGTTCAGCTCCAGAGGCAAAGCTCATATCTGAACACTTACAGAAAAGGAAACCACAGCTCCTAAAGTCACCTGGGGGAGTCTGTGTTTGCAGTTACACACAGGATCATTTGGCTCAGGAGCAATTCTAACTTCATGTGACAATTTGAGGTGACATTTCCAATGCTGTGGAAGAAAAACCACTTTCCTGGACAAAAAAAAAATAAATGAAAGAATAGGAAAAAAAAAAATGCGTATCACCAGGAGTAAATGAATGATTTCAGTATTTTTTTAAAGCTTGCTCCTATGAATAAACCGTTTCTGAAATTGCAGTTTATCAAATAAGAATATTGTTGTTATATATTAACAAACTGTCTGGTGGCCATTCCCATGTCTTATTACTTCATGCACTAGGGCAGTGTTTGTAGGTTCAAGTTAACCTTGGTGAAATATATCATGGTTCAGTAACATTTCTTCAACTGTCTGATAAAACGCCTTGCCCCCAACAACATATGAATATTTAAATTACTGTTAATTATTTATAGTATATTTTTATTAACACTGACTTACAGCATGGTCAACAGTAGCAGCTAAAGCTCATTATGTTCCAAGGCTGGTTGTGCATCTCAAACAGCATTTACTGCTGCTTGAAAGGAGAGGATGTCCATGTTTTCATCCTGTGTTGGTATCTGGAGGAGTCAATCCAGAAAATCACTGAAAGGAGGCACTTGTTGACCCAAACGTTTTAGAGAAAGATTCTAATATCTGGACGCAAGTTAAATGAAAAGTTGCTGTTTCTAATAGAAACGTTTGAAATGTAACGCCTCAGCATGGAGCTGGGGACACTTAAAAAGAAAATGAAAATCTGTCTCACACCATTGAAGGCTCAGGTGATGACTCTGACAATGACTCTTTCTTACCTGACTGTTAAAGCCTCGAGTTGAATGCAAAACTTAAACCTAATTTATCCTGTTTTCATTTTATCTTTTTGTGCACGCTGTGAAAAAGCATTTCTCCCTCCGTGATAATCAGATACATTCTATATTTACCAATTTTTTTTTGTGAGCTCTTTAACCCCTTCCTGACCAAGCTAAGAGTGCTGCTCCACAGTTTCCATTGTTTAGGTTTTTGCCACTGTCTTTTCAGCTTCTTGTTGTTTTACTGTTGAATTCCCTTTAGGTTGTTGTCAGTTCTGTAGTGAATATCGACGATACCCATCTATCCAGGTATTTATGTGGACTTCATATTGCCAAGGCAGCACATCCATATAACCTAACACAGTTTTCTGTGTGAGCTAATAGGAAATCCCTACAAGACCAGATTTAAATCTCTCTGGCTGGTAACACAAGGTGGTGCCTCTGCATATGATGACAAGATTTCATTAGCCTTTTTTTTTTTTTTTTTTGTAGCTGTATCTTAATGCAAAACCATATCTAATCTTCAGTTTGCTGTCTCTGCTAGATGTCTTTCAGCACTGCAGCTTCTTTGGATCTCCTCTCTCTCACTGAGTCTCTGTATTGTGGATTATTTTCCCTGGAGGTATAAGTGTATATTTTTCCATATATGAAGATAATAAATGGCAGAAGTAGAGATGAAAAGAAAAGCCATTGCTTGAGAGCAGAAATAGAAAGAGATGCCAAGAAAAGACTGACAGGGAGATAACCAAAGAAAAATCAAGGAAGAAGAATATGGAAAAATGAAAAAGGAGTTAAATAATCAGAATAAATTAATTAATCAAAGTGCAGATCATGTGGACTAGAATAGCAAAGCAGCAATGCAGAGAGCTAAAAGGAGACAGGCATAAGGATAATGAAGGATAAGTTGAAATGTAATATATATTTTCAAAATAATGCATTGACTTGCTAGATCTGACTTTTAGCATATTCTGGGAACTGTAAAGCTTGTGACAAGGGCTTATGAGAAACACCAGATTTTTCCCCTAACAAAAGCAGCGATTCTTACTGTGATCATGGTTTTGTTTGTGATTCTCTGGTTTTCACAGTGACTCATGATTTTTGTGCCACATCACAGATATCAGAATGTGATTTAGAAAGGGTGAGTGAATTGTCAAGTTTATAGAAATAATTACAAAGAAATCCACATTTTTACATCCCAGGACAAATCCACTGTCCCTAAGTTTCTGCAATGCTGTGGTTAGAAAGAAGGAATTCTTATCAATTCTCACATCTTCTCTCTATATTACGCACGCTCTTGTATCATAGAGGTTAGTTATGATTTTTTGACCTCTTTTTTTCACCATCTTGTCTCAAGTACATAGTCGTATAATGCTCATATGATTTAGTCGCCTGAATTACAGATAGTTTCTAGAATTGTTTGATTTGCTTCTCTCCTCCTGGTGTGACCTTAGGAGCTCTCCGTGGGCAGACTGGCAGAGATGGGGGATCAGGGACCACTGTTGGAACTCTGGGCACTGAGAATTTCAGGCTTTCTGTGCTGACAGGCACTGACCCCCCCAAGCAAACACTGCATTTGACCTGAGGCTGTGGAGAAGGCTTCCAAAATTGAATGATAGCACTGGGATTATGGGTGTGCAGTTTGAATAGAAGTGTGTAACATCACACAGTGGAAAACTTAGAATTAAGGTTTTAGAATATAGCATATTTATTTTTATATGTACACCAAGATGGAGGATTTAGGGCATAGGCTGAGTCCTTCTTTTAGACCTTCTTCTTCATGGGTCTGGGTGGTATTTTGTAATTAGGTAGAAAAATCCACATTGCGGCCATGGGTGGCTGGTTATTTGGTTACAAGTAAAAATAATTTAGGTGTCATTTCTTAATTGGACAGTTTATCCTTAAAAGACCTTGTAGAGACAGAGATATGGGTCCATCGTTAGTCTGTTAGCTAGGAGTGCTGTAGAACTCATAGTTTGTGAGACTGTAATATAGGTAAGAATTAATAAACATCTGAATCCGAACAAGAAACACCATCTCGTGCATTTAATCCCGACCCTGACAGAAAAAAGAAGATAAAAGCTACAGACCACCATTTGGGAAGTGCAGGTGAGGGGCAGAGAAGCCTGGAGCAAGCCCTTGCTGGCTCCCAGGAAAGGCTGTCAGGGAGGGAATGATGCTGTCAGCAAACGAAGGTGGCGGGGGGAGCGCAGGGGAGGACTCGGCTCAGGAGCCGAGCTGCTCTCAAAGAGCTGATGTACCAGATATTGCTGCTCATGGCATTCACAGTATTGCCAGGGGCTTAATAGGATTTGCATAGTGCATATGGGTATTCCTAGGGGAGAATGACAGAGATCATTAAATGAAAACAAATAATAAATAAGCTCCTTACAGCCCCCACAGGTATATAAATATGACTGTTGGTGGGGCACGCAGGCGAAGATGGATGGCTCTGTGTGTGTAGGGGAGGAATCCGTAAGGCAGAGAGGCTTCGTGTTCCTCTCTCTGCTCATGGACAGTGCATTCCCTCACTGCTAAGGAGGGTCAAGTGACTGTCACAGACTTTGCAGGGAGGAGATGTAACCTGTGTCACAGTTGCCAGCCATTCTGGCTTGAAAAGGTCAGCTCCCCTGACACGGGTGGCATTGTCACCATTTCCCTACACGAGGGCATCCCAAGAAACCCGGCGGCATCCCACCCTGCCCAGCTCTCCAGCCTTGTGGGGCAGCACAGGAGGGGTCTGAAAACAAGCTGACTTGTGTCTGTAGGGGAGCTGTGTGGATTTTCTTCCTCAGAAGGTCTTTAGGGACCCAGTCAGTAACATTATGTCACATAGGAAGAACGAGGATACGGAGAGATTTCATGGCTGTAGGTGTTGTGCCTCTGTTACTTATTCCACATGATGGGCTGCTGTGGTTGAAATTAGACTAAAGCTTAGGAAATTCTTTAACTGTGACCTTTCCTGTGACTCAGATCACAAAGATTTTCTGTCAGTTTGCTCTGGGCTAGATTTGAAATTATGTCTTAGAAGTGAAAGACACAGTGAGTGAATCAGGCAGATTAAACTAAATTATTGGCTCCAGACTTGTAGTACTCTGTTTTCTACAAGAGATCAAAACCAAATGTAAACCACTGATTTGACATATCCCGTGAAATGGTTAAGTATTTCTTTCATTATAAACATTATAGTAGAGTACCTATTTCCAGGCTCTTATATTACATGGCAGGTCATTTTGCACCTCACAGGAATTCAAGGCAATGCCAAATCATCTCTGTGTCCAAACAATGTAAGTTCGTTTGTCTTTATTGTTTGCTTACAGAAATATCTAAAACACAGTGTTCAAAGATCAGGAGGACGTTTTTGTTGCTTTCCAATGAGAAAGGATAAAATCATTCCTATTGCCTTTTAAAAAACGCTGATAAATTGGGAGGTAGAGGGAGAAATCTGCAACGTCAGAAAAAGTTTAAAAGATATTAAGCTTACTGGTTGCGAAATCTAATTGTGATCTCAGTATGAATGGAGATTAGCATGCAACTTTTCAGTGTGCAGCATTATGACATGGTACCTCTTGGGGATCTACTGCTATCATCTCCAGCTGTCTATTCCTAATACATTTGAATAAGTCATTCATATAATACTTTCAAAAGTGGCTTTGCAATGTCTTCTGCATCCTCTCGCAGGTGTTAATTTTTTTATATATATAGTTGAACCTGCAAAAAAAGGTTGCAATGCAGTGAGGAAAATAAATCACACAAACCCTTCAGTGCAGAGATGGAGGCAAGTTCTGCTGTGGCGTGCACTGTGCTCAGCACCTGGGGTGTCTCAACTGGAATTGAGGATGTTCACAGCTCTGAGAGTTTGTCAGAACTCTCTTGGGACTTCTCAGATATCATGGCAGGACCAGGCTTGATAATCACTTCTGATGATATTTAAAGAGTAGCAGCTGAAAGTGTCAGTAACTTCTCTAGCTGTCTGTTGAATTTTTTCCCCTCATACTTCTAATTTCAGCTTGAAAAATGTGGTGTTTGGGGACCATAAATGATTTGACTCTGCTTTCTCATTTGAAATTTTGTTTTGGGAATGCACCCATCACCTGACCACCTGGCTGGTCCCTTTGCAGGGAGTATCTGAATTGTCGAGGTAAAACCTGTCTGAAACTCACTGAACGGTAGGTGAGAATGTTTCCACCCCTGAAAGCATTCAAGGCTGGTTTGGATGGGTTGGGTTGAAGCTCCAAGCAACCTCATTGAATTGAAGAGGTCCCAAATCATTGCTGAGGGGTTGGATTAGCTGAACTTGAAATGTCCCTCCCAACCCACTCTAGTCTATGATTAATGAATCAGAACATTCAGACAAAAGGAAATATTTCCAGCACATTAGGAATCTGGAATGATCTTCTGGAGACATGATGGTTAACCTGGTCACCTTAGAACCTCTAGTGGTTCTGGCTCAGCTAATTTTAATGTGCAAATCAAATTACATTGGTAGAAGAATCCCAGGTTTTGGGGTATTATTAGATACCTTCCAGAAGAGCCTGAAATGAAGCTAGAACATGCTAAATGACAGATGGACGACAGGACATTGAGCAGGATGTGATGACAGGCATTGGAAGGAGATGATGGAGTCCCCATCCCTGGAAGTGTTCAAGAAATGACAGGATGGGGCACTTTGTGCTACGGTTATTTGACATGATGGTGTTCAGTTAAAGGTTGCTCCCAATAGTCTTGGACATCTTTTCCAACCTTAATACTTTGTTGGTTTCTTTCCCGTTTCTGATTCTTTACGAAGGCTTGAAGAGTTGAGGCCATTCAAAGAGTCGAGGCAATGGAAGTTCGTTTGAGCAGAGGATGCCCTGCAAATGTGAAACAAGTGTTAAGTACAGTTGTCTGCAGTGCTTAATTGCCCCTGCAGGTGTGGTTGGTGGTTTTTTGGGATTTGTTTTGTTTTGTTTTGTTCCTTTTTTTTTCCTCCCTGTCTATTCATTTCTCCTAGCTTGGCATTTTTGTGCATGAATACCACTGAGAGTTAAGGACTTGCTGTGACTCTCACTCTTACTTATAGGAGTTTTGCCTGCAGCAGTCACATAGTTGAAAAATATAGATCCATGTGACTGCTAAGAGACCACTGAGAAGCCAGGTAAGTAGAACTCATGGCCATTTTGCAATTCCATCTCATTAGACATGTTTTGGGGCTTATGATTGTGCTGAGAGGATAAATAAGTATAAATATTATATTTGCCTCCAGGTTATCTTTAAAAATGTATTTCTCTGTCTCCCTCCCGCTCCTTCTTTCCTTCCTTCTATTTTTTTTTTCCCCCCTCCAATTTTCAGTGTAGTCTGTCAGCTCCTGGTAGGTGAGCTATCAACTCTGTGGTCTCACAGTATGGTGGCCCAGCATAAGGTATTGCATTGTAAAGGGTTGCCTTGTGGTGCCAATTACCCGAGGTTCTAGAAAGCAAAATGTGCAGCAGTGTGATTAAGTCCGTGTGCAAATAGAAATTCACATGCCCCAGAAAACTATTGGGAAAAGTATTGCAAAAAAGTATTTGACTTGTCCTCAATGTTGCGTTTTCAAAATATAAAAAAGTGTCAATAGCTGGCTTTTTTTTTTATCATTTGAGCAACTCTTGTGAATTTTCTTTGAGATAGAGAGTAGCAAGACATTAGGGAAAATCTTGGGTAAATACCTAAATTTATATGGTTGCCCAGACATTGATCTTTCTCAAATACACAAAGTGCAAATGATTTTGTGGAACACACACTGATCCACTTGTTACCTGCTGCAGACCCTTGTATCTCCAAGTGAGAGTCCATGGAATTATTGACCAAGTGACACCAAGTGGGACCTTAACCCTGTGGTCTCTCTTACCTCCCTTCAAAGCCCATATATTTGCAAAAACAAATGCACAAATTTCTGAAGGAGAGAGGTCAGAAGGTGTCTAGGGGAAGCAGTATTTTGGTGATTATTGCAGTCTCTCTCGTGTGTGTGCTCTTAGTCTCTGTCTCTGACCTGCAATCACGGGTGGTTTGTGTGTTTGGCTTGGGATGGTCACTTCTACGCGTTTCCTGATATTGCTGTCGTGGCTGCTGACACCACTGTTAGGACAGAGCCCCTTTTAACAACCCTTCAGTCTGCTTCATCGCTTTTAGTCTTCATCACTTTTAGATGATATTTCCACAGATTTTAAAAGCTCCTTTCTAAAATATCACCTGGATGTCGTCATCAACTGCTGGTTTGTACAAAATGATGAGATGTCACAACAGAGTTCCTTCAAAGCAGAAAGCAACACCAGGTTTTGTGGAACTTGCATGCTTATTTTGGCTCGTTGGTGTTTTAGGAGAGGATGCCAGGAAATGCTGTTTCCTTTTCACATTCAAGTTTGAGGAGGACGTTTAGCGTTTTGGGGCTCGCGTAGTTCTAGAATGTGGGTGAGAATTACCACGAGGTGGCAGCGTGCAAGCCCTGAGTGTCTGTTGATTTTCCCACTCTCCTTTTACTCTGTTTTCAACCCGGGTAACAGCTGGACTAGATGGTCCTTGCAGGTCCCGTCCAACTGGAATTATTCTGTTCTCCAGAAAATCTAGATGTTAAAAGATCATGCACAGATCCTGAAGGATTTCTGCTTTTACAGAGGATACTTTTATCATTATGCACTGACGGTCACTATGTGCTCAAGTTAATATACGCAGCAACTTGGCACGGTGGTCAGGAGAAAGACTCTGATCTTTTACTCCAAAATCAGAAGGGGGTTTTAGAAGCAGTGACTGTGCTGTTCTCTGTTTCTTCCTATACCAGCCCTCCACACTCAGAAGTGCAGGTAACACAGTGCAAAGAGGCTGTGCTCTCTTAAATGGAAATGTTTGAGATATTCAGAGTGTTCCTCTGTCCAAGTGTGTTATACACACCGGGAGCAAACGGCAGAAAGGATCTCTGCTCACAGATTGTTTTCAAAACGTTTTCACCAGCACCATTAAAAGACCCCTCAAAAACTCTTGGTTTTGCATCTCCAGTGAAGGGGCAGTTAGTTGGTAATCCAAAACAAAATTATGGCCAGTCTTGCCAAAAAAAGATGCTTTTTTTGTTTTCCTTTCTTCACAAATGTTTGCTCTTTTGAATACTTCTACAATGACACTAGGAAAAATTGCATCCAAAGCATTGGCTCGATCTACGATCTACGTATAACACAGTCATAAATACTCCCCAAAGTTAGTCAAAACACAGTGTGCTGTGAAGAAATCACCATTGCTGCAAAACCTTTCCTATAAAGCAATTCTTTAGTGCAGGAATTCTGAGTCTGCATGCTCAGTAAGAAAGTAAAACTCTCAACGGTGAATAGAGCTGAAAAGAATCGCAGCTCTTCACAAACAAATACTATCCAGAAGGCTTCACGTGTCTCTTTTTTCAGTAGCATGCGAAGTCTCTGTACATAATGTCCACAGAAAAGAGATTGGATAGAACCCCTGGCAAGGAATAGGTTACTCTCAGTGGCAGGGCTCTGTAGCTGGAAGCCACGCACAGCCGAGGTTCGTGCTCGGTGCTGTGGGAGGAGTGGAATCATATTCCTCTTTCTGGTCAAATCAGCCATTGGTCCTCTAATCACAGAAACCTTCCTCAGGATTTCAGCAATGCTTTTGACTTGGTGAGGGACCCTTAAGATAAATAAAATTGAGATGCAGCTCGTAGCAGTTCTGCGGTGTGCTTTCACTTGTGGTATACCCTGTAACTGTAATGTCCTTCGGTTGTTTGGGTTAGGGTTTATTTTTTTTTTTTCCTGTTTGTTTCTCTTCCAAGGTCTCATTTCAGGTTTTAAAACCTCTGAAAAAATTAGCGTCTTTTTATGTCCTCATAGTGTCCTCATGGGCTGTTTGGATAATGAAAGTGACAGTGGTTTGGGGAGCTTTCTGGCACTGCACTGAAATACATTTGCATTTATCATCTCATATTATTTCAAATAATTGTCTTGAGGAAGTCAGAAAACCTGCCCTAGGAAGTTATCTGACTGAGTACCGGTGTGCTGCCTGTAAACCTTGCAAAAGAGGCCGTTTGGCTATTTGTGTGTGGTAGCTCATGGATTTATGCTGCTGAAGTGAGACAGTCTCATTGAAGCACCTGAGCACTGCCTTATTTGTGAAAAGCTTTTCCATACCAAGTACCATATTTAGCAAAACTGAGAAAATTGTGCTCACACCTTCATGTGTTTTTCTTCAGACCTATACGTAATTTTTCAAATTACTTCTCCCCCTAAAACCAAGGCTTCTCAGCACTTTTCCACTGTATCCTCCTCCTGCTTGGCCCCTACATCTTTTAGTTTATCGTTCGTCCCACTCTCAGCCAAATAAAGGATGGTTCCAGAGCAGAGTTATGAGCAGTAAAGAGGCTGGCTCGTGTGGTGTTCTGACTACAAGCCTTATTTAAAGCAGGCTAGTAGTGAAGGATTCTGAAAAATTCAGTGAAAGGTCTTTCAACTACCAGTAGTTGATTTTAAGCCATACCCATTCCCTAAGAAACAGATTACTTGCTCCAAGACTTCGCATCTTCTCACTGCTGCAGATAAAAACGTGAACAGGTTTCTTTTGCATTCCTGAGCAAGCACAGAAGGAGAATTCTGCAAACATTTAAAACTGCAAATTGCTTGTTTGCTCAAGATCACATTTATTCAAAAGGGTGCCTGCTCCTTGGGGACTCGAAGAGCTTGTTTCTGAGATGATCTTTGTACAACAAAGGCATGTTTTTCAGATTATTCCCAGCATAATGTGCCAAGAAGAATACAGTGCATTTGTTATTTCCTAAAAAAACCCTCCAAACTATCAATTACCTGAAACATTCCCTCTAGACCTATAATATTTATTTCAGTGTTCTGTCAATAAAATAAAACAAGGTTATTTTTCTGTCAGATTAGTTGGAAGAATCATTTGAGGGAACTTCTGTTTGGCAAGTTCAGTTGCAAAAAGCAATTAAGAAGAAAAAAAAAAAATCCCTTGCTGTTTTTGGAAGAAACGTGGAGCTCCAAGGAGTTGTTCCAGAGCAAGTATTTACATCTTTGCCTCAGAATTTTTTGGCTGGCACCTGAAGGTGGGTTTGCCTTTCTGCTCTCTTGCTTTCAAATGCCAGATGAGGGGAAATGAAATCCCACAGGAAATCTGGGCAATGTTGAAATACTAGAGCAGCATTCTGAGTTGTCCTTAACAGAAAAAACCCGTTTGCTTCAGTTGTGCATTAACCAAACCATCAGACACTCACGTGTGACGTTGCCCAATTCTCAGCTTCGGTGGAGAAGACATTTTTATAAAAGTAATGCAAAACTCACAATGTAGTTTCACCTTTTCTATTTGTAACATCAGAGAAGAAAGCCAGGCCTGGAATAATCTTTCCTTGACTTTCTCAGCTCCTGCTGAAGGTGCCAGAGGCATCAGGTCTGCTCAGATCTGCTGCTCCCAGCACAGGAGGGAATTGAGAGTCCTCTCATGAGCCCTGTGCAGCTACACCATCCACTTGGCCCAGAAACTGTGAGATTTGTCATCAGGGCTGGAGAAGGTAAAACCAGAATGAAAACAAGCAGGAAGTATTTTGAAACGAAAATGAGAAGCAAAACTTTGAGGATTCTACACCCAATCACGCTCCAATCCTACATCACATCATCTTGTTAAGTGCATCTTCAGCTCAGGATGGTTTGGGGGACAAAGAAGGATCCACCTAATGCAGTTTCTCATATAATGACACAAAATTACTATCAAAGATTTCTGTTTATTCTGCAATGTTTATTGGAAGTCATTATTATTGTAGGGGTAACTGCAATCTCAGTGTTTCAATTCTGTCTGCATTATGGTTTACAATCCAGTTTTTGGCAGGGGCCTGCCTTCTGTCGAGTTTGTTTTCACAGCACTCTGAGGAATATGAGGAAGGTACCTGGCTTCTTCCAGGTGGAAATAGTGGCAGTAAATATCCATAAATGGGGGAGGGGGAAACCACAAAAAATTCCTTAGAAATTATGAAATATTTTGTCAACCATGTTGAGACTGAGCTGCTGCACACAACGGTGGAGGCTAAAAGAAAACCATTTCTGCAACAGAATAATGATGCCCTCTGAAACAAAACAAAGCAACAAGAACAACAAAAGACTGAAAAACCTCATTGCTGCCACTAATTTTAACATTTATTTAACTGGTGCCACAGTTCTGAAGCCTCTTGACTTGGCATCAATGTAATTCTGTGTGTTTCAGCCTTTTTTTTCTGTTATACTAGATGCTTGTTTTACGCTGATTTCTTGATTTCAATTGCAAGAAACACAGTGCATGCACTTAAAAGTGAGGTGGTGCATTCAGAAATGGACTTATGTGCAGAGTCATGTTCTTGAAATTCCTCTCTCCTAATCATTTTTGCATGAAACATGGTAATAGGAACATCGCTGCTCATTGCCTTAGGCAGCTACTCATGCCAGTTTCTTGAATTAATATTTGATTGTTGCATGGAAAAAATATATAGACTTAGGGTTCAAGTAACAGCATAATTATCTCCTTGAGATAGTTGGACCTACCACTACCATTAAGTATTCATCTCTTCTGTTACTGTGGTGAAAAGGAGGATCGGGTTGTGGCTGGACTGGCAAAGGAGTGATTGTGTGGAGCCAGGCAGGAATCTAAAAAGGGTTTGAGGCTCTACTCACCTCTCCGAGGTGGACTCAAGCTGTGATGCTTTTTGCAGAGTAAGGATGCTTTTTGGGAAAGATTTCTTTTTATTCTGCAATATTTATTGGAAGTCATTATTATCATAGGTGTAACTACAATCTCTGTATTTTAAATCTGTCTGCATTATGGTTTGCAATCCTTAATTTTGCATTTAGAACGCTGTACAAAAGTTCATACTGGGGACTTGGCTAGTGATTTCTTGTCTTAGATTAAAAATGCTTTGCTTTGGTAGGGGATACTCTCAGGGGATGCCCACTGGCTCTGATATTTTCTGCAAAACCAAAACATCTGCTTGTGAAACTTACTTTCAATGTGGAAGAGTTAGGCAGAACTGAAGGCACAGCCAGAATCCCCAAAGATGAAGGCAGTGTCTGAAATAAATCTACCTCTGATTTATAAGCTTTTCCTCTAGTATCAGTGTTCTGACAGGCTGAATGGGAAATATCTGTGTTTCCGTGGCCTTTCAGCTACAGTGTGTATATTTGTGGGCAGGAAGTGCAGTACTGCTCCAAAGAGCAGAGAACTGCTCCAGCAGGAGCTTCAGACTGCAGGAACTTTTTTTAAAATTTATTTTTATTTTCTTTTTTTTTTTGCTGTTTGGAACAATTATGTACATGACTTACCCCTCTCCCTCTATGAGGCTGTGGCTGTGACTCAGTCTACAGAAAAAGCACTCAGGTCTGAGTGTTCTCCAGGGTAGCTGGGGTTTGTATGTGCACACAGTACACACAGGATAATCACATCTTACATGGATAGAAACCAGAAAATATTATGGAAACAGTAGAGAAGAAAAAATAAAAAAATAAATCTATAAAAATCAGTGTTTGGTAGACCCATCCTGAATGTTGTAGGCGACATCGTGAAGCTGCCGGAGACATGGATAAAAGCTGCTGCCAATGTGTCTCTGACAGAGCACCAGTTGGCCAGTCCTGTTCCAAAAGATTTACATAAAGCTGGCCTTTGCAGAATTCTGTCAGTCCATCAAAATGGCCCGGGGACTTTGTACACGTGGTTTCTTTCAGCATTCCAGCCGTGAAGGTAACCACTATTGCACAGCATTATCTGGCTGTAATGCAAGCAGCCATTCGTGTTGCGCAGCAAGCCTACGGGGAAAAAAATGGTTGTCCATTTGCTGTGAGATTTTCATCTTTAACCTAAAGACTTTTCATATTAGGAAGAAATTCTAAGTGGAATCTTTTGCATGTAAGAATGCTGTGCTTCTTAAGTTCCTTTGCTCATGAGCATGAGGTAATGTGTTCATGCAATGTGACCCTGCTCTGCAGTTTAACCTTCTAGATCTAGTTTTAGGCAAAAGCATATTTTATTCACTAAAGTCAGTCGTAAAGGGTGGCCACCTCATGAAAGCTACTCTCAGAACTCCAGAAAGCAGAAAACTCCCCATAATTCCCAAGCTGTGCTTTTGTGGTTTTTGAAAGAATGCTGTTGAATCTGCACTTGGAGCAGGATAGCTGAATCTTATTTATAGCTCTGTTCTGTCTGGTGCACTTCCTTTCACTTCCCTACAGAATGATATGAATGAAAATGACACTATTGACTATGTGAGTAACAATAAAAGAGCTTATAGAAATATGATTTTTACAGACTCAAGACTAAGGGAATCAAACCCCTAAGTTATGATCTTTGAGGATAGGGGAAGGATCAGGCTGTGCAAGTTAAAGAGGCCCCACTGGTGGGTCTTCTTCCTTGTAAAGGTGCCAGGTTTCCCCTTTCCCTCAGACCTTCTAAACCTGACTAGAATTGGCTGTGATGTGACAAAAAGAAAAGCAGAGTGTAAAAGATGCTAATCAGTCTTTGTTCTTTTCAGACATCACATACAGGACCTGGAGTAAGGATTTTGTATGGAGAGAGATAGATTTTAATTAAGCATCTTAATAGAGAAATCCTCCTTGTTTTTTTCAGAATAAATTAAGGAAGTAACTTTGATGCAATATCATTTTCATCTAATCAGTAACATTCTGAAATTACCATGTTGTTTTCCATTAGAAATACCATCATCCAGCAAATCAGATAAAATTATTTAACACAGCTATATTGCAACCTCAGCTAACATTAGCTTGGGCATGTGTATACACAGAGCAGCAGACGGCAAGCGAATTGACAAATGTTTATAGGGAGGAAAGGGCAGACAGTATCAACAATTTTATATACTCCTTTGAAAAAGATGCCTGTATTCGATCTCGATACACAAATAATCAAATAAAAGCTTATCAGGCTTTTGCCGTGTACATACAGTGAATGCTGATTGCTGACACCAATAAAAGGCAAATGTCCTTAGCTTTTACTTGTATGCACAAATTATTAATATCTCCATTGAAAATTTCTTTATATTTGGCATGAATTCAGAGGGTTTTGTTTGATGTAAACCAATACGTTTAACAGAGAGCTTTTACACCAGAGCGTTTGCCATTTTTTAAACACACAAAGTGCATGAAGACAAATCAGCTTGCAAAGCTGGGACCACAGTTACCAGTCTGGACCAGGGATGAGGTTGCTGCTGCATGATTGTTGTCAATAAATGTGTGTGGTGATTATGGAAGTTTTACACAGCTACAGCTCCTGTGGGCAAATTTGCAACACTCATTCCTGATGGCCAGAGGCAGGCCACAGTTAGCCTTGCATGTCCAACCACTACTAATTTTTATTAATATTTATTTCAACACTCATACTGCAGGAAAAGCTTATAAATCAGAGGTGGATTTATTTCAGACAGTGTCTTCATCTTTGGGGATTCCGGCTGTGCCTTCAATTCTGCCTGACTCTTCCACATTGAAAGTAAGTTTTACATGCAGATGTTTTGGTTTTGCAGAAAACATCAGAGCCAGTGGGCATCCCCTGAGAGTATCCCCTACCAAAGCAAAGCATTTTTAATCTAAGACAAGAAATTACAGCAATGCCTTGAGGTGAAGTCAGGTGGGTGCTGTATTTGCCCAAAGTGAGATCTTGACAAAGTGAGCAGAGTGGGAGTGGGAAAGGAGGAACACTTGGTGAAAAGTGACTTACTCAAGACTACAGAGAACAGTTCTGTGAGCTGGAAACAGAACACTGCTTATCCAGACAGACTTTCTTTTGACCCACAAGGCACACTTCTCTTTCTAGTGGAAGTTCTTCCAAGGAGAAGACATTCTCAACAGAGTAGTAAGGAGTGTTGTCTATTGATCCTGTAATTCAGTCACATGAGGATCTGACTTAGTAAAAAACAAGGAAGGCAGCACTAATCACACGCTATTTTTTCACCTACCTTAGAAGCCAGACTAAGGGGTTTGGATGTATGAATATCCATTACAAGAACCATGTAAATGTCCCTCTTAGAACAAACTTTCATGATTGCTTGTCACATTGATTTTTTTAGTTTGGCTGGATTTCTACCAGTTTGAGCAATAGGAAACCCTAAAAATGCCAATATTCTTGGACATGACTAGAAATACTGTGTAATAGGTGCCATCAAAAAAGAGAGTTGCTTTCATCGCCATCATAGCATCATATTGCATCACAATTTCATGTGGTGTCCTTACATGTGCTATAATGTCTCACATAGAGCCGTCAGCAATAACCTTTAGTGGCAGTAGAGAGAAAAAAAAAAACTCCAAAATACATACTTGTCTAACATATAGACCTTAAATCCTGGCTAACCACATACAGCTGTGTTTCTCTGATCTTTCCTGAAGTGGAGGAGCATTGTGCCTGTTACTTGTAGGTAGAGCAGAAGCAGCTGGCAGGGCTTGTGCAAGTGGGATCTTGGAGGAAAGTCACAGTCCACCCTTAGTTCTGCTTATCTGGTGCATGAAAGGACTTGGCACCCTCTGCACTCCAATATATGTGCAGAACATAAAATATTTTGTGGTTTGGTCATTCAGTTTTCCTTCTTTAATTCTGAACTCAAATAACAGTTTAACCTAATGAGAAGTCTTGGAAAAAAAACCATCTTAGGAAGTTGGTGCATATCAAGAACAGAGGAAGGCTGCAGGACCTATGAGCCTCAAACACCCAGCAGTCGCTTTCACTCCCTGCTGCCTCTCCTCCTGTCACAGACCAATTTATATTTTGTGACTCAATAGGAGATGTTCCAGTGCTGGCAGAAACTTTTAATGATCCTGAGCCTCGCATGCTGCTCTGGAAACAAGCTCTGAAGAATACAGAAGGTTTTGCAACATATTATTCCTATAAATAAAAATGTATTTCTCACCAGGAATTCTGATACTCTTCCACATTTTACCGTTGTGGGTTTTTTCCTCATCTGGAGATGCATTATCCCTTATTCACATTCTTTTGTTTTTTTCAGATATCTCTTCTTCTGATGAGCTCTGGTAAACTGTAGTATTGTTAGTGGGATTTTAGATGATTGATCAGCATTAAGGTTCTTCCCAGTTTCCTTCTACTTATGAAGTTGTAATGAGTCCTTTCCAACCTGTAATAAATACATTATCTGAGCACTTATCGTTAAGTTGATGATAAATTGATAACAACTTATTATCAATATAAGTTGATAACTAGCTTAGTTTGGGAGGAAAGTTCTTGAGCAAGGAACAGCCTAGCATGACAAATTGGTCTATCCCTTCTTCTGGAACATCTGTGTTCAGCCACCTTGGAATCACAGAAAACAGGATAACTCAGCTTGGAAGAGCCCTCTAGATGTATTTAGTTTAACCCCACAGTCAAGGCACGACCAGCTCTGACCAGACTGTTTGAGGTTATACTGCAAGGGAGCATAACCTAATCCTTGACTGCAATGGAAAGGCCAGACCTGGAGCTGTGAGAAGATGAAGCTCTGCAGCCTGAGGCAGCTAGTGCTCAGTATGGGTAACAATCTCCCAGCCTTTCTCATGACATGTCAGTGGAATTAACCATTTAGGTTGTCAGATTTTATATAAGAAGGCTTTTAACTAAGGTAAGATCAGCTACAGATTAGCAGAGCTGAGTCTTGGCTCACTTCATGCCTTGTCTGATGTCACACAGGTCACCCACACACTGCTGTCCTGTTAAGATGTTGAGTTTTGAAGCTCATGTATCTTCCTGAGTCTCTCTGTCTTCCTCACCCACAAGTTCAGCCCATTTTTATTCTCTCTGCCTTGGCTCCAGCACTCCCTAAAGCTGTTTAGGGGGTTTTATGCTTCCCTTTTATGAAAACTGTACTCAAGCAGTGTATGGCTAGCAGGCACACAGCTTTCGCAGATGATAATGTTCTTTATTTTCTCAATGTGGTTCATTTAAAGGCACTTAAAGAAAACATTTTCCTGCAGATTGCTAGTGAAAGGAGATTGCTTTGGGTAGTTTCTTTATATTCAGTTTATCTTGACTTTTACATGAAGTGGAAATGTACATTATTAATACAGGGAAATGGTCAAAAGGAGAAATTATAACTGCTAGCACTTGCTTTTTTTAAATGTGTTTCTGCTCTGAAAAATAATCATGTGAATTTGACCTGGCCTCACTTAGCTCTTCTTCTCCATGAGAGTGAGGGCTGCTGACATTAGTGGAATGGTTACTGTTGTCAAAATGGTCTTCCTGGCTACTCTTGGAGAAACTGAATTACATTTGAGATTTTATGCATCATCAGTAATTTTTTTTTTCCTGTAAATTGCAATTGCAGGAATACTTCAAGTGCCTTCAGGGTACGGTTGACAGCACTGCACGAGTGTAACTGAGATCCTGATAAGCAAATGAAATTACATGGGTGCATCAGTTTACCAAAACACAGAGCTAAGAGAGTTTTGCTGAGGAGACAGGTGGAACAACACTTTGGTGAGTGTGGATTGAGTGTGCTTTGGCAGCTGTTACAGCTAAGAATGCCACGTGAATTCTTACATGCTTGGATGTGTGTTATGTGTACACACACCTCTGAATGTTTTCTGAACCCATGGAGAATCCCAGGGCACATGTGTTTGGTCGCATTTCTTATTTATTCTTAAAATTTGGGCATGAGTTTGAACGTGCAAGTTTTGGCTCAGGAAGATCAGATTTGTCTTTTCAAAAAATCAGAGGTTAATAGAAGGACTTCCTTTTCCCCTTGAAAATTGCCACCAGCTACCCCACAATGTCTCTTGGCTTGGAAACATGAATTAGTGTTTCGCTTTTCATATGCAAAGCTGATATCCTTTGCCTCTCTGAAGGGAGACCAAAGACCACTTCAGAACCAATCCATTCCCAGTCTACTCTCTATTTCCACCACTGACGCTCCCACCTTGCACGGAAAGCAAACCAGCTGTTACAGATTTCACAGAAGAAAGATGCAGACTAAGTGATTGTCAGAAGATTGTGTGCACTCCAATCTGCATAGGCTGCTCCTCCTTTTCATGCTCCTTCGCTTGACTAAAGAAATTAAAATGTGTGAGTTTAGAAGCAGCATGTGATACATATTCCTATTTTCAGTGATTCAGAGATATGTGATCAACCCCCTTGATTTTATTCAAAAGTAACATGCAGTTTAAGGGGATTTTATTGCAGAGGAAATAGTAACAATAAATATGATCTGTGCTTAGGCGGTACACAGTTGCTTTTTACCTGAAGTGATAAAGACAACTTAGTAAATGGGTAGTACCAGAGTGGTGTGTCAGGCAGTACATTGCAGGATTTATTAATGCTAATATCTGTTAAGAAAATACACTGTTAGCCCTTCTCTTCAGATAGACTCAGACCTTCCTATTGATATCCTACAGTAGAAATAAACCTGTTCAAAAGAATTTACTTCTGTGGCACAGCACGCCTTAGAATTTGAACAAAAGTCAGCGTGATAAAAAAATTGATCAGTTCAGTGAACACATTTCTTTGCCTTAAACTGAAATGTGCATTCTCTAGAAGAGCATGGCTTGTGAATTGGAGATCCATGAAAGGAACAGACCTGCTAAAAGAATAACATTTTGACGAAACAAGCTTATTTGCTTAACAGCTTTCCACTGCAATTAACATACGCGGCAAATGTGTCTATTTAATGTGACAGTCTGCTCAAATAACCCTCTTTCAAGAGTGGGATTACATAATCTGGAAATAGCAGAGTTACTTTGAGATTAAAATTATTGAATATCTTGTTTATCGAAGATGCCAGCAGCACTGTCTCCTCCTTTCCTCTGTACTTCATGCTGACTTGTAAATGATCTGCTTGAGCTCTGGTGTCCTTAAATTAATGAACTGTCTGACAGCAGCACTCAGCACTGGATTGCTATTTGGAACAAAAAGAAAGAGAAACTGAAAGAAACCCTGGGGAAGGCAATCTGTGCAGCAGCAGTTCTGGAAGTTTGGCCTCATCAGGCTTCATGGGATGGAGGTTGGTCCTACAAGACTGAAGCTATAAGGATGGAAAGAGCAAGGCATGAAAAAATAAAGTGACACGAGGTATAGTCAGGGATCAGCTGCTCCCTCGGGCTTGGCTGATCAGTGTTAGCCCAGGATCAGTGGTTGCACTGAGACCATTTGCTCCTGGGACATTTCTGGGCTGGGGATCTTCTGACCAGAGTGGTGGCTTGGGCTGAGAACGGGGACACAGCATAGCTGCTGCCCACTGTGCAAAACGAATGAACAGTTTTATTTTAGTGTACCAAAATGCCACGTGGAACATCCTGGGCAGGGCGTGGTTGGAAGTCGCAGCAGCTGCCCTCAGGTTAGCCTCAGGAGGCCATAGTCATATTAAGGAATCCTCCATGGCATCATAAAGGACTTAATATTTCACTCGTGTTATTTCAGCAGAGCGAAGCTCTGGCATTTTATAGTCTTTGCTTTCTCCATGGAATTAGTTGTCTAACTACAACCCAGAAGAAATGCAAAAGCAGTCAAATGTCGACTTCAAAAGGCAAGATTTGGACTTGCTATTCTCAGGAATTGCCATGCTGGTGAGGGTGGGAGCATTCACCAGCCCAAGCCCCTGTCACTGCCATTGTCCCATTCTGCACACCTGTGCTGGAGACCTGCTCCCTCCAACCTCCTCAATAGGGCTTAAAAAAATACACAAATCGGTTTAACCTCATGTTATGAAATAAACCAAAGGGGAGGGTGGTCTAACATCTATCAGCTAATCAGGACACAGAAATGACTGGCCTAGCATCCATCAGGGATGAGGATTTGGCATGGACAGGGACTCAGCAGGTGGTAGCCAAGAGAGCCCTGCAAGGAGCAAAGAAGGTGATGCAAACCCCCAGAGCAAGAGAGATTTCTCAGCCCCAGAAAAGGCAGTGGAGCTGCTGCTCCCTTGCCCAGGAGTGAGGAAATTTTCATTACTATTGATATAGGTCCCCTGGCCCAGAGTGACCAGTTTTTGAGCTGTTGCCCTTTTGTTTGACCCTAAGATTCTTTCTGCATCAATTGCAGGGGGTGGAAAGGAGGGGAGAAGGGTGCTGTGTGCTTCTCCATATGCTGGCTAGAGACACTGGAACCCTGAAGTAAAGTCAAAACACAACTTTCATATCAGAAATCATCTGCGAAAACAGACTTCTCCCTGCAGCTGCTTCGAGAGGGGAGCAGGTGAAACACAAAACTGGAGATGGCTCTAGCCCACGTGCCCTGGAAAGGGGTCGGAGTCATGGAGAGCTCAAGGGCACACTCACTGTTAAGCCAGGATACAATCTCCGGGTTTAGTTAATGTTAGAGCTGTGGCAAATTGCCCTTCCCAACACCTCAAAAGGTGGGGATTTCCTACAGCCCACTGTGAAGTACCCTGACAACAGCCTGCCCACTCAGGAGTTCATTGCACAAAGATTTGTAAAATCGTGAGGAACGAGGTAAGGAACCAGATCTTTCCCCTTCTTACCTGACAAAAAAAAAACAAACCAACCCTTCTTTGGTCAGGCTGGCAGAAGCTCCATTTTAAACACCCTCCAGGACCCTCAAAACCACAGTCTCATTGTATGGGGGGTTTTAATGATAGTCTGGAAAACTCCTTGAGTCATTCCCAACCCTGGAAAACTTCCAGGTGTTCCTAAAAGAGTGTAATGAGAGACTAACTCTGGGGCATTGTGTTTTCAAAAGTGGAGGAGGCTGTTTCCCTTCTTGCCCGAGGATTTGGCTGTCACTGTGTCTCGTTTGGACCATCACCATTTCAACTGGAAGATACAAACCCTTTCAGTGTGGTCGTTGTACTACGGGACATGCAGGTGCCTCTCTGGGCAAGGTGGAAAAAGCTTTTGCTGACAGCTGGAGGGTAAAGAGAACAACCACAGAATTAATTTTTCAGCCCCATTGCCCCCACACTTTAAGAAAGTCTGAATTGCCAACTTGTGTTGCCTGCTGCCCAGAGAATGCCAGGTCACCTCTAAGGCAGTAACGCTGTCTCTTTTACATGCTAAACTTGCAGACTCTTCAGGCTGCAGCACCCGAATTTCCCTCAGGTGTACTGAACATTTCAGGTGATGATTGACCGCTCTCCCTGATATTTGTATGATTATTAGTCTCTTCTCTGTGTGCTATTCAGAGGACAGCACTGCTCATAAAAAGCAGATAGGAGCAAGCTGGGCTGCTGCCCCTGGTGAGTAGGAGAGAGGATGGGCTGATTGATGACCCTTGGCTGTTTTCTGATGTTGCAGTTGTTTTTTATGATGTCATTAGGAGGCTATAGTCATATTAAGGAATCCCTCATGACATCATAAAGGACTTGATATTTCACTAATGTTATTTCAGCAGAGTGAAGCTCTGGCATTTTATAGTCTTTGCTTTCCCCATAGAATAAGGAGTTGTCTAACTACAACCTAGAAGAAATGCAAAAGTAGTCAAATGTCGACTTCAAAAGTTATGGTTAAAGAATGCTAATATATTTGGCTCTTTTGGAGCACATAGCACCTTTAGGTGGAGGACATGATGTGTTTATAAAAGACGCCATCCGTGAATCATCTCCTCAGACAAAGGAAGAACCACACAAGCCTTCCACTTGTTTTTTTGGTGCACAGAAACGAGGAATTATTTTTCCTGAACACTGACAAACACAGGACAGCACCATGGCACCATTTAGCATAAGAGCACTGGGTTGTGATGTGAGGGTGCAATCAGGACAACACCGACATGGAACCCAGAACTATCATTTGCTAACATAAGGGGGAAATCTAAACCCTGTACTGAGAAGAGATGCTGATTTGATGGGTTTGGTGTGGGTGGAAAAATCAGTGTGAGTGCTGCTGCCAACTGTACCACCATGAGGGGTATGTGAGGACTGAGGATGGTCAGCCTTACTGACACCTCCCTGCGCGAGCTCAACCTCCTTGCAGCTACACCAACCTCTCACCAGGTGAAAGTGCTGTTAGGTAAGGATAGGGACTGTGTGCTCAAGGCAGAAATGAAATTACAATTTGCTTTACTGGAGTATTAAGGGATTCCTTGGCAAGTCTTTATGCTGGTTCTGCCTCCCTTCCTGTCCTGATGCACTCAGTAGTACAAAAATATTCTTCATGGTTCCTTAACCTTTCCCTTTTTTTTTCCTCAGAGGAATTACACCTCTGGTTTCACCTTCATTTTCTTTGTTCTCTGAGAGTTTGCAGCGCAAAGGAACTGATTTTTAATCTACATTCCTGTGAATTTTTGCACTCTTCTCTCTGGTTGCTGGCAATTTATGTAGTAAACAGCAACAATATTTATTGTATCGTTTTAAGATTTTTCATTGCTTCTTTTCCACGATTTTGGAACGGTGCTGGAAAGCCAGATAAGTGGCAGAGTGCCGCTGAATGGCAACAGGAATTAAACCTTTACCTTACACAGGTGTTTCAAAAATCCTTGCTGTTGACGGCAAAATTCCACTTGAAGCTGTTTTAAAAGCTGTTGAAAATTTTACCCATAATGACAGGCAAAAAACTCCAGAATCTAAAAGACTGCATGCTAATCTGAAATTAACACTGTTTCATATCACATAGAGAACTAGACAAAATTAAAAAGCCCCTCTGAGAACCCAGCTGGACTTGTGGGAGATCCTTTTTGGCCTGAATCCATCTGCATTCTGAAAAATCAGTAAATTAGAAGGAAAGGGGTTTTTATATCCCAGAGATGCTACTGCAAGAATGAGCATATAACACCTCAAAGTTCTTTTACAATCCCAAAAACGGCTAATTGAGCTGTTTCATTTGGGGCACATTGCCAGCCCTGCCCGTACCTCTGCATACTGTTCTTAGATCTGAAGAGGGAGGAGAGGCAGGAGAAGAACATGCATTTCAGAAGCACACCAGCAGCTCAAGGTGTTCAAAATCTTGCTGAGGAGACTGTCCTTCCTCAGTCCTCATGGTCCTAAGCCAGGTCTTTCTTCCTCTCTGAAAGTGCCCTACTCATCACACTGGTGCTGAGCTGTGGCCCCTTGACAATCATAACCCTCAAAGCATCAGATTTTTTGTTATTTTCAAGGGTACAAAACTGTGTGTGCCCAAGAGCCTCCCATCTCCGTCGCTCAGCCTGCCAGCTGATGGAAGAGTCACTGACTTCCAACCCTGCAATCCAGAGTCTGTCCCTCGCTCTTTCCTGCACTGACACAAAACTCAGGAGCTGCATCAGGAGTGAAAGGGCTCCAGGGATCAGCAGACACCTGGCAAGGGCTGCCCGTGGTGCTCTCCTGTGGTCAGTGGTGAGCTCTGCCTGTCAGCTGCCGGCGTTTGCTGCTTTGTGCTCAGCCAGTCCCTGCCTTGTGATTTCACAGGCAGCTGGCAGTGGTACTGTGTTGCATTTTATCTTCTTTTTGCCAGAGTCGGGATTAAATGCTCGAGGGTTCCAACAGTACTGCAGGCATCTCGGGACTTCAGACAAGCTGAGGACACAACTCTGAGGAACACAGTTTTACTTTTGTGTACCAACAGTGACACACAGAGTGAAGATGAATACAGAAGTCCTCAGAGGAAGTCCTGGCACTTGGCATTTCACAGGGTCATTGGTGGCTTTGTGATTCCTTTTTTGAATTTATGCATGGCCAATGAAATGTCTGTTTGACAGGCTGCACCACCCTGGACATGTCTGGAGATGCCCCAAAGGAGGAGGTGGGAAAGGGGGAGAGTTGCCTGAAGCCTGGGATAGTTATCTGTTTTGCTTTGAACAGAGCAACCAATCTACCTCTGGGGGTTTGCTTTCACACAAGTTCGTCCAGTTCACCTACTTATACTGCTCGTTATTAATAGAATTGTTAGCAGGTTCACTCCACAGCTGGTAGGGAAGGTGTGCACATGGGTGGCACCTGAAGACAGAAAGTATCTGATTGTATCTAATACTATTTGGCTCATCTTCCCAGGTGTTCTGTTTTACAGATAATAAACCAGACAACTTCACAGAGGGAGGTACAGGCACACCCTAGCTGTGGGCTCCAGCTGTACTCCAGCATCAGCTCACAAGCGGGGTACCTGTGCTGGTGAGGAGTCAGGATATGCCTGCACACCCAGGGGAACACAGACACGGTGCTGTGACCTGCACAAATGTCACACATGAACTGACGTGTCACTGGTCTGTAGGTCTGCAGAGACACCTGTGCTCTGAGCCACTCACTGACACTGAGACACTCCATGGTCTAGGGACACATCCTTGCCCTTGAGCATCCTTTGCATTTCTCATTTGTGGCCATTTCTACATGAGCTGGTGGTGGCACGATCTGCTTTCCACAGGTGTAAAGCAGCAAGCTGTGTTTGCAGCGCGGGCTGTGCCTGCTCGGGGCACAGCAGCTGCATGGATGTCACCTGTGTATTGGAACAAAATGTCACGAGAGCCAGAGCTCAGGTCTGATGTGTGCACAGCAGGAATGGACCATGCACACTGCTCCTGATGAGAGGTCGCTCTGGGTCTTGGTACAAACAAGGAGGAGGAGGTCTGCCATGGACCTGAGGCTGAGAGCTCTGCTCTGTCATACACTCTTCATCATCTGCAGTCTTCCTCAGTCTTCCTCTGGCTGTGAGGCCGAGTACTGATACTGAGAGGTCAGGTGCAAGATTTTCAGCTAGAGGAATGGAAGAAGAGACAGGAAACAGAGGAAAGTCTCCCAAGACAACCACAGTTCCCCACCTCTCTCTCTCAGTGTTGTGTAGAATGGTACACACAACCTGCTGCACTACACCTGAGCGTGGAAGGGTGAGCAGTTCACTGGTGCTGAACGCTCCATCCTGCCCTCACACACAGATAGTGATCTTGATTTAGCTTTTCAGCCATGGATGCCTTTGAACTCAGACCTAGCAGAGAGGGATGAATCTTTTCCATCTGATTCATATCCAGAGCTTCTGCTATTTACTCAAGCCTCTTGGGTGGAGACCTTGGGCTGGAGAGCTTGTGGGAACAACTCCCTTCAAGTTCTAGCTGCAATTTGAAAGCTGTGGTGTAGGAAGAAAAACAGGGTAACCAGCCTGTCTTCAAAGTGAGCCTTTCTTCTCCCCAGAGCAAATGTGGCTCTGACCCCATTTAACACCAGCTCTCTCACAGAGCTTGGTGCATGCAGTGTTCCAGGCTCAGAGAAGAACTTCTCTGCCTGAGTGCAGCAGGTACACGTGTTGAATAAGCTCTTTCTTCAGTACCATTGTAGTAAGGGTGGCAAGTAAATTTTATTTTTCTTTTACATCTGGACTGCAAAATCTTTATGTCAGTCAACATTTCTTGCAATGCTAGCTTTAGAAGGAATATATGCTGCATGCATTGAGTGACCCTTCAACAAGTTAATACTTTCACACGTACCTCAGAGTGAGCTGGAGACCTCTGGCCAGAGCAGCACTGCTTCAGCTTGTCAAGATGGGTTCATTAGAATTTTCAGCACAAATTCAGTGCGTGAAAGAAGGTTGGCTTCCAGCCTGGTGACTTGTTCTCAGTCACCTCTGCTTTTAGTGTGTGTTCAGGATGAGCCAGAATGTCTTACTCAGTGGTAATCGTGTCATCTCCGATTTTTAAAGCTCACCTTTATTCCTGGCAAACCAACACGTAATTAGTTTGATAATATTAAACGCACTGGATATTTGTGTTATCAGTTATTAACGTACATTGCTGATACGTGATTCTATATGACTTGAACAAAGCACCTTTTATACTCTGGATGAAACAGGCACTACTTTGCTTAACTACAGGGCAGATGCAGCCTGATAGTCATCCACCTGCCCCTAGAAAATGCTGGACCAGTTTATTGGGCTAAATCTCTGTGCTTCTGTGCAGGTGGTCCAGACCTGCCAGCTGTTGGAATATCATTCTTACACATCTTTGGACATCATTTTAAAAGGTATTGTGGAGCTCCTCAAACTGTACGGTGTAGTTTTGAGAGCTGTGATTGGAATATCCATGATCAGGAAAAAGAAGAAGGGAACGCAAAGGTTAATGCACCTCTCATGTGGTCCAAAAGACCCACTCAGAGTGGATGCAGAGCAATGGTTGTTTTCTAAATATTCACAGGCAATTTACTCAGTGGAGCTGAGCCCCAGGGCTGCAGAACACTCCATAAACTGTGGTTCAGGGGTTCTTCTTGCACAAATAAAGTCACTTTTCCAGGGAATTTTTAATGCACCTGAATACATAACGAATAGGAGCAATCTGCAAAGGGCAGGAGCTTGAACAGATAAACTTTACAGTAACACAGATAATAAAACTTATTTATAATGTCATGGTCTTCTTTCTGTTTATGAAACCTCAACATATTTATCTTTTATTTTTAAATTATTAGTCCCAGATCGGGCTCAGATGCTTCATCTCCTGTTTGAATTACGAGCAAGAAAAAATAGTAGGGCGACAATGTCCCTGGAGTGAGGGCTGTACATCTTTAATCTAATTAATTTATGACCATTTCCAGGGACTCCCCACTACAGCACCTGGAAATCCTGCATTTTAAGAGTTTTCCATTTCATATTTTTGTCTTCCTGCTACTTTGGGCGTCACATCTCCAACCCTGTAGTGTTCAGTGGATAGAAAAGTGGTATTAATGTCTTAGTGCTTGTTATGTCAAGTACAATTGAATTAATTTCTCCTGAATTGTTTGTTGGCTCTGCCTATCTCGTTCTAGTAAGATGCTCAATGATAGCAGGGTAAGAGGTCCCTGTTTGTGGCTTCTCCTGTTCTGTGTGAGGCCTCACCTCTGCTTTGTTCTCTGAAACAGCAGCAACCAAAACACTGATGTGCTTTCTTCAAAGTGTGTGTCACAGGGGCTGAGGCTCTCCTGAGGTAGTTTTTGTAGGCTTCCAGGAAGCCGTGGTAGATGTGGTATCGTGACATGCCGGGGATATCCAAATCTAGTGCCTTCCAAATCTGAATCATGCTCCCGTTTCCCTCTTTGGCAGGTGTGAAAGAAATGAAGAAACTCCTGAATTAGCATTCCCCGTTTGTCAGGGCCATGCTCCCTGACAGAATCAGACTCGTATTGGCTCTTTCTCCCACCCTCTTAATTAATTTTGCTGTGCTGAGCAAGCGGGCTCCAGCAGGCTCGCTGCTGCGGACTGATCTCCTCATCTGCCTTTGATGTGTCTCCTGGGAGGGGGAGGGTGCACTGGAAAACTCATAAGAGAGACCTGCTAGTGCTTATTTCCATGCTGCCTTGGGCAGAGCTCCTCTCTGTCCTCTACTCCTACACGACTTCTCTTTTTACAGCAACTCTATTGTCGTAATAAGCTGGAATCCTAGAAACTTAGAATTGGGCGTTTTAGTGTGTGGTAATGGATATGAGTCAAGATGGAGGGTTTGGGGTGTTGTCTTTGTCCTTCTTCTTTGCCTTCTTTTTCCTTCTTCTTCATGGGTTTGGGCGGTTTTCTGTAACTGGGTGAAAAGGTCTGCATTGCGGGCCTTGGGTGGTCATTATTGGGCCAGAAACATAAATAATGCCACCTTGGTATTGGGTACTTATTGCTTAAATAACCTTGAAAAGAGTTAGAAGCTCTCCATTTTACCTCGTTTCCCCAGCTTGCTAGTTAACTCACAGCTTGTGAGCACGAGTTTCCAAGGCCTGGGAGCTGTGGGGGCACACAGGCTCTGTGCACCCATGGCCAAGCGAGGGTGTTGAGAACTGCAGGGCTCTTGGGGTGCCCAGCACCTTTTCTCCAGAGGCTTCAGCTCTCCAGGCCCGCAGCTGAGGGCTGCTGCCCGATGGCAGCTGCTCCAGTGGAAGCCAGCCCACCCCAGGAGGCTCAGCTCCCACCCAGGACCTTTCCCTTTCCCTTTCCCTTTCCCTTTCCCTTTCCCTTTCCCTTTCCCTTTCCCTTTCCCTTTCCCTTTCCCTTTCCCTTTCCCTTTCCCTTTCCCTTTCCCTTTCCATCTTCTCTCCTTCCCATTCCTCCTCTCTGGCCCAGAGTCTGTGGCCACCCCTGGCCAGGGCCACTGTCCCCTGATTTTGGCTGACAGGACGGGGTGGCAGAGGCGACACTTGGATCAGGAGAGTGCAGGGCCACTCTGAGCAGGCAGCTGTGCTGGCTGAGGGCTGTTGGGTTGAAAGCTGGTTTTCCATGGTTATCTGGGAATCTGCTGAGAGCTGCTGCTGGCACAGGGGACTCGGAATGAGCTTTGGAAAGTGCTGCTGCTGCTGCCTGCCCCTACGTGTGTGGCTGCATGTGAGCAAAGCAATCGGGAGCGCCGTGCCTCAGACTGCACTCAGGGCCATGGGGCACTTCTTCTTCACCTTCCACCAAAGCAAGGAATCACAGCTCTTCATTTTTTGCTCTATTTTCCCTCTATCTCTCTCTCTTTCTCTATTTTTTTTTTTTTTGGGGTTGGTCGGTTAGGTTTTGGATTTTATTTTTCATAAAATTCCCAAGTATCATGATGGATTGAACCTGGTTGGATGCCAGGTGCCCATCAAAGCCACTCCATCCCTCCCCTCCTCAGCAGGGTAGGGGAGAAACAATTCTGGTGAAACCATTACAGCAATAAATTGAAGAGCTCCTGGGTTGAGATAAGGACAGGGAGAGATTGCTCAGCAATTACTGTCACAGGTAAAACAGACTCAGCTTGGGGTGTTGAGTTTCATTTACTACCAATCAAATCAGAGTAGAATAATGAGAGAGAAACCCAAATCTTAATGTCTCACCATGGTCTTGGTCATGTATTGGTCAAGTGTGTCTCTTCTGAAATGAATGCCTCTCCTCTTGCTGAAAGAATACTGAGTAATAATGGGATTTAGGTCTTTCCCTGCCTGTTTAGTTTGCAGGAAGATGCAAAGCTGTTTAGATGGCCATACAAAAAGCCTAGAACTACAATTTGTTTGATTTGGGGTTTTTTTTTGTAAATTGCCTGAGAGAACGCATTTATAAAAGTTAGTTTCTGGACTACAGTGAGGTGAAAACTCTCAGGGAAAGGTTTGACTACTCAATTACCGTTCCCACTTTCTGCTATCAGACTAATCTCATGTGAGTTGCTGGCACTTGGGTTGCAAGCACGCTGTCCTTTAGTTCAGTTCAGGACCTCCCAGACTAAGCCTAGATATTGTCCAGTTCTCATTTTAAAATGAAACAGAACTCAGAATATTCTGTGAGAATATTGTTTGCACATCACATGTAACATTGTGCACAGCTTGGGTAGTAAGGAAAGGAAAAAGAAAGGGCAACAAATTCTGCCAGGTTCAGATTGCTTGTGTCATGAATATTCATCACCTAAATGAAAAGATCTGGAGTTTCATAGGAACTCCACCCACCAAACTGAAATAACTCTTATAGCCTTTGCCAATAAAATGCCAAATGAAACGGATAAAAAATGAAGCACCGTAGATTGTATTGAGCAACTGTTCTAATTACTGAGTTTGGTGGTAAAAAACAAAGAGGTTTCCAGCAGCAGGACACAGTTCCAGGTCTTGTGATCAAACATCTTTTAGCAAATGCTGAATGTGGAGAGGTCAGGACTTTGATTGCCCTTGCCTGCACACATCTGTGTCTTCATGAGCACCTTGTGGGCACTCCAGCACCGGCTCTTCCTGGGGCTTGCATTGTTTTATACACCTGTAGTAATCCGCTCCTAACTCAGCCTGCTTTCTATGTCAATTCTCTTCTATTAAAACACCTAAAAATCCTTCACTGCTGGTTTTAATTACAAGTGTGTTAGCTGCTTCTCTACATGTAATTACTAAAATGAATGGAGAAAGCAGAGATGAGGGAGTGTAAATGCTCTTCACACAGAAATGCAATTAGACCTGCAGGCATCTTTCCAACTACTCCATATGTTATGTAAAGTTTGGTGTATGTACATATGAATTAATGAGAGTATTTATGTTTTCCCTTCTCACTTTCACAATGGATTAATTTCAGGCATATTTTAGAAGGTATTTCTGATTGTTAGGTAGACAGATGAGTATCTCTTCCAGGTACCGTCATATCCACCTCAAAAACCAAAGAAAAGCGAGTACATGATTATTCCAGTGCACTGTAAGCAAACACCTGATGTGTGCTCACTGCCTTGCTGACCCTCTGAAGTCAGTCTAAGTGCAGGGAGCCTCTGAACAGCCTCCTGGAAGGGGTGACATGAGGGAAATACCTGCACCTGGGCACCATTTGGCTGAGGACTTGCCTTCACTATGAAATTAAGTCAAGTCTGTGCCTGAGTTTCTTCTCCCCAGTTGGTCTCCCTGAAAAAAAAAAGCAACTGCATTTCGCAGCCTGGTTGGCTGAGCTGTGCTGGGAGCTGCTGTTAACTCCTTCTGGCCCTTTTGGGATGTGCAGAAGGATTCAGAAGAAAACCCCAGACTGGGGTGGGTGGGTCCAGCCTGCCTGAGTGTGGCGGAGCGGTTGCAGCAATCCCTGGCAGGCTGTGCTGAGTCAAGCCTTGTCCCGCGTCCAAGAAGAGCGTCTGCCTGGGGAGAGCACTGAATCAGGAATGGGTTTGTGGCTTGGGTCGTTCCTATGGCTGTTGCAGGGTCTGCAGAGGGTCAGGGTGAGGTGGTTTTTGTGAGGATCTTGGCATCAGTCACCGCTCAGCTTGTGACAGAGCGGACAGAAGCACGGGCTTGCTGTGAGGAGCTTCTGCCCTGGCTGCTCCTGATGGAAAGGTCAGAAGTGAATCCTAGAATGCTCTCATTCATTCCTCAAAGATAGCAGCTCCAGCAGCAACCTGGTCTGAAAGCAAGAGTGAGTGAATTGGAGAATTGACTAAGCCAAAAGAATTTTTGGGGTTTTTTTTGGGTTTTGTTTTTGGTTTTTTGGAGATTTTTCACAAAAAAAAAAAAAAAAAAAGGGAAATTGAGTAAAATGCTGCTGGGGAGAAAGCTACAGATACCTGGAAAAAAAAAAAAAGTTTTCTTTGATGTATTTGACTTACAAAGTTTTTGCAGTCCTTTTGTGAGTACAGATTTTTACAGGGAAAAAGGTCTTTAGTCCACGTTCAGTACTTGCAAAAGTGAACCTAATATGCCTTTTCAGGAAGCATTTTGACCTGGAAGCCTTTGATGTCTCTAGTAACTTACAGAGAACTGGGATCAGGAATGACGACACGTGACTCATGCGAGGCAAACGGCAGCTTTATTTGTGGACCAGAGAGAAAATACAATCCACAGAGGGTGTTGTAGCACCATTAGAAACATGGAACAACTTGCAGATGGATCTGTCTCTCTGCCTAAACCCTGGGCAGATGAAGAAAAGTGCATTCATCAGATAAATTATTTTTCTGAGTAATTTTAATTTGTTTTAAAGCAAACAATAACAGCCCTTTCACTGAGTTGATTCAAATGTCTTACACAGGCAGTGCTGAAATAAATGTAAGATACAGTTAAATTTTGGGGACCGTAGAACCACAGATCATTCGTCTCACTCAAAATAGAACCCAAAATCTGACATCAGTGAAGCCAGTAGCAAATTTCTTTTTGCTCTGCCACTCTTAGAAGGAGGTTCTTAAATAGAAAAGATCTTTGATTGTGCACAGAGGGAACATTCTAGTGGCATCATACTTACTAAAATATTCCAGACTCTTGTGTGGTACATTCTTTTTGAAGAGTGGAATATTTGAAGAATATTCCATTTGACTGGAAATCACTCAAATTTAAAAGGACATTTAAACATTTTTTAAAAAAATACCCTGTAAGAGACATGATAAGATATAAAAAATAGGAAAAATATACTTCATAAAACACAAAAAATTGCTACCATAAAGCAAGTAAGATTTTTCAGCCCAGCGTGCTGTTTGTGCTGCCTCTGTTTTCCATGCTGAAAATCTTTGCTTCTCATTTCCAACCAAATTTTTGGTTTATGTCCTGACTCCTCAGGAGTGTCGAGAGGAAGTTTTTATGCAAGACAGTGGTTTTCTGAGATTTATGTGACAAGCCTGGGTAAAATTCAAATTACTCTGATTTAATCCATTTGGAGCTGCTGCACTAAATCACTGCTGCTGCTGCTGCTGACATTCCAGCCCACAGAAAGCTGGGAGCCGATGATAGAAGTTTATCTGCGTATCTACAGGTGAAAACTCAGGCAGCCTTGAATTGCACTGAGAGGTGTTTGCCTCCCTCCTGAATATATTTGGGGAATGAGCAGGGGCTGCCTCTTCCAGCACTCTGTGAGAAGTCTCACTGTGCTTTTCCTCTTGAAATAAATTGTCCTCAAGGTCATGTTATCTTTCAGAATATACAGTAGGAACTTTCTCTTTCCTTTTTTTTTTTTTTTTCCCACTGACACAGGCCACAACCTTATTTATTCAAGAAATACACATCAGGGAGCCAAATATCCATAAATTAGCCGCTGCTGCAGTGAGCATCCACCTGACAAGCCTGCAGCTGGCCTCAGCCTCCTGACAGGAGGTTCCAGTTGGGAACCTGGAATTCCTGAGGTCACCCTATCTGCGCTCTCTCCTGTTTCAGGGAACCTCTGACTTTCTAGGCCAGGACTTGGCTTACAGGTAAAAGGAAATAGAAAATGAAGAAGTCTTTAGGCAGCTGTATAAATCCTTTTGACATGGCTTTGGGTAAATGAGCAACAGCAGCATCAACCTCTTGCCATTCTGATGCAAATTTCGCATCTGCTCTTATTTATAAATAAACTTTGAGGTCTCAGCCATTCCACTCTAAGCTGATTGTGCTACAGAACAATTGCAAGATCAACGATGCTTAGAATTGCAATTAAGGGTGTGAAATTTGAGAAATAGTTCATAGAAACTACTTGCCCTGTGGGCAAAGAGACAACTGTGGATCCTGGGTTGGCAGGCTGGCACCTGATGCACCTTTCAGCATCCATTACAAGGACTTAAAAATTTATATAAAGAAACAGAGAAAAAAAAAAAAAAAAGCCGTGTTTCATTCACATCAACTGCCAAGTGATACTTTAACCAAGCAGGGTTTAGATCCCATTTCTCTCTGGGTTACCCTCTGAGGTTATGCTGTACGGATGTTGTGAATAGGAAATGGAAGTTTCTGGGGGCTCTCTGTAAGTCACCAGATACAGACTCAGGAACTTGACTTGCAGCATTTACCTGCCACACAGGATTATGTACAGAAAGCTTTTGGCTGGAAGAAGTGTGGTGAAATGTTAAGGTTTAGTTCTGTTCTTGAGTAAATCCTTTCTGGCAGCTGCACTGAAGTGCAGCTATTGAGCCTCCCACAGTGTGCCAGAATCACAGCCCCTTCCTTCCAGTACAGAGAGAAGTACTGCAGAGACAGACACATTAAACGTATCTTTCTCCTTAAAACCCTTTCCGTAATTTTATTTTTGGATGAACCAATAAATAAAGAACTCTATTAGGACAATCAGACTACTTACAGCAGCCATAACGCGCACATTAAAGCGTGCACTGGAACAGGAGGTTTGAAACGTTTCCATATTTCATAATAGAGCTTTAGTCAGTTCTGTCATCGCTGTGCTGAGCCAGATAATGTCTGGGGAGGAATACACGAGCGCTTCCCTGTCCTGTTTTGGGATAGAAGTGACAGGGGTGCCAAGTTTGAGCAGGTGGAGGGAAGTTGTTGCTGTTAGAACATTCCTGAGCCCGAGCGCGTGTGAGGTGAGGGCAGCCCAGGCGTGGTGCTCCAGAGGCTCCGGACACAGTTACAGCTCAGATGCAGTGGTCATTACATCATGTGGAGGGCAGCTGGGGAATGAAACTGCTGTTTGGACTGGGAGTGTTTCCAAAACAACACCAAGGTCTTTTTCTCTGTCCTCTCTGTTGTACCACCTGTGTGCCTGGGAAAAGCGAAGCCTGTAGAACAACTCTGGTAAATTGTAGGTGTGGAGTGAAATGCCTGGAGAGTAGAGAGGATAGGCAGTGCCAACCCCAGCCACTGCCTTATTAAATTTAAGATGAAAGGCCTCAACCCCTTCAGTCTCTCTGCAGACAGCCCCGGATTAAAATTTTTGGAATCCTACAAGCTACTCTGCTTTGCTCAGGAAAGTTAATAACAATTTCAAATACCTGCCTTGTGGTGGAGGGACCCCTGACAGAAGTAGGTGGTTGGAACAGATGCCAGATCAGGAGCAAATCAATTTCAGGATGGCGTAACTTCTTCCATTTGTGAAGTGTCTTGATCTTGATCTCTCTTACATGCCCTGCAGAACTGGCAAGTAAAGGGAAAAGCCAACCTCCAACTCTTCTTTCTGTTAATGGATATCCTGCTCAAATGTGTAGAGTTTTTTTCCTTCTTTCCTGCATTAGGTTCATCAGCTGCTATTCAAAACCCTCTCCTACTCAAGGGTCTCCACTGTGTAACTCCCCTAAATCTGGCCATATTATCACACTACTGTATGGTTCTGTTGTAATTCCCAACTTGGGCAACCTCTGCTGAAACAGGTCCAGAGTCAGAACAAGAATATCTTTTTCCTTTTTCAAGGAACACCACTTCTGAGTACCTGTGAGAAGTAAGGAAGAGGGTGAATTTTGTCTTCTTTTCCTCCCATCCCCTTTTCAGCCATCCACCCCAGAGGGGATCCCAGGGAAGAGCAGCCTCCAGAGTACTGTGTCCTTTAAAGGGTCTGTCCTGTCCCCTCTCCCTGCTCTGCTCAGCTTCAAAGCTCTTCTGTATTTGCAATTCCATGTGGTCGAGGCTGAGGCCTCAGCTCAGAGAGTGATTCCTGATGAGGGGCAGGCATTCCTAATGAGCAAGCTGATCAGTCAGCTTTTCAGAAACACTGCTTAAGCTAATTGCAGAGCTCTGAGGTAATGGTTAATTTTTTTGCCAGACAAAATAACTTTCTCTCTGGCACAGATTTGAATGCGATCTGCCTCAGCTGTATCTTGTGTTGAGATGGGAGGGCCAGGAGATGTGAGATGTGTTTGTAGCCAAGGGTTGCCGTGAGGGGCCTGAGCAGCGCCTGCGCTCTCTCAGCAGCACAGACACGAGTTCTCTGCTGGAGTAGCTCATTCCAAGTTCAGGGTAGATGCTTCCCCCAGCATGTTACCTCTCCTGGAACAGCACTTGGAAGGGGAAGAAACATGTCACCCTTTACCAAGGGAGTAATAGAAGATCTTCTCCCATGTGTCATTGTATAAAGAAGTGTTAGTCTTTTCTAGAAACATAAAAATATCCGAGCTCTCAGGTTATGAAGACTGTGTCATGGCCATGCTTCCATTTCTGTGTTCAGTTCTCCTAAGTCTGGCTTTTTATGTGCAAGGGAAGTTCTTTCAGAAAATATCTAAATACCTCTGCCGTTCTTTGTTGCAAGGTGATTCAATTTTGAAAATAATTTTAATTAAAAATGGAATAAACTAGATCGAAGAAATCTAGTCCTCCTCTACCTGCTGTGCCTCCCAAACCTGAGATCATTCTTACTAGAGCGTCTGCTTGGGTTTTTCTGCTCCCCATGTGCAAAGTGCATTTTCTCTTCTGCTCAGTCTGACAAGGTATTTGCATCTTGTGCTAAACAAGTGAAACAAAGCCCTCTTTGAAGTGCATAAAGCCATTTATTTCAAAGGGGAACCATGGAGTGTGGCATTTTGGCAGTGCACTTGGCTTGAATTTATCTTGAAATGCCGAGATGTCTTTTGCGTGTTTTTTTTATAATGACATCATTAGCACCTCTAAGGACTATTTCACTATCTTCCAGGTAGAAATATAGACAGAGAGGAATACCTGAGTGAATGGAAGGCAGTCAGGTACACTGCACAAGCTGGTTTTCTTGACCCAGTAGACCATCAGTAGCACCCAGCCCCTGGGAGGACCGAGCTGCCTGCTAGTCTGCTGCACCCACAAGCTTTACCCACAGGCTATTTCTTGTACATACATAAGGGAAACTCCCTTAAAACAGCCACTTCCTTAACCTTCATTAAGGCCCTCAGCAGACTCATCTTTGATGCCTGCAGATCCCTGCCAGCTGGCAGTGCCTGGCTGTTGCTGAGCAGAGACTTCTCCATGTGTAATGCCGCTTGCCTTTCCACTTCCTCCTCCTCCCTCCCCGCGAGTCCGTCTCCTCCACCTGCTGCATCTTGTTCTAATCTGGTTTGTGAGCACTTTGGGTCAGGGACTGTCTAATTTATAGCGTGTCTGCATGCCCCCTAGCACTAGGTAAAAGCTATTAATTCACATCACCCTATACTTAGAGAAAGTTTTATGGGATCAATAGAGCTGTGCTATTAATAATACAGCTAAAGTGTAGTAACTTCATGCTGTGCATCACCTCAGAATAGCCCCACAACCTGTTATAGAAAGGGAGTAATTTCCTCAAAGCTCTGGCTGTAACCAGACCTGGGGTTTAGTTCTCCACTGAAGTATTTGTTGAACCTGAGAATCCTTGTCATAAAGACAAGCCAGGCTGGGCGTGGTGCTGGCAAAACCGATTCGAACTTGAAGAATTTCAGAAATGCTCGAAGTGTGAAGGAAACTTTCTCTTCAAATTGCTATAAGACTGCATCACAACTTATTTTCTTAATTTTTTACAACTTATTTTCTTAATTTCTGCTTTGAAGCTGCCCACCCACATTTAGCATTTTCTGTAGCATCTTTCAGTTTAAAATCGATCAGCAATGTTTGCTCAAATGTTTCACCTGAGGTTTTTTTTTGAAAATTCCTACGTAGGTGTTGACTGAAGAGAAGCAGTGAGTAAAGTGGCAGCTGCTCTTTGGGAGTCTTGCTGTCCTGCTTTAGACCATAAGGTTGCATGTGGCTGGCAGTGTGACATTCTTCCTTGGTGCGCACAAACCTGAGTCCTGCTCCAGACAAGGGTGTGCCCTGTGAATGCTCCAGGCTACAGCAGGGCCCTTGGCAAGTGGTCGGGGCAGACGGGGCAGTCCCTGGGCATTAGCTGGGACTTTTTGGCCACAAAGAGCAGCAGCAGCAGCAGCTTTGAGTTGGGGAAAGTTTTTACCATCCAGGCAGCAGAACTGCCATTGCACATCTGTGGTTTCAGGCTACTTGTCATATTGCCTGGTACCACGCACTTGTGGCTCGCTATCCTCTCATCTCGGGTTATTTTCTGCAGGCTGCCAAAGGCAGTGTCTTGGTGTGACATTATATCCGTGTTATTAAACATATGTACCCTGAGACAGTGTCACGAAATGACATCCTGTCTTGGGGTGATTTTATGATCAGTCTATTGCCTGATCTTCTGCTTTATCCCAAAAATGCTTCCTGTGGCTTGAAGGTGGGTCCAGGGGGAGCCCTGGGTTTTTCAAAGCCTCACTCCTGATGCACCTGGCATGCTGTGTGGTCTGGGTTTTTTTGTTTGGCTGGATTTGTTTTTTGTTAGCTTAGGCAAGAAGGTTTTTTTTCCCTTTTCCCTGGCCTTGGAGAGGCTGCAGCAGAAATTATTCAGTGGCTTTTCGAAGTGAACTGGACAGCTTGGTTTTGGTCCAAGGTGAAAGGCTGGTGGGAAAGGCAAGGGGCCTAAGTTTTTACAGCAAGTTTCTAATTCCTTCCCCACTTTATTAGTCCATTTTGGCCCTTGGTCTCAGGAAAAGCTGAGCCAGTGAGAGAAAAGCACACCAAACCCACCTGCTTCATCTGCTGTGAAGAGAGGACCAGCACCAAAGATTCACCAGGGCCCAATCTGTTTGCCCGAGCTGCTGCATGAATCTTTTTGGGTTTTTTGGGTTTTTTTCAATCCCTGAGGCAGGAGCTGGCACCATCTTTCTCCCCACCACGTGGCTGGCCCTTGTGTTTCATTTTTCTTTCCCTGGCTTTTGGTTTTTTGTTCTGGTGTGTGTGCAGAGGTAGGCAGGCATGGTCTGACAGCTCAGTATCTAGCATTTATTTACCTTTTTTTCCCCCTTACCATGTGGGCACTCTGTCAATAAAGGTTTTTTTTTCACTTTCATCCACTAGTATTCACTCCTTATTTGTGGAAAGGGATTCTTGGAACCCCCCCTCTTTTTTTTTTAGAGGAAACACTCTGGAATGAGGTTTTTTTCTCCTAAACTTGTCTCCAAATCGATACACATCCTCTGAGCGGTGAATTCCAAGACAGCCCAGACAAATACGTGAAAACACACTGCTGTAGAGCTATTCAGGTGATGTTAGATCCCAGACCTTGGGCAATGTGCTCCCAGACTCAAAGCAGGGAAAGGATGCTGCATGCAATTACAGCCATGCATTGCTGTAAATCCAGTGGGTGGTGATGAGCTCTCTGTGCAAGCAGCTACCTTAATGCACTCTAACAACAAGAAGGCATTTGTCCTTTGCTTTGCCTCCCTTAAGTAAGTCCCATAAAGCTTTAGCAACATCTGTCTGCGCTTTTCAGCTCTGCCAGTGGCCCTCAGGGAGTTTGTGATGGCTGGACAGATACCTGCTCCCCTGCAAGGCATTGCACACACACGGGGGTCTGAGAAGCCCATGCGTATTTGTACACAGCTGACTTTCTGCCAGGTGATTTTCATGTCAGAAAATTCCATCTTGCTTAACTGTAACCTCATCACGATGAGGAAGCAGAAACACAAGCTTGGTTTGATGTTCCTACACATACAATGTGATTTACTGTCTTGGAGAAACCAGCTGGGACTCATTTTCATGCTGTGACTTCCTTCTTCCAGGGCTTCACAAGCTCTTGGCACAGCTTTGATTTCCAACCTGGAGAGTTGGGGCACTTTAGAGAGAGGCAAAACCAACAGCAGAGCCCTGGAGGTTGCTCTTCCTTCTGATGCCAGACAGCCAAATAAAAATGAAAAAAAAAGCTTGGAGGGAGTTCCTTTTTATCCTGATTTCAGAGATCATGAGAGTGGTTTTGCTTTACGTTGTTTACAATAGAACTGGGAATGTCTTAGCAGGTAACTATTGATTTTGAAGGTGCAGTATAAACAAATGACTCTTTAAAAAATCAAGGGGACGTTTATCCTGTGACCATTGCTGCCACGTTTTCCTCAGGCCTCATCACCTGAAACAAGTTCATTGTGTGAAACACTGTCTCTGCTGCCTGGGATGCGTTACACATCAGCTGCTGCTGATGCCTGTACCTAGCTATGCATACCAGCTGCACATGTAATTCACCTTTAATAGTATATTTATGATTCAAACTGGGTCTTTCTGTCTCTTTTTTTTTTTTTCTCAGGCTATTTTTAAATTGCTCAAATGGCAGGGCATTCATTATTTCCACTAGATGACTACATTGTTTTGTTCCCTAGTAGATGTTTCAAAAAGGAGTGTAGTGGTTTAGTGTAGTGTCTTCTGAAAGTGGCTAATTACGAATTGTAGTTCTCAAATTAGTACTTGGAGCAGTTTCCCTGGACTGTCATGTGAAGAAAATTATTTTAGTAATTTTCCCAAAAGGTGAGAAAGCTGTAACATATTGCAAACTTTCCCTGTATTTTCCTACAGGTGAATAGTTGGTAGATAAGCCTGTTTCCTACAGGTGAAGGTTGTTGGTAGATGAGCCTCGACTTGTGATCTAATCAGTCTGTGCTTCAAGAGTGTCTTTTTAAAAGTATGTGAATATATATATATTGTATATAAAAGATATAATTTTATCTTTAAGGTGACCACATTGTATGCCGGCTGAAGAACATTTCACTTAATTATCATAGAAATGTGTTGGGAACAAACTTGTTCAGAGGCACGGTGTGCTGGTGACTGAATAGTGATGAATGTGTTGGCAAAATCACTGTTCTTGGGTAAAATCAGTCAGCAAAGAGCTACAGTCTTAACAGCAGAATCATAACTGAGAGATCATACTTTGACTTGCATTATCAATCTGCTGACGACTGCTTTTCTTCTCACATTTCATGATAAGGAAGTCACTGTGACCCAACCTCTGAACTGTCTTTTAAAACATGAACTAAGACCTGTAATTACACAGAAATTCAGTAAGTTTTTACAGCAAGTTTCCACTTCATTCCACAGTTTATTAGTTACCATGAAAAAACCCTTTCTGTCTGATCTGTATGTTTTCAGACACTCTGAGTGACAGCCTTCTCTTGAAAACAGATAATTTCCTCTGTCACATGAAGGGAGAGTCCTGTGGGGAACTTTCCAAGACAAGCAGGACTCATCCCCAGCTGTGCCCTTCTTTTTTTTGAAAAACAAACCATGTTTCTTTAAACAAAATGGCAACACTTATGCTCCCAATTCTGCTTACCTCCTGGCCCAGGCTTTGTAAATGTAAGTGCAGATTATGAATGCATGTGCAGTGTCTGATATTTCTAGGAAGAATACTTTATAACTGAAATCTCTCTTCTCCAGGGGATGAAAGCAAAACAAATTTAAGGATTAAATCACACAGAGGTATAATCCCCAAGGGAAACTTACTTTAGTTATTATGATTATATTACGATGTAAGCTTCAGTACAGCAAAAGCTGTGTGAATACCATTTCAATGGGGAATAATTTTTAGTCTTACAGCCTATACTACATTATAATGCATTTCTGGAAGCTTGATGAATCGTAACTGCAGTTCTCAGACATCTTTGCTTTCTGATATTTTTAACCTTCTCTTCTAAAAGAGAAAGGAAAAGAGCGTGAGATTCGTGAAAGAAAAGCTTAAAACAATTTAGTTAGACAAGTTTTAATCCTGCATTAATTACACGTCCCTATATATGCTTCATGGTATGCAGTGTTTGTGCAGTTTATGGAAAAATAACTGGGTGAACCATTTCAGAGGGTCTAGGGCTGTTTTTTTTACTGGTGTAAGATCTGAGTGATCAGTCCAGGTCATCTTCTGTGCCTGTGCTGGGCAAGTCACCTGTGCAAGGTGTGGGATGTGGGAGTCAGGTCCTCCTGCACACAGGGGCTGAAAGCTTTAACATGTTTCTGCTTACGTGCTGTGCCTTGGGGCAGCAGATCAGCCCCCAGAGCCCCCTGTAGACCCAATACTGAGTACAGGACTGCACTCATGGCTGTGTTAAGACTCTATTTTGCATCCCACTGTGCCCAATAAAAGAAATCTTCATCTCAGCCACTGGGAAACAGAAGTTCGCAGATTTCAAATTGCTTTTGGTGTTTTTTTGGTTTTTTTTTTTTTTGTTTTTGTTTTTTTTTTTTTTTTTTGAAGATGCAACAGAAACCAGTCCTGATGTTTGAGTGAATCTGCAGTAAATGAGACTAGCTAAAACAAAATGATATGGTCACAATGTAGAAACTGCTACAAGTCCCATAAACAATAACTGACAAGCCACTGCTGTCTGGTGATGTTTAACAGCACTGTAGCAGGGAAGAGCCACTTGTCCTTCCATACCAACAGTGATGGAACTACACTAGAACACCGCTATTTGGTGGAGTATTTGGGTTTCCTGTCCAACCAGATCCTTATTCTGCCACACAAACCATCTAATTTCACTGCTCATGTGTACCAAACCATACAGTGTTCATAGATGCTTAACTAAAGAAGAGATTAAATTCCTAGCCCAAAGTCACACAAAGAGTCCCTCAGAGTGAGAACATGAGCCCAGGTCTTCAAAACCCTGGTCTGGTGCCCTTACCATGAGATCAACCTTCCTGGGAAGACTGAAAATCCATACTGGTTGCATTGTTGCACTGTATACAGCTGCCTCTAGAATACCGTGCTCTTTACAGAGCACTTCATTACCAAGAAGGTATTGATTGACACATTGGAGGGAGTTCAGAGAAGAGCAACAAAAATAATTAGAGAGTGAAGAGATTGACTGGAAAGATTGATTTAAGAGGGAAGATTAAGTGAGATAAATATGTATAGCTTGGCTCACCTGCAGCACGGTGCATAAGTCCACAAATATTTAAAGGGTGTAAACAATCAGGAGGAAGAGCTACCAATGGTGGCCCAGTGTATTTGTGATTTGGTGGTGCCACAAGCTGTTGTTGCACAGAGTTTTGTCAGAGCGTGGCTGGGTCACAAAGCCTGCCTCAGCATCCCCAAGGGGAAAAGGGTTGTTGGAGCTGTGGGAGGAGTGTGACAATGGAACGGGATTCTCTTCTGGGCAGTGGCAGCACTGGGGAGGGGGCAGAGGTGGCACTTAGCAGACTCATGGACTCTGTCCTGCCTAAGTTTGCAGGGTGTTTCCTGATCTAGATCAGCAGGACTCATACCAAGTGTGTGATACTCTGCAGAGGAGACGTTGCAGGTAATACCTTTGTATCAGGTAATGCCAGTTGCCACGGTAACCATGATACTTGATTACTGTGGAATAGCACAGCAAGAAGCCAGGTAAAGACTGTGGAAGCTCTTAGTAAGTCTGGATTGGACCATCCCAGCTTTGATCAACTCTAGGATGAGTTGGAAACAAGCTACTTCAGATAAATCCTCAAATAAAAACATTTGAGATTCAATTTTTTTTTTCAAGGAGAAAGTGGATTTCCTAGTAATAATAAACCCTCCATGACCCTGCGGCTTTAATAGTTTCAGGTGACATTTAGTCAGGCTTCCATCAAGTCATCATGGTGCAGAGCTTACATGGATGTCATTGCTTATCCAAGGAAATTTCCACATTACTCTATGAATATAACAGCATGTCTTGTTGTCCTTCTAGCAGGACAGGGTTGATGTTCCCATGTCCTGAGGCAACCCACACCCAGTTGTGCCCATTGGTGTTGCTGCACAATAAATAGATCAGGATGGGGATGGGGGAGGATGCTGTGGGAGATGTGCAGTTGTTTTTTTTCTTTTTTCAACGGCACATCATTTTGCAAAAAGACAGAATGTGCTGATCTGCGAATTTATGCCTGGGAATTAAGCGTATCTCCAGCAGAATCACATCGATGTGTGCAGCTGTGAGGAGATGCTAATGCGTAGCTGCATGTACAGAACTTTTTGGGTGAGCTTCTCTGCCCTCCTTTCCTTCCTCTGCAAGCAAAAGAAAAGCCACAGCTTGTTCTCCCATTACAACCACTGGCTTGTACATTCCCCCTTTCTTTTCTTTGCAGGCTCTGTTTGTAGTTATACAGTTAGGTCTCCACAGAGTAATTTACTGGCTGAATCTCTCCCAGAATCCAGCTTGAAACCAAGCTGTAAAAACAGCTGAGAGTGTAAATAATTCATGCAGACAATATGACTTTTTTATGTAAATTCGGTGCATTAACCCTCTATTATAATGATGGACGACAGATATGGGCGACGTTGCCTTGGTAAGAGCTAATGGATGGCCGCCATAAATTCACTGCACATTTTATTGTGTTGCTGGAAATTGTGCCTTCAGGCAATGCTGTTTACTTTTATGTAAAACTCAGGGTTCCCTAAATATTACAAATATTTTACATCCGACTCCTCAGCATTTGGGCACAGCACACAAATCAAGCTTTCTTCATTTGAGCTGTAATTAAAGGTTTGGGTTTTTTTCAGAGACAATTATCTAAAACTATAAAGAGAAATATGTTTTCCCCTTTAGATGTTCAGTCATTGATGTATTAACAAAACCTTTGAAGAAAGATATTAAATAACTGCAACATATAACTTTGCATTAGGCTATATGCTGTATGCATACATAACAAATTTGGAAATAGTTTCTTGTTACTGGTTTTTATTTTTTACCATTTCTTGTGCTTAGTTACACATAAAAGATTCCTTTTTTCCCCACACATATGCTTCCCTCTATAATTCATATCTGTTTTATCAGTGTAATTCTCTGAGCAGTGTCCTTGAGGAATTCTGTCTCTCAGTAAACATGGCAACTTCGGTTCATTTCAGGGAATTTTAAATGAAGAATTCCTGGTTACTTTGTGTTTCCACATGTTACTGTTTTGTACAGACTTAAGTAGATTGGGATGACACGTGTAATTTTTCTCAAAAAAAAAAAAATGGTCTGAGCAAAACAGAAACTTACTGTATATACTTAAGTATAGTATTTTCTTTATATATATTTTAAATACATAATTATTATTATAACTACACAATTAATTCAGCCTAATTAAACATTCAATAAAAATTTACTCTCATAGTATACTGTGGCTTTGGAAGAAGAAACCAAGCAAAAAGCAGTCATAAAAAGATCCTGCTTCTTCTGGGAGCGTGAAGAGGATCTCATTCACAACAAAGGGGGAAATGCCCAGAACAATGACATGTTTGTCCCTCGGCCAGAGGACCCCAGTGACCAGAGCAGCCTCTGGGAAAAGCACCTATGTGAGAGTTTATTAAAACCTCTGTTGGAATTTTTTGAGGGAAATCTTGTAGATCAGCAGCGATAAAAGCACATTCACTCGATCTTCTTTCACTGGAACGAGCCACTTTGGGCAGTTTTGTTTTGATATCTCTATGAAAAAAATGCTGCAGAAAGTTGACTAGGAGTGACCAAAATGGAGCTACTCCAATAGAAATGCATGACACCTTCCAAACCAGCCCAATTCCCTGAGGATTAAGTAGAAGGAACACTGTAAGAAAGGTAAAAATGAGGGAATCGAAGGGAAATGCAACAACTGTGCAGGGGGAAAGGACTAACAAAATCAATCACACGTAGTATTAAGTAAAGCCTAGCAGTTTAATTATGCACAAACCTTTTTAATAATCAGGTTTATTTTGTATCCTGGCTAAGCATGCTCCTTTCAGCTATATCAGGAGTGTCACAAGATAAAAGGACAAAACCTATTACCAAGGGCATTTACTTATTCTTAGTCTTCAATATTGACTGAGACTCCTAAATTTGGACTTTCAGATTTTGCACTTCATTCTTCTGACGTGCCCTGTCGTGCTCTACTGCCCTGAAGCCACTTTGCAAAATTCATAGCAGCTTTCACATGCTCTGATGCTTCTTGGGACCAATTCAATATCGAACAATAGATGTGTGTGCAGTAGAGCCAGGAAATGTTACACAGGAGATCATAGGCTTATTCCCCAATAACATTTTGATTTGTAAAGTATTCCACTACACAAAACACACACAGGAGACAGCATGAAAAAGCATTAGAGACCATAGCCAGCAAGATAGAAAGGTGTCTTAAAAGACAGATTGACAGCAAGGCCTGGGATATAAGCAGGACCCACTAAGTGATCAGTGGAAATGTTATGGAAAGGGTTTTCAATATTTTACATTATTCAGCCATTTAACAAATCTCTCCTGGGAAAGAATCTGGCCTTCAAAAAAAACCCCCCAAATTCTGAGTTTTGACTTTTTTCTCCCTCTTTTTTTTTTTTTTTAAAGGTGTTTTTTTAATTCATCCCTCAAGAGAAGGCCAGTTTTCCAGTCTTGTTCCTTATCCAGTGCATTTCCATGCAGAGCAGACACAGACGTGGATTGCCAGGAGGAGTTTTGGGCAGGTTTGATCTGTTTGAGGGAAGCCTTGTCTGTGACCCAGGACGTAACATTCAGGGTGATCCCGCTCTCTCTTCCTTACAGAGAGCAGAGTATTCCTCTGGTTAATGCCATGCAGGTGATAAGGCATCACACTGCCCAGGTATTCAGTTTAAATTTCAAACATTCTGAACTCTTGAACAGTAATTTATGGCTGTCACCCTGTCTTGGATGGTTTGCTCCTATGGAATTTGTTGTAAGGATTGCAAGGCTTTGGTTCCAAGGGGGAAACAGCACTTTCTTTCCTGTGCTGTGGCACCAGCTGTGTCACTGTGTATCTCCGAGGTGATAAAACAAAAGGGGAATGTATTCTGAGGTGGAAGCAGAGCTTGAAAGCATATGGGCTGCCTTGTAGGATTATGGAGAGAACATTTCTCTTCCTCCTGGTGAACGCATCCCTGGGTCAGTCCAAATGCAATTAGATTGCTACAAATCAGAGTCCTTAACGTGCCTTCCTTAATTTCCTCTAGAACAATGATGTTCTTATATTCTTTGTTGAACCACGGTTTGTGTTGGAAGGGACCTTTGAATATCATCAGACACTGCTGCCAAGGGGAGGTATGCCTTCCATTGGCACTGGAAGAGGTTCCACAAAGAAACCGTGGATGTCCCATACCTGGAAGTGTTCAAGGCCAGGTTTCAAGCAGCCTGGTCTGGTAGAACGTTGGAACTTGGGGTTGGAACTGGATGATCTTTAAGGTTGTTTCCAACTCAAACCATTTCTGGATGCTACGAACAGAATGCTCCACATACACTGTGAAGCAGGTTTCACTTTGGTTAATTTAGGGCTCATGAAAAGAATGAGGCCCAGATTGCCCACCCATTTCTCATGTCCAAACGCAGCATTGTCAATACAAAGATTTTTGTTAGCCCCCTTCTTCTGTTTAATACATTTAAGTACTGCACTCTGCATATGAAGAATAGTGATGTTATCAGAAAGCATTCAAAAACATATGTTTTAATGAAATGTGTTGACAACTGCTGAAGTAAAGTTTTTGTTAAGTCTCAAGAGTTTATCCATGACAAGCAGTATTAATGAATTGAATTAATTAAAAAGCATTTCAAGATGAAACAGGACCTGTTCTATGTAAAATGCTCTATACATTAGACAAGCATTATGGAAATCACTGCTTTGTACTACACTGTAATGCAGCCATTTATAAAAGCTTCTCAAGATCCATGGATAGCAGTAATTTGGGTTTAGCGTGTCTTTGAAATTCATTGAATACAGCATGTGCTATTTAAAAGCATGAAATCTGGATGGTTACACTGCTATCAAGGTTTATTTGGCTTGGAGAGGGAAACAAGAGCACAACGTTGCTGGAATGAGTGAGTGGGCATGGGGCAGGGTGAAAGGATGGAGGACCTGGCAGGGGCTGGTGCTGACGTTTTTAGGGAGCAGACTTGTCTGGAAATAACTCAGGGTCCTGAGCTGGTTTGATATGGGAGTTGTTTCACTAAAAGAAATTTCTCATCTCTGTTGTTCCTCTGCTGTAAACTCCTCTCCTTTAGGGACCAGGCTTGTCCTTCACCGTGTCCTCTCCTTTTTAGGTTTTTTCTGTACCCTCTCTAAGACTAAAAACATCAGCAGTGACCACTGGCATTATGAAATATCTGTATCCCACATCAGGAATGACTACAATGGGCAAAACAATCTTATGAGTGTGTGCCATGTGGTTTGTGTGAGCTTCTGGCCATGGCCCTGAGCAGCCAAGCGTGGGCAAGGGTAGTGGAGTCCTGCAGCAGGGCAAAAAATATGGGTGTCCACTGGCAGCCAGGAACAAAGGGCAATTCTGCCTCACTGGGCCAAAATCAATCATAAAATGAGAGTTCTGGGCAGGAAGCTGATCTCAGAGGGAAATATCTGTTTGCACACAGGGACAATTCTTACTTAGGTAGAGTTACAACTGTGGCTTGGATTTGGATGAGTAAGGTAACAGTACCCCCACACAGCACATTAAAACAATATATCTTTAAAATATGATTAAGTATAAATTTTCATAAATAAAAATATAAAGGGTAAAATATGAGAAACTGAAAACCAATATGATTTCATACATGCATGGTGAAGTTCTTTTCACTTTATGTGGCTCAAGATTTGGCTTGTAGGAGATTATTTCCAATGGATCCACCTTTTGCTATCTGTTTTGGAATTCCTCTGGATCTTGATAAAGGAAATTACATCCTTCAAGGAGAACTAGCCAAAAATCTGTTGGTACATTTGAATTATTGTAATACATTAATACTCCCAATTCAATCAAGAATATGGCTGTGTAGTAGAGAATAAAAAAATCCTAAATCTAAAATGAAGGTCAAGTTCCTCAAGCAATTTACACAGATACTTAAAGGATGGTAATGTTTGTTACTTAGCTACTGCACATGCTTCTAAAAATTCGTTTAAGATGGTGCTTGGAATATCAGTAAATCTGACAGGCAGCCTCATTGGTTAGAAAAAAGAGATAATTCATTTGGCCCTTGGTGTATTAGGAAAAGAGCAGCCAAAATTGCATCCCAAAGTGCTTTGGGAGATTCATCCTCTAAGCAGGTATGAATCTGCTCTGTTAAAAAAAAGAAAAGCAAAAAAAAAAAAAAAAAAGAGGGCTTGTTTTGCTACTTCACATGAGCAATATGTTTGCACTTGTCACAGGTAACATTTGCATTTATTATCTGCATGTAGAGAACTTCTAAGCTCTCTTATACCTGCCAAACCGGCCCAGGGAGCATTTGGGCCTGACCAAAAGAAGTCTCTCCCCATGGCTGGGTGCTGTGCTGCCTGCAGAGCAGAATCTGCCAAAATGAGCTCTCTCCTTTTCTGTTTCCCTTCAGACTCTCCTTACCAACTGCATTCCAGGAAGGACCAAAAAGCCTTTTCTGTGCCACCATTTCTGGGGGTTGAAATAACCTGGCTCCTCCTCAGTCTGTCCAGAGTGCCTGGCACACTCTGTGCCAGGCCCAGTGACCAGACAAGACCACAATGTGCAGCACAGATGGGGTGATGGAAGTAAAAATCTAAGATGCTGGGCAAAAACTGGTTGCTGCTGAGTGATGGTTGACATGGAAGGGTCCTGTGGTGGTGGAGGATCTGTGTTTGTAAGATCCATATTTGTAAAACTCTGTCCATGAGCTCAGGCTCCCAGCAGACACAGATTGTTTTAACCCTATACTTGGATATCCAAATTATAATCTCTAGGGCTACTTAACAGCTGATCCTAGAAATTACTTGAAGATATAAAGATCAAGACAAATTCTGATTGTTTCCACTTCCAGGAATATTTGTTGATTTTTAAATGATCAGTCTGCCTGCATACGGTTGTGGGTTTCTTGTCTGTTGTTTTTCCACTTGGCAAACTGTTTTTGTTCTGATCCGGCTCAGTTCTGTGCTGTTGGACTAGCATGTTTAAGTCAAAATATCCAGATTTCTCCTAATCAAATTTTTACAGCATTTCAAAGTCCAAGCTGTGGCTTACTCTGTGCACAGGTGGGAAGGAAAATAAAATTGAGGAGGAAATACTTTTGCGGAAGAAACAGCAGCAAGAAGGGCAAATAGACATGGTGGTGATGGAATAAGAAATGTTGCTTCTACCATTTAATTATAGAGAATAACAAACATCTTTAAACCAAGATATGCTGCGATCAGAAAGAGGGAAGAAAATTGGTGTTTGACTCTCTTCTAATTGCCAGAAGCTCAAGATGGTAGCAGCAGCCCTCAGACACTTGGCCAAACATGGTGCCTTGTGTTTGCATTTACTTCTAAGAGTAGCTAAACAATTCCTGTTATTGGCAAACTATTTTCTCTGACTCTTGGGAAGGATGTCTGGCTTTGAAATAGTTCCTAAAATACAAATCGGGGAACAGTCTCATTATGTACCTGATGATTTTTTTGGTTACAGCTGAGAATACCGTCTGTAGTATTTAAATGAATATGAGTATCAATCACTTCAAATGATGCAACTTACCCAGACTGTGTAAAAACTGCTGTTTGAATTATGTTTTGCAAGTAGTGATATTGCTGGACTTCACCCTGAAATCCTGTCTGGAACCTACATCTAATCCCAGCTGGAGTAATTTTGTATTCTCAGTTCCCCATGCAGTAGAATGGTAACCAGCATTGGGGATATCATCACTGAACTGCTTACAAGGCACTGGAATTTAATGAGTGTTAAATAAAACCAAACTAAATCCTTGTAGTCTTCTCCAAGGAGAAATTGCTCTATATAACAAGGCAGAAGGGAACACTTCAAAACCCAGGGCACCACCCAACCTTGCATGTTTGAGATGGGGCAGGTGGGTTCTCCAGGCAGACACAGACTCTCCCATGCACATAAAATGTTCTCCTGAGAAGATGGAAGGCTGAGCCCTAGCTGAAATACTGGCAGGGAGGGTCCATCTCAGGGGCTGCTTCTTCAAAGGAGCAAATAAGCAGCCTTGCCACACAAAGCTGAAGGTAAAGCACAGTAGAGTTACCAGTTCTAAATAGTCCACAGCATCACAATAATACAACAAAGGTCTAGTCAACAGCCTTCAAAAGAGGGTGAAGATATTCATCAAACCTGATGAGGCTCCTATTAATTAGTGTTAAGTGTTGTTACACTTTTGTTACTATTACTATTTTGAGATTTAACTAAGAAACCTAATGGGGCTACTTCTGCAGGATGTTAATTAGATATGGCAATTCCACTTACCCATACAGCCTCGGCACACAACCACCACTCATCAATATTTAATTTAATTACTGATGTTGTGGTGCAAGTCACATCTGATTTAAGAGATAAATATGCTTAATTAATAATGAGATAAAACACATACAGTATGTCACCTTTTGTCGTTTGAGCTTTATTAGGTACAGTAAAAGGAGACACACATGGACATTGGTGAGGCCATGACATGGTGCTCTGTGTCTCTGAATTATCTTTATCCTTGGGTTTACCTGAGCTCACACGGCACTGTAAATATGACAAAGACATCTGCAAGTGTCAAGGGCACCAGCCTACGTAAAGACACGCTTGTGTCTCAAGTAATTCATCATTTACTTCCATTTTTCTGCATAATTAAAAAATGGAACTTTCATCTTGGATTACACGTCGCATCTATAGAAAATCATTTTATCAGGTTTGATCACAGTATTCTCATCTCTGTTGAATGTGGCCTGGTACAGAGGCTGGCTGTGCAAGGATTCATTCTCCATCAGCATCCTTTGGAAGTGAGCCTTCTTCCCATTGGCACTGGACATCCTCTACCCAGGGCTTCCTGCCAGAGGAGCCTGTTGAGAACAGTGGGTTTGGTTGGATATGGTTGTTGTACCATGAGATAGAGCTCTGGAAAGGTATGTGCAGAAAGATTGCTCACGGCTTTGTAAAGCCTGGGGTGAGAGGAGGGCAGACAGGCAAGCCTTGAGGCTGGTTATGGTGATGAACCATATTCAAGCAGCTCCCAGGCAGGACGAGGTCCCCATCTCATAAAGGGTTTTGTAACAAGGACTGACAGTCTTGGCCTCAAAGACTTACAGTGAGATTCAAAACAAAATGGATAAACAGGTACCACACAACCAGTGTACCAGCTCTGCAGAAGTAAAGGAAACTACTTCTGTTCATTTTTGGTGGAAGATCAAAGCCCTAGAGGGTCCCCCTGTGTTTGCAGTGTCCTTTGTAGGCCTGTGTTTCCAGGGGTTCACAAGCCAGCACTAGAAGTTTGTGTGGGTTGAAACTTGCTACGCAAGATCTTTACCTGGGGGCCATTTGGTTTGATGTGTTTGACAAAATTTTAAGAGCTCCTAAGTTAACTGTGCCAAACAAATAGTTTCCTAGAGGCTGAGAAGGTTTTTGAAACTTCCTTCAGGGAAAATTCCCAGTTGGCAGAAAACCTGTGAAAGCAAAAGCAACTCACAACTCTGTAAGCTATTGAAACACCTACTGCTCTCAGATCCATTTGTGGTCCTTTTTTCTCTGTTATATATAACAGTTCTAATACTAACACTGAGAGTAACTAGTACAATGGGAACCTGCTGGGCTATCAGGAGTGATTAGTGAAGGAGACCCTCTCAGTATGGTCTGAAAGCTTCCCTTAGAAACAAAAAAAGCCGACCAAAAAATCAAGTCTGGGAAAGCTTTCAGCTGTCCAAGCCTGCCTTAAAACCCACTCACCCAAAAGCAAACACTAGAGAGGGGAAGACTCTGGTCAGTGTTTTACTGCTAATAGGCAGGGAGAAATGGAAGTGCCAGTGATTGCAAGGGAGGGAGACTCTTCTTGGAGGAAAATAAAATAAGCCTGCTGTCCTTTTCAGGTCCATGCTCTGGTGTTGCAGGTGGTCACCGTGGCTGGCACTGTGGCCTGTTGGTACAATGGATGCACTGCAGGGTTTCCAAAGGGTGTGACTGAGCTGTGGAATTCAGCTGTGCTGAGCTCACACCTTCTGTCAGCTGCCAGAAGTGGGAGAGGCATCCTGGGACCTGTTCCCGCTAATTACATTCCCTGGTCTTGACAAGTAAATGCATCCAGAGCAGGAGGATGGGGGATGGAGGAATTTGTGGAACCCATGGTTCCATCAGCCAAAGTGAACAGTGAGGAGTGGAGTGCTAGGAACCTTTTCCCCATGAGACCAGCAGCCTGCATGAGTAGCTAAGAGATGTATGTGAAATGAGAACTAATCCTCTTTGGGAAGAACCTGTTATTTACCCCCAGGAGAGACTCAGTGCTGCAGCTGGAAGGGCAGGTAAGAGCAGCACTGCCTCCAGCTCTGTCTGAGCACACTGCCTGTGCAGGAACACTGAGGCCAAACATCGCCATGATGTACAGGACACTGTGTGCTTACCTGAGGAGAGCAAGGAGGAGGGAATGGAGCATCTCACAGTGCCTGGCTTCCAGAGAATATGGAACAGGTTATACGAATACCGTGGGGATACCCTGGGAATATCCAGATGTTCCACAAATACACCACACAGGATGTGGTAATTGTTCCAGGATCAGTAGCTAAAATGGAAGTGCAGCATAAAATTAAGCTCTTGCAATGGAGGCGCACAGGTTGAGGCTTTTTCCTGCTGTGTGCTCAGCAGTTGTATTGATATGTGAGGCGCAAGATTCCTGTTCCATCTTCCTCACAGGGTGCTTTGGTAAACATTCATTTCTTCCAGGTTTATATTGTCATGGGAATGCTTTCTAGGCTCTCCTGTGGCAGTGTGGACTCTGTGTGCTATGAATTACACCCATGAGCTGAGCGGATTAGAAAATTGGCCTCCCCCTCAAACAGAGCCAAAGGCATGCAGGAAAATATTGATATTCTTGGTCTCTCCTTTCCTCTTCTTCCTTCCAAATTCATACCTGTCCTCAAGCTGAGAACAGTCTGGCCCAGACCAATGATTCCAGTAAGCACATGTAACACCACTGGCACCTCAATGTGTGAAATTCCCCTCTCCTTTCTCCTCCTGCATGCCCGTGACTCCCTGTTATGGAGCAGCTGCAGCAGCCACTTAACACAGGCAATTGAATACCTCTCACCTGCCCAGCCTGCCTGAGCATCCTAGGCTTGCCTGTGGGATATGAACTCACAATCTCCAGCTCTCCTCGTCATTCACGTGCTTCCTTGAGCCTTGCTTTTGTATTAAAAGTGCCTGAAAACTGGTCTCAGGATTCAGGGAGGCAGCATGTCACTGGTGACTACTAAAGCTAGGATATACACCTGCGTGGCATCCAGCAAAAGAGGCTGAAGCAGATTAAAGGTTAAAACAGTCATTTGACAAGAAAGGAACAGCCAGCCATCCTTTCAGTACATCAAACTGCGTCTGGCTGCTGCACCTCACAGTACCTGCCCAATATTCTCCACGTTTTGGTCATTTATACTTGGACACGGTTTTTGAGAAGCCACAACTTATTCAGAACCCCTTTTTCTGTGAATGAGTAGTTAAAAATTGTTTCTTCCAATGTTCATTTTTTTTGCACTTGTCTGTACTAGCAGGTAATGGAATTGTGATGCAGAAGACTCACAGCTGGATATGACAGTCAGAACCAGATGTTCACACAATAGGCCAGACACAGCTGGTTCTCTTTAGCTGGCAAGGGATGTAGAACAAGTAAGTGCAGAGACAGCAAGCCTGAAAAAAATCTAAGGTAATCAAGCTAAATATGCCTGGAGTTTTAGGCCATCTGGAAGATTGCCAGAAGGCTATTTATTCTGATGTCTACACCTGCTGAATGGGAATGCTTTGTGTGAACTCAGAGCTTGAAGTAATACTGTGCCTTTTTCAGCACTCCACTCCCTCTAGGCAGTGTTTCTTGCTTGATAAATTGTGCTCTACAACTTAGGTTTGATTAAAAAAAAAACAAACTAAGAAACCAAACCTTAAACTTATTTCCTGGCTATTGATGAGTACGGCAGGAAAGCAGTGCAGCACTGGAGGACAGAAAGGGAGCACAGAGTCACAGATTTCCCCTCAGAGAGTTAAAGTCTGTGGGCAGTGCAGTCTGCTAGATACACTGAGAGCCACTGGAAAGATTTTCTTTGTCCCATTCATGGCGAGCCGGGAGAGGAATTCCCACAGGGGCTTTTAGCTGCTGCTGTGTGCAGGCTCACCTTCCTGTGCTCAGTGACAGATTGCTCCCGCCAGGCCCCAGCTGGCTCAGCCCTGCTGCCTGCAGCCTTCTCCTCACAGCCCAGCAGCACCTGCCTGCCTGTCAGCATGAAAGCTCCTGGGACTCCCAGTTTACAAAAAGTTTTGGTGTTGATAGTGGTGATGATGAGCATGCTCCTATAGTGATGACTATGATGATATCTCAGTGTCAAGGGGAGGATTTTTAGATAAACAAGACCGAAAAGATGAGAGATAGAAGGACCACTATCTTAAAGTTGCTGACAGGGTAGAGGTCTCTTTGAAGACACTGGTTTCCCCAGGCTTCTGTGCCTCTGTAAGGAAATGAGGGCATCTCACACCTGAGACACCAGTTACCTTAAGGAGTGATGTCCACTGCCACAGTAATAAGCTCTTATAAACACACAAAAATCTGTCTTTTCTTCTATTTGGCTTTCACCAATCTCTTCCTGATCATTGTACTCGTGTATTCAGTAGAATTCTCTGAGGAACCTCGGGCTCTCACACTCTCCCCAGCAAGCTGCAAAGCAGATTTTGCCACCTCTCTACCCCAGTGTGTGCTGAGCAATAACTGTGCCCTGCCTGACATGCAGCATATGCAGCTGCACTGGCAGTGATTGTGCCCACTGCTGTCAGTGCCGTTCCTGGTTCCCAGATGCAGCAAATGAGCATTGTATCTTTTTTTTTTTTTTTGTCCATGCATGTGATAGTTCTTCAAGTGTTGTTACTGTTCTGTACCAGGTTTGGTGGGACTAGAGTTAATTTTCTTCATAGTAGCTCACATGGCGCTGCCTTTTGCAGTTGAGATAAAGAGAGTGCTGATAACAGACTGATGTTTTGGTTCTTCCAAATATTGCTTACACAGCATCAAGGCCTTTTCTGCCTCTCAGACTGCTCCTCCCCTGTGAGGAGGCTGAAGGTGAAGGAGAAACTGAGAGGGGACACAGCTGACCCCACCAGACCAAAGAGATATTCCACAATTTATGACATCATGCTCTGCACTAAAAGCTGTGAGGAAGGAGGAAGGAGGGGGGACATTCAGAGAAATGGTGTTTGTGTTCCCAAGTCACTCTGAGGTGTGCCAGAACCCTGCTGTCCTGGGGATTGCAAACACCTGCCTGCCCATGGGCAGTGGGGAATGAATTCCTGGTTTTGTTTTTGCTTTACCTCTTGCGCTGTCTTTATCTCAACACTGGAGTTTTCACGTTTTTACTCTTCTGATTGTCTCCCCCATCTCGCTGTGGCAAAGTGGGTAAGCTGTGGATTGGTGCTGAGCTTCCTGCCAAGGCTGAACCACAACGTGTCCCCAGGGCAGGATCAGGCCAGTGGATTCTCTGTAAATGCACCACAGTTCTCTCTCAGTTTCCCCACCTTTGCTGAAGGATACAGTGGACTTCCTAAAATTCTTATGGAATATCTGTTCCTTAATCTGACCCAGATAAGTGATGTATTATGCTGTGATGATACTTTTCCAGAAAGAAGTTGCAGTTTTTCTTTGACTATTTGTTTGGTTTCCACGAGCAGAGAGGTGAACTGCAGAGTACTCAAGCTGATACCTTTGAAGGACATGAGATTTAAAAACAAATAAAAGATCTACTGTGTGTTATAAGCAATAATCAATAATTAAAAGCCTTGTTAAAACATTGTTGAAGAGTATTTCAGAAGAAAAGTAGTTATACTGCATTTCATGCTTAATTCAATGTCAATTAGCTGATTGTTAACTTCCCTCCAGCTAAATCTTGTTCAGCACAGAGAAGAGAAATCAAAAGCATTCTAGCTTTAACAAGCCTAGTGTTTCAATCATTCATCTCTGCCCGCAGGCTCAAAATCAATGTCAACAGACGTTCCATTGCAATTTCATCTGCCATTTCTGCATGTCACTGCTTTCCTGGCTGCCCCGATTGTCCCTCAGAACCGTCTGTGGGAATCAGAATTCATCTGGAGTGAAAAACCGAGCAGACCACACTTGCTCTGACCTAACCCAGTGTCGGGTTCTCTTTCCCGGGACAAGCCGGCGGCTCCCGGGGCCGTTCCGTGCGCTGGGGCCGGGCACGGGCAGCGGGGCCGGGGCCCGTCAGCACCGCGGACAGCGCCCGCCCGGCCCGGGGCGGCGGCGCTTCCTCAGCCCTCCTCATCCTCAGCCCTCCTCCTCAGCCTTCCCTCAGCTCTCCTCCTCCTCCTTAGCCTTTCCTTCTCCTCCTCAGCCCTCCTCATCCTCCTCATCCTCTTCCTCAGCCCTCCTCATCGTCAGCCCTCCTCCTCAGCCTTCCCTCAGCTCTCCCCCTCCTCCTCCTTAGCCTTTCCTTCTCCTCCTCAGCCCTCCTCATCCTCTTCCTCAGCCCTCCTCATCCTCAGCCCTCCTCCTCAGCCTTCCCTCAGCTCTCCCCCTCCTCCTCCTTAGCCTTTCCTTCTCCTCCTCAGCCCTCCTCATCCTCCTCCTCAGACCTCCTCTTCCTCAGCCCTCCTCATCCTCCTCCTCAGACCTCCTCTTCCTCAGCCCTCCTCATCCTCCTCATCCTCTTCCTCAGCCCTCCTCATCCTCAGCCCTCCTCCTCAGCCTTCCCTCAGCTCTCCCCCTCCTCCTCCTTAGCCTTTCCTTCTCCTCCTCAGCCCTCCTCATCCTCCTCCTCAGACCTCCTCTTCCTCAGCCCTCCTCATCCTCTTCCCCCTCATCCTCAGCCCTCCTTCTCCTCCTTAGCCTTCCTCCTCAGCCTTCCCTCAGCCCTCCTTCTCCTCAGCCTTCCTTCTCCTCAGCCCTTCCCTCAGCCCTTCTCCTCCTCAGCCTTCCTCTTCCTCAGCCTTTCTCCTGCTCCTCAGCCCTCCTCCTCCTCAGTCCTACTCTTTCTCATCCCTCCTCCTCCTCATCCCTTTATCTCCTCAGCCTTTCTCCTCCACAACCCTTCTCCTCCTCGGTCTTCCTCCTCTTCAGCCTTGCCTCTGCCCTCTTTCTTCTCAGCCCTCCTCCTCCTCAGCCCTCCTCTGCCTCGGGTACCAGCCGAATTCACACACGGCAGAAAAGCTTTACATGTGTGAATAACTCTTAAAAGATGAAGAAATCGAGGGGCTCTCGGGCACAAAACTTTTTCTACCCACATCTGCTTGAACTTCCTGTAGAAAGTTGTGCCAAAAAAGAGCAGGTGACCAGGGAAAATCCATAAAGCATCACAGGAACTCCCGTTTGCTTCACAGTGACATCACGTCAATAAACTGTGAGATTCACTTCTGTGAAAAGAAGGGAGCGAGGCTGAAGTCTGAATTCAGGTGCCAGGGATGTTTGGGTCTTGTCAGGCTCCTGCAGAACCCGAGTTGATAAAAGGAGGGTGTCTGGTTGCTGCACTCACACTGCAGGCAATGCAGGAAGGCATGTGACGCTCAGGAATGACACAGGAGGGGTATTTCACACTTCTGGCTGTTTCCACACCTGGTCCATGGTGCTTCAGCTTCAGCTCATACTTTTGAAAGAACTGATTCACTTTTGGGGCCTGTGGTTTTCTGCCTGCTTCAGGAACAGGGTGAGAAGAGCAGACTCACCACCCTTAACACACAAATTGGTTCTTCAGCCATTCACCTTGGACAAGCGATTTAGTTAAATGATGTGATCTAAATGTCTTCACCAAGACTAAGAGAAACTTGGCACCAGCCCAGGCAGCATTTGGTCACTGCTCTTCCTGAGGTAAATGGGAGAAAAGCCAAAAAAAATTAAATTTATTTCCCTGGCTCAGAGATGTTTGTGAACACTGACACAGTGCCCATGGATCAGATAGAAGTTATGGAAGTTCATTAATTTAAATAAATATCAGGAGCCTTGCTCTAACCCTCCAGTTTGTGTCACGTTGTTGTGGAGGCATCTACAGACAGGCAAAACGAAGTACAGGTTGTGACACGCCCACACTGTTTCCCACATGTGGCTGAAGTGAATTCTACAACTGATCTTCGAATAGTTTCAAGCATATTTGCCTTAATAGTTAACACTAAATTCCTGTTTCTGCTTTTAGGATTTTGCTGCAGGTTTGATGACATCTTGTGTGACACTTGGGCCTCAACAGAAGTGGTTATTTCCCTTCATGAAGCAATGATATTCGCTATCAGGTGATTTTACAAACATTCCTTCACTGGAATGGTGTTACACCTTAGCTTGTTCCTGGATCTCCTTTTGGGTTTTCTCATTTTTGTTTCTCAGTGCAGCATCTCAGTTCAAACTGTGACTGCGGGTTCTTTGTCAGGAGCTGCCTCTGGTGTTGATGGAATCCTGTAGAACCCAGCAGGATGGGAAGTGGGTGGCTGAGGCTGGCAAGTGCCACCAGAGCACCAGCAATACCTGTGACATTGACAAGTTTGATTGCCAGAGTTCCAGCTCTCCTTTATTCTGCCTCAGAAACAGCTCAAATCGAGGCTTTTCTCAAGAACTTGTGCTGAGAAAAAGCTGAAAGTGCAACAGGGCAAACCAAACTGCTCCAAAATTCCACAGTGAAGATCCCAATCTTGCTGACATCAGTGGAACCAACAGTTTTCTCTGAATTTGATGCTGCATTGATCTCTCTGTGGGCACATCTGTGCCGTCATGCAGAGACATCAAATTGAGTATTTGTTTTTCTTGTGTAAACTTTTAAAAAGAAATAACCAGCCCCCCGTGGAGAGGCATTCATATCAGCTGACAAGAAGAATCCTCTCTTTGCAGGTCCCAAGAAATGCTGATTTCAGTGCAGGAAGGTGAGCCAAGTCAAGGTCTCCAAGACCTTTTTCTCTTGGGGCTGCAGAGACAACAGCCAACTTCTTTGTAGCCTAAATTAGCTGAGGATAAAGAAAAATAAACCCTCTGGGGGAAAATTCTGTGGGAAACAAAAAAGGTAAGGAGGGGGGGGAAGAGAAAAAAGTCTTCATCTGAAAAAAATTCCCAAACTTTTTAGAATAAAATAGATTTTTCAATTTCTGAGAGTTTTAGGCTAAAAAAAAAAAAAGGTGTCTTTTCCTATTAAGAAAATTGCTTTCACTTTCCTGCAATGAGCAGAGTTTTGTTTCTAAGGATGGGAGAAGCCGAGTGTAGCTGGAGTGGGGATCCAGCTATCAATGCGTCACCAGCTAAATGTGATTTGAGCTGCAGTTTGCTTTTCTGTACCTCAGATCTCAGGGCTAAACCACAAACTGTACATGACACAACTAAATTAATATTTAAAAATAATTACTTGCTGCCTGAAGGTAAACAGAAAAAGGGTAAATAATTGATAGCACTGGGACTGCCACACTGTAACTCTGCTGAGCGTTTATGATGTGCTGTGAAGGTTCAAAGGGATTGCTTGTCTGCTGCCTCTGAAGGAGGGTTTTTGCTAATCATTCCAGGGCTTGTTTTGTCAGCCAGCAATGTTTTCAGAGTTTGAAGCACCAGAATAGAATGCCAGCTTAATTTAGGTGACTCTCCAGTTTAATTTACTAACTTTCATTCCAAGATTTGCATTGTAAATGATAAGGTGATTTTCATATATATTTTTTTTCTTTTAAATTTTTTTTTTTTTTTTAGCCCATCAACATCTGAAGGGAAATTTTATGTGGTCTGCTGCCAAGAATGCAGAGTAACTTGCACTTAAGGAGTTCTTACATAACATGCCACCCTATGACAATACCTGTGTGCAGAGCCTGGTGATGCCTTCAGAGTTGGTAGCTCTTCTCTTTTCAGTGGTGAATATCCACCCTCTTACAGCCCAACAGGAGGATAATCATTATTCAAAGTGGCAGATGACTGTAAAGAAAGGTCAGTGATTTCAAACTGATTAATCTCCCCCTTCAGTCAGAAAACCTCTCGCACTGATTATGATGATTATTTTTATTATTATCTTTATTATATGTGCTGCCTCCAGAAAGGACATCATTGTTTTCTGGTGTTAAAGCAAAGCACAAGCAAACACACGGGTATTGTGTGTGAGGAGTCAATAGATACAGGTCTGCAGTACATTTAAATTCAGTGCCATGAACCTCTGTGGGGAAATCATTAGGTGAAACCTCAAAAAGAGACCAAAGCTGTCAGCAATGCCAGCTGGGCTGGGTGAGCCAACCACTCACAAAGTTTTATTTGTAATAAGTATCTTAGTGCTACGGATGGGAATGTGGCTTCTTGTCTTTGTGCCCAGTCAGACCTTCAGCTTCTCTAATGCATTTCACTGCCTAACACTTTAGTTTCATTGCTTGAAAATTCAATCTAAGCTTTCATTTAGACTTCGAAGAAAAAAAAAAAAAAAAAGAAATTCTGTACTCAGATGCCCAAGCATGAGGGTCATTTGAAGGCACAAAGTAATTCATACACTCCACTGAACAACAGCCAGTGTTTCAGTGGAATCTGGGAGACTTTTTCCAGCTGCTGTGCATCTGGAAATGAGCAGGGAGGATGACTAAATAGAAAACATGAGAACACATGTAATCTCTGTCACTGGAGATTGGCAACATGTTAAAAAAAAAAAAAAAAGTGTGTTGTTTGAATCCTGTCAGCCCTCTCTGTCTCTTTCAGCCCTGGAAGCTCAGACATATATACATATAAAATATATATTTTATATATGTGTGTGTGTATGTATATAACTATATATATGTATTATATATTTATATATTTTTATATGTGTGTATATATTTATATCTTTTTAATATATATATTTTTTATATTTTTATATATATAACTGAGACACATATAAACTAAGCACTGAGTCTCAAGTGGGACATACAGGTTTGTGTATATTAGGCCCAAGCTCAACGTTTATAGCAGGAAAATCAGGTTGCCAGTTTTCATATTTTAAAACTGTTATTGCTGCATTTGGACAGTCCTGTATGTTCTGGCTCCACAAGTCCTCACTTAGATGAGAACCCCCATTCTCCTTGAAAAAAATAAAGTTATTTCCAGTCCTCATGGTTTCAGAGGAAGGTCTAAAAGTGTGGCTGTCCAGGAGGCTCCTAAAGCAGAAGGTGACACATCACTGGTGTGCCTTCACTCCATTGCTGCTGGGACAGGGAACTCCTGCCTTTGCATGCTTGGGGTTCCCAATTCAAGGGAAGAAAAAAACAAAACAAAACAAAAAGCACAAAAAGGAAACCAAAAAAAAGTCTGCTCTGAACTCCATTCCAACATTCAGGTCACCACCCTGCTCCTTTCTTCCCCACACCCAAAGACCACACACTTGCGCTCGCAGCCCCAGGCACACGCCTGCCTGCCAACGAAACCGAGGTTGCAATCTCACTGCAGTCCTGGTTATCTTTCAAAGGAAAACGTCCTAAAAGAAACCCCAGGAGCTCCGTGGTGCAGCCCCACCCCCGGCCATGGAGCACGACCACACTGGCAGCTCACAGGCTGTGCAGAAAAGGGATTTCTTCTCCTTGGGAAAGTGGCCAAGGGGTTGTTAGAGGAAGCAGCTGCTTGGAGGCAAGTCACTGCTGTTAAAACATTTTCTGCTCTGAGGGAATGAGAAGCATTGAGACAGGCTGGGGCATCTCTGGCCAGCGCAAGAATCACTGGGGAATTTCAGTTTTTCTTCTCCAGATTTATTTATTTATTTTATGTTAAGTGCAGGAGCGTTCCATGACACCTGCAATACTTTGTTGTATTATCAGTTTGAGAAAGAGGAAAATGGGGATTCCTTGTTTGAACACTGGTGTCTTCATTCTGCAGGACTAATAACATTATTTTAGTTTAAAAATCCCTGTGAATATCTACTGGGCTGACCACTGTGTTGCTTTGTCTTAAATGGGGGACAAAATGGCATTTCCAGAGACAGAGAACAATATTGCTACTGTGAGTTATGTTTGATGAAGAGATTTCTGCCAGGGGTAGTATTTTGGTCCTGTAGAAAGGACAGTAGTGAAAATAACTACTGGGCACTGACTGAAGTAAAACCTAAAAGCTTTCACCTTGAAGAGAACTTGCCTTGAAAACATTTATTCTTTCAGAGGTGCCTGCCAGCACTGGAGAAGCCGTCCGAGGGAAGCTTCCCAGAGAATGCAGTAACACATGCAATAAAGAGATTTTTCTAGTGAAATACCCACTTGTGAACTGTTCATGGGTGTAAGAAAAATGGATCCGAGGTCTTGCCACCTGAGTTCCCTTCCTCTCCCTCAGTAGGTTATCAGCATGAAAACAGGAAATGAATTGGACACCATTAATAAAACATGAAGCCTTCGTGTTCAGGTTCTGTGCTCTGTCGTTCAAGTGTAGAAGACACTGTGTGAGAAGGAAACAGAGGAGTCACATCCACAAGTTCATTTACTCTTTTTAACCACACAGCAAACTTTGGCTTAGACTTGGAAGTAAAGCATTCTTTTCTTCCCCTGAATTTATTGAAAAGCTTTTAAGCCCTCGTACAGAAAACCTGAGGGATTGTTGCTGAACTGTGAGTAGTCTTTCAGAACATAAAACGTTTTCCTAATGGATTTCACCAATAATTAGATATTGTCAATACTGATTTTTTTTTACTCAAAAGTGTCTTTCAGTGTGATATAACATTTTGGACCTTGTTTTCTCGCATTTCTGTTTGGCGCTGTTGGCACGGCACAGATTTTTTTTCACTGTTATAAATGTCCTTTTTTTTTTTTTTGCCCGTTGCTGGTTTGTGATTTTGGCCACATCCCGAGATGGGTACTTTACTCTTTTGGGGGGCTCATTTAAATGTATATGATTCACCCATCTCATAAAAATCTTTTTTTTTTTTTTCACCAAAGAACAAATTACTAACCTCAAAGAACAAAGACCTGTATGAAGCAGACTGAAAGATCCCCCTCCCCAGCATCACCTCCTTTTCTGTCTGTGCTTTAAAACCATCTCACGAAAGCTTTTGGTCCCAGCAGCAATCCAGGGATGAGAGCTTGCAAACTTGTTAGGAAAAAGTCATGGGAACCAAAGCAGAAGACCCGGTTCAGCCAGACAAAGAAGCCTTCTGCAGCTGTAATAAAGGCTTGGTTTGCTCTATGGGGGAGTTTAATTGCAAAATACTTAGCATAGGTGAATCATAAGAAGCCTAACTATAGGAAGAGGTTAACCACAGTTATAGGAAAGATTCATCTGAGGCTACAATAAACAAGTTTTTTGGTGGGAAGGAACCAGAAGATTCTCCTCAGCTGTGGCCAGGTCCACTCCCGAAACTCAAGGGTTGAGCTGTGAGTCCAAAGCAGGTCCCTGCTGACTTTAGACAGCTCTTTTAGGAAGTAGTTAAGTAGAAGGTCAGGTGGAAAGATAAGATATTTATTGTTAGTGGGAGTTTTTATCAGGCTGCTGTGGCTGGAACCACTAGTTCATCTCCCATGGGAGACAGTGCTTCTCATTAAACCCTACCACAACTGTAAATGTAACCTTGAGATTATTAGAACGTCCATATTTTTGAACGAACTGACCTATTCTCACTGTTAAATAAATATGGAAGCACTGGTTCCTGGCTCCTGTCAGGAAAAGGAGGCTCCAGTCTCAGAGATTTTAGGCCAGGTCCAAATTCCTTCAATTATTCCTGCGCAGTCTCCTTCAAAATAACCTGTTTGCCCGATGTGCCTCTTGCTTAATTCCTGAAATGCAGAAGACTCAGAATAGGAGAGAAACCTGGGCAGTGAAACAATCCACAATCAGCAAACTCAAAAATTCAGTGTTAAAGTTTAACTCAAACATTTTTCTTTGCAGCCATCTACAAGTTTGATGATAGGAAATCGGATTTAACTCATTACATACAAAGGGATAAACTGGTAAATGTTCATTCTCACCCAAAACCATCAGTTCACTAACAGGGTAGAATCACGTTTTCACTGAAATTTATGTTGCCACTTGGTTTACTTGTTCTTGTTGTCTGGCTCCATCCATAACAAGTGCAGCCAAGCTCTAATTCTCAAACTCTTTGAAGTTAGTCTCATGAGAGATAGGCTAGACAATTCACTGGAAAATATTAAAATTATTAATAAGGTTATTCCTAATTGTGCAAAAGGTTCCATATTAACATTTTTTAATTATTATTTTAGCACATCTTTTGTTACTTGGGGTTTGGATCACAGGATTTGCTTTTCTACATTATTTCATCTGCTGTATCCAGGAACCACCTTCTGTTTGCAGTTTGGGGTTATTGGAAATAAAAACTGCAAACGTCTGTGGATACTGAAAAATAATGCAGCTGCAGGCTGGGATGGGTGAGTGGAAGTCTGAGTGAACGTGATCAGTTGAGTGGATGTTTAACTGGGTGTGCTCATGGAGGGGTACCTTGATATGACAGAGGGGATGTGAGGCTGAGCATGATTTATGGAGAGTAATCAGCACTGCAGCTCCAACAGGAGTCTCTTAACTCAGATTAAAACACAGCAGCACCTGGTGCTTGCTGCAAATACATTTTTTTTTCCTGGAAAAAAAGAGAGCGTTTGCCTTCTGGAGGGTTTTCTAAATAACACATCTCTGTTCTTTTTTAAATATTAGTATGTTAAATGTCCAAAGAATTCGTGCTGAAAACGATGCCTTGGTTACATGATCATTTTCCCAGTAGAGTACCCAGGGCTGTCTGGAAGCCACCAGCAGTGTCTGAGGAGGGTGGGCTGGGATGGACCCCTCTGAGGCAGGCCCTTGACTGAATCATTCATGCCAACTTCCCTGCTCAAACTGCATCTGACTTGTATGGAAATATTTCCTGTGACTACGTTTTCAGCCCGCTGCCTGTAGGAATGTCTTACATCAGCCATTTTTAAGGCCTTTTTTTTTCCCCTTTGCATCTAACCTAAACTCTCCCTTCCCTAGCTCCAGACCTGTGCTTCTCATGCTTGTGTCACCTGCCCCTCCCTCTCCTCATCCTCCTGCATATTCACATTAACTGCGAGGTAATTAGGGACTGATCCTGTCCTCTGAGTCTTTGTTTCTCCAGACTGTGACTTAAATTCTACCCTCCTGCAGCAAACTCCACTGAGATCTTAAGGACTGGTCCTTTTGGGGGGGCACTTGCTGTTGTATCTAGTTCTCAACGCAAAGTTCTTTGATATTATAATGTTGTAGTGGCAGGAGACCCTGGTTAAGCAAAACCAGAACTGGCTGTCCCTCCCTCCCTCCCTCCCTCGGGGGTTTCAGGTTATTAACAGGGCTTTGCTCAGCTGAGCTGAGGGATCCGTCAGGTCTCTGCCCACATTCCTGTCTTGCAGCTTCCCAATTCTCAGACTATTTTAAAAAGCAGGAACAAGGTAGCTTGGATGATCCCAGCAGATCCTCTGCATGCCATGGACACTGATCTTTTGAAGTTAGAGGCTCAGGACATCCTGCTGTCCATCTCTGCCCACAAGAGGAATGTGTCTGTGAACTAGACCCTCTGTGGGTTCAGTCTGCACCCCAGCAGTGGCTTGGCAGTGCCAGCTCCCAGGGCAGGGGATGAACCTGGGGATGAACCTCGCCTGCCCACCAGCCCCTGCTGCTCTGCCCCTTGGGAGCTGTGCTCTGAGTCCCCTGCTTTAACCTCATAAGGCAGCATTATATCAGCTGTTTTATTGCAATAAAAATTAATCCTAGCAACTGCAAAGTCGTTGTCTTGGGTGAAGCAGCATTTTGGAATTGTTTGGCACAACCTGCTTTCAATAAGCCCCTGTTACACAGGTGTTTCACACTGTTTACTCCACTGTGTAATGTGGAACTGACAGCAGCATGAAATGGTTTGCAATCTCTTGCTTCTCCCTTTCCTGAGCATCCTCACAAGCAGCAAAGTTGCTTCGTGTGCTCATTGAAAAACCCTCCAAAATTTGTGCTGGAGCATTCCCTGTTCTGGGAATCTCACCAGACCATTCCCATTCTGTGCTCTTCTTTTCAGGATGTGCACTGCTCTTTAAGTCACATCAACAGAAGCTACCAGATCTCTGATACTTCTCAGCCCTGTTTCAGGGGGAAAAATATAGTGGCACTGGAGCCAGAAAAAGAGTTTGGTTCTTTCGAATCACGTCTTGCTTTGGGATCTTTTCATTTGCCTCTGGCACTGTACGAGCCCTCCCCTGAGTTTTTCATCCTCTTTCAAGGTGCTGTAACAAACCTCCTGCTCAGCTGGCTCAGCTTGCAGTCTGTGGTGGGTCTCCTGCTCTGTGCACAGGTGTGCCCTGGGACTGGGACAAGCATCCGCTGGCACTCGGGGCTGAGAGGCTGCTGGCCTGCCTGTGCTGCAGCACGGGGTGGGTCTGGCAGCAGCACCTGAATGACTGAAAGCTCGGTGGCCCAGATGCCACCCTCCTGCCCTGCTGGAGCTGTGCAGCACCGTTTTTGGGGTTTTTGTTTGTTTGTTTGTGCCTGGTGAGCAGGCTGGGTGGTGATGCTCAGGACTACATAAACTGGGTGCAGCCCAAGACTTCCACGTCTGCGGAAATCCAGGAGGCTGCATCTCCCTGCTCCACTTACAGCCTGTGCACCACAGGGCAGCACTGCCAGCACCAGGGAGAGGGCTGGCGTCTGGTTTTTTCTCAGGATTAGTCCACCACAGCCAAGCGTGCCCAGATTCTCCTCAGTGGCCTCTGTGCCCAGCACCATCCTGTGCTGAAGAGGGTCTCTGCTGGGTGGCTCTTCCAGCTGGGGATCAGCAGGCCCTGGACAGAGTCTGGAGTGCAGCAGTGATCAGAACTACTTAGAAAGTCTCCTTGAAGAGTTCTGTGACATCTATGTCTTGGTGGACCAGGTCTAGGACAGTGGCCTGCCAGGCACTGGGCATAATTCCTGCTGTAAACTTGTGATATCTGGAGCAGGGAGTCTGACTTCAGCATCTTCCAGACAATCCCAGTGGCAGAAAGTATCTGAGGAATCCCACAGACTCACACCCAATTTTCAAGGCCAGCGTTTCTCCCAGCATACACAGCCCTGCCCAGGAGGCTAGCCAGGCTACATTATCTGCAGTTTGAATCTGGACATGAGGAGGCAGGTGCTGGGAAAAACAGGCAGGCACATGAGTAGTCAAAGGCAAGAGCAAGTGTTTCAGGTCTGCACACTCAGCACATTGTGCCCCATCCAAACTGGGCTGGGGATGTTGGAGCAGGGAAACAGGGAACAGCAAGGAGTGGTGCAGGGCTTCTGCCAGGCTGAGCACAAGGCCCCACTAACGCTCTGAGAGATGGGGAAGGGAATTTCTAACAGTGAGATTCAAAGAGGAGAATTATAGGGAAAAAGCCGAGCACATTGGGCTGAAGTTGCTGAGGGCTGTGATGAGAGACCCTCTGCCCCCTCAGTGCCAGGGCAAGGGGTCAGCATCCCACACCAGACTGGTGTCTCCATGGGATGCCCAGCTCCAGCCAGTGCCTGGAGAGCTGCACTGGGACTGGCACCCTATGAGGACTCTGTGTGTGATTGTTCAGCTTCCAAATAGAGCCTTGGCAAGGAGAAAGTTGATGGAATTTAAATGGGGGAGCCAAGGACTGATCTGTGCTGGGGAGGGTCTCAGGCCATGGCCAGGAAACGTCAGGTGCACGGCAGGGGAGTTGGTTCCTGTGCTGCCAGCACAAATCTCTTAATAGTCTTTTAGTCTCAGCAAGGCCTTAAAATCAATCAAAGGATTAGCTAAGCAAATCTGGTTTTGTGGTACGTGATCCAGCTTTGTGCAATTGGATCTAACATTGCTCAGACTCTCCCTGGTGACAGGGGCTGCCCCTGTGCCACCCCCAGCTGCAGGGCCGTGCAGGAATGGCTGCAGCTGGCAGGGAGCAGGGAGGGGAGCGGGGTCCCACCCCTGGAGTAACCTGCTCAGGGGCAGGAATGCCAGAGCACAGCAGGGCAGCGTGGCTTGTGCCAGCCCATCACTCCCCTTCACTCAGCATTTCTCCCTGCAGAAGCTCTCAGGAGGGAACAGGAGCCACTGACCCCTTCTCATGAGCCACTGACCCCTTCTTATGAGCCCCTGACCCCTTCTCATGAGCTACTGGCTTCATGTGGCTTCTGAGACACTTTTCTCTCAGGAACAGGTAAACACTGTGATCCCTTTTCCCTCACAGTGGTGGCTCCCTGGCTTTCAGAGCTGAGCTGCAGACAGGGACCAGGTAGACCCTTCCCCTACCACATGCACTGCTAAGCCTCATCCCCACAGGACCATTTTGGAGCTGCCAGCAGTGAGGGAAACAACAAGTTTCCCTTGACATTCTGGCTCCTGGCAGATCAATACTTTAATTCATTTGATGACAAGAGCAGCAATCCACCCAGCTGACACCTGGCAGCGTCTGTTTCCAGCCTGGTGTAGGAGTGTTTGTGCAGCTTCTGACAAAGCAGTTTGCTCTCTCTCCACCTTAAAGTTACTCCAAGGGACAACATGAGACCTCAGCCCCCTGCCAGGGCCTGAATCCCCCAAACACACTGTAGCTGCAGATCTGCATGTGGTCACTGGACTTGCTAAGCAGTCATAATGGCAAAGTGATGTGAGGAATCACGACATATCGCCTCCAGAAGTCAGCAGCCTCAGTTCTCTGGCAAAATTCTCCTCTGCCCCTTTTTTTTTTTTTTTTTTTTCCCAGGCTCTTCCACAACCTGTGGGCCAGGCTGGTTCAGTCTTGGTGCAACATAACACGAAGTGAAGCCTGGCTGCTGGATTATCCAGCTCCCTGTAACCGTGCTGACTCGTGAGCCTCACAGCTCTGGCCTGTCATCCACTGGGAGCTCATCTATGCAAATTTGCTACAAGAAAATGAGGTCTATAAATAATGGACACCTTGGGCCTGCATGTCGGTACAAGGTAATCCATTGCCTTGCTTGAAATGTATCCGGCTATATTTCATGCTTCTACGTGAAAGTTACAAGGAAGGAAAAGTACCCAGGATAAAATCCAACCTGGGCTCGCCTTCTGACCTAAAAAAAAAAGAGGCGAAAAGTTCCTTGGCACAAACTGGAACTAGTTTGGAGACCAGTCCTTGCAGTCTGTGCTGAGGGGGGCTGTGCTGAACGCTCTGCCTCCCTCACAGCGCCTGCCCGCCTCCCCAGTGGTTTGTTCAGAGGGAATGTGAGAACGCTTATTGACACCATTTGCCCAGCAAAGGGCTACCTTAGATGCTAACAAAAACCAGCCTGTTCCGTTTTGTTCCCTTTAAATATTTTCAAATGGAACGTATTTTTGCCCCACGGCAGTTTCGACCCCCTGAGAGGCACTTCTCTCCTGGCTGCTGCTTTGGGTGGCCCAGGAGTCTTGGGAAGACAGGTCACAGAAATCCAGCTAAATTGTTCAATTCTTTCTCTCTCCTGGCTGATAAGAAATTTATATACATGGAAAATATTCAGAAATGTGCATCAAGGCTGATGTGGGGTATAGAACAGCATCCACAGGAGGCACAGCTCCACAAACTCTGATTCCTCAGCATGAGAAGATGTGACTGCAGGACTGTGAGAAGTCTCTGGAATTGTGAGTAGCATGAAGAAGTCACTCAGAGGTGACTTGTTCACTGGTTCTGGTTCTCCAAACAGAAGAAGGCTGGCTCTCTGCACAGTGTGTCGTTTATCTGCAGAAATGTTTGCTGCAGAATGTTGTGCATGCTGAAGGTTTACATAAATAGAAAAAAAAAATAAACCAGACAAGTTGTGGAAGGGTTAAAAAAGGCTAGTGGCTATGGAATAACAACCCTCACTTCTGTCAAGGGAGATCTCTGCAAGCTGTCAGGCCCTGGGACTATTCTGGAGAGGCACTGGGGCGAGCTTTGTGCTGTCCTGACAGTCCTCCCTACACCTCTGCTGCTGGACAGAGCATTTTCCCTCTGACCTCCTGTAGGCATCTGATGTTATGTTCCTGTGCCTCTCCTCACCCATGATTTCCACCCCGATTAGCTTTTTGTAAAAATCACAGATTTAGTGTGATTTACACTTAAATTCTGCACTAAATATATTTTTTTTTTTACTTTGAAAAGCATCTGGACAATTCTTTCTGAAAGCACCTTCTGGCTACCCACAGAGCATTCTGAAAAGGATGAGCCTTTAGATAGGCTGGCAAGTCCCATAAATAGTAAATACTATTGGTTCTGAGAATTGAATTTTCCCTGGGAAGTCTGAATCTCTAGTTCTATAACGGCTTGGTTATCAAATAGATGATTTATATCTCATTAGGTATTTCCATCTGTGGATGGAAAAAGCTTCTATTGCATAACATTCCCTGTGCTCCTGCTTCATCTCTCACCGCTGGCAGAAGTGTTTTGGGGGCCCCAGATCAGCCTATTTAAATATTCAGCTCAGATTTTGGGGTGCTCAGGCTGCTGGGTTTACAGGGAGTCACATGCCTCAAGGACAGAGCTCTGCCCCAGAGCTCCTGCCTCTTCCCAGGATGCTTTTTCCAAGCTTGGATGCAAATCTCAGTTGGTTCTTTTCCAGCATGTGTTTGTCCACTTTTGGTCCAGCTTGACCACAGGACAGAATCTGGGTTTCTTGCAGTTGCAGGGGAGTTTTGCAGTGCAGTTGCTCACAGGTGTTCAGCCTTGCAGGTGCCTGGGGAAAAGGACAATATCTGCAAAGCCAAGTGCATTCCCACATTGCTCTCCCCATCTTCCACCTCGTCCATCTGCATGTGGACTGCTCTGCTTCTGGGGGATAAACTGGAAAACAGCAGTGCCAGTGGTAATCATTTGTGGAGAGAAAATCACATTGCTAAAGAACCCTGAGAATTTTAATTACTCACAAGTACCACAGGATGCCTGGCTTTGAGCAGTCACTGGGAATAGATTGTCCTTACGTGCACAACAAAGAACCTGCAAACCGTATTCACAGGCAGGTTAAACAGGGAATATTTAAAGAGTAAAAGGAGGGAGAGTGTTGACATGAGCGAAAAGAGGAGGGGAATACTGGGCTCAGTGCCTGATTCCTAATCCCTAAACTGCCTTTACTATAGGATTGTGAAAGCAAGGAGGAATAAACCTAATACCACAGTTCCTTGCCATCCAGCAACTGTGTATTAATACAGTACTGCTAAGGTAATTAACCAAATCAGACTTAGTCCGGTGCTGAAAGGGATTTCTTCCCCCAGGGATAAGCAGATGTCTCAATCTAATTATACAAGTTATTTAATCAGAACCAGAGGTCGGGTATCTAATGAAAATACTCCGTGGTGTCAGGGGGGCAGTTGCAGCTCTGAGGCAGTGCAAAGGGGGAGTACAACCTTCCACACCAGTGCACTTCCTCATGTTCTACCTTTAAGTCAGGATCCTTCAGGATCTCAGGACTGAAAGAAAAAAGAATATATTCTAGCAAAAGTCAGCTTCACTGCCTGGTATGGAAAGAAAATTCTTCTAAATAATGTGACTGGTGCTCCACCCACCCAGAGTGCTGACACAGAACAAACAGCTGTTGTGTCTGAGGCAGCTGAGAGGTCTGCAGAACCGTTTTGTGAGCCTTGCCTCGCCCAGATAAGAACTGTAACAGGTGTCTAAACCTGCCCATGGCCCAAGCCTGCCAGCTGTGGGGGTGCAGTTGTTAACAGCACAGGCCTGCAGGGGAGAGCTCACTGTGCTCTCAGGAACAGGCAGAGCCCCTGAACCCATCATTCCTGGGACACCCGGGTGTCTGAAAGGCAAGAGGAGTACCAGTCCCACTGGGAAGGCTGTGCTGCTGTCACCAGAACTTCGGACAATCACAGACTGGGACACAGCCAAGCTGCAGCAGGAAGAAAGCAAGTCTTCCGTGGTGCTGCTAAGGATTTTGTTGAGAAGGTTGCAGGAAATGTTGACCCAAATAAGTGAGGCTGGGATAGAAAAGAGTTCAGAACAGTAGCAGAGTGAAGAGATGACACATCATTGCAGCATGACTGGAGAGAAAGAGCAGATCCTGAGGGCCTGTCGACTGCAGTGGGAGTTTGATGGCCCACAGTACAGTTAAACAAAACACAAGAAATACAAGTTGTGGCACTGATCAGAGCTTGGATGAGACGCTCCTGTAACCAGTCTGAGAAGTCCTGGGCCCATGCCAGTAAGCTACTTGCAACACACAGGAACAAAGAGAACTTTGACTTTGAACTCTGCTGTCCTACATCCACAATGACAGAATATATCACAGAATAAGCTGAGTTTGAAGGACCCACAAGGATCATCGAGTCCAACTCCTGGCCCTGCACAGGACCATCCCCAGGAGTCACACCATGTGCCTGAGAGTGTTGTCCAAACACTTCCTGAACTCTGTCAGGCTTGGTGCTCTAACCGCTGCCCTGAGGAGCCTGTCCAGTGTCCAACCACCCTCTGGGGTGAAGAACCTTTTCCTAATATCCAACCAAAACCTCCCCTGACACAACTTCAGGCCGTTCCCTCAGGTGCTGTCACTGGACACCAGAGAGATCAGTACCTGCCCCTCCTTTTCCCCTCACAAGGAAGCTGTGACGGTGATGAGTCTCCCCTCAGTCTCCTCCAGCTGAACAGACCAAATGATTTCAGCTGCTCCTCATACAGCTTCCCCTCAAGGCCCTTCACCTTCCTCATTGCCCTCCTTTGGCCGCTCCTTAATAGTTTATTTATATTGCAGCGCTCAAAACTGCACCCAGAACAGCTGCATTTTCATTTGCTCTATAAATGATATCACTTCTTTCATCACCTTGTACCTATTCCACACCAAATACCCAAGCAATCTGCCCATAAAAAAACCCCCCAGCTGCTTGTGCAGAATACAATGGCTTACGACTTCAGAACCTGTGCAAAGACATGTCTGGAGTGTTGCACCAGGTGACGGCACTGAACTTGCTCCTGTAACACAGCAGGAACCACTCCTGCCTCATCAACAATGCAGCCCAGTGGGACACAGACAGCCTTCATCCAGTCCTCTGCCTTCTTTGAAGCCCAAATAGTCTATGAAAATGAGACTGAGGAACAGTTCTTTTCGAAGGCTTGCCCACTTGCCAGCTCTGTGGAGCTGCAACAGCCTCTGCCTGTGGAGGTTTCTCTTCTAGAAGCAAAACTGTCTGATGTCTGTCATTTCAGATGTGATGATCCCTCTTTGAAAATTCAATTAACTAAAGCTGGTTCAGTTGGAAAGGTGAAGAGCTCAGGGTTTGTCTTCACAGGGAGCAGCAGAATGGAAGTTTGAGCTCAGGCAGGGGAGCAAGGTCTTGGCAGTGACTACAGTGAATGGTCACTTGGTCCATTGGCACTGGAAGCAGCAGAAACAATTCTCTGAAGGCAATTCATCCCCCTAAGGCAGGTGCTGGTTGGGAAGAGGGGCTGCACTCAGAGGCACAGCCCTCCTGGCAGCGACCACGCTCCAGGCTGGAAGCAAACGTGGAATTAATGTCTCTTCCCATCCAAGTCTGTGGAGGGATTTTACAGGCGTCAGTGGCAACAGGATCAGAGTAGAATCTTAAGGCTCTTCCCCTGGAGCTTAGAGGAGTTTAATGGAATAAAGTCTAAGTTGTAATTAATTGGCTTCTACGTCTCCTGCAGGAAAGAGTTAATGAAGGCAAAGCTTGTCTGGCCAAGGGGCTGGTGTGACTCCTGTGGAGCTGTGACTCACAGATGGAACACCCTGCCAAAGCATTGGGCAGGCTCCTCATCCTCATCCTCATCCTCATCCTCATCCTCATCCTCAGCTCCTCCTGTCCCAACAGCAGCAGTGTGGATTTGCCCAGCAGTGTGGCTGTAAATCCCTTTACAGCACCTGCTCTTCCCACTCACTTCAATGCTGTTTGTTTGCACAAGAAAACATTGTCTCCCAGGTAAGACCCTACACATTTTTGATGTTTCTGTGGTGCTGACCCCCATAAGTGGGACTGAAGGAAGTCCAGGTTAATAAAACTATTTAAATGATTAACAAACTGGCCCAAGGGAGGGCAGAAACCTGTGGGCTGCTGAGAAGCAACACACAAAGAGAAGTTGCTGTGTGAGCTGGTCAAAGATGAGCCTCAGAACTGGCCAGGTCTGATATTTTCATCACTGACCTTGGCTCAAAAAGAGATAAAGAAATTAATTTTTTTGGTGGCGTCATGGTTACAAAAGAGCCCTGACTTAGTGAGATGCTGTCCCAGGCATTATCTGCTCACCACTTCCCTTTCTCTGAAGAGAACGGGACCAGTGAAAAGCCACCAGCAGCATCAGCTCTCCACAGATGATTCCAGGTCCTTGTTCCCAGCGTGAGAAGAGCCATGGTGGGGTCCTGGGTGTGCTGGGGTGCAGGCAGGGAGAAGCAGAGTAACCTGAAGGCTGCTGCCCGATTCCTGCTCTCCAGAAGCACATTGTCACCTGAGAAGTTAATTTCGTTAAAAATGGATGCTTTCCTTCTTTCTGAACTCACCCTCTGCCTCAGTTAGCACAAAAAGGCTGATGAAAAGTCACCTAAAGTGCAACAATTATCACCCAGTGACAGTTCAGGCAGAAGATAGGAAGGACTCTTGACAATAACCTGAATTATATCACTTTAAATCCATACTGGCAAAACATAAATATATGGATTAGCACCAATATAGCAGATCAAAGCCTGAGGTGGAGTGTTTAAACAAGGCATAATTTGTAGTAACAACAAAATTACAGGGATTCATCCCTTCATCTCCCAACACTTGCACCTCAGCCTTGCCACAAAGAAAATTTCTGCCTCCCTGTTTTTTCTGTATCTGTACGTTTCTCAAAACATCTCAGTTTGGGAAGCCAAGCTGGGAAGTGTGGCCTGTCAATATGGTGAGAGAGGTCTGGAACTGTGCATCATTGGAGTAATCAGTGTGGAGTGGGGTGAATAAACACCCATGTCCTACACCAAATACGACTGGAAAATGTGAAAGTTAACCATTCTCCGTACAATTCCTCTTCCTCAGCAATGGGTCTTTGCAGGTTGCTGTGCTGGCTGCAGAGGGACAAGCACAAGAGAGTTCCTGAGTCTGAGCAGGTGCAGGGATTCCCGAGATCCTGTCACTGCACTCCAGTAAAATAACAGCTGCTTCTGCTCCACGAGCTGAAATTAGATTGACAGGATCAAGTGATGGCACAACCACAGTCACCTTTACCTGCTGAATGCATAACCTTTCTTGCTGAACCCCCACCAAACTCACCCCCCGGTCTTATCTGTTCTAAACTATTTATTCATGTGGTTGCTTTATGTGAACTGCAAAGATCCTCCTTAAACAGAAACCAAAAAACTTCATTATTAAGGTGGAACTGAGCTGGGAAGACACAGAGTGAAGTCACCAACCTCCTGGGTTATTTTGGGAAGAAACACTTAGTGCCTCAGGCAGCTGGTGCTAAGCCCTCCTGTTACCCCTGACCTCACTCAGGAATGACTCTGGGTTTAAGATGAAGATTTTTTTTGGCCCTTATGCAGAGGTAGGGAGGACTTCCCCAGGATGAGGGGAGCAGAGCTCTCCAGGGGTGACAGGCAGGGACACCAACTGCAGCAAAGGAGGAGAGGGGACACTGGACCCTGCCCTACCCCAGCAAACCAGGAAAATCCCATTTGGCTTTTGGAGAAGGGGGATGGGGAGAGGCCAGGGCAGGCAGGTTCACAGCAGCTATCACCCTCTTTTCTGCCTGCAGCACCACCACAGCTGGATGACTGTAGCCCTGGTTTCGTGCCTGAGATGTTTTGGTTTTCTGAAATTCTTTTCCCGGGGAATTTTCTGTAAACCAGAGACATGTTTTTTGTAATTGTAACTTTGTTTTTCATTCCTTTTCCTAGGAGGGACTAATTCTTGATGTCCCTCTGGTCTGAGCAATGTGAGGGAAGAAGTTTGCCTGTCACAAATCAAATTGGTCCATGTAAAATAATATATAAAGGAGACACATCCCAAAAATAAAGGAGTCATTTTCAGCCGTCTGAAGTTCAGAGTCTGTGTCATTGTGGTGTACAACAGCGTCAGATGACCACACAGGAGCTCTGGGCAAGGATGAGTTTTGTGCACACAAAACTCCACAGCACTTGAGTGCTGGCCTTCACTGAGGGTGAATACCAATACTCCTGTGCTTCTGCATTCTCATTTATATTATAAACACTAATCGAAGGGTTTGAAGCAAAAGACACACAGAGAATTCAGAATGGATGGGCAGCAAATGTCTTTCTCTAAAGCTGAAAATTAAATCTGTTTTCCCTTTCTTACTTTTCCTGAATCCAATATAGATTTTACCCAACCACCAGAATTGCAAAACTCAGGCTTCACCAGACAAGACTCATAACATTTTGTTCCCAAGCTATGGGTAGTTGCAAAGACAAGATAAAATTTCAGAAGGGAAGAAATCAGTCTCCAAAATTCACACTTCTGAATAATCAGCTTTTCAGAAGCAGCTTGCTTTCCACGGTAAAGAACAGCTTTTTTTAAATTCAAACCCTTCAGCAACATTAACATTCATACCTCTTATCTCAAGGACAGCACCTCGACAGCAAAATGCCACATCCATCACATGGGAATATCAGCAACTGTCCGGTCTTCTCGAGTAGGAATAAAGTGCATGGAATAAAGTTCCATGTCCTAACAGCTGCTTTCTAAAGCTGCCACATACACCTCAAAACACGGGTAGGACTGTTATTGTTTCATTATGGCACTTCCTGGGCATCCAGGATGAACCAATACTGTATCTGTGAAGAAAGATCAGGAGAGGCATAATGCAGAGAGACACTGCAGTGCCACCCACGTGCTCCAAGCCATGCGGAGCCACTTGTGGAGATGGGAATGTGCATGTTTTCATCTCTGTGCACATGCACAAACCCTGCTGGAGGTGGAGAGAGGTGAGGAGAGCTGGTGGGTTATCCCTGCCTCCTCCTGCGTGTGATAATCCTGAAGGCTGCGGTGCATGTTGGTGGATGTGTGTGTACATCTTTTTTCCCCTTTGTTTTGTTTATTACTTTTGATCCCCTGGGGCATATCTCTGAGCTGAAGAACTTTAGAGCTGATATAGCTTTTTAAAGTGGGGATTATGTAAATGCATATTATGGGGCTTTCATAAATAGGGATTATTTGTCGGCTACATTTGAGCGCTTCCTTTGGAGCCATTAAGGCCTGTTGTGTAAACAGGAATTTAGTGACTGCCTAATCTAAATTTCATTGATTCAATAAAAGATCACAACGGCATTTTTTGCATTCATTTTGGTCTCATGAGAACATATTTCTGGACAATTTTCAAATAATTACAGGACTGTATATGACTACAGCTAATCACAGTGAGCATACACATTTGTATTAACTGTTCTCCGTGATTTATTCTCTAGTTCTCTTCCTCTCTTGTTTTATGGCTAAATGCACTGTGTAACCTGTTAACTGTCACTCACCAAATTAAGAATTCCGCATGTTTAGATGAGCAAGGCAAAAATAAGATTTTGCCAAAATGCATAGCCACCCCAAAAGTTGTAAAAATTTATCTGTGCTCTTCGATGTCCTAGATGAAAGACATTTAGGCAACGTGCTAAAAATTCTGGGAAACGATGCCTCTTGTCCGGGCAGTTTCAACCTTACAGGCAGATTCTACTTGGAGAATTGACTCTTGGCCTCCTCTGAGCTGACAGGTGATGCTGGTGTCTTTCCTTGACACAGAAATGGTGCAAAGCCCCTGCTCCAATATTTGATCCAGATGTTCCAACTGATGTCCAGGATGGGCCCAGCCAGGAGCAGCAGCTGCTCACTCAGTGCAGGAGGCCCAGAGGTGAGGCAGTTCCCCTGGGATGTCCTGACAGGACGCAGCTCCTCATCACTCTCATCCCAAGCCATCCTGAGCCTCCTCCCCATTCCCTGGGGCTGGCCAGGGGAGCGGAGCACGTGCCGCAATCACCAGCAGGTCCCTGGCTGTGCACAGCACTCCCAGCTCTTCCCCTCCGTGCAGAGCCTCCTCGTTATTTCAGTCCTCCCACCAGCCTCGGATCCAGCTGCATTAGGCAGGTTCTGATGCTGTCACAGTCACACAGAGAATGAATCATATCGAACATTGCCCATGGGGTTGTTTATTCCTTGAACAGGGAATGGACTGCATGCCAATATCCCTGGCAAGGCTTAATGAAGGAACTAGCTTTTGCTAGGAAACCTGGATGCCCTCCTACAGGGATCTGCTGGATGGTATGGCTCTGAAAAGCTATGTAAAAATAAGAATAGATATAATAAAAATTATTTTTAAAAAAACAACAAAGGGAAGACAGTTTAGACATTTTCAACATAATGAAATCTTAGCAGGGTCTTTCAAGCTGTGCAGCTCCTCAGTCCCAGACCTCAGTGGGGACAGGGAGACCAGGAACTCAAATATGCAGGTCTGGCTCTTGAAGTGCTTATACAGGCATCTTATTCCTCCCTGTCCTCTTCACTTAGGGTCAGCACCCTCTCCTTCGCTTTTATCTCCTTCTTGTTGTTTAATAAAATGGATAACTTTGCCACTTGGCTCTGACTTCTGGAGCTGGGAATCACTGAGAGAGGAGTTAAATGGGACTTTCACATCTTCCTCTGCTGTTTGCTGCTCCCAGTTTTTAAACTGTACTTCCATTAAGCAGAACAAGCCCAAAGCACAATGGGTGCACAATGCCTTGGTTTACAAAAATCATTTGATCAAACATAAATAAACCAGCACTGCTGTGTGAACAGTCTGTGATGGGGACCTCAGCTATCACACACGATGTGTTTTCTCCTTTGGTAATTTCTGAAACATACCGAACGGATGAAAGTTTGAAATGCAATCCAGTCTTCAGCCTTTGGAAATTATTCATTCTATTAATGATTTACTGATTTATACACAGCTTATTTTGCATAAAGTTAGAGCTGGGCACATTTATTCATTGTGATTCCCTTAAAAACGGATATAAATATCAAAAGCAATTGGCTACCAAAAATTTTAATATTATAGCACTTTATCAAGGAGAGTTGACATGAATATGAGTCTGGGTCGGAAAAAATACACAGAAAATGCTTAACCAAGTATGATATTTTACAGCACGTCACTGAATCATTTGAAAGGCTTCTATTCATTACAAACGTATGCAGCGTGTGCAAAGGATTCCTCAGGAAAATAAGGAAGATAAATTATTCTCCAAATGAAATATGCTCCATGATCTATTGGAACCCATGTTTCCTACCAAGTCCAGCCTTTCTCCAGGGCTTAAAAGAGACACAGAGTTCAGTGAAAGGAACTAATTACATGTAATTCCACAAAATGCACGTGCTCAGTCCCAAACTTCTCCCCTAAGACAGTGGATAGCTGAGGCTGCCAGCAGCAAGGTGTGTCACTCTCGAAGCTGTTCTTCCCATGATTCAGCAAAGCAAGGCCTCCCCAGGCCCCTGATGGGATGCTGAGCTCTCAGCAGGAACCAGCACCAACCCCGCGGCTGCAGGTTTGGCCCTGGGCTGCCGAAAGGCAGGAGCGGCTCCTGCGGGGCTGGGAGGTGCCACCCGCCCACTGCAAGCCCGGAGGAGGAGCCGGACCTTCCCAGCCCTGTGTGATCCCACCCAGGAGCTGCGTGAACCAGGGCGAGGTCAGTGCGGGGATCACAGGGTGGTTGTGGGCAGCATTTTCACCCCGTGGCACCGTCAGTGCCACCACTGCACCAGGACAAGGCGCCAGTGAAGGCAGAGGTGGGCACTGTGCTGCACGTGTGCCAGTTTGGGGGGTTACAGCAGCCCTGCTTGGTCCCCCCAAACCCAGAAACCAAAACTGGTTCTTCTGTCTGCTGGCTCCAACAGTCCCAGCATGGGACTGGAGAACCCAAGTCCAAACCAGTGCTTTGGAACACCGAAATGACAAAGTGCCTCCAGCGCACAGGGAAGGGATGTGGCACCTGACAAAAAGCCCTTCAGGAGGCTGCAGCTAATGTCCTTAAGAGCAGCAAGGCACCCTGCCCAGCTGAGGAGAGTGCCGGGCATCTGTGTGCGGCCATTGACATGTTACACTCGTACACATATTGATCCGACGGTTCATTGTTCGCCCAAGCCCTTGGCAAAGGTCACTCTCTCTGCTCCCATCTTACAGACAGAGCACAGAGACACAGATTAATTTTTAGAAGTGATGAATGTTCCTGGTGCCCACCCTGATTCACTTTGGGCCTCAAGCCCCAGATGAAGTCTGGAGCTGGCTTAATTAAGGCATCCCTTGCCCCTTTCCCAGCACCGCCAGACATGTCTGTTTCTTGTTGTCATTGTCTTTTCCCACAAATTCCTCCACCCTTTATCCTGTGCCAACCCTCAAACCGGCTCAGAGACTTGCCTCTGAGGCAGCATCCAAGACCCACATTTCCCATGACGCCCAAACAATCTCAGATCCTCATTCCTTGGCCCTCGCTGCTGTATCCTATGGAGCGTTTAGGAAGGCGCTCCCACCTTTCCGGGGTCCAAGTTTACCAAAAAGCTCCATCACGACTTTTAACGTCCCGAGTCGGTCGTGATTACCGGTGGCTAAGCACCAGTGGCACACGGGCCGCGGGAACCATGGCTCCCCACCTGCCGCCCCGCAGCCAAAATCCAAAGGGCAGCGGGTCCGCGCCGCCCCCGCGCCCGGCCCGTGCGCCCGGCTCGGCTCGGCATGAATGAACCGCGCTCCTCCAATCAGCGGCCGCTCCGCCGCGGGCCGCCCCTCCCCTCGCCCCCGCCGGCCAATCCCGTGGGCAGCGCCCCTCCCGCCGCCGTCCAATGGCGAGCGGGGACGGCGGGGCGGCGCCCCCGCGGCCGGCGGCGCCCTATGGCGGGGCGGCGCGCGCCTCCCGCGGCGGCGGGCGGGCCAATGGGGCGCGGGGGCGGGGCGGGCGCGCGGCGGCCCCGCGCCCCGGCGCGCGGCTCTAAAGCGCGGCGCAGGCGGCGCGGCGCACACGCCATGGCCGCCGCCGCGCAGTACCTGCCGCGCTCCGCCGCGCTCATGCACCCCGACGGCGACCGCCTGCACCAGGGCACCACGTACCGCGAGGTGCAGAAGATGATGCACCACGAGTACCTGCAGGGACTGGCCCCCGCCGCCGGGCACGCCGTCGGGCTGGCGCATCACCAGTGGCTGCCCAGCGCCGGCACGGACTGGGGCAGCGGTGGGGGCGGCGGGGGCGCGCACCTTCCGCCCGCCGACCACGCCAAGGGCGGCCCGCCGGGGCCCCGTGAAGAGCTGTCCGCCGCCGCCTTCCACCACCGCCCGCACCTGGTGCACCAGCCGGCGGCGGGCGGCGCGGCGGGCGGCTGGGCGCAGGGCGGTGCGCATCACCTGCCGCCCATGTCGCCGCCGTCGGGGCAGCCGCTGCTCTACGCGCAGCCCTACGCGGGCCTCAACGGGATGCTGGGCCCGCCGGCGCCGGCGCTGCACCACGGGCTGCGCGACCCGCTGGGCGCCGAGGAGGCGGGCGGGCACGAACTGGCGGCTTCGCCGCCGCCGCTGGGGCCGCCCGAGCCGTCGGACGAGGACGCGCCCAGCTCCGACGACCTGGAGCAGTTCGCCAAGCAGTTCAAGCAGCGGCGGATCAAGCTGGGCTTCACGCAGGCCGATGTGGGGCTGGCGCTGGGCACCCTGTACGGGAACGTCTTCTCGCAGACCACCATCTGCCGGTTCGAGGCGCTGCAGCTGAGCTTCAAGAACATGTGCAAGCTGAAGCCGCTGCTCAACAAGTGGCTGGAGGAGACGGACTCCAGCACGGGCAGCCCCACCAACCTGGACAAGATTGCGGCGCAGGGCCGGAAGCGCAAGAAGCGGACGTCCATCGAGGTGGGCGTCAAGGGCGCCCTGGAGAACCACTTCCTCAAGTGCCCCAAGCCCTCGGCGCACGAGATCACCTCCCTGGCGGACTCCCTGCAGCTGGAGAAAGAGGTGGTGCGGGTCTGGTTCTGCAACCGGCGGCAGAAGGAGAAGCGGATGACGCCGGCCGGGGTCCCGCATCCCCCCATGGAGGACGTTTACGCACAGGCGGACACTTCGCCGCTGCACCACGCGCTGCCCGGCGCCGTGCAGTGACTGCCCGGCCCCCCGCGGGCCCCGACGGCGGCGCAGCGGGCGCGGGCAGCGGGGGGACGCGTTTTAATTTATTCTCTCAGACTTGGCCCGGCCGCCCGCTCCGCGCCCCGCGCTCTTTATTTATATTCGCCCGCCGGAGCCGCAGCGGCCGCCGCAGCAGTAGCCAAAGGTTTGCGATCTCTAATTTATTCCCTTCCTCGCGCGGCCGGGAGGCGGCGGAGCCCCCGGCTCGGCCCCTCCCGCTCTGCCCGGCCCGGCCCGCCCGGGGGGACGCTTCGAAAAACCATTTCCCGGCCCGTCTCTCTATTTATTTCTAACCGTGCGCGGAGCTCGCACCCTCCCGTTGGTGGGTTCAGTCCGGTCCCTTCCCCTGGGGTTTTCGGTTTGTTTTTTTTTTTTTTTTTTTTTTTGTTTGTATCTCTTATTTGCAAAACCAATGTAGACTGCGAGGGTACGTTTCTATTTATGTTATAGTAAATATTTTATTACTTACATAAACCATTTACCCAGGAACCAACCGGTCTCGTGTCGTCTTTGCAGGCTGAGCGCCCGGCCGGGGGAGCGCGGCCGTCGGGGCCGGTGGCGGCGGCGCTGCCTTAGCCCGAGATCCCCGTTCCCGGTGGCCGCCGAGCCCTTGGGGAGCTCCGTTCCCGGTGGCCGGAGAGCCCCCGGGGAGCTCCGTTCTCGGTGCCCCGCGGTAGGGCTTTGCGCACCCGGTAACGCGCTTTGGACGAGCCGCTTCCCTTTGTGGATGCGCTGCCGCGTTCCCCGCACCTTCCGCCGTGTTTTTGACCCATCCGAAGGGAACTCTCCGCGGTTTGAATGGAAAAGCAGCCCGCACGTAACTTTTCCTCCCGCATATCGCAGGGGTAATACATGCACACTGAGTAGATTTCCGTCTACTCAAACCACGCTCTTGCTTTTTCTGATGTCACCAGCTTTCCTTTTCGTGGTTTCACGCCCGAATATTTTTGTGGTTGTGCCAAGAAAGGCTGAAAATACAGGTTTTTTGCATTCTCAGTTCTTTGAAGAATGATCCTGTATCTCTACTTTAAACCTTCTCTTGCAGCACCAAGGAAAGTCTCATGAGAGGATTGTTTGCCTTTGCAGGTCCTTGGATTCCTGCGGTGTTTTGTGTGTTGGGAGAACTTTTGAAATATGTCCCCATACAGAGCTCTTGCACTGATTAAATACTTGATCGAAATCTGGTAGTAAAGGACCAAATTCTTTTTAGTTGGCAGAGAATTTACTGATGTTCTCAGACATCTGGCACTGGATGGTTCCCCCACTTTATTCAGTACAAATGATGTGCTGTGAAAACAGAAGCTTTAAAGGGGATTTTCTAGTGAAAGCGCTGCGTTGTGCATTGCAATTCGTGTATAAATCTTTTTAATATATATAAAAAATTCTAACACACCAAATGTAACTTACTCTTGAAAATTTATACTTGAAAATTCTTGTCTTCCTTGCAGTTTGATTTTTGTTGCATCTTGTGCCTTTGGTGGGGGTGTATATTACTTGTCTAAACAATGTCACATTTGCCATTGACGATGTTATAATTTACTGCATTTTCAATGTTTCTGATAATGTAGCAATTCTACATCAGCTAATACAAGACTACCAAGTTCTCATTCAAAATTCTAGTAAACTGATTTTTTTGAGATTTTAAAATAAAGTCACTTTGAGCAGTTATTGAATCAAATACTCTGTAAAGAAATGGTTCACTTTGTGATAAAAACAAGCTAGTGAATGCTGTGGGTTAGGGTACTAATAACTTCCCTTGGCATACAGAGCATAATACAGAATCTCACTTAAAGGGTTTAGTGTACAGTGTGTGTTGTGTCTGCTTTTGCTACAGGCTTGGCTTCCTTTTTTGTAATGAGACTGGTTTTTATAGAAGAGCAGAGAATGGTAGGGCTGTTGTAGAGAGCCTGAATTCAAAAAGTTTTGCTGTTTTTGCTGAATATTTACTAATTTCTAAATAGCTAAGCACATGTAGTAGCTTAGATGATACACTCCAGTAAAAAAAAGTAAAGGACGAGGATGATTGAAGGGTTTGAGTCAATGTATGGTGACAGCATTTAAATTAATTTCCAACTCTGAGAATCTGTCTTTAGCTGTTACCTCGTGTGTTCCCCACACATGTACCATTGTTTTTAGTGTTTTGTCATGCTGTAATTGCAGCCTTTGCTTGAGAATTTCTGTGTGACAGCCAGGTTTTAAAGGGAAGAAGAAACAAAATCAAAACTGAACAAAAGAGGGAGGTCTTTTTGTTTGCTTGTTTCTTAAAGAAAACAAACTCTTTTGCACTGAACGTTTAAATGTGCTGATTTTCTATGGGAGGAGAAAATTCAGTAACCTCTTCACTCTGAGCTAACCTGGATGGCAAACAGGATTTGTATTGATACTCGGAAGGGAAGGGTCAGTTTTCACATTGGGTTCTCCTAATGGATGAGATGTGCAGTGAGTGCTGGGGAGGATGAGCACCCTTGGGTTGTTCTCTGTGTCACATTGGATAAGGCACTGGCAGCCCCGCTGCATTAGCTCTTTTCGTGCTGTTGAGCAGCAAAAATAAAATTCTCTTTGTACATCTCCTTTCTGCGGTGCCGCAGCGCTCAGCTGTGCTAAAAATCAAATGCCCCAAAGGTTTGCCTATCTTAGAAATAACTTGTTAGTTTTCCTGGTCAGGGATTAAATAGCAATTACTGGAGAGAGCCTTTTTTTTTTTCCTTCTTTTTTTTTTTTTTCTGGTGGTTGTTTCTCACTAAGGTGAAAGCATGACCTCATGCTACTACACCAGTAGTAAAGCCAGGAAAGGTAGGACTCTGGTGTTGCTGCATTAAAGAAAAGCAGATGTACAAATACTTATTTAACAGTGCTCAAACAAAGTAAATGGTAAACAAACAAAGTAGGAAGTGTAGATAAGGACCGGGAGCACTGGCAGTGCAGTTAAAGAGGGGTTTAGGTCTGTGCTGATGGGAAATCTTTGCTCTGACCCAGGAGCACTCTGCCCCAGCAGATGCCCTTCAGAGCATTCAGGCTCTGGTTAATCCCATGGTGGCACTGGGCTGTGCTCTTTGCACTTGGGACAGATGTCGTCCATCACCAGGGGCTGGGGTGATCTGCTTGCCTTGCCCAGAGGGGCTGGTGACCCAGGGTTTACATCTCAGGCTGCCCAGGGGAGCTGAGGTGGTGACCAGGGGGTCTCTGGCCGGATGGGGAAGTTGGTACCAGGTGAATGCAGCCCTGGTCTGGGCTCAGCCCTCCTTGTGCTCACAGAAGGGTGTGAGCTGTGCTGTGCCACCCTTGCCCGGGCAGAGAGCCTGTCTCTGCTCCAGGGGCATGGGAGGACAGCTGTGCCTCCCAAATGCTGTCATCTTATACATTGGCTGTCGGTAATTTCAGGACATTGCTGTTTGCTGTAAGGCAGACAATATTCACTGGGGCAGCACTTTTCCCCTTTTACTTGTAAAAAGATGGACAGTTGCAGATCAGCTCTAGGAGAAGGTTGTAGTATTCCAGGATCCAATCTTCTCCAGGTTTCTTGTCTTAGACTGTTATTGCTGCCACTTGCAGGAGCAGGGAATGCATGCTGTATAACAACTGCCGAAGTGACTACAGCACAGCAGTTTGCCTGGCGAGGCACAGTCGCTCGTAATTAGCAATGCCGTGTTCATCTTATGCTTTCCACTGAATCTGGTCTCTTCTGAGGGCTGCCCAGCCAGAGCTGTGCCTGATCCCAGCACAGCGCTGCAATGCAACTGGCCCCTAATGAGCTAAGGCAGCAGCTGAAACACTGTAATCTCTCCACATGAAAATCCAGAGCATCGGCGTTAACACCATAGTCTTGTTCCCAATTTTGCCCAGTCCTGCTTGCTCTCTCCCCTAGAAGGAGAGTTCCAGTACCGTGGGGTTAAGCAAATCTTGTAATTCTGTGCTAATGTCGTTTGCATATATTTTAATTTGATGCTAATTCTACCGTTGGTTGTTTGGAGCTGGATCAGCCCCAGGACAGCTCAGAGTTGTCATTTCACAGGTACTGGGAGCAGACTTGGGTCCTGCCCCAGGGCAGAGCTCCACAACTCTGGAATTACTTCTCCTTAGCTGCCTTGTGTTTTTCTTACAGCTGGGTTGTTTGAAAGGAGCACATCCTGGCTGGTGCTTGCCCGTTGTCGTGCGCGGAGGACGGGCACTCGGTGGCTGCAGCTCCCATGGGGGCTCTGCCTGCTGCCAGCACCTGCTGTCCCCTTTTCCTCTGGAGCAGATCAGCCCCAGCAGGGTCAGGAGCAAGCTGAGGTGGCGTGGGGGGTGTTTTGGTTCTGTTTAAAAATGCTAAATGTCTATAGATGACAGTGTCTGTTCTCGCCGAGTTTCATATTGCTGCTCAGGGGGACCAAGGGCAATGTTCCTTCCTGAAACGGGCAGCTCCAAAAGAGCAGGTTTCCTGCAGGCTCCCACCAGCCAGTACAAGGTGGGCTCTGAGCAGCAGCATCCCTGTTCTGCATGTATGTGCCTACAGAGGAAACACACAGAGAAGGAGCTCGTTAAAGCCTCTCCTGGGAGCCACCACTGCGCTTTGCCGAGCTGATTTATGGGCACTCAGCTTTGCTCCCACTTGTGATTTGTTGCCAGTGCATGCCAAACTTTAAAGGTATTTCTTTATTTTCCTTTTTCTCGCCTTTCTTCTGGAGCATTCTGCCTGAGCAAGGCATTTTTGCAGCATGCAGGACCCGTTTCCTTGTGGACATTGGCTTCTCTCGGCTCCACGGGGGCAATCAATCTGCTTTCCATCACTGTACCAGACTCTCTAGGGCCAAAACTCTCAGCAGTTACCAGAGCCACACAAAAGGATTTCCTACAGAAGGTTTCCAAGCTGGCTGTTCTGTCAGCATGTTCAAGGAAGGTGGATGGCTCACTGAAGCTGCTCAGCTGTGTGTCAGGAGCTGCACCCTAAAAGCTGTGTCCTTCAAAGTAAATCAGTGAACAAGTGCACAAAAATCCTCTTGCAAATATCACGTACATGCACAAGAGGTGTTGGATGCTGCATGGAAATGGCAGCTCTCATGTGGATCAGTCGAAGGTGTGAGAGAGCCAATGGGCAAATGGGCATCTTTACATTTTACTGTACTGCTTTGGTTTGTTTGGTTTGGGGTTTTTTGTTCGTTTTTTGGTTTTGTTTTGGTTTTTTGTTTGGGTTTGTTGGTTTGGTTTTGTTTGGATTTTGTATTTTTGTTTGGTTTTGTTTTGTTGGGGGGTTTTTTGTTGTTGTTTTTTTGGGGGGGTTTTGTTTGGTTTTTTGGGGTTTGGGGGGGTTTTTTGTGGGTTTGGGGGGGGTTTTTTTGAGAAAATCTGTCCTGTGATTTTTATTACCTGGAGTTCACTGTGTATTAGTACCTCTCAGTCACACTAAAGGCTATAAGACTGAGATTATGCTGGATCATAAATTTGTAGCCAGACAAAAAACTGTAGGAAATGAATTTACACATTTGCATCTCTGGCAGTGATTTGCAGGATAAAGAGTCAGGCTGTTGCATTGGATAACTTTATGTTTGGAGATGTTTTAAATAAATCATTAGTTTTAAATTGGAGATGTTTTTTCAGTCATGTTTAAGACTATCCTGGTTACAGACCAACCAACAGAAGGATGGGCAGTGAGGGAGTTGTAGTACACGAGGGTGATTTTGAGATCTGCTACAATACAGGCTTTCCTCTAAAATGCTCCCAGAGCTACTGGATTTTACTCCCAGATCTCCTGTTCATTTTCTTAAGGACTGTGAGAAATGTTCAGGATTTCCCCCCCTCCCCGGTGTTCTTACTTCTCACGAAGTGATGTCATAAAACATGACATTAAGCTGCAAGGGTTAATTTGCACGGGTTGCTGAGCCACCTCAGCAAAAAGAGCTGCAGCAGTGTGAGCTGCAGAGGGATTTCTCAGTCCCTCTGGTGGGGAAGAGCATTCCCGTGTGCTCGGCTCAGAACTGCGCTGCCGGGACGGAAAATCGCTGCGCTGCTTCCTTCTCCCACCGGGATGGGAACACTCCTAATCTAGTAAAAGTCTTCCTGATCTGGTAAAAGTGCTTCTGCCCCTCCTGCCCAGGGCTGTGGAGAGCAGGACGGGCTGTTTGCCTTGAGGATAAGCGCTGTGGAAGGGCATCACCCACCGCTGGAGCGCTCCCCATCAGCCGGGAGCCGCGCGGAGCCGCAGCTCGGGCTGACAAGCGCAGCCCAGCGCCGTCTCCGCGGCTCCCGGCTGACTCACGGCAGCGCGGGGTTATTTTTACGCACATGGCCCGTGGCGTGTATCTGGCAGAGCTGTCTGGAGGAGCGATGACATGCCGTGGGGTTGGACATTGTCGCCTGCCCTCATTCCTGCCAGGTCGGGGTCAGGATGCGGCTCTGAATTTCTCTTCTTCAGGACCGAGGTCCACATCCCGTGTGCCTCTGTGTGCTCTGCAGAGCTGGAAGTGCCAGGAGCTTGAGAATGCTCAGCGTTCAGGACGGTTCTCATGATGTTTATTTTCCCCGTGCCATGCCATGGGCTCGGGTGTCAAAGCATTTGGGAGCAAAGGGATGAAAGCTGTCACCAAACCTGACCTCCCTTGTGCTCCCCTCAGAGTCCAGGTCTGTGCTCACAGGATGGGCCAAGCACTGAGGCTCAGAGTGCCTCAGACTTGGAGCTGACAGCTAAAAGCTGCCTGTCCCAGAGCCCTGTGCTGTTCTCCACCCTGTGCCCAGGGCAGGGGCTGGCTCTGCCCCCAGCGGGGCTCTCTGCCTTGCAGGCTGGCCCAGCCTGGCTGGTGTTGGGGACAGGCGCAGGTCAACGTCATCAAAAGGGAGAGAATCGAATCAATATCTGGAGTGCTTGATATTCTGCCTAGTGGAACACTTGTAATGTCTTTAATTACTATTTCTAAAAGCACCGTGGAATGGAAGGCAAAAGGCAGAAATAAGTAGCGAGGGGGTGATCAATTGGGCGTGAAACCCTTGTTATTGATCACCTTTAACCTCTGCTTAAACTAATGACAGAGCTACCATTTAACTGTCCCCAGGCACAAAGCACATCAATTGTACAAGTGCCACATAAATCATGGTGGGCTGCAGCACGTTGTGAGTGGCCCCTGGGGCCAGGCTGCCCGTGGGGAGGGCAGGGTCCCCTGAGCTGCAGGGGACACTCCCAGGGGGGCACCTGCTGCAGGTGTGCTCGGCTGAGCTGCTGCTCCGATGTTTTGCACAAAAAGGCTCCCGAGAGCAAAGCCACATCGCAGCTCTGAGGGCAGCACGGGGCTGGAGAAATGTCAATATTTCCCCTCCATGCCTCTTTCCCTATAGAGATAAAAGAAGATTTATGCTGCTGGGGATCCCCTTGTTGCCTGCTCCTAACCTCCACGTGCCGTGGCTGGGGCAGCACTGCTGAGGCTGGGTGAGTTTGCAGGAAGGACAGAGAGGACTCCAAACAACAATCCCGGGTCAGCAGGGGTTGGAAGCAGCAGAGTTTGGGGAGGCAGTGACGTAGGCACAGAAAGAATCACCTTTTCCCATATGTCTTCTGCTGGCTGCCTGACTTACCAGCTGTGCCGGAATTGTCTATGCTGCTTGTTATAGGGGTAAAAAAAGTCAAAATCAAGATTTGCAATGGGCAACACAGTCAGCACAGCCTTGCAAGATAACAACAACAATATTCATTAACATTCAATCTACAAATTATCCCATGAAGCCCCAGCCTGGAGATTTGCCAATTTTCAATACATGACAATGTTGTCTAATATGTTTCCAGCACAAGAGCATTTCCAAGGCTGTGCTGGATATGTGGCATCACAAAACCATCAGCTGAATCTCCTGCCGTGCACAGGGCGAGGGCTGTGCCTGCCTTTTGAGGGGAATGTTTATCTTCAAGACAGGATGCCTGTTCTGCAAATTCAGTTCCCCAAAGAACTAGGAGATGATCTTTTTCTTGATGTTCCCTATTCTTGATGTTAGTGAAAGCAGAGGGCTTTTATTGCAGCTTTCGAAAAGCTGTTTGTTCCCAGAGCTGTTTAGGAAGATTTGCACTGAGCCCTGGGAAGGAAAAGGGCAGTGGGGGGTCACATGAAGCAGTGTGTCTGTCTGTCCATTCCTCTTGGGACACTCTCAGGATCCCTCCTGTCCCTGCAGGAATGAGGAAAAATCCTGTCTCATCTGCTGCTTGATGGGCTGGATGATGCTGAGCACACGTTTGGCCCACGCCTGGCATGGCTGTGCACATCCCTGGAGGATTTTCTCAGGAGACCCTGGGTTAATAAACATTTTGCCATTGTGCTGCCATTTGGAGGGTTTCTACTGAAATCTTAAAAATCTTTTGGGTGTCCTCATCCATCAGCCACTGGAAACATTATTGATAATACAATCATGCCTTTTTTGGTCACTCTGATTCACTTTTTTTTTTTTTTTTTTCCTGCTGAAGATCCTGTAATTTGTCACTGCTGGAAGGTTGAGAGATGATTGGAATGTGCCCAGGTGCAGCAAAGGCAGCCCAGGGAGGGGAGGCCTCTTGCATCCCTCTACACCCACACTGACAGGTACAGCTGAGGGAAGCCTGACACAGCCCTGGGGGAGAGCAGGTTTGACATCTCAATCTCTGCTGTGGCCAGACTCGGGTTCTGGTCTGTGCCAGGGGATCCCCCTCTGGGGTGTCACCAGTTTGGGTCTCTGAAGCACCTTGTCCCCTCAGTTCGGGGTACTTACAGTGACCTGGATGATCTCTGGTTTCCCAGGTGTGTCTGCTGACCCCAGCGACAGGGCTGCTGTGGGAGAAGTGTGAACAGAACCGCTGCTGCATTGGCCCCACAGCCTGCAGGGATGTGACTCCCCTGCTGCCCTGGGCAGCCTGGGCCAGGACTTGTGTTGGTACAGGCACTGCTGCTGCTCCTCCGTGAAGGAATAAGCCATGGGTGCCATTAGCTCCCACTTTCTAGAGGCTTCTGAGGCCTGGGAATCTCAGAGCAGAGGGACATCCCACAGAACCTGCACTGGGCCCTGCTTCTGCCGTGGAGGGTTCACCTGGATGCTTGTGGTGGCTGTGGAGGACACCAGAGGCTGCAGCCCCTGCACAGTGAGCAGAGAGAGCGTCTCAGTGCTCAATAAAATCTCCTTCCATGTCAGTCCAGAGGGGCAGAGCTCCCCACTGACAGCAGCTGCACTGAGAGCTTGGCATGGATTTGCATAGATGAAATGATTTCTCCTGCCATTCATTCAGTCTCTCTGTCTGCCAGCTTCCCTGCTCCTCTCTGGAATCTGAAGTCCACACAGGGAGCATTCAGCTGGCCACGAGCTCTTTACTGAGCGTTGCTTTGCACAGATGTCCCCAAGCAATGCCATGAATTGTTGCTCTATAGTCACTAAGCTGTTTGGGAAAACATTTCGGATAACTGTCCTACGCATTGGGGTGACTGAATTGATGGCATTTGAATGGTCAAAAAGATAGTGTGAATTGGAAACAATGCTGTCCCTGTCACAGGCAGCAGGAGAATTCCAGCTGGTATTTTCATTGTTAATGATCAAACCCAGAGCACTGTGTGGCCTTAATACCTTGGAAGGGGCTGGAGAAACGCACAAACCGGCCTGTCACTTCCCCTTCTGGATTTTCCAAATGCCAGGGAAGGAATGCTTTTAAAATTGCCTTTCAGGGCTCCACAAGTGACACTGTAGCTTGCCTGTGGGGAGGGGAGGAAAGGGACCACAGTCCTGGCAGTTGCCAGAGAACTTGTGGCGGCCACTAAGTTTGGGAGCTCCCCCACCCTTGAGTGGCAAGGCAGCACCTCTGCCCACAAAGGTGGGAGCAAACAGCCAGTGGTGCATCCCATGCAGTGGCAGGCAACGCTCCTGGAGGTGCTTGGCAGTCAGGAGAGCTTTGCTGCTGCATCTGGGCTTGGCAGAGCACAGCCACCCTCGCCATACATCATCCGCAGGAATGGGCACTGGGGTAACACATTACAATAATACATCATTAGAGTGCTGTTGCTATGGTGATGTATTAGGGCAATACATCATTACATACCTTCCATCCGTGATGTATTACTGCAAACATGGCTCCTGCCAGCCCCAGCACAAGGACCACAGGGGAAGGCTTGTCTTTTTGCAGAAACTTTACCCTTCCCCTAAGGATAAAATATCTGAGAGTAGTGAGGAGACACAGGGCAGGGGCTGGCCCCTCTCTGCTGAGCCCCTTTCCTGTGTGACTTGCTCCATGCTGAGCCTCGTGCTGTTTTCTGGGGACCCAGTGTCTGCATTTTAGTGCTGCTGGGCAGAGGGATCTGCCAGTGCTGCTGGGCAGAGGGGTGGGATCTGTGCAGGCCCTGCCTGAGCCAGAGGGTCTGGAGCACCTGTGGGTGCACCCTGCAGTGCTGCTGGAGGGTTGGGGCACGGCTGGGACCCTCCTGTGAGATGCTGCCCTGGGCTCCTGCTCCCCGTGTCCCTTACGCTGTGCCCTCGTGCAGGGGCTGCATCACCCTGAGGAAACTCCTCCTCTCCTGTTCCCCAGGCAGCCAAACCTGCTGGTGGCATTGGTGGTGCCCAGGCCCGGGGCAGAGGGGGCAGATGGACCCAAAAAGGAGCAGCCAAGGCTGCTGCCGCCCACCTCCCCATGAGCAGCTCCCTTGGGATCACTTTTCGCTCACTCTTCCCCTCAGCCCTGGGGGTCCCTGCCTCTGGGCTGGAATGGAACCAAAAAGGTGAGCCCAGGAGAAGTTCCAGCCAGCTGGGTCCTCAGCATCCCTGGGGTCTTTGCAGGGCTGCACTCTTTTCAGCTCAGTGGGCTAAATAAATTGCTTCAGAGAGCAGACTGGGGAAGGAGGTTTCTTTCCCTGCAAAGTCTGTTGTGTGCATCAGATATAATTTGATTTTAATTAGTGGACAAGAAAGCAGCATAGTTAATAAAGTATGCACTGCCTTTTGCAGGGATGCCAGTCTTGAATTCCTAGAAAATGGAATCAAATCAGAACGCCCAGTGCAAGGTGAGCCAAGGCTGAGCATGTGTGGGCAGGGGCATTATAAACAGAGTCCCAGGAGACATCCCTGACCCCTGTGGTATCCCGTGGTCAGGATCACAGCAGAAAAGCAGTTTGTGGAGCTCATGCTGTTGTTTGGTGTGGAGATGCCCCAGCAGCCTGAGACAGAGTTGTGTGCCAGCTGCATCCAGGGACTTTTCAGCTGGCTCCCCTGCCTGCTCTCAGCTCGGGCATGGACAAAGGTGCAGCTGCCCATCGCTTCCCTCCCTTTTTCCTGCACCTGGAGGAGCCTCAGTGCCTGTCCCCCTCCCTCGTAGGGCACAGCTGTGACAGGGCTGCTCCCGGATCCTCCCATCTCCAGCTCTGCTCGGGGGATGCAGGCTCCCAGGCAGCCCTGGCTGCGGCCGCTCACACACAGCAGCTCGTGTTTGGGCACCAGGTCGTCTGGGCTCCCTTCCCAGCAGTGTGGGCTCGTGGTTAGACCACTTAAGAGCCAGGCTGCCCCCACATCGCCCTGCAGATGCACACTTCCTTCCCCTGAAATCTCTGTGGGAGCACAGCCTGCCCACTGAGGGCAGCAGGGCAAGAATAAGAGCTTGGTTGTGCAGACTTGAAGCATGAAATAATATCCCCTGGAACGGCCCTGCTGCTGGTTCCCGAGCACTGTGAGATGTGAGACACTTTAGGAGAGCAAAGCTGTGCCTGCCCTCGATGCCAATGCTTTTAAGGGTTCAGCACACTGCCCTGCTCCCCAGCACCATCGAAGCCAAGGCTGCTTTTAGCTCCTCAATCAATTGGATTCAATTAAGTGATAACGTGAGCCTGTGGGCAGAGCAGCGATTGCTTATCCCTGTATCAGCAAATCCTCCCCAGGTAGTGCAGAGGGGTTTGTGTGCCCTGGGCGGGAGCTGGGCTGTGAAGTCCTGGTGAAACCTCTCCTGGGAGAGAGGAGAGGAGAGGAGAGGAGAGGAGAGGAGAGGAGAGGAGAGGAGAGGAGAGGAGAGGAGAGGAGAGGAGAGGAGAGGAGAGGAGAGGAGAGGAGAGGAGAGGAGAGGAGAGGAGAGGAGAGGAGAGGAGAGGAGAGGAGAGGAGAGGAGAGGAGAGGAGAGGAGAGGAGAGGAGAGGAGAGGAGAGGAGAGGAGAAGGGGCTGCCCAGCGCTGCTGTGACAGTGCAGCCCCCGGGAGGCCGAGGTAGGGTTATTTAAAGCGCTGTTTTCACTCTGTTCGCACCAGGAGGCTCAGCTAGCCCCCACCCTGACACGTCTGGAAGCGTTTTGGGGAGGCTCGTGGGCATCCGAGAGCAGCAGAGCTGCCTCTGCCGCTGTCCCCCTGCTCCCCGGCCATGGGGTGTGCGGGGCACCGCGGCGCTCTGAGGCCAGACCTGGCTGTGAGGGATGTCACACATCAGTAAACATCACTGTCAAAAAGGACAGCGAAAGGTTATTTATCAGAAAAAAACCAGGCCGGGCGGCGGGATTGCAGCGGCGGTGACATGTGCTGCTGCCGGGGCTGCGTCCCGCGGGGGCTCGGAGGGCTCGGGGGAAGCGCTGCGGTGCCGCTCCCATCCCCGCACCGCTGGGAGCGCCTGCAGCCCCGCACGGGGCCTGTGGCCAGCCTGGGGCCACCAGCCTGCCCGCAGCACAAGGTTTCTCTCACTTTCCCCGGTGCAATTAAAGCTCTGGAGGAGCGATGGTGTGCTCGGAGCAAGCCAGGCTTGGAGGGGCTGAGATTTTGGACTTGGAGTGTTGCCCTGACTCCTGAGCTCCTGAGCACACACAGGGATTTGTGTGCTCCGGGACTTGAGGAGCTGCTGTCCGTGCAGAGACAGGGGTCTCTTCATCTGCTGGGGCTGCGGGAAACTCTGTGTGCATGTGAGTGTGCTTCTCTGTGACGTGCTGGGGATTTGAGGACAACGTTTCGCAAAACAAAGCCAGGCAAGGTTATTAATTTTCAAGGCAACACCAACGAGAACACGGAGTCGCTGTTGAATTGCTGATCGTTTTCTGGTGGCTGCAGTAAAGAGATTTGTGTGCCACGTTCGCCTGTGGCCTGGTGCGCCTGCTCTGCCTCCACAGGTGATGCTGCACAGGTGGTGCTGGAGCTCTGTGGGGCTGGGGCTGGTGAGTGGTGGGGCAGAAAGCCCCAGTGCCTCAGAGCTGGGCTGGGGAGCAGGGCCAGGGCCAGGCACAGGACATCTGCTGGTGCTCCCGATGCCAGGGCTGTTCCCAGAGGAGCACTCATGGCCTCAGGGATGCCCTCAGCACATCCCTGGCACAGCTGGGAAGTTTTGCATCCTCCAAACCTGTCCTGACGCCGCAGTTCAAGGTAGAGCCCCAGTGCTGTACCCTCCCTCTCCCCATCGCCTACCTCTGATTAGAGCCCTCAGAACAAACCTGCTAATGCCTTTCCCAAGCTCTCGCCCCCACACTTTTTGCCATATAAATCACTATAATTAAAGTGTTTGGAAAATGCTTTGGGAGCCCAGACAAGCATCCCCACATGCTACACACCCAGCTTGGCAAGCCTGACTTCCTGCTGCACCCACCCTGCTGCCCCGGGCGCTGCATCCCTTCCCTCCCCAAGCACCCAGCAGGACAGGAGAGAGGACCCAGGATGTTCCCAGGCTGTGAACCTGCTCGGTGCCTGCCCAGGGCACTGCACAGAGCAGCCTCCCAAAGAGAGAGGCCACAGGGATGGGACAGGACCCCTGCCAGCCCCTGCACCACCAGGACAAGGCTGTGAGGGGAGGTGGGCAGGGCTGCTCTGGGGACTGGCAGAGCCTGCTGGGATGGCCTGGGCACCAGGATGCAGCCCCAGCTTCCCCCTCCAGCACAGCTCTGCAGGGCAGGAGCAGGTCCCATCCTGCCCTAAACCAAGGCATGAGGAACACAAGGGGTTTCGGCCTGTCGTTTTAACTTGGGGCAGAGCAGTCCTTCAGGAGCTGGTGTGAGCCACCACCTGGGGGGGAAAAAAAAAGCCATTTTTCAAGCCATGGGCAGCAACATCCATGAGACATTAATTTTTAACACCGAGCCCCTGGAGTGCAGATCAAAGCAACTGCATGAAGAGGCAAAGGGAAGGAACAGAGCAGCCGGAGAGGAGACACAGCTGCCTGAATGGGAGTGGCACAGGCAGGCAGCGACTCTCAGGAGCCCTGTGGATGTGGCCAGGCAGGCACAGTGGCCTGAGCAGAGCAGCTCCTGGCAGGGGGAGCCTCTTGGGACACCAGTGTCTTTGTGGCTCCTCTTGTCACCACCCCTGGTGGCCTGGCCCCCTCCTGCCCTTCCTTCCTCCAGTGACCATTGATGGTGTCCCCAGGCCCCTCATCCCCACCCTCTGAGCTCCGCAGCTCTCTGCCCAGACTCCACTCCTGCCTGTTTGTCCTCCTCTCTCCCACTGTGCTCAGCTGCCACCACCTGTGCTCTGTGCCAGGAATATTTGAGTCACCTGCACTTTCCAGTTCTATTCCCAAGAGCCCTGCTGCTCCCTGGTGCCAGCACTGCTGGCCCTGCCACAGCAGCCCAGGTGCAGCAAAGGGCACCTTCCCACCCATCCCCCTGGCCCCCGGAGCTGTGGGAGGGTGGGGAGTGACCCCCCCAGGTTCTCCCCAGGGTTCACCTCCACAGCCGGGTCCCAGTTGCACTCCAGCCCTGTGCTGGCTGCCAGGAGCTGGTGGCTGTGCTGCAGGCAGCACCTTTTGCTGACCCCGCCAACCCTGCCCAGCTGCACCAGGGCAGCATGCAGGGCCATTCCTGCATCCCCTGCACCTTGACTCTCCCCCTCTGTGGGAAGCTTAGATTTTAAGGCTTTAGACTATATATGGTCCAGAATATATATGGGGCAATATGGAGGATTTAGAGCGTTGTCCAAGTCCTTCTTCTTCATGGTTTTGAGTGGTTTTTTATTATTGGGTGAAAGGGTCTGCACTGCCGACCTTGGGTGGTCAATTATGGGGTCAAAAGTATAAATAATACAGGTGTCATCTCGTTATTGGGTGATGAGCGCTTAAATAACCTTGGAAAGAGTTAGACATCTCCATTTTCTACCTTACTCGTTAGACCTCACAACTTGTGAGGCTGTAATATAGATAAGAATTAATAAAGACTGAATCCAAACATGAAACTGCAACTCCCGTGTATTAATCCTGGCTCTAACCCGAAGAAAAGAAAAAAAGATAAGGAAGCAACGTTTTAACGGTGCCACTGGTGTGAGGAGGAACTCACGACCTTCAGTCCCCTCTGCTTTCCCAGTCACCCAAAAAGACTGAGATCCACATGCAAAGATCTCCAACTGTCCTGAAGAGTGGCCACTGTGGGGATTTCACAGCCTGACAGAGCCTGTGACCATGGCAAGCTGCTGTTTGCTGCCCCTTATCCTCCCTCAGCAGGGAGGGCTTGGCAGCCCTGCTCTCCGTGCAGGCAGAGCCCAGTCCTGCTCCCAGCTCCTGCTCAGCGTGTATTTTTACCTTCTAATGAAAGCCACTGAACTGCCTGAAGTTGCCTCTCAACTCTTCTCTGGGGCTTGGATTGCCAAGAAATGATTGACGCGTTTAATAGAGGCAGTGGGTGCAGAGGAATTTGGCAGGAGCCCAGGCTCATGATACACAAAGGATACTGCCGTTCCTGCTGGGGCTCTCTGAGCTCTGCTCGCCCAGAACACGCTGTCCTGTGGGGGGATGCTGCTCTCTGGCTGAGGAGCTGCGAGCTCAGGAGCCCTGGGAACAGGGCAGGGGCTGAGCTGTGGGATTGGGGAGAAGGTTTGGGGCAGGGAGGGCTGTGTAGGGCTGCAGGGCACAGCCCTGAGTGCAGCCTGGAGAAGCCAAACCTCTCTCGGGGCCTTTTTGGTTTTTCTGCTCCTTTGTCCGGGGTTTGTCCCCACACTGGGGCTGATGTGTACAGCAGATACTTGCCTGGTTTTGCATACACACACTCCTGTGTGAACCTGCAGGTGAAAGGTGGGGTTTTTTGTTTGTTTTTTTTTGTTTGGTTTTGGTTTTTTTCCTTACATTTCCTGGAGAGAACCCCCCCTGCCGTGCATGGACTAGTTTGGGGCCAGCCCACACAGATTGCATTCAGCACACACACACACCTGTGCATGCGTGCTCACATGCACACGTGTGAGCTCCCCTGCACCTGTGGGTGTTCTCCCTGCTCCCTGTCCCACCCCTGAGCGCTGGCATGTGCCATGAGACACCCACACGCCAGACAGGTGTCACTCAGAAACAAATACATCCCTTGGCACTGAGGAAGAGGTGCTGCAGCCTCCCCTTCACACTGGAGCACTGTGTCAGCCAACTCCAAGGTTTAGACCAGCACAGTCTGAAGGCTTTTGTCTCTGCAGCCTTCTGGGAGGTATCAGAGAGTGACCCTTGGCCGTTTCTTCAGCTCAGGAGCGGGGTTAGGAACAAAGGAACAAAGCTGCCTGTCAGTCCCTGACCATGGGGGCTGACCTCGGCTTAGCTTTGTCCCGTTTGAAAGGCATCGTGAAACCACCACTAAAATTACTAATACCTCACCCTTGGGTGTTCTCAGAGGGGCACCCATTCCAGATGTCTCTGGAGAGTGATTTCCAGGAGCAGGCTAGAATTGAATTCTTGTGTATTCAGTGTATGCATTGCTCATCCCCTGGAGCTTCCCTTCTCCTGCAGATATAAAGGGCAATTTGTAGAGCTTACAAAAGGCTTATTAAAATATCATTGTGAAAGGGTGACATAAGCACCTGAACAGAAAAGAATAGGAAATATTTGTCTCATTAACCGGAGACTTAGATGTCTCTTTTCCTCCTCCTTGTGTCTCCATCCTATAGGAGGGTGACGGTCACTTATTATCGCGTGTGGAGAGAAAAGCCTCACTCCTGGCAAGATGTGCTGATTTCCATGAAGCCTCTGCACCTGGCCTGTGCTCTGCGGCGGGCAGGCTTGGGAGAGAGCCTGCCTGGTGCTCAGAGGGCTGGCACATTCTTTCAAATAATGCCAAAAGAGCAGCATTATCCCAAAGCAGCCCAGGCTGAGCCCCGTTTGTGTGGCCGCAGCCAGTGTGGGCTGGAGCACAGCACGGGCTATTAGCATGTAATGAACACAACAATTACTCTGTAAGGGGGAGAAAGGGTTAGGGCCAGGCGGAGTTTGAAGAATAAAGGCTTGTTTGGGGGAATTATTCACTCGGTCCCTGCTGTAGGTGGACGGCAGCAGATTAGAAGGAAACATTATCTCTCAGGGCAAGTTCAGAAGGACAAATGAAGCCAAACTGGCACGGGCTGAGAGTCTCAATACATTATTCTCTTTGCTCTACAAATCTGTGAGAACAAAGTGCTCAGTGTAAATGTTCACCAGGGCCTTTTTTACCCTTGTAGGACCACAAAAGTTCAGCATGAGATGAAGGGACACGTGTTGGCTATTAGTCCACTACAAAGAGCATTTCAGTTTAGAATTTAGAGTCTCATAAAAACATTATTGTCTGTATCCCAGGACATTTGTTTGTTAGGGCAACACGGACTGAAAAAAATGTGCCCCTCTGAGGCACAGCTGTGTGCCTCACCAGCCTCACCATGGCTAGCCCACCTCAGGGGCCACCTCAGGCCAGCCCTGACACCCTGAGGACAGCCCCTGAGCCTCAACAGCAGTCCTGTCATCTCTGCAGGCCAAGAAGGATTGCTGCCCTGAAGAACACTTGGTCTGGTGTGTTTTGCTGTGGCAGGAGGTTGCACCTTGCTCAGGGTCCTCTCACCCAACCTGCAGTCCTTCATGAAGCCTCCACTGCCATTTCTGGCCCTGCTCTGCTCATGCAGGTCTGTAGTTTATACATTCGCCAGGTCTGAGGCAAGGGAGAAGTTTATGTCCAAGTGAAAATGCCAAGGGTCACGGAGTTCTTGCCTTCCCCTGCCCCAGAGATCACAGTTAGCTCTTGGGAGCACCGAGGCATCTTTCCCCTCAGCACTTCTCTCCCATCAGGAGCCCTCCTTCCTGAGGGTGCTTCCCTCAGGACTGACAACCCAAAACCCAGCTGGAGCTGCTGGACTTGGTCCTGGCTCTCTGGGTGAAGTGCAGTGGATGGCAGCACAGAGAGGATCAGAACACAGGATCTGACAGCCCCTCCTGGACTTGCAGACTGGAATAAACAAAATTATGGACAAGCATTCACAAGTACATCTGTGACACTTCTGGGTTGTGAGCTGCTTGCTGCCTTCCTGGTTTAGAACGATTTTGACAAAAAGCATCCATATGATTCTGATATACTTAAGCCCATGGCCAGGCTTTATAAGATGCTCGACAATCTATGGGACAGTTTTTAGAAGCATTTTGTTTTGCATTTGGATTGTCTTCCAGCTACCAAGACGATCAGCTCTGGGCTTAGTCAGCAGTGGGAGGAAGGTTCTGAGGACTTGTGCAGTAGGAGACTCAGCAGGGCCACCCCAGGTCTGTGGCTGCCCCAGGACAGTGCCAGGAGCTGTGGGCTCAGAGCAATCCTCATCTCTCCCCCAGATCTGTTTGTCCTCCCAGCCTCAAAGGCAGCCAGCACACAGCATCCCCTGCTCCCTCCAACTGCACAGGGAGCATGTGCTTTTAAAAGGCTAAAAAAAAAAAAAAAAAAAAGGTGGAATATATTATCTATTCACAAAGTCATTGTAAATATTAAAGAGCCCATGAGGGGAAATGTCTCTGATGATGTCTTTTCAGGAGTGTGGGAGAAAAATCCATGCAAAGGCACTATTGAGGGGTATGGCCAAAAGGCAAGCCATGCTTTGAACTTGTTCAAAGCCGCAGGGTCGGCAGTCTTCCTGGGACTGCAGCTACCCAGCCCTCCGCAGAGCCAGCTAAAAGGTCACTTCAGCAAATCCACAATTTAAATAAAAGATACTAAGTCCCAGAGAGAGCTATTTGAAAATAAAAGGCATCAAAAGTGAGACGGATGCATCTTTCTGAGTGGCAGAGGGGCCTGGAGAGCTTCAGCTCAGTGACAGAGTGTCTGCGCAGCGCAGGGAGAGGACAGGTAGCCCAGGGGCTTCCAAGGGGTGCACCTGCAAGCACCTGTCCCAGCAGGAATGGAAAGGGAGCCTCCATCCCCCTGTCTCCATGCCCCACCAGCCCCCTTGGCTGCACAGGGCCCTGGGAGTCTCTCCTGCCCTGCCCCACCACTATACCCAGCATACCAGGGCTGGAGAACCCTGCCCCTGCTGCCACAGCAGCTGTCATGGCCAGGAGGACAGAAGCATCTCTGGAGAGGATCTCTCCATCACCTGGGAGAGAGTTGTGGCTTTGGAGGACTCATCTCCTGTGCTCCTGAGGTGTCCCAGAAAAGGACAGAAGATCACTAAGAGCTCTGAGGAGACACTTTGATTGGAGAGGCAGGCAGAGTAAAGCAGCCCGTGGTGTTATGTAATGCAGCTCTGTTGAAACAGTGCAGGAAAGTTGCCTTGTGCCAATAAATCAGGCGGCCACGGAGGAGCAGATGTGAATCACACCTTGCTTCATATGCCCTGCAGTGTTTTCACTTATTGTTCCAGTTTTAAAGATTAATGGCACTCAGAGATGAGTATTAGCTACGCTTCCATTTCATACTCATTATCAGAAGAGCTTTTTTCAGCATAATTAGCATGGATCAAATTTTCCAAGTGGTTCGGCAGTCTTGCTGCTGTTCCTTGGCTGCTCAGAATGCCTGGGACGTCCCACTGCTGCTGCTGCTGGGTGCACTGCGCCCCTAAAGCACCACGGAGAGAGAAGGGGCACTACTGAGATGACAGCAGCCCAGAAATGGGGGTTCCCTGACGTGGGCTGCCAGGAACCCCCGCGTTCTGACACAGCTGGAGGGGCTGGCAGCCTCTCCATCGCTGAACAGGAGGTTCTGGCCGCTGTGGGTCAGCCAGGGGCAGGTGCTGGGGCTCCCCAGCCCGGGCAGCAGCAGCCCTGAAGCCCCAGTGCTGGGGCTGATCTCGGCTCCAGGCTGCTTTGTGTTATCAGGGCACCCGTGCCTGGTGCCCAGCAGGTCAGGGCGTGAATTATTTGATACCCAGAGGAGTAACAGAGGTGGGTTACCCACACCAGGAGCCCGGCCTGGCCGTGGGGCAGGAGGTCTGGGAGGGAGGATGTGGGGCTGGAAGAGGTGGTGGCTGGGGAAGAAAAACTTGCTGGGATCTCCCAGGGCTTGTCTGGGACTGCTCTGTGGGGCTGGGGCACGCTGTCCCTGCTGTGTCCCCCGCAGGGCTGTGTGTGTGGGTGCTGTGCCTGCAGGGGAAGGTGTTGGCAGTGTTGGGGGGGAGATCAGTGGGGAGCAAGTAGGCTGTGGGCGCTGGTGTGTGCCTGCCAGTGGTCTGGAGAAGGCCAGGGAGCACAGTGCAGAGCTCCCTGCTACACCCAATCAACCCGTGATCGTTTCTATCATGAAGATAAACTGGCCATTGTTGCCAAAAATAAATGTTAGTGTTCCAAATCCACACTTCAATAGCACCAGCTCATTAGAGATGCATATCATTTGGCTCCAGTCCCACACCTTCTAGCTCGTTATAAATATGCAGTTGCTGCTGGCTCTACCCCAATCATCTCTGCAATCAGAGCTTTTAATTAGGTTAATTAAATTGTATCAAACCTCGCAGGGACGCAGTTCACTGATGCTGATGAGGCAGCCAAAACAGACCTTAACTCTAGCTCTAATGAAGGCCCTGCTGCAGCTAATAACAATGCATAATAAATTAGTGCTTCCCTAGAAAGGTGCACCGGGGCTTGTGTTTCAGTAAATGATGATCTGTATGCACTAATTCACTATTGCAGTCTTTAGGTCTGCCAAGCCAGGGACATCCTGGGAATAGGTTCTCACTAAATAATGGGCTCCTGCCTGCTTGGAGCAATGCTGCTCACCTGGGTCCTCTCAAGGCACTAACGGCTTCAGGTGCACAACTGTGAGACCACAAAGCAAATATTTGCTGCTTTCACCTTGCCCAGCCCCGGTCCTCTCTTGATGCCTGGCATCTCTCAACAGAAGCAGCAGCAGGTATTTCTTTATTTATTTGAAACCTTCTGCAGTGGAATTTGGAGGGAAATGGGTGGCTGTGTATAAGTGTGGCAGCATGAATGGGGACAGTGCCCTGTGCCCAGGCTCTTCCCAGACATCACCCTAATCAGGTGGGGGAAGGTCCAGGTGGCCAAGGAGCTGAGGAACAGAGAGGTTTAGGGCAGCCATGCTGAGCAGCAATTAGTCATTCCTGATTTACATTCTGCTCTTTCAACTCCCTGCTGTGAAGCTGCTCAGGCTTGAGCGGAGGAACTTCGCCACCCTTTTCTCCTTGGTGCCCTTGGGCAAGGCACCTCAGCTGAACCTGGCTGAGGGATCCTGGGGAACAGCGGGGCCAGGGCAGCCACTCCTGCAGCTGGAGACCCTGAGCCCACAGTGCCGCTGGTGACCCTGGGCTGGCAGCAGCTGCTGGGTGAGCAGCGGGATGATGCAGAGGGTGCCTGGGAAGCAGATGGTAACACACAGGGCAGCACTGTGGGCAGTGGGATGGGTGGGATCAAGCCTCCCTGCTCTCCTTTGTTGAAAGAACGCAGCTTGGGGGGTCTGCAGAGGCTCTGGGGGTCCCTCTGGCTGCCACAGCTCACGGCCACTGATGGACACCCCCACAGTGACTGTCCTGGGGGGATCCAGAGCCTCCTCAGGCAAGTCAGCTGCTGTTACCATGCCCTGGGGACCCCACTGTGCTCTGCAGTCTGGTTCAGGAAAATGGGGCCTACAGGAAAGCAGCTGAGAAGCCTAAGGGCTGGTGATGGTTCTCCTGCTAGTAAAATATATTGCTGCAGCTGCCTAGAGATAATCCTGCAAGCGTAGTCTGCTATTAATGTTTATAGACACTCATTATCAATTGAGTTCTTCAGGACCTGAACAAGGAATTACACAAGATTATTATATGGCACAATATTATTGAGTCACCTAAAATCTGAGCCGTGAATCTCTGGGGAATTTTGATATCTGTATCTTTCAAGCTGCAGGGAATCTCCTTGCTAAATAACCTGTTGGTTCAGCTTTTGATGCTATAATTATCACAAACAAAAAATAGCTGTGGGCATTTTCTCGCTGTCCTTCCCCATGAGGGCCCAGCTAGAGGATGGCAGATCCCACCCATGTCTCACTTTAAATCCTGTGCTGTGGCCCAGTGAGCTGGGTTTTTGATTCAGTTATAAGGTATTGGCTCTTTCCAGATCCGTGCAGAAACATTTCAGTCCTTTAGTATGAGGATACCAAGCTAAAGTCTTTGGGAGTCAAAGAGCAAGGTCTTTGAGAAGGTCTGGATTTTTTTTTTTTTCCTGGAAGCCACTGGGAACTCTGCCGGGCAGCAGGTGTGAGTCAGCCCTGTCTGCTAACGTAGAAGCTCAGAGATCAGCACCTGGCAAATCCTTCACTACTGCAGGCAGGAGTAGGTGAAAAATGTTTGTGCACAAGAGCTGGTACCTCCTTTTAGTCTGTTTTGGCCACAAGATGATAAACCACTCCACAGGCTGTGGGATTAGTACCCAGGCTTTGGAGGTCAGGCTCCAGCAGGCAGCCTGCTCAGTGTGAGCACCACACATGTCACAGTGCTCTGCTTTCCCTTTGGGAAAACCTTCATGTTTTCCCAGGGAAAAGTGAATCACAACAGGCACAACTTTTGCCACCGAGACCCCACCTTGTGATCACGAGACTGTGTGTTCTGGCTGGTTCCTCAGCTCCCAGGTGCCAGGGGACACTAGCACCCCTGGGACAAGCAGTGTGTCCCTTGACCAGTGACTGCTCAAAGAAAACCTCACAGCCACCTGCTGCATCCCGTGACACCAAACTGGGAAGAGATGCCTTTCTTCCAGGGAAGAGGGCACCTGTGCCCATCCCAGCACCTACTGTGCCGTGGCACAGGGGTGGACAAGGCAATTGCTGGGCCAGGTTGCTGCTCTTCAATTCCCGCTCCAGGATTCCTTGAGGGTCTCCCAGCAGAACTGCTGCTTGCCTTTCCCAGCCTTTCCAGCGGCGCTCTGGATGCAGGTAAAATCAATCAAGGGCAAGGATTAAACAGTTACCTGTTTAAACCTCAGCCGAAAGGATCTCCGCTGGCAGGCGGCGGTGACCCCGCGGGAACGTCCCCGCTGGGACACGGCCCCGCCGCGCGCCGCTGCTGCCCCCTGCCGGCCGGGCCCGGCACCGCGCCCGCCCCGCCGCCGCCGGGAGAGGGATGAGCGGGCTGGGCCCGAGCGCCCGGACCGAACTGAGCCGGACCAAACCGAGCTGAACTGAACTGAGCCGAGCTGGACCAAGCCAAGCCAGAGCGGACCGAACAGAGCCGGACCAAACTGAGCTGAGTCAGAACGAGCCGAACCGGACCAAGCCGAGCTGGACTGGACTGAGCTGAACCAGACCGAGCTGGACTGAACTGAGCCGGGCCAGACTGAGCCCGACCAAACCAAACTGGACCAAGCCGAACCGGACTGAGCTGAGCTGGACTGGACCGAGCTGGACCGGAGCGAACCGAGCCAAAGCATTCCCACACCCTGGGTTTTGTTTTCCCCTCCCGCTCACCCCATTACAGAAGCCGCACACTCCGAGTTCTGCAGACTCCGTGGATGCTCCCTTGTAAGATTCTCCCCAGAGCTCTCTCTGCATGGCAGGAACAACTGGAGCTGTGTTTAAGCACGTAAAACCATCGTGTTTTATCGCCGAGCTGCTTGGAAAGCTCCTAAGTAGCTCAGGGCCTGAGAAGAGCATCTTTTTTTTTCCTTCCCCCCTTGAAGACCATGTGCTCATTGCTGGCAGGGACAGGACGATGGAGAGAGATAAGAAAAGGAATGTTCACACGGAGGGAACGTGCCTGGGCTGCTCCAGGACACTCAGGATGTGACTGCACTTCCCCCATCCCTGGCAATGCAACGGCCCAAGGAGAACCCAGAAGACAAACTCTTGTCCCACACTTGGCTGCTGCATTGCTCCTCCTCACACAGAATGTTGGCACTGCCTCAGTTTGAACTGAAGCAACTCTGGAGGAAAAGCACACAATGGAATAGAGTGCAGCTAGGCAAATGGGAGGGATTGTGGGATGTTGGGGAAACGACCAGAGGGTAATTCACCTTTAACCTGCTTGCAAAGACAGCTGAAAAAGCTGAGCTCCACTCTCATGGGTTTGGACAGGTCTGCTCAGCCCCAGAGCTGACAATCCCCAAGTATCCTCCCTGTCCCTGGGCTGTGCTTAACCCACCACCCTAACATTCCACCACGACCTTGACTGTTCACTGATTCTTTATGGTGCATCTCACCAGGACACTTAGGCAAACCTCATGGCTTCCCACTGTAAATATCAAGAGAACACACTTTGATTTATTAATCAATTAATTAGGATGAAACACACTGATGGCTACCACAGGCCCACAGGGATTTGTTTTAACAAAGTGCTGAGCTGCAGTCAAAAGCAGGCTGGCACCAGTCCTTCTCCAGGGGATGTGGCTCCTCCTTTCTGAGCAAAGACTGTAACAATTATTCCATGAAATTAACGTTTCCTCTGAAACTTGAACTTGTAAATAGCTGGACCAGTCTTTGTTTCTTTCTTCACCTTTACCTTATGAGTTTTGTCCTGGAAAAAAAGAACAAGTATAAATATTTGCTGCCATGCAAGGTGAAAAAAAAAACAACCACCCACACAAATCCGAGTGCCTGTCAGGGTCTGACCATAAAAGAAAAATTGTCACTTTGCACTGTTTAGGAGAGGATTATAATTTTATCTGCTCTTTTCCCCTTCAGGCTGTCAGGCACAATCTGCTTTGCTCACAAGCACCAGAGAACAGGAGTCCCATTGAGACAAAGTAATTTCTGTGGTCATTTGGCTTTTTAAGACCTCCTCATAACTTACAGAAATGGTTCCCTGCTTCTGACTCCTAGTGACACTATTTTGGACTCCTTGTGAGCACCATTTTACAGCTGAGTCTTTGTCCTTGCTGACAAGGTGAGACCTGGACTAGCAGATACAATTTACTGGAATGCTTCATCTCCTTGCTTTTTCCATACTAAAGGAGGATTACTTTTCTTTAGGAGTTACCACTATTAAACCAGAATGAAGAAACAAATACAACATACACAACACAGACAATACCAGAGCTAATGGCCTGAACAGGACAGACTTGGGAGAACCAGAACCAAACCCCTCACCAGCAGATCTTTCCGTGTCTGGATTTTCTGGGAGATGACAAACATGGCTTTCTCTCTCTCGATGCGCTGCCTCAGGAGGTCATACTGGTTCTTCCTCTGCTGGGCTAATTTCTGGAAACAAGAAAAAAAAGCTGTTTTAAGACAGAGGTGAACAAGACATTATGGTCTAAATCTTCCAAATTTCAATGTTGAATGCAAGAAAACATTTGGCCCCCTAACTAAAATCCACTTTATCCAGAGGAGGGAGAACAAAAAAAAAAAAAAAAGACAGATCAGAGACCAATTCCTGAAGTGCTCAGAACTTACAGAGGCCTCTCAAAATGCAACTTGTTGGGTCAAGTTTGCCTAATGAGAGTGGATAGCTTTCCCAGCACAGGAACAGCATTACTGCAGGTGTGATCTAAGTAATTAAATTAGGGAGAACAGATCCCAACATGCTTAAAATATGACTCAGACATTTAGGAGAAAACTAGTCAGTCTACGACTCGTCCAACTGCTTTACTGACAAGTCAAATTGAGACAGCTGGCAAGAGGAAAGGGACCACAGGGTGTTTATTATCTGACACCTGAGTCACAAAAAAACAGGTTAAAAATTTACCACTCGGCAATTTTAAGACAACTATTTTTACCTTACACACAACTGACTTGTACTCACAGCACTGTCCAACAGATCTGAGTTACCTGAGCAGAATCTACAGCAGTAAAGCCAAGCAGGGAAAGAGTACTCTGTGTTAGACCAGGAGATGTAACTGCAGGCTCCAGGCAGTCACCTGCTGATTGAGTGACATCCACTGCTGCCTTGTTGCCAATAAAAATTTTAAGAAAATGTGGGAAGAAAGATAGAGATAGTGCTAAAGGCAATCCTGCCTCCCATATAATGCAGCTGTGTTAATTACCAAAGAGTGGGAACAGCCTTGCCCTCACAGCTGGGTGTGATAAAGAGTGAGTTAGTTGGTAGAGAGTTCAGTTGGAGTCTGCTGGCTGTGCTGTGAGGAGGAATGGACAGGAGGTTGTGCAAGGGACAGACAAGGTTAGGTGGCTGTGTGAGGGACAGAGAGCAGCAAGCTGAAACTGCAGAAGGAAGAGAGAAGGAGAGAAAGAGCCAGAGCTGTGTGGAGCTGCCTGTAGCATTGCTACATAGAAAAGGTATGGAAGACTTCTACATGACATACTGCTGATACTTGAGGCCCTCTGAAGTTTTTAATGAAGCACTCTGACTGCAGTGGCCATCTCGACTACAACAAGAAAACAATTCTGTTCATCTCCACAATGGTGCAATTAATCCTTTTTAGTGCTTGTAATATAAAAGATGTAAACTATGAAGAACTCTATAGGACAAACAGCAGCAATACCTTGAGGTGGACAGGATCAGTAGGTCCCTTCACTGTCTCTCTCTGCAGTGTTGCAATGGTTGGTCGGTTGTACACTCTATCCACGAGCTCAGGAACCGTGTCCAGGTGAGCAGCAACATCAAACTCCTTAACTACAGAGAAAAAAACATTAGGAATAAACTCCCATGACTCCTTTGATAAGCAAACGTGTTGCTACAGTCAGCAACAGGAGCCCCAGCAACACAGCTCCTGCACAAGTGATGTCTCAGCTAGTAACCAAAAAGGATTTCTAAAACTTTTATTCCTTAAAAAAAAACAAAGTGTTTTTCTTTTACGACAGTGACAGAACGAGCTCTGTCACCGGTTCCAGGCTCACCTTCCCGCCCCGTGTCCACGAAGAAGAGATGCTGGCGCGGGCCGCTCCCCGCCGCGTCCAGCAGGTGGAGCTCTGCCTTCAAGCGCTCGATTTTCTGCGGAAAGTCCAAGTTTGGCCAAATTCAGAGAGAGAAAAATCAAGTCTCCCCCGAGGACGTTTCTGCCTGTTCCTCCGGGTTACAAACAGCTGACATACATATATAGTCTATATTTATGACATGTCTTCACAACCTTTCCAGACAGAGGGTCACAATCCACACATGCACAAATGGCTCCTCTGTTTGGCAAAGGGGAATTATTGCCACGGAACCACCAGCAAAAGAATGAAGGAAAGTTTAAAACCGGCTTTGATTTTTTATGCCCAGTGAGAATTTGATTCTGTTTCGTGAATCAACATCAGAGCGTACAACATCTTCAGAAGAGGATCGTATTTTTGTGGATTGCTGACCTACCATATTCCAACAACCCACTTCAGATTATTGTCCTCAGCCGGGAGAGGAGAACACTCTTTAACTTCCTGTAACTTCTCATCCTCTATAACTCCCTGACAGGAGAGTGCAGCCTGGTGGCAGTTGGTCACTTCTCTCAAGTGACAAGTGTTTTCCCCTGTCCTCAGCACTGGTACGGCTGCACCTCGAGTGCTGTGTCCAGTCCTGGGCCCCTCAGTTTAGCAAGGACATTGAGATGCTCAGATGTGTCCAGAGAAGGGCAGCAAGGCTGGTGAAGGGTCTAGAACATAAACTTTATGAAGAATAGCCAAGGGAGCTGTTTAGCCAGGAGAAAAGGAAGTTCAGAGGAGACCTGATCACTCTCTACAGCTGCCTGAAAGGAGGCTGTAGCCAGGTGGGGAGTAGGTCTCTGCTCCCAGGCAACCAGTGACAGAATGAGAAGACACAACCTTAAGCTGCACCAGGGGAAGAAAGTTTAGGCTGGACACTAGGGAAAAAAAATCTCCAGGCACTGGAATGAGCTGCCCAGGGAGTGGGGGAGTCACCATGCCTGGAGGTGTTATAAAACAGAGATGTGATGCTCAGTGCCATGGTCTGGTTGACAAGGTGCTGTTAGATCAGAGGTTGAACTTGATGATCTCAAAGGTCTTTTCCAGCATAGTTAATTCTGTGATGCTGTGACAGGACAGGAGGAAACAGCCTCAAGCTATGCTGGGGGAGGTTCAGGTTTGGTATTAGGAAAAATCTCTTCCCTGAAAGGGTAGTCAGGCATTGGAACAGGCTGCTCAGAGAAATGTTGGAATCACCACGGTTGGAAGCGTTCAAAAGGTGTGTGGCTGTGACACTGGGGACACACAGGTTAGTGGTGGCTGAGTGAACAGCTGGACTTCATGATCTGAGAGCACTCCTCCAACCTTAGGGACTTGTCAATTTCTCTATGAACATGCTAAGCAGAAATACATGCTTCAAGTCTTGAAATTTATGTAGAAATCACTGTGTTTTATAACGATGCACAGTGTCATTTTTGATAATCACCACACCTTTAGGTTCTACACCCAGCACTCCACTGAAACTTCCACTGTCCTTTCCAGCACTGTACAAATCAGACTTCAGTGAACAAACACAATACCCAGCAGCAACGATAAGAACAGCACAGTAAAAACCCAATTCTGAGCAAACTAGAAAAGACTAAAAATGAGAGTTATTACCTTGGCTTCCGCAACTCTTTTCATTTCCACGTATTTAATATCCTGTGTCCTCATCAGTTTCACCTGCTCCGGGGTGATTTCATCCTTTTGCTGCTTTATTACATGGACTCCATCCTACAACCAGACAAACACAGCACTTATGGACAGCCCATCCCACCTGGAGAGCCCTGTGGGGCCTGCTAACAGCAGATTCTCGTCCCTCATTCTCTTCAAAGCCTTCCACAGGCATCAAACCAATTTTCTCATTTATCTAATAATTCATGCATCTAAATCGAAACAAGGTAAGGGGAAAATAATGTTACTTAGAGCAACAAAGTGTAATCCTGCTTGAAGGCAATGGAGGAGCTCACCTTGACCTCTGCACGTATCATTTTAAAATAGAACTCATCGGGGTTCTTGTCCAGCGCTTTCTTCTGCAGCGCCCTGAGAGCATTCTGCTTCTTGTGGTAGTCACTGGGGAGGATAAAAGCAACAATCACGAGCTATTCAGCCGATTCTCCGTGCTCACGCCGGCTGAGGCGCCGGGTCTTTCCCAGCGAGGCGCAGAGCTCCGAGTCAGCCCAGGGAAACCCTCGGGACGCGGGGAGACCCACCCAGGGCTGCCCGCCCCTCACGGCCGCACTCACTGGGCACGGAGCCGGTAATCCTTCTTCTTCTCCAGCAAGCCGAGCTTCGTCCGGGCGGCGGGCTACGAGAGAGACGGGGAGAGTGAGGGGGAGACAGCGCGGAGGGCCCGGCGGGGAGGGATGGCGGGGAGGGACGGCGGAGGGCTCCGCTCGGGGCCCGGCCCGGCGCACTGACCTGGGCCCGCTCGCGGTGCGGGCGCTGCCGCGCCTTGGCGGCTTTCCTGAAGGCGGCCGACATGGCTGAGGACGGCGACGGCGGCGGCGGCGGCCGCTCCGAGCGCCGCGAACGCGCGTCCACACGCGGGGAGCGCGCCGGAACAGGCGGGGCCTGGGTCAGGAGTCAGACCCGCGCGCGCCCCCGCCTGGAGGCGCCGCGTCCATGGCGACGGCGGGAACGCGCGCGCGGCCCCGAGCGCGGCCCCGCGGGGACCCCCGGGCACGGGCGGGTCCGGCCGCCGCCGCCGGGACGGCCCCACGGTCTCTCCGCCGCCGGTCCCTCCACCACGGCCCGGGGCCCTCCCGCCGAGCCCCCGTTCCCGCCCGCGGGAGGCGAAGCGCCGGAGCCGCCGCCTGGAGACGGGGCTCATCCCGCCGCCGGCCGCACGGGGAGCACGGCGGGCGGGACCGACCCGCAGCGCCTCCCGCCGCCCCAGCGCCGAGCTGGGCGGGCACCGGCCCCGGGCCGCCCCCGGCCCCGCCCCGGGCCGGGCTCCGCGCTCCGGGCTGGGGAGCAGCGCCGAGCCGAGCCGGGTCTGCACAGCGGCGGGGCAGCGGGAGCGGCAGCGGCTCCGGGACGGAGAGCAGGTGGGTCAGGCCGGGCCGAACCGGACCGCACCGGACCGCACCGGACCGCACCGGGGGCGGGAAGCGCTGCCCGCCGGGGCCCCACAGCCCTGGACGGGTCGGGTGGTGGCGGGGGTGCCCCGGGGGGCCGGAGGGAAGGCACCGCGTCCCCGGTGCCGGCTGGGGTCCGGGCATCCCCCGGGAGCCTGCCGGGGTCTCGGTGGCGGTCCTGGGACGTGGCTCGCCGGAGAGCTCTGCCCCGGCAGCGCGGCGCGCAGCGCTTTTCTGGAGGAGAAAACCACAGTCTTTGGGCCGTGCCCCTTCGCCAGGCTGCGAAGTTGGGAGCTTGAGCAGTGTTTTATGGAAAGAGTACTGAGACTTTACCCGAGCAGCAGGACCGGGAGTAAACTGCGACCAAATGTTCAAATGTAGCACAGGAAAATTTTCAACGCATCAGGAGTGATTGCTGTTTTTCCAGAGAATCCCAGGGTAGCGATGGGAAAAGGCTCTAAGCCCTGCTTTGTGTGTGTGTGTGTGTTAGACAAAGACTCGGAAGTCACAGTTTGGATCTCACATTGAAAAGTAGCTCAGGATCTTTGCAAATTTTTTTCCCCTCAACACAGTTATGTTTCAGATTTTATTTTCTTACAGGTAACTTTTTACTGTTTTCTTTATCCGTTTCCAGTTCTGTAGCTGCGGTTGCTTTAACCACTGACACTTTCATTGAGAACTCCTGGGGACTTGGGATACATTTTCCAGTTAGCCCGGGTGAAGCGTGGTGGTAGGAATTTCTCTCCACAGACTCGCAGCACAATCGGATGGCGTGTGCCAGGGTTACGTATCTTCGTGGGGCAGGATTTAGTACTGAGGTCTCTTCTCTTAAATGTGAACTTGCTATGTTCAGTGTTTCCCAGTTTTGAAAACGATAAAAGGAATCTTTCCAAAGCAGAAAACCTATTCTTAGGAGCAGAGAAAGGGCAAAGCTCTTTTGGATGCAGCATCCTGGTGGCAGCACTGGCCTTTAGGGAAGAGTGTAGGGACATTCCTTTAACTTTTCTGACTCCTCTACCAAGCAGTAGAAATCTGTGGCTCTCCTAGCTGCCCAGGTGTTCAAACTGCCCCATTTCCCTGATTTGCTTTGTCAACATGTGGTTTAATTTCATGATAGGCAAAGAGGAAAGAGGAAGTCTGACATTTCTCCTATCTTATTTTTGTGCCATCCTCTTTCCTTTTCCTAACATGGAGACTGTATTGTTCCCTTGCTTTTCTTGCTGACCATTTCCTTTGAGGCATAGAATTGTCAGCAGTAGTTTCATTCTTTCCCAGCTCAGTCTGTAATTTTGTACACTTTTAAATTTGGTGGCATAGCACGGGAGACAAAAATATAGGTGATATGGTTAGTTGTGGGCACTAATTATAGCAGATGCTCCACAGCAAAAGGTGTGTTTTGGAATATGAACTCCATAAACTCCATAGGGAGTGGTGGGACACACTGGAGGCAGGGCAGTGTGTAGAAACAACCACAATTCCCTAGCAGGAAACCCTATGAAGTGTTCCATGATCTCAGCTTCTGGAGCATCCCTGTCTCTCTCTGTCCTGGATTTTTTGGGGTAAAATCTGTGCTTTTCCCCTGCCTGCAGAACACCTGAAGAGCTGAGCAGTGAGTAGGGTGCTGAAGGTCACTGCGTCTCCCCAGCCTTTGGGAGGACAGGCGGTCACTGCTGTTCCAGCAGCACATCTGCCCTCAGCTCAGCTCCTGGTTTGTGCTGTGGTTTCTCCTGGGGCAGGTGCTGGAACAGCCCTGCTGTCTGAGAACACAGCTGGCAGTGGGATAGCTCATATGGGAAAAGCTGGAGTCTCTTTCCTGGCTGGTGTCGTCATCAACCCTGATGACGCATGGGTTTTTGTCTGTAGTGTACCAGTCTTGTATGACTGTAGGCAGTGTTCACTGGTTGTCAATTGATTTCTGAGGAGTATGAGTTTAGCCATGTTCTTTTCTGGTTTTGGACAAAGCAGCTTCAAGACTGAGGTGAACCCTTAACTGAGCCAGAAAAAAACTTCCCTGCAGGCAGGTTACCAAAATTCCCAGTGTACCAACTTTGGAAGCACTGGCTTCTGTTCCCAGCCAGGACTTGCTTGCTCTATTGCTTGCCTGATGAGGTAAGATGCTTTCTGCTGTGTTCCTAATTGCAGCTGAGTTTCTGCTGTTACACGGTTGGCTGGTGTTTGAAATGCCAGCAGAAAGGTGGAAAAAATTGATTAGTCTCAATGCTCAAAGTGTTTCCAACACCCTCTGCCTTAAAAAGGACTTTTATGGTAATTGCAGCACTGATGCACAAGATTTTCTTGGTGGTAGAGCAGGATCCTCATTGATGTCTGTAGGATTTTTGCTGCCTGTATCTTACATGAGGCTGTGCTTGATGAGCCACTGCTGCAGCAGTAACCTCAGGAGAGAGACAGGAGTATAAACCTTGTTGCTCTGCTTCACCTTTTGCGTGATAAAAAAGGTACCCAGAAAACTGAGCTCTGGCTGCTCTGAATGAAAGCCAAACAGCTCCATAATTCCTTGTAATTGCTCAAGTGAGAGATCATTTTTTCCTCTGGTGTTGAGTGTTCAGTATCCCTGGCTGACATGTGCTGTTCTCAGATTGCCCGTGCCCACCACAGTGCCCAGGTGCTCTGGCAGGAAGGTGCTGCCAATGATGTTTGCCGTTTTGCTCCGAGTGCAAGTGGCTCATTCCTTAGGGCACTTTGACTGCTTCTGCCTGAAATAGGTGCAATTCCTATGGCCAAACTGGAAAAATTCAGAGACACCTTCATAGTGTTTTAACCTTAGTGATGTCATCAAAACCGATTTAAGCATTTTTACCCAGGTGAGTTCTTTTTTCAAAAGGAGGGGATAGCTATAACCCTAAATACCAGCTGTATCTAGGAGAGGGAGAAGAACAATTGTTAGGAGGCAGAGAAGCTTTACCAGGAGTACTTAATCTTCAGATTAGTACTTCCAAGAGCTTTAGGGTCACTTTTAAGGTGAGGTTGTGGGCAGAAGGGCCAAGCTGCATGGGCTGTTTTGGTTTTGGGGCTGCTCTCTGGGAAGCTGCTGCTGTCCTGCAGCCAGTGAGGAGGGGGCATTTCCCACAAAGGCTGGGGTGTGTTTACTGGACTCTGCTGTGAAGTGGGAAAAGGAAAATACTTCATTCTGTGGAGATGCAGTTGCTGAGAAAAAAATCCTTGGTCTTTGTTTCTTCTCTTCCTTCCGTTTTGCTCTGGTTTTACCAGGTGTAAAATACAATTGTCAGCAGTTTACAAGGAAGGGGAATGTCAGTTTTCCTGTTGAAGAAAATATCAAGGGTCTGATTGTGAAAGGGGAAATTGAAGAATGGCACATGGCTTCCACCTTCCTGTATTTCACCCCGGAGAACTGCCTCTGCTTTGTTGATACTTGCTAAATAGAGAACGATTTTAACAAATGATTCTGCCCTTACTCACAGGGGAATAACATCACTCCGGGAGGAATCAGAAGGACACATCCATTAGGGCTAAATTAATAGCTAAGAATTATTTACTAATGTCTTAACACAGAATCCAAAGAGCAATGGAATAAAAATCCTGAAATTTACGTTTTTGTTCTTAATGTAGTCTCACTTGGACTTGATTTGGCCTGTGTGATCTGATTGTTAATATTAGTACATTTTATTTTTAATTGCCTCTGAGTGTGTTACTGTAGATCGTCCCACACTTGCAAACTGCAGAGTTCTTTTATATAAAGTATTTTGAACTTCCCAAATATTAAAAAAAAATAAGTTAGCGGCATGGATAGATATTAATTCTGGACCCTTCTGCTTGGTGTCATGGCTGGAACAGCAGTTTGTTGATGTTTATGGCCAACCTGCCCAGTGCCAGTTCTGCTCAGGAATATAAATTACCTTCCAGCACCAACCTGGTGCTGATGCCAAGGACATGATCTTGACTGCTTCCTAACTTAGCTTTGAACATCTGAGCTGTGAGGAATGAGGAATGTGCTGCCTCTAACCTGGAGCTGTTGGCGGCCGCCAATGTCATGAATCCAGTGAGTGGAGAAGCCAGCGCAGGTGACTGGACAGCTGGAGCTGTTTTCCCTGCACAGGAGGGGCAAAGAGAACTCTGAATAGCTCAAGGAAATGCTTGGTGTTGTTTGAACAGTCAGAGATCTGCTTCCCTAGTGCTTCCTTCAGCACATGTTACACTTGACCCTGCCAGCACTACACACAAATAGGAGTCAAGTCTTTGTCCCCAGTGGTAGATTAAACTGCTTGGCCATTGTTGCGAGTCCAAGATTTTCCTCTCTCACCCTGTTTAAATGACTGCTTGGATGTGCAGCCAAAGTAAATATGAACTAATAAAAACTAGAGATAACACATGGAGAATAGTTGTTACGGGCTAACTGTAGCACAAAGAGGCACAAGTTTTGCTGGCAGCTTTTCTGCTTAAGTTTTGAAGCTCAATTACCTGAAAAAGAGTTGGTACGGGTCAAGTATAACTTCCTTTCTATTGCAATAGGGGAACTGTATCTGTGTGTCTTCGGAATAAGAAAGGCATCTGTTAGGCTGCTGAGGCTCTAGTGCCTGCCTTGCAAGGTGTAGTGCAGTAGCCCCAGGTAAGCGCTTCCTCACCTGAAAGCTGGAAGTGCTGTGGCAGGCCATGCAGCTTTGGAATACTTCTCTCTATTTCCACACAGTCACTTTCCTTGTTGGCAATAAATGTGTTTTCAATCGAGTTTTCAGTTCCTCAGCACACAGCCTGTGAGGCCACTGCCATAAGGTATCACTGACATCCGTAGTCTGCTAGGGGTTGGAAGGATAGGAGATAATTGTGTGGCTTTTGGAAGTGCCTCAGCTGACAGTGAAGGGAAGAATGAGATTGGGAGAGTATCACTGTGGAGTGACAGGGATGGGATTGCCCCTGTATTCCAGTCATGCAGTGCTGTTGGACACCTGAGTTACAGATGGTGCTGTAGGGAAGAGCTGGAGAGGTCTGTAATTGTCTGGGGACGAGGCTGCTTTAAGTGCCTATGTGTTACCAGCACACACGCTCACTGTGTGTCAGGAGAGGGCTGACCTGTTGAAGCCCTTCTACAGTGGCTGTCTTTGCTTTTCCCTTCCTGAGGCTTTTGGCTCTGCAGGGACAGTGTGCTCCTGCACCCTGTCCTTCAGCCCCTTCTGCACTGGAATCATCCGTGATGACCAAAAGGTTAGAGAGAACTGAGGGCTGAGAGTGCGACATGGCACTAAAGGATTAATGGCTACTGAGCAATAATTACCATAAATTATGCAGACTAAGTCCAGATCTAGGAACAGTTCTACCTCTTTCATTCCAAGCCAGTCACGGCTCATGCTGCCAGCACACCTGGAAATGAGGTAACTGAGTAATCTGCCCACATTGTTCAGATCTGCTGGGGCTTGGGCACAGACTTAGTAAGTGTTTTCCCTGCTCCTGGGCAACCTTTATTCTCCTGCAGCCAGGAAGTCTCCCTGATGGGATAAGACAGGGTACTTCTGTTCCTTTCCTGAGAAGGACGCTGTTAATTCACCTGCGGTGCGACTTCCCTGTGAAATTCCCTTTCCAGATGCGAAGATCTCACTGTTCTTGCAGTATGAGATGGAAACACTTCCAGTGCTGCCTGAACATGTTATTTAGGTCAGTTGCAAGGAGGATGGCAACGTGAATCAGAGGAGTTGGAAGAGAAAGAAAGTCATTAGACAGCACCTTGACATCCCCTGCCAACGCAGGGATTTTCTCTGCTGACGCAGAAGCCCGGCTGGAGCACACATTTCATTGTCTTGTGCTTTTGGTATGGTCCTGTGGCTGAGGAGCTGGACTGGCAGTGAACCAGTGGGCTGCGAAGACAGACCTTGCCTTTGCCACTCTGTCTCAGCACCTAGATCCTTGTGGGTGTATGAACTAATCTCTGAAAGAGAGAGAGCAAGGTCTCCTCCTTATTGCTCTGGAAAACAAGGTACACCAGGATCATTGACCTGACTGCATCCATTTTGGGTGAACGAGCCTCCAGAAGGGGGTTTTACATTTATCATGTTGTTGTAACGTTGACCAGAGCAGCTCAGGGATGTTCCATCCCAGTAATGGGCGTGCGGTGCCCAGTACACTGCAGCAGCTCTGGGGGAACTCAGCAGAGCCAATGGCCTGAGTGTGCTGGGCCAGCCTTGGGCTGGGGGACTGTCAGTGATGGTGGGAAACCCCTGAAAATATCCCACTGGGCAGGGCTCTGCCAGACACTCCGTTTCCCTTCCCAAAGGAAGTAGCCTGAATTTACCCAGTGCTCTGTAGAGACCTGTAGGCTAAAACAAATTATTTTTACACAGTAGGAAACATTGAGACCAACCTTAACTGATGAAGCAATTTGCCAGCTTTTAGCCTCAAGGTCCCTAGTCCCTCAGGGCTTTCCAGCATAATGGCTTGGGTTGGTTTCCCAGAAAGATTCTCTTGGATATGTGCTGTTGGCTCATTACTAGCTGCTTTATTTTTCCAAGAGCCAGCTCTCGTTAGCTTCGTTCTCACAGCATTGTTTTCTTTCTAGAAGAAGCTTTTGCTGGCTCTCCTAAACTATTGCATGGGAATTGCTTACTGGCTTACATTTTTTTTGTTTGTTTTGACCCAAAGCTGTGCTTTGCTCCCCTCTGTAACACTGCCAACATAATTTCCAGTCTCTTTTAAGCATATGTTTTGCAATAATATCTAAAGTCTTGGCTCCAAGTAACTGCCTTACAGAGAGATTAGTATCTTCTAACGAAGGAATTGAGAGGCAAATAGTGAGAACAAAAGCAATATCTTGAGAGCCTGTAAGACTATCCTGACCTTTCCCAAAGGCCTCAGCCTGGCCTTCAGTGTTGAGCAGATGGCAGAAATCAGGGTGGACTTTGATTTGTAGAGGCCTCTGCCTTGCTGCTGTGTTTGCGGGAAATGTGCTCAGCACATTGTGGCCATCTGGGCTTGACTGTACTATTCTGATAATCCCCAGGGAGCCTTCTCCAGCAGAGCTCATCCTTGATGGAAGTCCTCTTTGGCTGACCTTGTGGAAGGGTAGTATTAGCAGTGTGGATTTTTGAGATTTGACGGCAGCATTCCTCATAGGAAGAAAGTGGGCTTGGGAAATGCTTTGTCCTGGCCAGGAGGGAAGGTGCCACTCGCCCAGGTATCCACGTGGGCACGCAGCTGGAATTAAACAGGAGGGTGAGGAGGTTAGTGTTAACGTTTTCTAAACTCCAGGAGGAAGTGTTACAGGAATGCAAAGGCCATCAGAAAACCCAACTGGAAAATTGCCTTGCTTTAGATGGGAGAACCAGATGTGGGGGAGCTGAGAGTCTCAAAGTTGCAAGGGAGCTGAGTGACTGGCCGCTCACAGGGAGACAAGAGTCAGGTGAGGGGGTCCTGGCAGGAGCTGGAATCTTCATCTGGATCTCAAGGAAGGTCTCCTTTTCAGAAGAACTGAGCTGGCTTTACCTGAAATCAAAAGAATGATTGGGTGCTCAGCATCCCTGGAACTGAGAGGTCAAAATACAGGCTGCCAAATTCAAGAACTAAGGGAAGAACAAAACCAAACCCTCTTCCAGGCTGTGTTCTGAGGCTGTAACTGCTCTGTCTCAGATATTTGGCATTTCAGGTGTGGGAGGGTGTGTGGCAGCTTGAGTGGCCAGTCCCACGGGCAGTGCTGTCCTCAGGGAGCAGGATGTCTGCCCTGCCCTTTGCACTGCGCATGTGGCAGTGTGTGCCTGCAGACCCCTGTTTGCTTCTAAACCGAACACTCTCTGCTCATGACCCACCCACCATGGGCACCCATTCTGCTCCCTCCTGCCTGTCCCTGGCCACCCATAGTGACAAGCCTCAACCCTTTTCCTGACTTTTGACTCTTCGCCTGTGCAGTGTGTGGAGCTTGCTCCAGGCTGCTCGTGAATCAAACTCCCAGGAGAGTTTGTGTGATGGTGCCACAGAGGCTCCTCTCCCCGTCTGTCCCATGGCAGTTTGTCCCTGTGCAGGCAGAAGGGACTCTCCTGCCTCTCAGCCTCTCTGCTGGCCAGCCCTCGTCAGCCACACTCTTGAGAAATCCTGGTGGAGATGTCGACCTGGCAGATGGAGGCTGTTACCTCATTCCACAAAAATGCTTTGTTATTGAGAAAATGGAAACTGTCTGAGGTTTGGGAGCTGAATAGAGTCATTGGTGTCTGTTTTAACCGCAGTTTAGTGGTGACTGCTCAAAAGTTCCCCTCTCTGAGCATTCCCTTCTCCTACACCCATAATCTTCAAGCCATTGGAGAGCTGCGATGACTTAACTCGTTAGCTGAGCAAAAAAATGTTGAATGCTGTTGCATGCTCTGCAGAAACCTCACTAAAACCTCAGCATCTTCCAGCAAAACAAAAATGGTGAGCCAAGAAATAACCCTTTGCAAGCTGTTGGCCAGAGAAGTGATCCCTATGGATACTAAGCCAAATTCAACCCTTTTTACAGTTTCAGCTGTGTGTCTTGTTTACTTGACTTTGAAAAGCTCCATGAAGATTATGCAGGAACTTCTTGGAGAGAAAAGACATGCTTGGAGACTTAGGTCTTGTAATTCTTAAACACGGGTATCTGAACCCCAGTCCCAAAGAGAAATTTCTTTTCATCAATTTTTAAAAGCAGATTTCAGCCTTGTGGATTTGAGAGCATAGGAGAAAGACTAAAAATAGGGATTGAAGTGTTTGCAAGCTAGTTTTTGTATTGCTGTGAATAATGACTTGGGTTAGTCCAGAAGAGCATTAACCTAAACACAGGCCTTGTTTTACTTAACAGATATTTGTGAAACTCTCATCTGGTACCTCTTTTTGAGAACCTTCCATAAGCATTAATCACCAGCACCCTAACAGAACCAAGAGCAGCAGCTTTTTGGAAATAAAATGAACACTTTATTTATGTGTTTTTAAACTAATTAATCTTGGCAGGCCAAATGAATGTCTTCCAGCTGCTACAGATGGTTTTCACATGACTAAATATTTTGGTGTGTAGAAAAACCTAGAACAGTGGAACCACAAGAAATTAAGTATTTAATTATTACCCTGGAATGTAAATATGACCCTGATATTTTAAATTTGTTTGCCCAAATTTCAAGTGTTCTCTTAGAAATTCATCAAACAATGCAGTTCTGATCTTGTTATTTGTGAAGCAGAGTGACTATTCAGCATCTTCTCCTAATTTATTTAAATATCAGAGTGGGTTTTTAGAAAAAGGAATTTGCTTAACTGGAGAAATAATCCCAGCTGCTTGAGGCAAAACCCTCGAGGATCAAGATCCTTGAGGGTCAAGATTTGAGATATAATGGACTAGATCTATTCTTGATCCCTGCTTTCAGGTTTAGCCATAAAAACCCCTCCTAGGCTCAACTCTGCCTCCTGACGTCTTCAGGAGGTTTTTTAATGCAAAATACAAACTGTAAAAACAATTAGCAGTTGATTTGCAGCCTGTATCTTACCCGTTTAGAACTCATCCTGGCCATGTGTTGTTCCTGTAGCTGTAAAGCAACCTTATTTCTTGAATGATCCAAGCCCAGGAGGTTTCCCTCATGTGAGTGTGTCAGAGGTAATTTCTGTTGTGGTTCAGGTCTGTGTGGCTGCAGATCATCCACGACCTGCGTGTAAACTCGGGCTTCTTGTAGAAAACGTCTTTTTGTAGTTCTTCTAATGGAACAAAAGGAAGGGAGTCATATAAAATATGTGTCTGAACGGCCTAACCTTCAGCACGGTTGAAGACAAAAAATTCCTCCCTGCGGTCCACACCGGATGGCACCGTTCCTGGATATTGCTGAGGATGGGAAGACAGCAAAAAAAGAATAGCAACAAAAAACACGGGTCCTGAGCTGTCCCTGAGTGCAAGGACTGCATTTGTCAGCATCATGAGCCCCAGTTCCAGCCTGAACTCCTGACTTTAGCCAGGCTTTTGGCCTCACCTTGCAGTTCCACTACCCTCATTTAAGGAAAAGGTGGCTTTTTCCTTTTCTTAAAAACGAACCCATTTTGAACTGGTGCATAACTTGCTGGTGCTGCCTTGTTCCAGCTCAGCCTGCTCACTGCTAAACCCCCAAGTTTAAATAGAGCCGCAGCAGAGGCATGGCGTTGGTTGAGAATCTGCTCTCTGGATTAGCTGTGCTCTGTAACAGCACGGCGCTGTGTCTGTCTGTTACAGGGTTGGAAAGGACCTTAAAGACCATGTCCCCTCTCTTCCTTCTCCCTTTCCTCCTGCTTTTCACAGAGTTAGGGTTGTGCAATCTATAGATGCAGGTCTGTGACTCGTTAGTGGGTGTCACAGTTTCCACTGACAGGGGTATGTGCTGCATCTCGGAAGGAGAAGAAAGATGGGACTTCAATCTTGGTTCCATTTTTAGTTCTACAGGCCCTGCCTAGTGCCAGAACCCTCTGAGGTGCAAATCCAGGAGGGAGATAGCATTACTCCCTGACTTGCAGGTATTCCAAGGGTAAATAATGTTTTTGCTGCTGACAGCTGTTAGGGAATTGAGGAAGCCACAATCCAATGAGAGGTGTGGGATGTCAGCTCTGTGGAAACTGAGGACCTTTTGCATTAATGATCTTGCACTGGATCATCATATATGCTTGTGTTGCTGGCAGTAGAGTCAGTGAGCTAAACTGCTTCCCAGGTCAATCTTTAGTTTGTGTCCTTAAATTTGGGTTATTTATTCTCGTCTGCCTCTTTCCTTGGCACATGGACATTTTCAAAAAGAAAACTCAGCATTTAAATCTAAAGGCATTTCAGTGGCTCCTTTTAACTCTGAACAGTTCACACCAAGAAAATCACTGTGTGCCTAACTCAGAACATTCTGGAACACACAGACTAGTAGTGGTACTCACCAAGAGTCATTAAAAGCAAAAAGTGCGCAGCACGTATGTCAGCCAAGAGAAGTTTTGTTTCTGCTATTTCTCAACCCTGTGCAAACACCATGTAACTCACAGAAAGATTAAATCTGGCCCAATGTGCATGTGGGGAAGTCTTGGATGTGTTGCTTTTGGAGAGCCCAGAGCTGAGTGTGGGAAATCATGACTGCACATGACACGTCAGGTTGGTGAAGGTGCACGGATTGTGCTGTGCTTGGTGCCGTGTGAAAGAGCAGCAACTCCAGGATGATGAAATAATGCTTTCTGGTCCTTGATAGCTTTGAGTTTTAATTTTAGAAGAAGATATAGAGCAGATCTTTGAATAAGAATGGGAGAGGGCAGTGCAGAGACTTGAACAATGGGGCCCTGAGTAGATCATGCTGTTTGAGCCACACTGACCCTTTCAAGTGACAATCCTGTTCTACTGCTCACCTTGTTAGCACCTAATAATGATGTTCAGGAGTTTTTCACTTTAACTTCGGAGTTTTGCTTCTTCTCTTTTGGTTGTTTGGGGGTTTTTTTCCGTCATCATAACATTGAGCAATAGAAAGGCTTTGGAAGTGAAATATGTCTAGAGAAAACTGGAATCATGTCTCTTGTGAAAATTTAGAGTAACTTTTATTGCAAGTGTCCAATTTCTAGTCACAAGTAATGACATTTAAACCCCTTTTGGAAATACAATCCCTGTGCTGATGTCACCCTTGGTTTATGATGTGGCTGCTTTTGTTGGTGGACAAGCACTTGAGTGTTTGCTGGTGAAGTGATGATTTACTGGTGAGAGTGCCTGGCTGGTGGCACCTGCTGTAGCTGCCCCTGAGGTGAGGGGCTGGAGGAGGACCCTGGCACAGCTGGATTCCTGCTGCTCCATCGCTTCCAGCAATGCAAGGTAACGGGGTTGGGCTGAGCTTTTATCTCCAGGGTTTGCCACTTTGGGACAAATTGTTCTGATCAGTTCGAGAATAGAGGGAGGGTTGTTGGCATTGCAGTGATGCCCCTGATCCTCGGGCTGCTTGAGCTTGTGAACAGCTTTGGGAACTTTTTTCCCAACTTCCATCAGCATCAATGAGTGTGGAGCACCTTCCCTGCAGCAAAGAAACGAGGCATTGCTTCACATCTGCTGCTTCAAGGGCTGAGACAGCTGCTCTTCTTGGTCTTCAGCTGAAAGCTGCCAAGAGAGGAGCCTCTGTTAGTGAAAATTCTGGTCTTTCTGATCCTTTTTAACCTGTGAGAGGTGTGCTTCATGTAGGTTTCCTTGTAAATCTCGGATGGGAATGAGAGAATGAGGTTCTGTAAAGGAGCCACGGACCTGGATGTTTGATCACAGCCTCTTGATGTTGTCACTTCTTTTCCGTTCATGTGGGACTCTTTTTTTTCTGTAAAGAAACAGCTCTTCCTCTCTTCCTGAGTTTTTAGGCACAGTCAGTCCACATGTTTACTGAGCTGCCTGCCAGCAGCAGCTCCTGTTCTGAGATGGACATGTCCAGTGTGCAGGGGCATGGGCTTGGAAACTCCATGTGTAGCTGCGTGATATAAATGCATTAATACATTTTATGAGCATTTGTGTCTCTTAAAATAGCTGTTTCCACATAGTCTTTTGGATGTGGCACAGTTTTCCCTTCCATGGGTTCCACCAAAGGCTATCTGCACAGCAGAAACAGGAGCACGCGTTACATCTTGCAAATTTCTTTTTAGTACTTGCAAGGAGTTATTTTGTAGAGATTTTATGTGAAATACGTGACAATTGCAACTGACAGCTTCTATTATTTAAATCGTGCAGTACTTAAGAGTAATTTAAAGGTGTCAGTGAGAATGGTTTGAAGATAACCAGCTCTGTATGGTGAAAGTAAACGACACGTGCTGACCAGATCACCTGGCGGAGAAGTCTTCGGTCACAAAAGGGACCTTGATCACTTCTAGGCTGGCAAGGCCGTGCCTAGAAGGTGTGTTCTCTTCCCCTCTCAGCCATCCCATCTGTCCCCGTCCCGCACTTCGCCTCGGCTGTGCTGCCCTTGAGAGCGCTGCCCTGTTTCGGGAGGGCTGCAGCTGGCACACACAGCATCTCCCGGGCAACAAATGATCCCAGGTTTTGTTTCGGAGAACCGTCAAGCCGTTCCCGGGGTGGTAACATGAGACAATTTGTCTTTGCCAGGATTCAGTCCTCCCCCAGATTTAGAAGCTGCTCGCATGCTTCGTGCTGCAGGGCTGGCGTTGCCTTTGCTTGCAAGGGACACCAGCAGCTGTAAAAAGCGCTTTATAGGGAGACTGTCCGTGTTCCTTGGGCTAAGAGCCAGCGCAGGTGGAGGGGCCCTCAGTGGTCTGTGAGAGAGAGGGAGTGCACAAGTGTCACTGCAGCCTCTCCTGTCACCTTCCTGGCTTTCTCTTCTCTCTGCGGATTTTGGAGAGCCCCAAGAGGCACAAAACTGCACATTACCTCTCTCCATCAACAGATTCTGCTTATGTGCAAGAAACCAACTGCGAATAGTTGTGCTCGGGAGGCAAAAGAATCAAAACGGAAGAGGGAGTATTTTGCCCAAATTTGGTGAAAAAATTCACTTTGCCCTTTAAGTAATAGGCGTGCATTAAATAAAGCATGTCTGGGATATGTGTCTTTTCCTGCTACTGGAAGTCAAAGTTGCTTTGTTTATTGAAAAAGAAACATGAAGCTGAGCAGAGCCTTAATGAGCAAAAGAGCTTTCAGGCTTGTTGGGGAGACAGGGAATTGAGGACTGGGCTCACATTGTACAGGTTGGTTTTCAGCACGTGAGCAAAAAAAAGAAACACCATCCCTAGGGCTGTGTCCAGTGCTTGAGGCAGTCCCTTGATTGCCTTTTTGGGCAAAACAGAGGCATAATCTTGTAAGTGTATTTTATTAAGGATTGCAAAAAGCTTTGTAAATACTAACTTATGTATCAACTCAGAAATAAGAATGGCTTCATCCTCAATTCAAAAGGCGTCTGTCTCTAAGGGAAGGAAAAGTGCAAACTACAGTGTAAGGATTCAGCTGTGAGAGAACTTCAGGGAAATAGAGCGGAATTACATTATTTTGCAGTAATATCTACTCTGAGATGCTCAGGCCCCAAGAACTAGCAACTGGAGCAGTCAGATTATTTTTTCTGCATATAGGCTGTGATGTCTGTTTGAGTTGCAAGATCCTTGTGTGCTGAGCTGATCCAAGATGAAGGTACACTGGCCTCAGTGTGCAGTTAGTCATTTCCTGTCACGCTTTCATGTTTGAATTCTGTTGTACTGAATGTGACCTTTATTTTGTGGGGCAAAGAGATCTTGAAAACACAATTGCCAGGGATCCTCGGATTGTTAAGTTGGATAAGCAGTGAGGCGTTTATATGGCTGTGGGTTGTTACAGGGGTATAAAGCAATTCGGTCCAAAATGAAACTTTCAGTGCTAGATTGTAACATGCTCACAACACGCTTATTGAGAATAATTACACACCTGTCCCTTGCTCCTTTTTAAGAGCTGACAGGAGCAGCTCTTTCCCCGGACTGCAGCTCTTGCTCCTCCGGTCACACCAACGCTCCTGTGATCAGTCACATTCCCTGAAACTTGGCTTCGGCATCTTTCTTCCTCTTATGGCCACCGTGACCATGTGTGCAGCTGCTGCCCTCAGCCAACCCCCTGCCTCAGTGGTGGCTGTCCCCTGCTGCCAGTGTCCCCTGCTTGCCACTGGCACGTGGCAGGAAAGGTACCTGTCACGAGGAGTTTCGGCCAGGCTTTCTCTGTTTTCTCTGCAGCCTCCTCAGAGACAAGCCAGAATCTCTCCTGGCGTGTTTTTAAGCCGTGGGTTTCTTAACTGCCTGACGGAAGGGTCTGTGCTGAGCTGAGCAGAAGTTTCTGGCGTGTTCCTATCTTGCTCCTCTGCTCTCAGTCTTCCTCCATCAATTCATGGTCTGTTTGAATGTGATGGGTCCAAAGTGCTCAAATTATTTCAATTCCTGACTTCCTGTTGAGTGCACAGAATTTGCTTACTTTGTGCTCATTTTGAATAAGATTAACAGTTGATCTCTTGAGCAAACATTCCAATTTAATGTCAGCAGAATGACATAGGCTGCCTGCTCTGCTTGTTCCCAAACGGTTTTACTGCTGTTAGCTACACCTCTGAAGGGCCAGGATTTTGTTCAGAACCCAAAATAATTAGTTAACCCCTAGAGATGTTCAGTACTAAATTTTTAACTCTGAAACCATTCCCTCCATTTTTTCCTAGGCACAGTTTTTCATTTTATGGTTGCGTAGTAGGGACTCTTCAGCTTCTTTCTCAGACCCTGGTAGAATTATCTTTCCTTAAAGAAAGTAAGTCCAGAGCAAGGGCTGAATTTTCTCTTGTGCCGCTCGCTGCCTGTCTGCTGGTACCTCAGGAGCCCAGCACAGCAGTGGTGAGTTTGCTCTTACTCACCTTGGGCCGGGTGTGATGTCTCCATCAGGGCTGTGCAAACAGTGCAGCGTTTCCTGCGGGCACCTCCGGGCAGGTGGGGCTGGAGGCAGGTGTGATTCTCTTACTGATGGTATTCTGTTTGTGGGGTAGGTGTGTTTCTGGCACTGTCCTTTACCTATATGCAGAGCTGTCAGGAGGAGTCTGTGATGCGGCTTTGTTCTTTGGATGGGGCGCCTCAGAGATCCCTTCTGAACAATGGGAATCCCTTATTTTGACACTTTAAGACTGTATTAAAATCATGCAACAGTTTAGGTCTTGTGGCCTGTCAGATTCTGCTACTTCAATTTTAACGGATTCTGCTCCTTCTTCCTCTCAAAGTTGTGGGCATTTTCAGAAAGCCTCTTACCTTGCCGACAGCACGTTATTTTATTTCAAATGCAAGGTGTTTCTTCACAGTGCTGCCAGCCGTTTTACTCAATCTGTTGCAGAGCCTGGAGCAACCCGTGACTGCTCTGGGCAGGAGGGTGTCCTGCCCACGCTTGGGGGAAAGGCTGAGGTACAGCTTGCTCAGCAGAGCTCGCCGAATGCACATGCATGAGCACAACACCCCAGTGGTGCAGGGAGGCTGTGGCCATGCACCCAGCTCATCTGCTTATCTCCTGCCTCTGAGGCTGCCTGTAAGAACCAAACTTTCCCTGTGTGTTGGAGAAATGACCTGCAGCATCCTCTGGTTGTGCTGGCGATGGAGAAGCCGCTGTGTGTGGCCTGGAGCTGTCCTGATGGTCCCTGCAAAGAATCTACTCCTTGGCCATGCTGGAGCCCTCCTTCCTGCTTAAGCTTTCCGAGCTGTCCCAGGGAAGGCTGAGGCTGGATGGCAGCTTGGAGGCCAGAGCTGAGGGCAGGAAGTGACTCACTGGTGCTGCAAGCAGGCGGGTGAAGGTTTGATGCAACTCTGCTCCCAAGGGTGCCTCTTGCAGGCTGGCTCACCCCGAGGGAGCTCTGGGACCTCTCCCCAGCTGCCTCAAGCTCTCCTCTGACAGCCCCGGGGACGCCCCAGGTGTGCAGCAGTGCTGGTGGGTTTGGCAGTGACAGGGTACAGGTAGGGCCAGGGTGTTCAGTGACCCTGTGCAGATCCCCAGGAGTGGTGTCAGGAAACGTGGAATGAAAGCTCTCCCAGCACAACGGAGGGGCCGGAGCTGCTCCTCAGAGCAAGCAGTTGGTTTGCCTTTTAGGGTCGGCAGCAGGCCGAAATAATTTCATGCGGATTCCAGGACCCATAATGGTTCTGGAAAGCTAGCAGGAACAAAAAGTGTTCTTCTCCTCTGCTGACCTTGGAGTGCTTTGAGGACTGTTTCAAAGCCATGTCCCTGGACGGTTTCATCCTTACATGGGGAATACTTGCCTGCCCCAGCGAGGTCGTGCTTTCTCTTCTGTGTCTGTTTAGGTGTGAACTGCAACTGCTTATATTTCTGCTCAGACAGCCCTGGGGAGGTGACAATAGGCAGGGACCTGACAGACAGTCAAAAGCAGGTCTTTTCCTGTGTCCTGGAAAGATTAAGTGTTTCCCTAGGAATAGCCCCGTGGATTACTCTGGGGTGACTCTGTGGAGCAGCTGGTGGTGAGCTGAAAACAAACTGGTGTGAAGTTACATGGGGTTACAAGTTCACCACACACACAAGACTCGGCACCGAAGGAGTTCATTGTAGGAGGAACCGTCTCAAAAGGCCAGTTAAACTCTTCAGTGATTGTGTGCATCAGGCCCTACTGTCTGTGTCGCCTCCTTTGCATAGCAAATCGCCGGTTTATTGGTGCTAAAATTAATGTAATGATCTCCTGGGGCTGTTGCTAAGCCATCGGCTTTGGACAATGACACCAGGCTGGTGTTGGGTGCATGTTACTCTCTAATTAGAAAGTGGACTTTGCTGTGCTTCCTTGACAAATTGCTGACCTTTCCCATACATGAGGCTATTCTGAGCTCCGCTCCAGACTGATCAGATTTGCATCGTGGAGCACTTCGTTGTTTGTGAGCGGAGCTCTTGTTCCTAAAGCTGTTCATGGGCACAGGAGAGGAACTGAACTTCCTTTGCTCCACAACTACATCTTTCAGAGGCAAAGAGGAGGCAGCTGGCAGGCATATATCTGTGTTTATTTTTGCCCTCCAACAGCTAAGGAGACAGCTGAGCAATATCCCACATCCAGCTCCACCATCCCCCTGTACAAGGGACCGGCTTCAGCAAGCCTTGTCCCCGCGGACCGGCGCCATCTGGCAATGGGCAAACACTCTATTTGCAACTGCAATCCCATCATTATGGGGCAACACCTTGGTTAGCATTTGAAGGCGTTCCTGACATCAGCCCAGCACACCCAGCGCACAGCTGATGTTTACAGGGTGGTGCAGAGGATGAGCACATGCTCACTGGCACAAGAGCGATTGCCTCTATTGTACCTTCTATGTCTGAGCCTCCGTTAAAGGGTTTTTTTAATGCATTTTAAAACTCTACCTCTTTCCTTCGTGAGGAAGGCAATTCCCAGGTTCATCATTACAATCACAGTAAGAATTGTGGGCTTTTCTACTGTTTCTTGTACTCCCTTTCTTTTGTCCCACCTTCCTCTTCCCGGTGCCTTGGGTCTCACAGCACCACATCTCAGGGAGGAGGATGCTGCATTTGCTTTGGCGCTGCCCGGGCTTCGAGGCCCCTGCCCAGCTCTGCATGTGAGAGCAGAACAAAGGGAGCAAACAGCTTATCTAACACAAATAACCCTGAGCAAACTTCCTGGGCCTGTTCTTGTTCTGTTGAAAAGGCAGCACAAAGTCTGTGTCCTGTGTGTGCTGTCTGCAGCCTTGGCCCACGTGAGGCTCCCGGGCCTGGCTCTGCTGCACCCACAGCCTGGGGACCACAGTGTGCAGGACTACAGAGAATTTGGGGAGAAACTTCTCAAAGTGCAGGCAAGCCTGGCCCACCTCTTTGGGGTACTCCTTGGTATATAATTCCCGGAGGGTTTGTTTTTCACTTTCTCTTCTGACAGCATCCAGGTCAGGGTAGTGGTGCTCAGGAGGCTAAAACCCCAGCTCATCGGTAAAACCCCAGCCTTCTTCATTCGGGTTGTCTTTTCTTCCTTGGTGTTTTCTGATGTCCTCTGAGCCTGTGTTACTGGACCGCAGGGCTGAAGTGCAGCCCACTGGGAAACATGGAAGTTCCCTGCTCTGGCGGTGCCTCAGCTCCCAGGCCAGGAGTGCTCATTAGAGGTCCACTTATTACAGACACACCTTGGAAAGTTCCCTTCACCAGGGCTGGGAGGGGGAGGAGGAGAGTTGGAAATTTCATTTCATTCTTTGCCAGTGAGAAAGGTCCCAGGTAGCTTCAGGGAGCGAAGGGAAGTGGCAGAGAAGGCAGCAGTGGGTGAGGAACAGCCAGGAGCTGTGTGGGGGTCAGGAGAGCTGCTCCCCATCACAGGAGCCACCTCAGGGGGTGCCCCAGAGGAGAGGGACACTGGAGGGGCCAGCACAAGCTGGAGCAGAGTTGGAGCAGCAGGTCCAGTTCAGCACCTTGCAGCAAACCACCACGTGCCTGCCTCGTGTCCAGTAGCAGACTGGACGTTGCCTTGTTCTGCAGGCAGCACACAGGGCTGCTGCTTGGAGCTTTGGGGGAGGCTTGGTGTGGCCCAAAGCCCGTGTTGCTGGCAGGGACATGCTGTGGAGCCACAGCCACACAGGCTGGAGGGCACGGAGCGGGCAGTGGCCTGGGTGGCAGCTGGTAACGAGTGTCTGAAAAGGGACTTTGTTCCCCCTCGGTTGGTCACGTAGCCATGTGGGAGCACTGGATTTATTCTCCATCAGTCCTATCGGCACATACCAGGCTTGACAACAGCTGGGAGCTGTGTGGCTTGGCCAAGAATAGCCCTGGGGAGCTCTGGGCTGTGAGTCAGAGCTGTCTGGATCAGCTCCTGCCCTGGAGCTGCCTCCCAACCTACAGCCGCCTGTGGGGAGGGGGTGCAGGGGCTGGTAGGGAGCTCCCTGACCATTAAATGCTTAACTGCAGGTTGAGCTGAAATTGCTCTTTGTGAAGTGGGTGGGTTCCTGAAGAACAGGGCAGTGGAGGTGCTCTGCTGCTGACAGTTCCCATGTAACTCAGTGGGCTTGTCTACACTTGACAGCAACCTGGGTTAAAGAAGGGTGTGATTTTGCAAGTGGAAAACTCCATGTTTAGGAATAACCAGGCTAAATTAAACAGGAGGATCCTCCTGTTCTGGAGTTAATGCTCCAAAGAAAGCAAAATATTTCCACAACCCCGTTGTCTGTGAGGGAGATAAGGAGCAAGGAGAGATGTCAGGTCTCCTTCATGCCAAGCCCCAACAGGTGCTTGTTGAACATCCATCTGCCCCTATAGCTTCTCCCTGGAGAGTGTTTGTAGTTGGAACAACACATGTAGAACAGTTTGCTGGGTCAAGGCTCCACAGCCAAGGCACAGTGCAGAATGCCTGATTCCTGCTTCCCTGTGGAACAGCTGCTTTAAACTTCTGGAGAAGTTCCAGGGTTTGAGCTGCTAGCAGCCCCTCAGGCAGAGCTTGCCGCCGTCGTGAGGAATCCTGCCCCAGACCATGCGGGGCTGAGCGTGGGTATCTGAAGGGCAGCTGGGCAGACAGATCTCCCTTAGGGTGCCTGGCTCTCAGACCTCACAGTGGACACACGGCCACGTGGCATGCGCATGGTTTTGGTGCCAAACCAAAACTTTTCATGCAGGAAACTTCTCCCTTTTTATTTTACGCTTCCCCGGAAGGCAGCAAAGAGTGAGGAGCTTAGCTGCATTCTGACATGTCCAGGTTTTCTGAGTGCTGCTGCCAAATTGCTCCAGCTGTCAACTGGAGTATAAGCCTGAAGCAAGGTTTATTGCAGGCTCTTAGGGCAGTGCCTGCAGCCCCAGAGCAGGAGCACAGCGTGGGTCTGTCCCCTGTGCTGACAGCAGCTGTTGGCTCAGTGCAGGACTCTGGCCCTCGGCCTCTGGAGGTGGCAGGTTGCACAGGGACACCTCAGACAGCCTAAGCTGATCCTGATCCCAGCAGGTGAAGGAGGCCCTCAGACCGGCACCATGACAGAGTGCTTCGACTGTGACAACTGCAAGGAGTCCCTGTACGGGCGCAAGTACATCCAGATGGACAACGGCCCGTACTGCATCCCCTGCTACGACGCGCACTTCGCCAACACCTGCGACGAGTGCAAGGAGCTCATCGGCCACGACTGCAGGGTGAGTAGGGGCCCTGCAGACAAGCAGGTCAGTTCCTGGTGCTCTGGTGCCCTCCTCATGCTGGCTGTACTCCCAGGAGCTGTACTACGAGGACCGCCATTACCATGAGCACTGCTTCCGTTGCTTCCGCTGCGACCGCTCCCTGGCTGACGAGCCCTTCACCTGCCAGGGCAAGGAGCTGCTGTGCAACGACTGCTACTGCAGCGAGTTCTCCTCCAAATGCATCGCCTGCGAGAAGACTGTCATGCCAGGTAGGAGCAGGCAGACCTGAGCATTGCAGTCTCTGGTCCCTTGGTGTCAACTGGGGAGGCAGGTCCAGCGTGAGAGCAGAATGGAAGAGAGTTGGGTCACTGTTTTCCTGCCCTCCTGTCGCTGCATGGACAGGGCTGGGTGCTTTTCTTGTCCAGGAAGACTGCAAGCTGTGATGACCACAGCAGCCCTATCTATCTGTTCCCCTTTTTCATGGGGAAGTGAATGAGGGAGGAGATAACAAAGGGTTTCCTGGGCATTTTCTGCTGTGTGCTGACAAGAAGAGACAGAATGACTGAAGATGTGTGAGTGTCTCTGGAGAAGGCCTGAGGCAAAGGCGTGTGTGTCTTTACTTGGCTATTTTGGCACCATCTGCAGATGTAAGTTACGTCAGGCATCTCTGCCATGGCCTTTGTGCCAGTGCTGGGGACATGTTCCTGCAGCCCTCCCCTTGTGGCTGTGCTCTGGGCCTGAGGCGCCCTCTCCAGCTGCCTATGTTCCTGAGCTGCCATGAGGAGGGGAAGCATAGAGCATAGAGCCACAGGTGTGCAGGGCCACAGTTCATCCTGCCAGCCCCCCAGGTCCCTGTGTGCCGCTCCCTTGTGTCACTGCAGAGCTCTCTTTGCAGGCTCCCGTAAGCTGGAGTACAACGGACAGACCTGGCATGAACATTGCTTCATATGCAGCAGCTGCCAGCAGCCCATTGGGTCACGGTCCTTCATCCCAGACAAGAAGGATTATTACTGTGTCCCCTGTTACGAGAGCAAGTTCGCTCCTCGCTGCACTCGATGCAAAAAGGTACGTGTGGCCTGGCAGCCCTGACAGCATCCAGCCCTGATGCAGGGACAGGGAATCCCTGCTCCTGCCTGAACTCAGAGGAGGGTTCAGGTGCCAGCACCCCAGCTGGGCTGTTTCCCTTTGCCTGTGCGTCACCAGCGTGTGCTCTCTTGCTGCAGACCCTCACCAAGGGAGGAGTGACCTACCGGGATGAGCCCTGGCACAAGGAGTGCTTTGTCTGCACGGGCTGCAAGACCCCCTTGGCTGGGCAGCAGTTCACCTCCCAGGATGACAACCCGTACTGCATCAAGTGCTTTGGGAACCTCTATGCCAAGAAGTGCAGTGCCTGCACAAAGCCCATCACAGGTGAGCACAGCAGCCCTCTGAGGAACCCCGTGGTCCTGGGGCTACTTCTGTCCCTTCACGTCTTTCACAGTGGTGAACTGTGACCTGGGCAAGGAATTCCCTCTTCCCGCAGGTAAAGGCTCCAAAGTGTCCCCTCAAAGCATGATCTCATGTCTCTAGCTTGCCTTTTTTGATACTGATTGCCATGTCCTGTGCAAAGGTTGTTCACAGACAGGGAAAGCCTAGAGCAGCACCTGGTGCAGGGGAGTCTGGACCTGCTGTACCTGCCTAAGGCAAGGGAAGCAAGGGATCCTCTTCTGCAGAACCCCCTACGAGAGTCTGCCTTTCTTCCTGCCCTCCCCCACTTGACCTTCCCCCTTGCAACTCCCAGGTTCCTGCTGCTGGGAAGGCAGGAGAAGCTGTGAATCAGCTGGTGACTCAGAGGATGGTTCTGGCTGAGGACAGCTCCCAGGCACCCACTTCCCCTCTGGTCCTTATCAGTTTGTTGCAGTCCTGGGGAGAAGAGGGTCACAGCTCACCGGTCCAACAACTGCCAGCAGAGAAAGGAAGCTCCTGTGGAGCCTCTGCAGGAGCCTGGGCCTCAGCTGGTGGCAGGATGGCTCTTCCCAGGATCTGAGTAGTTCTGTCTGCCTTCATCCACTGTCATAGTGCAGCTCCTCTCCCTGCTCCTCCTAGGGGAGAAAATCATGATTCTGATCCTAATCTGTCAACCCTGCAAGGTCTGCTCTGAAGCAGTTTTAGTGCTTTTCCCTCACCAGAGTAGAGATTCGCATTTCAGATCTCTTTGATCCTGGGGTGTGCGTCTTCACCGGTGCCACGTGTGAACACCTGACCTGGAGATGAGCGGGCCAGGGCTCGGTCTGTTTGTGAAGCTCATCCCAGTTTCCCCAGAGACTCTGACCTTGCCCTCTGTCTCCCTCACAGGCTTTGGAGGTGGCAAATACGTCTCCTTCGAGGACCGTCACTGGCACCACAACTGCTTCAACTGCGCGCGCTGCAGCACCTCTCTGGTGGGGAAAGGCTTCATCCCCGACAACGACGAGATCCTGTGCCGTGACTGCAGCAGCGACCTATGAGCCCCCCAGGACACCACGGGCCAGGGGCTGCCTCTCTTCTTCAGGGCCTTGGTGCCACATTCCCCGGCAGCATTTCAGGGGCAGAGCACAAGGCACAGGAGATGGGGGCTGACCCCGAGCTCTGCGGTGTGTTCAGGGGGGTCCTGTGCCCCCTCCCTGAAGGCTAGAGTACGCTGTGCTATGGCTCTGTGCAGTCAAAGCTAAATCAAGCTGAAAAAGGAGCTTCGAGACCCCCCCCCATTATTTACTCTTTCTTTTCGCTTCCAGTCTAACCAGGCACGAGCCCAGGCCCCCAGCTGAGCAAAGGGCAAGGAGTGGCTTCAGCACTGGGCTGCTGGATCTGCACGCTGGCAAGCATGTATTCACCCCCTGGCACAGCTCTGACTTCTCTTCTTTCTCCATGTGCTTCCCTCGCTCTAGGTGACACAAGGCAGCGTGGCAGGGCCATGCAGCTTGGCCATGCTGACCTGTGTCACAGCTGGCTTTGCACAGCCTTCCCATATGCACAGCTGGCCCGGGAATGAAGGGCACTGCCTTCTGTTCTGGAGGTTTGGGGACACCAGGCTGGAGTGTGGCCAGGAGAAGAGCATACATCCTGTCAGATGGGATCCACCTCTGGAATTCTGTTGTCCCTCAGTCTTTGCAGGCCAGACCCTTTGCTCAGCACCTCCATGGAGGTGCTCTCTTAGCTGTGAATGAGGAGTTCAAGTCACTTGTAGGTACGGGGCGTTCTGCCCACCCACACCTGCCCCATTCCCGTCCACCTGTGCTGTGACCTCCCATGGCTGGGATGGCTGAGCTGGAGCTGGCAGTGCTGGCCTGCTGATGCTCAGATGTACCTGGGTGAGCCCTAGAGAAGGGCATGCTGAAAGCTGAGGGCACTCAGGGCTTTGTTCCTTCTCCATCCCTCTCATGAGGATCCATGGGATGGGCACTGCTATACAGAGCCCTGCTGTCAGCAGCACTGGGAACACCAGAGACCTCTGTTAATTCAGGGAAGGGAGCGTTGCCCACAGACTGTGCCTGTGATCAGTAGCTGCTGGGAGGGTCTGCAGGAGCACAGGGCTCCAGCATAGAGAGCAGCTGAGGGGGCAGCAGGATGTCCACAACCTGCTCCCCCAGGGCTGCCTGTGTCCCTAGTGGTAGGCAGGGAGGGTGTGGTGGCTCCTTCCAGCCACACTTACCCTTCCCTGTGTCCCAAACAAGAAGCAAAGCAAAGATGGCACCTGTGGTGGAGGACTTTGCATTGCCCAGGTCCCAGCTGGCCCTATCTGCAAAATAGGGTGTGTTGAGCCATCCCAGACTCACACGAGGCCTTGAGAATCCTTGCCCAAAGGCTGAGCTGGCCCTGGGCTAAGGCCCCTCTCAGTGGGATGCTCATGCCTGCCTTGTCGCTACATCCTTCTGCTTCTGTCTCGCTGGGCCACTTTTGCCAACCCTGCTTTCCTGCTTAGTCAGCCACATGCTTTTCTGAAAACCCATTCTTGTAGGTTTTTTCCCTTTTGTACTCATTTGTCATAAATATCCATCATTTTGTACACAACTACAGGATGAAGGGGCTAGCCCCCCACCCAGGCCTCACTTAGGAACAGACAATGTTATGCATGTTGAAGTGTTATTACTCTTTGTTGAGATCCTTGTTGAATCCTTGTTTGGAAGCTTTGATGACAGCAAATCAGAGTTTGTGTGTTTGCTATTATGAGAGGAGCTTGGAGCCATCTCCAGAAGGAATTGTCCTAAATAAACCTCAGCGTCCTCTGTATTTCCTACAGCTTTATACAATAAACCATTTTCGTGATGTTTGCTCTTCTGTGTGCCTTGAACAGCAGGCACAGGGCAGAGTGCTGAGTTGGTGCTGGGCTCTGCTCAGCCCTGCCTCGCCCCTAATCCCATTCTGGGGACAGGCAATCTGTGCAGTGCTGCTGCCTGCCTTCCCAAACCACAGCCCATCATCAGCTGTGCCGGCCCTGTGCTTGTGGCAGAGCAACAGCATCTCCCTCCTCCTGCTGGGGGCTGCTGTGGGTTCCTGGGGCTGGGGGTGTCCATCTGTCCGTCCTTGCTGTCTGTACAGGCAGACAGTCCTGCGTGGGCACCACTCTGTGCTGCCAGGCTGGCTGTGGGTCTGTCTGGGTTGTTATGGTACCAAACCAACCCCGCAGCGCAGAGCAGCCTCCCTGCCCTGCAGCATCCACTGCCTGCCCAGGCCACGACATTCCAAGGAGTAGCTGTTGCTGCAGCCTCCAGCCAGGATATCCGTGGTCCCTCTTGGCAGCCTTCCCTGGAGTGCTGCACGCTCTTTACTCATGTTTATCAGTCGGGGAGCCATTTATTCCCTAACACATGAAACCATTTTACACAGAGCCTTTACATTTACTAACAGCTGCCGTGACTTCCTCTGGATCTGCCTCTTCCAGCCCCTCCAGCACAGTGGCTGGGCTCCCGTGGGTGCTGCTCCAGTGGCAGGATGGGCACGGCCCACGGGGTGACTCCGTGTAGGAGCATGGCACTGGTGTGTGCACATTCCTGGCTCCTGCACACTGGTGTGTGCACATTCCTGGCTCCTGCTCTGGTAGCTGATGGAGTTCTAGCAGGATTTTTGTTGCTTTTGCTGCCCTGTGACCTGGGCTGGGCTCTGGGTGCTGTGCTGAGCCTTGGAGGGTGAGTGAGCAGCTCCAGCCCAGAGGTTCCTGTCCTCCAGCAGCAGCAGCAGCACAAGCCGGGCTTTCTGCAGTGCCGTTTCCAGGGATTAACCGCAAAAGGTTTCTGTACAAAGGGCCCCCGGGCTCCTCTTTCAGTCAGCCTCCAGAGCCTCACGTTTTTAGCCAAAAAAGGAAATGACCCAGCTGCACGTAGCACTGGAACATCTGGATTTTATCCCTGTCATGAATGGGTCATGGCTGTACATGGCCCAGTGCCTGATTTACAGGAGGGGGAGGGTGATGTCATGCACAAACATCCCCCGAGACTCTGGAGTGTGGGTCTGAAACAGTCATGGAAATTTTATTAAGCACGAGGAGCAGTGTGAGGGGGGTCAGGCCAGGGCTGTTGCCGGTTGAGGTGGGAGTGGGGAAGCTGCTGAGGACATGGGGCAGCACTGCAGGGGTACAAAGAGACCCGGGCATTGACCAAATCTGCCCAAGCTGTGCTTTCCTGCACCACTGTGGACCAGGGACAGCGTTTGCAGCCTCAATGGACAGAGACAGATCCAAGCCACTGCTTGGGGAGTCCTGTGCAGGGCCAGGAGCTGGACTTTGATGATCCTCATGGGGCCCTTCCAGTTCAGGATATTCTGTGATTCTGCGCGTTTCAGCTCCCAGCCCCTGTCAGGCTGCGCTGCTGCCCTGAAATGAAAGTGTCTCTTCAGCCAACTTGATCCCACTCTCTCCCACCTCCTCCCATGTGCACTGCCATTTGTGGGGTGAGGAGGAGGGTGGTCATGCAAGGGCTGGTCTTGTCCCACCTCGATCCTCCTGATGCCAGCAGCCCAAAATAAGGAGGCCATGTGGCTGGATGGGACATTGCTGGAGTTCAGTTCCTTCCCTTGAGGAAATTTCATGCAAAGAGAAATGGAAGAACATTAAGTTCAGAATCTTATCATTGTTTTTATTTTTAGACAGGCATTCATGGAGAAAAGTGATGTACTTTGGAGCAGCCTATAATGCAAGGGGGTAATTAAAGACAATATTCTAACCTGCAGCATCACCCTCTCCCTCAGTGAAGGATCATCTTTGTCTACCATTAAGACAGATTTTTTTTCTTGCTTTTGGCTTAGAGTAATTTATCGTGCATGGCACAAAAATACGAATAATTTATTCATACACAGTGAGTTAAAATGTAATTACAACTTTGCATTTGGCAGCGCGGGGGCAAGGCACGGGTACGATCCGTCCTTGGATCTGAAGGAGGCAGCGGAAACCCAAGTGGAAGGTCGCAGCCAGGGTGTCTGTGGGAGCACCGGCAATGTGATTGTGTCGCTGAAAGCAAAGGCACCGGCCCGGCTCGGCCCCGCGGGACGCTGCTGGGCAGCGCCGGGCCCAAACCCGAACCGGCACCGCGGGCCGCTCCGTGCCGCCAAGCGCCGCGCTCGGCCACTGAGCTCGGACACCGCGCTCGGACACCGAGCTCGGACACCGCGCTCGGACACCGAGCTCGGACACCGCGCTCGGCCACTGAGCTCGGACACCGCGCTCGGACACCGAGCTCGGACACCGCGCTCGGCCACTGAGCTCGGACACCGCGCTCGGACACCGCGCTCGGACACCGAGCTCGGACACCGCGCTCGGACACCGAGCTCGGACACCGCGCTCGGCCACCGCGCTCGGCCACTGAGCCCGGCCACCGCGCTCGGCCACTGAGCCCGGCCACCGCGCTCGGCCACTGAGCTCGGACACTGAGCTCGGACACCGCGCTCGGCCACTGAGCTCGGACACCGCGCTCGGCCACTGAGCCCGGACACCGCGCTCGGCCACTGAGCTCGGACACCGCACTCGGCCACTGAGCTCGGACACCGCGCTCGGACACTGAGCTCGGACACCGCGCTCGGCCACTGAGCCCGGACACCGCGCTCAGCCACTGAGCTCGGACACTGAGCTCGGACACCGCGCTCGGCCACTGAGCCCGGACACCGCGCTCGGCCACTGAGCTCGGCCACTGAGCTCGGACACCGCGCTCGGCCACTGAGCCCGGACACCGCGCTCGGCCACTGAGCCCGGACACCGCGCTCGGCCACTGAGCTCGGACACCGAGTTCGGACACCGCGCTCGGCCACTGAGCCCGGCCACCGCGCTCGGCCACTGAGTTCGGACACCGCGCTCGGACACTGAGCTCGGACACCGCGCTCGGCCACTGAGCTCGGACACCGCGCTCGGCCACCGCGCCCGGCCACGGCCCCGAGCTCGGACACCGCGCTCAGGCACCGCTCTGGGACACGGCCCCGCTCTGGGACATGGCCCCGCTCCCGGGCACCGCTCTGGGACACGGCCCCGCTCTGGGACATGGCCCCGCTCCCGGGCACCGCTCTGGGACACGGCCCCGCTCTGGGACACGGCCCCGCTCTGGGACATGGCCCCGCTCCCGGGCACCGCTCTGGGACACGGCCCCGCTCCCGGACACCGCTCCGCTCCCGGGCACCGCTCCGGGACACGGCCCCTCTCCGGGACACGGCCCCGCTCTGGGACACCGCTCCGGGACACGGCCCCGCTCCCGGACACCGCTCCGGGACACGGCCCCGATCCGCACACGGCCCCGCCGCAGGCGCGGAGGGACACGGCCGGGCCGCAGCCGCCCCCTGCCGGCCGCCTCGGGCACCGCGCCGCGCCCCGGAAGCGGAAGCTTCCCTCACACAGCCGGGCTCACCGCGGCCTTCCGGCGGGAGCGGGAGCCGAGCGCGGGATGGAGACCATCCTGGAGCAGCAGCGGCGGTACCATGAGGAGCGGGAGCGGCTCATGGACGTGATGGTGAAGGAGATGCTCACCAAGAAGTCCACGGTGCGCCCGGGGCCTTGCGGGGGTGGGTGGGGGAGGCCGCGTCCCCGGGCCCGCGCTCACCGCCTCGGCTCTCCCCGCAGCTCCGCGACCAGATCAACTCGGACCATCGCACCCGGGCCATGCAGGACGTGAGTGCTCCGGGGCCGGGGCGGGAGCGGGGCTGGGGCCGGCCGGGCTCCCCGCAGCCGGAACGGGCTCTGAGGCGCCGGGGCCTCTCCTTTGTTCCGCAGAGGTACATGGAGGTCAGCGGCAACCTGCGGGACCTGTACGACGACAAGGACGGGTGAGTGTGCCCGGGGCCCTCCTGTGCCTGAGCTGTTTTCAGTCAGTGTAAACGTCTGAGGAATAACACACGAATCGAGATGTAGCGACTAAATGCAGGGCAAGGACCCGACTGCACACGGGAAGCGTCCGTGTTGGATGGACACGTTTTGTTATGTTATGTTATGTCTTTGGGATGCCCTGGCTGCTCCGGGGGCTTGTCAGGGGCTGCAGCGTGTGTGTGGGGATGTGGCCCCGAGCCCGGTGGGCTGGGAGGTCCTTCAGGACTCGAAGGTTTGCAGTCAGACACTGCAGCATAGACCTGGACTAAGGCTGTGTCAGTGTCACACTTGTTTTCCCTTCCCTTCCCTTCCCTTCCCTTCCCTTCCCTTCCCTTCCCTTCCCTTCCCTTCCCTTCCCTTCCCTTCCCTTCCCTTCCCTTCCCTTCCCTTCCCTTCCCTTCCCTTCCCCTCTGTTGCTGTCCATGACCTCGCAGCCTCCGTAAGGAAGAGCTCAGTGCCATTTCCGGGCCCAATGAATTTGCGGAGTTTTACAACAGACTGAAGCAAATTAAGGAATTTCACCGCAAGCACCCAAATGAGGTGAGTAGTTTCCTGCTCCATAGGAACAGGTGAGATGTGCCCTGGGGCATCTCATCCCTACAGGAAACAGCCTTTGTGGCTAAAGCCACACTTTTGCCTTTGTGCAGAAAGAAAGGTGCAAAGCCTCGAGTCTCTTTTGTGTTTGCAGTTTGATTATTTGCCATCTAGCGTGATTTTGTATTAGTTATTCTGGGAGCTGAAGTAAATCACTGTGTGGCTTGTATCTGCCCATGCAGATCTGTGTTCCTATGTCAGTGGAGTTTGAGGAGCTGCTGAAGGCCAGAGACAACCCAAGTGAAGAAGCTCAGAGTAAGTTTGTAGTTTGCTTGAGCTCTGGCATTATTTAATGTGTTGTTTGATCAGGTTTGCATGTTTCAAGGCCTCACCTCCCTTTTACTAAATGAATTCTGAATATTCTCCTGTCATCTAAATGCTTCTGAGCTGCAGTCCCTGGAATGTTCCCCAGTGAAGCTGCTGTTCCTGAGGAATGTTCTGGTGCTTGCACAGAGCAGCAGCTGGAGCTGCTCAGTGAGTGTCAGAGCCATTGTAGCGCTTTCTTTAAGCATAAAAGATTTCACAACTAATCCTTTTCCAGCTCCAAAACGGTTGTATAATAAGTAGGGAATCTTAAACTCATAATAAAGCTTTTCATGATCTTTCCTACAGATCTGGTGGAGTTCACAGATGAGGAAGGGTATGGAAGATACTTGGATTTGCATGATTGTTACCTCAAGTACATTAACCTGAAATCATCAGAGGTGAGTGGCTGCTGTGTGTGGGCCCAGGCATCTCCAGGCCCTGCACAGGCTGGGGCTTTTCTTTTCTGGGAACTGTGTGTTAATTTGGCTGTGTAGGAACTCTGACTCAGACTTTCTGTTCGTAGAAATTGGATTATATCACTTACTTATCCACATTTGACCAACTCTTCGATATTCCCAAGGAGAGAAAAAATGCTGAATATAAGAGGTGAGCCTGTTTGCCTGCCTGCTTCCTTTGTGGCACTTGGTGAGAAGGAATTTGCTTCTGAAGTGTTCAGCTGCAGAGATTATATTTAACAGCCAAACTTAACCCACATAAATTGGGTCCCTGAGCTCCAAGAAAACTTACAGTGCAGCAGAGATGTATTCAGCTCAGAGCAAAAGCTTTAATGTACCCTTGGAAGTGCTGTGTCAAGAAAAACCTGTGTGGAAAACTGACCTGACCTTGGTCACGTCCGTCTGCAGCACTGGGGGGTAGTGACTGTCCAAAGATGTGGTTACAGGGTGACAGGGAATTACCTGTGCTCATGATTCCCCTGCCAGGTATCTTGAAATGCTCCTTGAGTACCTGCAGGATTACACAGATCGAGTGAAGCCGTTACTGGACCAGAATGAACTTTTTGGGAAGATTCAGACGGAGTTTGAGAAGAAGTGGGAGAACGGCACGTTCCCGGGCTGGCCGGTGAGCAGCCTGAGCCTGGGGGATGTTCCTGCCTTTGTGAGGGGGTTGTGTGAGTCATTTGTGCTGGGGGTGACCATGACAGCGAGGGCTGCAGCTCTGTGTCACCAGGGTGCAGGGTGACACTGACCTCAAGTTAAAACCCAGCACAACTGGTTTAAAAGAAGCTTTGTTTCGGGTTGGCTTATGTTGCATCTTTACTATTGCACTGTTTTCAGTTTAGTGAGAGGATTTTTCTCTGTGAAGTGAACTGCTTTTCTTGAGGTTAAAATGTTCTATGGCTAGAAGTGTTGCAGTATGTTGTGCAGCTCTTGCATGTGGTTTTTTTTGGCAGAAAGAGACCAGTAGTGCCCTCACCCATGCTGGTGCCCACCTGGACCTCTCGGCCTTCTCCTCCTGGGAGGTATGTTTCCAGTGCCCTGCACTTACTGCCACATTTTTAGCAGGTGGAAGTGCAGTCATTTGGGGGGGTTTTGTGTAATTTTAGTGCTGTGTTTTCATCCCTGGCTCTGTGCTGTCTCGGTAAAACTTTGATGGTGCTGATGATGTAATTTCTTCCACTGGGGGATGTAACTTGAAAGACTTGGTTAATTTTTTCACATTCCTCATTTTCCTGGGAGGAGGGGTACACTGTTGACAGTCCTTTCTTGAATACTGTTCATCAGGGTTTTTCTTCATTAATAAGCTAAAGTGGGCTTTATCCATATTGTATGTGTTGAACAGCTTGTGTCTTACAATGCTTTGTTTAATTGGACAGGAATTGGCCTCCCTGGGACTGGACAGGTTAAAATCAGCTTTGCTGGCTCTGGGCCTGAAGTGTGGCGGGTAAGGTGCAGTCTTTGTAGAGTTCCTTTCAGTTCCTGAGGTGTTCCTGTATCACATTTCTTTCTGGGATACTTGTGTGGTTCTTTCTGTTGTACTAGAATTATCTTAATGAGTTTTAAAAGATAAAACATTAGGAACCAAGCAGTGGGATCTGCTGCTCTGAGCTGATCCTTGTATGGTCCAGCTCTCTGGTCCAGTAGACTTTGACTTGAGGAATGAAGACAAAGATAAAGGAATCTTATGGTTTCCTAAAAGCTACATTTAGAATTTTATTGCATGAGTTCAGATAGCTCTCAGGAAATGTAAATCTGCAGTCTAGACTAATCCCCTCCCTGCTTCCCTGCAGGACTCTGGAGGAGCGTGCTCAGAGGCTTTTTAGCACTAAAGGCAAATCCCTGGAAGCACTTGATCCTTCCTTGTTTGCTAAGAATCCAAAGACTAAAGGAAGCAAAAGGTGAGTTCTTAGAGGTCATTCTGCAGCTGGCAATGTTCTCCTCTTGGATGAGGAGTGTTCTATAGTCACCATTCTTGTGCAGTTAGGACAGGGATTCTGGAGTGTTAGGAGCTTTTCATGTTGGACCAAATAGTGCTGAACCAAAGGAAGGTATCAGAGCTGAACTTGTGTGTTTAATGAGGATACCTCATCTGTTTCAGAGACACTGAAAGAAATAAAGATCTTGCATTCCTGGAAGCTCAGATTTATGAGTATGTGGAAGTTCTTGGGGTAAGGACTTTATTTTGTTTTTGAGCTTTTTATTTCAGAGCTGTCAGGTAGTGACTGGAATGTTGTCCTCATCTTTAGGCAGTGCTTTCATAGACAGCTTCACATCAGTGTGCTGCACCACATCTGTTTTGTGCATAAGTCACACAGTACTGCAAACCTTTACTTGGTCTGCCTTGCTCCTTGCCTTTTTGGGGGATTGTTTTCAGGATGGCTGCTGCTGTAGTAACACTGGAGGTGCTAATAGGTGATACAAAGCTTCATTCTTTGCCAGTAGGAAATGTCAGGGTACTAAAAACTGCATTATTTGGCTGAGTAAGGTGGGAGTTCTTTGCTTCACACTGGTCTTCTGGTTCGTCCCTCTGTACACTGAAAAAGTTGTTCACTACAAGAGTTTGCCCTGAGTTTTTGCTGCCATGGTGTGTGGACAATCCCTTCTTTTCTCTCACTCCAGGAGCAAAGACACCTCACCCACGAGAACGTGCAGCGTAAGCAGGCACGGACAGGGGAGGAGAGAGAGGAGGAGGAGGAAGAGCAGATCAGTGAGAGCGAGAGTGAAGATGAAGAAAATGAAATCATTTATAACCCTAAAAATTTGCCTCTTGGCTGGGATGGGAAGGTAACTGAGACTATCAGGCCTGGAGAAGTGGGAGAGGTCACTGACTCCACTCTGCTTCTCTGAGTTTCTTTGCCGTGCAGCCTGATCCTCGTGTCTCCTTGTTTGCAGCCCATCCCATACTGGTTGTATAAACTCCATGGTCTGAACATCAACTACAACTGTGAGATCTGTGGTAACTACACCTACCGAGGGCCCAAGGCGTTCCAGAGGCACTTTGCAGTAAGTGACATTCCCTGCAGGAATTCACAGCCCTGCTGCATGCATTCAGTCACTGTAATGAGCCGCTGCTGAGTCCCTGAGCAGCACTTCTGCCATGTGGGTCTGAGCTTGTGCTGCAGGGCCATACAGCAGGGCCCAGAGATGGTGTTAGGCGTACAGGGATCTCTTTTGCTGATGCTGTACCATCCCTGCCTCTTTGAACACCCATTCCAGTGCTCAGGTCTGATGGGTGCAGGGTGGCTGTTGATGGCTGGTGTGGTGTTACTGTCTACAGGACAAGAAAATAATGTTTTTATAGAGGACTGGTAGATTTGTGCTTTGATAGTGTGTTTTTCACCCTGTTCAGCTGTTGATGCCTTGTGCTGCTCTCATCTCTCTCCCCAGGAGTGGAGACACGCCCATGGGATGCGGTGCCTGGGCATTCCCAACACTGCACACTTTGCCAATGTCACACAGATTGAGGATGCAGTCTCGTGTAAGTGGTGGTGGTAGAGCAAGGAACATGCTAAAGAACACCACCTTTTCTGAATGAGTGGCTTTGGATCTTGGTCTCATGTCCCATCCTGAGCAATCCCTTCAAAGTCTTGTTTGATGAAGCTCAGTGCCTTTCAGTAACCACACAGTGGAATGATAACCTTGTAATGGATGTTAGATACATTCCTGGGCTGCTGAAGTGATGGTTTTAAAAGGGAAAAAAGCTCATGTGTATATTTTATTGGATTAAAAGCCAGCATCTTGAGGAAAGTGACACAGATCCTGTTTGTGTTTGCAGTATGGGCGAAGCTGAAACAGCAGAAGGCTTCAGAGAGGTGGCAGCCCGATACAGAGGTGAGCAGTGAGAGCCATTCAGCGTCTCCACTCCTGTGTCCATGGTAACCCCTGGTTCCTGGGTGTGAGCAGTATCCTCATTTACACTGGTGCCTTTTCCTAAACCCCTGTTCCAAAGCCATTTTCCAGCGGTGTGCAGGGCAAGAGTGGGAAGTAAAATCTGTGGTACAACCTGTAATGACTCTGGCCCTGGCTGAGCTCTTCCTCCAGGACCTGCTGGCAGATCCACTGCCTGCCCTCCTGCACAGAGGTTCTGGCAGGCTGCTCTTGGAGCTAACACTGAGTGCTGTCTCTAAACTGTTGGTTCTGTTCCAGGAGGAATATGAGGATTCCAGTGGGAACGTGGTGAATAAAAAGACCTATGAGGACCTGAAGCGCCAAGGGCTGCTGTAGCTGTCCCCAGGTGGAGGATCACACATCTGCACAGAGAGTGGGTCTGGCAGCAGCTCTAACTCTTCATTTGTCTGGATTTTGTATGTGCATGAATATAGATTTCAAGAATACTTTATATAGAGTTACTTTCTAGTTAAGCCCCTTAGACTTGTGACTTAATTGTTTTATATTAAAAAATACCTTGAAAAATAAAGTCATTGTAATTTAGGAAGTGCTGAGAGACTTGTCTTCTTTTCGTATGCTGGAAGGAATAGTTTTGATTACAGTGTGTTTAACATGCTTTTTACACAGCTGTCAGAAACAATTCCTTGTCTCATTTCCACTCTGCTGGAAATGTTTTTGGTGAGGGTTGACTCTCTGAAGCACATGGACACTGTGCTGACAGGTACTGCTCCGTTTCTAGATCTTGGTGTGAACTTGTGGTTTCTTTTACATAACAAGCTGACCTGCCTTACAGAACTGTTTTTACCTTGGGTCTGTCTCCCTGGGGAGCTTTGGCCATTGTTTTTTTCAGGGAATAACCAAACGAGCCTCAGGTTTGGCTCTGGGGTGATTTCTGTGGCGCTGCTGTTGGCTTGAATGACCTGTTATGTCGTTTGTGTGCAGATCTATGGTGCAGGAGGATGGAGATGGGAACAGCGAATGTGTTTAGAGGTGCCTGTTGTGGCTTCAGGAGCATCCCTGGCCCCTGGTGTCACACTCAGAGGTGTCTGGACATACCCCATGGATTCATGACACCTCCAGAACTGCAGGTCCATTGTGCAGAGGCCACTCACATCACGCGTGGCAGTGGCAGTTGTGGTGCCCCCCAGTCCCCTTGTGTGACATGTCCAGCCTCACAAGCCCTTTCTCCACTGCTGTTCAGGGCCCTTTGTGTCCCTGCTGCTGTGGAGGCACATGTGACACTCCCCCGGGGGTTGGCTGGCAGGGGTGGGGCTGGCCTGTGGGGCAGGTGCCACAGCAGCTGCTCAGAGGTGCTCCAGTGCTGGCAGGGACTGCAGGTGCTCCGGGGCTTCGGGAACAGGCAGACAGGTGAGTGCTCCGGGCTCTTTCCCTGCCTGGGGGGAAGGATGTTCTGGGATGAGGCCACATCAGGCAGATGTTGGTTCCTTGCCCGCCCTGGGGCTGGGCTGGCACTGGGCTCAGTGAGGATGTCCAGAGCTGTTCTGGGAGGTGGCTGGGCTGCTTTGCAGGGTGAGGTGCCAGCTGCCTCTTGTCTTTTCTGCCACTGAGGGAACAGCCTTGGAGGTCTCTGTATGAGCTTCAGCCCCTGCAGGTCCTGGGGGAATGGTGACTCAGCCTAAATCATAAAGCAGGAGGGGAGTATTACCATTCTCCATGGAGAATTTGGCTTTGGAGCCTGCTTGGAGTCACATCACCATTTCCTTAGCAAAACAGGTAAACATTTGGAATGCAAACAGAGGATGCAGAGCCAGGTCCCATCTTCACTTGCAGCAGGAGCAGCAGCAGCAAACTGCACTTTTCCCTGTGCCACCCTGACTCCTGCAGGGCTGTGCTGCCTGTGAGCTCCACAGGGGAGGGTTGTTGCCACACCAACAGCACACAGAGCTCCCCAGGGCTCCTGCTCCCCGTCAGCAGCCACGGCAGCCTCGGTGGGTTTGGGGAGCCGCAGGAGGGGTCACTGGTTGTCCTGGGGCTGAGTACTGGAGGTTGGGCACAGAGCTGCACTGGGGTGTCCACCCTGCACCTCGGGGGAGCAGCTCTGACCTTGCCCCTTCTGCCAGGTGCGGGTGCAGCTGCTGGTGGATGAGGATGGCTGGACACCGATGGCTCGTGTCCCCTGCTCGAGGTAATGGGGCTCTGGTGCAGCAGGGAGAGCAGTGTCTGTCTGTCTGTCTGTCTGTTCCCCTTCCTAGATCCATCTCTGCTCCAGGTGTTGGGGGCTGTTCCAGAGGCCTCCCTGGGGTGAGGGATGGCTGCTGGTCACCTGGGGCTTTGGGAAGGTGGAGGAGTATCCCTGCTTCTCTGTTTCAAGAGAAGCCTTTCAGCCGGTGCTGCTGGGGAGGCTCTCTGGGCTGTGGGTAAAGCAGGCAGCAGGTGTGGTGCTCTCAGTCATTCCCGCTCCATTCCAGGCTTGCTGCTCTGCATCTTGGCTCTGCAACTCTGTCTTCAGGACTCTCTTGGCACAGCAGGTGAGCTCTGTATCCCAAGGGGAAAGCGGGGGGCCTGCAGGGAGTGGGGCAAAGGCAGCGTGGTGCACCAGGGACTTTGTCTGTCCTCTCCAGGCTGTGCTCTGTAGGACAGAGCTGCAGGACAGGTCAGGAACCTTTCCTCATGGTTTAAAAGCCTGTTCTTCCCAGGCAATATGGCTGGAAGTGGAAGGGAGAGGCCGTTGTAACATCTGTCCATAGTGCTGCTGTGTGGGCTCTTGGCTCTGAGCTGCTTCTTGGGCTGCCCAGTTGGTGGCTGCAAGTGGACCCTGTTGGGGACATCCTGTCACTGCCACTTCACCTCCCAGCCACAGTGTGACAGAGGCATCCCACAGGTCCCTCTGGACTGTGCCATGGCTCAGGAAGGGACACAGGGCTTACCGAGCACGTTTTCCCTTGGTGCTTCCTTCACCAAGCAGGAGCTTTTGTTTTTCAGAGAACAACACAGCCGCCAATACCATGGTGGCCGCCAAGAACACCTCAGCAGCCACCAAGAACACCTTGGTAGGGGCAGTGACCACCAAGAAGGCCTCATTGGTGGCTGTGACCACGAAGAACGCTTCAGTGGCCACCCGGAATGCCACAGTGGTGGCGGTCACCAAGACTGCCATAGTGGTGGCCACCACCAAGAATGCTGCAGTGGTGGCCACTGCCAACACCTCTGTTGCCACCAAGAATACCTCGGTGACAGTCAAGGCCACCAAGAACGCATTGGCAACCACCAAGAACATCTCAGTGGTGGCCATGGCCACCAAGAACACCTCGGTAACAGTCAAGGCCACCAAGAACGCATTGGCAACCACCAAGAACATCTCAGTGGTGGCCATGGCCACCAAGAACACCTCGGTAACAGTCAAGGCCACCAAGAACGCATTGGCAACCACCAAGAACATCTCAGTGGTGGCTATGGCCACCAAGAACACCTCGGTGACAGTCAAGGCCACCAAGAATGCATTGGCAACCACCAAGAACACCTTGGCAGCCATCAAGAATGCCTTGGTGGTGGTAACTACCAAGGAGGCCTTGGTAGCCACCAAGAACACTCCAGTGGTGCCCATGGCCACCAAGAACACCTCAGCAGCCACCAAGAATTCCTTGATGGTGGTGGCAACTACCAAGGAGGCCTTGGCAGCCGCCAAGAACACCTCAATGGTGGTGGCCACCAACAATGCCTCTCTGGTGGCCACCAACACCTCTATGAAGGGAGCAGAAGAGACAATGGTAAGGCAAGGAATGGAAAGAGGGGTATTGCTGGGCCATTGCACCCTGTGGACAGTGCCTGGCTGGTCACAAGATCCAGGAGTGCCATGGGAGCATCTCCTGTGGTGGAAGGGTGGCCGGGTGGGGTGGCCCCTCCAGACACTGAGGCTGTGGTTGGGGACAGCCCTGCAGTGCTGTGTGAGGAGGCTCTGCTGCAAGGTGACACCTTGGTGTCTCTCCAGCAAACCTGCCAGAGCTTTCAGTGCTCCGGAGAGAGGTGCTACCAGGATGGAGCCCACGCCAACGGGACAACCACCTGCCACAACGAGACTTACTGCGAGGTATGGAGGTGCAAGGGGGCTGCAAGAGGGAAAGCCTTCCCTTTCTTTATCTCAGGAATCCACCGTGCTCTATTGCTGTGTCCATCTCCCATCTCCCTTTCCTCTCTGACAGCCTGTCAGTTAGTTTTGCTCTTTTCTGACAGCACCTCCTCACACTCATTCCATCCTTTGACTCTGCCCGTTGCAGCTTTATCGTTTCTCCAGCACCAACTACACAGCCCGGTGCAGCAGCGGGTGCAGGGAGCCGTGCAGCACCAACGGCAGCCTGAGCAGGCAGCGCTGTGCCCTGGAGTGCTGTGCTGGCCCTCTCTGCCTGCAGCTCAACGCCACTGCCTACGGTATCACCCAGCTTTGTTCTGCAGCACAGGTGGGAGGTGGGCGGGCAGAATGGTGGAGGGGCTGTGGCTGCATTGCTGCATGTCCTCTGCCCCGGGGTTTGCTCTGCCCTTGGCGCTGGGTGAGGGGCAGGGTGGCCCTGGCAGCTCTGGCCACGGTGTGAGCAGTGCTGGTGAATCTGGCCCCGTGTGGGCTGTGTGTGCAGCCTCACGGGGCTCCTCGTGTGTCCGCAGGTGACCTGGCACCCACCAGCACCGCCGTGCCACTGACAACCACCACCACCACCACCCCTCGGCCTCCCCCACAAAACGTAGGTACCACAGGAGAAGAGGCTGCTGCACCCTTGGGTTCTGGGGTCTGTGGCTGCTGGGATGGCCGAGGTCCCACCTGAGCAGGGGACAGGAAAAGGCCCCTCCTCCACTTCCTTTATGGGGTAAAAGGCAGACTCTGGAAAGGCAACAAATCCTGAATGAGCGCAGGAAGTGAGGAGTCCATAAGGAGCCCTGTGCAGTGGGCCTTATCCCTGTCCATCAGGCCTGTTCCCCACACCAGTGCTTGCACCAGCTCAGGCACTTTGATCTGACCATGGGATGAGCCGTCCTGCAGCTGCACGAAGGGTGCAGCACCCACTGGGCTCTGCAGCCCCTTCCTGAGCCTAGCGGAGGGGAAGATGGTTATCTTTGCAGAGACCACTTAAGAGGAAGGAAAAGGAGGCTTGAAACTTGCTTGCTCTGCTGGTCTTTCAGTGGTTTCTTGCAGTTTCAGAATACTCCTTTATCTCTGGATCTAAAATGCCTGAGAGCACAAATACCAGCAGAACAGAGGGGGGTGGAGAGGAGCCCTCGGCTGTCTGAAATGCAGTTTTTGTCCTGCGAGTCTGATGGACAATTGGTGTCTCCCCGGTCCTTTCTCTCATAGGGGAAAGTGTGTACAGCATTTTCCTGTCAAGGGAATGAGTGTTTCAAAGGCAAGAAGACCATCTCTAAATGCATTTTGGGGCAGGACTTCTGTGAGGTATGGCCTGGGGCTGCAGAGCATTCTGTTCCTGTAATGCCAGCACTAAAGGCTCGGCATGACCCCCAGGCTAATGTGTCTCTGCTTTCAGATGAAGAAGACGGGCTTGAATTACATGGCAGGATGTAGCAAAGCCTGCAAGGCCGCCAAACCAGTCTGTGCTGGTGGGATGAAGGCTGCCTGTTACCAGGAGTGCTGCCCTGCCAGCCCAAAAGCCAGCTGTCTGAAACTGGACGGCAAAGTCCACGTCAACAGCGCCGGGCAGGTGACACTGGCCCCGCTCCTGAAGGTCGTGGCATGTGGGGTGGTCCTTCTGCTGAGTTACAGGGTCTCCACCTCCCTCTGGGGTTAGGCAGCAGTCAGGCAGCTCCACACCCACTCCTGCAGGGTCAGTAGGATCCTGCTGCTCTGATTTCAGCCAAGGTTGCCCGCAAACCCCCTCTGTCCTGTCCCTGTCCCATCAACAACGTGTCCTGGGCCCTCTGCATCTGCTCATGGGCAGCTGCACACCCTTGGGAGTCACTTTGCTTGCCCTGCTCAGGCCCCTGCTGTTGATCCTAACCCACCCTTAAGCTGCACCCTGAATCCTGCACCACCCCAGGATAGGTGAGTCCTGCCATTTCAGTAAATTTTAAGTAGTTGAGAACAAGATTCCCCTTTTCCCAGAGGAAAAGCACTTGATCTGTGCACTTAGGAAGCTACATCAAGGGATTCTACCCTACCCTGCCCAAATTCTGTAGATCTGAGAGACCTGCAAACTAATTGTGCATCCTGGGAGTGGTGCAGGGTGTGCTTCTGTGCTGCTGGAATGGGGGACCTCAGGATCTGGAACAAGAGACCTCTTTAAACCCCAGAAAATTCTGCATTGACTGGGGCACACGGGCTGCTCTCATCAGTGACCTGCTTGTGGCAGCCTCCCTGCACCCCCTCTGACCTGTTAGTTCCAAAGTGCTCTGGCAGTGAAATGTTTCTTGTCCATGTAGGTAAAATAGCAACCTCATGTTTCATCTCCCAGTTTTAGGCAGGGAAGTGGGATTAATCTAAAAGCATCTCACGTTTTAGGTGATTCTGTTTCACACCTCTGGCTCTCTACTGCTAAAGGCAGAGCGCGGAGGTGAGCACACAGAGCTCGGGTGGAGCTGGCCAGGCAGAATTACCCGGAGTCAATGCACTGCCACGGTGCTGCTCCCTGCCACCCCTGTCCTCTGCTCCCACCGGCTCCTTAGAGAAAAGACTGCAAAACATTAAAATCTTTGTGTCAGCCCCCTTTGGTGCTGCTGTTCTGTGTGTGGCTGGACACAGTGTGACCTGTGGGAGGGCGGGAGAGCTGGGCTGAGCTGGTTTGAGCCCTCGGAGCCTCGTGTACTTTCCCAGCAAGAAAGTTCTGTGGTGCTGGCCCTCATGGAGCACTGCCAGCCCTAACGGGCTGGATGTGGGGCTGCATGGAAAACACGTCACTGTCCCACAGCCGGCCCCTGCCACGCTGCAGTGCCGGTTCTGGGACAGCGAAACCGCAGCTCAGCGTTTGGGGTGTGTGTTCACTTTGTTTTGGGCCACTGTCAGTGTATTCATGTCAAAGGTTCTTCTATCTCAAAAACACAGCCCAGCACCACAATTCTTGCCAGGTTTGGTGCTTAGAGCAGCGTCTTCAGCCTGTTCCCTTGTCCACTGGTGAGCAGAGAGGGGAAGTGGTGCAGAGCTGTCACTGACCGAGACCACTCGGGTTTTTCCCTTTGAGATGTCTTTCGATTTACATCTCCTACGACCGTGGAAGGAGCTGATTTAGCCCAAATTCCGTCTCTACAGTGCAAAAGGTGATATTTTACAGCACTTACTTCTGCACTCCGCATTAATTGATTTGAAGAAAAGCCCGGCTCCTGTGCTGGGTCGTCTTGAAATTCAACAACAACAACCAAAAAAAAAAAAAAAAAAAAAAAAAAAAAAAAAAAAAAACCCAAAAAACCAAACCACCAAAAAAACAAACAAAAAACCCCAAGAAAACAAACAAACAAAAACCCCCAAACCAAAACAAAACCAAAAAAACCCCGAAAAAACAAAACAAACAAAAAAAATCCAAAACACACACACACACAAAAAAACCCCCCCACCAAATCCCCCCCCCCCCCAAAAAAAAAACAACAACCACGAAACAAAAAGTAATTCACAGGGCTACTGAAAATACGAGCATCTCGCGATTTTCGGTGGAAATCATCCTTTCCCATGCCTGCCGGCCCGAGAGGTTCCCCCTCTCAGTGTCCCTTTCCTTCCGGGAGGGGCCAGCCGGGGACGCGGCGTTCGGGCAGGGCCGTGCCGAGCCTCCCCCGTCCCCCGCATCCCGCCGGGCAGCGTCCGCTCGGCCGCCGTCCCTGCCGGGCCAGACCGCTCCCAGCGCCGGTTCCTGCCGCGGCCCCGTTATTTCCGGAGCGCAGCGATAACGGAGCCGCCGCCGCCGCCGCCGCCGAGCAGCATCGCGTTACCCCGGCCGCCCTGAGCGCGCAGCCGCCGCCGCCGGGGGGGAGGGAAGGGAGAGCCTCCGGTCCCGGCCCCGGGGAGCGCCGTCCGCCGCGCTGCCGGGGCGGAGATGGACCAGTCGGTGGCCATCCAGGAGAGCCTAGGGAGGGGGGCGACCTGCCGGATCGTATCCTTTAATCGGCCCCGGCGTCGCGGTGCAGCTCCGGGCTGTCCCTGTCGCTCCCTCCGGCCTGTCCCCCTGTCCCCTGCGGGTTGTTCCCGCTGTTCCCTCCCGCTGTCCCCGCCGCTCCATCCCGCTGTCCCCGTCCCTCCCTCGGGCTGTCCCCGTCCCCCTGCGGGTTGTCCCCGCCGCTCCATCCCGCTGTCCCCGCCGCGCTCCCTCCGGTCCGTCCCCTGTCCCTCCGGTTTGTCCCGGCCGATCCCCCCGCACCGATCTCGGCTCCGTCCCCGCTCGCTGCCGCTCGTCCCAGCGTTCCTTGACCCGCAGCCGCAGGCGGTGCAGGGCCTCCTGGCGTCGGGGGAGAGCGTGGAGAGCCGGCTGCTGGGCCTGGTGGAGTGCCGCGGGCAGCACGCGTGGGTGCCGTACCGGAGCGCGGGGCGGGCAGGGAGAGCGCCCGAGAGAACTCTGCGGGTCCCTCAGGAGCCCCGACAGCCGCCTGAGAGCCCCCTCCCATCCCACGGGCTTTTCAGCAGGGTGCAGTCCTGTAGGGCAGCCGTTTGAAGGCGTGGTGCCTCGATGGTGTGGGTGGTCAGTGAAGAGCCCCAGAGCTGCTCTGCTCTGCCAGGAATGTGAACACAGTATCTGAGGGGTGGGGTGAGCAGGTGGGTGGGCACTTGGTTGAGGAGCTCCTTTGGGATTCGCATGAGGCTGTGCTGGCAGGTGCTGCAGGGTGGGATGGGGTCTGTGCCTGTCTGTGTGCAGACATGCCAGGACTGAGGAGGCTTTGCCTGCACGTCTGCTCTGTGCTTGCAGGATCTATGTGTACACCCACCGGCGGATGGCCATCACAGCCGAGGACGTCTGGCTGGAGAGGGTGATCCCCATCACAGACGGGTTTGCAGTGGAAGAAGGTACTGACACACCGTGGCGCCTCAGTGGCCAGTTCCAAAGAATGGGATTGAAGGGGTTTGGAGTTCATCTTCTGCTCCTCTGCTTCCTGAAATTTGCAGTCTGTTCTGCCTGCACATTTTTGCAACAGTTTGTTATCCTTGGTGAAACTTGTGCATCACAAGGCATCTCTGGCAGGGCTGTGTGAGGACCAGAGCTCCTCTATAGTCCCATCAGGCCCAGCCACGGCCTCTGCCCAGCAGATTTTGTTCTGCCTGCCTCTGTTCCTGCAGGGAACATTTGGGGTTTGGAGAAGTTGCCCAGCTCACTAATCTCAGAGTATCAGCGTGGTCTGCAAATCTGTTGCTTAGCTTTCAACTGAACTTTGTCTTACTTTTGCAGTTGTACTCGACAGTGACCTTCGCGTCATCGGTGAGTTCTGTGCTTGATTTGGCGGCTGGGTTACAGATGCTCTGGGCTCTGTGCCAGCTGCATGCAGTGGGGCAGGAGTGGGGAGTTTTGGCTGACTGGGGAGGGGTTGTGCCCTGTGGCTCCCGGGGCAGTTGCCATGCTGTTGGTCGTTGTTAGCTGGTGCTAATGCGCACTGCCAGCCCCATTCAACCAAGGGAACTAATTTTCCCTATGTTTTTAAACTGCTGCTGGAAGGTTAATAATTGTCCCTGAACAAGCAGAATAAATTTTTTTATAAATTACGATTTTTATATTTTAAGTGGCATTCTCATGTAAAATTTTGGAAAGGAAGGTGATAAGAAGGCATGGGGCAGAGGCTGGGTGCATGTGCACACCCGTTGTAGAGCAGAGGAAAGCTCAGTTTGTGAAGGCTTTGTCAGCACGACCCTCAGGAGCTCTCTCTCCCCATGTCCTCAGGCTCGGACGTGACTGTCCAGATCAGCTCAGCGGACGAGCGGCTGACAGTGCAGCTGCCTTTCGGCTCCCACACGCGCACGTTCCTGCAGGAGGTCAGCAGGTGCAGCGCAGGTACGAGCTCCGTGCGTGCGGATGTGACGGTTCCCCTTCGCCTCCGGCCGCGCAGGTGCTGCCTCCGCTCGCCCCTCCCGCCTGCGGAGGAGCAGCGCTGGCCTCTCCCTGCTGAAACTCGCTCAGCACTGTCGCGAGTCGCGATTCCGCACCGTCAGGCGTCCGGGCAGCGACGGTCGGTGTTTCGGGGCGCAGAGGCGGGTGCTCTGTGCGGGCCCGAGGCCGGACGGGCGCGGGGCGCGGCTGCCGGGGGCGGGTCGGGGCGGGCTGGGGCGGGCGCCGGGGCCGCGCCGGGGCCGGGGCGGCCGTGGGGCCGAGCTGCGGCGATGTCCGCGGGCGGCCGGCCGCGCCGAGGTGAGCGCGGGGACCCGCCGGGGTGGGTCTGTCCGGGGAGGCGAGGCCGGAGCGGGGCTGAGCGCCCGCCCGGAGCTCGGCGGCGCTGCCGGGGCCGGGAGGCGGAGGGGCCGCTCCGTCGCTGCTCCCGCGGCGCTCCGGGGCCGCTCCGCCGCGGGCAGCGGGCGCGGAGCTGCCGCCGGGCTCTGCCCGCCGGGGCTCCGGTGGGTTTGTGACCCGGTGCCCGCCCCGGGTGGGCTCCGCCGGGCGGGCCGCGCTCTTCCGGCGCCTCCTCCGCCGCTCGCTGTGCTCGGTGGTGTTTCCCGCTTTGCAGAGTGCACGTGTGACAAGATTCAGAGCTAAAGCGATTCCTGGAAGTCAGTGTGGGGTTCCAAAACCGAATGTTGGCGTTTCGCTTGTAGTTGCATGAAGGCTAATTGAATTCTCTCCTTTGGACTCTGAGCGTGAATCCTGTTTTGTCCAGGAGATACGATACGTTTTCCTGCTGTACCATAATGGCACTGCACATTTTTAACATTAATGCCTTTATTACTGCTTGAATCTCATTTAACTGCAAATCCTGTGCAATTGAGACCTCCTGTAATCGCTGCATGTTGCTCTGTATTTCTGTGCTCAGTTCAATTACTGAACAAGGTAATTATTCCACTTCAGAGTGCTGCCATATAGATCCCTCTGACTACAGAAGTCTGGGGCTAGATATAAATTTACCTAAAGGAAGCAGCCCTTTTCCAAAGCTAATCTGTTTCTTAGGAGGATCCTCCCTAAAGCTGCTTTCTGCCCATGAGGTTAGAATGCAAGGTGTGATGTATTTAACTTTGGATCAGGTAGCAGTTGTGTCAGCAGCAGACTCACGTGTCTTTCCACTCTGCAATAATGCCTTCTGCAGATTGGCAAGTGGCATGGACCCATGTAGGTAATAACGCCAAGGAATCTGCTCTTTTCTTGGCACAAAAGTAACCATTGTCCATCGAGGTGAAGGTTCAGGTTGGTTCCTGTCACTCACTCTCAAGGGATGTTGCGTGGTTGTTTTTGGGAGGGCTTGCAGAGGCCCAAGGAGTAGTAACTGAGTTCTCAAAGCCCATGGAGAAACTGCTGTGCCCCTGGGCCCACACTTCCCAGTGCATCCCTGTGTGCTCCTGGTCAATTCTGCTTGGCTGGAGCTGGGTGATCTGCAGTGAGGTTTCAGTCATGTGCTCTTCTGTGTCCCAGCTCTGATAAATCCTCTTACACAGTCTATTCTCAGAAGGCTCTTGGGCAGAAGAGGTTTTCCAGGCTGAGAATTTGGCCACTTCTTGCCATCTGGTTTGTATCCCGAGGGCCTGGGGATTTTCTGGTCTATTTCTGTTTTGTGCTCTTGTTCTGCACAATGTTCTGTGACACCAATAGCATCTTACTTTTATCTGGGCTGTGTTGACTGGAGGAGAAGCTCAGCTGAATGCCCAAAACCCAACAGTCCTAACAATTTCTACATCATCATTAGATTTGTGTGCCGAGGAGCATGGTTTTAAGATTGCTGGGTTTGCATCTTAAACACAGAGACGAATCCTCTCATTTAACTGTTATTTTGCAACTTGTAGGAGCAGAATATTGTAACTGAAAGGAAATGCTGAAAGGCTGGTCAAATTTTTCTAAGGTAGTGTGCTGTGTTTAGTGTCCTTTGTTTTAACCACAGCGTTTAACTCCTGTGGTTAGTTTGGTGTGAGTGGTAGCAGTCCTGTTACTGTTTTAGGAATGTGCAGTTTGCATTGAGGCAGATGTTTCTGCTGAGGTTCAGTGGTGTGACTCCTCATGGCCCTCAGGGTGTCGTGACACGTGTGCCTTGCTGTGTATTTACATATAGGTAGAAACCCTTTAAATGATACTGTGGGGTTTGTTTGTTTGTTTGTTTCCCCTCTTTTCCCCTTTCTTTGTACTTCCTGTCTTGCTTCAGAAAGGAAAAATCTGCTATTAACATAAATTTTTCAGATTCCTGGGGTAAAGCCTTGGATTTTGTGCTGCTAAGTCGTGCTTCAGCTTAGCTGTAAAGGAGATCCAGCAGCAAGTGCTGGAGGACAGTGGTTCTGCTGCTCTCTGTGGCTCCTGTCATTTCTTCCTCTGCAGGGGAAGCTGCCTCATCACAGAACACTTGGGTCAGAGTAAGCTAAATCTATCAGACAGCTGAAAGAGAGACTGTGGGGTACTTTGTCTTTTCACACAATTCTGAATTATTTTCTGCCCACAGATTTTTGCCGGTGTTTACATAAGCATGTTGATAAATTGAAGAACACTTTGTATTTAAAGTGTAACTTTTCGTTGTTTGTTTGTTTGTTTGTTTTTCCAGAAGCGGTTGCCTCTGAAGGTGTCAAACAAAATGGAAAAAAAGCAGCAGTCAGTCAGAGCTGCAGCCACAACAGCAGTGATAGAAACCCTCCCAGGTCAGTGCACAGAGGTGGGGGGGTCTAGAGCAGAAGCTGGCAACTTTTTGAGATGAGAATCTGCAGGTTCTAGTTAAGAGAGAAAAAAGTTCAGCATAAGCATGCTGTCAAAACATTAGTGGAAATTTCGTTCTACTCCCTCAGAGAGGATCCTTCCAGTCCCCTGTTTGGGCATATTTTGGCTGTTTAGTGGGACAGGACCTGCTAGCATTGTTTATTTTGAATTCAGAGAGCTTTGGCTTAAAGCCACCATGTCTCATAGATACACTCTTAAAATGTTGCAGTTTCATTTTCCAGTTCCCAGGACTTTGTGGACCCTGATGGAAATCATTCCGAGCCTGTCTGTGTGCTGTCCTTGGCACTGGTATGCAGGTTGCTGACCTTAAATTTATACCATCCACTTGCTGCTGGGAATTCCCAAACTGGGGCATTATTCCTTTGCAAAAGGAGATCGCAGAGCCAGGAGACAGAAAGTAAAACCACCTCTACCTCCACCCACTCGGGGCAGATCTGGATGATTTCCACCGGGAGGTTTTCTAAACAAACACAATTCTTCATTCTCTGGCTGAGGTCGGAAGGGCTGAGCAGAGGCAGAGGGAGATGAGATTTCCCTCTCCTTGCCCCAGTAAACAGGGAAGATGTACAGGTTTTGTATCATTTTCCAGGTGTGAGTAAGGCCTGCTCTGCATCAACAGGCTGCATCAGGATGGGGAAAACCATTTGTTATTTTAGTTAGTTAAACTGGTTTTGTCTGGAGATCTCAAGCCTGCTGAGAACTGCTCTTTTCAATTTCCTTGGCTTATCCCAAAAGTTATCTGTCTTTAGTGAACAGACAGAAAAATGTGAATTAAGGCCTTGGTGGCAGGAATATCCTAGTCAGGGTGTGGGGATATCCTGGGCTTCATCTGCAGTTTTGTTTTTATTTTCAGGCTAAACAAACTCAAGCCTGAAGTGAGAACTGAACAGGTTCGGGCCTCCCGTGTCATGGCTTCCAACAAGGCCTCCATGTTATCAGAGCCAAAGTTTGGACTCAGAGATACTATTGTTAAATCTCAGCTTGCACAGATGGAGGACTCCTACACAGACATCCAGAGCTACAGGTAATCATCATTCCTGAGGAGAACTTACTTCTGTGGGTTGTAACTTGGCATAGACCATTGGAATAACTCATCTATTATTTCATCCTGCGTCCCCACAAACAAGAAATTCTGTAGAAAAGTATGATCCATACTTTCCAGAACAGTTTTCTTTCCATGTTTAGGCATGAGCAGAGCAGAATTTCATTCATGTCTCTATCAAGACTTGCCTTTGGAAATCGCCTTTGAGAAATCACTTTTTTTCTGTGCTTATTTTAGACAGTGTCTGGAAATGCATCAGCTCTGTGCGCTCCAGCCTTCTCCCTCCCCATTTCTGTCCACTGCTTATCCATGCAGTTCTTCCAATAATCTCATAAGAGAGAGCTTGAGTGAAATATGTAATTAGGACCAAAACTTTACTGTGTTTGAAGTCGTTTTATGCATCTCACCCTGTGAATCTGTAATTTCAAACTGCTCAGCTACAGCCCTATTTTTGTTTTTTTTTTCTTTAACACTTTGTGTGTAACAGTGTGTCCTTCTGTAAGAATGTGTCTGTGAAGGTGCAGCTGTAGTTAAATCACTTTAGGGATTTAAACTTTGTCACCTTTCGTAATTTTCCCTGGCAACATGTTAGTTATATGGGACATTATTTACCTGGTTAACAGCAGTGCTGTTTCCTGGGCTCTGCAGTTTGCAGCTCTGGGATCCTGTCCCTGTCTTTGCAGGGTTTTTGTGGGGACATACAACGTGAACGGTCAGTCACCCACAGAGAGCCTCCAGCCTTGGCTGAGGTGTGATGCTGAACCTCCAGACATTTACTGCGTGGGGTGAGTGTCTGTCCCTGCCCCATCCTCACCAGCCTGGGCTGTGCTGGTGGATCTGTCACCCAGAGGAGCTGGGCCAGGACACCACAGGAATGTTGGCACTGGTGGTGTGCATTGCACAGCTCCAGGGTGGGTGTGTCCACAGCCGGTCAGGGTTGTTGGTCTTGTAGGGTTTGGTTTGTTTCAAAATCCTTAATGCCTTTTGATGTAATAATGACAGGGATTTAGCTTTACATTTAACATACATCTACGATCAGCATAACTGAATTTGAGTTTTCAGTTATGAGTTTAGGGAGTATAAGCTGATTTAGTTCTTTCCCAGAGAAGGGGTTGGAGAGTTATAAACAAGTGCATGCATCCATGGGTTCCTTCCTCTAACACAGTTTCCAGGAGCTTGATCTGACTAAAGAAGCCTTCTTTTTCAATGACACACCGAAGGAAGAAGAATGGTTTAAAGCTGTAACTGATAGTCTTCACCCAGATGCCAAATATGCAAAGGTAAATGTGGCTTTTGGGGAGGTTTGAGTGTGGAATCGTTTCCCACTTGGCTCTCTTTTCCCGTTGCTTTCTCTTGTTCTCAGTGGCTGTGTCTTCTGAGGCTGTGCAGGTTCTTTAGGTAGTGTTTCTGCGCAGGGTGCAGGGACAGGATGGGAAACAAAGCCAGGCTTCCCCACTTAAAGGGAGCTCCTGCTGTCTTGGGGACAGAGAATAGGAAGTTTTGTACCTTCTCCCATGTCTGCCCACAATGTATGGTGGAATGAATTGTGAAGGTATTCTGATAGGAATACTGCTTGTGTTTTAGCTCCTGCTCCATAGGTCTGCTTCATCTCTTGTCTCTGTTGTTGAAGGGAATCTCCTTCCATGAGCTTTTGTCTGTGCTGTAGCTCTTGCTTTGGGCTTCAACTTCCTTTACTGATGTTGCTCCCAGCTCCTTCCTGGGCTGTGCTGCTGGGGGCCTGTGCACTGCGAGCCCTGCTGATGCACTGGATGATCCTGAAACTTCCTTTTTGGTGACCCACGTTGTGGATGGATGTGCCTTCTCTCAGTAAACCCCTTCCATGACAGCATTGAATGGACCAGGGTCTGTTTTTCAGGTGAAACTTGTGCGGCTGGTGGGGATCATGCTCCTGTTGTATGTGAAGGCAGAACTCGCTTTGAACATCTCCGAGGTGGAAGTTGAGACTGTGGGAACTGGAATCATGGGGAGGATGGTAAGAATGGCAGCTGTGCATGGGAAGGGGTGAGATTTGGAAGAGCCCTCCTTCTTTGATGCAATGGTTATTCCTCCAGCTAAGGGCTGTGGCTGCCTCTGGAAGCAGATAGTGCTATCCCCATGCACTGTGAGAGGGAACTGCCAGCTGTTCACCAATGTTCAAATAATCACTAATTAGGATTTTCAGCCTATTCCTTCCTCCAGAATTAAACAGTCTGTCTCAAAATCTTCTGGCTTGTCCATTGCTAGTAACTCATCTGCAGTGTAGAAGCTTCTAACCAATGTCTTTGTTTTCCAGGGTAACAAAGGCGGTGTTGCCATCAGGTTTAAATTCCACAACACCAGCGTGTGCATTGTGAATTCTCACCTGGCAGCTCACACGGAGGAATACGAGCGGAGGAACCAGGACTTCAAAGACATCTGCTCTCGGATGCAGTTCTGCCAGTCGGATCCCAATCTGCCCCCTCTCACTATTGGCAAACACGAGTATGTTTCCCATCTGGCTGTGGGAGTCATGGCATGTGCAAGGGAGCACTCTGTGGATGTGCTGGGGGTGAGGAGTGGGGCTCTTTATGCTCAGTGGCATAAATGTCAGCTGGAGGGGCCACAAAAGCTTTCCGTGGTTTGGACAGGGCTCAGCCACACAGTTCTGATGGGTCACTTGTCACCTTATGCCACTCTTCACCTTAACAGCTGAAAAGCTCTGACTGCTGTGGCGAGCTCAACAATTTGAGGAGAGCCCTCTACTGTTTGAATATCTGATTTTCATGTTTTGGTTGTTTGGCTTTGCCACATTACTACTGATTTATGTGTTTTCATTGATCCATCAGTGAAGAGAGTTATAGCACTCAAGGGCTCTTCACTTCGCATAGGTTTTCCTCTGAAACTCAATTTTGCTTGTAACAATTTGTGGCCTGGATAATGAACAGAACAAACATCTGAATAGTTAAACAATGCATTCTGCAAATCCGCTGAATTTTGCAAAGCCCAATCAAGATAATCTTTTTTCAAAGGTAAATAGATAATTACAAAGTCTTGGCCCGCTGCAGCCAGCAGTCTCGTTCTAGCTGTAATTATAATTTGAGCTGCCATCTCCATAATGGTAAAGACTGTTTTTGGAGACCTAAAGGGAAGAAAAACTCACTGGGGCAGGAATAAGCACTGCCTTCCCCAGCTGTGGAATTCAGTCACTGTGGAAGAATAACAGCACCAGTCATTAAGGGATAGTGACAAACATGCAGAACAGTGATTAATAATGGCAAAAATAGAAAAGGCAGCTTCTCTTTTTAGTTTTCACTGTTGTTACTCCTGATGAGAGCAGCTCATCAGAGGGTTTGTGATGGGGAGAGCCCTGGGGCTGCAGAGTGGAGCTGCTGTCCATGGCTGGCTGCACCCTGGGGCAGCTTCAGGCCCCTGCACATCCTGGTGTGTGTTCTGCTCTGCACATTCTGGTGTATGTTCTCTTTCAGTGTGATCCTGTGGTTGGGCGACCTCAACTATCGTCTGGAGGAACTGGATGTGGCAAAAGTGAAGCAGCTTGTAGAAGAGAAAGCATTTCTAGAGCTCTGCCAGTACGACCAGGTACTGATGTCCCACCTGCCTGCACATGGTGCTGAGGGTGCTTGGTACAAACCACACGACTCCTTGGCCTTTTCTGGGCTCAGTGTCTCCCTTTTACTCCATATGGAAGTTGTGCTTGGGATTATCTAAAATTAAACTTTTCATCTTCTTTTGTAGCTGAAGAGGCAAATTAAGGCAAATGCAGCCTTTGAAGGCTTCACAGAGGGAGAGATCTCTTTCCAGCCAACATACAAGTATGACGCTGGCTGTGATGACTGGGACACAAGGTATGGTGATTGTCTCAGATGAGATGCTACAAATGGCTGATGTTATCATTGAAGGAAGTAAAAACAAGGCTAAAAAATATTGCAGGTCTAATGGCTGTAAATAGGAACAGTTCTGAGATTATTTCTGGTTCTCTCCCTTCACTCCAAAATTCATCTCCTGTTTACATCTATTTATGTTGTTTTTTCTCCCACAGCTATTTGTCAGATACTCCTAATATTTTTTCCCAATAATAATCTTATTAGGTTTCCTCTTAGAGGTGTACAAAGTTAATGAATCCTTTTAGCTGATTTAATTCTTTTTTGTCTGGTTTGTTGGGTTTTTCCCCCAAGTAAAATTTTTAGGATCTCATTTTTGCTGATCTCTCCTGTGCCTGCTCAGGTGAGACCAGCCAGGGTTGATGTGGAGTCAATTGTGCTGTTCTTCAAAAGCCTCTGAGAACCATCCTTCTTGTAATGCTCTTTACACAGACCAGCTCCTCTAGTCTCAGCAAACCAGGAACTTCAGCTGCAAGTGCAGAAATTATATCTGTGCAGCTGTCAGTGAAAACAATAAATGCAAACAAATGTAGAGCCTGAGTTTTTATTTTTCATGGCTCTCGTGGTCAAAAATACCTGAGTATTGCTTTGTATGTTATTTGTGTCTTGCACCTTTGAAGAAATAGAAGGTAAAGCAGGAGCTAGAGATACCTTATGGCAAGCACTCAAAGTTTTTATATCTATGTGAAGAAACTGTTAAAAATCCCACTTGGATAGAGAATGAGCTCCAGGCCATGGCAGGAAGCCCTGATCTCTGGGTGAGCAGTGTTGTGCCCTGTGTTGTTACTGCATCTGCACTGTGCCTGGAAATGGTGATTTCTTTCCCTCTGTTTCAGTGAGAAGTGTCGTGTTCCAGCGTGGTGTGATCGGATACTCTGGAAAGGGCAGAACATTGCCCAGCTGAGCTATCGCAGCCACATGGCTCTGAAGCTCAGTGACCACAAGCCAGTGAGCTCTGTGTTTGATATTGGGGTAGGTATGTCAGTGCTGGATGAAGTAACTCTGCTCACCTCATCCCCTGGGTGCTGGTTTTTCTCTCCTGCTTTTATGGCATCCACAGAGAACAATGGCTTGAAAGGCAGGTTGGATCAGATATGGAGATGGGATTGTTGATCACAGTAAACAAGAGTTGTGTAAATGATACTGCAGTTAAGCTGGACAAGCCTGAATATCTGTCAGTGTTCTTTGGGAACACAGTAGTGTGTTGTCAATCTTCTAATTTTTTCTGGGGGGGGGAAAAAAAAAAGGTTGACCTAGTACTGACTGAGTGACTCTTGTTAGTTATGGCAAGGTCCTTTACTGTTGGATCATGAGAAGATCTTGGAGATTAGTGCTCCAAGCAGCTCTGCCCATTCCCTGTGTTGTTTACTCTGGTGTGCTGCTAAAATCAAATTACTTCCCATGTTTCCAGCTGTGGACCAGCAGTCCTGCAAAGGCACAGTCATTGCTAGCTGGTCCAGTGTGTGTTCTTTTCAGGTGAAGGTTGTGAATGAAGAGCTCTATCGAAAAGCCTTTGAGGAAATAGTCCGCTCCCTGGACAAGCTGGAGAATGCCAACATCCCCTCGGTGACCCTGTCCCGCAGAGAGGTAGGGCATGGTGGTGTGCCAGCACTCCCTGAAGGAACTGAGCAACCCTAGACCCCAGCAGGAGGAGATGGATCCTAGTCCCTTGGGTCTGCTTCCAAAAATGTAGAATATTTTGACTTCCAACTGCTGTTTACAAGCCCTAGGAATCTTTGTTCCTGTTTAGATGCTGGTGAATTCCATTCACAGTGCAAGGCTGAAACACAGGGTGTGTCATTCCCTGAGGTGGGAAGAGAGAAAGTAAAAAGGTGGTTTGTGACCCTTGCTCTGACTTGTGCTTTCAGACATAAAACGTAAAATTGTAAGGGTCTGGAGAAGGTCACACACCAGCTTTTGCTTTGTGTGTTGGGATTATAAAGATAAGCTCAGGAGACATTTGAGGCTACAGCTATCTCATTCTCAATTTTATTGTAGTTATTTGAGGGCAGCATTTGTTTTAAAGGGCCCCCTGATGCAAAGGACTTTGGCATTCAGAGTAAGCAAGTGTGATCCTATGCAGTCCTGGAAGAGAGGGGAGTGGGAGCAAGGGGTTAATCTAGTTGTCTTGCTGCTTAATAATTAAACCACAGGACAGGAATTCCTGCTCGGCAAGGTGGAATGGCTGATGATGTTGACTGACATTTGTTTCCAGATCCAGTTTAAGGATGTTAAATACATGCAGCTGCAGGTAGAGAGGTTTACAATCCGCAATGGCCAAGTGCCCTGCCAGTTCGAATTTATCACCAAACCAGATGAGGAAACCTACTGCAAGAAGTGGCTGACTGCTAATCCCAGTAAGGGCTTCTTGCTCTCAGGTGAGCTCCTCCTCCTTGTTTGTCTCATGTTAATGAGCTGATATTGTCCCCTTCTGGCTCAGCTGCTTCTGCACTCCTGAGAGTGCTGTGCCTGTTTGCAGGCTCTTGGTTTAACACTGGTTTTAACTGAGTTTTTTATCATTTTCTGGCAGATGCTGAGATCACAGTTGAGCTGGAAGTGTTTGTTAATAAATCAACAGCTACTCGCCTAAACTCTGGAGAGGAAAAACTTGAAGATATCTTAGTCTTGCATCTTGTCAGAGGGAAGGATTATTTTCTGTCTGTAACAGGCAACTATTTGCCAAGTTGCTTTGGGTCTCCCATCCACACACTGTGTTACATGAAGGAACCAATCCAGGACATGTCAGCAGAATCCATTCGGAGACTTGTGAGTTAAAGACAAGATTCTCTTCCAAACACACAAGAGCATTAAAACTAGATGCTAAGGCCTGTCTGTTTTTATTAAGAAGTCTCAATTCTCAGGTATAAGCTTTGTGAAGTATTTTTGCCAAGTTGAATCAGGACTTGGCTAGCTACCTTTTGTTTGTCTCCCTCCTGCCCACACTGCCCTCCCTCAGACCCTGATGCCAGTAGACATGAGTGATGATCCTGCCCAAGCTGAAAAGCCTATGGACATCCCAAAAGAGCTGTGGATGATGGTGGATCACTTGAATCGCAACGCTTCCCAGCAGGTTGGCACTGGAAACACAAAGTGGGATGTTTGCATTAGGTGAAGTTTTGAAGAAGATACTGGTAATAGCAGTCTCTGTGAGCTGGGTGTGTTTGGCCGAAGGCCACGGGAGATAAGTGGTCCTGGTGCCCCAGGTAGTGTTTGGTGCTAGTGACAGTGTCTGTGTGTCCAGGCGTCAGCAGTGTCCTCCTGCACTGCTCTCACTGCAGTGCCACTGCCTTCCTAGAGCTGTTTGTGCTGAGACTTGGGTGGTAACCACCAGTTTGGAGGGACTTTCCAGGCACATTATAAGGACATTGTTCTGTTTACCCAAAATTCTTCTCTTTTCCTTGGACTGATAAAGGGTTGTCTTTGCAGGAGGACCTGTTTCAGCAGCCAGGCCTCAGATCTGAATTTGAGCAAATCCGAGACTGTTTGGACACTGGGATGTATGATACCTTCTGTATCCTTTTGGACTGATGGCCAGGAGGGCTCACTGTGCCGGAGTGCCAAAACTGAGAGAGGTTTTTAAGTTCCTGTCTCTCCTCCCAGGGTCACTGAGCTCTGCATTTCCTCGTGGCTCTGTGTCATCCTCTGCTGAGTCCTGGCGATGTCAATGAATTTCACAAGTGGCCAACTGCTAACAGCACCAGTGGCCAGGGGATTAACCCAAAGCTGGGAGCTGTAGGCAGAGTTCTGGGACACCTAACCAAAAATTCATTCATGTTTCAGCAGAAATAGGACCAGCAGGTCATGCTGTGCTCTTCCTTAACCGTGTTTGGATCAGTGGGCAGCAACCACTCAGTGGCAGAAGCCCTGCTGCTGTTTTTGGAGAGCCTCCCCGAGCCTGTCATCTGCTCCAGGTTCTACAGCTCCTGCCTGGAGAGCGCCAGCAACTACAGCCTGAGCTGCCAGGTACTGCTGCCTTCCTGAGGGAGCAGCCCCAGTTCCAGAGGGAGGGCAGGCAAACTGGCCTCTGGCACACCAAATCACTGTGTTTTGCTCTCACTAGCTTAATCCTCTGTTAAACGATCTGGAATTGGTGCTCCTGGGTTATAAATCTCCCTGCAGACACGGGGGTTTGGGGGGCAGGTGCAGCTGGAAGGCATTGCTGTGTCTGCAATATAAATGTTGGTGTTTTTCCCCCCTCCTCAGATTATCTCTGAACTACCGGCGTGCCACAGGAACGTGTTTGAATATCTGATGGCATTCCTACGAGAACTACTGAAGAATTCAGGGAAAAACCATTTGGATGTGAACATTCTTGGTAAGGCAAGCAAAATAACCCTCTGTTCAGAGGGGCTGCACAGAGTTAGGGCAACAAAACACTTCATAGCCGAGTGCAGTCGCGGCTTGTACCGCTTTGAACCTTTTATTATAAGTGAATAGTCCAAAGAAAAGCAGGAGTCTGGGAAAGGGACCCAAAAATCTTCAGCTTTGTCCTGCCTCGTTCCAAAGCCAGGGGTTGGTGGCGTGGCCCTCATGTCCTGCTCTCAGTGTGTGCTTTTCCCTGCAGCCAGCGTGTTCGGTGGCTTGTTACTGCGACCTGCTCCGGGACATCCCACGCCTGACATCGCCGGCAAGAGGAAAGCTCAGCAGTTCATCCAGCAGTTCCTCCTGAGAGAAGATGATTTACCATGAAAATCAACTGAATTTTAGACGTTGAATTACTGTAAAAATATTTTTTGTACATTATACCGGCGCTTTTTTTTTGTTTTTTTTTGATATCGCGGTGTTTTATACAATCTGTTGCTTTTGAAGGCAGCGATCAGGCTGATTGACGCCTGGTTATGCTGTAAAGCACACAAAAGCTTCCCAATAAGCTGTACGTAGACAAGATAAAAAACCCACGAGAGCTGATATTTACACTGTATTTTATTTAACTTGTTAAAACGAACGAGAGTTTTTAAGCCCCTGCTATTTAAATAAAACCGTCTGGAGCCGTTTGGCCGCCTGGGCCCGGGTGTCGCTGGGGGCGCTGAGGGGGCGCGCGCGGCCGCGCGGGGGCGCTGTGCTCCGCCCTCCCGTCAGCCCCCGCGGCGGGCGCGGCGCTCCCGGAAGCGGAAGTGGGGTCGCGGCGATCATGGTGCCGCTGGGGCGGGGAAGGAGCCGCCGCCGGCACCCGGTGAGCGGGCGGGGGGAGCGGGGCCGGGGAAGGACGGGCCGAGCCGAGCCCTGGGGAGGGCACTGCGGCTCGCGCAGGCACCCGTAGTGGCTCTTCGCGGCACCGGGTGGGGTGGGGGTAGTGCCTCGCTCGGGGCGGGACCGCGGCGCTCGGCCCGGCCCGGCCCGGCCCCGCCGCCACCGGCCGCCCCAGGGCTGTGCCTGCGAGCGGAACGGGCCCGGCCCCGCCGCCACCGGCCGCCCCGGGGGCTGTGCGAGCGGAACGGGCCTGGCCCCGCCGCCACCGGCCGCCCCGGGGCTGTGCCTGCGAGCGGAACGGGCCCGGCCCCGGCCCCGCCGCCACCGGCCGCCCCAGGGCTGTGCCTGCGAGCGGAACGGGCCCGACCACCCCGGGGCTGTGCCTGCGAGCGGAACGGGCCCGGCCCTGCCACCGGCCACCCCGGGGCTGTGCCTGCGAGCGGAACGGGCCCGGCCCTGCCACCGGCCACCCCGGGGCTGTGCCTGCGAGCGGAACGGGCCCGGCCCTGCCACCGGCCACCCCGGGGCTGTGCCTGCGAGCGGAACGGGCCCGGCCCCGCCGCCACCGGCCGCCCCGGGGCTGTGCCTGCGGGCGGAACGGGCCCGGCCCCGCCGCCACCGGCCGCCCCGGGGCTGTGCCTGCGAGCGGAACGGGCCCGGCCCCGCCGCCACCGGCCGCCCCGGGGCTGTGCCTGCGGGCGGAACGGGCCCGGGCCGGCCCCGCCGCCTGACCCCCGCCTTCCCCCGCCCGCGGTTGTGTTGCAGATGAGCCGTTCCGGGGGCAGCTCCTCCCGGTAGCGCGGCGAGAGGCGCGGAGCCATGGGCGAGAACAGCCCCGAGGGCAACGCCGTGTACTATGAAGCGGAGGAAGACGACTTAGCCCAGGATGAAAATATGCTGAGGTTTGCCGACAAAAACGGGCTGGTGTCCTCCTCGTCCGGGACGGTTTATGACAGGACAACTGTGCTCATCGAGCAGGACCACAGCGTGCTGGAGGATGAGGAGGATGAAGGACAGTGTGCTGATCACTTGCCTTTTTTACCCGAGGGTCACGAAGAAGGATTTCATTTGATAGCAGATCATGAAGGGATGTCACAGGGTTATGTGCAACACATTATTTCTCCAGATCAGATTCATCTAACGATAAATCCTGGTTCCACTCCCATGCCCAGAAACATCGAGGGAGCAACACTCACTCTGCAGTCTGAGTGCCCAGAAACCAAACGTAAGGAGGTGAGTACATGTGTTTGAATGGAATTCTGGGCTTTGTGTTCCTTAAAGGCTTTGGAAATGGCTTTTCCCGAGGCTGGTTTTCAGGAGAGGGGCAGGAGTTTTGCTCATTTTGGAGGGGTTTGTGTAGCAGAGTGAATTGCCCTGCACTAAATGTGCTCTCATTGTGGTGCTGGGGAGAATGGAGGGACATCCCTGTCCCCTCTGCCACCCCCTGCTGCCCCAGGACCCTGCCAGGAGGCACTTGGTGACCCTGCATGGCAGGAGGGTGTGGCACTGACACGTGTTTGTGTGTAATTTTAGTGATCTTCAGGTTCTCTTCTGGTCAGGTCGTTTCTTTGTGAGTTCAGGGGCAGCTGGAACAACCTGAGCTGTTGCTCTGGGGTTGGGCACATTCTCAGGTCACAGTTAAGGGCCAGGCCATTGCTGGCAGCTGGAGTACCAGATTTGAGAGGCCAAATTTTAAATTATTTGTAGTTTTACTGCGTCACAGGGAGTCTGTGAGGAGAAGAGGGATGCTTTAAGCTGCCATCCGATGTGTTTTGAGAGCTCAGGTCAGCCTGCATGGCTAAAATGGAGTTTACTCCTCATTCTGTTTCCCTGATGAATTCTGTGGGGAGAGCGTGTCCTGGCACTCTCCTTTTTGGGTGCAAAGGGGAGGTGACTGTGACAGCAGCTCAGGGACAGCTCAGTGCTCCTGTTCTGCCTGAGTTCTGTGAGGGGTGCTGAGTGCAGGTGTCTGTGCTGTGACACTGGGTCCTGTCCCTCAGCACAGAACTGTCACCGTCTCACCATCCTGGCTCAGGAGCTGGGGCTCAGGGGTGTCAGCTCTGCTGCTGGGGAACTTCTGGACTGAGGTGTGAGCCTGTTTGAGTCTCCTTCTGTCACTTACTCGAGTTACCAACTGCTGCAGCCTGGAGCTGCTGAAGGATTTCACTTTCTTCTCCTCTTTGTGTGACCCTGAGCCACAAAAGGGGTGGGAGCTAAACAGGGTCAATGGCCGTGTGTGCAATTAAATTCAGTTTTTCACCCTTGTGCTTTAGAGAAGCCTTGTAAGACGTGGCATTTCCTAGTGAAATGCTTTATACGAATTTATTTTCCATTTCTGGAATTAATTTCCCAGAACAGAGGGCAGTGATGCCACACTGTGACAGCAGTGGCACTGAGCACGTGTGCAAGGCCCTGTTGCTGTCTCAGAGCCTGATGAGTTGTCTGGAGGTGAGGAGGGGAAAGCTCTGAAGCTCCCAAACGCCTGGGTCATCTCTGAAAACCAGCAGCTCTGTTCTTTGGTGCTCCCAAAATGTTTATAACAGTTTTAACGCTTGAGGTAATTGTTTTAAAGTCTTAGGTTTTTCAGGTCAGCTTTAGACATCTGTGAAGCTAAAAAGGAGGTTTTGCACTTCAGTTACCTTTGGCTTTTTTTTTTTTTTTTGTTCTAATTCTGTTATATCTCTCAGTGTAATTGTGCTGGTAAAAACAAACATGATTACAGTTTCATATTTCAGATTCAGCTGTCCTTTGTTCAGCATGACACAGAAAATGTAGCCATTTCGGGGGGGCGTGGAAAGCTCGGGAAGAGTTAAAGGCAAACAGAGCAGTTACTGTAGACTTTGAACCAAGGTGTGAGGCTCTGCTTCCTCCAGCCCCGTTGGTTATTGCACAATGAGTTCCCATTTCTGAGGGAAAGGCTGGATCACGTCTCTTCCAGCGTCCCCTGGCAGAAGCAGCAGCTCAGTGTCCCTGGCCAAAAGCCACAGCCTTTGTCCTCAGAGTCCCTGGGCCCCATCCTGCCTCCCCAGGCCTTGGCCTCTGTTGCCTTGTTGGTTTTCTGGGGTGCTGTGGCAGCCTGGAGCTCTTGCTGCTGTCTCTGTGAGCCTTTCAAGTCATGATTTGAGGCTTTCAAATCAACCTCTGGTGGTTTTGTGTGTTTAAGCTGTGCTGTGCTAATGTGAAAAGAGAATTAAATGCTGTGGTGCTTCACACAGAAAGGTTTGTTTTGTTCAGAACGTGGTGGTGATGTTGCTGCTGCCTGTGGTGTGCTCAGAAGGGTTTGTGAAATAAAGATTTGGCCTTTGAGGGAGGGGGAGTGCTGCATTGTCGGAGTTCAGGCCATTAAACTGCTGTTGCTGCTGCCACCTTCCCTCACACACAGGCGGTGACAGCTGGGAACCAAACAGCTTAATCAGTAATCAATACTGTGCTTTTTCTTCTAGACCTAAATGTAAATACCTAGAAAGCTTAACAGAACCCTCCCTTGATTTTCAGCTGGTTCCTGCCTGTGTCAGATCCCTTGTGTACCGTGGGGAATGTTCTGTAAAGTGTTCATTTCCAGCTGCCTTAAAGCTGTCACAGGGAACATTTCCTTCAGCACTGAGACAGGAACTGTGCTGGATCTGGTGATCCTGGGGGAGCATTTTGTACCCTCCTCATGCAATAAAATGCTTTCTGATGTTGGTGTCTTAGTGCTCTGTGTTGTGGCTGCCCCAGCACAGCCAGCCTTACTAACTGCACTGTAACCATGCTGCAGTTCTTTAGTGGTAACTTCTGCCTCATTTGAGCTGTAAATTAAGGGCAGATTGCTTAGAGTGAAATTACTGCTCCCTTCTCTGAGAATGCTGAGTGACTGGTTGAAAATGTGAAGGGGTGAATTCCTTGCTTCCCGTGGCAGGTGCGAGCTCAGCCATGCCCAGGAAAACCAGGCTGAGCGCACCTAACAGAGACTGGGGAGCACAGAATGTTTCCCCTTCCTCCTCCTTCCCCAGCTTTCTATTTCTGTACATGGTCTGGGATATCCCTGGATCAGTCAGGGTCCGCTGTCCTGGCTGTGTCCCCCCCAGCCCCTCGCTGGTGGGGCAGAATGAGAAAGGACTAAAAAATTCCATCTCTATCATCAGCCCTGTGTTGAGCACAAATCCAGAACATGCTGTGCACAAGTGAAGAAAATGTGCTCTGTCACAGCCAAACCCAGCACATGATGGTATTTCTGTGCCCTGGGTGAAGGTCTCTTGGATGTCTCACAGGAGGGTTTAACGTTCTGCAAATGTGAAGGTTTTATTGAGGCAAGGTGAAGGTGAATGCCAGCCTGTTGTGGGAGCAACAAGAGACCATGGATTGAGATACACAAAAGTTCATTCAGCTTTATAGAATTTTCTTAAAGGGGTGCTGCTGGCAGTTTTGTCCCCTGCAAAAGAGGTTGGGACTAACCATTTCTCTTTCATTATGGAGAACTGTCTAGAACCTGATTTAGAGCTGGTGTGACTTGCCAAGTCCTCTCTTGGGCTCCTCAGTCATTTTTAGGTGTTGAGGGTTCTGAACTTTGTCAAATGAAAGCCATCAGTCTGGTAATTAATGGTGGAGGATAACTTTATTCAGGCAGATCAGGGGGTGTATTCCTTCTGCTTCACGAGAGAGGATGAGATTTCATTAGCTGTTACCACTTGCACTCTGGAGGCTTCTAAACCATCCCTTGTGCCTGCTGCACAAGTGGGGAAGGTACCAAATCTAGTTCCATGTGAGCTTGTCCTAGGGATCTCAATGGCTCACTGAGAAACCTGTGACACCTTTATTGGGGTGTCCTTGTGACCAAGTGTGATCCGTTACACTTGAGGCATTGACTGTTACAGCAGCCACAGAGGGAAAGAGCAAGGCTCAGTGAAGGCTGTTTTGGGATAAAGTGATGAATGGACTGGTGGTTAGTCCATGGGAGATGGTAAAAACCGTTTTGCTCAGGGTGTTGATGGGAATTGAGCACACGGGCAGTGGGTTTGAGCACTGTGACAGTGCATTTTCCTTTGTCTCCCTGCTCCACAAATAAGTAGCTCTGCAGGAAGCATCGAACTGAAGTGCAGGTGCTACACATGCAGGTAGTGCAAGATTTGATGGCTCCTCAGTGTTCTTTCCAACTGTGTTATCAGATTTTTAGCTAGAAAAATTTTGGATTATGTTTTTTCCTTCTTCCCCTTGTGTTAGATTCCTGTTCTGCAGGGCCACCTGCTTTCCCATGTGCCACTCCTTCCTCACAGAACGCAACAGAAATGTTGTTGTCAGAGAATTCAGCAGCAGCAAATATTCTGGGGGGGCTTTGGGGTCAAAATCTGTTGCATTGTCTTTGATGTCTGACTGCCTCAAAGCACTGCACCCATATCTGGATTCCAGAAATCATTAAAAAAGGTGAAGCATGCAGCGTTCTGTCCTTCAGGTGAAGCGCTACCAGTGCACCTTTGAGGGCTGTCCCCGCACCTACAGCACCGCCGGCAACCTGCGCACTCACCAGAAAACCCACCGGGGGGAGTACACCTTTGTCTGCAACCAGGAGGGCTGTGGCAAGGCCTTCCTCACCTCCTACAGCCTCAAAATCCACGTCAGGGTGCACACCAAGGAGAAACCCTTTGAGTGCGACGTGCAGGGCTGTGAGAAGGCCTTCAACACATTGTACAGGTGAGAAAGTGTTCAACTGTACAGCTGAGGTGTTCAACACACTGTGCAGGTGAGGGGTGTTCAACTGTACAGGTGAGAGGGTGTTTAACACTACAGGTGAGAGGGAGTTCAACACTGTACAGGTGAGAGGTGTCCAGCCCTGTACAGGTGAGGGGACATTGAACCCTGTACAGGTGAGAAGGTATTCAGCACTACAGGTGGGAAGGCTCTGGCAAGTTTCCTTGTAGGTATGGCTGTTGCAGTTGTGCAAGTTGCATCTCCTTGGCGTTTGAATACAATTATTTTGGTTCTTCCATGTACAGGTATGAATATAAACCTCTCAAGTGTGGCAATGCTGTCCAAAGGGTGGGATAACAGAACTGTGATGACTTCTCTATATTCCAGTAGCACTGAAGGTGGTGCATGAACACAGGGGTCTCTCAGACCTGTTGGAGGGCTTTGGAACTGATTGCAGTCACTTCCACGAGCTCATTACCTTCTTCTCAGGATATGTTAAGCCTTTGATCCTGTCCTGCACGTTTGAAAGAGTGGCTTGCTTGCCTCAGGCCGGCGCTGTCTTATCCTACCAGTCCTAAGAGGGATTTTTTTGACACGTTTTTTAGGTTGAAAGCACATCAAAGGCTTCACACAGGGAAAACATTTAACTGTGAATCAGAAGGCTGCAGCAAATACTTCACAACGCACAGTGACCTGAGGAAGCACATTCGAACACACACAGGAGAAAAGCCATTTCGGTGAGTCCTGTGCCTTACGTGGCTTCTGTGCCTCAGGTAATGAGGCACCTGAGCCAAAAAGCAGCTGTTACTGCTCTGAATGGAGTGGGGTTCTGAGAAATGAGTGAAGGTGGCTGACTGGCATTGGAGCTTGTTTGTTCTCCAGCTCCCACAGCTGCCTTTGACAGTGGGTGCAGTGATTGTCCTAAAAGACAAGAATAGTTAAAGTAGATTTTTAAACATAAACCTACGCCATGATGAGCATCTTTTAAAACACATGGCTGCTCTCTGCTGGGCTGCAGTGTGTATTCCATGAAGGAATCCCCCAACTATTGCCTTTGTGCTTGGATTTTTAAGTCCTTCTCAGAGCCCTGCTGTGATGTGTGTAGCAGGCACAGCAGCTGCTGGGAGATACCTGGTTGCTAACTGAGCTTAGCTTAGCTTTGGGCCTGCTTTTTAGAGTCCTGGAACTATTGCAAAGCATCATTTAAGGTTGTAGCTAATGCGTTGAAGGGGCTGATGCTGACTCTTCCGTGGTGCCTCATTCAGGTGTGAGCATGATGGCTGTGGGAAGGCTTTTGCTGCAAGCCACCACCTCAAAACACACGTTAGGACACATACTGGTAAGTTCTATGTTATTTTTTTTTTAATTTTCTTTAATTGAGCTTATTCAGTTTATACTAACTTTCAGAATCCTAATATGACTTTATAGTTCCATATAATATGGGAGTGACACCAAGCTGAGTGGCTCAGGTGACATGTGTGAGGGAGGGGATGGCATCCAGAGAGACCTTGGCAGGCTGGAGGAGTGTGCCCATGTGAACCTCATGTGTTTAAAAAGGCCAAGCGCAAACTCCTGCACCTGCATCAGGCCAACCCAAATTTTCCATTTATGGAGTTATATTTATGCTTGACAGGTCCTGAATTCAATGAAAATGTTTTCACAAATGTATCAGTAAGGATGCGCAACAATTAAATATTGTGTTGTGTGTCAGTTCCCATGGTGAAATGGGAGCACTCACCTGCAGGATTCCCAGGAACACTCACTGTGTGAAGGGGCATTAAACACCTTGTTTGTATGAAACACTGCTCTCCCAGGTGCTTTAGAAGTGTCTGATAGGATGTTTTTAAGTCTGTTAAATGTGTTCTGTGCTGCCTCTAGGGGAGAAACCCTTCTTCTGTCCTAGCAATGGTTGTGAGAAGACTTTCAGTACCCAGTACAGTCTCAAGAGTCACATGAAAGGTCATGAGAAGGGACATACCTATAATGCACTTCCCAATAACAATGTGTCTGAGGTTAGTAACACTTCTTAATTCCCCTGTGTTAGATGGATATAAACCATACCTTGGGGACGAAATCATTTGATCTGCAGCTGGTAGCATTTAAGACTGGGATTTTCAAAGGGAGTTGTAAGTGCTCACTTTGCCAACGTGTGCATGTGGGCAGTTGTGTCCGTCAGGGTTTCCTTGTGTGTGCTTCAGTTGGAATTAATACTGTGGGGTAAACATGTGAAGTAGAATAGACACTAACTAAAAGTACGTACTGGGAAGGTTTATTTTTTATTATTTTCTTAAAGTTGATTTGTTCCTATGCTAATTTAAAATTCTGGGTTATATGACTTTTTGGAAGTATTTTGACAGACATGTTAAGAATCCTTGATAGCTGCTTAATATCCTTTGCTTAAAAATCTTGCTCCTTTGATTTTAGAACTGAGATCTGGGTCCAATATAAGCTGAGGATTCTCAGAAGTAATTTAAAACATCCCTGACATACTTCTTTTAATATATAATTCAAACTGTTTTTCTTTTTTCACAGGATACAAGTCACTCACTTTGTCTGAGTGATTTAAGCCTCATATCAACAGATTCAGAATTGCGGGAGAACTCTAATCCAGTGAGTTACTGTCCTGGAATTGCCTCATCCTCATTTGAGTCCTGATTTTGTCCTCCAGAATGTGCAGTGCTTAGTTCAACTTGCTGTAGAAGGCTCTGCAGCTGATTTTACCAGAACAGTGTTCTTGCTTCCTGATAAGTGTTGACTGAGCTTAGATTTTACACAGAGGAAAATGAGATGTTGAGGAGACTGTGTTGTTCTTTGTGCTGAGCAGGGTGCAGCTCTGGTGTATATTCTGCTCTTTGAGCAGTGTGGGTGACTACAATTGCATAGTCCAGGATGCAATCTAAATAGAGCTTTTTTTTTTCTGCTCCAGAAAAGGTTCTGCAAGCAGCCAGTTAATATCTGTTTCTAATGGAGTACTGCAAGAAATAAGGGTTAAACAAAGTGTGGATGCAGAGGAATATATTTTACTTTTGAAGCAGTTACTTATTTTTGTAGGGGGTTGCTCATTATGTTGGTAAATTTGATTACAGGCAATAAAAACTAGGTGTAAATTTATAGCGTGTAAGATTTATGTGTTGCCATTCCTGAAGGTGGCTGGTTCATTGGAGGAGTGTTTCTGACGCTGCTTGACTAGGGTTTGTGGAGACCTGAGATACCGCGTTGTCTGATGTCTTCGTCTTTGTTTTCTGTTTGTCAGACACATGGACAGGACCTCAGTACAATCTCACCAGCAAGCATCTTTGAGTCTATGTTTCAGAGCCCAGACCACACTGCGAATCAGGATGACTCTCAGCAGACAGGTACCAGTTATATCTGCACTGCTGTTAAGGAGTGCAGCTCTTTCTGACAGCTCTGCGTGCATGTACTGAACCCAGCATTTCAGAATGAAGGTTAATGCCCAATGTAACTCTTAAGAAGCAAAAAGAACTTTAATTCCAGGGTTGAATTTGTTGGTGTTGGGATGCGTGGTGTGCACAGATGGTGTGACACCCAGTGACAGGGAGGTGACCCAGCACTCTGTCCTCAGTACCGGAGTTCTCAAGCAGTCCACATCATCCTGTTTTCAAGGTTCCTTCTTAAAGTTGCTGTACAACCCAGCTGATTAAAAGGCTTATTAGAGGGAGCTGATGAGACTGATCAGGCTCAGTGTAGAGAGCCCAGCGTTACAAACTTTCTGAATTTGCAGCTACTTTTAGATTTCACTGTCTAGGATTGTTTTGGACCTCTAGTCGTGGTAATGCTTTGCTTGGCAAAAAATCCATCAGCTAGCTGATAAGTTCATTGAAAAAGCAGTTCATTCAGACTTTTTGAGAAGGGATGTATTGACATTTTTTCTGCTTCTCTTCCAGCAGCTTCCTTGATTGAAGGGTTTAACGGCGACGCGGACTCGGTGGCTGCGGTCCCGCCCCCAGCAGCCGACGCCGCCTCCTTGTCCCTCCCCTTGGTCCTGCAGCTCGGCCTCCCTGAGCCCGCCCAGGCAGCGCTGCAAGCCTCGGCAGCCCCCGCTGCTCCCTCCTCCATAGCACCCAGCTCACAGCCGGCTGCGTTTGGGAATCCTGCAACTGTTTTACAATCCCCAGAAGTGCCTGTTCCTCACAGCACAGCGTTTGCAGGCGGTCGCCAAGACTTCCTGCAGCACAGCCAGCCTCCGCAGCAGCCCTTGGTGCAGGGACTGTCCGTGGTTGCTGGGGCTCCTGCCCCCACAGCCCCCAGTGCAGCTGAGCCCCTGCCAGCTGTAGTTCAGACTGTGCCTGTTGGTGCAAACCCTGTTTTGACCAGTAACCCCACTATAACCATTACACCTTCTCCAAGCACCGCCATCCTGCAGTCCAGCATTGTCATGGGAGAGCAGAACTTACAATGGATCTTAAATGGTGCCACTGGTTCCCCACAAAGCCAAGAACAAATGGTCAGTACATCCAGCAGGGCTTTGCAACGGCTTGAACCATTCCTACTAGAGCCTTGGCTTTTGAACAGGGAGAGGGTCAAACCTGTAAGATAAACCCCAGGATGCAGTGTGGTATGATGCTTGTCATGTTAATGTGTATACACATCACCAGTGCAGCCCCTGGAATAGACTGGGAGAGAAACAGAGCACAGAGAAACACAGAAAGATCTTTCTTCCTTCTTTCCCCTCGTGGTGCAGCTATCAGCGTGTTTATCCAGCACAGGGCACCACCAGGCCTGAGGATATACATGGGCTTTAATATATTGCTTTTAATGCATAGAAACACAAAAGGTTGTGTTTAGTCATTTTGTAATCTCTGCCTAATTTTGACTGATAATGAAAAGAGCTTTAATGAAAAGAGAATGTTTGTGGTTTTCTAGTAAATCTGGATAGCTGAAACTTGAGGAGTTTTCTCTTTGACAGTATTGGTGCCACTTCAGGCTCTCAGCTGTAGGTGGACACGAGGGAGTGGCTGCAGGTACAGGCAGTGGGAGCACACAGAGCAGTGTTTAAGAATTCAGTCATTGAATTGTCAAAACCCACAAGCTGAGTTTGCCAGCAAATAATGCAGGGGATGTTCTGCCCAATTTTGAGGACCACTGAAACAATACTTATGCCCAGTTTTCCTTTGTGTTTCTTTGGAATATGCATATAGCTGTTTAGAATTTGAACAGCAGAAATTCGATTCGAGTCAATTCACACTTTTTTCTTGTTTTTCTTTTCTTTCAAGCCACAAGTTCCAAAAGTAGTAGAAAAGGTGTTTTTTACCACTGCATTACCAGTAGCTGGTAACACAGGTAAGCCTGACACTGAACTAATTCAACAAAGCTGATTTCTCTCTCCCTGCAGTGAAATTATGTAGTTGCATTGTGTTTTGTCTCTGTCTCACCTTCAGGAAACCCCGTTCAGCAGATCGGTCTCAGCGTTCCTGTTATTATTATAAAGCAGGAAGAGGCCTGCCAGTGCCAGTGTGCCTGCCGAGACTCTGCCAAGGACAAAGCCACCTCCACCGTTAAGAAGGAATGTTCCTCACCTGATTCAAAAACTTTGGAGCAGCCAGCTTCCCAGCTGCAGCCTCAGACCTTTCCTTCCTCCTCTGCTCCTCCTCCTCCTTGTGGGCAGAGCAGTCAGATAGTTAACCCTTCAGACTCCCAGACTGAAACATTAAGTGCCATGGATGTATCGGACTTCCTGTCCCTCCAAAGCCCTGAAACCCCGTCTAATATAATTCCAATCGAAGCACTACTGCAGGGTGAGGAAGAAATTGGTTTGAATAGCAGCTTCTCTAAGTGAAGATGTTCCAGATTTTTTTCCTTTGCACCTGGAGGGTAAAACCCTTCTCCTTAGAAGCAGAAACTGAAGGATCGATTCTTATTCCTTCCTCTTTGGAAGTTTTGTGGCTTATTTCTGCTTCACGGATGTCATCTTAGTCACGTCCCAGGTACATCCACCTTCGAGATTCTATCTTAAAAAAAAAAAAAAAGGTAAAAAAAAAAGAAATAGTTAAGTTATATATGAACTGTTTTGGCTGCACTGTCTGTCACTTTTGCTTGTCATATGTGAACACAGAAGTTAAGGTTACTCGTGTGCAAAATGATTTCTAAAAGGAAAAGGGGGGTTACTTTGTCTCCAATTGCACATCACTCACTTTTGGGATTAAGGTACTGGCAGCAAGCGGGTCTTTGTTACAACTTCTTGGGTCTCTGATTTTCTCCTGTCTCTCGTGTCTCTACTAACCATGCACTAAAGGGGAGCCCAGGAAAGGAGGCTGCAGGGGAGGAGGTGGCATCGCTGGGGGAGAGGGTTTATCTGCAGTGTGGTTTGAAGGTGGTTGTCACGTACCTGATGAGGAGCTGCTGCCTGGTTTCGCTGTGTACTAAAGCTCTTACTAAAGCCTCCAAGAGCTTTGGGGGCGTTCATTTCAGCAGGGCACAGGTACCTTGTGCCTCTAATAGATGTGTTCATTTAATTCCACTAGGGCTCAAGTGTGTTGCAGACACTGTATCACAGCATGGAAGCACAGTTGGAGCCACTGCTGGCTCTGGCTCCAGAGTCTGTTTTCTTGGCCTCTCCAAAGGGTACAGTGAGTCCCAGGTGTGGTCAGGTTGGTGCCTGCTGCTCTTTTGATTTCTTAGGCTCTGTTCAGCTACAAAGTCATCATCCTAACCCTGGGACTGTTGAATCAGGAGCACGGTGCCTTTGCTGGTTACTCTCATCTTTTGTGAAGAACTACCCTTAAGAAAATTTTGTGAAAGATTCAACGTAAATTCAGTTTGAATTCAGTGAGTCTGTCCTTCAGTTGTCCACACATCCTTCTTTTTTTTTTTTTTTTTTTTTTTTTTTCTCTCCAGTGAGCTATATAATTTCTGCCTGACTCTGCCTCCAGCCTACTGCAATGCCAGCTTTTTGTGCACGGGGCTATTTCTTGACTAAAAGATGTTACTCAACAGAATAGTTTTTCATATCAAACTGAGAGTCTATATTCTAACCTACTCAGGGTAAATCAAATCCAAACCCCCCCTTCCACCAAAAAGCCTGTAATGTTGCAATAAATGCAGTCTCATTCTAAATGGTTTATTTATGCTGCATTATTTTAAAAGATGTAATTTTATAGTTTTTATCCATCTTTCTGGCTTTGGCTGTCAGTCGTCTTGTGTTAAAGGAAAGAATATTAAATAGTCTTTATTCAGTTTACAGTGTTGTCATTAGTGAGATACAAAGATAATGACTGTAAGCCAATTAGTGGGGAGTGTCCCTGCACTCAGTTTAGGAATGCAAACTGTAGTGGATAGAGGTCTTTCACTCTTGGTGTTTGATCAGAGCTGCTCTCTGTACCTCCGGGGAGGGGAGAACCCTGTGAGTGCTGCCTGGTGATCAGCAGGTGTTTGATCCTCCTGTGACATGCTCAGTGTAGCCTGACCACCCCTGGTACTGAGAGCACAACCTCTCCTGCCGTTCCCTGAGAATGCACTGCCCAGGCAGGGGTGGAAGGGACTGAAGGGAGCTGGCCTTCCCCTCCTGGACAGCTTTGGTGAAGTGCAGAGGGGGCAGAACCGTGTCCTGTGAGGGCAGACAGGAACACTCTGTGCCTGGGACATGCCGTGTGTCTGTGCTGGGGCAGAGAGCTGGCTGTTGGCAGCTGCAGGGATGATGAACTCCAGGGCTGAACACTCCAGGGCATCACCACACATATGCTGGTGGTGTTTCCTCTGGGAGTGTGGCAAGGCTGTTGGAGCAGGGCTGTAAGTCCTGCAGCAACAGGGTTTGGCATCCACAAAACTGATTAACAAAGCATTTCTTGTTTTGTTGCTGTAATGGCAATCCTTGGAGGGCAGGGAAGTGGTGGCCCCTTTGCTTTTCTCCTACAGCTTCATTTTGTGCTGCAGTTGGGTTGCACGGCAGCAAGAACTGCTTTGAACACACAAAACACAGTCCCAAGCCTGCATGGTTGGGATTGTCCTTGCAGAGGGGTCTCCTGCCAGCTGCTCTGCATAGAGCTCCACTTTTGGGAGAGGAGTGAGCACAGCCTGGAGCTGTGTGGGGGTCCCTGTGGTGCCTCTCACTCTGGCCTCAGGCATTTTCTTTGGTGAAGTGCAGCTGTGGTGTTGGAGGGTGAGTGGGTGTGTGCCTGTGGGGGACTGCTGAGGCAGGAGTGTGAAGATTCCCCAGGAGTTGTGGGGGTTACCTCTGGTGGGGGACAAGGGGCCCAGGTGTGGCCTGCACTGTGACAGCTGGGCAATTTAGCAACTGCTTCTGAGCCTTCACAGCCTTCAGGGAGGCTTTTTTACTTTTGCTACTTACGACTTAGTCAACCTAAAACACGCTTCTGGTTGGACCAGAGAGCATCTTCAGAAACTCTTTTGTGGCTGAAGTGAGTAGAAGAAACTACCAAAGTCTCTGGACTGGGGAGCTCAGTGTGGAGCTGCAGTGATGGGCAGCTGTGCCCAGGGTCAATCTCTGCTGTTTCTCTTCACAGCTACTGGGGTTTTTTTTTGTTGTGTTCCAGGAAAAGCACTACATCCTGCTGATTCTTCGGTGCATTGGGTTTGCCAGTGCCCTCTTACACATGCATCAGGCAGGCTGCATTTCAGGTGGAACTGGTTAGAGCTTCTACTGAGGCAGGAGCGTGTGATTCTGTGAGCACACAGGCTGTGCATCCACTGCATTTTACAGGTGTGTGCTTTTGTTGTTTGTCGTCCATCTGCTTTCCAGAGTGTTTGTGCTGCGTGTGTCTGAGATGTTTTCACATTTGCATCATCCCCAGTACTGTGTGATCAGACTGGGCTCCAGGGCAGTCTGTGCCATGCTGGGGTGGGAGGAGATCCAAGGGCAGCTGCAGCAAAGCCCTGAGATCCTGCAAGGCCAGAGATTTTCCTGTCCTCTCCTTGCTGCCCCAGCATTTAGCATATTCACTATTATTACATGGTTAATAAAAGGGAGAGTTTCTGCCCTTCCAGATGTGGTGAGACATTGGATTCCCAGAAAAGGGTTAATGTGCTGGAGCCTCTGGGAACAGCGTGCCTGCCTCTACAAAGTCTGCATGAACCCCTTTAATTATCAGTCAGAGAGCAAAACTGCACCTGTTTTGTGCTAGTGGGGGTTTACTTGGTCACTCATAGTTTCTAGATGGGTGTAGAAGCTGAAATATGTAGAAAGGATCAAGTTACTGACTTTGGTATCTTTGGTCACCAAGCAAGGACCCAAGCAAGCAGACTTGGAGTGCAGCTGAAGGTTGGAGAAATTGCTTTTTGTGCTTTGTAGGTGGGGGGTGGGGGGCTGGGGTAGAAAATCAGCACTGATTGAATGCTGGTACTGAATTACATGGAACAAAGTACGAGCTGGACACTTGTGTAATGCTGAGTGTGCCCAGGAAGACAAGTTCGCAGAACCTCATACTGGTATCTAAAATGCACTTTAGGTTATTTTATCTTTAACCCAATTGCTGCAATTTCTTTTGTATATACTTTCACAAAGTTTATTTTTGCTCTGAGTAAAAGTTAACAGGGGTGTGCAAAGATGAGCACTTAACTTGGTGCAATACCTGTAGCTAAAGATCCTTGTCCCTCGTGGTCCGTGTGTGTCCGTCTGACAGAACAGGTGTGGTGGGTGCTGTGCTGCCCTTCCCCCCGTGCCCCAGACTAATTATGCATCGTTAGCAAACGTCCAATCTATGCAAATAACCCTCTGAGAGCACTGTGCTTCGGCAGCCTTTTCTCTCACGCTTTCTGGGGGCTGCGTGTGGCTCCTGTTGGACATGCTGTGTGTCCCTTGGTGTGTGTCCTTCTTCCCCTGTCCCCATCCTGTCACCCACGTGGGAACACAAGTGACGAGCTGCTTTCAAACAGGCATGTTGCACCTTTTGAAATTTGTCCTCAAGATGGTTTCTGATGTCCTGTTACTGCCTTATTTCTTGGGGGTGGCGTGGCCGTAGCCATCCACAACGTTGTCCTTGGTCTGCAGCGACGCTGTGAAGTGTTTCCAGCACTCCTGGATATTATCCTGGATCCAGGATAATAAACTGGGCTCAGAGCTGGAGCCAGCCTTGGCACGGAGCTGCAGGGGGAGCTGAGCCCAGCCTAGCTGTCCTTGGAAGTGATGTGGGATGAGCAGCTGTTGCTGGGGTGAGGCAGCCGGGTCAGTGGGGCAGAGCAGACACCAGCTCTGGTGTCACGTCCTCGGGCAAGGCACAGAACCTGGCACTTGCCTCGGATCCTCCCCACGGGATGAGGACAGGGTGTTTTGTTGTCTCCGAAATGGTTTTGAGATCTGTGGGTGAAAAGTTCTTGGCAGGAGTTACCTGAGCTAGCTGGGCAGAACTGTTGGGAGTCAGTTTGGACTGTAAGGCAAAAAAAAAAAAAAAAAAAAGAAGAGCATGTCTTTAATAAACCCTATGGATTTCTGACTGCAGAGTTTTTAATTGTATACTATTTTTTCCGTAACATATTTTGGAAGCAATGTCAAGTTTTTATAAATGTTACCTGTAGTCGATTCTCATGGACAGGGCTGAAGTTTTAACTTTTTTGTGTCTTGTCTTGATATCTATCACATGTTCTAGAAGTTGGATTCTGTGTCTGCACTGAGAAATGCAAATTAAACTGGATATTTATGTAGTAGTGTACATAGTCTAAGTGTGTGTTTTTGGAACTAGGTGAAACCCCACACCATGCTGCGGTGGTGTGCAAGCTGGCCAAAATTTGGTTCATTATGCAGTGTACACTTTCTCAAATAAATGCAGTTTCTACTTTTTCTTAAAAAGATTTTTTTTTTTCACATGACCTTTTCCAGCAGACTCGAGGGTGTGTTTGCAGTGCTGTAGTTGCAGTCGCTGGTGTGTTCCTGGTTTGTGACTCTTGTCCTCCCTCTGCTCAGGCTGACCCTGCTCTGTTTTGCCTCTCCCAGCCCAAACCCCAGCCTGGCTCCAGCTCCAGCTGAGCTGGCGGGGCTGGGGGGCTGCACTGCCTGGGGCTTTGGAGACAGCTGAACTAAACCCCAGTTTCTCAAGAATGTGTGTATGGTAATAAAGGAATTTATTTAACTCTGAAACGTGGGAACAAATGTGCTTACATTGAGCAATGTGAAGATGTTAGTTACAGGTACAGTACTTCCAAAGGAAGAGCATCTCCAAAACCCAAAAGAGTAAATATGAATTTGTATTTTTTGAAGAATGTGAAATAATGGTGTTTGCTTAATTGCTCATTTTGTATGAAGTTAATATTGTACTTTGAAATACCTGCAAAGAAGTGGAAATTAACCTTTTTGGAATTGAAAGCAATATTAATACTAATGGAATCCTAATTAAATGCTTATTTAAACATTGTGTTATAACAGTTTTTTTTTTTTTTCTGAGAGTATTCTTGTGGGAGAGGAGTGTGAGAGTGTGAGTATTCTACCCTGTCCCCTAAAGAAGAAGAATTCCAACCCTGAAAAAAAAAAAACCCCAGCGTTTGCCCTTTCACCCTCCTCCCTCTCCCAGCGCTGGCCCAGCTTGGCCGCTCTGGTGCTGTGAGTTGGGTGGGAGTTAAAACCCAGAACTGAGGACTCTCCCATCCCTCCATCCTCATCCCGCCGCTGGATCCTGCTCGGTCCCGGCTCCCCCAGGGCTGGCCAGGGGCTGAGCAGGGACCGCGGCGGGCTTTGTGCCTCGGCAGCTCCCGGCCCCCGAGCGGCCGGGGCACGACCGGCCTTGGGCACACACGGGCGCCGGTGCCTCCTCAGGGCACACGCGGGGCTGCGGAGATACACACCGGGCTCGTCTCGCTTTATTTTGGAGTGTAAATTTAATGCGATACTAAGGCACGAGCGCGGCGGGGGAGCCCGGCACCGCGCGGAGCCCCGAAGCCCTCGGTCCGTTCCGCGGGGCCGATCCTCGGTGCCGCCGCCGCCCCCGGGGCTCCTCAGGGCCCCGCGCCGCCCGCCGGGCCGGGGCTCAGCGCCGCCCGCAGCGCGGCCATCGCCGCCGTCAGCTCCTCGCAGGCGGCCATGCGGGACCGCAGCCGCCGCTGCCGGAGCTCCAGCAGCTCCCGGAGCTCCCGCAGCCTCCGCGGGTCGGCCGGAACCTGCGGGGAGACGGCGGGCTCACGGCGGGGCCGCGGTAGCGCCGGAGCCCCCGATCCCGCTCCGCTCTCCCGCTCCCTCCGTTCCTCCCTTTCCCCTCCCGTTCCCCCCGTTCCTGCCCTCTCCGCACCCGCCGCTCTCCCGCCGGCTCCGTCCGCCCCGCTGGCGGCTCCTGCGCGCCCGCGGTCTCCATGGGAACGGCGGCCCCGCCCCGCCGGCGCCGTCACCGCGCCGCGCCGGGGGTGACGCGCATGGCGCGGGCCGCGCGGCTGCTGGCGCTGGCGCGGGCGGCGGAGCGAGCGGCGGGGCCGGGGCCGGGGCCGGGGCCGGGGCCGGGGCCGGGGCCGGGGCCGGGGCCGGGGCCGGGGCCGGGGCCGGGCCGTGCCCGCCTGGTGCTGCTGCCGCCCGGCAGCGGGGCCCGGCCCGGCCCGCAGGGTGCCCGCGGGGAGCCAGCGGAGGGCGCAGGCTGGGCCGGCGGCGGGAGCGGCGCGGTGGAGCCGGGCTGGGCCGCAGCGGAGGGCGCAGGCCGCGGGCGGTGGCGGCAGGAGCCGGGCCGCCCCGCTGAGGGCTGGGGGGACGCGGTGGCGGCCGCGGCCGCTGCCCTGCGGGCGGGCGGGCTGGTGGCGGTGCCCACGGACACGGTGTACGGCGTGGCCTGCCTGGCCCAGGACTCGGCCGCCGTGCGCAGCATCTACAGCCTGAAGGGGCGGAACGGCGCCAAGCCGCTCGCCATCTGCCTCGGCGACGTGGAGCGGCTCTACCGGTGCGCGCGGGGATCGCGGCGGGCTGCGGCTCCTTCCCTCCCTCCCCTCTCCCCACGGAAGGGGTGAGAGCGCCGTGCCGGAGCTGCCCGGGGTCCGTGGCCCGGGTGACACCGTGTGCGCGCCCTGATCCGGCTGTCTGTGTCCCTGCAGGTACTGCCACGTCAATGTGCCCGACGAGCTGCTGCGGGACCTGCTCCCGGGACCAGTGACCCTGGTCTTGGAGCGTTCAGAGGAACTGAATAAAGACTTGAATCCCTTCACATCGGTAGGTCATGGCGACAGGATTGATCCCGGGGGGCGAGGGGGCTGGTCTCGTGCTGCTGCTGTGACATTTGTCCTTACCTGTCCCCAAAAGTGGTCCCTGTGTTGTCCTGCTCCCTGTGACTGACCTGGACATGGCATAAACCAGCGTTAGGGCCTGCCTTAAGTCTTGTGTTGTTGCTGGTTCAGCAGATGCAGATCTGTCAGTTCTCTGGAGTTTCAGCTTTAAGTCAAGAGAACTTTAGGCAACGCAGAATAAAAACCAATTTCTATGTGTAAAACCCTCCTCTCCTTCCCTGCAGCTGGTTGGTGTTCGCATTCCAGACTATCCCTTCATGAGAGACCTGGCACGGGCCTGCCCAGGACCCCTGGCTTTGACAAGTGCCAACATCAGCTCCCAGGGCAGCACCCTGACCGTGTTGGTGAGCTTCCTTCATCCCTCAGGGCTGCCCCAGCCTCTCTCAGCTGAACTCAGCTTTAGCAGCAAACCAAGGGTTGCTCTGCTGGTATATTTTTATTTCATTTAAATGATCCTCACAGACCACTGTCAGGACTGTTAACCCACAGCTCTCTTGCAGGAGTTCCAGGACTTGTGGCCTCAGCTGTCCTTGGTGATTGATGGAGGCCCCATAGGAGACATCCAGAGCCCAGAGTGTCGTTTGGGGTCAACTGTGGTTGACTTATCTGTGTCAGGGAAATTCTCCATCATCCGGCCTGGCTGGTGAGTGTAGCTGAGGCTTCTCCTTTGCTTTAAATGAAACAAAGCTTTTGGATAGGGGTGGGTCATGCATGACACATGCATAGAGTCATGCATGACTCTGCTTTGTTTTGCTTTGTTTTGTTTGCTTTGCTTCTCTTCCCACAGCAGCTCCACCTTCCCATTAATGTTAGCCTAATTATGAGCACACACAGAAATCCCCAGGAGTTCTCAGATTCCCCTTTCTCACAGCTTCTGTGTGAAGCTGTATTTTCTGGAGTTCATGCTCTCCATGGCTCTTAAGTGCAGTCCTGTGTCTTGCTGATTGCTCTTCCCCAGAAAATGCAGTTTTAATGCTCCAGACCCTTTGTTCTGATGGCTCTGTTTGTCCCTGCAGTGCACTGACGCCCACAGTTGAAATCCTGAAGAAGTATGGCTTGATACCAGAATCTTCCTAACCCTTGGGACTGGGAGCTGTTGGAGCTGGGCACTGTGTGCCTGTGCACTCAGGAGTGGGTGATCATGGCCTTGTTTAATAAGGTCGATGGGTTATGTCAAGGTAAATAAAAAAAAATTATTTAAAAAAAAAGACTGGAAAACCTTTTCTGACCTCTTTGTGCTGCTGTGCCATTCCCAAATGTCTGTTTTGTTATATATTTTGTTTTGATCAGGCTTTGTGAATACAGCGATTATGGAAGTTAAACTGTTGTCAGGATGGGGTGGGGAAGGCCCTGTGTGCCTCATCCACTTTGGCACAGTGGGTGTGTGATCTCTGGCTGCTTCCCCTTCTCTGCATCTCTGCTCTTACCCAGTCAAGTGTCCTGGGGGATGGAGGGGTGAGGGAAATCAGAGTGGGTCACTTTAGCCTGCACAGGACTCCTTGTCCTGCCTGCCTGTCCCCACAGTGCTGGGCACTGCTCTGAGCAGAGGGTCTGGTGCAGTAGAGGGGGCAGAGTGGGGCGCTGGGGGTCCCCCTGTGGGCCCTGGGGGTCAGTGGATCTGGGCAGGTGGGTCTGCACATCTCCCAGCTCACACCAGAGCCAGAACTGCTGCCCTGGTGCCCCCACGCCTGCAGGGCTGTAAGGGCTCTTTGGGGGCTCACTGTAACCTCCCACCACAGTGAGCAGTTTCCCTGCTGGATTTGCACAGTGAGCGAGCCCTGCCTCTTTCCTCAGCTCATCAGCTGTTCACTGATCCTTGCCGGGCTCCTCCAGTGCTCATCCATCACTCACACCCACCATCCACTTCCCAAACATTTCCTATTTTCCCAAGAATACATTTCCCTGCTCAGACGGGCTGACCTTGCAGCAGGGATCACGGGGAGCAGCTGTGCCCCTGCCCTCTGTGCTGGCACTGCCCCAGTGGCTCTGCCCTGCCCCAGTGGAGCAGCTGAGCCGTGGTCACTGAACCACGCACTGAGGGGCTGCCGGAGCTGCTTCCCTGCCTGTGGGGGCTCTGCTGCAGCTCTGCTGCTCCCCTTGGGGACTCTGAAACATGCAGGAAATGTGTCTCCATCCTAACTAGTGCCTCTGCCAATGGCTCATTCCCTGCTGTTCAGTGTCCCTGCAAGTGACGGCTTTATTTGTACCACTGGCATCAAGAGGATGAGCCGTGCATCAGGCATGGGTGAAAGGGCTGGTGCTGTCATTCCCCTGCAGGAACTGCAGGCACTATAAATTCCCTCTTTTCCCTGGCTTCTGGCTGGCTGTGGGGCTCTGTGCTGTCAGCGTGATGTGCTTGGCTCCAGCTGAGGTGACAAGCCTGTGTATCAGCACTGGGGCACTGTCAGCACCTCTGGAACGTGCTGGCACGGATCAAACCTGGGATTTGTTGCTTGTTCAGGTGTCCTTGGTACTTCCCACCCTGCTGGTACACCGAGTGACTGTGGAGAGTGTGCTGTGTGCTCTGTGTGGGACCTGAGTCACCAGGACACAGTGACCTGGCTGCTGGGACACGGTGAAAATCCCCCCCAGCCCAGCCAGGACAGGGGGATCAGACACACCTTCTGCTGGAGCGGGGAGGTGCCTCTGGAAATGTGCAGGCAGGACTATAAACACCTTCAAAAACCTACTCACAGACCAGGGTGACCCCGGTGTTTGCAGCCCTTGTGGAAATCACACTGGCGTGAGCAGCCAGAGCAGAGACACATGGTTTGCATTTTAATTAGCGCCTGCCTTGCAAACAAATGCAGCTGTAGAACCCCTCTAGCAGAGCCAGTTCAAACCCGTGCAGCAATGGCTGAAAGGAGCAGCACCAGGCCAGGCTGCCTGGGCCAGGGTTGGTGCTGGAGGTGAAGCTGCTGCGTGTCTGACCCATTCCAGCCCTGCTGGAGCTGTTGGAAGTGCTGCTGTCTGAGGCATCCAAGAGCCATAAGCAGGGAGAGGTTTTCCTCCATCACTGCAACCAGAGATCTGTGATGCTGCTGCTGCTGCCCCTGTTCTGCTTCCCAGTACAATGCAAACCAGACTCGGGCTAATGAAGCTGGAAACGCAAAATTGCAATTTGTAGCTGATTAAGCCTTTCAAACAACATTTATGTTAATCTTCTTCTGATTTATTTTCTTGTAATGCCTTGACTGCACGGTAGTCCACTGCCTGGGGAGATGCTTCCAAATGAAGCCCAGCCTGCCCTGCCAGATGCTGGGAGCTCAGAGTGAGGGTTTTGCACAGGCTACTCATTTAAGGAATTAGTTTATAGAAGTGTAGATGACATAGAAGGGACCTTGAGGTCATCTGCTTCCTCAGACAGAATTCCCTCTTCCAGGTCACCCCATGCACATCTGTCAGATTTGCTCTCAGCTGCCTTTCCTGGAGGATGTTCTGCCTGGCTGCTCTTCCTATTCTCCAATTCCTTAAAAAATTATTTATTTCTACTGGATTTTTTTCAGGGGCTTAAAGGTAACACGGTCTGTGTTCATCCTTCATTTTTCCCCTGTTTTTGTGGTTTACCCAGCCTGCTCTTGACACCTTGGGGATGGCTGCAGGAGTCCCTTTGGAGGGAGCTCTGGACAGAGTAGGTTGAGGTGGGGAAGTGCTGGAGTGCCGTGGGATGTCACTTCTGCAGGAGCCATGAAAAGTCCCTGCATGTCTAGAGGTCAAGGGCTTTTCACTCTGGAATTGTTAAATTAACTATTAATTTAATTTTGATTAAATTAGAACTTTTTTTTTTTCTCTCTCCTTACCAGCAAATGATTCTCTGCATAATTAATGCTGGCTGAGACTGCTGATTCACTTGCTGCTGCTGTGGGACAGAGCACTCTGTGTGCTGGGTTCCAGTCCTGTAGAAAAGCCCTGCATGGCCCTGGGGAGCACTTTGGTCCTCAGGACAGGGAAATCCCTGGATCAGTGCAATGAAACCATTCATTTTTATTGATGTGCCCACTCGCCCTGGTGATCACATCCTGGGGTGATGCTCCCCATTAACTCTGCCCACAGGGGCTGGGAGTGGCCTGGCTGCAGCTCTGTCACAGCTGATTGGATGAGATTTTTGGGGAACAAGGAGCTCCCAAGCTTGTGGCAGTTACCTGCCCAATGTGGGCAGAGGGGAATTTTCAGGTTGTTCTCCTTGGTTTATAACTGTATCCTCTAAACACCCTTCAAAGGCTGACAGGCTTCCCCAGGTGTGGAGAGAGCCCTTCTCTGCCTCCAGGTGTCTGATAGCAAAAGAAATAGTGAGTTCACAGGGATTTGGGGTTTTAATCGTGAAACATCTTATTTTAAAACCTGCTGTGAGCAGGACAGTTGGTTTCATTATTCTGAGCGTGTTTGGCCAAAATTCTCAGCTGGTTACCAGACATCCATTCCCCTCTGGTGTGTGGCTGCAGCTGTGGTGAGAGGGGTGGTGGGACAGGATGGAAGTGAAGCAGGGATTGATGGTGGGGCAGGGATCTATGGTGGGACAGGGATCTATGGTGGGGCAGGGATGGATGGTGGGACAGGGATGGATGGTAGAGCAGGGATGGATGGTGGGACAGGGATCTATGGTGGGGCAGGGATGGATGGTGGAACAGGGATGGATGGTAGAGCAGGGATGGATGGTGGGACAGGGATCTATGGTGGGGCAGGGATGGATGGTGGGACAGGGATCTGTGGAGGGGCAGGGATGGATGGTGGGACAGGGATCTGTGGTGGGGCAGGGATGGATGGTGGGACAGGGATCTGTGGTGGGGCAGGGTTGGATGGTGGGACAGGGATCTGTGGTGGGGCAGGGATGGATGGTGGGACAGGGATCTGTGGTGGGGCAGGGATGGATGGTGGGACAGGGATCTGTGGTGGGGCAGGGTTGGATGGTGGGACAGGGATCTGTGGTGGGGCAGGGATGGATGGTGGGACAGGGATCTGTGGTGGGGCAGGGATGGATGGTAGGACAGGGATCTGTGGTGGGGCAGGGATGGATGGTGGGACAGGGATCTGTGGTGGGGCAGGGTTGGATGGTGGGACAGGGATCTGTGGTGGGGCAGGGATGGATGGTGGAACAGGGATGGATGGTAGAGCAGGGATGGATGGTGGGACAGGGATCTATGGTGGGGCAGGGATGGATGGTGGGACAGGGATCTGTGGTGGGGCAGGGATGGATGGTGGAACAGGGATGGATGGTAGAGCAGGGATGGATGGTGGGACAGGGATCTGTGGAGGGGCAGGGATGGATGGTGGGACAGGGATCTATGGTGGGGCAGGGATGGATGGTGGAACAGGGATGGATGGTAGAGCAGGGATGGATGGTGGGACAGGGATCTGTGGAGGGGCAGGGATGGATGGTGGGACAGGGATCTGTGGTGGGGCAGGGATAGATGGTGGGACAGGGATCTGTGGTGGGGCAGGGATGGATGGTGGGACAGGGATCTGTGGTGGGGCAGGGATGGATGGTGGGACAGGGATCTGTGGTGGGGCAGGGATGGATGGTGGGACAGGGATCTGTGGTGGGGCAGGGATGGATGGTGGGACAGGGATCTGTGGTGGGGCAGGGTTGGATGGTGGGACAGGGATCTGTGGTGGGGCAGGGATGGATGGTGGAACAGGGATGGATGGTAGAGCAGGGATGGATGGTGGGACAGGGATCTGTGGAGGGGCAGGGATGGATGGTGGGACAGGGATCTGTGGTGGGGCAGGGATGGATGGTGGAACAGGGATGGATGGTAGAGCAGGGATGGATGGTGGGACAGGGATCTGTGGTGGGGCAGGGTTGGATGGTGGGACAGGGATCTGTGGTGGGGCAGGGATGGATGGTGGGACAGGGATGGATGGTAGAGCAGGGATGGATGGTGGGACAGTGATCTGTGGTGGGGCAGGGATGGATGGTGGAACAGGGATGGATGGTAGAGCAGGGATGGATGGTGGGACAGGGATCTATGGTGGGGCAGGGATGGATGGTGGAACAGGGATGGATGGTAGAGCAGGGATGGATGGTGGGACAGGGATCTATGGTGGGGCAGGGATGGATGGTGGGACAGGGATCTGTGGTGGGGCAGGGATGGATGGTGGGACAGGGATGGATGGTAGAGCAGGGATGGATGGTGGGACAGGGATCTGTGGTGGGGCAGGGATAGATGGTGGGGCAGGGATTACTGGCAGGGCAGGAACCACCACACCTGGCTGACGTGGGAGCCCCAGGGCTGGCAGAGGGAGCAGCCTGCAGTGCCTGGCTGAGGATGGCTGGGATTGCTGTAAAACTGAACTCAACATCCAGGATGTTCCTGAGACACACCATCAAGGTGCTGCTGGTGTTTGGAACAGGCTGGTCCTGCAGCCAAGGGGAGAATTTGGTGCGTAGACCATGTTTGCTCTGCTCATGTCCTCTGTGGTTAATGCTGTGCAAAGAACTTCCTGGCAATGACTCCAATTAGGCCAGGACATCTCCCTGTAATCTGGATCCCTGTTGTGCTGTCAGACTCAATTCAAATTTAATTTGCCAAAGGTGTATATCAGGCAGCTTTTTTCCTTAAAACAAAACGGAGGGGAAGATATCATTGATGGAAAAAATAATACAAGTTCATATTCTCCCTACCTTAAGGAAGGAAAAGAGATGCCAGAAAACAAGGCTGAATTTACATTTTAATGGGAAATGTTCTGACTGCCTGCTCTGAGAAACACAAATTGCTTTCTGGATGGGACCCTCACTTTATACCAAAGTTCAGGGAATTAAACCCAGCAGCCCCTGATGAGATGAAAGGGGTATCTGGAACCACAGTCCCCACTGCCAGCCACTGGCAAGGACAAGCCAGGCTCTGCTGCCCCAGCAGGACCATGGGCACAGGCCAGGTGGCTGCTGGGCTAAGGGACTGTTTGCTGCGTGTTCCAAACCCTGGGTGAGCGTGGCCCTGCCCCTGCTGGAGTACCCCAGCCCATTTTGGGGTGGTGGCAGAGGGAGGGCTGGCTCAGAGGGGTCTGTCCTCACTTCTGTGTGGCCAGGGGGGGTCTCAGTAGCAGAACTGCACTGGCACAAGCTCCACTTCAGCCTTTCCCACTGGCAGCTGCAGTGGGAGCCCCCCAGGAGCCCATGGCCAGGGCAGCTGTGCCCTCTGGGGTGTCCCTGCCCTCTTGTCTGCCCCTCATCAGAGCAGCTCAAGCTTGCATGCAGGTTCCTGTGGTGTCGCAGACCCCCATGTAGCCAAAAGCCGTGCCCAGGAGAAGCTGCTGTTAATTTCTTTGCATCCTAAATCATCTTTGAAGATGAAAGCACAGCACAGTGCTGTGTAGCGTTATCTCTGGCAAGGCCTGTCACCTGCAGACGTTTCTGGCACATTGATGAACACGGCAAAGACTTGTCCCTGCTGGGACTGAGTTCCTGGAGTGTGTCCCCACCCCATATGGTGCTTTTCCAGTTGTCAGAGCAGTTGTTTGCAGTGGATGGGATGTAAATTCAGTGTCACATGGCAAAGGCATCACTCAGACAAGGAGACAAGATGCTTATTGGGGATGCTTCCAATCCAATAAAATAAGCAAAACCATCCCTGTTAGAGGCTCAATCGGAGCAGATGTGCTGGCACCCACAGGGCTGCTTCCCTGGGGGAAACAGTACCACTGTCTGGAAAGCGAGGCAGTGATAAATCACACGTGACATCCAGTGATTTGTTACTGCCTCGTGCTGCCCCTCTGGGCCAGTCCTGGGCATCTGCCTGGGCCCACGATGATCCTGATCTTTACCATCACAATGGGTTTGTCATGGGTTAGGTAATGACAAAAGGCTGTGGGTGCAGGAGAACACAGATGTGCAGCTGCTGGAAGCAGAGCAGAGCATGGGCCAGTGGCAGGTTTGCTGTTTGCTGCTGTGGGAAGAGCTGTTGCTCTGCGTGTCCCTGAGTGACCCGTGCCTCGGGGGCCCGGAGCACTCTGCTGATAAAGCTGACCATAAACGTGAGGAGATGGGGTCCCGTTTGGAAATCTGAGGGCTCTTTATTATCTGCATTATGGGTACAGTCTCAAATCTGTTCCAGGGACCAGAGCCAGGAGGGCTGTGAGGGCACAGGGTTACAAACAGGACAGCAAGGGCAGGTCTTTAGGTCAGGGTCCAATGAGAATAGGAAAAAGTGGTGCAAAGGGGTAAATATGCACTGAGGGGATTAATGGGGTCCCAGCGGTGTAACACCGTGGCAAATTTAACCCAGTGGGGTTCAAAGGAAAGAAGAATATTCCGGCGTGGGTGCATATATGGGAAGAGGGTGTCATAAACTTAACAAACCAACAGAACAATGAAACCTAAGAAAGTGGCTGCAAAGCCCCACGGAAGGGAGGTTTTCCTCACCATGACCTAAAAGGGGATCTTTCCCCATTTGCCTCGTTCCCTCCAGGGTTGAGGCACAGCTACCTTGGGGGTAATCCCCTGTGCCCCCACAAAGAGCCGTCCCCAGCTGCTGGGTCTGCAGGGCTGCTCAGGGGCCCTGGTGGCTCTCGTGTGCTGGGCCAGGCAGAGGTGGATTCTGGTGTTTGCAGACTGCAGGCTCAGCCCTGCCCCACTGCCTTGGCAGCAGCAGCACTGATGCTGCTGGTGGGAGAAGCACGGAGCACTCGCAGCGTGTGCAGCACAGCAGATGTTCTGGGAAATAAAAGAGGTGGAGCAGCTCAAGGAGAGTGCTGGGGGGTTGGGTGTCACAGCGATGTGCTGAACTCATGCCCAAAACTGCCACGGTGGTGGGGTGGGAGCTGTGGAGTTTGTTGGTCACAGACAGGAGCTGTTGGGGTGAAGCTGTGTTGGAAGAGAGGGTGTTGGGCCCCTCAGAAACATCAATGGGCACCTGGTTGGTCCAAATTACAGGTTTCAGAGCTTCTCCTTGGACAGGCAGCCTTGCACTGTTCCCCCTGGCAGCAGGATGCTCTGCACTGAAATGCAGTGGGGGCTGGGACCCCTCCTGCCACGCTGGTGTGAGTGGCTCATGGTGCTCATGGGGTTGATTTGGAAGCCACACCAGCACTGAAGGGAGTTCCCAGGACTCCCTCCAATGACCCAGGCCAGACCCAGAAGCAGGTGCCTGAGTTCAACCAGCAAGTTTGTGTCACAAGGACTCTGTGGGTTTGGCTGCAGTGAATGTTATTTCTCCCCCAACAACCACAGGGAGACAAAACTCCGACTAAAACCCAAAACTCCTCATGATACTTCAGTTGTGAAGCAAAATTTACGCTTTGATTTTGGGAATCAATGGCAATTCACAAATTATCCTCCTGTGCTGCCACAGGTCATCCATCAGCGTTGGTCTCCGGCTGACAGGAGCCATCTGGGGTTTTGTTTGGTTGTTTGTTCGATATTTGTGGTTTGTTCAGCTGCTCTCCAGGTCGGTATGCTAATGACAAATTACAGGCTCCTGGGCTTTTTTTGCCAAACAGTTTAAGGAAATGCAGCCGGGTGACATCAGCGCAGTGCCACCGAGCACAGCAGCAGCAGCAGCACCTGGGATGCAGCAGTGTGGAGGAGGGCGTGTCCCCGTGCAGGTGAGCACCAGGTGAGTCTGGTGTGGGGCAGCAGGCTGGACGGAGCTCCGGAGATGTGGCTCAGAGATGTGCTGCCCCTGTGTCCCTTCATCTTCCCCAGATTGTTTATCTTGGTGCCCGCTGCCAGCCTGGAGGGACCAGAACATTTCAGGATCACTGCTGCTCTGTCCTGCCCACAGTGTTGGGATCCTGGCCGTGCTGGGATCACCTCTGCTGGTGATGCTTTAAGTGACCTCAAAACAGCCCTTCATGACACCTGTCATGACATGTCAGGGGTGCTGGGTGGCGGTGGGATGCACTGAGTGCCCTTGCGTGGCAATTTTGGGGCTTGGAGCAGCAGTTCAGAGCCCGTGGGGACACAAAGGGGGTCCCAAGCTGGGGTGGGTGTCCCTCAGGAAGGGGCTGTGATGCTGCCACTGGAGCCATCCCAGACCTGCTGGGCTCTGCAGCCGTGGGGCTCTTTGCCAGCACCAGGCCTGTGCTATTATGGGCAAATTACCTGCAGAAAGCTTTTTTAATCTTGAGAGAAATAACTTGATTAGTAATTATTGGTGCAGAACACTTGGGGAGTCTCTGCAGAGGGTGAGGACAGACTGTTTCACTGGAGCTGCCTGTCAGTTTTGTCACCTAATTATAAGGCTGTTCCATGCCAAGACTCTGGACAGACAGGAAAAAAATCCTCAGTGTAATTGTATTGGTCATATTTTATAGCCACTAATTACTAGCTTTGCAATTAGCATTTCTCTGGCTGGCTGGGGAGCTGTCACAGCCCTGGCTCGTGACACACAGCTCAGTGCTTGCCGTGGCACAGCTTCCAGGGGCTGCAGGCAAGGGGATCAGCCCTGTGGGGTCAGGCTGCAGCCCCACGGCACAGGAGGGACAGCAGGGCTGGCCAGCACCAGGGTGCAGCTGAGGGATGTGATGGTGTCCAAACCTGGGACAAGATGCTGCGTCTGGGCTGGATGGCTCCACCTGAGCTCAGTGTGGTGGTGAATCAAAATTCTCATGTGAACTTTAGCTGCATCCATAAATTCTTCATTTGTCATTATTAAAGACACGTCAACATTCAAACTCTGGTTTATAGCTGAAGTTTACATTGGATTATTGTCTCTGATACAGTAAATATCCTTGTCCAAAGCCCATCAGGCCCTTTTCTACTTATTAGGAATTAATGACTCATAAAACAGAGCCAGAGCAGGCTGTAGGTGTGAATGAAGGGAAGGCTGTGGCTGTTGGGGTTTCCCTCCTGAGGAATTATGAAGGGACCCCAGTCAGCAGGTAACTGGGCCAGTCCACCCTCTGAGCTGCACCTCCAGGTACTCTCCTCTTACATCTCACAATACATGTGTTAATCCTCTGGTTCTCTCTGCACTGGCAAATCTTCAAAATCCTTCACCTCCAGGAAAGACCATCTGCTGCTGCAGCAGCATGGAGACAGCTTTTGGCAAGCAAAAACTCCAGTTTATCATTTTAATTCAGCCCAGTGCCAAAAGTTCAGTAATTTATTGGGCCTTTTGCAAGGTTCTTCTCTAAGTCTCTGCGTGGCTGGTGTTTGTTTGGGAAGCTTTAGGGATTTTGCATTTGTGCAAGTGTCTCAGAGTTGTCTTGATGTGGTGAGAGAACTTTTCTGGTCTGAAACCACCCTGGGCTGACGTGCTGTGCTGACACTTTTCCATAAACCCATCAAGTCCTAAACTAGAACTCTTCTAACAACTAAATTAAATGGAATCAAAGATAAATCAGCAGTTCAATGCCTTTGTGGTGATACCAGGGGACTGGGGATGATGCAGGAGCTGCAGCCTGGCATGTTCTCCTGGGGCTCAGAGCAGGGGTTGTACTGGACTGTTTGACCATTTGTTGCTTCCTTTTGGCTTTGCAGAGGAAGTTTTGCATCCCAGTGCCTGATTTGTAGGACCTTTGCTCACTCACTGGGACAAGCTTTTATTTTGGTTAAAGCATTACAGAGGGACACAGGGTGATAGAACGTGCGACGTTATCTCTAAGAAGCAATTGTACTTCGTAATATGAATTAATTAACACTGCACTTAAAACAAGTAGCTAATTACAGACCTTTTAACTTAACAGAGTGTGGGAAGGGATAATATAAATGGTAATTATTGAGTTAAGCAGAATGTAATGTGCATCCCGGGCTCACCTGGGACATCTCAGTCAATACTCAATTACTTAGCTGCTCTCTGAAGTCCGGTGGCAGCTGAAGGCTCCTACTTCCCTCCAGTGACATCAGCAGCACTGTGATGTGCCAGGGCCAGAGGGCAGCCTGGTGAGGTGCTGTGCCAGCTCTGTCCATGCCTGCCCTACCCAGCCTGGCCCAGACATGCCCTGTGCCATGTGCTGCTGTCGTGGCACTGCCCGGCTCCTTCCTGTGGCCTCTGCACAGCCCTGGCTCCAGCTCTGGACCCTGCTGCTCCCCATCCATGGACCCTGCTGCTCCCCATCCATGGACCCTGCTGCTCCCCAGCCCTGGACCCTGCTGCTCCCCATCCATGGACCCTGCTGCTCCCCATCCATGGACCCTGCTGCTCCCCAGCCCTGGACCCTGCTGCTCCCCATCCATGGACCCTGCTGCTCCCCATCCATGGACCCTGCTGCTCCCCATCCATGGACCCTGCTGCTCCCCATCCATGGACCCTGCTGCTCCCCATCCATGGACCCTGCTGCTCCCCATCCATGGACCCTGCTGCTCCCCATCCATGGACCCTGCTGCTCCCCAGCCCTGGACCCTGCTGCTTCCCAGCCCTGGACCCTGCTGCTCCCCATCCATGGACCCTGCTGCTCCCCAGCCCTGGACCCTGCTGCTCCCCATCCATGGACCCTGCTGCTCCCCATCCATGGACCCTGCTGCCTCCCATCCATGGACCCTGCTGCTCCCCAGCCCTGGACCCTGCTGCTCCCCAGCCCTGGACCCTGCTGCTCCCCATCCATGGACCCTGCTGCTCCCCATCCATGGACCCTGCTGCTTCCCAGCCCTGGACCCTGCTGCTCCCCATCCATGGACCCTGCTGCTCCCCATCCATGGACCCTGCTGCTCCCCAGCCCTGGACCCCGCTGCTTCCCAGTCATGGATCCTGCTGCTCCCCAGCCCTGGACCCTGCTGCTCCCCATCCATGGACCCTGCTGCTCCCCAGCCCTGGACCCTGCTGCTTCCCAGTCATGGATCCTGCTGCTTCTCAGCCATGGACCTCACTGCTTCCTAGCCTGGCAGATCTCCTGGAGGTTTCTGCCATGGCTCTGCTCTGCAGGGAGGCAGGAGTGTTTCGTGGTGTGGGTCTGTGCTGCTGGCAGAGCCTCTGGCCCTGTGCAGCCGTGCCCTGCTGAGACTCCTCAGAATGACTGAGCATCATTCCTGGCATTGCATAGCCCTTACAGTAACACAGGGGACAAATCCATTTAGCAAGGCTTGAGGTCAGATGCTGAGAATTAACAGTTGTGAGGTCAGGAACAGAGTTACAGGAGGGAAAAACACACAAACCACAGCCCCAGAGCGAGGGCAGGGGACAGGCTGCTTCCCCAGCTCCAGACACAGTCCTGCAGGGCTCCATGTGGCCCATGCTGGTTATGTTTGTGGCCAGCAAAAACAGAGGCAATGCTCCTCATGCCTTCCTGTCAGATGGGAATGGATGGGAAACCATCCCAGACCAGCTGCCACCTTCCCTTCTGGGGATGTCTGGTGAAATAAACCTTTCTGCAGGCGTGGGGTGGCCCTGGAGAGCTGTCAGCACTGACCACAGCCGTCCTGGCACTGCAGCAATGGCCTGACAGGTGATGTGAGCTTAATGACTGCATGTGGATGTCCAGACTGGCAGGCACTGGGACTTGCTGGCTGGGGAACTGGAGCTTGACACAAAGCCAGAGGTGTCTGGCTGGAAAATCCAGGCTTGTTTGGGAAAGGTCACTGTGATGCTTCGGCACTTGAGCTGGTTGGATTAAAAACATCTCCAAAAGCCCAGCAGTAAATGGAAAGTGGGATAAGATAGATGTCCGACGGGTTCCTCAGCAGGTGATCCTGCGCTGAGAGAGGCAGGGCAGGATCCAAACTGCACCCATTGCAGGCAGAGTGACACAAGCTGCTGGCCGGAGCACAGTGAGCTGAGCTGAGGGTGAGGAAGGGCAGCTCAGGAGCCTTTGGGCTTGCAGTGGTGAGGGCTCAGTCCTGTCCCTGGCACGGCCATGGCTGGGAGGGATTGTGGCAGGAGAGACCCTCCAGCTGCTGCCGTGGTGGGGACAGGCCCAGCTGTCTCCTGGCCCTGCTACCTCCTCCCCTCCAGAGGCAAAATGCTGATTTCTGTCAGAGCGAGAAGAGTTACAAATTGTACATCAGCCCCTTGATGTGCGTGTGTGCTCCATGCAGCACCTCTGCAAAGGGTGAAACAGGGATGAAAACTCCCTGTGAAGATGAGAGGCTGCTTGAGTACCTGACTATGGTGTGCCTGGCAGCTGCTCCAGGCCTGTGGTATCTCAAAGGTAGGGATGCCATCAAGGGTCCCCAGCCATCTGCAAGGGAAAAGCTCCTTTAGAATTACTCACAGTGGCATCCTGTGTCCTCTTTGGTCCAAGCTGATGTTTGCTGAAGGATATTGGGAGAATTAGTAGAGCTATTTCTCTTTAATCCTGTCCCAAGTGGCAGCAAAATCAAACTAAAAAGCAGGAGATCATGTGCTGCTGTTTTAGGCAAGAACCCAGTGGTGTTAACAAAGAGTTTTATCATTATGGGGGCTGTTTGATTTAGAGAATAAAACAGCCCAAGGTAACAAAGCTGGATGAATTAAAAGCTTAACAGCATGAAAAGGTATTACAGCCCCACAGATTCTCCAGGAAACTTGTCTGGGCTATGCCACTCCTCCCTGAGACCAGTGACACTGCCAGCCAGCCCTGCCCTTCCCTCTGGGGCTGCTCAGTACCTGGTTGCTGGATTTACCCTTTCCAGGAAAGGCAGGTGGTGGCTTTTGGCAGGGCTGCAGCCTTGTGTGGCTGCTGGGGGGTTCGAAGAGCCAGGACACCATTTCTCACTGTTTGTGCGTTGACTTTTCTTTGATGAGTCAAGGGATATAAATAAATGGGCTGTGTTTGCAAGGGTGATGCTTCTGCATCTCTGACTGGCATGAACAAGGGCTGGGGGGGGAGATAATGGGTAGGGACGTTTCTGAGAATCTTCTTCAGCCTTTGCTCTCCTTTCCTGGCAATACCAGCAGCACTCCAGCACCGCTGCTCTCTAATCTAATCAGAGCCAAGGAAACAGGATTCGCTGCAGTGTCTGACCACTCAGATACCCACCAGCAGAGTAAATACCAGACGTGTTTCGTGAGAATGGCCAAAAGCTGTTCCAGCCCCTTTCAGTGCAGGCACAAGATCTCTGGAACCCGACCCTCTCCCTGCTTAGGGCTGCTGCTCCAAATTCCACCACTGCTGGCCTTTGGCAAGGCTCTGCAGGTGGGTTCATGGCTACAGAGGAGGGTCTGTACACGGGGATCTCAGCCCAGGGGCTGTGCAGCCCCCTCCTGCTCATGAGCATTTATGGGTGTCTTCCAAAGTGTTTTCCTTTATGATTCTTGATAAGTAGATAAAAGGCCATTTCTTCTTTCAATGGAGTCTCTGATGTTAATGGTCTCCCTCCAATCAGATTAAGGTGTTTTGGCCCGTTTTACTCTAATGGAGGATGATGGAGAAAAATCTGGTTCACAGCTGGCTCCTTGCACTCTCACTGCTCTCTGCTGCTGCCACTGAGACACTGCCGGGAAATAATAATTTAAAAAAAAAAGGCTGGAGGAGTTCACCCCCTCCCTTCACAGGGGCTTCAGCCCTGCCTCCTTCCAGCCCCTTCTGTGCTGTGGGCCCGTCCCAAGAAGCACAGGGAGAGCAGGGGGGAGGCTGTGCTGGGGCTGTGCTCACCCCACTGAGCTCCTGGGGCAGCTGGGGCTGCAGCCACTGCCCTGCCCTCATGCACTGGGGGCTGTGCTGCCCTCCGGCCAAAAAGTACCTGAGTACCTGCCCTGCCTGCCTGCTCCTGCCTTTTCTGCCTGCTCCTGCCCTCCCTGCCAGCCTCTGCCATGTGCCCTGGACAAGGGCAAAGCAAAGCACTGGAGTCTGCTGGATAATCAGAGCTATGAGATGCACTCGTGTGTGCAAGAGGGTGTGAAATGCAGATGGGCTGGAGGACCCTGGGGAGCAGGAGAGAACAGGTGGGGACGTGCCCATGCCTGTGCTGAGGCCAGGATGAGGCTGTGGCTGCCGGCCGGGGGGTCCTGGTGTCCCTGAGCCCTGCTCAGCCACCTGACCTGCACGGAGCGACTCCCCAGGCTGTGGTTGGTGCCGTTGTATTAACGAGGCACCACTTCTGCATTTTAAGTGTGTGCTCCTTGATATTGTCCTGCCTCTACACGATCCTGGAAATGCATTGTCTACTTAACTTCTTTTTAATTAAAAGTCAGGGATATTAGAAAAGAGAAATCAATTCTTGTCACAATTAAGACCCGGTTTGAACAATTGCAGCGTGTTTCGGTGAAGGATCCTCTCTGGGCTTATTGATCTGTATTGTCATAATGTCTGGGTTATTGCCATGGCTCAGACAGCCTTAAATGAATATTTCTCCTGAATTATGTATGTTACCTGGCAGGCAGAGGAGGCTGTCTGCTGCCACTCAGAGCCTGCAGGGCTCCCCTGGCCCCCACGCCTGCTGACTGAGGGCTGGGCTGCGATGAGCACCTTGTCCTACAGTGTCGGGCTCCTCTGTGAGCTTGGTGACTGGTTGGGGAAGACAGGCAGTCTCAGGATTTGCAGCCACAGGGCACAGTGGCAGCAGCTGAGCAGGAGCTGGTGACTGGCAGTGCCCACAGAGGGTCCTGCACCAGTGCAATGCTGCCTCTCCCTGCTAATGGGAGCTGGAGCAGGAGGGCAGGTGAGCACAGGGGCTGGAGCCTTCCCCACAGGTGGTTGTGGCTCCCCCAGCCATAAAAGTCTCTGTCTTCTTTTCCCTTTCCCTCTCTTTCTCTTCCTCCCTCTCCCTCTGCAGAGAGGGGCTGGTGGGAGGTCTCCAACACTCTCCACTGTGAAAGTGACAGGAGAGTAGGAGGCTGATTAATCAAAATCTAACATGATGAAGGACCTTTTTAAAGCTAGAAGATGTCCCAGTTATGGTTTGTCTGCCCTTTAAAAGTTCTTGAAAACCAGGGGGTCTTGGAGGAAAGAAAATTGATTTCTCATGGTTCCTCTTGTACCTTGGGGCAGAAAGTAAATTCAAAGGGGCCCTGCCATGAAAGGTCAGAGTCTGCTGCTGTGGCTGATAATGAGATCTCTCAGAGATAAATCAAAACACCTGGACTTGACCACGGAGCAGCTACTGGTTTAGCCCAAGATCTGGGATCAGGGAGAGGGCACGTGCTGAACCTTGCCTGCTGTGGAAGCAGAGGTGGCAGCAGCAATGCTGTAGCCTCCATGATGTTGGTGCCAGAGCTGTTCCCTCCTGCCTGGTGGTGCCCGGCACAACCAGCACCTCCCCACAGTTTGTGCAGAGCCTCTGCCCTCCTGATGGGGACATTTTCCTGATGTGAAAATGTACTTTTCACATCATCACTGCTCCCTTACATGCAGTGGCACGTCAGCAGCAGCTCCTGCAGCTGTGCCCCCTTCTCCCTGTTGTGCTCCCCCCAGCCCTGTGACTTGGGGCTGGGCAAAGAAAACCCTGATGGCCTTGAGACCTCTCCTGGTTAACCAATGGCCGTGCCTTGCAGCCCACTAGATCCCATTCACTTTGTGATAAGTAGGATTCACGTAGTATCTCCTGGTCCCTATTAATGCCTTTAATCTGCAGACCTCAGAAAGATGAGCCAGAGAAAACCAGGAGAGAGACACTCAGAAAAAAAGAAAAGAAGCAGAGAAAAGCGAGTAGGGTGAACTCTTTACCTCTCTATCCCATTAGCGTGTTCGCCATGGATTGCAAAATCCTGTTAGGCACAGGCAGGCTGCAGATCCGGAGGCAGCACAGAGCTTGTGGTGTTCGTGGTGGCTTTGGCTCTGCAGCAGTGCCAGGGCTCTCCCCGAATGCTGGCTGCCCCTCAGGATGTTGGGGAGGGCTCCAGCACAGCCTGCCCCTGGCTCCAGGTGCCTCCCCCTCACTGGGACTCCCCCAGCTCTGATATTTGTCGCTCTTGGGTTTGGGTTCAGTGACCCTCAGGCTCCGTGTTCGTGCCTTTGCTGTGTGACTAATTGGAGAAGTGTCTAATCCTCTTCTGCACCGATGTCACTGTTACGCAGCCTGTGATTAAACACGCTGTCAGCTGCTGCTGTTTACAGATAACAATGCTGCTTTCTCTCGTTCCGACACTATCAGGCTCATTAGGAAGGTTTATGGATAAATTAGTCAGTCTGGGATTGAATAATGTCTGAAATGCATGAACTGGGGACTGCACCTTCCTGCTCTGGGTAGCCAAATGTGACAGTGACCTGAATCACTGCACGGGGCAGAGGCCCAGCCCCACACCAGGGTGACCCCCAGATCTGGAGCCTAATTCCTGTCCCCGTGTGAGCTCTCCTCAAGGACACTCTTCCAAGGATGAGCCCCCCACTTCTGGTACCAGGCTGGAGACAGCAGTAAGTGTCTGGCTGACAAAATCCTCTCTGATGCTTCATTACAGCAGATTCCTCAACACACAGAAAATAAAAAGAGGCTCTTGCCCCACTCTTATTGCATGAAACACTCATACATTTCCAGGGGAGGTCCCTGGTAGGCTTGGTGCCTGGCTGTTCAATACAGCGGGAACAAACTGCAGCTGCAGATGGGAACAGGTTGTTTCTGCCATTTGTTATTTCTTTCCCTAATTATGATGCAGATTGGATGCTCTCTCTCCAGCATTCCCTCCCTTTCTGTTTATTCAGGCAGGATTTTTTGTGAACCTACACGCCAATTTCTTTCTGGGCCTGGAGTGCCCCATTAGAACGGAGCAGAATTTACTGTTTCCCTGAGCTGCAGCCCTTTCCCCAGCCCCCTTCCAGCGCTGAGCTGGGATGGGAACAGGGCTGGGATGGGAGGATCCCTCTCTCCATCCTCGGGACAGGGCTGGCAGGAATCCTGGGGATGGTGTGGCTGGCAGCTGGCAGCCTCTCTGTCTGTCTCCAGGGCTGATCTCACCCTGGCAGGGTGGCAGGAGGAGCAGAGGCACCTGCAGGCACGGAAAGCTGTCCTGCTCTCTGCTGAGCAGCGAGCAATCTGCAATTACTGGAGAGCTTTCAGGGAGCTGGACACACCGTGCTGGTGCCTTATTTAGAGTCTGCCCAAGTGCTGAGTCCTGGAGTGCAAAATGCATCTACGAATTAGGCACAGCTGGATTAAATTGCTAATTGTAATTTGCAAAGTGTGTTCCCCTTCTCCTGTCATGGACAAATGAAAGACTCACTCTGCATGACCTCCCTGTCACCCTCACCCCGTGAGGGGGATAATTGGTGAATGCCTTGTGGTGATTGAGTTACCAAGTGAGTCCTGAAGTGTCTTTCCTCATCAGCGTGTGATACAAGTTGCATTTCTGATTTGCCTGATGAGTAAGAGCCAGAGCCGCATCACTCCATGGAAATCCACAGCAGTTCACTGCCCTCCTTGTTGTTAATTTACTGCCGTGTTATTGAGGGGCCAGGAAAGTTAGAAATCTTGGTAATGCATTTTAATCAGCACAAAGATATAAACATAAAAAAAGCCCTGAATAAATAGAGGACACACCATGAAACTGGGGAATCCAGGCCCAAGATGCACTGGCACTTTGGGATCCTCCTTTAGGGTGCACAGGGATGCTCTCCTCAGGAGCAGTGTGAACCAGACTGGCACACAAATTAACCAAAATTTGGGCTGCAGATTCAGGGCAGTGCAGCTCAGAGCTGCTGAGGGAGGTCTGGGAAACCCTGAAGCTGTGCAGGCAGCCTGGCACCAGGGCAGGCACTGGCCCTTGCTGTGGCCACTCTGGAGCTTCTTCCCTGGCACTCAGCGCTGGACACTCACCTCAGAAGCCACACGACCAGCAGGACCAGCCTGTCTAGAACACCTCTGACAATGAGTGATGGCCACATGCTCCACATCCCTTTGTGGAACATAATCAGCCTGCTGTAAGACCATTTCTGATGCGACTGAAAACGAAAATCCTGACGGCAGCACTTCAAACAGAACTGCTGCAAATCTCTGTGAGCGGTTTTAATGAAACCAGCCGGGAAGAGGAGGAGAGCAAATCAAAGGTAGGGCAACTCCTTTGTTCAAATTACTGTAATTGGTATCAAAATTACGTTAGTTGTTGTTTGCACCATTATGCCTGAGGTACATCCTCATTTCTCCCTCAGTTCTCAGAGGTTCACCCACCTGAGCTCCCACTTTGCACCTCTGCCTTTCAAGCCGAGCAAGTGAAGCCACAGCAGAGGGGCAGGCTGAGGGGGGAGAAGCTTGTGGGGTGCTGGCATCCTGCCCTGTGCTCAGCACCACCAGCAAAGCATCTCTGAGGGGCAGGATCTGCCTCTTCCATGAGCATTCCCAGAGGGAGAAGATCCCACACGCAGCCCCTGAGCTCAGTGCTCAGGGCTCTGTGTGCCCTTCAGGCTCTAGAACTGGTGCCTTGGGAAGGCTGACCTGGAACAGAGACTGGACAGAGCTAGAGAATAAAGTAGATATTTATTAAAAGGATACACCTTGGGCAGGACAAGAGCCTGACCAGGGCTGCACCCAAGGTGAACCCAAAATGGACATAAAATGGACAAATGGTCATGAGGTCTCACACTGTTATAAATGTTGGTCCATTTGCATATTGGGGTTTAATTGTCCAATTTCAGCTTCAGGTGATGAAGTCCCATCCTTCTTGCTTTCTCTCTTCAGTCCATTGTTGTTTGTGCTTTTGGGCCTGAAAACTTGTAACCATTGTCTTGTAACCATTGTCTTTGGTCTCCATCTGTTTTGTCTCCCTACTCCATGAAGAGCTGACTAACACTTAATATGAGGCTCAGAACTGCACACCCAGGCAGCACAGAATCTGAAAAACATGAAAGCTCAAACTTAAGGCATCATTTCCCCCCTGTGACACCGGGATCCCTCCTGTCTGGCTCTAATTAATAGCGTGTGGTAATTTGTCTCTGGTTGAATTGGAACTTAACACCGAGTGGCTCCGTGCCCCAGCCAAAGGCAGGGTTCATTCTGATGATGACGGAACGGGGTATGACTTACATAAGTGTAATGAAATTATGCTGCCTGGAGCCCTGGATTTTCTCAGTATATGATGAATGTGAGGCATTTAAAAAAAAATTAGACACTCAGTCTATTTTACATTATTTTCTAGCACATGGATATCTGTGGGCTGTCTGGAAATCCATTAGCAAGAAATGTAAAGATGCTTAAAGGCATTTACCCAGATTAGCTGTGTTTATGCAGTCAAGGGTCTTTTATGTGATTACCTTAAAAGCTGAAGAACTGCTGCAAAACATTTATAGTGCAGATATCGTGAAGCAAAGGGTACAGATCTGACAGAAAGACAGAGCTGTTAAAAAACAAGCGCACAGCCCTGGTTGCTTTGTATTTGCAGACAAACAACTCAGAAGGTAGAAGGGCTCTCCCTTTGCAGCCCAGAGCTGTGCAGCTCCGAGCATGAGATTTATGAGGAAGCTTTACATTAACTTTCATTTTCACTGTGATTTCTGCCAGGTAGCAGGAGGGGATGAGCAGGGATGGGCCAGCACTGGCTGTGGTGGGGCTCTGTGGCCCTGGGAAGCAGTGTCTGAGCCCTGGGATCAGCTGGGGGATTGTCTGAGCCACTTTCCTCTGTGGGATATTCCCTAATGCCAGGCACACTTGTGCTCTATTGCTGCTGCTCCCTCTGCTCTGGCTCTGCCCTTGTCACAGCAGAAGCAGCAGAAGTCCTGGAGCATGTTTGTGTGACATGCCAAAAACTGTACAAAATTGCAGAAATCCTCGGGTTTTCATTGTACAAAAATACTTGCAAGTGTGGAAGAGAAAGGAGAGGTGCAAAAGCTTCTGCCTGCTCTGTCTTTTGTCAAGGATTGCTCTTTCAGCTGTACATTGAAGCCTGCTTCCTCATGGCTCCTTTGTCCTTTAGCATAAAAAGTAATTTGTCAGCAAAAGAAGTAAAGTTTTGTTTTTCAGTACAGACCTGGCTGTCCTCCCACTGAGACTTTCAACTCTTTATCTCAGGAATTGATGGTCTCAGTTTCTGATTCTCTTTCCTTGGTGTTTGTATTGATTTTTTTTTTTTCCTCCAGGAGGGTTATTTTCACCGTGGTGTCAAAACTATCTTTCTGTCTCCACTTACAGCAGGTAATAGCACAGCTCGGCCAATTACATGTTTTCTGGGCTAGCCCTGCTCTTCGCACAAGTTCCCCTGACAATCGGGAGCCTGGCTGAACCCATGTCTTTGCTTTCCCTTTGCTCTTGTCTCTGCAGGCTTCAGTCGGGAGTGGGGAAGGGCGGCAGCCCCAGAGCTGGATGTGAGCAGCAGAGGTGACCAGACAACCCGGGTATTCCTCTTCCTTTGCCTGCAAATACTGGCCCCACTCAAGGAGCTGGTGGGCTGTGCCATCCTGAGGACAGCATCCCTGGTGTGGCTTTGGGCTCATCAAGAAATCCAAGTGTCCATTTAAGGCTGCTCTGTTTCTCTGTTTTCTCCACACCAGCAGTGGCTTTGTCATCTGCTGCTGCTGAAACAAAATTCATGAGATCATTTTCCCAAAGCGCGATACTTAAAATCCTAATTAAAATACCCCTGGCTGTTCTAACACCAAGATTTTATAAGTTGCTTGGAATAATATTTCAGATAAATGGAAAAGCCGTGTGCTTTTAACATGACAGACCCTTCTTCTAGTAAAACCTATTTAACATCAAACCCTCCATATACTTCCAAAATCCTCTTTCCTGCTTGGCTCCTCAGTGACAGGAAAGTGTACATGCCTGTGGAGCTTGGTGGTGAATGGAGCTGTCCCAGGGGTCTGGATTGATTTGTTTCACGACATTGATACCTTCCCACTGTCCCAGCAGAGACCCAGTGCGTGAATACTAAAAGGAAGCTGCTGTGCCTGGAGGCAGGCAGGAGAGATCCCGTATATTACACTGTGAGAGTTGTGTGTCATATTAGAGCAATCTGCCTTTAAAGGGCATCTTTCAAGAACAAACTAGCTTTTTCCCACACTTGACTGATCACACAAATAACTGTGATTAAAGGTCAAGTGCCTGGGTTTTTCTGTTTTACTCCTTAAAAATTTATATGCGAAAGAAAACCCAGAAGTTAACATAGCATGAAATTGTTATGCAGTTCTGAGCCTTTAACGACAACTAAATATCACTTTTCTTCCTGGGTGGCTTGAGAAATCTTCGGTAATAACCGGTCACTTCTTTTGGTTTCCACTTGAGGAAGATTATAAATAAACCCTGTCTTTTGCTTCCCTGCTCTGTAACACGATGGAGGGAGGGCTTTGGTTGTATGAACTCGCGTTCCCAGCCAGGATGGCTGTTCCTGGTTTCACCAGGAGCTCCTGGGCTGCAGGTGCACAGCAGGAGAGGCTCCAGTGCTGGTGCAGCAGCACACAAAGCACTGATCCACGCTGAGCTTTCCTGGATGGGAAGAATATTGATAAATGGATGGGAACTTCCTCACCAGTAAAGCTAACACAGAGAGGAAAGGTAATGACAATGTCTGCAAAAGAGCTGAGAAATGGAGAGCTGGAAACAACCTCTGGCTCCAAGGATCCACCTGGGCTTGGCCTGAGGTCTGAGCACCAACTCCCGTGAGCAGGGGCTTGGCATGGGCTACCACAGGCTGTGCTAGATGGAGACTCAATGCTTCTACTTCAGACCTGCAATATTTTACATTTGACACACAACCACAGCAAAAGGAACATCCCACAGGAGCAAATGTTTGCTTTGGTATCACGGTATCCACCATCGGGGGAAAAGCGGTGGGCATTCAGCCTGACTAAACTTTGCAGGAACCTGCAACACCTACAATTTGTAGTAATAATACCTCGTTGAGTCCCTCCTCCGACAAAGGAGGCTGAGGGCTTGGTGGCAAATGCCTTTGGTGAGCCAAGAATTGAAGAATTGCCCCCCTGCAGCCACAGGACTGTCCTGGGTGTGGATCTGGCAGGACTCACCCTACCTGGGGCTGCCTTTTCCTGGGGTTTCTGTCTGGGCATTTTTGCTTTCACACCAGCTGCTGGGCTCGGAGGACCTCATGAAGCTGGGAATAAAATTCCAAATCAGAAAGGCAGGACAGAGGGCTCGACAAAACCGACATCCCCGGGCATCGCTCGCAGGCCAGGGCAGGGCAGAGACCTGCCCCGCGGCTCTCCTGGGCCCTGTGCTGAGGAAGGACGCTCTGACCCAACACCCTCGCTCGCTACCAGCAGCAAAAATCATCCGGGCAGGGGGGGGGGGGCAAAGCACCGCTGACCACGGCCGCGGCATCAGCGAGGGCTGCCCGTACTTTGGGGAGCAGTTCCAGCAGCCCAAAGCTCGGCACGGCCGCGTGTTCCCTCAGGAGCCAGCCCGGCGACCGAGCCCGGTGACCGAGACGGGTGACGAGCACGGTGACCCAGCCCGGTGATCGAACCCGGTGTTCCAGCCCGGCGACCGAGCCCGGTGACCCAGCCCGGTGATCCAGCTCGGGGACCGAGCCCGGTGACCCAGCCCGGTGACCCAGCCCAGGGACCGATCCCGGTGACCTATCCCGGGGACCGAGCCCGGTGACCCAGCCCGGTGACCCAGCCCAGGGACCGATCCCGGTGACCCATCCCGGGGACCCAGCCCGGTGACCCATCCCAGTGACCCAGCCCGGTGATCCAGCCCGGTGACCGATCCCGGGGACCCAGCCCGGTGACCCAGCCCGGGGACCCAGCCCGATGATCCAGCCCGGTGACTGAGCCCGGTGACCCAGCCCGGTGACCGAACCCGGGGACCCAGCCCGGTGACCCAGCCCGGTGTTTCACTCCGCTGACCGAGCCCGAATCCTGACCGGGCCGCCCTCCCTCCAGTGACCACCCACCCATTCTGGCCCCGCCCCTTCTCCCCACGCCCCCGTCGCCCATTGGCTGTGCGGGCCGAGGCCCCGCCCCGGCGGCGGCGGTGGGCGGGGCGCGGAGCGGGAGCGCGGCGCGGCGCGGGGCGCGGAGTCGCGGCGCCATGGAGACGGCGCTGCCGCTGCCGCTGCTGCTGCTGCCGCTGCTGCTGGTGCTGCTGCCGCTGCCGCCGCTGCCGCCGCTGCTGCTGCCGCTGCTGCCCCGCGCCGCCGCCGAGCAGGGTGAGCCGGGCGGGGCGGCGGCGCCTCCCGGTGCTCCGACGCCTCCCGGTTCTTCGGGGCTCCCGCGCCGTGTCCGCGGTGCTCCGGCCGCGCCGTGTCCCCCGTGCCCGGCAGCCTCAGCCCGCGGTGTCGCCTCATCGGCCCCGGCTTTGGTCGCCCGCGGCGGGTCGGGCTGCGCGTTGCGGTACCGGGAGCGGCCGGCTCGGCTCGGCAGTGGGGTCTCTCCGGGGCTGGCCGGACGCGTTGTGGGGCGGATGTGCCGCCGCTCTCCGGGGCTTGGAGACCTGCCGGAGGAGCGGGAGAGGAAGGACGGGTCCTCGCGGAGTGACCGGGTTAGCCCGGGGTGTCCCGGTCCCCGCCATCACCGGAGGCAGGAGGCAGCACGCTGCCAATAACCGTGACAGGGAGACGGTTCGAGCCCTGGGGTCCGTGTTCGCGGAGGTTGCGCTGCCACGGACGGACCCCACTGATCCCGGCGGCGGGAAGAGTGTCTCGGAGCATCCCGGAGCGCTCCGAGCGGAACGGTGTCAGGGATGTGCCCGCCGGGGATGCGCCGCCGCACCCCTCGTTACCGGCGACCGAGCTCAGCCTGCCGGTCGGGGGCTGTGGCTGCTGGTTGTGGAAGGATCGTGAAGCTGTGAACTGAGGCAAATAGCTCTTCCTGTCAAAGAGAGAATTGGCTGTTTTGTGGGGAAAGGCTGCCGTTTGACAGGGAAATCCCTCTTTCAAAGCAGCTGCTGGTACCTTTCAGTTCCAGCATCCGCACGCCGTGGGCATGGTACAGCGGCAGTGCTGTCTGTGGTGTCCGAGGATCGTCCCTGGGATGGCACAGTCGTTAGGGCACTGATCAGGTGCCTGCCAGGTTCTTTTGGGTGTGCAGCGAGAGCTTCGTGGCGCTTGGTGCTCACACGGTGATGCCATGGCTGGTGCAGCCGGGGTGGGAGCCGGGACCTGGCACGGCATGGCACTAAGCTTCCCAGTGCATGGGCTGGGTGGGTTTTACCAGCATTTCCTCTGTCAGGGGTTTTCCTAACATGCTGTCTTCCCTGCAGTTGTCCTGCTGGACTCCAAGGAATCGCAGGCGGAGCTGGGCTGGACCTCACACCCATCGAACGGGGTAAGCACGGGGGCGGGACTGTGTCTGCACCACCGGAGAGGGTGAAAGGGTCTCTCAGCCTCTCGGGGCTCAGCAGCGTTTGAAGCCCTGCGGTGTGAGCGCTTTGCTTACCACAGAGCTGGGGTGGGGGCAGCCAGCCGCGGCACCTCCTCATTCCGGGTCGGTGGGGAGCTTGGCATGATCAGTGCTGGGAGCTCCTGAGAGGAGAGAGGAGGCACTGGCTGTGTGAGCGCTGTGACTGGCCGGGGGTCCCTCCTCAGAATGGATTTTACACTACTGAAACAAACCAATAAACGCTGCCTAGTTAAGGCTTTGTACTGTGGTTCGCACGCCAGCATGGGCACCAAGGGTCAGTCAAGCCCTTAGAATCCAAGGGCTGTGGCTGGGGAAGTCACTGGGAGCTGTGTCATGTAACATTTGTTTCATCAGCCCCTGGCTTCGCTGCTGGTGTCGGTCTAAAGCCACTTTCAGTAAGCCTGGAGTTGTGCTCCTTGCAGCTTTGAGTTCATTTTCCCGAATGGAGACAAAGCGTTGAGAGCGATAGGTCCTGGAGTCAGCTGTGTGGCACAGCTGTTTGTTTGCAGAAGGAACTCTGTTCTGGGTGTGTTTTGACTGTTTTGCATAAATTTACCCGCAGAAGGAATTGCTTTGGGAAATTGCCAGGTTGTCGTTCAGGCTGTGAGGGTTGAATCATCATTTCACTGATCAGAATCTCGGCTGATAGCTTTGGGGGAACACTGTTTCACTTGCAGTCAGAGGATTTGTCCTGTTGCAGCTAAAACTACTCCTGGCAGAGAAGCTGCTGCTGTTCATGAAGGTGTTTGATGTCCTTGTGTGATGGTGTGACTGGTGTCACAGCCCCTTAGACATCTTGGATTTCTCTGGGTGGCCCAACCCCATCCAAAGAAACACTGAGTGGTAACACCATGTGGATGCACCTTCCCAGGGACAAAATCTGAGGAGCATGTGGGAGATGAAGGCTGTGGCTCCACAGCAGGTGATGTGTCCAGAATCAGGCTTTGTTTTCCAAGATCTGCTGCCAGTGCTGCCTTTCTGGTTGCATCTTCACGTTTGCACCCGTACAGAGAGCTCAGGTGTTGGGTGGTGCAGGAGCAGGGTTACTGCAGCTGGTGGCTTTGGTGGGCTGAGGACTCTGAGTGCCTACAATGTAACGTCCTGTGGTGGGGAGGCTTGCGGTAGTGACATTTATCCTGGTGGGTGTGTCTCTGCTGGGGCAGCTCCTGAGCTGTCACGGCCCTCTGTGCTCTGTCCCCAGTGGGAAGAGATCAGTGGCGTGGATGAAACCTTCAAGCCCATTCGCACGTACCAGGTGTGCAACGTCATGGAGCCGAACCAGAACAACTGGCTGCAGACGGGCTGGATCGCCAGGCGTGACGGCCAGAGGATCTTCATCGAGCTCAAGTTCACCCTGAGGGACTGCAACAGCATCCCTGGGGTGACCAGCACCTGCAAGGAGACTTTCAACTTGTACTACGTCGAGTCTGACTCTGACCTGGGCCGCAGTGTCCGTGAGAGCAAGCACACCAAGATTGACACCATTGCTGCTGACGAGAGCTTCACTCAGGGCGACCTGGGCGAGCGCAAGATGAAGCTGAACACCGAGCTGAGGGAGATTGGGCACCTGAGCAAGAGAGGCTTCCACCTGGGCTTCCAGGACGTGGGCGCCTGCGTGGCGCTGGTCTCCGTGCGGGTCTATTACAAGAAGTGTCTCAGCACCGTGCAGAACTTGGCCATGTTCCCAGACACTGTGGCAGAGACGGCCTTTGTGACGCTGGTGGAAGTTAAGGGCACTTGTGTTGCCCATGCTGAAGTGGACGAGGATAATCCCCCCAGGATGCACTGCAGCGCAGAGGGCGAGTGGCTGGTCCCTGTAGGGAAATGCTTGTGCAGCCCCGGCTTTGAGGAGAAGGACGGGGGATGCAGAGGTAAAAGTGGCCTTTGGTGTGCTGGCAGTTTTTGTCTGTGTCAGTCCATGCTGCTGCCAGACTTCTCTGGTGCCTGAGCACAGTTTGGAATTGTCTTTTGTCAGCAATGTGTTTCTTTGGGCTGATGGCAGCTCCCCAGAACCACCGGGTGTTTGTTTGGAGGTTGGCAGTTGGAGGGCGTGGGGCTGCTCTGCAGATGTGTCAGAGCTCTGGATGCTGTCAGGCATTTCCCACAGCTTTATCTGTAATGTTAAAATTACTCTAGAACATTAATATCCCTATTGATATGCTTTGGACACGGTTTAATAATTTGGCGACTTTACAGCTCACAAGGTTATGTTTAAGGACAGCTGCAAAAATGGTTGTGCCCTCTGCCTTAACAAGGCATCCCACTAATGAACCTGGGGCTGTGAGCGCTTCCGTCTCGCTTCCAAAGGCAGGTGAGAGCCAGCTGTGGGGTGCTGGCTGTCATGCTCTTCCTCAGAGTGTGTGAGCCTCTGAATGAAGAGTGTTGCTGGGCTAATGCCACCCCCAGGCACCTTATTGCCAGCTGGGACCTGGGAAAGGGAATGTGTTCTTACCACCTCATCTGACACAGCTCCTCAGACAGGAGCAGGTGTCTCTGTTGAGAGAGGCCAACGTCCTCTCTCATTCCCAGCCCATTTCCCTATTTTCCATAGGGAAAGCACAGGCAGTTGAGGATGCAGACCTGGAAAATGCACGGTTTCCTACTCCAGCGGCTTCAGTAAAACACATCTGAGAAGACCCTTTGCTACCGCCGCCCGGTGTCCAGATGCCAGCTTGGATGTCTCCCTTTTCACCTCAAAAACAGACTGAGAGCAAAGCAGCTAAAGAAGTCCCAGGCAGGCAGAGTTCCCCCTCACTGGAGGCAGGTGGTGCAGTAGGAGAGTGAGCTTTTCTGCCCTTCAGGAGCACCTCCAGGCTTTTCACTGTGCTGATGGTGCTGCCTTCCTCCAGGTGGTGGGATGCCCTTCCCAGTGCTCTGGGCAGTGGCTTCTCCTTAAGAAGACCTTATTAAAGCTATCAAATTGAAATCTCAGTGCTGTTGATTGCTTCGGTAGCTGCATGGCAGCTTGCCATGCTTTCCACATCTGTTTGGAGTGGGGATTTACATAGTGAGTCCCAGAAGGCTTTTGCTAATGTTTCAGGTTTCTCTGTGTTGAGTTTAAATAATTCATATTCTCTGAGGAAAAATATTTGAAGTAATTTAATGGACATAATTAAGTTTCCCTCCCTTCTCACAGAAAGCAGGTCATTAGTCATTCCCTGTGGAGCAGCGTCTGATGTCTGGTCAAATATCAGAAAATAGTTTTTAAGGGTTGAAAGTTTTGGGTTTGTTTGCAGCCCTGCATTAGCATAGTGCTAAGTGAAGAGCTTTAAAAGATTTCTGATGAAAGCAGCCAGGGCTGTGGAAATTCTTCAGTGAGGACAAAAGCCCTTGAGCTGGAGGCAGGTGGATGCTTTGGGAGTTTGGGGGTGTTAAAGCAGCCGGGTGGTGGCACAACACACCTGGCTCCACCACTGTGACCCTGTGGTGGTGGCTTTGGAGGGCTCAGAGGGTGTGAATCCTGCTGGCCCACCAAACCTCTTGGCCACAGTCTCTGTTGCAGCTCCTGTGGGCCTGAGAGGACTGGGGGTGGTGGGGGCTTTGCTGCTGCTGGTGCCTGTGGGGTGGCACTTGAGGGTGGTGGTGGCCACAGTGGAGGATGCAGGAGATGAACTGGTGAAGATGTTTAAACCTGGTGGCAGAGCTGGTGTCCCTGTAACCCTGGTTTAACTACTGAAAGCATCCTGTACTGAGAGAAGGTTTGTGTCCTCACTCTGAAATTAGGAGAGATGAATAAAAGGCCAATGGGATTTATGACTCTGCTAATTCTGGCTGCAGGAAAGCTGAGTCTTTCCATGTCCATCCTCCTGTCCTGCTCCAGAGGCACCCCAGCACTCCTGACAGGTTTGCACGTTTCTGATGAATTGTTTTGGCATTCAGTGGAGTGCAGCCGTCTCTGGGGTGGGACTACACAACTTTAGTGTCTGTTTAACATCCACTCACGAGGAAGAGGAGAGTTTGTCACTGAAAATGTGCTCAGACTGCTTGTCTTGTCTGATGTATCTCTGCAGCCAGATGCTGCTCTGTGCTTACTCTGCCCATAAAACCCATTCCCAGAAGATGCACGGCAGGCAAGTGGGCAGTCCTGTGCTCTGTGGATCATCTCATGCCCGTCCCTGTTTTGTTTTCACTTGGCTTCTCAGCTTCGATGTCTTTTTGTCATTAGTTTTGTCAGGCATGAGCTGTAGCCCCTCTGTGCTGTTTGTTTTGTGCTGTGTGGCAATAGCTTTTGTGTAAATGAAGCCATGATGTGGGGGATCTGCCTGACATTTTCATTCAAAGTTGTCTCCTTCTGCTTCTCTCTTTTCTATCCAATCCCTGGTAATATCTGCAAGGAGAATTTCAACAAAGCCCAAGGTTAATATTTACCAGCAAGATTTGCTGCAAATGAAACAACTTAAACCAGACATTGAATTAGTATGAAGGAGACCAGTGACCAAAAATAGCTGCCAGCCACTCTTCTTTGACAGAAACGTAAATTTGTGCTCTGGCGAAGTTTCCTCCTCAATTCATTTTTCCTCCACTTGTGACAGCACTGGCAGGAGCCAGCTCTGCACTGTCCCATGCTCTGCTCCGCCTCGCCTGCAGCCCTGCTGGGCCTGGTCAATGATGGTCTAATTAGTGGCTGTGCCCCTTTTCTACATGGAAATGACATCACTGAAAACAGTTTTAGAGTTCAAATAGTTTCCAGCGCTTTGTCAGGATTTTTAAATTTAAAGGGACGAGTGTTGCTGCTTTTCTGGGGGGGAGAAAACCTTGCACATGAGGTGGCTTCAGTGACAGCCTTGTCCACGGGTGCTGTTTGAAATGGGGAATAACAGAAATTCCCCCTCCTTGTCTGCATCACTGGCTGGGTTTTTGAGCAGCATGCTGAATTCAACCTGCTATGGACAGGACACAAGGAAGATTTATTGTATCTCTCTTAGGGAGAAGGCAAACATTTAGGGTGGGAGTGGGATGTGGGGTGAGTAAGATGCTCCTCTTCTGTCCCTTGGATATGTCCCACCCCAGCATTGTGTCACTGCAGTGTCCTTAGGTGGAAAAGAAATAGTTCAATTGAAAGTTAGAGGAATTTAAAATAATAAATTACAATATTTTGTCATTTACTGCAAAGTTACCTCCTGAAGCCCGAGGTCCTGCTTTTCTGCTTAAACACAGAAAAGATGGATCCAAATGTACAGCACTTGGAGCTTTTGATTTGTTTCATCTTTTATACATTAGCTTACAAACCTGTAAGTGCTCCTGGAGTGTATTTTATCTGCTGACTGATGCTGGACGATTATGCATACGTTTATTTTTCCTCCTGGGGCTCTGTAAGTTGCACAAAGCACCAGGTTTTGCTTTCCTCACGGATTCAGCCACAGGCATCCCACAGTCCGGCCCTGTGCTTGCGGGGCCAGCGAGGACACTGGAGGGAATTCCACAGGAATTCTGGAGCTGGGCACATTGCAGGGGCTTGTGGGGTGGGATCAGCTGTAGCACCAGCATGTTTTACATGGAACACCCCTGTAAAACCAGCTCTCTTTCCAGTCTCTCTGGGGCAATGACCAGAGGCTTGGAGGTATCCATCATTAGGGATTGCACTGCTGGCTCACAGTGTGTCTGAAATAATTATGGGATGGAAGTCGTGACAGATTCAGACACAAATCGCTCCGTGACATTTAATTCCAGAGCAAACCACTCTGACAATTACCGGCATCACAAGCTGTTTGCAGGATTCCTGTGAGGTTAAGGTCATGGATATCTGGCGGCTGGATGAACGTGTTGGATGGGCTGTTGAAATACAGATGGGGACGTGTCTTGCCCACAGCTGAGGGGGGGTTTGTGTGGGCTGAAGGGCTCAGCAGGGTGCTGCAGAGGCTGGCCAGCCAGTCCTTCACCGGGAAATTTTGGGTGGATCCATTAGGGAGCTGAGAGAGACAACAGTGGATTGCACTTGGCTCAGCGGATGTGCCTGCTTCAGTGTGTCCTTGAGGAACATTCTGGCATAAATAGCAATGAGGTTCTGTCAGTCCTGGCTGGATTCATCAAATGCACTCTGTTAGATATTTCAAGACTGTCCTTCTTCTGGACTAAACCGCTAAATTTAATTTCAGCTGTTAAGGGCTCGTTGTTGGGGATGCACAAAGATCTTGCCCTTGGACACAGGTTTTCGTTTTAGTACTCCACAAATTATTTAACAAGGACAAAAATTACAGAGTAGCATTGTCTAGAGGTGTCAGAATTGTGCAACGTGTTGGACCATAGGCTGCTTGTTGAAAACCAGTGATTAAAAATCTCTGAACTGTGTGGAAGACAGGGTGCTTTTATGTTCCCTGGGGTGGTGCAGCCCAAAGTTCCCATCCTGGCAGACATGGAACCAAGGTGAGAGGAGCCTGACTCAGTGCTTGCATTGATCTCTGCTCATGCTGACTTTGTCCCTCTCACAGTGGCACAGAGATTGGACACGACTGCTGTCCCTTCTCTCTGCCTGCAGTATTGATCACAGCTGGTGTGGTAAGACAGGCTGAGATCTCAAACTCAGCCTGGAGGGAGCAGGAGCCTCTCTGCTACCCGAGGACGTTTGTCAGCAAGGCTCTTTGGCCACCTCAGTACACCACCGAAACCCTGCTCTGTCAGAGATTTACACAAGGTGCCCCGTGGGGTTTGGGCAGCGTGTGCTTGTCCCTGGCACTGGCTGGCAGCGTCTGTCCCTCCTTGGGGCTGCTGCCCCCTCCTTCCCACAGCCCTGGCCTCGGGCACTTTGCCTCTAAAGCGCTGATGAAATGTTTGGAACACAATAAACAGTGACTTGCTCGGCTTGGTAATGGGATTAAGATAGATGGAGTATGGCTGTGCCAGCCTGGTCCTGTGAGGGGTCAGCAGGAGCAAGAGCTCCTGCAAATGATGCTTTGTGAACAGCTTGGATGGCAGTGGTGAGATTGCAGGTTTGAATGTTGCTCAGGGAGGGCTGGATGCGAATCTAAGAGCTGGAGGGTCCCAGTGCTTCCAGTCTGCGCTTTGCTGGGAGGGATTTTCAGGTTCCTGGGGTGCCTCAACCTGTGCTGCTGTCCTGGTTCTTGCTGTGGCTTTCCTAAAGAGCATTTTTATGAACGTCTGCTTCAACAGAGAAAATCAACATACGTTAAAGCAGACGAACTTCGTCAAATACAATTCCATGACCAAAACTGGAGAGGAATTGATTTTGGAAGACAGCCGAGTTGTAGTGTTAATTATAAATGCCTGTATAGGCATTTTGAGTGAGGCTGCAGCTGTTATTAATTCATGCTGGCACACAGGGCGCCGCTGCTGGTAGGACCTCACTGGGAAGGGAAGCTGAGAGCTGTCCTGTGCCACTGGAGTAGGAAACTGTGCCTTTTCTGGGTCTGCATCCTCAATTGCCCCTGCTTTCCCTATGGCACAGGCTGGGAATGAGAGAGGACATTGTTCTCTCCCAGCAGAGACACCTGCCCCTGTCTGAGGAGCTGTGGCAGATGAGGTGGTAAGAGAAACTTTTCCCCGTGGTTACTTCATGCTGGGTAATCAGCCATCCTGCAGCACAAACGAGTGTAGCTGGTTCTGCTGCTGGCTTGGCAGTGTGCAGACAGTGTTACATTGAGGGGGGAATGTGCTCTCTCTGTCAGGGACCTGGATCAGGCCTGCTTGAGGAGCTCCTGTGGTCAGCAGTGGTGGAGCTGGAGGGAGGCAATTGATCCGTCTGACCCATCCAGCTACTTCTCTCTGGCTCTGGGACAATGAATTATTGAATTTTATTGTTTAATAATTGAGTTGTGGTAGCACCAGAGGACCAGGAACAGGATAGAAAGCACTGTACAAAAAAAGAGAATTTCGTTCTATAAATTGATGACCTGATCTCCCAAGAGCTGTCACATACCCAGTGCAGAAATAAGCACTGTGAAATGACAGGGACACCTAAACCAGCTGGAGACCAAGAAAAACACTCGTAGGATGAGGTGGAAGAGGGTGGGAGTTTGTCTGAAAAAAGAAACAGAGACACACATATGATGCATCACATGTGCTGGATTCTTTTGTTCTTCCCAAGGGCAAGTTTTGGGCAAGCAAGGAAAAAAAATAGCAAGTAAAACCCATGGCTCCTCGTGGGACACACTCACATGGGGTTGTGGTGCCTGCTCCTGTGACATGCAAACTGGGGCATTTGGTGCCATTATTGATGACAGGCACGTCTGTAAATTCACTTCTGGCTGTTAGAAAACAGGGTGGAGTAGTCTGAAAGACACTTCTAATTGGAAATGTTCAGTTCCCTAGGAGGAGCTGTCAGGTTGGTGTGACAGGCACATCGGAGGGATGGGGGGCTCTGGGTTTAGTGCTTGGATCCCATCATGTTTGTAAACAGGATTGATTTTTCTGTCCTGTCTGATGCAGTGATATTTCTGCCCCGTGTGCTGCCCAACTAAAGGAAAAAGCAAACTCTGTCTCCATTCTATGAATACACTACTAGTTTTGATTTGGTTTCCCAAACCTAAAGAAGGAACTGTAAGTTTCAATCAAATTTTAACATTTGCTATTTTTCCCTGGTTTATGTAGCACCCTAGACAGGGAATGGCATTTGCTATGAAAATCAGTGCAGAGCTAAAGAACCCAAATGTCTCTTCTGGGTAAAACCAAGGGAAATCTCTCTTGGTGCCAGGATCATGCAGGTGCTCAGGGAAAGCAGCTTAGAGGGTGGTGTCTGCTGGCCACTGGCAGCAAAGGAGGTCCCAGGAAACAGGGAAATGCAGTCATCAGGCGTGTCCCCATTCCTCCTGTGCCACTCTCCCCTTAACACCCTTTCTCCCTCTTTCAGCTTGCCTCCCGGGTTTTTACAAGCTCTCCCTCCGTCTCCCTCTGTGTTCTCCATGCCCCGAGCACAGCTTCACACACGAGGAAGCCTCCACCTTCTGTTTGTGCCAGACGAATTACTCCAGGTCTCCTTCAGACCCTCCATCTGCCTCCTGCACACGTGAGTCTCGCTGGAAGGGCTGCTCCCTGCATCCAGCAACATCCAGCAATGTCCCTTTGTCTGTCCTGCAGCACAGAGCCAGGCAGTGCCCAGGGCTGTCCCGGGCTCCCCCTGTGCCTGCTCTGTGTGCTCACCTCGGGGTGATGCTGCACTGGGGAGGGGATGGAGAGGCTGTCCCTCCAACCCAGAGCCCGCAGGCTGATGAGACAGATGCGCAGTCAGGCTCGCAGACTCCCTGGTAAAACTGGGGCACAGTCATTCAGTCACTGTAGTTCGCAGGTTTTAATTAAATGGCCTCTAGTTAATTGGGCTGGACTCCAGCTGCTCTGGTGATGGCTGCTGTCCAGCTGCCAGCACAGCCATGAGGAACCCTCCATCTCTGCTGAGCACGGCTGGGCAGTGCCTGACCTGGAGCACGCTCAGGGAAGTGCCGGGTCCTGCCAGGTGCTTCTCCTGCACACTGTGAGCTGTGGCTTGCGGTGCACACACGTCCCTCCAGCTGGGATCCTCTGTCCCCTGTCCCACCATGTTGCAGGCACCAAAGCCTCCGTGTCCCCTCCTGCCATCCCTGGCTGTGGCCATCCAGGACTGTGCTCTTGTGCTCTACCCCCAGTTCCTGCACTGCTGCTCCCAGAGGACCTTTAGGTTTGTCCCAACCCCTGTTCCATGTGGAATTATGCCCTTTTCTGACCTAGACATGGGGCAACTGAGAGGCATTTTAAAACTCATACTCTACTTTTAGTCTCTTGTGAAAGGGGAGACAGTGCAGATGTTATAATTCACACCGTCACAATCAGAAGCCAAACTATCTCTCAATCACAATACATTATAATAATTTCTTGGCTTACAATTCATTATAAGCATTTCTTTTGCTACACAATGCTGCAAATGCCTTAAAGCCAATCATCTAAAATTACCCCTTGTGGGTCCTACTACAATGCATTATTTTTCCAAAGTATCTGATCTTATTTGCCAGGCCATCCCTTGAAACTTCCTTCTAGTTCCATTTCCCTTTTAACGACGTTTGTCTTATTCCATGGCATTTCTAAGTTGGCATTTCTAAGTCAGCATTTCTTACCTCAAAGTTTGCATACAGGTGCATACAGATGTGAGCCTTCTGTCAGAATCAGAATCAGAATCAGAATCAGAATCAGAATCAGAATCAGAATCAGAATCACTGGGTGGGAAGAGACCTCCAAGATCATCAAGTCCAACCCAACCCTAACCTCAACTAAACCCTGGCACCGAGTGCCGCATCCAGTCTTTTCTTAAACACATCCAGAGATGGTGAATCCACCACCTCCCTGGGCAGACCATTCCAATACTTTATCACCCTTTCTGTAAAAAACTTTTCCCTGATATCCAGCCCTCTATTTCCCTTGGCGCAGCTTGAGACCGCGTCCTCTCGTTCTGTCCGTTGCTGCCTGAAGAAGGAGACCAGCCTGTCAGGCTTTGAGAATCCTCCACAAATCCATCTCTCACGGTTTCACGGACGCTCTTTTCCTTCCAGGCCCACCCTCTGCCCCGAGGAACCTGGTGTACAGCCTGCGGCAGTCGTCCCTGGTGCTGGAGTGGAGCGCGCCGGCCGACGCGGGCGGCCGCAGCGACTTGACCTACAGCCTGTGGTGCGGGCGGTGCCCGGCGGCGCCGCGGGGCCGCTGCGAGCAGTGCGGCAGCGGGGTGGGCTTCGTGCCCCAGCAGACGGGGCTGGTGGGGCGCACGGTCACCCTGGTGAACCTGCTGCCCCACGCCAACTACACCATCAGAGTGGCCGCCCTCAACGGCGTCTCGGCCGTCAGCCCGCTGGCCGGACAGCAGTACGCCGAGGTCAACGTGTCCACCGGCCGCGCAGGTAAAATAACAGCACGTGTTAGTGTGTGAGAAAGAGATGTAGCACCTGGTGCGTGGTTCAGTGATGTTTTTCGCTGTCTTGGTTTGGAAGGAAAGGTGTCTGCCAGGGAAAGCCGGAGCTTCCCTTGGAATGGAGAATGGAAACCCCCTCCCACTGAATTATTGTAATTTCGCGATTAGGGGGGCTTTTGGGCAAAGATATGGGAATGGGAATAACAGCAGATGGGGCTGGTGGGGCGCAGAGGGGAAGATGAGGACTGGCCCGTGGTGCTCTCAGAGGGTTCCAGTTGGTGCCACTGGGAGGCAAGGAGTGAGCGTGGTGACAGCCTGGGCTGTGAAGGGACAAGTCTGCTCTGTGGTCTGGCTGCAGTTTGTGATCCGGCTCCAGTTTGAATTTACAAATCATAAAAAAAAACCCCTTTGATGAAGCAACATTTTCAGCCCATTCATCAAAAAACCCTCCTTAAAACAGGTAATTCAAATGCTGGCTGTCCTTCAGAAACAAATTGATTTCCTCTCTCTATCCTGCGCTGGTCTGTGACACAAGTCTTACTGTAAGCGTCCCCTTCCATTTTCAGTTTGGCATTTCTGCTCCCTCAGCTGAGGGGAAGTGAGTGCCCATGCCTTGTGGACAGGTCCCTGACCAGAGGGGTTGTCTGAGGAGTGCCCCCTCAAGCTGTTGTCTGTGCCAGAGGACAGTCAGGTCCCTCCTCAGCTGTTGTCTGTGCCAAAGGACAGTCAGGTCCCTCCTCTGCTGTTGGCTATGCTGAAGGACAGTCGGCTCTGGCTTGTTGTGTCCTTGTCTGTTCCTCTGCGGTCACATTATTAATTTGCATGAAAACCCTTTCCCAAGCCACAGTTAATGGAGACGGATGATCCTCAGGTACCTCTTGGCAGGAATTGGCCAACAATTTCATCTGAGGAGATTAAACTTTGATCTTGTTATAAATAATTTTCCCACCGCTTGATCAAATGTTTTTTTGTGCACGTCGTTGCTTTCTCTTCCCTCGTGCCATAATCCCCGTGGCTCCACTGGGGGATGCTGGGCTGCAGACTGCTCCTCAGCAGAGGTGTCATTCCTCATTAGGATCTTTGCTGTTCAAGGATGGATTTAGCTCTGGGAAGATCTTCTGTCTCCTGAGCTCAGGCCAGGGGGACAAAGACCAGGCTGGGGTGTGGTGAGCTTAGAGAGGTCTGATAACAAGCCATTCCTCCAGTCTGGTGCAGGCAGAGGCACCTTGCCTAGGCCCCCAGGTCTGAGCTGGGCACAGGAGCCCAGGTGAGGCCAGGTGAGGCCAGGTGAGGCCAGGTGAGTGCCTCATTCCCTTAGGCAGCAAAGCAGCAAGTCAGTGATGCCGGCCCACGCTGCTAAGAACAGCTTTTCCCCTGGGGAAGGGAGAAATCTCAGCCCCTTACTCAATACCATGTACTCCTGAGGGAACTGAAATGCACGTAAAGAATGTGGATAATTAATCCTGTAATCTGTTCAAAATCAATGCCTCTTGTTGAGCTGTCAAGTCTCCAGATGCAGATGGTGGCTGGGAGCTGCCCAAGCAGCTGAGGCTGGGAAGTTTCCCGGAGCAGTGACAGTTTTTATTGCTGAAGGTGTCCCCTCCTGGGCAGTGCCAGGCTGGGGCTGCCCTGTCAGCAGTGCCCTGGTTCCTCGTGCCTTTGCACTGTTGGCAAGGAGTGACAGTGCTGGTTAACCCACGCCTGTCAGCAGGGAAGGGGAGAAGGTGATGTCCTGGGGGAGTGGGTGCCCAGCTGAGTTTGTCAGATCCCGCTGCGAGGAGGGGACCCTGCGTGGGCAGGACACGGAGCCACAGCTGGCAGGGACAGCGTGGGGAGCTGCTCCTCCCTGCACATCGTTCCTTGGAGCCCTGACTCTGCAGGTCACTAGAGCCCAGCACGGAGGTGCTGGATGGGGCCAGAGGTCAGGAGGGAGGAGACTCCAGGGATGCTGGCCAGTGGTGACTGCCCTGGTGGCTGTCACGCTGCAGTCTGGGAAATCCTTTGCAGCAGCAGGGGAGCTCTGTCTGCTGATAAGCAGGATCAGAGGAAAAATTAAACAAGAAACAAGACCCTATTTAGCTGTCAGATCCTGCTCCTCTAATCCAGCTCCGTGCTCTCCTTCCCCTCCAGCAGTCACCGGAGGGAATAGTCCATCCTTCCTCGTAACTGCCGCCAAAAGAAGAGATGCAATTTAGTCTGCAGGTGGCAAAATTAATACTGTGTTTTTTCTAATCTGTCCCCAGCATGGGACTAAATAAAAGTGTTTGAGGAGTGAGCGGAACTGTTCACCTGCAGGAGTGGAGCTGCATTAGCCATGTAAATGTGCACTCCAGGTCCATGTCATTTGTATTCCCAGCAGGAATACACGGCTCCTGCCTTAAAGAGCTTTTAAATCTGCTGCTGATTAATAATGCAGCCAGTGCCAGAATGCATCCTCCTTCCTGAGGCTGGAGAAGGGGTTTGAGCTGGATTTGGTCCTCCAGAGTAGATTCGCCGGTGCATGTCCAGGGCTGATTCAGTCACCGTGGGGCAGTGGGGCTGCAGGACGTGCCGGCTCTGGGGCAAATGTCTGAGCTCCTGGGGTCTTTGGCTGCCTGCTGGCTTGGTGAGGTGACCTCTGTGCTTTGGAATGGAGATCTCTGAGGCAGGAGCTGCCTGGGATGGTGCCCAGGGCATGTCCTGTGTTGGGCTGTGTGTAAGTGGTGAGGGAGGGGAGAGCTGGCTCTGTCTGGCACAAGCAGGGCAGGGTGCAGGGATGTTTGGTGTCCCTCAGTGAGTGCAGCTGGTGGATGCAGAGTTGTTCTGGGAAGGGACACGGTGCCACATGTAGTTTTATGCCTGTTTTGCTGCTACACTGGTTAATCAAGAGGAGAAAGCCCACGTACAGGGGAATGGAGTTTATAAAATCAGGCAGAGTGGTGAATAATTTAATGTTTGCTTTTTCAAATAGAGGCAATGATAGGAGAGCTTAAAATATTGATGGGAAACACATTTTTTTTTCACAGTGTGAAATGCTTTATAGCCTGTGTGATTTTCTTTAATGTTTTTTAAACATGTTTGAGGCTGGCACCTGCTTTTCTGTCATGTACCATGGGCTCTGCTCTAAAGCACAGCCGTGAGTGAGTAGGATTTTTCCTGATGACTTTAACAGTCAGGACCACGAGTTCAGGTCTCTCCAGTCCATTTCCTGGATTCCGAGATGCAGGAGGGCAGCTGTGTGATGTTTTATTGATGGGGATCATACAACACAGCAAGGAGCACTTAGCTGATCTCACAGGAGCAGGACCCGAGGCAAGTGTTGGGGGATAATGTTTGACTCTGCCTCACACCATGGGGTGGGTCACAGCAGAGGGAGCTGTGTGTGGGCAGTGGGAGCTGCACAGGAGCCCCTCTGACTCCTCTCACACTCTCATAGGAGGCCAAAAGGGACTTGGAACCAAGGAGCAAATCACCATGAATAAAACATCACGAGGGCTTTTTATTTCAGCAAAGATTAATGAGCTACGTAATAAATACAAAATTTCACAGATACTTAAGTTTACTTTCCAGGGACTTGTTCCTCTCCACGGGAGGCTTGGTGGGACAGAGATGGGTCCAGTGAATGTCCTGATTTGATGGGAAGTAGGACAGGCTGGAAACAATCGACATCCCCATGCAGCTTTTGCTGTGCCTGAGGGCTGTGAGCTGCTGCCTGCATAGGCTGGAGACTTGTTTGGAGCCAAACCTGGTTAAAATGGGAATATTGGAGAGTGCATCTTGGAGTAGATGAACCAATTGGAGGCATGCATGGCGAGGAGGGAGTTTGTGCTGACCAGAAATACACAGCCAGCTCCTGAGGCACAGCCTGCTCTCAGAGTGGGGCTCATACTCCCAGCAGTCCAGTTCCATGGGGTAGATCTGGTGTGAGGTGGTTCAGGAGGCCTTGGTATGTCCCACCAGCCCTCCTGAATCAAACATTGTGTTTTGCCTTTCCCAGACATCCTCAGCAGGGGTTCAGAGCCCAGGACCTGAGCGCATCCTCAGACTCCTCAGCAGCACTAAGGGTGGAGGGTGCCATTAGGACTTTTGCCAGTTTTCCATTGGAGTGTTCCAGGCTGCCCAGGGATCACAGAGCTGCTGTGTTTTACCACTGTCTTCTCCCACTGGATGGTCACCAGCTTGGAGCAATTCCAGCCCTGATTCAGGGAGGGGGGACTGCTGTCTGCAGAAGCCGCACGCTCTGCAGCTGTTTGAGTGGAAGGTTTTACTGAAGCAGCTCCTCAGTCACTGCTCATTTCCTCCTCTCTGCTTTTCCAGTGCCAGCTCCTATCACCAACATCCGCACAGACAGAGTGGAGCAGAAGAGTGTCTCCCTGTCCTGGCAGGAGCCAGGCTTCCTCTCTGCCAATGGCACCGAGTACGAGGTCAAGTACTTTGAGAAGGTAAGCTCTGGGCACTGGCATGGGCTCTGCTTGTGCCCCGTGTCCTTCCCTTGCCCCCCTCAGAAGCACAGTGCTGTGTGATCCCAGTCACCCGTGGTGTGGGCCTTGAGAGATTTCAGCCTGCTAGCAGCTGTTAACTTTTTCCCCAAGGAAAAATTTCTCAAGAAAGCTTTTTCTCAAAACAATCTTGGTCAACAACTCTTCTTTCTCAAAAAAATCTTTGTCCAGCTGGCGTTTGCTGTTTCTCTAGTTAAAGAGAGGTTCCTATTCACCGACCACGTCCAGTCTGTATGGGAACACCTTATAAAAGGTAGTAAGAATTACACAATAAAGCCTTCTTTTCTATGCTCTTTGCCTTCTGAAATATTTGGAGTCTTTTGTGTCCTACAGCGACATGTGGAGTCCCTGGAACCCCTCGGGACAATTCCCAGGGTCTCGCTTTGGAAGGACAGACCATAGACTCTTCCCTAGGCTGAAAGAGAGGACCTTCCCCACGGTGCTTTGCCCGCTGTGATCCACCCGTTTGCTTTCCCCACATGCCCCTGTTTGTCGTGGTTTCTCCTTTGTTTCCCTGTTGGTGGTGGCACCCCGGGTTGCCTGCTCCATTTTCCCTGTAGGTCACTGACCTTTGCCCTGTCCCTCGTACTGCCCCTGTGCCCTCAGACCATTGGTCCCTGACCCCAAACTTAAGCCTGTGCTCAGCACATGGTCAGGTCTCTGTTCCTGATTTCCCTTTGGCACCTGGAATAAACCTCACTGGAACTGATTTCGTACAACGGCCCTTCTTGCCTCTCTTTGCTGAGCTAGCCGTGGTGCGTGTGATGTGTGGACCTGACTGCTTTGCCTGAATCCTCCCCAAGAGGCTCTTCCACAGCCGACTGGGAAATTGGCAGCAGCTCCACCACCTAGAGTCACCCATCCACCGTGTGACTCCAGCTAGGCAGGGACTGAGCCACCACAGTGGGTTCCTACACCCTGGAGGAGATGCTCTCTGTATTCCCAGCCTGCTGCCTAGGAGAGTGCTGGACCTCGTGGTCTGCCCTGGTTTAGCACTGAGAGCCACAAACCTGTGACTGTGGTGAGCTGTGAGTGGCCCTTCTGCAGGGGAGGGGACCCAGCAGGTATTTTTATGGCAGTTTCTTGATTTTAAAAATTGCTGCTGTTTGACAGGTGCAGTCAGGTGGGAATTTTAGGAGAAACACCAGTGGGCAGAGCAGGGGGAAGGCTCTAGATCAAAATAAATGCAGTTTATGACACAGTTCTGCAAATTACCTTATCTGCGTGTGCTCGGGCTCGTTATGGAGCTGCTGGCATGTCAGGCACACTGTGCAGGTGACATGTCAGAGTTCTGTATTTAGAAACAAGCCACCGTGAAGCTGATTCATATTAATGTGATTTTCAGCATCTGATAGATTTGAGAGCAGGGATCTGTGGGGGAAGGCAAATGCTGGAGCCCGAGACGTTAATTCCTGTGCAAATGGGCTGCAGCAACATGACACTTGGGGTATGAAATGAGGAGCCTTCCTCCTTGGGTAGAGCATTTCAATTCAGTTTATCAGTTATTCACTGAAACGAGGCTCTTGATGCTGACATGAATATCAACTTAGTTCCTAATCTTTGCTTTTAAAGCTTTTGTTTTTACTGGGAAGATTCAAAGGGGGAAAAACACATTTGGTAGTGATGTGAGCAGTGCAGCGAGTGGCTGGTGCTCATGCCTGAGCTGAGCTGTGGGGCTGGGGCACTGCCTGTGTCACCCTGTGGGGCTGGGACACTGCCTGTGCTGGTCTGTGGGGCTGGGATGCCCCTCGGGGCTCCAGTTTCCCAATCCACACAGATTTGCCCCAGTACCCCGTGGCTGCAGCAGGGGAGCAGGAAGGGGCTGGCTGGTGCCACAGCTGAGCCTGGCACAGGGGGCACTTCCCGTGTGGGGTGGCACAGCTGCTCCCCACCACCCCAACTTCTGCCTTCGTGTCCTCATCGCACCATGCAGCTCCATCTGCCATTTCCTGTGACCTCCCCTTATGATTTCTGTTCATGAGACATGCAGTGGATGTATTTCACATTCACAAAGAATGCGTTTCTTTTGGAGGCTGGCTCTTTGGACAGGCTCTCCTGACTGTGCCACGCCGGCTCCGTGGCTCAGCTGTCAGTCCAGCTCCATCTCAGGTTTCTCATTATTTCCCAGGATCAGAGAGATCAAAGTTACTCAACTGTGAAAACCACATCAACGGCCGTGACGGTCAATAACCTGAAGCCTGGTACCCTCTACATTTTCCAAATCAGAACATCTTCCTCTCCAGACTACGGGAATTACAACCCTGGCATTGAAGTGGAGACACTGGCAGAGTGTAAGTGCAGCAGGGCTCGTGTCCCTGGGGACGTTGTGCTCACGGCTCGTGCCCCAGCTGCTCCTGGTGTCATGGAGCAGCACCTCTTCCTCTGGTTCTGCTTCTCCAGGTCTAAGGGAGAGCCCCACTCTGTCCCACTGCTGTCCAGGAATTTGCTTCTCCTTGCATTTTCCCATTAGGTTTTGATGAGGTTGGTCTTGCTGCCCTGCCTGTGCTGTCTTTTCTCAGTGAAGGGTCAATGAGGGCAGTTCCTCTGTGGCTCTTTTCTCATGAGGAGGCTGGGGCAGTCTCTGCTCTTCGGCTGGGATTGCCCAAAAACCTGCTTAGCTCATGACTGCTCCCTGCCTCACGCTGCTGTCCTGGCTCAGGAGGCACTTGGCGTCTCTACTCTGGCTGGCTCAGGGCAGCCAGCATCGGTGTTATCTGCTGAGACTTCTCCTTTTAAATTCCCATTCATAACTCTGGTCCAAAATCATCTTATTTCACTGAAAGAGGGCTGGAGGGATGTTGGGCTTCGGCACAATCCCCCGCGCTGGCTGGAAGTGCAAGGCTGAGCTGGCTGGCTCAGAACAGCTCCCACAGATTGTGTTTAACAGGGCTTTAAATTGCCTTCATTTGCCACACAGAAGACATTTCAGAATTAATTGGAGCCAATAAAAATTTTATAGAGAATGTAGCTATCTAATACCCCTGTTTGCAAAAGCAGGAGGAAAAGGGATTAATGTGATGAAAGAAAACTATTTGTAAGACCATAAATTTTGATGGGTTCCTCTGATAAACAGGATTCTTCCTCAGCTCTGATTAACAAAACCAGGGGCTGGTGCAGCAGGGCTGGGTTGTTCTGTCTGCGCTGCCAGCATGTTGGACTGATCCCACCAACCTGGACCCTTAAAGCTGAACCAGAATTGTTGTGAGGATGGTGAAAAGCAGCCGGGTGGCTGCTCCCACAGCTCTCCCAGAGGACACAGGCTGGCCGTGGGAGCAGTGACCAAGGCAGCTCCTCTCCTCAAACCTGCCCCAGAGCACGCTGATGACCGGCTCTGCTTCCCTCCTGCAGTGACAGTGGCCTCCAGTGAGCAGAGCCCCGTCCTCATCATCACCGTGGTGGCCATCGTGGGGCTGACAGCGCTGGTGTCCGTGGTGGTCGGCGTGATGGTCTGGAGGAGGTCAGCAGGGCCAGGCATGCTCCAGGGGGCTCTGAGCTGGGCTGAGGGGCTGCTGCCCCTTCGTTCTCTTGTGTGCATCTTCCCTCTCTTTGCAGGCAGTGTGGGTACAGCAAAGCCAGCCAGGACGGGGATGAGGAGCTGTACTTCCACTGTAAGTGGTGCCCAGCTGTCAGCCCAGAGCGACTGTGGGATCCCTGTGTTTATCGCTGTTGATAACCCACCCAAGCAGCCCTGAGCCCTCACTTTTGAAGTGTTGTCATCCTGTGTTATCCCAGAGCAGGGGCTGGCACAGCAAGGCTCTCTGAGGACCGTGGGCTTGACAGCTCCATGTGCCAGTGTCTGTCCTTCCTGCGTGTGGGTCACAGAGGAAATGGGGATACTTGCAGCTTGCAGGGGGTGTATGAATTATTCTGTCAGCTTCATGAGCAAACAGCCTGGTTTTCTGGGGTTACTCTGGATTATTGAGCAGCAATAATTTTACAGACAAGTGTTGTCAGAGGGAATTTGGATGTCGGGACTGATGAGTTTATTTGATTCCTGTCACATGCCCGTGGAGTGCACACATGTTTTTCTGTTCCCCAAAGCACCTCAGAAGAGCCTGCCTTGACCATTTCACTTGGCTTTGGAGGGTGGGAGCTTCACTGGAGCAAAGGGGCTGCTCTCCTTTACCCAGGGCTTGTGGCAGTGGAGCAGAGCAGTTGGATTCACTTAATCCTAAAAAAAAAAAACAAAAATCTTAAAAACCTTAGAACTGAGTCTTTTGATTTGCTTGTAGAAAGGTGTCACATTATTCTGCCCACAGACCAGGAGATGGATAAATTGGGATAGTGTTGCCCAGGATGGGTGGGTGGAAACTCTGCCAAGCCCCTCTCACCTGCCCTTTCTGCCTTTCCTGCAGTTAAAATACCCACCAGGAGGACATACATTGACCCCAACACCTGCGAAGACCCCATGCAGGCTGTGCACCTCTTTGCCAAGGAACTGGATAATGCCAGCATCAAAATTGAGAGGATTATCAGGACAGGCAAGTTCCACAGGGTAGTGGCCTTACATAAACTACTGTTTGCTGTCAGGTGCATGTGTAGTGTTTATTGATTGGCTTAAGTAGATGCTTGTAAGCTTTTAGCATCAGCCTGTTGGCTAAAAAACTTTTTAAAAGCCTTGTAACAAAGAGAACTTTGGCTTCTGTTGCTATGGTGTGAGTTTTACCATCTTTTATGTCTCTGCCTTCACTGAGATTGATAATGAAACAAAAAGCTTGTGGAAAGCCTCTCAGTCACCCAAAAGCCTCTCAGTCACCCGTTATTAGTGACTAGATCCAACAGTGGCTGTGCCCATGTGCTCCCCTTTCACTGGGCCATGGCATTGCTCCGGTCCTGGGGGTACCTGCCTGCAGCTGAGGATGGGAGCAGGGCTGGTAAGGATTTTATCCAGGAGCTTTGTTCCACATTCCTGGTGTTTTCCTGAGGCCAAGCACTGAGCACGGCCAAGCGAACACCACGAGGACCAGAAAGCATCAGCAATTATCTGCATCTGGGCAGTTTGACAGCAGCATGAAAACTATTTATAAACACGTGAACCTAATGATTTATCGATTTTCATCAACTTCACTGCCTAAAACTTAAAAGCAAATTAAAATCACCTGACTGGACCCTAGAGCCTTAATGGCTACTGTGTGCCAGAATGTGGGAAACGTGATCATTCTCTGTCATTTCTTTCCCTAAAGATAAATTCAGCCATAGCAGCAGCAGAGGTGGAGGAAGGGAGGAGGGAAGGGCTTTGCCTGCAGCTGAAGGACAGTGTTGAAGGGGAGAGGACACTGAGGAGGGGACGAGGTTGCCTCTGAACTGCAGGGTGGAGCAGCTCAGAGGAGCCCCATGTACCTTTCCTGAGCAATCTGGCGGTTGAAAAATCAAGAAAGAAATTAGTAAGGAAGACATTTAAATCTAAGGAATTTGGGAGTGTGTTTGTCTCACTGCTGAGCTAACAAGAACCTGATTTTCAAATCAATAAAGCTGCTCATAGCTACACGCTTTTTGCTGTAAAGCCAATCTTGGTTTTTTATGTTGGGAATTCCGTAGCTCCTGTTGTGGAGCGCGTGGCTGTGCAGTGGGATGTTCTTCAGGAACCCTCCAGCCCTGCTGTGTCCAGCTCTGTGGGGAGCAGGCCAGGAGGCAGAACTAGCCAGGCCTGGAGCATGATCTTAGTGACAGGGGGTTAATCCTCCTCCCATGGGATAAAACACAATATGGACTGAAGCAGAGTGTGGAGGGAACAGCTGAGAAGCTCTGGGCATGGCTGAGGGTCAGCAGCCTTGCAGAGGAGTGGCATGGTGCTCAGGATGGCCTGGTGGGAGTGGCAGCAGTGCTGCCATGGATCTGTGTAACCCATTTCTCTGTAGGAATAGGATAAAAATCTGGCCTGTCATTTCTTCTAAGTGCAGCTAACAAGCAATTTGCAAATTCCCATATGAAGCTATTTTGAGAATGAGAAGTTCCTTTAACGCAACAATCTATTCCGAGGGTGAAAACTGAGTGCACCTGTAACAACAAGGGATTTGTCGCATGAGAATCAGTAAAGAAAACATGTAAACAATCTGAGAATAGATAGATTTGATGGACAAGTATAGCACCTTTTACTAACCAACAGAACAATTAACAAGAAAGCCATTAACCAAGTAGAAGTTGCCCTCGAGGTTTGTAAAAACGGTAGAAAAGACAGCGCGCGGCCGTAATAAACAGAATATAGCCTTACTTTGTGTGTCATGACCATCCCAACAACACCACCACCGTTTCTCTGCTGTGCAGGAGAGTTTGGGGAGATGTGCAGGGGGTGCCTGAAGCTGCCCAGCAAGCGGGAGCTGCCCGTGGCCATCCAGACCCTGCGGGCTGGCTGCTCCGAGAAGCAGCAGCGCTCCTTCCTGGCCGAGGCGTGCACCATGGGCCAGTTTGACCACTCCAATGTCATCCGCCTCGAGGGGGTCATCACCAGAGGTACGTGGGTTCCCAGGAGGCTCCCGTGCAGGAATGGGCTTAAACTGGTGCTAGAGGTGAAGTTGGCTGCCTGGAGAGCAGCTGTTCCCACCTGCGTCAGCTGGGTTTGCGTGCTGGTGATTAATAAAAGGCTTCCAGCTAGATTAATAAATGCAGGTAGTGGGGACTGGCTTAGCAGCCAAGTACGTGTGCTCTTAATAAAAGTAAATTGAAGCGAGGTTCTGTCAGTAAAACAGATGAGGCTGACTGCTCCAGCTCTCTCCCATGAGCGCGTGTGCAGCTATGGATGCGAGAGTTAAATGGATATTCGTGTAAATCCAAAGAAACCAGAGCATGTGAGCTGATTCTAACTAGGCTTTTTATTAGGAAAGGAAGTATTCTGGCTGAGCTGGTTGCTTTTGCTTTCACTGGGCTGTGCTGTCCTTTGTGATGTGCTTCAGAGTCCTGATGAAAGGACCTTCTGATACTGGAATCCATTCCTAGCTAGGAATGACAGGGATGCCTTGGACCTAGTGCTCATTGCAACCTGGCTGAGATAACATTCTTATCTCCCCCCAAAGCCAGGCAGTGCAGGGGTTGGATTTTTAACCCCTGCAGGGTCTGAACTGGCTGGGTGATGGTGGCACTCACACCGCGCTGCTTGTCTGTCTGTGCAGGGAGCACCATGATGATAGTGATGGAGTACATGGGGAACGGCCTGCTGGACTCCTTTCTCAGGGTGAGAACTGGGGTGCCTGCCCAGCTGGGGCTCTCCTGGCCGTGTTCCCATGGCTGACCTTTGGCTTTTCCTGCTCTGCTTTCACAGAAACACGAGGGGCAGTTCACGGGCACCCAGCTCATCTGCATGCTGCAGGGCATTGCCTCTGGCATGGCATACTTGGCAGAGATGGGCTATGTGCACAAAAGCCTGGCTGCCCACAAGGTCCTGGTGAGCAGCAGCCTGGCATGCAAGATCACGGGGTTCAGAAGGCCACAGGAGGACAAGATGGAAACCATCTTCTCCACCATGGTGAGCTGCATTTCCACATCCTGTCATCAACACTTTCCCTAGGCTCCCATTTCCTTCTTCAGGTGTGAACAGGGACTCTGCAGCCTGATCTTCTTTCTCAGGTAGAAATCTGATGTGTTTGGTGAGGGAAATGCATGGCAGTGGCCTGGCACCGTGCCTGCTCCAGCCACAACCCCACTGCACAAATCAGGGCAGAGGGACTTGTGTTTGTACAGCTGAGAGGTGGTTTTCGTTAAATATTAATGTACAAAGTGCCATCAGCTCTTCCTGGGGACATTCTCCTCTCCCATTAATATTTCAGGACTCACACTCCCGTGCAGCACACAGCTGCGGTGACATTTTAAACAAACTGAGAAAATAGTTTCCTCTTAGTTCTAAATGTGCTCGTGGCACACGGGTTTGCTCGGTGTCCTCCCTGTGATGACAGGCAGGGCACGATGAGCTGGGAATTTCTGCCTGGGAATTGCCAGCACTGCCCACATCCTGCTGGGCAAGTAAATCACTCCTGCCCTTGTGCCTGTGCAGCGTGGGAAGAGCCTGGTGCTGTGGTCAGCCCCCGAGGCCATCCAGTATCACCAGTTCAGCCCTGCCAGCGACGTGTGGAGCTTCGGGATCGTCATGTGGGAGGTCATGTCCTACGGAGAGAGACCCTACTGGGACATGTCCCACCAGGACGTGAGTGCCCTGCAGCTTCTCCTCTGTGCATGATGATGGTGCAGCCATTGCTGATGGAGCTGCTGCTGGCTCTGGGGAGGGAGGCTTGCCCCAGGGGTTTGCCCCAGGGGTTTGCCCCAGGGGTTTGCCCCAGGGATTTGCCCCAGGGGTTTGCCCCAGAGGTTTGCCCCAGGGGTTTGCCCCAGAGGTTTGCCCCAGGGGTTTGCCCCAGGGGTTTGCCCCAGGGATTTGCCCCAGAGGTTTGCCCCAGAGGTTTGCCCCAGAGGTTTGCCCCAGGAATTTGCCCCAGGGGTTTGCCCCAGAGGTTTGCCCCAGGGGTTTGCCCCAGGGGTTTGCCCCAGGGGTTTGCCCCAGGGGTTTGCATGGCTGCCCCTGAGCCCAGCCCCTCTGTGCTGCAGGTGATGAAGGCTGTGGAGGATGGGTTCCGCCTGCCTGCCCCGGCCAACTGCCAGCCCCCCCTACACCAGCTGATGCTCAACTGCTGGCAGAAGGACCGCAGCCAGCGGCCCAAGTTCTCGCAGATCCACAACGCCCTGAGCAAGCTGGTGCAGAGCCTGGAGCCCCCAGAGTGCCCCAGCTCCACCTGTCCCAGCTCCACGTGCCCCAGGTGATCACCCTCTTGCTACACCTGCCTGTCCCCCCTCTGCTGTGCTGTGCCCCACTCCCTCTTCACCACCCTCTCTGTTGGCAGGTCCCATGGCACGTCCATCCCCCTCTCCAAGAGAACCTTCTCGGCCTTCCCATCCTTCAGCTCCGTGGGTGAGTGGCTGGAAGCCATAGAAATGGGCAGGTACAAGGACAACTTCACTGCTGCAGGCTACTGCTGCCTGGAGTCGGTGGCCAGGATGACAGCCCAGTAAGTGACCCCTTCTCCCAGCTGTAACCTTGTGTGGTGGGTGCAGGGAGAGCAACGTTTCCTGCCCCTGCCAGGGAGCAGAGCCAAATCCAATGTGATTTACTGAGAATCAGTAATGATTATTTGTAATTCCTGTCGTTTGATAATCAGTCATGATAATGTGATTTTGCTGATAATCTGTTGTGCTGCAGCACAGGGTGATGGGGGCAGAGCTGTCCCATGCCTGGGTGTGCTGCAGGCTCCTGTTAGCCCAGAATACCTGGTCGGGGTCAGCATTGCTTTGGCTGGGACAAAAGGTTGGGGGTTTCTTACTTGTGCTGATAATCAGTAATGATAACTTGTAATCTCTGTCATTTGATAATCAGTTGTTTGCTGATAATCTGTTGTGCTGCTGCACAGGGTGGTGGGGGCAGAGCTGTCCCATTCCTGGTGCAGACTCCTGTTAGTCTGGAACGCCTGCTTGCGTGGCTTTGGCTGGGACAAAAGATTGGAGATTTCTTACTTGTGCATGTCTGGAAACGTGCGCTGCCTGGCCTGGAAGCAGTCAGTATTGGGGCAGGCGGTGCTCAGGGCTGGTTTGTCCTGGCTCATTTCGTGGGGCTCCTTTTGCAGAGACATCCTCAGCCTGGGGATCACGCTGGCAGAGCACCAGAAGACCCTCCTGGGCGGGATCCAGGCGCTGCGGGCCCAGGTGATCCGGATGCACGGCCGGGGCGTGCAGGTGTGAGCAGATGTCCTGCGGAGGTGCCGAGCCCCGGCACGGCGCTCCCGGGGGAGGAGTGGCCTGCTGGCCCCGACCTGCCCCACCTGGAGGTCTCAGGTGGGCCGTGGAAGTCGCTGGGTGCTGCCAAACACGTGGCAAGAGAGCAGCAGGGCTTCTGTCCCCTGTGCCGGGGCAGCCCGGGGTTCCCGGCATGGTGCAGCGGGCCTGGGTGGACGTGGCTCTCCCCAGCACTGTTTTGTAAGATGAGTCAAACTGTATTGATGCCATTTCATGTGGTAGTTGAGTTCACAGGGTGGGATGGACCTTTTTTTGCACTGTCTTAATCCAGAGCCAACACTTCTGCATCCAGTATCCTGCTGGTGAATCCATGGGTACTTTTATACAACCTGACAGATCACAGCAACCCCCACAAGGAGTTTTTATTGCTTTTATATTTAGAGAGCAGCTCTCGCCCAATGCCCAGCTCCTGGAAGGTGACTTTCCCCATCTGTGCTGAAGGAAACTCTTTCCCAGTCGCATCCCTTCTGCTCCATGAGCTACTTCTCTGAGTTTTGACACCTCAGTTGGTGAACAAAACTAAATATTCTCCAGTAAAGCACAGAGGAAATGGTGCTGCCTGCATCCATGCAATGCAGGGCACACCCACACTTCGTTTTGTGGGCACCAACAAAACCTGCCTGGCATGCTGGCAGCTCCCACAGCTGCAGCCTGTTCCCTGAGAAGACACAAACAGCATCTTAATAATCCAACTTTCCTTGAAGTTAGTTAATTAATTGGGTATTTGCAGCTCTGTGCTGAGTTTTGTAAGGCTTTATTGCGATCTGTAAGTATCACAAGTAAATTATTAATGCTGAAAGGCAAAGATTTACAGAGGGGGTGGAGGCTGTGGGAGATGCTCAGAGTCTGGTTGGAAACCTGCTCCAGTCAGAGCCTCCTGTTAGCCTGCACTGAGAGGATGAGGGTCTGGATGAGGACTGAGTGAAGGGCCCTGGCATGGTGACCACTCTGCCCAACCTGGAGAATTTGTTGCTCTCTGGGGAAAACAAGATCTTTCCTTCCTTCCCCCTCTGCAGTTCAAACCATGCTCCCTCCCCAGTGTCTCTTGGTTAGTGTTTTTAACAGAAACGACTTCTCCAAGTTTGGCCCATGTCCAGCCGGGTTGGTCACTTGCCATCCTGGAGAGGAGCAGCAGTGAACCGAGCCCTGCATTTAGTGAAATGCCTGATCCCAAGGGTCAAGTGCAATTTGTGCTCTCTGTGTTTACATTTTATCCCTAGAGAAAGTACATTGCAGGTCTCTAGGCAGGGGCTTGAACTGGCTTGATTCTGGATCTTCTCTCCCCTCTCCCTGCTCGTGCTGTCTGTTGGGATGCAGGAGCTATGCTGGGAAGTTACTGGAGGAGCTGGCTCCAGGCTGGTTCACCCCAAGGAAATATGGAGACATCTAGGGCTTGGTGACAGGGTGAAAATTTGAAATAAGGAATGTGAGAAGGGGGCTGTCTCTGCGTGCCACTCATGGTCACTGGAATCTGCTTCTCTGTCCCTCTGGATGTTGCTGAGCTGAAGAGGGATAAACCTGAGCACAGCTATCTGTGGCCACAGCTGTTTCCCTGGGCTGCATTGGCCTGAGGCTGCTGTGGGCAGAGGCTGTGGCTGTGTGGAGGAGTCCCACAGGAGCTGAGCTCTGGGATGGGCTCTACCTCAGCACAAACAGGAGTCGTCAGCTTTCCTGGGCTCTCCTTGAGGAAAGGAAAGGAAAGCCCCCCCATGGAAGCAGACCTCTAGCCCAGCTTTTTTGCAAGAATAAACACCGTAAATTGAGCTCCTCACCAACACGAGATAACAAAATTCGTAGCTGAAGCTATAGGTTGTTGTTAGGATATCAAAATGAACTTGCATCCTCTCAGCTTCTCTCCTTGGGGAAGGAGTATAATTAAATTAATCAGCGGTGCTGTTTTGGAGCTGCGAGGGAAATGCCTCCAAATGACCCTGGTCTGTTCCCGTCCAGCCTCTGGCGTGTCATGAGGTTTTTGCCTCCTCCAGGGGCTGGGAGAGCCCCAGTCCTGCTGGAGCAGCATCTGCAACACTCCCCTCACGAGAAACCAAATGGGAATCAAGTTGGTTCACCTCCAGATGTTTTATATTCATTAGCCACATGTTAAGTACTGTAAATACACACTTGAGAAGTCAATCTATATTTTTATAAGCTTGAGACAAATGTAATATAATATTATAAGAGACTCTGTGTGCATCTCATGTTTGAACTATAGTCAGACATCTCCAGGGAATCTCAGTTGGTTTGGAATATTTAATATTAATGATAATAATAATAATAATAATAGTTATTATAAATGCTAATAAAAATCTATGGACTTTTTTTTTAATTTTGTATTTATTGAACCACGGTTGAAGCTGGCAATAAATAAATAAATACCTGAGTAAAACCAACCGGTAATCCTGCCCTGGTTTGTCTGTGTGGGTCATTTCAACGTTCTAGGGGAAAATGCCACTTTATCAAGGGCGGCCTGTGGTGAGTAAGGGACAGTTTTAACAGCATCAGGGTGTGAAGTGATGCCTTGTGTAGTTAAATAACATCAGTGCTAAGGAGGGAACCTGTGCTCGGCTGTGGAGCGGCTGGAGGAGGTGGTTTCTTGCTACTGACACTTTGTAGGCAGGACAAAAGCACCTACTTTGCTTTGCCTGGTGCGTGTGGTGTGGTCAGAAAGGTGCCTGGCCTGCCCTGTGAGCCCAGGGGCTCTTCAGGCAGGTGGGGAAACGTGGGCCAGGGAGAATTTTAGCCTGCCTAGCAGCTGCTAACGTTTTTTCAAGGAAAAGTTTCTCGAGAAAGCTTTTCTTGAAACAATTTTGGTAAATAACTATTTTTTCTTAAAACAGTCTTTGTCTAGTTGGTGGTTTTTTGGTTTTTGTAGTTAAGCTAACGGCATTAAACAGGTGTTGTTTTTATTTACTAATTATATTAAGTTTGTATCAGAACACCTTATAAAAGGTAGTAAGAATTAGACAATAAAGAGCTTTCTTTTTCTATACTTTCTCCTTTCTAAATTATTTGGAGTCTTTCGTGTCCAACAGCGACAGGAAAATCCCTCCCAGCACCCCCAGAGCAGACCTGGGACACGCTCTGAGGGTGGAGCTGTCAGTGCAGGGGTCAGTGTGACACAGGTGCTGCTGTGTGAGTGTGGGGATGGTGCTGAGCAGAGGGGAAATGCTGCAGAGTTCCTGCACTCGAGGCATGTAATTAATTATTTTATTGAATCGGTGAAAGCCGTGTCTGGGCAGCACATTAAATGCCAACTCAGCACAAACAGTGATATTTAAAAATGATTTGATGTGACTCTCACCCGTTCACATCCCTTTTTCCTGGGCTGTCCAATGGGCAGGAACAGGCACAGGAGCCCTGGCTGGTGTGGTGACAGCAGTGACAGCTGCTGGGGAAGGACTGAATGGGTGCTTTGGATGAGTGAAGCCTATTTGCCTTCTGTTGATCAATTAATTCAGGCAGCCTTTGTTCGGAGCCTGGCCAGGGCTGTACTGGCACTGTAAAGAAATAATCAGAGCTCTGGAGCAAGGTGATGAGCAGCGGATTCCCAGTCACGGCCAACCAGAGGCAGATTTAGCCCAGTTATTGGCAGTTGTGCCTCCTTGTGAGGTGTGGAGATGGGTTTGTCTCTCTCTTTTTAAAATCTTCATTGCGTAGTGCTGGTGAAAGCAGCTGGCACCACCAGCGTGTCCGTGTTTTGGGGAGAGCAAGGGAGGAGCCAGGGCTCCTCCTCTCGCCCCTCACTCCCACACAGCAGCCTCAGACATGAAATCCATCACTTTCCCCTTTTGTTTTCTGGACTTTCACTGCGGGGAGGCTGCATAGACCTGTCTGAGAGCGGAGTGCAGGGTCAGAGCAGCCTGGCCTTGCTGCCACCTGTCCCCACCCTGCCAGCACAGGGAGGATATGGGCGAGAGCAGGGCCGTGCCCTGGGAATGTTAAAAAGAACTTGGGTCTGGAGGGAGAGCAAGGTTTGAATATGAATAATTGCTAATTATCAGGAAGAGCAAGTGCCATTTGTCACGGTAATCAGCGATCTGTCAGGTCAAGTGATGCTTCTTTCCTCCTTCCATTCATCTCCCACGGTCCCGGTGTGCCTGAAGAGCCCTGCACAGGCTGCGACGTGGCCAGACCCCCCCAGCTCCTCCTGCCCCACCCTGGATGGGCGCCCAGAGCCACACTGGGCTGTCCCCAGAGCCACACTGGGCTGTCCCCAGAGCCGTGCACCACCCACCTCTGCCGGGACCTGCGGGGTGCAGCTGTACTGGCTGGCCAAGGGGTGCCCATGGTGACACAGATGCTGGGGTTTGTGACCCAGTTGAGGCACAGGGCTGGATGACCTTGGTGCAGGGCTGGGTGACACTGGCACAGAGCTGGGTGACACTGGCACAGGGCTGGGTGACCTTTGCATAGGGTTATGTGACATTGGCACATAGTTGGGTGACACTGGCACAGGGCTGGGTAACCTTTGCATAGGGTTATGTGACATTGGCACAGGGCTAGGTGACACTGGCACAGGGTTGTGTGACATTGGCACATGGTTGGGTGACACTGGCACAGGGTTGGGGACATTGGCACAGGGTTAAGTGACCTCAGCTGCTCTGCACTTGTGGCTCACCACTTAGAGCAGGGCCACCTGCACAGCGGCAAGAGCTGCCTGGAAGGCACAGGAGCCATTTAATTACACAATTATAAATAACTTCAGCCCTTTTATCTTCCTGAGGCTGACAAGCACCTCCAGCATCAGACAAAGAGCAGCTGTTATCGCTCGGCACAGCGGCTACTCCTGGGCAGCTGCCACCCCTGGAGGAGCACAGACAAAAGCAGAGGAGCTGCGCTCTGTCAGCAGGTCCAGATCTGTCCCCGAGCCACTGGCACAGCGTGGGCATGGCCACTGCTCAGGGAGACAGAGCTTCCTTTTTCTGCCACCTCCAGAGCCCCAATAGCAGGAGCGAAGGGGAAGGAGGAGAGGCACGAGGTTGTTCACAGGTTTCTGGAGTTTCTGTGTCAATGAAGAGCACTCACAAGGTGTTCTCCCCAGGCACATGCTCCCACACCCCTTTTTTAAAGGATGATGTCTGACTTTGAGGATGTCAATAATTAAAAAGTCATTTTAAGGAGCTCTGGTTTATTGACAGACCTGACTTTTGGAGTGTTGCACCGCTATTCACAGAACTCCCTGAAAAAAAGTCACTTTTGGTGATGCAGCACGGCTGTCAGGGGTGTCCCCACCCCGGTGGCAGTGCCAGCTCTGTGGTGCAGCATCCCCCTGCCTGCTCTGCTGCTGGGCACCCCCTCGGGTGCTGTGACAAATCCCTGGCACCTGCAGCGTGTGAGGTGCTCCCCTTGCTCTGCCCTGCGTGGCAGGAGCCCAGCTCTCTGCCGTGCGTGCAGCCATAAACATTTCCATTAACTCCCACAGCATTTAAATTCCACAACGGGGCTGAAATAAAGCAGCAGCATCACATCCCTGTGGGGGCCCTCAATCATCTGTTCCAGAGGCACCCTGGGAGAAACGTTTGGAAAAGAACTTACAACCGGTCAATTGAGGTTTTTCTTGCAGGTCTCTTCTCTACAACGAAGCCTGTTCCTGCTGACGTGTTCCCAGGGGAATCCTGTGTCTGGGTTTGGTGGAAGTTTAATGCAGCTCAGGTGTGATGGGGCAGCAGCCAGTGCTGCCAGGGCTGATTCATCAAGCCCTGTGGCTGCAGGGCCAGGGTCTCCTGGAGTCCTGAGCTGTCCCTTCAGGCAGCCTGAGGGATGGCACTCAGCCCTGGGGGTTTATGCTGTTAAATATTTTAAAGTGAATTCTATTAAGCACTAGGAGGCAAAAAAAAAGGTGGAGAGGGCAATGAAGAAGCTTTTAGTGAGATTGAGGTGTTCCTGGATGATGGCAGTTTTGTGTTGGATAAATGGCTGTTTGGGAGTGTAAAGACAGTCTCCCCAGGTTAATGGGATGTACATCAGGAATGCTGTACACCGCTGGGGAAAACACAGGCTCATGGGGAAAACACAGGCTCAGGGACCCCAGAAATGATGAGAGCTTCCCTGAGGTGGTTAAAATCGTCATTAGCAGTGTTGTCTCTCCCGGGAGAGCTGGTGGATCTGTGAGGCACACGCTGTCTCACAGCAAAGCACAAATCCCTGCTTTGCCTCGCGGGAACACGGATGTGTTAGGTATCACATCACACTGCATCAAGATGCAAAGTGGCACAGTGAATCAAACTCCCCAAAATAAAACTTTCTTCCAGAAATAAGCTTGTCACTGTCAGTTCTAACTCTTGCCAAAGAAGCGTGATGTGATTCCTCTTGCCAGTGATTTACAGTGGTGGGTGTGTTTAATCCCTATTTCTGATAGCAAGAGTCAAAAGGGGGAGAGGAAGGTGTTTCTATTCAAAGGTCCAACACGAAACCCAGATCCTAAACGCAGCTCTGATACAGCAGAGCTGGGAGGAGAGAGCACAAAGAAGCAAAGGGGAATGCACAATGCACTCTGGGCACTGAAGGGAAAGGAGCTTTTCCTCCATTTCCACTTCCCCAACACTACAGTGGTGACACAGGGGGATTCTGGGCAGGACTACTGCCCACCCAGCCAGAGCACTGGCCCCTGCACCTCACCACCCTGGAGGGTTCTAAGGGGTTATTTAGAGACAAAATCTTACAAAACTCTGCAGGGAGGGGAATGGATCCTGCCTGGTTAACCTGTGGGACAGGTATCGGAGTGTATCACTCCGGGCAGGGCGTTGGTCTGGAGGGAGCCCTGCTGTGCCATGGGCACTAATCCCAGTGCCCCCTTATTCCCTCACCAGGGGATGGGGCGGTGACGTGCTCCTGGGCTGTTTGGCTGCAAAGACAAAACCCTGCCATGCCCCCAGTGCCGCACGGGCAGGTGCCACCAGCCCTGCCCAGGGAGCCCCACACAGGCACCAGCTTGTGGCTGGTGGGACCCTTCAAGGCTGAGCCCAGCGGAGGCTCTGTCACTGACTTGAGGAATGTTTCAAACAGATCATTTATTTTCATTAGACTTGTACCAATATCTCCGTCCCCGTGTTCCTGATGCAGGTCGACAGCTGTCCTCAGGAATGCTTTAATTGTGTTTTCCTCGCTTTGCACAGCTCTTAGCTAATGCGTTCTGGCTTCATTAGATTAGACACCTCTTGTCCCGAGGATGTTGTCATGTTTTCAAATGGCTTCAATCAGCACCTCCCAGGCTCCGGCTATTTCAGGATACAATAAAGCTAAACCTCATCCAGGCTGGTGAGTAATGGAGGTGCGCCTCCCACCCCCATCCAGCCCGGCTTTAAATTTGCCTGGCTGACATCCCGTGGCTGCTGGCAGAACACAATTAAACCTCTTGTCTTGCAGGCATTGTCCACGGTTACACACAGCTCGGGAGGAAGAGCTCGGCAACGGCAACCGGATTTCTAATGATCTTGTCATCGAGAACAGCAGAGAGAGATAAATGAGTGAGGAAACAGGCAAGATCAAAACGCAGCTCTCCAGATGTCCGGGGCATGGCAGGTTGCAGGCTGACCGTGCTCACCTCCTCAGACCCACGCTGGCACAGCACTCAGGACACAGGGACACGCGTCCTTAATGTCAGAGAATGAAATGCAGAGGGACACAGCCTAAGCCCACCCAGCACCAGCGCTGGGGGCTTCTCTCCTGAGCATCTCCAGGCATTGCTGCTCGTAAACCTCATTCTGCAAAAGCGGTTTTCCTCTTGGGATCCCAGGATCCTTCACCAGCTTGTGTCCCCAGCACCCAGCTGCAAAGTGGCCACTGGCTCAGGAAGGAAATCGAGGTGGGAAGGGACCAGCCAGACCCTGGGCTGGGGGGCAGAGAGCTGCTGCACCCTCTGGGGGAGGGCTGACAGCTCGAGGACAGTGCCTGCACTGTGTTCCTCCTGGAGCCCAGCACATCAGTTCCTAGCACACCAATCTCAGACACTCTCCCCTGGCAGGAGAATTGCCTCAGCCCTGTCTTATCATGAGCCACCACAATATCGGCATCGATCCCTTTCACCCCACAGGCAGTATTTTGACTTCTGGAATTCATCTTACCTAGCAGGGGACTCTAAATATATCCCAGACAATTTCCTCTCCTCATTTTTAATAATCTCTTTCGGCCTTAAATTAGTTTTTGAAAATACGTATTGGGATGATAGGCTTTTTATCACAGCTGATGGACAATATTCATCACACCTGTGTCCTACTCCTCACAACACACTCACGTTCCTTACAGCAGTCCTGCATCTGTTTGAACAGCACTTAATTCATTACAAGCCCATCACTGCCTGTGCGTGCTCCCCTCAACAATGTCACGGGCCATTTGTCACTTGGGTCCCTGCAGGCAGCTCTGGTCCCACCTGGCAGAGTCACTGTCACTCCTTGAGCCATGGGACAGGATGGAATGGCCTCGTTCAAGCACTGCAGGTGTAAAGGCTGCCTCACTGTCCCCCACCCTGAAAACCTCCAGAAGGTGGCAGGTGGAAGAGTAGAAGAACGACCTCCTTTTCTGTCCAGGATCTCTTTGTTCACTGGGCACAGCAAGGCGGAGGCAACGTGCTGGGGCTGTGCTGGCTCATCCTCCCAACCCTGAGCCCTGCTGAGACCAGAGGGGAGCCATGGGGACAGGACCAAGGGTGGTGCCTCTCCGGGCCCCCAACTCAGTCAGGGTCTCCAAAACAGCAGCTCCTTTAGAAAAACTTCTCTAGCAAATTCCCATTTTGTTAGACACTGCTGCCAGGCCCTCACCCAGACCGTTTGGCTGCTCACACCCAAGCTGGGGATTCAGGTACAAGGGAATTGGGCACTCATGCACAAATTAATCCAGTGCTCAGGGCTGGGCTGCAGCACCCGATCAATGCTCAGCTCTCCCTCCTGAGGGCTGAATGTGCTGGGGCTGGGGAAGGTGCTGCACCAGCCTGGAACTCCCGTTGTGCCAAGGCAAAACAAGGCACAGAAAGGCACAGAAGGGCCTGGTCAGGATTCCCCAAGACCCGGCAGTTGTGGTGTGGTCTCTGAGTACTCGCTCCCCACCATGTTTCCATGTGCTCTTTGCACGCTGGGCTGTAACTGAGGCATTGTGCTCCGTGTCCCTGCCCCGCTCTGGCACATTTTGATCTGCAGGAGCTGCTTGGCCAGACAGACAGAACTCAGTGCTGGCAGCTCTTGGCCGGGTTTCTTTGTCCAGCAGATTCCCACGGAGCTGCACTCCGTCACCTTTCTGAGCGCTAGTGAAGGAACAGAAAGACAAAGCAGGAGTGTCTGAGCGGGCCTGAGCTGCTGGCTCAGTGCTGCCCTGGCCGGGGCCCCCTCTGCCCACGCTCCAGACAGACAATTTCCAGCTGCACCTTCCATTTGGCATCGATTCCTGCCCGGTTCCTCCTCGTGCCTTCATTTGCAGTCAGCGGAGGCGGCCGGCTGACATTGAGAGAGAACAACCCCTCAGATCCCATCAATCAAGTGCCATCAGGATCAGCTTCCTGGGCCACAAGGACACCCTCTGTGGGAGAGCAGCGCTCCAGCTGAGGCAGAGCCCTGCTCCAGCCCCTCTCCCACCACAGCCCCAGCCCTGCTGCAGGGTGGACAGGGAGAGACCGGGATCTGCAAGCTGCCACTGGTCACTGACCCCTCCATCCTGCCTCAGGGCTCTCTGACTATTTCAGGGCTAAGTGGGAAGAAGATTCACAATTTTTTTTTTATTTTGGAAAAGAGTGGAATACTTTTCTTAATACAGGAAGATCTGACAGCATCCCCAGGGCACTGTGTTCAGTTTGGGGCTGTTATCAGGTCCCAGCCCTGCTCAGGACTCAGCAACAGCAGCTGAGACCTTATTGACATTTCCACTTACTACCCCCATAACAAAGGAATTAAATTCAAATTGTGTACGAAGCCCGTTGGCTGCCCTGCTCAGCAGAGCCCTGAGCTCTGCACCATCAGCAGGGTTTGTACTTTATAGGGACGATTGACCTGCAACTATCGACCTTTCCCTGGAAAGCTGCTCTGGGCTGGTGTGACCCTGACAGAGCAGCCAGGGACACTGGCTCAGCAGCAGAGCACCGGAGCCCTGAGAGGAGCTACAGCTGCAGAATCTTCCCCTGGAGAGGCAAGGGAAGGTGCCTGGGATTTTGGTGTCTGTGTGCAATGTTAAAATTAGCAATTCTAATCCTGCTCTTCAGTGTAATAACCCTTCTGGGTGGGGGGAGTGGAAAGCTTGGTGGCTTGTGGGCAGTAATTTTCTGAGAGAGACAATTTATTCCCTACTCTCATCAGAGACAAGGCTGAAATCACTCTGAAGCTGCACCCTGTAGGCTCTGCTTCCTCCCACTGGATTTTAAGAGGACATTTCTGCTTTCTCCAGCTCTGGTGACAGGAAGCAGTGCCCTCACACACCTTACCTCCCCATGTTCCAGAGCCAGGCCCAGCCACAACAGTTTCCATATTATCTGGCTGCAAATAAAATTCACAGCCAACGTGGATTGGAGGTGCAGCCCAGCTGAGAGAGAAATCCTGCCTTTAGCAGGCTCCTGTCTATCAATAAACTGGCTACAGTGATTTTGGTCTCCTGAGAGGCTCAAACTTTCAGTTGGGAGGCTGTGAAAGCCAAGACCCAGTCTGGACTCAAGGAAACCCTTGACATGCCTGGGAGGTGTGTATGAGGTGTGGATGCACCATCCAGAGATGCATTTCATTTCACCTTTGAGAGTACAGCTCCCCAGTCAGTGATTTAGAAAAGGGAGAAGTCTCATGAATTCAGTGATGCTAAAGAATATTTTCCCTCATGCTTTCAAGCTGACCCAGGGAACACAGATTTTTGGTGGAATTATACAGTTCAGGGGGGAGAGCTGCATGTGCTGTCCTGCACCTTCAAATCAAGAACTCCTGCATGAAAAAAAATTGCCTGGAGACAGCTCTGATTTGTTCCAAAGCATCATCCCTTCCATCAGCAAGCAGGGAATTGTTATTATCTATTTATGTCTCACAAGGCCATTGAGTCAATGGCCAGCTGGAAGGTGTTGAGGATGACAAAGCTGGCAGTGCATCTCTGCCAGGCTGCTGAGCGGAGCTGGTCAGGAGCTCAGAACCAGCACAGCCCAGGGCAGGGGCCTAACAGGCTCCCTGCTTGGCTTATAATTCCTCCAGTCGAAAGTTTCACATTGCCATTAGGAATTTGGGCAGAAATTTGGAGTTCTCACACCACAGCTCAGCACACACACTGAGCTCCCCAGGTGACAGGAAGCCCTGGCACAGCCAGGGGAAGCAGGAATGTTTTTTCCCTGCCAGGCTTGCAATTTTCACATGCTTTTTCCCTGTGCTGCTGGCAGTTCTCCCTTTGCACCCTGCTCCCTCCTAGAGGAAACTTCTTTTGGAAGAGCTTTGGCTCAGGGCAGGAGCTCTGATCTTAACAATTGTAACTAAAGCTTTTAAATCACACAGTGTGGATTTAAAAGAGTTCTCTAGGCGAAAAATTCTCGTTAATTTTGTTTTCCTGGTAAAGATGTATTTCAAGCAGAATCTCAGCTTACACATCCATAAACACATCCATTTTTTTTTTTAATTTACAGCTCAGCTAATTGATGCTTTTAATTAATGTATGCACAGAATAGCAAGGCAGGTGTACATGTAGCTGAGTGGGGTATATTATTGCCACCTGCAGTTAGGACTTAGAACCTGCCAAAGCCTCTCAAAGAGAGATTTCCAAACCCATGGTATATACATGAGGTCTTCCATACAGTAAAATGTTTGCTCTCCAAAGGAAATTCATGTATGAATGCTGTTCTACAAGCTTCCTCCCATGCCACACCCTGCACCAAAGAGCTCTGATTGCAGTTTGTGTCCCTTTGAACCATGCTGCAGGCCTGGTTCTGCCAAAAGTAGAACTTTTCAAATATAGAGAAGATTTCAAAGTCTCAACACCCTTGTTTATAGCCCTATAAAGAGGCTTAAATCAAAGAGGCATCTCTGGAAAGGACAGTGCACCAGCTAACAAAGAAACAGGTCACCTCATGTCCTTTTTCATGGTTTCAACCTTAAAGGAAATAAAAAAATAAGGAATGCTTTTTCTCCCTAAATTAAAAAAAAAGTTCAATTTATTTTGATCCCATTACATATTACAGGTAGAATAACTAGTTCTTAGCGTCCATTCTGTGGATCAATGAAAGGAAGATACAAATCAGAGCAAGAACTAAATGAAGGTAGCAGTCCTAAATGTAAAATATATTTACAGAGGGATGTCATTTCTCACTGACTTCCATCCAGGGGGATTTTTGCCTCGTTGCAAGCCTGTGCAAGACAAACCTGAAAGGGAAGAGAAATCAATCAGTGCTCAGAGACACTGGCACAGCCCACAGCCACCTGCAGCTCCAGCCTAAAGGACAAGTTTGCTTTTCAGAGCAGTTGACAACAGCTCTTTTCCCCACTGTGGATTCAGCCAGATGTGATGCAAAGCTCCTGCTTCTCCTTCCCTGCTCCTTCACCTCTGACATCAGCCAAAATTCAAGACAAGGGGGGAAATAAGGCGTTTCTCTTGCAGCTCAGCAGCTTCAGGTCATGGCTGACAAAAAAAACCCCAGACTTACTGACAGCTTCTTCATGAGCCCTCGGGCCTTGGGGTTCAGCTGAAGAAAATTCTTCTTGGTCAAATCCTTTGCTGTCAAACGTATGCTCTGTGGAAAGAAACTCAAAGCTCAGGTTTTCTGTCTGGTCAGCTGCAGCAGCTGGAGGCAGCAAAAAGGTTAAATTAAAAAAAAAAAAAAGATTAAGATCTAAGTATAGACAGGCCGAGAACTACATTCAGCTAGAACAGAAGCTCCTCTCACACTTTTCCTGCAGTGCATTAATACATTACAGGCAGTGGTGGTTTTAAATAGCTTGGTTTTTGGTGAGGGGGGAAAAAGCCAGTGAGTGAGTGGGTTTTTTTGTGGGTGCACTGGTGTTTGGCCAGCCAAAAGATATTTAGGCTCTGTCCTTACAAATAAAGAAAATATGTCAGATTAGGGCTTTGAAATATTGGTCACCTCATGTCCTTGAGCAACATGTTTGTAAAAACCCACTACCAACCCACTGCACTGGCACTACTGCTGCTTTAGATGTTTTAAAGTGAATGCTCAGCTGAACATCCTCCTATTCTGTACCAACCAGCAGGTCCCAGTTCTGGCTAAAAGTCTCTTAAGGCTCTTTTTAACCTCAACCAATCCCCCGATAAAACTGCACAGCTAAAGAGACAGGAGTGGGTGAACCAGAGCTGGTGAGGCACCAGGAGGTGCCTGTGCACCCCTCCAGGGCTGCCAGGGGAGTGAAGGGTCAGGAATTACTGTAACAGTGTGTCTTTTTCGGGGTGCAGCTACAGCCTTTCTATACCCCAATCAGCTCCTCTGTAAAAAAACTGCTTGAGAAGAATTCAGGCAGCAGTTCAAGCTCACACAACCACGCACGTTACAGGCTGGCTCAGCAGAGAGGCAGAAGGCTCCCAGCCCCAAAGCAATTTCCAGCAAGCGTTTATTCCATGTGCTGAAGGTGAATCCCGAGCCAAAGAGAGGGATCATGTGGTGTCTCTCAGTTATATTGTGTCTAAAGGTTTGTGGGTGGTACAAGGGGCAGGACAGGGGGCAAGTGACCACAGGGAAGAGAGGAACAGGACACCAGGCCCCATAGCCAGTGGGGAAACAGGGAAACGAGATACCATGGGAGGAGTGATGGACTTGCAAAACCCAAAGAGAAGATTGCACAGTGTTTGCGAGGAGCCATGGGGGGCAAAGCCTTTTGTCACAACTGGGTGGGGTGATCTTCACTATTCCAGGGCAAGAGGAGTTGGGAATTCCTTTAAGGGCACAAGGGACTCCACAAGTTACCTCTCCCCCTCCGAGGGGCAGGGTGAGGACGGCGTCCCCGGTGTCGGCCAGGGGGCTGCCGTTGGCAGAGATGGTGTAAACGCGCTCGTGGAGGGCAGGAGTGCGCAGCCCCGGCGTCTTGAACACCCTGAAACAACAAGTTAGGAATTAGTGATCTTTAGTCACACCATTTCTAGTCCAAGTCTTTCATTTCAGCTCCAAAAAGCCACTAAAGGTTGTGTTGCAGAGATGGAGGAAAGCGGATTGTTGCAGAGACGGGAGGGAAATGTGTTTATTTTCTCTGTTAACAAACCTGGAATCGAATCTGGGTGTAACCATGGAGGTGCCTCCCCGAGCACAGATATCAACCATCCTGCCACTAGCTGGAGTGATAAAGCTGTTTTTGCTTGATCTGTTAAAGGGAAATAAACATCTGCTCGTTAAGATGACCTTTGACAAATGTACAGGCACTTGTCAAAGGTGACCACCACTAAACCCAGGGGTCATTACTAACCAGTGGCCCGCAAAACTGGGGACAGCTTATTCTCACAGGAGAGGCAGCTGTCCATCTTTCATTTACATCAGTTTTTCACTGTAGCATGGCACAACCCTTTCCCCTGCCACTACTGCGCCAAAGTCCACCCCACCAAGGAGAGATATTTATATTTACGCTCTCATTCTCCATTTCTAGAGATGAAACAGAGACTTTACCTCTTGCTCATGCGCTTCACTCTCGCTGAGGGAGGTCTTCTGGCCACGGGTGGCTTTTTGGCAGATGCCTTCACCTGGAGCACACATTACGCACTAGATCAGTTACTTGTGGGACAGCTGAGTCCACACAAACAGATTCCACACAAAATGTCTGGCTCAGTCCCTTCTCATGGCACAAGAGCCCAGAACAAACACCATTCAAGCCTTTGGGACCTCCCCCCATGGCTAGAATTCTCTGGCAGCTGTTGGAAGTCCCCCTCAGAGCCTCCTGGACAGCCCTGGCCATCAGCTCAGTCAGGACTTTATATCCTGAGAACAATGCCACCCCAGAGAACAGCTATTCACCTTGGCAGTTCTTGGATTCACGTTCTCAGCCTCTGTCTCTGAGGGACACTGGCTGTCAACTCTGGATTTCTTGGGCAGAGGAAGCAATGGAGGCTCTGCTTCCTCAATGGCTTCAACACTCCTTTTGGATTTATCTGCTAGAAAGAGAAAGGGTTATGCAAGGAAATAATAACTTTAAATTATTACTTAGCAGGGGGGCAAGCAGCTACAAGCAATTTTGGCAACAATTCAGAAATCCAAATTCCAATGCAATCCTACTGGTTGACAGAGCACTACTTTGGGTTACTTTGAATGTTTTAATGAAATTAATAAGAAGCACTGCAGATACTAGGGATAAAAGTGGGATTATTTTCCTGGTTTAAACACACTGAGGGACGTGAGCAAGAACTGAAACATTATTCACATTAAATAACCACAGCAAGCTTCCACCTCACCAATCACACCACAGTGCACCACACTCACCTTTCTTGACGATGTCAAAGGGGCCGTTGATAACTCCTGCTGTCAGCTTGTCTATTTCTGCTATCTCCAGGTCTACCTACAATTAAAAACACTTGTGGCACCACTGGGATTGTTGGCAGCCCAAAGTTCTTGGAAGTCAAAGCTGTAGAGCAAACCCCCAATAATTTTGCAGCCAGATCAGCCCCAGGTTTGCTGTTGTGCTCAACGTGGGCCCTTTCATGCATCTCTGCAGCACTCAGGACTCAGGACACACACTGCAGGTGTGCCCTGCCCTGCTGCTCAACCAGTCTGGAAATGCTTTCCTCTCCTGCAAAGTGCATGTGCTCTCAGGGATTTGGGAATGCAGAGAAGAGAGATCCGCAGGGAGCAGCAGGACCACCTAAATCCCAGGTCTGATACAACGGGCGTCTCTTATTGTTAAATGTTAAAGAAACATTTGTGAAAATATTGATGTAACTGTTTCTCTTGTGATGCTCCAGCGCGTTGTTCCGGCATAAGGAGCAGCGTGTGGTGGCTCTAGAGAGCTTTATGTGTGTGCTGGAAACTTACCATAGCCACCTCCTCCAGCGTCTTTCCACTTCCTTGTTTAGCTAGAAAGAAAACATTTCAGACAAATCAGGACGTGTCCGGGACAGCTCACACGGCACAGCAGGGCTGTCACCACCGGGGTGCAAAACCCAGCACAAAGCAGTTTGCAGCCCTGGAGAACAGGAGCCAGCCCGTGGGATGATTCCCTGGGGGTTCCAGGCACGGCGCATCCCGGCTGCTCCCTCATTCCCCCTGGGGTTTGTTATCCACGGGGGAAGGCGCTTCCCCGGCCCAGCACCCCCGGCCCCGCTCCGCACCGTAGTACTCGAGCCAGTTCATCTGCCGGAGCTCCAGGGGCAGCCGCAGGATCGCCATATCGTACAGGTTCTCCACCTCCTTCACCAGGCACTCCCCGTCCGCCCTCAGCCGCTCCAGCCGCCGGTTCACTGCGGGGACACGCGCCGTTAGCCCTGCCCGCCGGCCCGCGCCCGGCCGCGTTCCCCCTCCCGCTGCGCTTTCCCCTCCTTCTCCCCCTCCGTCTCCCACCTTCGCGGTCGAAGTCCTTGAGGAAGGCGGCCAGTTTCCTGCCGCGGGAGCTGGAGCCGCCCTTCTTCCTGGCGGGCGCCATGGCGGGCACTGCGCGCGGGCCGCGTTCGAACCGCCCGCCGGCGGCGCTGGCCAATGGCGGCGCCGCGCGGGGTGATGACGTCACGGGAGCGCGCCGCGCGGCCACGGCCATGGCGGCGGCCATGGCGGCGGTGGCGGCCGCGCTCCGGGCCTGGGCCGAGGCGACGGCGCGGGCGGACGAGGCGGCGCGGGCGGCTCTGGCGGCCTCGGCCCCGCTGCTGGGCTCGCTGGCCGCGCTGGCGGCGCAGATGCGGGCGGTGCGGCGTCTGTCCTGGGAGGCGACGCCGCTGGGCGCCTTCCCGGAGCTGCGGGCGCGGCTGTGGCGGAAGCAGCGCGGCGCGGCCGAGGCGCTGCTGGAGCAGCTGGGCGGGCGGCGGTGAGGAGGAGGCGGCCGGGGCCGGGCGGGGAGGGTGTGAGGGCCCGGCTGACCGCGCTGTGCCGGCAGGGAGGAGCTCCGGGCCGTGCGGGACGCCGTGGGCGCCGCGGGCACCGCCGTGCTGCGGCTGTACGAGGAGCGCGGCCCGGCCGAGCTGCGGCTGGAGGCGGTTCTGCGGCGCGGTCCGCGCTGCCCCTCGCTGGCCGATGTGTTGGAGGGGCTGCAGGACGTGGAGCGCTTCTACCGGCGCCTGTATCCTGTTCTGGGGGTCTCTAGGCAGCGCTGGGGGGTTTGGGGGCTGTTTACTCCTTGTTGTCCTTAACGGGCACGAAGGTACTTGGAGAGCAAACTGCTCCTGCAGCGGCTCAGCATGGACAACCTGGCAGAGGTGGAAGCCCTCCCGCAGTCCTGGGAGAGGATTTTGGAGCGCTGCGAAGAAGACGAGGTCGTTCAAGGTAGTACAAAGAGCCGAGGGGTGTTCTCCGGGCTCTGCTGGTGTCCCCCGGGGACAGGCCGGGCTGAGCTGCCCCTGCAGCAGTGGGTGACCCTGCCCAGTCAGTCTCTGTGACCTGGTCAGCTTCAGATCTTGGTCAGCTTCAGTTGAAAATGCTCACTGTCACATCTGGGCACAGCTGGAAGCAACATTCTCTGTTGCTGTAAGACACGAAAGACTCAAAATAATTCAGAAGGCAAAAGTGTAGAACAAGGCTTTTTATTGTCTAATTCTTACTACCTTTTATAAGGTGTTCCCATAGAGACTTAATATGATTAGTAAATAGGACTGACACCTCTCTAATGCCATTGGTTAAACCAGAGAAACAGAAAACACCAGCTAGACAGAGATTGTTTTGAGGAAGGATAGTTTTTTGCCAGGATTGTTTTGAGAAAAAGCTTTTTAGAGAAACTTTTCCTCGGGGAAAACGTTAGCAGCTGCTAGCAGGCTGAAATCTCTCAGGCCCACAGTCCTCCCTCACAGTGCAGCAAGGGCTCAGTGACCCATTTCACTCAGTCAGGTTTACCCACACTTGCTTTTACTGCCTTTAGAAACACAATTTGGGGAGTGCAGAAAACTCTGTACAAGATGAAGCTCGTTAAGCTGACAGGGCTGTTGCTTTCTCTCTGTCTCAGATACACTCCTGAAGGTCTCACTGTTCATGGAGAACCATCGGGAGCTGAGCTGCTCCCCTGGCTCCTGACAGGCCACCAGGGACTGCCCCTGACCAGCTTCTGGCGTGTTCTGCAATGCTGCAAAGGGATGAGGAACCGAGGGAGCTCTCCTGATGCTTTTTGGAAGCTGAATGACTTGAGTTGAGTCATTTCCTCAGCATGCAATGCTTGGACTGTGCCGTTTTCAAGTGGAAATGGCCTCGGTCTCTGAAGAAGAGGCTGAGCAGAAAAAGCCATGAGGATAGAAGGGAGTCACCTCCAGCTGTGGAACTTCTCCTGACACGGATGTTTTGTATCATGGAAAAAATGTTGATACTTACACGAGGTGCTGCAGCTGAGTCCTTCGGGCTGGTGCCGTGAAAGATATTTGGGCTCTGTCCTTACAAATAAAGAAAATAGGTCAGATTAGAAACAGTGATCACCTCATGTGCTTGAGCGGTGTGTTTGCATTCATCCCACCTGGGCATGGAGGAAGAAGGAAGCAAATCTGGCTTGAAAATGTAATTATGGAGGTGCACGGATGCCTGAGTTCTGACATGGGCAGTTTTCAAGGGTGCTGCAGAGCACTGCTCTGTCACCGCTGAAATCAGTGTTAAAATATCACTCTCTGGTGGCTGCTGATGGTTCAGGGACACCTTTTGTGGGCTGTGCACTGATCCTCTGAATGTTCCTGGGAAGCAGAGGGGTGTTTGTCTCTAAATTATGTATTTGGTAAGGAGCTGCAGCCCCTCAGAGAAAGCCAATAAAGAATTGCATCAGACACGTTGTGGGTGTGTTTGTGCTCACTGTTCCTTTGTCCCCAACCCGGGCTGTCCCCGTGTGTGATGATTCTGGCTTCTTTTTCTCTGCCATGGTTGGGATTAACACAAGGGAGTTGCAGTTTGTGTTTGGACTTGGATGTTTATTATTTATTGATTCACAGACTCCTGAGCTGTGAGCTCGAACTAGCAACTTAGAGAAATGAGGTAAAATGGAGCCCCTCTAACTCTTTCCAAGGTTATTTAAGTGATAATTACCCAATAACGAGGTGACACCTATATTATTTATATTTCTGACCCAATAATGACCACCCAAGGCCTGAAATGCAGACTTTTTTCACCTAATTACAGAAAACCACTCAAACCCATGAAGATGAACGTGAAGAAGGACTCAGACATCCAAAATCTTCCATCTTGCCCATACATTACTATATACTAAAATCCCAAATTCAAGTTTTTCACCCTGTGAGATCACACAATTCCATTCAAACCACACCCCCACAACCCCAGTGCCTTCACTCAATCTCCGGAGCCTGTTCCATGGCCTCAGGTCAAATGTGGTGCTGGCTTGAGGGTCAGCCCCTTTTGGCACAGAAAGCCTGAAATTTTCATCCTCCAGGGCTCCAACACCCACGGCCCCCTGAGGGCACTGCAAACAGCACTGCTGGGGGTGCCAAGGGTGGGAAAGTGCTGAGGCCAGTGCTCCCGTCAGGGATAGGGCCTTCACCAGTTCTAATTGCAGTTCTTCACAGGCAGTTGTAATTGCAAAGCAAAGCCCCTGCTGAGAAAACCTGCTCCTGGCTCTGGGTGTCCTGCCCGGGGTGGAAGGGAGGGGGGTTCTGCTCCTGGCAGGGCTCAGGGGTCTGCTGGGGCTCACGGGGCTGTGCAGCCTTGTGCTTCTTGCTCAGGGTTTGGAGCATGGTGAACCAGGGGTGTCATCCCTGCCCAGGCCTGGCTGGATCATCATCACAAACCCGGAGATCCTGCTGAGCTTGGATGCAGAATTGTCTTTGCATGTGTGCACGCTACACGAGCCTTCAACACCCCTCTCCTGTCAGCCTCTCTTCAGGACAGCTGCACAACGAACAAACGGATTTAAATTCTGGAAGATGTTCAGCACAGTTCAGCGGTGGCCCTTCTGCTTCTCCCAGATGTTTGGCCCCTGATGTCTGTCTTCGTGCTAACGACAGCCGGGTTAAAAGTGCTGAGGGAGCTCTCTGCATTGAAAGTGGCCATGCCCCGACTCTGCCTGACTGAAATGGGGTGAAGGAGGTGCTCATTGAAGTTTTGTTGTGATAGATTGCTCTGTGCTGTTCCTGGTTGATGGGCCATGTCATCAGTTGCGTTCGTCTCCAGCGTTCTGCAGGGTGTGAGTGAGTCCCCGCGTCAGAGAGCTCTAATTGGGATCAGCTGTGGGCTTGTTCCATCGCAGATCTGGATGTTCTGTCAGGCTGCCAGGGACCCCATTGCTGGGGAGGACAGGGTTCCTCCTGTGTGCAGAGCTCCCTGCAGCTGCTATTTGCCCGGGAGTCACTGGGGGTTCAAAGGTTCCCCCGTGAACAGAGCCAGGGTGGGCATTTGTTGGAATCCTGGAAACTTAGATTTTGGGGTTTTAGTGTATAGTAATACATGTGAGTCAGGATGGAGGGGTTTGGGTGTTGTCTGAGTCTTCTTCACCTTCTTCTTCCTGGGTTTGGGTGGTTTTCTGTAACTGGGTGAAAAAGGTTCTCATTGCAGACCTTGGGCGGTCATTATTGGGTCAAAAGTATAAATAATAGAGGTGTCACCTCGTTATTGGGTGATTATCACTTAAATAACCTTGGAAAGAGTTAGAAGCTCTCCATTTTGCACCTTGTTAACTAGAGGTACCGCAGAACTCTCCTCTTGTGAGACTGTAATACAGATAATAATTAATAAACATCCAAGTCTGAACTCGAAATCTCCGTTTCCCGTGTATTAATCATCCCGGCCTTGGCAAGGAAAAAAAGAAGCCAGAACCGTCACAGGCATTGAGCCTTGCAGTGTCACAGGTGCCTGCAGGCAGGTGGAAAGGCCGCTCCTGCTCCTCCTTGCCTGGCAGCCTGCACAGCTGAGTCAGACACCTGCTGACAGCACAGGGATGTCTCTGTGCCAGATTTCAGCACCTTCCTGAGGACTGAGACAGGAGGGAGGTGAGTGAGAGCAGCAGCTGCTGCTCCAGCTGCCTGGGGAGCCAAATCCGGGGTCAGGGTGATGCCTTTTCCTTGGTCCTAAATCAAGAGCCTGGCAGAGTTAAGGGAGAAAGGGTTTTTATCTTGGTGTTTAATAAGGATCCTTATGGTGCAACACTTCATCAAGGTGGAGCGTGCTGAAATGTCCACCCGATAGATTGTGTATAAATTTTATAGATTTTGCAAATTAATGTATCTAATAAAGATCCTTCAATGAGAGGCTTGAATGAACAGTGTGGTATTTTCTCATCTCGAAGTGTTCCCTCTTGGATGGGCTTAATCTTAGTTTCTAGGATGTATTTTAGAGAGGCTTTGGTTTTTCAAGACAGCGCAGGGCTTTCCCACTTTCAGCTGCAAGGCCTTTGGGATGTTTGGGTTTCTGCCTTAACAGAATACCAGCACTATGTTATCAGATTTAAGGAATTACAAGTATGTATGCTAAGGGCACTGAGAATACATAAAAGGTATATAAAAGAAAAGGTAAAAAATCATCTTGGCATCAAGGGACTCCAGGCTGTGCCGTACCTTAGTGGGGCTGTGGGAAAGGCAGCACTAAGGGCTCTCAGACCAACTGGTAAAATATACGTAACCATAAAAATAAATCCAAGCACCTTTATTTCTGGAGTAGAGCTCTTAAAGTATTCTCGCACGGAGATCTGCCTTTGAGGAATGCCATAAAATGCAGTTAGCAGCTGGAGCTACCTTGTTAAAGGAAAATTGTCAGGAAACACAAAGCTCACACTTTGATTTTCGGCTTTACCTGCTGCTAACCCCATTGAAAAACAGTTATTTTTCACTCGCAGGAAAAGCACAAACTAAATTCAGTTCCTAAATTCAAGTGCCCACAAACATTTATGAGGAGCACCTGACTCGTGTATGGTGCTTTTGCTTCCTCCCACAGGGCTGAGCTCTGGCTTCTGGTGCAGCGGGGCCTTTGCAGCTCTGCTTAGATGAGGACCTGCTGTTGGTAACACCAGGCTTCCAAAACAAACCCAAAAGCTTTGCTTCAGCGTAAGCTCATGGATTTGAAACAGATTTCAAAGCTGAGTGTATTACAAGAGTCCACAGTTATGGAAAAGACAAAGGATTTGGCACCTGAACTGAAGTGTGAAGTGACTCGGAGGCAGAAATATGTTATAAAAAGCTTTGTAATTTATTTAATAAGCCAAGCATGGGTTTCACAAGTCCCTATGGTTTTTTGTGCTTATTCTTTGAGACTTTCATCTTGGCCTGACGCAGAACTCCTTTGTGCCTTTGCTGAGGGGCTGCTGAGTATTTATCTGCTCTCAAATACAGCACTCTCCACTACCTGTTAGCTGGCTCTTTTGCTCTGTCCCCGAGTCTCGGCTCAGTGTTTCTCTAGTGCTTGTGACTTTGTCACAGTTTTTGCCCCGTCGAGCTCCAAGGAGGGGCAAATCCTGCTGATCTGATGGGTGTGCAGTGAGTGGGGACACATCTGGCCTGCAGCAGTGATGAGCTTTCCCACGTGGGACGTGCTCAGCACACAGCCCTGCTCTGCCCTTGCAAGGACAGGCACCAGCAGTTGCCTGGTGAGCTCTTTGACAATGAGGTGTGGCCCCACAGACCCCCCAGGGCTGTTCTGCATGTGGACGGAGCCTGTTTGCATTGCCCGTCCTGCAGGGGTTTTATTTCAATCCTCCCTTCCTGCTTTTCCCCCCAGCCCTTTCCCTCCTCCTCCCTCCTCCTGTGGATCTGCAGTAGGTGTCTCCTGAACTTGCCTGAGCTCCCTGTCCCAAGCATCTTCCTGACTAATTCTTTCCAGATGTCCGGGAACTTTTGTGTTTAGCAGTTTTGCTCGAGTTCTTCATTCATTCTCTGAAAGAGCAAACCCATTTCCTAGTATTATTTGAGAATTCAGACTAATCGTGGCTTCCCAAGAACTGCTTCTGCCTCCCAGTGAAACATTTTAGGTACCACTGCAGCCTTCCACCCCGAAATCAGAGCACAACAGATATCCATAAATAGCAGAGAAGTTTATTTTCCATAGCTGACAGCTCCAGGGCTGTCTATGGAGTCTTGAAAACACTCCATGCTACATTTATACCCAGCCAAGTGTCAGGTTGTTGGCTTGGACTTTCCCAGCTACAGCAGCTTGGAGAAATTAGGAGATCTGTCCAGTGTTCCTCCGACTGGGACCAGCAATGGAAAGTAAGTGGCTCTGCCTATCCTCTCATCAAGTTTCCAGCTTAACTTTGTTTTGGGGGAGATGATTGTTCCTTCCAAAGGGACTTGACTCCCTCTGGGGGGATGACTGGGCAGGGACATGGTCAGTGGCTCCTGCTGCTCATGCTGAGCTGTCGCCTGTCCTGGCTGTTGGGAGTGTGGAGCTGCTGCAGCCTCAGGCTGGGCTGCGTTGGTGCAGCTCTGGGGACACGGGCTGGCTGTCACCCCAGAGCCAAATGAGGCTGAATTTGGATCGAAGCAATGCCGGAGCCATTCTGCCGCTCCAGAACAGGCTCTAGCTTGTCTGGAAGTCTCATCTTGTGGCTTCCCCTGTGTGCCCAGTGGCTTTTTATCCTTGCCCTGCACTCTGTGTGCAGTGAGGTTTGCAGCAGGTTTCGGCTGTTGGAAAGAAGCTTTGGGCTGCTCAGTGGAACTTGGGAAATTCCTGTCTTTTCTTCTGAATTTTAATTTGCATCAGGATTTACCTCGCATGGTACATGGTGATTGCAGTGTGGTGGGAGACAGACTGGACATTCCCTGGGTTCACATTCCTGTTATGGAGCAGTTCTGTGCTGCTGGCACCCCGGGGTCCAGGAGTAGGGATGTGCTGGAAGGATGAACCTGCCTTGTTTCCCCATTGTCCCACCACCTCCACAGGTACCAGTGCCTCCCCACACATCAGAACAGAAAGAAATATTAAGCATCTATTTATTTTCCCATCAAAGAACTCTAAGATTTGGTTCCCCTCTGTCCCCCAGCATGTCACAGCCACCTCTTCAGCAGGGCTGATGTGGGATGGCTCCCTGCTCTCCCTGGTCCTCCTCTCCCCAGCCCAGACAGTCTCTAGGCTGCCTGGGGAAGGCAGAATGAAGAACATCAAGCCAGTAAGTCTCCTAACCATTCTGCTATGTGAGGAATGAATCCAAGAGCCTTTGCACACTATTAATCTTTTCCAGTTCCTAAGAAAGCAAACCATCTCCTCCCGCTCCCATAAATTCAACCTCTCTCTCCAGCTTGTCCCCTGGTGTTTGAATCGTTGGCCAAGAGCTTTATTAAAACCTACAAGATGCAGTTTTGTTCCTTACTGAATCCTAAACAACTGTGCTAGGTGGAGAAGAAACATTTGGTGCTGTCAGCTTTAGAGCATTTTTGTGTGTAGTCCATGGCCACTTGTCAGCCAGGGACCAGCCTCAGCCCCACACTGAGCCCAGCAGGACCTTTGCTCTGCTCCCCTGAGGTTGGGAGATAAATTCAAGCCAAAACCTCACGGCCTCACGTCCAGAAGCCCCTGGCAATGATCCATCTGGAGGTAGCAGAAGGGATGTTCCCCTGGACGCAGCGTGGTCCTGTGGCACCTCACCCTCCTGTGCCATGGCCACTGTCTGCAGCTGGCCAGTGGCCCTGGGGACAAGCTGTGCTGGGGCAGCTGCCACACCCTGGCAGCTTTCCTTCCACCTCCTGTCCTGCTCTGAGGGGAGAAATTTCTGCTACAACCCCTCTGCGTGTCCCCTTGGCAATACGTGGCCGCTGCTGGGGTGTGAGGCAGCAGGTGATGGTCCCCAGCTGCTGGTGTGAGCAGAGGAGCTGCAGCTGGTGCTGGGCAGCTGCGGGTGTGCTGGGACAGCCAGGGTGAGGGTGGGGGTGGTCTGGGACCCCCAGGTCCTGTGGGGGCAGCGAAGGTGAGGGGCACACCAGAGTCCTGCCAGCTGTCGTGCGTCGCCGCTGCTCCTTGGCACATCGTGCAATGTGTCACAGCCTTCTCCCTTCGGTTTCCTGACGTTCCCCCAGCCTGAAACTCATCAACCAGTGCTGAGGGAAAACATTCACAGACGGAGCCAAAGCAGAAGTGAGCGAAGCTGTTCCTTTGGCTGGATTCCTCCAGCTCCTCGTGTCCCACTGCTTGGTTTGAGCGAGAGCCACCTTCCCCTGCCCTGTGCACCTGAGCCGTGGGGAGGGGACAGAAACCTTCAGTCGCTGTGAGGGAGAGCTCCAGCCGTGGCTTTGCCAAGGAGAGCTCCCTTTCATGGTACAGTTCTGGTACCTCTGCCCAAACCCCAGGGAAGGGGGCACAGCAGGTTGTGTGAGTGGGAAGACAAGGCTGTGGAGCACAGCTTGCACAAGGACTGCTTTTAAACTCCATAAATCTACTTGTGACTCAGATGGCAGGAGAGGGGAGAAGTGAGGGATGAGTAAGCTGGTGTCGTGCCCGGAGAAGCAGCCTGAAGAACCAAGAAGCCCACAGCTGCTCTGCTGGAAGCAGCGGCTGGGGGGCACCTGAGGCAGCGACAGAAAGTTCTGCTCAGGAGGAACCTCAACAGGAGCGCCTGTGCAAGCCCCATCTGGGCAGCCAGGAGCTCACGTTTGAGCAGGGTGTTTGGGTTTGGGCAGGTGCCGCCCATCCTGTGCTGAATCACGCCTGGCAGCCGGGGTGTCACACCCCTCTGCCTGCGGGGCGGGAGGACAGGCATGTGGAAAAGCCCCAGAGGTGAATAATCCAGCCCAGCTTTCGCTGGACACGGCTCCCCCAGCTCGAAGAGGCTTTTTGGTCGGGTTTAATGAGATTAGTCTGTGAGCTCTGGAGATGTCAGCCTGCTGGCAGCTCCCCGTTCAGTAGTTCCTCGTGTGCCAGGGAATGATGTTCGTTTCGTTGGCCTTGACTCCGCTGGATCAGGATGTTGCTCTGCTTCTCAATTAGCTGCATCTGCGTGGCAATAGTGAGCTGGAGGTCACACAGCCCGGAGAGGGGTGCCCAAAAGTTCACTCGTGTGGAAGGGAGCTCTCTGTGCCCCCATCCATGGGATGCTGGGGCTCTGCACCCAACCTGACCCCTGTTCCCCCCCGGGAGCCCCACTGGGGTCCAGCCCCCTCTTATCTCTGCCGTGGTGACACTACACAGCTTGCTCTGCTGCTGGAGAGGCTGTTTCTGACAGCTCCAGTCTGGGTCTGTGCTGACATTATTGAAGCTACTGGTAATAAAACATGTCACTACAGGGGCCAGGGCCACATCCGATCCTGCAAAGAGAAAGCAAAAATCCAAACAAAACCCAAAACCTCCAAAAAGCTCTAACCGAGCACACGCTGAGGGTAGGGCAGGATTTCCAGGGATGCAGACCCTGCTCCTGCCACCCTGCCAGGATGAGAGGCACCTCCTGGCCCTGCTGAGCTGGCCCTGCAGCAGGGGGACAAGTGGCACACGGGGGTCACAGCTTCCCATTGCCACATCCTCACGCCTGTGCCGAACCCTCCCCATGCAGGGAACTACAAATAAATGCTGTTGATGCCTCTGCCCTCCCGTCAGGGATTAGGACATGCTGGAGCAATTTGCATGGGGATGAAACTTGGAAGAAATGGCAAAGCTGGGGGAATATGATATTATTTATTATTGCCAGTTGCAAGGGAACAGCAGCAGCAGCCTCCAAACTTGTATAACTCTGGAACACGACTATTATTAGAACGCAAAGTTAGCAAGCAATTAGCTAATTGCTATTCACATTGTCTGTTGGCAGTTATAAGGGGAACAGTCATAAACCCCAACAGATGGAAGTCAAATGGGTCAGTCTCTTTTTTTTTTTTGGGTTTTTTGGTTTTTGTTTTATTTTTTTTTCCATTCCCAAAAGGCATTTGCTATGAGCTGAGCTCAGGTTCTCACTGGGGCTCATGAAAGCTGCCAGCCTGTGAGTCAGTGTGCACTGGGGTCCCTGCAGGCCACAGTCCTGCACCCCAGCCCTGCACATGGAGCTTGTCCTGTCCAGACCTTCCCAAATGACACAGTTCTGAGGCCAGAGAGTTCAGCTGAGAGTGCTGTGGTTTCTGTCATTTGCTCTCTGTGGTGGTGTGTTTTCAGCAGCCATGGAAAAGTGGGGAGCAGAGAAATGCAGCTGCACGATGTCTTTGTTCCCATCCAGTTCTTCATGACTGTACAACCTCAGGTAATACCTTCTCTTCTCTCTCCAGCAGTGACACAAACCGGTGGTGCCTCCCTGAGCATGATTTCTAAATCTTTTGAGGTTGTTTGAGGGATTTTCATTCCCTCCTGAGTTTGAGTCAGAACAGAGATCTCTGCAAAGGTGAGCAGCGGAGGAAGCAGTGCTCTCCTTCCCCTCTCCTGTCACAGGAGATTCCAGTGGAGCAGCTCCCACAGGGCAGAGATTATCTCACTGCTTTTGTTAGAAATGCCTGGGGGATGCAGCACCAGGACACAACAGAAGGGTAAAACATGAGCCCTGGACGCGGGGGATCGCTCAGTGCATGGTGTACATCTGTTTGAATCAGACACAGATGCTCCCACCTGTGACACTCTGCTGTCCTCTGGGTGGCTGTTGTGCTCTCAGTGTCACAGGGATGATGTGGCAGGTGTCTGCTGAGGGGATCAGAAATCATCATCTCTCTGCTGAAGCATGTCAGGGTCCAAGCCGCGCACACCGATCAGTGTGTGAGACACCAGAGGCATACACGGGGCACACAGGACAGCCCCAATACCCCAGGTGTGGCAGCCTGGCACAGGCCAGCCTGTTCCTCACGTTTACAGCAAGTGCAGGAGTGTGGCAGCAAGGCTGCTCTGATACGGGGAAACTCACTCTGCATTTCAGATACAAGGAAACTCACTCCGCATTTCAGATATGAGGAAATTCTTTCTGCGTTTCAGATACAAGGAAACTCATTCTTCATTTCAGATACAAGGAAACTCACTCTGCATTTCAGATATAAGGAAATTCATTCTGCATTTCAGGTACCTTTTTAGAGTAGGGACAAGTACAGGCAGATTTGGCCTTAAAAGGAAGCATCACAGGAGGTATTCTGAGGAAATATTTCACTAAAGAGCCTCATACCTGCATTCAGATGCTTTGTGACCATGAAAAGAGCTTTGCCCTTTATCCTTCCTGAATGCTGGTGACTATGGCAAAAGAACATCTCTGTTTTGGGTCAAGCTGATACAGACCCAGAGACAGCTGGATGATCTGAAACACATTAGGCCCAGCAACACAAAATTCATGAACAGCCATACAAACCCACTGCACACCTCTGGCTGATATTAAACAGGGGATGGGTTGGAATCCATCTCAGAGCAAAAGCACTATAATGAAATGGGAACATCAGGTTTTACTTAGAACCCCCAGGTTTCCCATAGGAGGCAGTTTATGTGGTGCCCATTTATTAAAGACAAATGCTATCATTTGGAACATATCTCATGGAGAGCAGGGGCCTGCCTGGTGCAGGGGAGCAGTAACTGGAGATGGAGCTTTGCATTTACAAGCCGTTGTCTTCAGCAGGCTCTGCGTGTACCACCAGGTGTGATGAAAGCTGCCAGGTGCCCCAGTGCCCTCCAGGAGCCCTGGCCTGGCCTCCCACCGTGCACAGCCCCACCAGGGACCAACCCAGCTGAAACATGCTGGGCTTCAGTGAGTATTTAACAGCAGACAGAAAGATAATCTGGTTGTCAGAAGTCAGGCGACCATGGGCTAAAATAAGCAGGTATGGATGGGGGCCCAGCTCTGGCTCCAGGTGCTGAGCCCTGCTCTCTGCTCCAGGGATCCCTTGAAATGAGAGGCAGCTCCTGCAGAGCATCTGCTGGGGCTGGGGGAGACCTTGGCCAAGGAGCAGCAGGGACAGGGAACCTCTCCACTGCCCCAGGACACGTGGCAGCCTGTACATGTCACCTCCTCACAGCTCCTGAGGCTCCGCTCTCTCTGATTTGGGGTCCTCACTCAAAAAGCTTCAGAGGGGTGTGCCCTGTGCCTTTTGGAGGGAGATCCTGCCTGGCTTAACTTGTTCCTTTTGAGGGCTGCTGGTGTCAGCACCCACTGGGCACCAGCCTGATGTTCCTTTCCTTTCTTGAGTGAGAGATTCTGAACCACAGGGCAAATGCTAAACAGTAACAACTGCTCTTATAGTCACATCTACAGGTAGCTTTGGTTTCTGTATTTATCCAGAAAATAACAAGTGTCCAGTCAATGAATTGAAACAGTGTATGTTGCCTTTCGGAAATCTTTCTTTTGCATCCCGACAAGATGGTGCTCTTTGTTCTTTGGAGATCAGAAGCCCGGGACAGGCCTGTCCTCCCTGGGCAGTAGCAGGTAAATCTACATGTTTTGGGAAGTACAAATTCTACTCTTTGCATGTAGGAGAACTTTCTGTCTCGATGCAGGATGGCATCTGCAACCATTAATTTGAATAAATTCCATTTTTCAGCTCCATCCAGCTTTTAGCACATCAGACAAAGCATTCATATGGGACAGAATAGTCGGTCCTGCATGTGTGTCCCCTCCCGTGTGATCATCAGGGATCTGACATCTAATGCCACAGCTCCTTTTTCTAACAGAGCTCCCAGAGGGCAGCAGGTCAGTTCATGGAGCCCTACAAGAAACCACGGATTCCTTTTGGGTAGCAAGCAGCTCTGGAGCAAGAGGGGTTTGGGATCTGTGCCCATTCCTCCCATGCTGGGTGCTGGGTGGGCAGGCAGATCCCCCTGCAGTGTGGGCAGGGGCTGTCAGGGAGGAAAGGTGGGCTGTAATTTAGGGAGGAATACTGACATTGCTGCAGATGTGGTCCACCCAGTGAGCACCACAGGCACTGGGAACCTCCTGGCACAATACAGAGGAAAAGGTGCTGGGCTCAGGAGCCATCACTCAGCATCCCTTAATGAGAAAATCAAACCTTGTCCCACAGGACTGCCTGCCCCCGGTGGGTTGATCCTGGGGATGTAGCTGAGGGAAGATGTCCATCTGTGCTGAGCCTGCCTGGCCCCTGCACGGAGGGGAATAACCCCCAAAAAGTCAAATGGGATCAGACAAGGGATCTCCAAACTGCCTTATCCTGCCAGCTCCACATCTGGGAGGAGAGCAAGAGGGCAGAGAAGTGCATTGCCTGTCTGCCTGCACCGTGCAGACAGGCTGGTGACAGCTCAGCAATGTAAATGATGCATAATGAGCCCTAAATAAAGTGCGAGGAACGTGTTTGGGATCAGCAAATCCATTCTGACAAGAAGAAGTGAAGGAATGAAATCCCTTTTCCCAAAGAGAACTGCAAAGTCATGGAACAAATGTAATCTAGTCCCACTGAAAAATGTCTTCTGAGGACTTCTGGTCTCCCTGCTCTGATCCATGGGGACACTGTGCACCAGGGAAAACGGGCAAGGAGGCCTGGGGAGGAGGAGGATTGGGAGGGAGGGCCACATTCTCCTCCTCAAAATGCTCAGGTCCTACTGAAACCGCTTTGTCCACTCACATTTACAGCCAAGTCTGTCCCACTTCCTTACATCCCCCCATCAGCCATTTATCACCAGCAAGGGGTGGCTGGAGCCAAACGTTCCCCTGACCTCCGACAGCCCTGTGAGCCTTTCTCCTCCGCTTAAGTGGGAGACTTAAGATAAGCCCAGAGTCTCTTAAACATGCCTGCTCCAAATAAACATGGCCCCAGGGCTGCTCCTGGGCAGCAAAGGCAGCTCCATGCTCCATGCAAAGGATGATCTGATCCAGCTCCCTTCAGCTTTGCACTGTTAATTTTCCACGGGTTTCTCTGCCCGCTCCCTCTGCTGAGCATCTCCAGGCAGGTACATATTTTCCAGAGAAAATACTTTTTTTTTTTTCGTCTCTGTGCCCACTCTGGGAGGTGCTGAGGCTGTTCCTGTGGAGGCCTGGGCGAGCTGCAGGGAATTGTCTTCCCTGGACTTCGCTGGGGCTGTGAGTCTTTAAGCGGTTGTTTTATGTTCTTTGTTGCCCTTCCACTTGAACGGGGGCCAAAAAGGTGGGATCCAGATTGCAGGTGTGTTTCTGGCACCTCTTTGTGTTTGGGAGCTGCTGCTGCTGGCCTTTGTGGGCTGCAGCGAGGTTCTCCCAGTGTCCCCAGGCCTTGGGAGCCACAGTCCCCCCAGGCTCTGCAGTTTTTTGGGTGCTGTGGGCCAGGCAGTTGTCCCAGGACTCGGGGCTGCACTGACTGCACGAGATGCAGCCTCGGAGCACAGGAGGCTGCCAGGACACCTCATCAGAGGAAGATTGTCTCTTTGTTCCTCTGGAAACCACAAAAAAAAATTTAAAAAAAAGAGAGTTTCTCTCGTCACAGTTCACTGATGCCCAGACAAAGATGATGTGAAATCTGTGGGAAGACTTATTTTATTACAATATAGGAATGCACAGAACCAGATGTTTAAGCTTAGCTGTGGCTCCTCCGTGTCCTGCTGTCCCTGCTCAGGGTGATGTACAACACTCTGAACGTGTTTGCTGCTGTGCAGGTCTCCAGGAGCTGCTTGGAGCCAGGGCCACAGCAGGTCCCCCGCATCCCTCTGAGCCACGGGGCCTGGTGCAGAGGTGACACTGTCACACTGTGGGAGAGCAGGTGTCCCTTGGTGACCCCACCACGCCTCTCAGGAGCAGCCCCCAGCCTGTGGGCCTGAGAGAATTTCAGCCTGCTTAGCAGCTGCTAACATTTTCCCAAGGAAAAGTTCCTCAAGAAAGCTTCTCCTCAAAACAATCTTGGTGAATAACTGTCCTTTCTCAAAACAACCTTCGTCTAGCTGGTGTTCGCTGTTTCTCTGGTTTAACCAATGGCATTAGAGAGGTGTCATTCCTGTTTACTAATCACGTTAAGTCTGTGTCGGAACACCTTATAAAAGGCAGTGAGAATTAGACAATAAAAAGCCTTCTTTTTTTATGCCTTTTGCCCTCTGAATTATTTGGAGTCTTTCGAGCCCTACAGTGACACCCAGCCCTTGCCCAGCCCCTGCAAGGTGCCGCTCTCCGCCGCCCCAGGGTGTTTCGCCTTTCCGCCGTCTCCTGAGGTCAAACCCTGCTCCTGCTTTTCTGTTTTTCTCTGCTGCTTCTCCGCTGGAGTTAAACCGATCCAAGTGGCAGGGCCGTGTCCTGGAGGGAGCTGTGAGCCGGCAGCTGTGTTGCAACAGCCCGGGGTATCGTCCCCAGCCCGGCAGCTCTGAGCAAACCCAGCGCTGCGGCTCCGCGGCCCCAGGCTGCAGCGGGGAAGCAAAGCTCACACGCACGCCCAGCCTGGCAGCCTTGTTTGTTCCTCCAGCAGCCAGAATTTCATCTTTTCCACCTCCGTGCTGCCAGCAGAGCCCTTATCCACTGCCCTGACACCTCCGGGGTTTATTTCCAGCTGAAGCACGCTGCCTCCAGATGCGCTCCTGCCGCTGGCTGCTGGTTGTTGAGTTGGTGTTCTTGGTCCTCCTGCCTCCATTCAGAAGCTGGCAGTCCTTAAAAGCTCATTCATCTTGGGAGCCCAGTGGCAATTACAGCCTGGTCCTTCGGGATGGGTCGACCCCTGCTCTCCCACCAGCCCAAGGGGCGGCAGTCACTCCTGGTTCTGACTAATGCAGAAAATCCAGCGTGCTCCCCACACTGCTCACGGGAGACATGGAGATGGAAAGGGGTAAAACAGTGAGAATAGCCTGGAGGGGGGAGGAGAAATGCTGGGTTATTGTGGCCCTGCACAGAGCTGCAGGCACTGTAGTGGGAAGGGAAGAGTCCTCACAGAGGGACAGCGGCTGCAGGGATGATGGGAGAGGACATGGGTGTTTCCCCAGCAGGACCTGTAAAATTAAACTGTGAAATCATCGATCTGATCACCACTCCTCGCCTTCCCAGCTGTCAAGGTACTCTTGGCTGTTGGAGGAAGAATTGGCAAACGTTTGTGGAGAGTTTCAGGGACCATTCCTCAGGAGGTTTAGGCCGTGAGGAGGGAATTCACTACCCAGAGCAGTGCAAGGCTCACACTGATTCCCCCAATTCCAGTGAGAGGAGGGGCTGCTCCCCTGGACGTGGTCACTGTTTAATAGAAAACTCCAGCAAATCAAGTGATCCGAATTGCCCTTGGGTACAAAACGCCCAAAGCACGCGGATTACAGTGACCAGGAAAGAGTGAGCTGAGGGTTTGTGGCCCCTGAGCACACTGCAGATCCTCCTGCTCCAAAGGTTCCCTCCAGGCTGCAAGGCAGAGCTAATGCTAAAAAAAATATTTTTTATGCAAGATCAACTCTGAAGTGAAATAGAGAAACACAGAAAGGAATCTCAATTGACCATCTGGCTCCGACACTCCTGAAGCTCGTGGCCATTTATCTCCGTCCAAAAGTGTGCTTTAAAGACACAACAGGAATCTTCCTTTGGGGAGAGAATGGAGTGTATGTTTGGCCTTCAGATGTCAACTCGAACACCAAAGCTATGGGAAGCACATAAACACCAGAGAACAAACAAGCTTGCTCCATACCTGCGATGGAGCTTGATTTTGGATGCAGAAATGTGTTTATTTTCTTGGAAAGAAGCAGGCTGTGGCCTTTCAGCTGTTACAGATTTTTCGCAAGGGAATGATTTTCCTAGCAAACCTTGTTCCCTCTGTAATCCTTCGTAGCAACTCACCGAGTCATGCTGCCCTTGCTTTAAAAATACGTTTTCAAGGCCCATTAGCAAATTCACAGGGTTTTTTTTTTTTTTATACACTGAGAATTAAAGTGAAAACATAAGACCCAGCAAACTATTTTCGCTTTATATACAGCCTCCCCAGTAAACAAGTGTTGCAAGAGCCTGTGTGCTGCCGGCAGAGCAGAGGGATGGGAAACAGAATGTGGTCACATGTGGTTTTATTCAGCAAGTTATTTATATAATCTGAAGTATAGTAACAATGTCCTTGGATCCAGAGCCTCCCAGCTCCTCAGTCCCCGCTGATGGTGCCTCTTGGCTTTCCCACTGTGTCTGCATGGACACCCCTGAGCTCCCAGAGCTTCACTTCCACACCACACTGCTCCATCCAGGATCCTGATCCCCGGGAGTTTGGGTCTGCAGGGCTCTTGGACACATCTCCAGAGCTGCATCCCCCCCCTAGCCCAGCATCCTGGTACTCACTTGGTACCTCGTCCTGCATCATGGGGCTCTTCTGGGACATCCTCCTGTGTCCTGGTACATCATCCCATCTCCTGGGGTTCCACATGGATGTTCAGCATCACCTGTGCCCGAGGCTGGGCAGGAGAGCGTCGTGAGAATGTCTGAAGGACAGCGTGGCCCAGGAGCCATCACAGCCTCACCCTCCCTGGTTCTTACCTCCCTCTGCCTTCTCAAAGGCCCAGCTTCATGCCTGGAGATGTCCAAAAGCACTGTGACTCTTTCTCCTCATGTTCTCTGCATCCCCTGGCATGCAGCATCCATTCCAAAGCCACCACGGGCAGTGATGGTCCCCGTTTCTCACCCCGCAGGCCAGATCTGACCTCACAGGGCTGGGCTGTGCTGCACCCCGTGTCTGCAGCCTCGGGGATGGGGAGCCAGCCCGCAGCACGCCCGGGCTCTCTGCCAGGGCACGGCAAGGGCACCAAGCTCAGCTGCATGGGCTGTGCAACATTGCAGACTAGTGGCACCAGGGGAGATCACGGGGCTGGGAAGGGCCGGAGCAAACCTGAGCCCCTCGGCAAACACCGGATCCATTCCCTCTGAAGAAATGTCTTTAATCTTGCTGGCATTAGAGGTTATGGTCAGCCGTCCTCCAGGCAGGTGAATGGAATTCTTTATTGTGCCTATTTGGTTATATCTTGGATAGCAATAAGGATTATCCTCAGATTTTCCTGTCTCACTCGGAGCCCCCAGCATGTGTTTGTAATTTTCTTCTCCCTTTCAGGCAATGCCAGCAATCTCCTGAAGTTCTTAAACTGAACCTGTGAAATTTAATGGCTGGACAGTGCATCTGACATATTCCTCTAAAATTCAAATGTGCTTCTCATACTGATTTATGATCTTTTTTTTTTCTCCAGCAAAGTACCCACTGTATTTTATCTCTAGTATTTCTCATGTGATTCTGTGTCAGAAAGGAAGGTCAGGCACGACACTGCTCTGAATTTCCAAGGAGCAGCAGTAGGTGGCTGGCTTGGATTTCTTTAGTCTGGTTTGTGCTTGTTTGTGCAGGCAAAGCCTTCTTCACGGCAGGGACAGTCAGAGCCCTGGGCTGGGCATGTCCTGCCCCTTGGCCCTGGGGCTGCAGACCCACCAGAGGCAGGGTGGGCTCAGGGTGGGGTGCTGGCACTGCCCAGGCTCTGCTCCTGTGCTTTGGTGCTGCCCAGGCTTTGGTGCCGTGGCCCAGCGCACACAGCTCAGCCATCCTGCTCTGCCCTTGGTTGATTTTCTGTTATGAGCCAGGAGTTTAAAACTTGAAATAACCAAGGATAATTGCCCAAATTGAGGGGGAGGATGCTGCTCCTCTTCCCGAGCCAAAAGACAATTTATCATAGAAATTCCATAGGTTTTCCTACACTCCACACACACACACACGCACACTGCTCCTGTGGAGCTGGCTGGGTGACTCGGGACACTCAGGTGTGCCCATACCAGATTCTGGTGAACCTTTTGTGTCATGCTGTCCCCCTGGGGTGCACGTAGGGCTGAGCTTGGCTCTGGGGCTGCAGAAGGGTTACAGGCAGTGCTTGGCGGCAAGCTGAGCTCCATGAATCTGTAATTGCGAATGTGGAGTTGTGGTACTGAGGGAATTCAGTGAATCCACAGATTTGGTATCTCCGCTGACCTTCTGCGGCCCATAAATGGTCTAAATACTGGTTCCTCTTTGTCTGCAGCCAAGAGTTTCCTCTTGGGTTTTTGAATAAGAGCTGGCATCATTTGGCAGTGGATTTGAGGCCGTGTGGAGTCATCAGCTCTGTTTCTCAAAAGCTTTTTTCAAAAGGAATTTCTTTCACTGAACCTTTAACTGCTGCCACCACCCCATCCCAGCCCTTCCCTGCTCTCGTTGCACCCCCAGCCATCACGTCCGTCCTGGTGTGGGGCTGCTCCTCACAGCCGCCACACAGCACTGCTGGTCAGTGGTTTAAGGCTAATGGGCTCTGCCTCCCCACCCAGGCACTTTGCACAGATCCCAGCCCTCCTCCCCTGAAGAGCTGGGAGCTCTGGAGGAGGTGGAAATGCCAAGACAAGGAGCTGTCCCAGGAGGTTGCACAAGCAGAGGGTTTGCAGGAGGGATCCAGTGGCACCACCACGCACCAGCGTGTGCTGGGAGGAGGCTGGCTGAGAAGCTTCTTTTCTTTTCAAGTGGTCACCCCACCCCTGCCTCTGCCCTGGCCAAGTGTTTCCAGCTTTCAGGAGAAATGGCACAAGGCAATCTGCAGCTGTCCCCTCTGCTGTGGCCTGGGGTGAGCTGTGGTGGCACCGGCACTGCCACCAGCCCTGTGCTCCTGTCCAGCAGCACCGTCCCACTGCTGCCCTGAGTCCCTGTGGCCTCTGCTCCCACCCAGTGTCCGTGGCAGAGGGGTGGCCGCTGCCTCCTGCAGCTGCCCAGCCCAGTGCTCAGTGGCCCCCAGCACCCTGACGCAGCCCTGGTAGCCACCGAGCCCAGGACCCGTGTCCAGGGACAGCCAGGCTCTTTTCCAGCCCAGCAGAAATCCACACTTTGGCTCTCTGCTTCCTCCCATTCTGCCCAAGTTTATTTTCCTTGTTTTCTGTTTATGAGCTAGGGGAATATTGAATTTCCCAAAGTCACTGCCATCCATTGCCACAGGTCTCGCACACAAAGACTCCCTCAATGCCAGGATCCAAGTTTTGCAATTGGACCGGTTCCCTTTCCCTTCAACCATTGTGGAAACAGCCTTTGTTTTGCTTCTGGATCTTGTTCCTCAGGCCCAAATCAAGGGCCACTGTCCAAGCCTGGGTTTTTTGAAATCCGATTTCACTGCTTTAATGAAAACAGCACATTTCAGGGGATGGGGCTGAGGGCCTTGAACAGTAGGATTTTTATTTTTTTTTTTTTTCTGCAGGACTTGTATATCTGCAAATGCTGCACTGTCCAGCCCTACCAGTTCCCTGCAGCAGGAACTGGAGGGACAGGGCAAAAATGCTCCTCAGGGGCTTTTTAAAGGAGAAATCCGGCTCAGAATCTCCATTCCAGCTGCAGACTGACAGCCAAGGTTGAGCATACTGTGCCCTCGAAGGGGCTTGGCAGGTGTGGGAGTCTCCCCACCGTGTGCGGGGAGCAGGCTGTGGCTGTGGCCGTGGCCAGTGGAAACCACCATCCTCCTCTGGCTCCTCTGGGGCCTCTCTGGCCCCCAGGAATGTGGCTCATTTCACTGGAGCCACACGTTGCCTCCAGTGGGAGATGCCTCTGCACCACGTCCTGGCAAAGGGCAGCCGTGCTCCTCTGTTCCAGGCATGGAAGTCCCACCAACCTCAGCCTTTCCCTGATGAAAACTCCATTTATTCTGGGCCTGTGGGAGAGGAATCCCCTCTAACTGCGTGCTCAGGCATGTGCTGAAGCTGCCCTTGTGTGTGTCAGAGCCAGGGAACGGTTCTGTAATCGCCCATTTTTATTTAATTGCAACGCCTCTGTCCCACGAACTGTTCCAGATGCTCTTCTGGTTCCTAGCTCTGGGCTCTAAACATGCTGTTCTCCTCACCCTCGTCCCCACCCTTCGAGCACAAACAATGGTTTCGCTGGTTTCTGAGCCTCTTCTCGTGCCAACGGGATGTGGGGAGAGAATCCCCTTCATGCCAAATCCAGTTGATAATCAAAAACAGGAAGGGAGGGGGATGCCAGCTTCAGAGGGGCTGTGGGGGTGTCACCGTCACCCAGCAGCACCCCAGGGTGAGGGGGGCAGGTGAGGGGAAGGCGATGGGGCAGAGGAGGCTGGAGTTTCACGGAGGGATATAGAAAGGGGAGGCTGCACAGCCCAGCAGCAATGCTCCCAACGCACCAGGGATGCTGCAGGGCCAAGGGAACCTCCTGATTCCACAGCAGGGTGGGCAGAGCCCTGAGCCAGGCACTGCCAGTGCTGCCACTGTGCCTTGGGAAGGGGGCTGAGGGCTGTGAGGATCCTGCTGGCAGTGCCAGGAGTGCCAGGAGTGCCCTGTGCCACCCTGTGTCACCCTGTGCCACCACCTGCCTGTCACAGCCTGCCCTGCCAGGGCCTGGCAGGTGCTGTGCCCAGGCTGGTGGCACCGTGTCCCTTGGCAGTGGCCGTGGGCAGGTGGCCCAGAGGGACCCCTGAGCAGCTGCTCCCTCCTTCCCTCTGCACAGCTGATGTGGGGAGCCCCGGAGAACAGCCCACTGTCACTTCAGGGGATCACTTATCCTTGTCCCCACGCTGAGGTGGGGAGGCACAGCTCCAGATTGACCTGGGAACCTGGTGCCATCAGCGCTGGGGGCAGTGGCCAGAGGAAGGGGACCCTTGCTCCCAGGACAGATTGTTGCCCTGCTCTCTGCAGGTTCCCCCATATCCTCTTTTATCCTTTCTTTATATATATTTCAGAATGATATAAATTCTCCGCTATGGGCCCTGCTGGGTGAGCACAAAAGAGAACTTGCAGGCAGGCCCAAGAGAAAGGGAGGATAAAAAAAACCACAGGAGAAAATTAATAAAGCATTTGAGAAAGGGAGAGGATGCCTCGCTGGGAAAGTGTGTAGCACACAGGGCTCCCCAAAGCACATCAAAGCCTGACTCTGAAATTAGCCCAAGTGATGGGAATGTAAAGCAGGGGATTCTCCCACTGAGCTGTGGATTGAGAGTCCCCCCACAGGCTGCGAGGCACTGACATTTGTATTTATCCAGGCTCGAAGCTCCATCATGGAGCTTTTCAAAGGGCACTGCTGGGACCCAGCAGGCCTCCTCCCCAGCATGGCAAACATGGCACTTTTAATTACTGCTCTGCGCCGGCACATGTGCCCGACCCCCACACTAATTCTTGTTGCAATTACAGCGATCTAATTGAGTTTATTCACTCTCTGAAGCTTTTGTGTCTTTCTTCCTCGCACTCCCTGCCGGTGAGAGCCGGAGCCCTCCATTGATGGGGTAGGTGAGGGACACAGGCAGCGCCTGGTGCTGGCCCTGGGGCTTCTTTGTGTCCCTTGAGCTGCCGCTGCTGCTGGGAAATGCCAAATCCCCCCCGAGGCAACGCCCTGCTGACCCCGGCGCCGAGCGCGGCTCCGAGCGCTCCACCGCGCCGGGAGCGGCGTGTGCTGGGCGGCTGCTTTGGAGGAGCAGTTCGACGTTTTTATAGGAAAATTGCTTCCAATTGGCAGGGCGACGATGGCGCCGAAGTGACAAACAGGAGCTCCGTGCGCAGGGTGTTCAACGGGGAGCAGGAAGGTTGAAACTCTTGGCCCCGGGACATCGGAGAGCTTGTTGTCGCCGTGTCCCCGTCGCCCCCGCCTCGCTGTCTGCAGGTGCTCGAGGCAGGTCTGAGACTTGCCAGGTTCCCAACGTGAAAATGCACACAGGCACCGGGGAGGAGAGGCTTTTGGGAGGGGGTTCCCGGCTGAGAGGGGGCTGTTCCAGCCCTGCCATCGGCAGGTGCCCAGCGCTCTGTGCCCAGCAAGTGCCAGCGGTGTCCGAACAATGTCCTTGTCGCAGCCCCCGGCTGTGCCCCGCAGGTGTTGCAGGTGGAGCCAGGACCCGGCAGGGAATCCCAGGTGGGTCACAGGGAAGAGCCCCTGGGTGCTGCCCCTCCAGCTTGTTTTATACAATGTCAAATGTTGGTGTCTACTGGAAACGAACCAAGCCATCCACAAGTTCCTATTGAAAACAATCTACCCAGAAAACAAATCAAAATCTACTTGATTTTTTTTAAATCCCCTTAGCTTTTGCATCTCTTGGGAGTGAATTTTGCCTCCTCTTCTCCAGCACTCACCTGTTCTTTCTTTTTTCCCCCCCTTTTTGGTATCTCTCTGGGTTACAGGGCCATGGTAGGACATGACATTCCAGCTCCAGGGCCTGCTGCCACTGCTCATCCCAGTGACCTCCTGCTTTTCGAGCTCATTTGATTAACAATAAGGAAAATAAAACTTGCTGGTGCTTGAAATTACAATTCCCTCATGCAATATCTGCTGAAGAAATGCTGGACCTTCTACAGGGAAATGACCAAAGCTCCCACCTGAGACGATGCCAGGGCTGAGCTGGGGCCCCAGGGGCTCTCCCGTTCCTGGGGGTGAACCTCCTCTTGGAGAGCCTGATGGGAACATCTGCCATGGCTTCTGTGGATGCTCTTGAGGAGGGAGGGAAGCCGCCACATGGTGACTGGCACCCGGCCCAATGAGGGAGGAGGGGGAGGAATTAACTCTCATTTAAGTCCACTTTTGTTGTAAATAAACTATAATCACTTCAAACCTTTTGCTTAATCAGAAAGGGCTGTTGGACATTAAGTAAACCATCGGCAGACTTGTCTTACTGCTGGATTAGAGATATTAAATGCCAGCGATGCTTGATTTTTTTTAATCTGTCCTGCAGCTGCATTATTAAAACAAACACATTTGCAGACCTGCAAAAATCCAGAAATGAAAACAAAAGATGAGATTGAAGCTTTCCCAGAGGCAAGATCTGAAATCTGGATAATTTTAAAATCTACGTTTAGTCTTCATCTTTTGAACCAAATAATGGAGGGAAATGACACATAATAAAATTACCACTGGAATTAGCAGCACATTCTCTAAGGAAGCCAGGTTAAAACTTAGGAATCCCTCTGTGCAGAGACAACAGCTCTGGAGCCCTCTCAGTGCCCAGCTGGCTCAGAGGACTCCTCTGCAGCCTCAGGTTTCTGCTGAAGAGAGCAAACAGCTCTGGCTGTAAAAACGATGCCCTTTTAATTTTCTTTTAGGAACTGGTGGGTTTTCTGAAAGCTCCAACTTCTGGGCTCCGGTAAACAAGCCAAGAGAGGCTCTTGCACAGTAGGATTTTTTCTGCAATTTTATTTTATCATTAAGTCTCACCTGTATTTGAAAAAAAAAAAAAAATGAAGGTTTCTGGTTACCTTGGTGGCAGAGAAAGGCTTGGAAATGTGATGCCCAGCTGGAGCCAGGGAGCAGCGCACACTCATCATTTACTCAAGGCTTGAGCCCTTGTGCTGGCCAGGGAGCAGCTGACGGTGCCAGGAGCTCCAGGAGGCCACAGGGAGAGTGACTCAGTGTCTGCTGGGGCATGAAACCTCACTGCTCCACAGCTGCCCCCCAGAGAGGTGCTGGGGGCCCCTGAGGATGAGGCACGGCCGGGAGCAGAGCGCGGAGCCCTGCCCTCGGCCAGGGTGCGAGCAGACCCCTCCTTGCCTCGCCACTGCCGCCCTGCCCACAGCTCTGGCATCCTTTTGTTCCTCCCTCCAGCCCTGGGGACAGTGAAACCCGATTTTAAGGGAACCAGAGGGAGATGCCAGCCTGGCAGGGCTGGGCACGCTGGGATGTGCTGCTGTCTCAGGACAGTGAGTGTCTGTCACTGGCAGGGATGCCAGCCAGCAATTTATTTTCCACATTAATTTTGATTACGAGTTCTTATATAGTTGCAGAGTCCAATTTTCAAAAGGGAAGTTTCCACCCCCTACACACAGGACAAAAAAAAAAAAAATCAGATTGACCTAAAGTTGTTCTTTCCTAAATTTCTTGTGGAATCTTGGCTGGATACGAGTTGTCTCAAATGCAATTACACTGTCATAAATAATTTTCCACCTCTTTTTTCCGTCTCAACCATCCCGCTCCCCTGCGGTCAGTGGAAATTTCCCCCTTTTATTAGGTTAGACTCATTGGCACTGAGGAAAAAAACTGGGCTCATGGCATCATTGTCTGCTGCGAGCCAAATCCTCGGAGATTTCCCTCCCGCTAACACAAAAGCTGGGGCCAGGGCTGGATAACGGAGCCTGTAGCCGCCCTTCCACAAGCCTGGAGTGTCCCTGTCCCGGCTCAGGAAACACCCGCAGGAGTGTCCCTGACCCGAGCAGCATCACAAACCTCGGGGGGCTCCGGAGCAGCCGCTCCCCGTGCGCTCAGAGCTCGCGGTGCTGCCAGAAAAACACAAAAAGCGCTTCTAGGAACACTTTCCCGCAGCGAGGTGCTGGCGAGGTGTTATCACACTCGCGGCTCTCAAGGGTTTTGGGCCGAATCGCGCCGTTTGTTCGCCGGTGGCAGCGCCGGGCGTGTGCGGCTGGCTCCGGGCAGACAAAGGGATGCGAGTTACAGCCTGCCGCATGTGGACACGTCCTCCTGCTCTTTGGTGCTCGGCTCGGCTGCCTTTGACTGTGCTTTTGCCTCCCCAAACCACTTCACAGAGCGGGCTAATTGGAATTATGGGCGCAGGGCCAGGCGGGGAGGAAAAGCTCTTTGAGCCCTGCAGGGAGAGGGGGTCGTGCTCCGGGCCCCGGCTGCTCCGCGGGGCCAGGGACACATGTGTCCCCGGGCTCCGTCACACCCGGCCCACGGCTGAGCACATCCCGTCAGTTCAGCCCCTTCAAGGGCTGGTAAAGAATTTTGGACGGGCATCAAAAAGTATTATTGGCCCTCAGTGTCCGTGGGAGCGCAGAGTGGGGCGGGAGTGGGGGCTGTGGTGCTCCAGCTCCATCCCTGACCATCCGCCCAGTCCCTCCTCATCCCGAACACTGCCTCTCCTGCCAGGTGAAGCAGGCAGAACTGGGGCCCCCAGCCCTCTCTGCCTGCTCCCTGGGGCTCAAGGAGGGCGTCTCAGGCCACAGAGCCCGTTTTGCAATGCTGCAGCAAGCCTCAAACAGTTGGAGTGAAGTATCTGCTGCTGCAAGAAGTTTGTTTCTTTGACACTTCAGTGCCTTCCCAGCGACGAGGCCGTCTCGCTCCAGCCTGACAGGGTTCTGGTTTCTGTCTGGGTGAGGAGCGCTCATCCCTCTCCTGCTCCTGTGGCTGCGTGTTTTGAATTAAATCGCGTCGGAGACATTCAGGAAAGTGTGAAGTGATTTTTATTTAGCGGATGAAAAAGTTGTGGGGGGGGGGGAATAGAATTTGATGAAACTGCACTGTCCAATATCGGTAACTGGCTCACGGGAAAGCAGAGAGGAGTCTGCAGCCCCGAGTCATGTGAGAGCTGGCAGGACTGCGAGCCACGTTACTCACTAAGTGGAAAGTCCAGGTAAAGCCCAACCCCTGGATCCACATGTGGAAGTGATTTGGGCAGATCCTCTGTCAGAGAGGCTGACATCATGACGAGAGGTATTTACAGCCGACAAGGAGAGCTCTGCACAGACCTAGGCCTCCCCTCCCCTTTTTTTAGTTTTATTCTGAGCTGTTATTATAAAGTATTATTTATTAAGTGGTGAGAGCATGAGCAGCACAACCCTGCCAAACTTAAAGCGCTTTTCATTTAACCGAACGAAAATTATTTTAACATGAGTATCTGAAGGAAAGATCCACAGATTCTGGACAGCTTTATGGAGGCAGGCTATAAATTCTGAGCTCACAAAACTATTTTTCTCACCAATAGGCTTCTCTTTACCTCTGAAAGTTTCTTTTCAGTAAACACAATCTGACTCCTCAGCAGTCTGCAGAGGAGGATGTTCACAGCTGTCACTGCATCCAGTCCATGTGACCTGTGGATCATTCCGGTGAGGCACTTGGGGACACGTTTCCATGTATGCCAGCACCGCTCCTGCATGAGGCTTGAGGCTGCAGCTGTCACAGAGCCGACCCAAGGCCACCCCAGACAGCAGGGTGACATCCCTGAACCGTCCATCAGCTGCAACAGGACAAATCTCCATGGGTCACCCACTTGACTCTGGTAGCAGAGGTCAAGTTCCAAGCCCGTGGGGACGGGCCAGACTGGGTGGCGAGCAGAACCCAGCTCAAGCTCGGGAGCACTGACTGCACTGGCCCCAGTGAGACAGAAACCTGCTCAAAGAGGGGAGGGAGAGGCATCCAGTGCCCCACTGCTGTCCCCTCCCCGTGCTGCTGTGTCCCATTGTGCTCTGTGATCTGTCAGCAGTGATGGGCTGCTTGTCCCCAGTGTGCAAACACCCACAGCATCCCTCCCAGACCCTCCAGGTGACCTGCTGGCACTGGGGCGGCTGCTTTGCTGCCTCACCTGGCCATGCACGGCCAGAGGGGGGTTGTGTTTCCTTCTCTCATAGCTCAGAACGCCAGTTGCCATCATATTATTTCTGTTTGTGATCTCATGTCAGCTCCGAGTGCTACTGTGTCCTCCCCTCAGACGAGGGCTGTAGGGAAACCACAAGCTTTTTGAAATGCAAAACTGGTAAGCAACAAAAATTATGAAACCACAGGAAATGAAATGAGCAATTCCTGCAGTTCATGCTTTTCCCCTAAGCTCCTCCATTGCTCTGAGAAAAATGTGCATTAAATGGGGTGTTAGCAAACGCTTCCTGTCCTCCAGTCAGATTCCGAGCGCTGAGAAGGTCAGAGGGATGAGGGTAATGCTGACTCATTGTGACAAACACCACAAGTGAAAAAAACACATCAGGACCACTGGGCAGGGACTGACAAAGGACCCCCACAGTGACAATAGGCAGTGACATCTGGGACACGCCAGCACAGGCGCTGGTGGCAGCCTGGTGGCACCGAGAGCCAGGGCTCGCTCTCTGCTCCATGTTCATGGGGGGATACTTTGTCTTGTTGTTGGCACCCCAGCAGTGGGGCAGCCCCACAGCCCCTGGTCTCTGCTCACACCAGGACAGCTCCATGCCATGCTCTCTCCGCCTGCTGCAAGCCCCAGCCTGGCACTGGGCAAGGGGCTTGTTCTCCTGCCCAGAGGGGTGTTGATCCTTCCCAGCCTCGTGCGGAGAAAGCTGCCGATTTTGGGAACTTTAGGCACTGCAAATAACTGATAAAATAGGTACAGCATGACCCACAGCACATCCCCCTGCCCAGTCAGCCTTGCCCCGTGCTGTGGAGCCCCAGATTCCTTCATCCCCCATGGAATCTTTGCTGCAATTACAGAGGAAGTCCAAACAAGCTGGAGCAGCGGTGCCTGTGGTTGGCTTCAGTGCTGTGTGGTTTGTGTTTCACTGATGACACGTTTATGGGGTGCCCATAAATGACCCCTGAAGGGGAGCGAGAGGCATCGGCATTTTCCCCCTTTGCAGAACACACCAGGCATGCAGGAATGGCCAGAAGCTGGAGGTGGCTGTGCCATCAAGCCCAGTCTCCACAATGCTCTGAGGCACCATTCACCCTGCTCCGTAACATCAGTGACCAGAGCAGCTCCAGCCCTTCCATCTCCTCAGCAGGTGCAGCTCAGCCCACACCTCACGATGAGCAAACTGTGAGGGGCTGCTGGCAGCGCTCATCACACTTCATCTTGCTTTTGGACAGTCAGAGGGTGATGGTGCTCTGCAGATCGCTCTGAATCCTCTCTCCAGCAGCCCAGCACGGGCGGCTGCCCTGGGGAAGGTTCTGTGCCCTTGCAGGGGCTGTCGTGCTCCATGGAGAATGCAGCAGCAGCTCCCAAGCCCTTGGCAGCACGGCACAGAGCAGCTGCCTGCACACCACGCTGCTGGCTCCAGTGGGGTGTCCTGGTGCCTCCAGTGAGCTACGAGTCTCCAGGATTTCCCCAAGAAATGTCAAGGGACAGTGCGGAAAATGATGCTTTTCAATAACAAGGAAATATTCCATGAATGAAACCAGATCTGTTTATTTTGAGTTCACTGTTGCAAATCATTGCAAAGAGAACCCAGTCCTACAGAATAGGTCCAACATGGATGTGAACCACATGAGGTGCAGGTTTGATCCAGCACAGAAACTTTTTGATTTTGCTTTCTTTAAATATAATTTCTTATTGAAACAATGTGGTCTGCGTTAAGGTTTTGATGTTTTGTTTTAAAACCACACATCTAATTTTAAATGTTTAAGACTTATAAATAATACAGTAATTTTGATGCAGCCAAAGAAGATCTCATGCGAGAAACAGATAAATCAGTAAATCAGTACCTCATTTACATGTTTAACATGTGCCACATTTCATTCCCCATCCTCCTTGGAGGAGACTCAAAGGGACTTTCCAAAGAATTTGCCCCTACATCCTTGCTTCATCCTGAGATAGAAACAAATTCCAGTTTGGAAAAAACCAGCTTTTTTCACAGATGTCAGCAATTAAATTGTCCATTAAAAAAAAAAAAAAAGAAACAACCAACCTACATTCACTCACCTTATTTTTTTTTCCTTTTCTCATTTCCTAAGATGAGAAATATTTTCCTCCATGGCCACAGTCCTCTGGGAAGGCTTTCAGCACATCCATGGGCAGAGTAGGGCACCTCCCTAGGAACTCTGAGCTCTCCTGAGGGAGCCAGAGCTGCTCCATGGGGGCAGAACTGCAGAATCCATCCCCCTCCCACGGGGTCTGCTTGGGGTGCCAGCAGCGGTGTCAGGATGGGAAGTGTCCCGTGAGCGGTTTTGGGGGCCAACACCTCCTCCAGGGCCACCTTTGCCCACCCAGATGCTCCCTGGACAACAGGCATGGCACACATGAAACCTTCAAGGACATAAAGAGCAGGCTGAGGTCGCTCAGAGTCCCTGCACCCACGTCCCCAGCAAGGCCACCCACGCCAGCACTGCTGCCACAGCCGCGTTTGTTATCACCTAGGCTTGCACCTGTCCTCAGTCAGATGATAATCACACCAAATCGAGCCATTTCCTCCTGCTTCCCCTCACCAGAGAGCTCCTGCCTCCTGCGGAAGGATTAATTCCAGTAATTAATTCAGCCACTCTAGCCATGACCAGAAAATGCCCCAATTACTGTCTCTCCTCCCGCGGTGTCACAGTGAAATCTCATTAGCACTTTCCTACAGCCAGAGCTGCACTAACAGGGGTGTTAGATGTGTTAATGGAAAACACTTCCCTTTATCCTTTGGCAAATCCAGCTGTTTCCACCAAATCAGGGTGGAATTTGATCTGGAAGAGTCTACACGGCCAGGCTTTGGGGTGGTGAAGTGTTAAAGGGAACAGAGTTCTGCCAGTGCCCTGACCTGGGCTCACCCTGCACCCCCGTCTGCCCCAGCACCTCTGCCCTTCTCACCTGTGCTGTGGGGTTTGTTCAAGGTGCAAGGACTGAAATCTTGAGCCGGTTTACTGGCTGGTGTGAATCGATGTGTGGCTCTCAGGCTTACACGAGCAGCACACTGCGTGCTGGAAGGGCTGGCTGCTGGGGAAAGGTGTGCCAGGATCCCCAGGAGCTGTGGGACAGGGCTCCCAGTCAGGGCCTGGAGCAGTCCCAGTGGCTGTCCTTGGGGTGCCACGGTGGTGGAGAGCCCAGGGAGTCTCCTCCTGCCCATCCTGTCTCCACCCGGCCTCCTGGAAAGGTTAAAATCATTCTTGATCTGACCCCAGGGCAGAATTTGAAATAATTGAAAAAGGAGAGAAGACAAAGCTGCCCATTTGACTTTTACTGAAGCTGCAGGAGGGATACAGGCCAATAATTCCTTTTCATTGATACAAGTACCATTAAAGCACGCATTCCCCCCCATCCCGTTCCACTTTTGGCTGCGAGGTGTCTGGCACCCATGGGCAGAGGAATCTGCAGGGACATTTTTGGCCGGGGTGCCCCACACCTGCCAAGGGCTGCAGACCCGTGGGTATGGCATGGGGAGGGTCAGGACAGTGGGAAATCACAGCACAGTGCCCCTTGCCACCGGTTTCACCGGGATGCCGCGGCCCCGACCAAAAAAGATAGAGTTTGTTTGCTTTGGCAGGGAAACCCGCTTCCCTTCCGCTGTTTATTGACATATGAATCAGAGCTGGCACGGCGGCGAGGGCTCGGCAGTTGTGTACAAGCACGAGAGCGCGTGTCAGGCAGCGCAGTGAAAGCTGCACTAATGAGCCCATTAATCATGTCACTCGCGGGCAGGGGAAGCTCGCAGTCCCCGGTGCGTGGGACACTCGCTGCTCGGCGAGGGGAGCCCGTCCCGCCGCTGCCTGCGGGCTCCCGGCCAGGCCAGGGCACACAGATGGGAGTTCATGCCCATCACTGCCCTGCCACAGCCCTGGGGGTCCCAACAGAGCCCCCCAGCCTGGCGTGAGAGCTGCCTCAGCCCCCCTGTGCGAGCGCCTGGCTCGGTGTGCCGCATCCTCCAGCGCTCCTCTGTCCTTCCCCGAGGGTATCCCCGACCTCCCCGGTGAGACTGGCAGGATCCTGCTGCTCCTCCTGCTGCATCTCACCCAGCTCTGTCCTTCTCCGAGGGTATCCCCGACCCCGCCGATGAGACTGGCAGGATCCTGCTGCTCCTCCTGCTGCATCTCACCCAGCTCTGTCCTTCTCCGAGGGTATCCCCGACCCCCCCGGTGAGACTGGCAGGATCCTGCTGCTCCTCCTGCTTCATCCCACCCTGCTTACGGTGTTCCACGTCCCTGTGGTCCACACTCACGGCTCTGCCCACGCCACGCTGACCCTTTCTGCTTCCACATGCCCACAGCACACTCTCCTCTCCTCTGCCTCCTCCACCCCTGCTCTGCCTCCTCAGAGCTAGCAGGACAGCTAGTAAAAAAACCCAACAAAACCCCAGCAATTTTTATTCGGGATTAATAGACACTTTTAGTCGTTATTTTTCACAACTTGAGAGGATTTGTTTTGTTTGATCCTGGGATATAAAATCTTCCCCTTCAGGGAAATTTCCACTGAAAGTACTAACCTAAATAAGAAGTTTTCTTGTAAAAATCTCAGAAGGAACTTTCTTTTGAAAATGATGACACTTCAGAGGGAGTTTGCAATGAGTTTTACTTTGAGTGCAACACAGCTTGACCTTAATTATGGAGCTGTCCCTGCTGCTCCGTTAAACAGATCAATAAGAAGCAGATTTGCTTAATGTCACTGCAGAGTCTGTGGGCCAAGTTCAGGACATTAAGTGCTCCACCAGTGTCTGTGCTGACACTTCAAGCAGGATAAATAACACCAGACATGACATGTGGGGGACATGGTGCTGGTGGAGCATCCTTCCTTCCTCCATGAGCTCTCCAGGAGCTGCTGCTGGTGCCTGTGCCTCAAGAAGTGGATGCAGGTTTTACTGCATTTCTACAAGCTGGTCTGTAGCCCAAACCAGGCCATGTGCAGAACAGGAAAGCTGAGCTCCTTGTGACACAGGGAAATCTCCTTTTGTGCCTGCCCCGTGCCAGCAGCGAGCCTGACCTCTCCTCTGGGCTGCAGCTGCTCTGCTGCCTCTGGGTATCAATAAACTACTGGAGGAGGTTGGTGAAATCAGGAAAACACCAGATCGTGAGCACTGCCCTGGGTCACCCATCAGCAGCCTCTTGGCAACGGGAGCAGCCAGCACAGCGTGCGTTTCATTTGTGAAAGCACAGCCTCGGCACGGCTGCTCCTCATTTGGTCAGGGTGAATGAAGTGAGATCCTGCTCTGCTGAGCTGCGGTGGCACAAGGAGAGGCTGTGCTGAGAGCTGAGCTGTGCCTGCAGCCTGGCTGGGCTCAGGGCTCAGCCCTGCAGCCTCACACAACCCCAGCTCATCACACGTGGCCCGTCCTGCCGGCACCTGGCAGGGCTCCTGGTGCTCCTCTCCCTGCCTGGCTGCAGAGCTGCGTCCTGGGGAAGATGTGGAGCAAGGGAGGACCTGGGGGTTGGCGTCTGCAGCACTGCACTGCCCCAGCACCTGCCCTCCCACACCCAGAGCCAGCTCCAAGAGGGAAATGCTGTCTCCGCTGCTTGTGTTGTAGATATTCTGATTGGAACAATGAAGTGGATTAATGCAAACCAGAAATGAAATTCAGAGAGAGGAGGGGGAGGATAAAACCACCCATTACCCCAAGCCTCGTGGGATTCTGGGGCGCTGGCTACAATAATCTGCTCCTGCTGGGCACTGCAGCCCTGAGTGCCAGGTGTGACATGCCATGAGGGCAGTGCTGGTGCTGGGGGAGCTTTGAACACAGACCATGCACAGCGTTGTGTGTTTGGTTTTACTACAGCATGGACTTCCACGAGGTCTGTGCTCTAAGGGAGTGCAGAATATAGCAGAGATGAAGCCAAGAGCATAAAGTGAAGGAGACGTGAGACAGGGAAAACCACCCGTCCCTGATCTCATTCTCTTGGACTCAGTGCAAAATCTCTCCAGCCTTAGCATGTGAATTAACTGATAAATTAAACATGAATTTTAAGTTGATGACATCCCTTTAAATAAACAACAACATTGGTATCTTGCTGCAATCAGCTCCTGATCAATTATCTGTGTTTTCAACCCAAGTGCTGTTACACAGTGTCTGCAGTTCCTTCCTGCACTGCAGCATCCTGAGTCAAAGGAACCTTCCACACGAACATCATGGGCTGAAAACAATGGAACTGAACACCACTTCTTCAGCTTAAATTGCTAACAGACGACAAAATTAAATAGATTTTTTTTCCTCCATCAGAGAACTCTCGGCAGCAGAGTCAATCGTGAGGGACCCAGTAACATCTCTGAGGAAGTCAGGAAGTGGATTTATTGTGAAGCTCTTGCTCAGGCATTGGGGAGTTGCAGCAAAAAAAACCCCAGAGCTGCTGTGTGTCCAATGCCCTGGGTCAGATGGATGGATGGACAGAGGCCACGGGAAGGTGGAGGGCTGAGGTGACATGTGGAACAGGCTGGGCGGTGACATCACCAGAAGTCCCAGGGGACTGTGCAGTGGTGGCAGCATCCACAGCTGGCCCAACACCTGGGTGTGGCTGGATCCTGAGGACTGGGGGCTCTCCTGTTAATCTTCGGTCCTAAATCTCAAAATAAAAAAGGAGCTGAGTTAAAATTTATCTTTCCCCTCTGAATTACTTTCTTGGCAAAAGTATGAGCTGTGTGACAGCTGCTACTTCAGACACTAAAAATGCTCATTCATCACAGAAAATAAAACCCCTCATTGCTGTTCAGCCAAGAGCCCATGTAATCACCATGTAACTGAATTAGAAATGGGTGACTTTGCTCAGCTTCAGTTTCACACGATCCAGACAAGACCTGCTCGATTGACTCCTCTGGGAACTGCACTTTATTACAGCTTCAAAAATTCAATAATGCTCAGAAAAAAAAAAACCCACCCTAACTTTTATGACCTCAGCCAGTGCCCACCACACCTTGTGCCACGTAACATTTATATCCTGAATTTCCAACATCAGCACAAGGCTCTTTGAACTCAGGCTTTGCTGGTTTTCTCATTGCTGGGATTGGCTTTCTGCTGCTTGATTGGAGGTGCAACGTCCAGGATCTGGGGTGCAACACACAGGACAGGGGGTGCATCACCCAGGAACTGGGGTGCAACACTCAGGACTGGGGTCGCATCACCCAGGAACTGGTGTACAATGCCTAAGAGCTGGAAGAGTGGTGCCCAAGAATTTGGGCTACAGTTCTACATCTCCCAGGATCCAGGGGTGTGCTGGCCAGGATCTGGGGAGCAACATCCCGTACAGGGGGGCATCACCCAGGATCTGGGGGGCAACATCCAGGACAGGAGATGTATCACCCAGGATCTTGTGTACAACATCCAAGACAGGGGGTGTCTCACCCAGGATCTGGTGTACAATGCCTGACAACTGTAAAAGCAGTGCCCAAGAGCTGGGGGTACAACCCCCAGGATCCAGGAGTGGGCTGGCCAGGATCTGGGGTGCCTCTGGCCAGGGGTGCTTTGGCCGGGATCTGGCCAGGATCTGGGGTGCAGCAGCAGCCGTGGGGGGCTGCAGTGGCCGGGATTTGGGGGTGGAACTGATGGACAGCAGCTGTGCAGGCTCCGGCTCCGCGTGCCCGCGGTGGCTCCGCGCCCCGCAGGGAGCTTTGCGCAAGGCGAGCTGCTGTCAGGATTTGCACATAAGTCACAGGGTTTAACCGAAATCCAATTTGCCGCAGAGAAGTGTTGGTTTAGATTATGGAAGAACAATTCACTTGTGGGTGTGCTGGGAGGGGGAGCAGGGAGGGAAAGGGGACTGGGAAGGGGGAGCCCTTCCCTTCCCTGCCATCGCCAGGTTTGGTGGAGACTCGCTGAGCCTGAATGAAAACAAATGTAAAACTGATAGGTACATTTGTAACCCATTACCAGGCTGACTTTATGAAACTCTAAACTTGCTGGCAAGTGGAGGGAGGTGGTGGCTTCCAAAATGTTCTTGTCTTAAATGAGAAAGTCGCTTCAGATTGTGCTGGTTCTCCTGCGGGTGCCTGGCCGAGGCCAAGCCCCCACACCTGGAGCCCGGCTGCACCTTGCTCTAATCACCGGAGGCAGCACTTCCAACCCCCTGGCACACGTGTGGCTGTCACGTCCGTGTCCCCCAGCCCCTGATCCCCAGCATAAGGAAAAGCTGATCCATTGCCACGGGTGGGAATTAGCCAACAGGCCCCAGGGAAGGGAGTTTTAGGCAGGCAAGCTGGAGGCCGTGGATCCCTGGCCGTGCTTCCTTGGCGGGAGGGGCACCACGGCCCTTGTGGCGTGGCAGAAGCATCAGTATCCCATTAGTGACATCTGTGATAGCCCCAGCACTCCCCAGGCCTCTCCACGCCACCAGCTCGAGAGGCCCTGGAGAACGGAGACATCAAAGGTGTCTCCTTTATTTCTGAGTCATGTTCTGGTGACTCATTCTGCTCAAGGCACTTGTAGGCGATGCTGTGGCCATGCTGATACTGTATTTGGACAAAGCCAGTGCCGGCTCTTACAGAACTCAGCTCTCCCGGGGACAGGGGTGGTGTCACAGCGCAGTGCTCTCTCCAGGGCAGGGGTCCACGGTGAGGTGTTGGCAGAGGGTCAGTGTGTGCCAGTGAGAGTCCAATAAAAACCCCAGAGGATCATTTCCACCTTTTCCCATCAGGGTGATGACGTGATGGTGGCAGCCAGGGCTCAGGGCGTGGAGGCACTGGCAGCTCCACCCAGACCAGGGGATGCACTGTGGGTCCCTGAGCACGGCCAAGGAGACCCAACTGTGGCCTCAGTCCCTGTTCTGTTTCCATATTTACAGCTGTCAGTGATGATTCTGAAATCCCTTACACCTGTCTTGTCCTTGGTTGGGGGCACAGTGGGGAGTCACAAGGGGAGCAGGAGTGAATTTTCCCTAGAGCACAGAGCCTCCTGCATCTCTCTGCACTTGGGAGCACCAGCACAGAGTCTCGGATCGTGTTCCCATGTGCAAAGGAAGTCACAGGCCCAGCTGGGAGCTTCCGTGGATGTGCTCACACTTGAAAATCTGACCCTCAGATCCTGTGCAGCCCATGTGAATTTTGAAAGAAGAAATACCGGGTTTTATTTCTTAAAGGAAAATAAATGTGTTTTCAGGATAAATCAATAGAACATGGCTTTGCTCAGTGGAATAAACCAAGTGGAGACACGGAAAAATAAACTCTCTGACGACTGCTGCTGAAAGATTCTCATCTCTGTAGGTTGTGGGATCAGCGCTGGAATGGCAGCACTTGAACCCTGGCAGGCAGCCCGCAGGCTCTGACAGATGTTCCTGGCACCGAGGCACGAGGATGCTCTGCTGGTTGCTCCTGGGCTGGATGAGGCTGGCTCCTGGGCAGCCACAGAGCCCCACGTGCCACGCTGGGGTCAGCCCCAGCCTCCCCTCCATCCCAATCCGGCGTGGAGGTGGCGGGCGGTGGCAGCACTGGTGCCTCAGGGGGCAAGGCAGGTGTCAGGGGAAGTGGTTGAAGAGTTGTAGCCCCACCAGCAGCCTCTGGAGATGCTGAAGCATCAGGAAAGGCTCCAGAGGCACCAGGGATGCATCTGCCTCTGTCTGTCTTGCTGGTGGAGGTGGGTCCCAGTGTCCCGGGAGATGGCAGCTGCCCACCCCTGGTTCCTGCCCACGCAGCCAGGGCAGAGTTTGGGTGCCCTTTGGGGCCCCACACCCTCTGGGGTGGCCTCACTTCTCCATCCTCCTGCACTTATGGGAGGTGACAGTAGGAGACCGTGGAAGAGCAATTCGAGAAGGCTGGCAGGACACAGCCCCACTGCCAGCTCAGAAGGTGTTACCTGGAGTCCCAGAAAAGTCACTAAAATGGGGAGAAATCCTCATTTAATTTGGTTCATTTGTTATAATGATTCTTCACCACGGTCCGTATTAAACACTTCAGTGATTTTTGCCTCTAAAACCCTCTTGCAGGGATCGTGATGAAAGGTATATTTATTGTACTTCGGCTTGGAAAGTTGTTTCAGATGTTTCCAATTCATCAACCAGTTCAGACATCTGTTCCTGGTTGGGGCAGAAAAGCTTAACTCACACACACACACACACACACACACACGAAACCTGCTCATTTTGGGGGGTTTTATGATGAGCTTTCTAATCCTGACAAGTTGTCAAATAGTGCTAATAGCCACACCACCCTCGGCCCCATCACCCCCAGCCCCAGGTAGGAGCCTGTGGTGACCTCTGGCCTCGGGGGGCTCGGTGATGTCCCCAGCCCAGGGCTGCCCTTGGTGAGACCCCCCTAGTTCTGCCCCAGTCCCAGCAGGATGTGCCCAGCACTGCACAGCCGGACTGACCGGCTCTGCTCGGGATTGCAAAATCTGGATCTGAGTTGGAACAAAACTCTAATATTTAGAAATACTCTGGTACGGTAAATCAAACCTCAAAGAAGATTTGGGAGAGGGGGGTTGAGATGTTTCAATGAGGCAAAAATCAATTACCTTGTTTGGTTACAACTTGTCGATAAACAAAATCCATCTCTGTACCAAAAAAAAAAGAAAAAAAGGCAGCGAGGTCATTCCAAACAAAAAAATCAAAGTGATTCATTCAGAAAATGTCGAAACAGGATGTTTTGATACTGTCGGAGTCTATTTCCAGATTTCTTTCGAAAGATATTTTGGTTCAGTGGACCAGGTTGCAGGAAGTGCTGGGATTTTGGAAGAAGAACCACATGCTCTGACAGGACAGGGCAGACGCATCACCTTCCCTGTTGCTGCTCCAAAAATTCCCTTCCAGCCCACACCGATCCCGGCTGCTGGGCGGGTGATGGCCACCAGTCCCACAGTGCTGCCCCACGGCCAGAAATGAACTCCTGGAGTCTGGACAGGATGCACACACACACCTGGGTACATGTGTGCACGCACAGGGACACAGATACACACGGACACACATGAGCACATACACGGACACACACAGACACAGACGGATGCACACACACGGACACAGATACACAGGTGTACACAGGCATACACACACACGGGCACACACAGACAGATATACACACATGTACACACACGGACACAGATACACACGTGTACACCCACAAGGACACAGATACACACATGTACACACACACGGACACAGATACACCCACACGGACACAGATACACACAGAGACACAGATATACACATGCACACATGTGGACACACAGACAGAGGTACACATGTGTGCACACTCACACAGACACACACACGGACACATGCACATGCGGATATGCACACGTGTGTGAGCACACACACGTATGGATACACACATGTATAGGCACACAGACACACAGACACACAGACACACAGACACACAGACACACACACAGACGTGGTTTCTCCAGCCATGACAAGGGGTTTGCTGGTGGATGTGACTTTCCAGTGCAGCAACACAGAGTGAGGAGTGAGATGCCACCTGCTGCCCCTCCTCAAAGACAGGCAGGGGAGGCTGGGACACTCTGGGTACACTTCTGGCTGCACCGGCAGCTCTGGAAACCAGTGGTTTCCAGCACCGGGATGCTTTCCCAGGAGAGTGAGGTTCTGGGAATGTCAGCTCCTTAATTAACCCTGAGCCTTGTCGCCTTCCTGGGGTGTGAGCCCCCGGACACACTCTGCATCTGGGCCAGAGGGAGAGTGAGAAAAGTTAATGAACTACGTTCTTCAGATTCACACAGAAGTTCCCCTGTTTCCTTGTGCCAAGCAACCTGAGAGATTCCCACAGCCTAATCTCTGGAGAGAGACAGACTGTCTCGTGACTCGGCGAGTGCCGCAGATCCCCGAGGGGTGAATCTGCCCTCCGGTGCCGCGCAGAGATTCTTTAATTAAAGCCAATGTTGCCATGGTGGGGTCCAGAGAGCTCCTGACAGATTCGGGCTGGGGAACAACAGCCGACACACAATCTCATTAGCACCTGCAGCTCCAGCTGGTTATTGGATTGGGCTGCTTTGAATTTTCATTGTGTGGCCTCCTGGTTCTCACCCCTCTGGCGGCACGAGGAGCAGGTTTGGGGCACGTTGCAATCAGCCCTGCTCTGCCTGGCATCAGCACGTCCCAGCACGACAGGACCCTCTCTGTGGGTGTTGGAGGAGCAGCAGCATCTGCTCGGGCATTGGGAACAAGGCAGGCTCCGGTGAGCTTGTGCCAGGCATGGACATGTGTTATCACAGCAGCTCTGCGGGTGGAGGAGGGAGCAAAATCGGCCCTCAGCCCAGGGAAGAGCTGCTGACAGGCAGCAGAGCATCTTGTACTCACCTCTGGAATGGGAGAGGACAGTTCTCTCGTGGCTCCCAGCCCACACTCCCAGGCAGTGGCTGCCCTCAAGGTGACCATCCCACACGGGACCAGTCACACCTGGGGAGCTGGAGCGGGTCACAGTGGTGCACGGGCACAGAGGGGCTGCAGGCCAGTGCATGCTGTAAGCAAAGTGATAGGATGCAGAGCTGCCTCCCATCCCATCCCACCCCACCCCACCCCATCCCATCCCAGTCATGCTGGGGTTTTAACTGTCCACCAGCACACAGCCCATCTGCTGAAACACTGATGAAATTTCTGGGTCTGTTCCTTCACCAAATTCCTGGCGGACAGAACCCACCTTTTTGCAGCAATTCCCACATTTTCCAGCTTTATTTCTGAACCGAGTGAAAATCGGAATGATCCAACCTCAAAGCCAAGCCAAGGAGCACTGGGGCACCAGCCTGGATGAGCAGAACTTCAGAACTCAGGGAAGAGCAAAGCTTTGCTGCTCCTGCACCCCACCCTGCCGTGCCCTCCCACTCCCAGGCTCTCTCCATGGCCAGTGCAATTCCCAAACAGGGTTTGCTGAAGCTTTAGAGGCACCCTGGGCCTGGAAGAGCCGGGCAGCACTTGCTGTGGCTGCTGTTGTGCTTCCAATTATTTCACATCTGCTCCCTCTCTCCGAGCGCCCACCCCACCTCGAGCGCCTGCAAGTGATTTCATGCAGCAATAACAGAAATCACGAAACCTGAAATGAATCTAAACAAAAGGAATCATTCAAATCACCCTTAACCCGTTGAAGGCCAGGCCCTGCGTGCAGCCAAAGGCTGTGGTTTTAATGTGCTCCATGACACAGGACCAGCTTCTGGACCCAATGCTTGGTGACCCAGAGGAGCACAGCTGGCCCAGGCTCCCCAGCACGGTGAGTTATTTATGCTGGGTGTGTCTGACACAGATGTGTGACCCCCACAGCATCCAGCGTCTGCTGAGTGAATTAGGGGTCCCACAGTGACCCTTGACTGCAGGTTCTAGAGTTTTCCATTTGGAAGGAACAGATAGATTCACACTGGGAAAGCTGCCGGGGGATCCTGTTCTGTCCTTCCATCCATGCTATGTGATGTGAGATTTAATGCCCCCTTCGCTTTTATATGCTGCTCCAGGCTCCACCTTTCAGGCCAGGCTCCTCCTGGGATGGCGAGATGGTTTTCACACTGGATTCCTTGGTCCCCAGAGGATCATCTGGGTGCACGCAACTGCTGTGATTGAGCAGCAGAGAAGCAGCAGAGAGCAGCAGCCATGACCTCAGCCCATTAATGGAGCTGTCCTGCTCCACAGCCACGCCGGGGTTCCTGCCCTGGAAGCTCCAGATGTCCACAACAGTTTTATTACTCTACTCCAGAATTCTTAAAGGCTCAAAAACATAAATAATAAAGCGGCTTTTTTTTTTTTTTAATTATTTCAGGAACGCACCAGCTTCTTTCAATATAGCCCAATTCCGAGGCATTTCTGTGGGTTGTTGCAATGACCTCCAAGCAGGAGGTTAATGCTGGTGGTTGTGGTTAGCAGTCACCCACGAGCTGGAGGCTCCTGACACTGCTAACAAGGCACATGTGTGGGGAGGGAGGATGCGGCGTGTGGCAGCACCAGGATTTCCTGTGTTTGGGGGTGGCTGGAGCTCTCTGGCAGCACCAGATGCCAGGGCTCAGGTTTCCCTGACCTGCTGCAGCAGGCTCTGGGCATGTGGCACTGGGCTGGCAGCAGGATGGTGCTGCCACACCAGCCCAGTGCCAGCTCAAGGGCTTGGGGCAACCAGTCCTGGCAGCCAAGAACCTCTGAAAGGGAAGCACAGGGGTGGGCAGGACCTTCCTCTCTCTGTCCCATCAGTGGGTGAGCACGTCCTCTCCTTTGCTGATTATCTCCATCACTGAGGGTCAGAGGGCTCAGATTTGGGCTAAAAGATCCACCTTCACCTACGGCTGGTCGTGGTCTAATATTGGTAATTTCAATGTCCAGGGACCTGCCTGTGTGGCACTGAGCACCTCTGCCCTTGCAGGTGACACCTTGGCAGCCTTTCTGTTCCAGCAGCAGAGAGGTGCTCTGTCTACCCTCTCCTGTTCCCTGCACTGCTCATTCCCAGGCTCCCAAATTCCCAAATAAGCTCAACCCCAACCTGTGTGGCTGTCTGTGGACACAACTGCAGAGCAGAGAACCAAGTAAGGATTCCTCACTGCTGGCTTGGGGACCACAACCAGCAGGGGACTCATATTTCTGTATCCCCCATATGAGTACGGGTGCCAAAATACAATTTGAGAGGTAAAAAGGAGCATTAGAGGTGATTTATGCAATAAATTAATGCCCACCTTTCCAGAGAGGTGTCAGATGAGGAAAAGCTGGTGGAGGATGAAGGGCAGGAAGAAGGTGAGTTCCCCCACAGAAAGGTGGCTTGTCGCCACAGATCTGCATATTTGTGAAGCCCATTCTCATCTGTCTCAGTCAGATCAATCACTCCAAGCCCAGAATTTTCAGGGGTTGTCCTTACAAGCTGCTTTGACAAACTGCACTGCCAAAGCCATGCCGTTTTTACAGCAGCAGTGTCATTTCGCTATCACGCTGAAACAGCTACTTTTGCAGAGGGGAATCTACACTCCTCTTCCTCTGCAGTCACAGTAAATGTGTTTTTCACTTTCTTACCATGCTTAAAAATAGCATTAAGTTTTTGCTGATCACATGATTAAAAAAAAAAAAAAGACAAACTGAATGATGCAGGGAGTAAAACCATGTGGCACAGTAAAAACAAATTAGGCTCACATATGTTTTGTGTAACCCTCAAGACTTGTCTGTATTAGATATCGGTAATGAAAAGAATATTAAACTCTAACAGCACAGAATGCCATATGCCGAGGAATTCAAAGAGGAACAATGCATTTGCACAGGATGCTCCTGAATGGAAAATGCCCACAAATGAGCATTTTTTTTTCCTTAGCTGTGGAAAAAAAATCCCCTATCACTCTTCTACTTTTCCATAGCTTTTTAAGCAAGCTTTTAGGCACTGCTGTCACATCACTGGAAGGTCTTTGTGCAGCCATTCTGTGATGCAGGGAGGTTGGGACACAGGTTGGGAATGGCCACGTGCAGAGCAGTGGGAGCAGCGTGGGCCAGGGACACTGCCAGGGGACATGGGGCACTGCCAGGGGACGTGGGGCACTGCCAGGGGGCCAGGGGCATTGCCAGGGGCCGGGCTGTCCTCTGACCCCCAGCACAGTGAAGGCCTCCAGCAAACAGTCTTGATTTTGCCCTGCATACCAGGGAGAGGCATGGCCAGCAGTCCAGCACTCTCCCTCTCCCCATTCCCACCCCTCTCCCCATCCCTATACCCATGTCCCCATTCCCCCATTCCCATCCCCATCATTCCCATCCCTATGTCTCCGTCCCCCTCCCTGCACAATCCCCATGCCCATGTCTCCATCCCCACCCCTATGTCTCCATTCCCATTCCCATTCCTCTCCCTGCACCATCCCCATCCCCATGCCCATGTCTCCATCCCCACCCCCATGTCTCCATTCCCATTCCCATTCCTCTCCCTGCACCATCCCCATCCCCATCCCCATGCCCATGTCTCCATCCCCACCCCTATGTCTCCATTCCCATTCCCATTCCTCTCCCTGCACCATCCCCATCCCCATGCCCATGTCTCCATCCCCACCCCCATGTCTCCATTCCCATTCCCATTCCTCTCCCTGCACCATCCCCATCCCCATGCCCATGTCTCCATCCCCACCCCCATGTCTCCATTCCCATTCCCATTCCTCTCCCTGCACCATCCCCATCCCCATGCCCATGTCTCCATCCCCACCCCCATGTCTCCATTCCCATTCCCATTCCTCTCCCTGCACCATCCCCATCCCCATGCCCATGTCTCCATCCCCACCCCCATGTCTCCATTCCCATTCCCATTCCTCTCCCTGCACCATCCCCATCCCCATGCCCATGTCTCCATCCCCACATCTCCTTCCCCCTCCCTGCACCATCCTCGTCCCCACGTCTCCATTCCCCTCCCTGTCCCTGTTCCCATCCCCACGTCTCCATCCCCCTCCCATCCCCATCCCCACCCCAGTGCGCGGCCCCCGGGCACAGCCCCGGGCAGGAACTCGTGTTTCTCCCTCCTGTTTACGAGCTGTGAGTGGGGATCCTCGCCGTGACTCACCGCCCGCAGCCACGGCTCAACCACAACTGTAACTTTCCAGTTAGCCTCAGAAACAGGGGGGAGGGCAGCACGGGGGGGGAAGAGCTGGAAAATGTTTGGAAAAGGCAGCAAAGTCTCTAAAGAGACCAGAGGCAGCTGAGAAAAATAACAAACGGTCTTAGTAGGATACTAACATTTTAACAAGAATTCCTTTAATTTAATCACAATAAGATTCACCAAGAGGAAGAAGAAGCAGAAAGCTCCATCTGAGCATTTAATGAAAAAATCTTCACAGGATGGGCCAGTGCTCCTGCAATTAATCCCCCTTGGTGGAGAGTTTCCATGTGCACCTCCGGAGTCAGAGCTTTCACGCCTTGGCATTCGCAGGGCGACCAAAGGGTTGGCCGGGATTAATCCGCTTTAATCTTTCTGTGTCTTCCTCTGAAGTCTGTGGCATCGCAGCCACTGCCGCAGCCACTCTCTGGGATGTCCCAAGTGGGAATACAAGAGGTAGCAGGAGGCTCTCCTGGGGACAGCAGCATCCAGAGGGCTCCGTGTCCCCGTCCCGTGAGAGCCCCAGGGTGCTCACAAGGGAATTTACAGTGGGCAGGGGAGCTCTGCCCTGGGCACTGGGGTGTCACAGCTGCTGAGAGCTTCCCTCGCCCCGCAAATAAAATAAACTCATTTGGGTTGTACGTGGAGAGAGCAGTTTTTACTGCCCCCGAGCCCAGCCGTGGTGCGGAGCGGCCCGACTCAGACAATACAAACGACACGTCCTAAACGGCATTTTTAAAGGCTCAAAGCAAGCTTGTAAAGATTTTTATTTGTATATGAGGCTGTAATGAATAAAGGAGTTGGCACTGCCGCCTCCACCGCCCTCCAGGAGCCCTGTCTGCCTTCCTGAAGGGACCACGCCAGGGAGCAGCGGCCGTGACGCCGCAGCCTCGGGGCTGGACAGGCGGGGGACAGGACACAGGGCACAGGACATAGGACATAGGGGACAGGGCACAGGACACAGGGGACAGGGCACAGGACACAGGGGACAGGACATAGGGGACAGGGCACAGGGCACAGGGGACAGGACACAGGGCACAGGACACAGGACATAGGGGACAGGGCACAGGACACAGGGGACAGGACACAGGGCACAGGACACAGGACATAGGGGACAGGGCACAGGACACAGGGGACAGGGCACAGGACACAGGGGACAGGACATAGGGGACAGGGCACAGGGCACAGGGGACAGGACACAGGGCACAGGACACAGGACATAGGGGACAGGGCACAGGACACAGGGGACAGGGCACAGGGCACAGGACACAGGACATAGGGGACAGGGCACAGGGCACAGGGGACAGGGTACAGGACACAGGGCACAGGGCACAGGGCACAGGACATAGGGGACAGGGCACAGGACACAGGGCACAGGGTACAGGGGACAGAACACAGGGCACAGGGCACAGGACACAGGGCACAGGACACAGGACACAGGACACAGGACATAGGGGACAGGACATAGGGGACAGGGCACAGGACACAGAGCACAGGACACAGGACATAGGGGACAGGGCACAGGACACAGGACATAGGGGACAGGGCACAGGACATAGGGCACAGGACACAGGACACAGGGGACAGGGCACAGGACACAGGGGACAGGGCACAGGACATAGGGCACAGGGCACAGGACATAGGGCACAGGGCACAGGACATAGGGCACAGGACACAGGACATAGGGGACAGGGCACAGGACACAGGACATAGGGGACAGGGCACAGGACATAGGGCACAGGGCACAGGACACAGGGCACAGGACACAGGACACAGGGGACAGGGCAAAGGACACAGGGGACAGGGTACAGGGGACAGGACACAGGACATGGGGGACAGGGCACAGGACACAGGGGACAGGGTACAGGGGACAGGACACAGGACATGGGGGACAGGGCACAGGACACAGGACACAGGGCACAGGACACAGGACATAGGGGACAGGACATAGGGGACAGGGGACAGGACACAGGACATAGGGCACAAGGCACAGGGGACAGGACACAGGACATAGGGGACAGGACACAGGACACAGGGCACAGGGCACAGGGCACAGGGGACAGGGCAGAGGGCACAGGGTACAGGAGACGGGACAGGGGACAGGGGACAGGGGACAGGGCACAGGGCTCAGGACTCCAGGCACCGGCAGATGTGATTCTGATGGGGTCTCTTGCTCCCCCTGCTCCATGACCAGGGCACCTCTCCCTGTCACACTGCAGGTGACAAGGTGCCCTGTCTTCAGGCTTGCTGCTTTGGGAAGTGTCTTAGCAGATACCTACTTTGCATTTATTCATCTTCAGTTGGTTTTCTGAGAAAAAACCCCAGGGCACAGGGGTGCTGAGAGGCCAGGGAGGGCTGTCCTGAAGCTCTTGTCCGGGACAAGCTGGAGCAGCTGCTCACTGCCCTGCCCTGAGCCTGGCTGCCCCCAGCCCGTCGTGCCATGTCCAGCTCCCCGGGCAGCTCCTGACCCCCCCCCGGCCTCCCCGGCACAAAACCCAATGCTGCCCTTTCCCAGACGTCCTTCCCAGGCTGCACGGGGTGATTTCACCAGCTAATCCCGGGCAACTGCTGAACCATTGTCTGCCCAGCGCTGAGCTAGGATATTATGGCTGGGAAAACTTCCTTCCGATCTGCAAGCTGTGTGAACAGAACTTGTTTAAAATAGCTGCTTCGACAAACAAACAGAGCCGGCTCCATTTTCATCAGCATCTCCCCTCCTCAAACATCAACATTTGTGTTCGGGTAACAGGAGACGGCCTTTGGAGCAACCACAGCCCAGGCTTTGCTGGCAAAGGGCAGGAGGGAGGAAGATGCTGAACGGCCAATTTGGGCAGTGACAGAATCCCTGGTGTCCCAGCCAGCAGCCACTCTCCCTGCCCAAATTGTGGCCCCACAGGGGGGCTTGAGTGGCGAGAGGGACCCCAGGAAGGGGCTGGTGTTCCTGGGTGCGTTCCCTGGGATGGGAAGGAGCGCTGCTGTTACTGCTGCCTGTGAACCACAAAGCATCCCGAGGACAGACTTTGAAGCCCACGTTGTTTTCATTTGGATGTCATTATTAAAACAGTCACTTGCGTGTTTTCTGGTAAAACAGTTTGCTGCAATGTTTCCTCTTCTCCTTCTGCTCAGAGAAGAACCCGATGGGAGCACACGTGGGGCCTGACTGTGGGGATGGGATGGGATGGGATGGGATGGGATGGGATGGGATGGGATGGGATGGGATGGGATGGAGGTAGCTGTCTCATCAAAAACCTCTGCAAGTGACCAGGGTGGAGGTGGGGACAACATCCCAGTCACCATGATCTTGTCAGAACTACCTGATGCTGAGTGCCCAACCTGCCATCTCCCAGAGCTGGGGCGCTCTGGGTTTCCAGCATGGTGTAGCCCTGCTGCAGGCAGTGCAGAGGCAAAAAGAAGAAGTTCTGTGGAAGAAGGAGAAGGTCAAGTGGCTGGATTGGTCTGCAGCCACTGCCACAGCTCAGGCCACCTACCTGGCAGTGCAGCCCTGCACGCCAGCACAGCTGTCCCCACGGGCAGGGCCACGCTGCAGAGCCATGTGCCACGGTGCTGCAGAGAACTGGGTTGTATCTAGAGGTGTTTGATAAAGCCAAACAATCAGGCTTGTCCAAAAATGAAGCAGCACGGCACTGGGACAGGTGGGAACCAAGGAGTGCTGCTGCTGCCTCTCCAAGGCAGCTCTTGAGAGGAAAGGGTGTCCCATGCTTTGGAAATCACTTTCACTGACTTTTAAACCCAGAGGATCCCTGCTTAGCTGGAAACTACCCTTCCAACAGAGAAAATTAATTATGTCCCAAAGACAGTGCGAGAAGCAGCAGGGAGGCCAGCTGGAAGCAGCCTGAGTCCTCTGGCACCCAGGGCCAAGTTCCATTTCACATGACATCAGTGGGTGCTTTGGCTGCCGTGCCAAAGTAACCAAGGTCTGTCCCGGGTGCAGACAGCTGCCTTCACAGAGAGGAGAAAATCCAGGCCTCTGGATGGTGCTCCCAGTGCAAACAGTTCCCTCCCTGCTGCTCGTTTGGAGGGGTTTGGAGGGTGCTGCCCTGAGCCACAGTGCAGGCTGCTCTGTCCCCAGGCTCACACGGGGACAGTGGGACCCACCAGGCCTGTGCAGCCCCATCGCCCAGACAGCCTCAGAAAAGAGGAGCTGGTCTGGGGCTGGGCATCCCCCTGCCTCTTCTGTTGGTGGCCACAGGTGGTAGCCCCAAGGGGCTAGGGACTGCCTGGGGGGTGGTGGGTGACTGTGTGCAAAGCCCCTTTGCCCTTGGGGGAGGGTGAGCATGGCCATGGAAGATGCTTTCAGCCCTGGGGACTGGGCATGGACTGGCAGAGAGCTGTCCCCAGGGCCTCTCATCCACCCAGATCAGTGACAGGACAGGACCCTCACTGAGGGAGAGCATTTGACTCCAGTGAAAGCCCTTGGGGACAGCTCCTGCTGGGGTCAGTGCCCTGCTGGGTGACACTGTGTGTGCAGCCCGTGTGACGCCCAGGATGGATGTGTGCAGCCTGCTCCTTCCCACACTGAGACAGCAGCACCGTCCCTGCAGACACTGTGAAGAAGGTGAAGTGATACAGCGGAGTGAAGAGAGGCCTGGGGACACCCTGGGGGACACCACCAGCCTCAGCTGCAGTTGTGTGTCACGGATGGCCCCTCCTCAGTTTGGGTATCTCAGCTCCCTGCTCCCTTCTCCTCTCCAGCACCAGTCCTTCAAGCCCAGCTCGCCATGCGGTGTGGGGCCATTCCTGCTGGGGCTGAGCAGGGCAGGAGGGATCACTGGCACAGGTCCAACACAGCTCCTCTGAGTCCCTCCCTGCTCAGCTCTCAGGCTCCAGCACAGCCTTGCCACGAGCTGGAGAGGCCTCGCACCACACTCTGCTTCCCCTGCCAGCGGCACTCAGGTTACACTTGACATAGAGAAGTGGCAGCAAAATGAATTTAATTTATTTACTTTCTAAATGCAATGGTGGAAAACAAAACATGTTGCAAAAGTTGTTTGTCCCGTAGCAGCTCGGCACAGACCCGCTGCAGGAGAGGCTTCTGGCAGCTCAGCTCTTCAGAGACTGGCGATTGCTGGGCAGACACACTGTGCCAAGGACCAGAGCATTGCTGGGCTGACACGCTGTGCCAAGGACCAGAGCATTGCTGGGCTGACACTCTGTGCCAAGGACCAGAGCATTGCTGGGCTGACACAGTGTGCCAAGGACCGGAGCATTGCTGGGCTGACACGGTGTGCCAAGGACCGGAGCATTGCTGGGCTGACACGATGTGCCAAGGACCGGAGCATTGCTGGGCTGACACGGTGTGCCAAGGATCAGAGCATTGCTGGGCTGACACGGTGTGCCAAGGACCAGAACATTGCTGGGCTGACACGCGGTGCCAAGGACCGGAGCATTGCTGGGCTGACACTCTGTGCCAAGGACCAGAGCATTGCTGGGCTGACATGCGGTGCCAAGGACCGGAGCATTGCTGGGCTGACACTCTGTGCCAAGGACCAGAGCATTGCTGGGCTGACACGCTGTGCCAAGGACCAGAGCATTGCTGGGCTGACACAGTGTGCCAAGGACCGGAGCATTGCTGGGCTGACACTCTGTGCCAAGGACCGGAGCATTGCTGGGCTGACACTCTGTGCCAAGGACCAGAGCATTGCTGGGCTGACACTCTGTGCCAAGGACCAGAGCATTGCTGGGCTGACACAGTGTGCCAAGGACCGGAGCATTGCTGGGCTGACACGGTGTGCCAAGGACCGGAGCATTGCTGGGCTGACACGATGTGCCAAGGACCGGAGCATTGCTGGGCTGACACGGTGTGCCAAGGATCAGAGCATTGCTGGGCTGACACGGTGTGCCAAGGACCAGAACATTGCTGGGCTGACACGCGGTGCCAAGGACCGGAGCATTGCTGGGCTGACACTCTGTGCCAAGGACCAGAGCATTGCTGGGCTGACATGCGGTGCCAAGGACCGGAGCATTGCTGGGCTGACACTCTGTGCCAAGGACCAGAGCATTGCTGGGCTGACACGCTGTGCCAAGGACCGGAGCATTGCTGGGCTGACACTCTGTGCCAAGGACCGGAGCATTGCTGGGCTGACACTCTGTGCCAAGGACCGGAGCATTGCTGGGCTGACACTCTGTGCCAAGGACCGGAGCATTGCTGGGCTGACACTCTGTGCCAAGGACCAGAGCATTGCTGGGCTGACACGCTGTGCCAAGGACCGGAGCATTGCTGGGCTGACACTCTGTGCCAAGGACCGGAGCATTGCTGGGCTGACATGGTGTGCCAAGGACCAGAGCATTGCTGGGCTGACACGCTGTGCCAAGGACCGGAGCATTGCTGGGCTGACACTCTGTGCCAAGGACCGGAGCATTGCTGGGCTGACACTCTGTGCCAAGGACCGGAGCATTGCTGGGCTGACACTCTGTGCCAAGGACCGGAGCATTGCTGGGCTGACACTCTGTGCCAAGGACCGGAGCATTGCTGGGCTGACACGCTGTGCCAAGGACCAGAGCATTGCTGGGCTGACACTCTGTGCCAAGGACCAGAGCATTGCTGGGCTGACACTCTGTGCCAAGGACCAGAGCATTGCTGGGCTGACACTCTGTGCCAAGGACCGGAGCATTGCTGGGCTGACACTCTGTGCCAAGGACCAGGGCATTGCTGGGCTGACACTCTGTGCCAAGGACCGGACTTCTGTTGGAGACACCGTCCCTCCCTCCCTGGAGGCTGCACCAGGCTCAGACCAGGCTGGCTCCCCTGCCAGGGTGCTGGGACCACCTGGGCTCCCAGGACCACTGGGCTGCAGAGCCCCAGCAAATTCTGAGATAGAAGTGCTGTCAGTGTGGGGCAAGCTCCTGCCCACCACCCAGCCGTGCCCCTGAGCTGTCCTGCCCCATCCCTGCTGCCTCCAGACCAGCATGGGGCAAAGAGGGAGCGTGCCTGTCTGGTACCTCTGGGGAGAAGGGGCACCCACCAATGGAGCTGGCACCTCCCCAGGTGGGACAGGGCATGGGGACGAGGTGGGAGCCATGGGCAGGGCTCACCCAGCCCTCCAGCAGTGGGGGTGGCTGCTCTGACACGGGGCCGGGCAGGGCTGGGGCTGGCTGGTGTGTCCAGCGAGCCCAGCCCCATGATGCCCCCCCAGGCACCACCCCCCTCGGCCCCGACTTTCCCATGGCACCGTCAGCGCTCAGGATTTATGAGGGACCACCAAGCCTGGGCATTGTCAAGCACCTAATTGAAAACACTGTAAAGGGAACACGGCAGCATGGCCTGAGAGCCGATGGTGACGGCCACCCAGGTGCCTGGTGGCACTGGGGTCCCCTGCACGGCTGGCAGGCAGTGGCAGTGCCAGGCCAGGGTCCCACTTGGTGGGCACTGCTTGCCCAGTCAGGCATCTGTGGAAAGGGGAGAGGCCCCAGGGAAACCTCCCACAGATGTGCTGCCTCCCACGCAGGAGGGTGCTCTTTCCCAGAACTTTGGTTAGGAGATACTCATGAGTTAATTAATCCTTGAGTTTTTAAGCAGAGACATATTTATGAGCCCTGTAAGAGGCTGGGGCCCAGAGAGACATTTCTTTATTCTTCCTCCAGCTCAGCTGAAGGAAACCATAAGGGGAAAGAGCGACTGAGCCACGAAATCATGGAAGATGGACTTCAGGCTGGTGATGGGGAAACAAGCCCCAACTTGCCAGGGTGGGAACAGTGGCCAAATGACTGCTCCCCTCCCTCTCCTTTGTCTCCTTTGGTCAATGGGTGCTGGGGTGTCTCCAGTTTGAAGTGCAGATGTGAAGCCCACGTGGGGTTTGAGCACCAACCATGAATCTCCCCAGCTCCTTCGGCTGGAAGGAAGATGTCATGGTCCCATTTGTCCCCTTCCCTGACACCTGTGGGGGGGGGGGGCATTGGCCCCAGAATTGCAGCTCCCCATGACCAAGGGGATCTGGCAGGCTCTTGTGTCAGGACATGGCTGTAAGCACATGGAAGTTGCCGTTGGTGCCAGCAGCCCAGGGAGCAGAGTGCAGCAGTGCTGAGAACATCAGCCAAGGCACCAGTGTTAAGACAAGAGTGGAGGACACATCCACCGTGCTTTTGTTGGGCTCTGCTGCATCCCGAGCAGCCGAGAAAATGTGTGATGGGGACAAGCAGATGCCTTCCTGGGCAGGGCACGTTTTTCCAGGCTAAAAGCTTGGAACTGAGGCTATTTTGCTTTACCCGTTTCCTCAGAGCGAGCTGCTCATGGCATTCCCTGTCTCCCTGCAATCACCAGTTTATCTCTCCACCTCAGATGATGCTTCCTCGGCTTTACTGTTCATCTTGGCCAATAGCAGTGGAGAAATGTGGCCACCACATGTTGGCAGCAATTGAATCCTGGGCACATTTTTTCTCTGCGCAGCCTTTAAGCTGTGGGAACCATTTCAAAGGAAACCATTCCCCCTATAACATGCTTGTGATCTGAAGATGTCTATTTAGATGGCAGCCCGGCATTAATTTAGCAATTCACTACAGAGTTTGGCGTGATGTTTAAAGCACTAAAATAAATTGTGGTGAAGCCGTTTCCCTCAAACCAGATTGTGTGGTTTACATTATTTGTCAACCTTAAGTACAACTGGCATGTTTGTATCACTCATGCAAAGCCCTATTGTGCCTCTCTCGAAGGGGGAAGAATCCGCACAGAAATGCATCCAAGTTCCTGCCCCGGCAGTTTCGTGTCCCTGGGAGATCTGCCCCGGAGGCACGCAGCCCAACCGGCTGGAAGAGAGCCTGGGCTTTCCTCACGATGATGGGTGTTAAGTGCAGGCTCATATAGGTTATATTACAAAGGGCCGGTTTAATCAGAGGCAGATTTGCGCTCTCCGCCTGCAGTGCCTGAACTCCGGCGAGCCGCGATGGTTCGGGCACACCCACGGCAGCGCACACACGCACGGCTGCCCCGAGAACCGGGCTGGGGGGGTCCTTGGGCCGCTGCTCGCCCACCGAGGAGCCGGCACCGGGCACAGCCCGCCCTGCTGCCCCACCGCCCCATGTGCCCAGGTGGGCAGGAACAGCAGGGAGGGGAGGAACAGGTGAGGGAAAGCTGCCCCAAGGTTCTCGAGGATCTGGGTCTGCCCTCTCTCTCCGAGGGGCTGGTTTGATGATAGCCCAGGCATGCAGACAGCCCAGGGGAGCCGGGACGGGCTGCAGGCTCACTCAGCGCACACCTGGAGAGGTGCTCACACCTGGAGATGCTGCCCCAGCCTGGGCGGAGCACCAGGCAGCACTGCGGGGTGCCCTGTCGCTCCGGCCGTGCCTGGCTGTCCCCGCTGCCCTCGGCTGCCGGTGATCCGCGTTCCGTGGGGACGGCGGCGGGGTCAGGCGGGGACAGCACGGCGGCACTTTCGCCAGCGCCGCCGGGAGCAGGTTGGCGGGGCGTGCTGTGGTGTTTGCGCCTGCCTCTGGGCGAGCAGGCGGGATCTCGTCTGTGATCTCAGTGCTTTATCCCTTCCTTCCCCTGCCTCAGTCGCTGCAGCCAGAGAAATCCCCGGATGGCTGTCACAGCTCTCCGCGCACAAGCCGGGCTGGCAGCGCCGAGGGTGTTTCATTCCTCCACCTCCCAGCGACTCCCTGATGCCAGAAGCGTCCCGCGGAAGGGGCCGAGGCTCCGCACTGACACAATTGCACTCGCACATCGCTCCCAGCCCCCGGCAGCTGTCGCAGGCTCCCTCCCAGCTGAGGGTTCTCCCCACCCCACCGAGCCCACACCCCGGGACGCCGGGACCATGGGGCAGGTCTGCGCTGCAGGACAGAGGCTCCCTCCCCTCCCCTGCTCCTGCATGGTGTCATCACAAACCCTCGGGATCCCTGTCCAGCGACCAAGGTTCTGCTGTCCCCCTCTTGTCGCCCCAGCCCCTCTAAGCCCCCCTCCCTCCCCCTGCCCTCTCCTCTCGGGGCTCTGGGCCCTGCTTGGAGCCTGTTCTGCCCCGTGCCCCCAGAGGAGCCTGTGCCCTCCACGTCCTTCTCAGCTGCATTTCTTCTGCAGCGTTTCTGAATTGTAAGAGACACCCGATTTTCTGGAAATTAAGTTGAGACAACAAAAAGCTCTGTTGCTCGCCGGAGCCGCCTGTGCTCCGGCCATGGACATGTTTGTGCTTTCACTGGGTGGTGGCAGAAATTCCTCCGCTGGAATGGGAATTCCGAGGGACGAGCAGAAGCCGAGCCAGGCTGGGCAGATTTGTGGCAGCACCGGCTGCTGTCCCCTCTTGTCGCAGGTACCCGGGCAGCGCGTTCTGGGCAGCGCCTGTCGATGAGACACTGCCCAGAAGGGCCGCACAAAAGCTCCCAGCCGCGGCATTAAGTAATTGTCACATTTTTCTTCTGTAAGGATTAACGTTCCTGCTAACCTTGCAGACCTTCATTGAGCCATTGTCACCCCCCGAAACGCGGAACAATCGCCCAGGGATTAGGGTGTCTGCGGAGCAGCCTGTCCCCGCTATTGTGCGCTCCCGGCGGGGGGGAGGAAATCCTGCGACATCAGCCGATGAGTCCCTGCGGCGGGGACGCCAAATTCACTGCCGGCCGGGCACACGGCAGCCCCCGGGGAGACGGGGGCCGGCCGCCTGCGGTGGCACCCGGGAGCTGTCCCTGCAGCGGGTGGGTGGCCGGGAACCTGGCCGGACTGATGGCCCCTGCACGGGCAGCCCCTGCCCCGGGTGCCAGAGAGCCGGGCAGTCCCCATCTCTGTCCCCTGTGGGTACCAGGGAGCCAGGCAGTGCCCAATCCTGTCCCCTCCAGCAGCAGGTCTTCCCGCTCGGCTTTGCCAGTGTCCGGGCTCTTGGATGCCGAGGAAATCCCATAAAAGTTTAACAGGAAATACAGAGCCATAAAGGGAAGTTCCCGGCGTTTTTGTCAGCTGTCGGCAGTGCCCGCTGTGTGTGCCGTGCTCAGGCACCTGGCAGCCACAGCAGGGCTGTGGCCAGGCCAAGCTGCATTGGCAGCTCATTCCCAAGGCTCCCTTTGGAGCAAGAGCAGCTGAGCATGGCAGCAGCAAAGACTGATGTTCTTGGGAACAGCACTCCAGATTCTGCAAAGCTCAGGCTTGCAGATGGGCAGGACAGGCAGAAGCTGTGCTGCAAGGATGCAAGAGGAAAAAGGAATGCTAAAGCAAACGCAAGATTCATGCACGTAGGTCCCAGCAGGGTCCTACAGAGCTTAGAAATGACAATACATATTGTGGTTCCAACCCCCATGCTCAGTAGCAAAGGAGAAGGAGTAGGAAGTGTCTCCAGAGCTGGGGCCATTGCACAACAACAGAGAATGGAAAACAACCTCATCTGCTTCTTCCCAGCGTGTGGGCCCTGCATCAGCATCCCTACTCCCATGGCTCCTTCCCAAGAGACAGAACCGTCCCTTCCAGAGAGCCGTGGGGAGGATGGGGACAGGAGAGTCCCGAGTGTGGTGCTCAGGGAGCAGAGCCTGGCAATCCTTCTGTTGTGCCCAGTTTGGACTGCTCAGCCAGAAAAAAACGTGCTCCAGCCCTCTGCTCAATGCAAATAAGGACTCTTCCAACTAAGAGAGAGCCAAGTCTCCATCAGGGATGTCTCAGGGTCCTGCAGGTGTTCATTTCTGGAAAAGAATTAGCTTATAGGGAGGCTGTGCTGGGGCTGGTCTCCTGCAGACCTGCACCAAGAGGATCTGTGGTGGCAGATGTGGCATCTGGATGCCTCCTCGCAGCAGGATCTGGATTTGCCAGCCCTTTGGCAGGGCACTCAGTGTTTAGAAGCCAGGATTTTGTTGCTGCTGTGCAGTGGGATTTCATGGCAGTTTTTCATAAGCTCTGCACGTGTTTGATAGTACAAATAGGAACTGAATCTCCGCACAAGTGACAGCAGCCTGGCTGCCTGGGGCTTGAGAGGAAAGATGTCCATTCACATTCAGAAACTCTCTGTATTCACTGGGCACATGGGACAATTTGGCTTTTCTTCTCTGGTGTCATGGCAGGGGAAGGGCTTCCCACTCCGCCCTGAGGATGCACACGGAAAAAGAGCACTCCTAAAACCAGACAGCAACCTAGAGCTCCTCTGCTAAATCCTGCAGTGGGAGATTTCCCTGGATATCTCTGCTGAAGGCAATAAATGGGTTTTGCATTTTGATCTCTTTTGCTTCATCTAGAGTAACTCTGAGAAACAAGTCTTGCAGTCAGACTGGCTCTTCTTGGTCTCATCTCCTGAGGCTGAAAAGAGCCCCCATGGACAAGGAAGGGCCCTCAGAGCCTCCCTGTGCCTCTGTGGGGCTGCTTCTCATCGAATCCTCCTCAGACCACACCTTCTGTTCCATCAGGGTGTCCCTTTCCAAAAAGCAGGTGGTGACTGTGGTGACCAGGATCCATCCAGAGACATCTGGAGGGAGGCTGCTCTTCACAAAGCAGCAGCAGATGGGCTTGGTGCCTGTTGAAAATTAGGCTCTGACTGTATACACTGTCCTTAAAACACAAGCAGCTGCAAAATTCCTGGTCTTCCAAAGGTAGGAGGTAGTGATGCCTCCACTCTGCTGGCCTGGCTTGCTCTGTGTGGGGCAGATTGTGGCCACGCACATGCAATGGCCACAGCGAAACTGGGAAAGTTTCAATGAATTAAATTTTTCACCAGAAAAGGTCACGAGGTCCTGGCTGGGTGTCCCACCCTGGGAGCAGAAGTTGGCTGATGCCAGCACAGCCACCACCACGGCGGTCTGAGCCACAGCAGTCCCTGCTCCACTGGCTCAGTGTGACCCATGGCTATTGGCTATTCCGGAGATGGTTTCCATGAGGAGGTTTCTTTTTTTTTTTTCTTTTTTTTTTTTCTTTTTTTTTGGTAAAAAATGTTGAACAATTCTGGTTTCGTCCCCATGTGGAGCGGGAAAAATTTTGAAATCTTGAACATTTTTGAGGGCTTAAAAACAATTTCCCACCCAGTTATAGCCACCAGTCTCATCAGGATGTGTTTGAAAACCCTCCAGCAGGAGCTGAGCAGAGCTGGTCTCAGCTGGATACCACTCTCAACGAGAAATGCCGTGGCAAAGGGTCATGTTTCTTCAGAAAAAAGTATCTTCAATAGCTCAGGAAGTTATTAGTGTCTGCTAACAATAAGAGCTTTGGATTGATTCAATAGATGCTCATTTTAATTGTAAAATGCCAGTAATGAGAAATGTGCCATCCAATGACTCATTTTTCCCTTGTAAAAATTATTGGACATTTTTATTAGTTTTACAAATGACAGGACCTCGTATTTCTGAGAACATTTTATACAAGCCTTGCACAAGCCCACTCTCATAAAAGCGTGTCTGTGGTGACATCCAGAGCCACAAGAAGGGGAGCGGTAGAAAGGCCCAAAGTGGTGAGGACAGCCCACAAGTGGAACTGGCAGGACCGAACCCCAAGAGGGTGGGAAGGGGTGGATACAGCACCGGAGACATGAGCCCCGGCACTCCTTCCCAGCAGTGCCTTTCTGGAGAGGCACGGGGCAGGCAGGGGGATGGGTGCCAGCCGGCGCCCGGAGGTCTGCCCGGCTCGGAGCCCCGGAGCGGGGCAGCCGCCGCGGCGCTGAGCCTCGGGCGGGCCATGTGCGGGGCTCAGGGAGGGCAGGAGCCAGCCCCGGCCGAGCGGAGCTGAGCCGAGCCAGGTAAGCGCCGTGCCACGGCACCGGGCAGAGCGGGGAAACACGGAACGTCCTCCCTGCGCTCCCACCGAGCCGCGGCTTCGCGCCCGCGATCGCCGAGCCCGGCGTGATCCATCCCGGCGCTGCCGACGGCCGGGCCCCGGCAGCGGGGAGCGCCCGGCTCGCCTGCCCTGGCTTGGCGAGAAACACGATGAGGGGTCAAGCGCGGCCAGGGAGACGGGGGCAGGGACACCGGGACATCCCGGAGCTGCCCGGCTGCGGGAGCAGCGCTGTTGGACTGAGGCTGGACGGGCTGGAGGGGAGCGCCGGCATCGCGTTCCTGCTGCTCCAGAGGACAGCAGAGCTGCTTTGGCCAGGCTGTGCTCTTTTTTAAAAAATCCAAGCGATCTCCCGTGGAGGATTAATTTGAACGGGGGGGGGGGGGGGGAGGGGGGGGAGGGGAAGTAGTTTTAGAGAATTTCTCATTTCAGCATTTCATTCATCCTCCCTTGCTGACATTATTTGTATTTTTGTTTGCATCTCCTCGTGAGAAGTCATCTGTGACTCTGCAGAGTGTACTGTGAGATGGCATGATATGACATAATGCAAGAGCTGAGATAGCCCAACACTTCTACTTTAGTTTCGAGGATATTTTACACTTTATGTTATCCAGGAAATTTCTGAAATATTTGTCTTCATTCCAAGCCAGAATGAAAACAGTTTTTTGAAATGTCGGAAGTTCCCGTGAAACAAGTAGCGAGAGCTCCCAGCTCTGCCACCGTGCCTGACAGGGCAGCTGATGGGGAGGCCTCAGGCTTTTGCAGGAGAGTGGCAGTGAGCACTGGAGAGCAGCGAGTGGGTTTCTGTGTTGCAGGACATCCCAGCAGGGACCTGTGGTGACTTTACAAACCCTCTCTGGTTTGTGGGGCACCGGTCTAGAGAGGGAGAGGCTCGGCAGGGCTGCGGGCAGGAGCCACCAGCCCCAACGCTGCCTTTGCCAAAGCTGAGCTGCTGTGGGACAGGCAGGGCTCCGTGGGGGCAGCAGGAGGCCGGGGTCCACACGTCTCTGTGTCTGGGTGGAAAGTGCTATCAGGTTCCCCAAGTCTTTGCCTTGGCCTCAGCGCTGAGACACTCAATCCTCAGAGCTTTGCTTTGTGTACTCTGGGAACCGACAATTTGTAAAGACACACTGCTGGGCTAATCCTCCATCAGCTCCTGGAGCGGAGACCAGCTGGATCTGGCAGCTCTCTCCCTTCTCCCACTCCAGCCTGCTGGAGCAGCGAGTGTCTGTAACCAGTAGCTCACAGGTTTTGACTTATACGCAAAGCAGAGCAGCAGCTTTCCCAGCCGGCAGCCGGGACCACACAGGCACCTTGTCCTGCGCCGGCACGGCAATGCCAGTGAGGTGTGAGTGCCACACGGGTCCTGCCAGTGATGCCGAACTCATCCTGGCTCCCCACTGCCCTGGAGATGCTCTCAGGGAAGGTTTCCACAGCGCAGTTTGCTGTTGCTACCAGCGGGTGTGTCAGGGGAGCGATAAAACCGAGGCTCTAAAAAAGACACCTTCCTCTCTGCGTGCGGGAAATCTCACCAAGAGGCAAAGGGCCAAGGGTGCCTTGCCCACTGCCCCATGCGCAGAGCTCACCCACAGCCCAGTGGGGTCTTCTGTGTTTGGGGGGCCCTGGGAAACTGTGGGAGCTGGGTGTCCATCAGAATAGTCCCTGGAAAATGGGATCACCCTGCAGCCCTGGCTGGGAAGGTACCAGTGCCATTGCTTGGCATGTACAAGGCCTCAGATTTCAGGAAAACTCATTTTTTCAGCTACTTGGGGTCTGTCAGAGCAAATGAGTTGCAGTTTCAGCAGCCACTTGGTCCCGGTTTAACCCTGGGAAAGCAACTGTGTTACAAATACTTACCTGATGAGGTAAACCATCAATATCCTTGGAACTTACATTAAAAAATACTGGGCTAGAGCATCTTGTGGGTTTCGCCTTTTTCCCCTGCTGATTTGTTTCACAATATGCCAGAAGCATGGCTTGAGTTAGGGCTTTGGCAAGGGCTTTTATCATGATTGATATAGTGGAGGATAGAAAAGAAATTTGGTTATCAGAGGATGCCAGAACTCAACTTCCTTGCTCATACATTCAATAATGCAAAAATTCTCCTTTAAAGGTCTCCTTAGAACAAATCCCAATCATCACGAAACCCAGGGAGATAAATTAAATTACATTTTAACAGTGGAGAGCTCATTCCCAGGCCAGGCGCAGCAGTGAAAGTATGTTCTCTCTTAGGCAAAAGTAGCCTCATCTCCCATCAAAATTCTGAATGTTACCATATGAAAAACTTAATTGGAGGTGAAACCCCCAAAGCTCCCAGGGCAGAGGCACCATGAGAGACCACCCCACCTCCTGCTCCACTGCCCCACTGCTGCTCTGGCTGTGTTCTTGCTTGTCCTGCCCTGTGCTGGGATTGCTGTGCCTCCTGAAACAGCCAGGCTTGACCCGTCTCTTCCTCATGCTGTCGTCCTGTAGGTATTTAAAATCCACACAAAGGCAGGCACGGGTGTCTGAAGTGTCTGGTGTTGGTGCCGTGGTGTGGGGTTATTGGGGTGGAGACGCAGGGGGACAGGGGCAGTAACGAGGGCAGGCGATACAGGGTGATGTGGGCCGATGTGAGGTGGTTCAGGGTGCTGCTGTGGGGCGCACAGCCTCACCTCGGGATCCCACATAATGAATGCACCCAAAAACTGAATGGGGGCAAAAGGCAGAAAGAGAAAAGACAGAGCTGCCATAGTTGTGCTGCCCGTCCCTCCCACTGAAGGAGCATTTCACTCCTCATCCTCCCCACCTCAGCCTCCCTGTGCCCCAGCTCTAGGAGCCTGAATCTTGCCCCCTGTCCTCATCCCAGCCTCCTCCTGCAGTGCCTGGGCTGGGCCTCACTCTTCTCCCTGTCTGTGCCACGACCAAAACCCCCGGGCACAGTTAGCTCCTTGCTCAGCGCTGCATCCAATTAATTATTTAGCTTCAGACGCAATATGTAGACATTTCCCATCCACACCAGCAAAGCTCTTGGCTCTGCTGGAAAGCTCTGTGTGGCAGAAGGTGGCTGGGCACGGGCAGACGTGTGCCCTTGGCACGGGGATGGCAGAGTCCCAAGCTTAATTAAAGTAATTACAGGTGTTCAGCAAGTGGCTCAGGATACCGCAGAGCGAGCACATCGCTGCTGCTTTTGCTGCACGAGGTTCCCCTCCACGTGTTTGCTGCTGATCTATTCAGCTGCTTTCAGTTCAGGGATGCTCCTGGGACAACCTGAATGGGTCCCTGTCCAGGAGACACACGTCCACTGTGAGTGAGGACGCACGGACAGGCACTTCCCACCCATTGGTGTTGTGTCAGTACAACCCGGAGCACCAGCATCCATTCTGTGGGTAAGCAGGAACCTCCAGCTCATGCCTGGGGCATTCCCAGACTACCCCAGCATCCCCAAATCACCCCAGCGTCCCAAAACTGCCACGGGTCCCTTCTGCTGCAGCCTCGTCTCCGTGGGCACTGCTGGGGCAACAAGGTGCTCTGTGTCACTCCCAGTGCCAGCCCAGGATGCAGGGCTCTGCTCTGGCTGTGGCAGGTGACCCACGGGGCTCCCAACGTTACCAGCCTTGTCCCCACACACCGATGGGAGCCCACAACAATTACAGTCTTCCTGCATGTCCCGCCCGTGGGGTTTTGTCACACATGATGTCCCACATCTGGGACTCACCAGTTGGAGATGGCAGTGCTATTTCCATTTTGAACTGTAACTTTTTTACCCCCAGCCGTTCCAGGGCTTACAACTATTGTGTGGGGTTTGTAATGTTGCAAGAATTTATATTGGGAAAAAAGTGCTTTTTTTTTTTTAATTTTATTTTTTTTTTCTCTATGCCTTGGGAAATGTCATCCAGCAAGAATGTTCCCAAGAGCTGATCATGGCTGAGAGAAGGATGGGCTCGAGCAGGGGCTGCATGCCCAGCTCCCATCCCTGTCCCAGTCTCCCAGGACTGCCTCAAAGGGCTGTGGCTCCCTTGGGTGCCCCATCCGTGCTCCTCAAGCTCTGCCCCGTGGTCCTGAGGGACATCTGCAGCGGCAGAGGCAGGAGGGAGGGAGCAGATGCCTGGAGAGAGACAAGCTGCTCACAAAGCCACTCCTGCTGCAGAGACTCTTGGTTTCATGTCCTCTCGGCTGTGCCAGTGGCCTCTTCCACTTCCAGCTCTGGATGGAGCTTACAAGAAACGCTGGAAGACCCAGCCCTGCGATGTGTCATCATTCAAACTTCTCTTTAATAGCATCCCAGAGTAATTTATTTTCCCCAAACATCAAAGCCCTCCCCCGAGCAATGCTGGGAGAGGCAGGGCTTCCCCCCAAACCCTGGTGGTTCCTGCACCCCTCTGCCCTGCCTGGGGGGCTGGACACCCTCCTTGGCTGTGCTGGGGACAGCGATGGTTTCAGGGGGGCCGTGGGGCCAGGGGAGGCAGAGCTGTGATGCTGGATGAGAGGGCAGATCCTCCCCCTGGAAATACAAGTGAGATGGATACAGACTGCCCTGCTGTGAGGGTGCTGATGCCTTTTCCAGGATCAGCATCAGGTCACAGACTACCTTCAGGAGCAGGTAAAAAGGGAAAAAGAATAATAATGAGAAAGAAATAGCGAGGGGATGTGAGCCTGCGTCTCCTTCTCTTCTGCCAGGATTCAGAGCCACCCTCCACCCTCTGGCATGCCAGGAGACACAGGCAGGTCATCTCCTCAGTTGGACCTCTGTGCTCAGGGTATCCCCCTGTTCCCCAGGGCTGCTGTCCTCCCCAGCTGCAGGAGTTTTGTAGAGGGAATTTAACAGGAAAATTGCAGCAGCTCCTGCCTCTGCAAACACAGCGTGCTGCTGTCCCTGCCAGCACTCCATGCTGGTTTGCCTCAAGGAATCTGTGACATCCGTCCTGCTGTGATCTGTAACAATATTGGGATTAAATTAGCTTCCCTGAGCTGCAGAGAGGTCAGTGTGTAAGGCCCCTGGTTAATCCAGCAGGCCAGAGAGAACAGAAGCCTCCGTGCATTGGGAAAGGAAAACAACAGGGTCTGTTTGCAATCCGCGCAGCTAATTCAAACAGCATTCCTCAAACAACAGGGGAAAGGGCCTTCACAGCAAATGGGAAAAGAGCATTTCCCAACATGCACATAATGCCGCTCCTTGGGGAGAGGGGAAATGCCCAGACTGCACAGACGAGGTGCCAGAAGAAAGGCCCAAGGAAAGGGTCTGAATAGCAAGGCAAGAACCACCCCCTGCCCTGGGCATGGTGAGCCTGGAGCAGGTCAGTCCTGCTGGGTCACTCCTGACCAGCCCACAGGGCACGGGGTGCAGGCAGGCACCAGCTGTGCCCCCACCACATCTGGGGCAGCATGGGCCATCTCATCCCCCACCTCTGGGATGACAGGGTCTCACTCTCCTGTCACCTGCAGAGACTTTTACAGAGAAGGAATTCTGCAGCTTGTGGCTCTCAGCACCACTCTGGGATGAGGATCCGGGGACAATCCCAGATGGAGACGCTCCCAGCCTGGGCCAGGCTGCCAGAGCCAGCACCTCAGAGCACAGCAGGGACTGGATGAAAGCCCGGGCTTGCTTGGGAAGCAGAGGCATGCCTGGGTGATCCTATCAGGAAGTCAGCTCCACATCCTCTGGCTCTCCCCTCTCCCACAGAAGGCGTGATGAGGGTGCCTGACCCCAGGGCAGGCTGTGCAGCCCCTGCCAGGAGCGCAGTCCGTGCCTTGCAGCCGGAGCAAACACCGAGGCAGTGGCAGGCACTGGCAGAACTGTGCTCCTCACACTCAGGCTGCTGATGCTCAGGTGTCATTACAAACAATTTCCTGGGCTATCAATCATCTTGCAGCAGAGAACCCTCAGAGCAGCAGACCAGAAAAGACCTGGTGTCCAGTCTGGGAGTGTCACAGACACTTCAGGACATACTCGCTTTCCTTCTGCTTTCTCTCTGAGTGTCTTTTCTGTTTTTTGCTTATGCTGAGATATTATCAAAGGCTGATGAGGCACCAGGGATGAGTAATGCACCTTCTGTGCCAGCTGGGAATTTGCAGACTCTGGTGGGGTTAATGCGGGTCTGAAAGAAGCTGTGGTGCTCACTGCTGGATCTGCTTGGTGCAGACCTGGTTACACCCACAGCCCCCCCCGTCCTCAGCTGCACCAGGGACAGGGGACATGGCTCCTGGTTGTCCCTGCAGTCCCTGGGCAGGGTCAGCCTTCCAAGGGGACACCTTCCCTCTCTCCGAGAGAGGCAGAGGGTTCTGCAAAGCGGGAACTATAGAGGGATGAAACTGGACCAAAGTATTGCAGGTTTTTAATGCAGAGGAGAACCACGTACTTTAAGGGTGGCCTAGGGGATGTGGGGGAATTCTTCCCATGCAGAAGCAGAGTGGGGTTGCCCCCTCAGCTTTGTGCAGAGCCACTGTCCCATGTCCCAACCTGGGGAACCCACTGTGGGTGTCCGGGAGCCCTCTGCTTCCCATCTGGAGTGGCTTGGCATCTTATCCTGCTAAAACGGGGAATTTCATGTCCTTTTATACAGGAGAGAAACAACCTGTTTGTGATTAATTTAGGATCAGCCTCAACAGCCATTAGCTAAAGAAAACCAAGCCTGTAAATGAGCTCCTGTCAGAGGGGGAAGAAATGTAGGACTTGGTGCCGGATTTATTGTGCAGGGCGTTCAGGCAGGTTTTAGTTTGATTTTCCAGGCTCTGCAATGACACCTCGGGCATCAGGGAGCTGTTGCCTTCAGCCAGACACACTGCTCTGTTGGCTGATTTCTGCTGTGCCAGTAGCCCTGCTGCTGCATCTGGGTCTGTCAGCATTGCCAGTACAGAGCTCTGGCTTTGGAGTTTATTGCTCAGTTAGAAACTTCATCTACAGCTGTCAGATGAGGCTGCACCACTCCAGTATCAGAAAGGAGGTTTGGCTGTTCAAAGTGCATGAAACACAGATCTTGGGTTCATCAGATTTTTTTTTTTACTCGTACAGTCAACAGAGTAACGTTGTCCCTGACAACATTTGATGGTACTTGAGAATTTCCCAGAATAGAAAGTGAAAAAGCTCTAAATAAAAACAGAAAAAGGTCTTTGATACGGGGACTTGCAGCAGTGACTGCTCAGCATCTGCCAACAAGCAGAACACATTCACAACACTCCTGCGAGACAGCAAAGGTCTCAGTGAATCATTTACAAATAGGAAACGAGGGACATTTAACGAGGTGCCAAGGAAAATTCAGGATGAATGAAACTTCCATGTACACGAGCACTAACACGCACAGCACAAAAGGAAAAGCTGCAGAGAGGGTGAGTTTTCCCTCCTGCCTGTGTTTGGGTTATTTTGCTCCTCTGTGTTCACAGCAGAGAAGGTGGCAGGTGTGTGAAGAATTCATGACTCTCTCTGAATCTCTGAGTCTGGGATCTGCTAGATGCCATGTTCTGTATCCATGCCCTTGCCCTCCTCTTCCTCAGGGCTGCCAGGTCCGTGCTGAGTCCCAGTGAGCTCTCCAGGGCTCCTGCCAGCAGTGTCAGGGACACTCAGGAACCTCTCTTCAATGGGGGCTCATGAGCAGCAGAGTGTTGAAGGGGAGCTGCCCTGGCCTCAGCAGGGGATCCAGGAGGGATTCAGGAGCCACCACGGGGCTCATCACATCGTTTGAAAGAGCCTGTGCCCTCTGGCTTCCAGCTCAGAGCCCTGCAAGCTTGGGGAATCTCCCGCAGGAGGCTGCCAGGGTCCACAGGCACGTCATGCTGAGGGGCTGCCTGGCAGCTTGTCACACCCCCCTGGGACAACCCCAGGGCACCAGGGCTCTGGGCAGAGCCCCACGGCCTTGAGCATCACATCAGCCCTGCGAGAACCAGGGATGAGGGTCAGTCATGGCTGGGCACCAGCACTGCTGGCCCTCGGGGGGCTGGTGGCCACCAACTCCTCGGTGTGGCTTGTACAGGAGCACTGGGGCCAGCGTGGCCCCTGGGAACACCTGGCTGCCACCTGAGCCCCAGTGCAGGATCTGCTCCTCTCACCAGGCAAGGTGGGGCTCAGGGAAGGTGCCTGGGCACTGATGTCCCCTGTTCACCTGCACAAAGCCCGGTCTGTCACAGGTCCATCCTGGAGCACAGGTGGAGGAGGCAAAGGGAGCTGGCAGTTTCCAGCTTCCAGCTCCCAGGCTGTGCTGGAGGGCAGGTGTCCCAGGCAGTCCCACCACAGCCATGCTGTTCTCCTGGGCAGGAATGTTTCCTTCTGCTGCACAGCCAGCCATGGAAAAAACAACCAGGCTCTGAGCTCTTTGCCTTCATGCCTTCCCCCCTCCAGAGGATAATAAGCTGCTTTTAATATCTGACATGTTTATTAACAGATGCAGTTGTGACAGCTGATGACTTCATATGCCACTTACCACTAAAATGTTAGTAATAACTCGGAATTAACTGTCATAAATAAAAAAGACTACAAAGACAACTCGATGGTGTGTCACACTGCAGTAATTTACTGAGACCCTGTTGGCTCTGGATGCGAGGCTGGAAGGTCCTTTGTGGAGCTCCAGTCCGGGTTTTGCAACAGTCACAATATTTTGGCTGGATATTGTCTTAGGAGGTGGTACTAGTGGGGTGGAATTCCCTCATGCAGGAGTTTGCACTGGATGCCTTTACAAAGCTGGATACTCTGGTAATAATAATAATAAAAAGCCCCTACCCGGTGGATGGGGACGGAGCCTGCGGATTGAGACCAGGATTTATTAATGTGCAAATTGCTCTGATATGATCACATACTTTCTGCTTTGCATACGCAGGGAGCAGCGTGGGCTGATGGAGTAGGAACTAGCCTGAGCGATCTTTACGAGCTGAGATCCTGCACATCGCAGAAGGGTTTGTTTCTCTGTGCAAAGCCTGGGACCCCGTTAGAAAACAGCTTTAGAAAAAAACAAGTGACCAAAATATCCAAATGCACCAGACTTCTCCATGAACTCGCCATGAATATGTATTTTTCCTTTTTTTTTTTTTTTTTTTTTTTTTTTTTTTTTTTTTTTTTTGACAGAAACGTGTGCGTAACTTTCTCTGGAGGAACTGAGGAATTTTGTACTTGTTCTTATAGCATTTTAAATCTGAGAACCCAGTAGAGTCTTTTCCGCAGTGATGAGGGAGTGACAAGTTGAAGGTAAGGGCTTCAGCATGCATGTTTGTGTCGATGGAGCTTTTGCAACGCGGGCTGCTAATGAAGAACGCGAGCCGTGTCAGCATCCGACTGCGGGCTTGCCTTGTGCAACGTGGATAATGAGTTCAGACAATGAGGGCTGTGCGAAATCACAGCGCGATCTGTGGGATCCCCTTCCTCCTCCCCCCTCCCCGAGGTGCGTGGGGCTTGCAGGGAAGCTGGGCTGCTGCGTGTGTCCCCTGCCACCGTGTTACCCTCCCCTTGTGGGGACGGGGACACCGAGGGCTGCTCGGGGTATTGATCAGCTCGCCTGGAGCTGGTAGTGGACCAGCAGCGGGGTGGCCGTGCCCTAGTGCCCTCCCACTGATGCCGGGGGCACCCGGGAGGACGGGACAGTTTTAATTTGCCGCTGTCTCGGTGCTGCTGTGGCTGCACCCAAGCCAAGCCTCCCGCCACGCACCCATGGGGGCACGGCAGGCGCTGGGAGAGCGCGGGGTAAGTACGGGCTCGGTGGGGTTCTGAGCGGGGGAGTCAGTGGAGAAACAGTTAATTGGGATTATGGCAGTAATTAGAAGTGGTGTGAGCAGCCGGTGCTGCTGATGTGCTGCTGGGTGCAGGGCTGGCTGCCGTGGGTCAGCCAGGGCTCCTCAGTGAGGGTCCAGGTGACTTCAGCCTCGGTCCTCTGTGCTGATGGAGCCAGGGGCTGCGAGAATGGCTGGGGGTGACTGGGGTTTGGTCACCCCCGGGCTGCTGGAGTATTCTAAAAGCTCAGGCAGGCGTGTGTGTTCTTCCCTTGAACGGCCCTGGGCACGGAGGAGAGCTGTTCAGGTGATGTGGTTTGGGTTTAAAGAGGCAGCTTACAGTAAAAGGCATGAAAATAGGGTAGTAGTGGCAGAAGAAAATGCTGCATGATAAGGCACGCATGGAGCCTCCACTCTGCTGCACAGGGGTCAGCAGGTACCCACGGGAAAAAAAAATATCCTGACACCTGGAGGTCTGTGAACTTGGGGCAGTGCTGGCAGTGCCGTTTGGGGTGGCCAGGTCTGTGCTGAGATCCCACAGGGACTGGGCACTTGCAGTGAAACATCTGCCCGGAGGGTTCTCCATTCTGCCTGGAGGGTTCTCCACTCGGAGCGATTTTGTCTGAAGTGCACCGGTGCCCCTGGAGCGGGTGAACTCCTGACTCCATCCCCTCACCCCGCGCCGGGGCCAGGGCTGTGGAGGCCGGGTGGGAGCATGGCAGCAGCACCGCGGGCCTGCGAATGCCAGAGCTGCAACACGCCCGGAAACCACCCTGGAAAAAAGGCTCGTTTCAGCTGGATCAGCTCCCCGGCCCCTGCGCGGCCGCTGCGAGAGCAGCAGCACCACCCTGAGGGACGCGGCAGGGAGGAGCCGGGGTGCAGGGGAGATTCAGGGGCAGGGATGCCCCGAGCACAGCCAGAACCAGCCGCCGTGGGCAGGCAGCAGCTGAGCCGAGCACTAACCCCGCCTTTCCATCAGCCGGGCTGGATGTGAGCTGGCACAGCTCTGCCTGGACTGTGAGGCTGGCACTGTGGTTGGCAACAGAGATGATGGCCAGGTCAACCCTCCTGGCCTATGGGGACAGCCCTGGAGGGGGACAGAGGGGACCGTGCAGCTGAGACAGGTGGCTCTGGCAGCCTGTGCGGTGTGGGGGTGACCTGTCACCTTGCCAAGGATGGAAGTGCCTGTCTTTGCCTAAGAGCTGGCAAATAGCGACAGGTTTCCTGCCGTACCCACCACCAGCCTGCCTCCAGGAAGATCCTCTGGGACTGCAGCTTCCTCACACTCTCGTGGGCAGTGGGGCAGCTGCAGGATGATGTCCTTCACTGCAAACTCTGCCAGGCCTGCAGAGCTCCGAACCTGCTCCCCCCTGTCCTAGTGGTGCTGGGGGCTGTCATCCCACAGAAAAGCAGAGTTTGGATGAGCTCAGTCCAGGCTGGCAGCAGCAACTGATCTGGAGGACACCCTGGCTGCCTGCTCGCCCCCTCCTGCTCTGTCCTGCCACATGCCCAGAGCTGAGGCTGCGGGTTATTTTTCCTGTTTGTTTTCCTCTGCTGCTGGAGTCGGTGCTAGTCCTGGCTCTGCAGGGCTCAGGTTTCTCAGGCAGTGATGTCTGGGAGAGTCAGAGCACTGGGAATCCCTTCAGGAAGCCCTGCTTGGCAGATGGTTCCTGTGCACGTGGGCCAGCAGAAAGCCCCAGGTGCTGCTCAGGGCTTTGTCCTGGGCTTCAGGCTTTGGCTTTGCTTTTGCAGCTCAGCACAGCAGCTCATGGCTCATCGGGCCCCTGTGAGCCTGGAAATTTGTGTTTACAAAGCTGGCAGGCAGGGTCTGTGGTGGTAGGAGCTGTAAGCCCTTGTTTGCATGGATTTCCACAGAAATAAGAGGGGAATTGCGTCCTCAGCTGAATGTGTGCACTTGTTGTAGGATGAGCCTCAGCACCCCTGCTCTCCACCCCCAGGGCTACACCTGACATGGTGTGTCCACCCCACACCTCCTGGGGCAGCTGCTGAGCATGTCCCTGCTCAGCAATGGGCCTTAGGGAATCCTTTTGGGGTGAGAGCCAGACTTTCAGTGCCCTGGTCTGTGCTACGCTGAATTGGGCCATTCTGTTTCCTGGTCTGAAATTTGGTTGTGCTGTTCTGGTGAGTCACTGATCTGTGGGAGGCTCAAACCCACCCGAGCTGTACCTAACAGACTCAGGTTTGCTGCTCCCATGAGCGCAGTCACATCCCCGGGCACAGAGCTGTGCCTGCCAGGATGATTCCAGTGCAGTTCCAGATGCTGCTCTGGTTCTGTGGAGAAGCAGCAGGCGTGGATCGTGCAGCCTGCCTCAGGGCTCTGCCTCCTCCTCCTTCTCCAGAGCAGCCTGCTGCCTCTGCGCTGGCATGAGGGCCATGGGAATCCCCCTGTAAAACATTTCCTGATGTTTTACAGTGCTGAAGCACAAGCACTCCTGGAGGGAGGCCTGTGGCACTATGGATCACAGCGTTTCTTGGAGCAGCTACTGTGGGGGCACTGCACAAGGCAGGAGAGGAGCTGGGGCTGGAGCTGGGGGCCGGAGCTGCAGGGGCTGAGGTGCTGCTGACCCCCAGAGCAGCTCCCGCTGCCAGGCCAGGGCAGAGGGGCAGCCACGAGCAGCAGTTTCTCCTCAGTGTGTTCCCCACCAGCAGGTCACAGCACGGCTCTGCAGACCCGGGGAATGCAGTGCAGGAGCTGGTGGAAGGAGTCAGACCTCAACAATGCTGTGGAGAGCTCTGCTGCCAGATTGGGCTTTATTATTTTATTTTTTTCGGTGAAGTTTATGGGTTGGGGATTTTGCAGAACTTGGCAGTGGGGCTTAATATCAAATGAGGACCTTCTGGTTCGGAAATCTGACTTAATGCAGCCGTCTTTTTATTGCTTCAAGGATTAAGCAGAACGAAGTGGCTCTGCCTGTGCATGTGCAGAGATGTCTGCCAGAGGCACGTGAGACACCCTGTGGCAGCTGTGATGGCCGAGCCAAGCGTGGTGGGACCTTCCACTGCTGAGGCTTTCACAGTGCTGCTCCTGGAGCATCAGCCCTGCACACAGGAAAACAGCCCTCGGGAGCACAGCACAAGAGAGGGACTTTCCCAAAGAGAACCAGGGCCCCAGCCTGCTCCCTCAGCCCTTCCCACCCATGGCAGGGCTGGTGGAGCAGGCAGGGAGCTCTGCCATGGGGTCCCCAGCATGGAAGCAGGGCTCAGACAGAGCAGACAGCGGGCTCAGGGAGCACCAGCAGCGTGGGCACATCCCTGTGTGCCTGTGGGACAGGGACAATGGGTGACCAGGTGCCACTGCCGGTATTTGAGGGGCCTGTGGAAAGCTGCACAAAGGCAGGTGGGGGAAAGGGCTGGCAGCGTGGAGCTGCTGCTGCCACCCACAACCTCCCAGAGCCAGACTCTGCCCTGGGGAGAGGTCCCAGGTGTGTCCCTGGTGCTGTCCCCTGTGTGGGGCTGGGAGATGTGGGACCAAACTAACCCAAGAGACACCCTGCAAAACCACGACTCCTCCTGCAGGAAGCCAGTTTGTGCATATTCACACCCCTCGCTGACTACCAAGAGGAAATTCAAATTCCCTATCCAGCTCCAGGACCTGGAAACCCAAATTCCCCACCTCACAGCTGGTGCCCAGCCCTCTGTTGGCAGTGACCTGGCAGTTCCCAGGGGGTCATTCCTGCTGTAGCCAGGTTTGTCCTGCCTCCAGCATCTGGTCCTTCTCTCCAAGGCTCAGTAAACCTTTGGAGAGCCTGTTTACATTTCGGATCCCTGGTACATTCAGCAAGAGGCAATATATCAGCAATTTAGTTATTGTGGATTAGGTCTCAAATATCCCGGGGATATGATGTTGGTCTTTCTCACCTTGTGTGTAGGAGGACTAATGGCAAATTATCGGGATGGTTTACATTTTCTGGTTTGTATTGGAGCTCCCAAGGACCAATTTATCCTGATTGAATTGCAAACAAGGCTTAGCGCCATCTCAGTTTCAGGGGCCAGGTCTCTCCATAAATGAATTCAGAGCAATTCAGGTTACCCCAAATTCTTCCTGTAGATGGGATAATGGCATAAATCCTGCTAATGTTTAGACTGGAAATTGTTTGTAGCAACCTGAGCTTGACTGATGGCCGCAGTAACAGAAAGAATCATAACTCGTGTCCTGCAGTGAGGGTGGGAAGAGCTCACCACAGACCTCCAGGTGCTCATGGGGGGCATTTGGATCATGCGTGACGTGCCAAGACACTTGACTGCAGCGCATAAAATGCCGGTGCCCTTTCTGTGCTGAGGCAGCAGCTCAGCACAGTCTCTCTTCGAGCTAGAAAGCGAGGAAACAAGGAGGGAAAAGCGTGTGCTCGCTCGGTTTGTGCTGCGGTCTCAAGGTTTCCCACGGCACCTCCCTGCCCTGGGCTGCCCGAGCCCTCAGAAATGGGGTCTGTGGTGGCGGCACGAGCGTCACGCTGGCTCTTGGCACACTGGGGCTGTGTTTGCTCCCTCCGGACATCCATCCCTGCTGCCGTCCCCACGCCGGGGGACCGTGCCCAAACTGCGAGTGTTGTGTAAACACGGCGTGTGCTTCCTGTGAACGCGCTTCGCCCGCAAAGCCGCCGTAATTAAAAACCGGGGCGGGCGGCGGCACCGCGGCCCCGCCGGAGCCGCTGGCACTCGGCGCTCGTTCGGGGACAGTTTGGGACGGGCTGCACCGACGGGACCGCTCACATCCCCAGGGTCCTGTGGCCGTGCTGTGCGTGGCCGGACCATCCCACACCACCTGTCCCTCCTGCCCCGCAGGCGCCGTGCCCGGGGCAGAGGAGCTGCGGGAATCCCTGCCCTGCACAGCTCCCTGCTCCGTAAATACTCCCGCAGCCCGGCTTAAGCACTTGACAGTGTTTATAAAGCAGCTTTGCAGCAAACAGGCTTGGAAGTGCAGAACAAGTTGGTGTTTACACAAGTGACTAATTATTTATTTGAAAATCCTGTGGACGAGCCGTGGGCTGTAACGACAAGCACATGGGGAGCGCTGGGCTCCTGCCCCGGCAGTCGCAGCAGGGACACGGTGAAAAGTTCACAACCACCAGGGCGGGGGGACAGTAAGTGATGTCCCCACAGCTCCCGGTGGCCGCCAGCTCTGCCGGCACAGGTGACACAGCGCTGCCGGGAGGTGCCCGAACCAGGCACAGCTCAGTGTTCTTGTGCTGCCGCAATGGCAGTAGCGGGTCACATCTCCCTGCAGCAGCTGCTGGGGCAGCCCCCGCCCTCCAGGTGTTCCGTTCTGTGGCCATAACTCCCCTCAGGTGCGCTGGAGCTTGGGGCTGCTTGGGCCAGTGGCCCTTCAGCAGGTCCCCCACCCTGGCAGGGTGTGGCAGGGAGGGGACCGGCCCCTGGGGACCGAGTCCATTCCAGCCTGAGGCCGGGCTCACTTCCAGCACTGTCGCCACCAGTTGTTTGGGGCATTCGTGATTGCGCAGTTGTTATAAAGGGATTAAAACAATTTTCTGTTTCATTTGACTTCACAGAGCAAATGTTGTCGCCTTTATTCCAACACAATGTCTGCCGTTGGCAGGGCTTTGCTCTGCCAGCTGCAGAGGGGAGTGGGGCCCGGCTTGGCAGTGCCAGATCTCTTGGTGCAGCACGGAGCTTGCCCTTGCTTCACACCGGGCACAGGGAAAACCACTTGAAAACTACAGGGAAAATGCCCAGTCGGCAGCTGGCGGGAGCAAGGGCTTGGGCACTCTCAGGAAAGGATGGTACATGTGGAGTCCTGGGTGCTGGCAGGCTGTCGGGCAACTGCGCTTCCCTTCTCTCTCCAGAAGCTGATGCAGAGCCGTTGGTTTGCTGCCCAGCCTGTCCTGCTGGCGTTGCCACCTCGTCACTCTGTCCTGCCATGAGCATTGGGCCGCTCTGCGCCGTGGCTTGGTGAGGGCAGCGTGGCACTCGCAGCCGGGCTCGCTGCACCATGCTGGGCTCCCTTCCCACCACCAAGTTCTCTGCCCCACGCTGGTCTCTCTGTGCCATGCTGGGATCACTGCCTTACACCAAGCTCTCTGCCCCATGGTGAGCTCTCTGCCCCACATTGGACTCTCGGCCCCACGCCGAGCTCTCTGCCCCACACCGGGCTCACTGTCCCATGCAGCCGGACTCACTGCCCCACACTGGGCTCTCTGCCCCACATCAGGCTCTCTGCCCCACACTGGATTCTCTGCCCCACTCCGGGCTGTCTCTGCCGGTGAGCCCGGGGCAGAGCAGCTCCCACACCCAGCCCTGTGCAGGCAGCGCTGACCCTGCCCTGTGCTTCGGGGAACGGGAGATGGGAGGTTTGGAAATTCCCTCAGAGCAGAAACGCGGCGTTTTGGGCAGCTCGTGGAGGATCCCACCCCGTCCCCAGACAGCCCCAGCCCTGGCTGGGGACTGCAGGCTCGCTCTCCGCTTGGCTTGACTACCAGCCCCAGAGGTGCCCGCTTGATGGGAAACATCTTGTGTGCCTGGCACCCGCAGCAGCCATCTGCTGCTTGGGGAGGGCAGCCCAGGGGTCTGGCTCTATTTTAAACAAGTTCCAGCTATAACTACTGTTTGCAGCGCTGGCAGATGGCAAAGATGCACTGAGCATTTTGGCGGGTGCTGGTTATGAGCAACAGGGACTTACGGATGAGGCTGAGCACGGCTCTCCCCACACCAGCCCGGGTGCTGCTATCTGCCAGCACCCCCAGTGCACCCCACGACCCCCATGCTCACCCCCAGCCATTGTGGGAGCGATGCTGTCTGTCATGTCAACCTGTTCTCCTCCTCTTTTGCAGTTCCTGCCATTGGACCTGGAAACCACAAGCAGCTAACGCCCACTGCCGAGCCCCCGATGGGACTAGGGCCGAGCTCCTGCACTCCTGACAGGGATGAAGGTAGAGCCATGTTACCTGCTACCTAAGCTGGCTGGTGCTGCTGTAGTTTGTGGATATGGTCCCAGACGTGGCTCTGTGCACAGACTCTCAGCTCTGATCCCACCCCAGAGGATTTAGCGGCAGCAGAGACCCCAGCTGTGGAGCACGCTCCCCCAACCACCCCACGACGGAGGGGCTGCAGCGCTGGAGAGTTACTATGCAGCTTGGACTGCTTGTGGTGGTGGTTTTTCTAAGCTCGATGGATCTAACAGGCAGCAGCAAAGTGGTGAAGGGCAAGAGGCAAAGACGAAGTATGTATGAAATGCTTTTCTTCTCTTACTTCCTCTCGTGATGCCGTGAAGGTCGTGCTGGTGTGAATGTGTTTACGAGACAGGGAACACTTGGGCAAGGCCTGTGGAGCCCCAGGAGCCTGCAGAGATCCCCTAGCCCCACTCCCCATGTCCCCTGACCTGCCGCAGCTCTGAGCTGCAGTGTCCCCTGAGGTCACGGGGGGGTCAGTTATGCCTCCGGCCCCGAGGGTCCCTGGTGGGGCTCGTGCAGGGCAGCCAGGCAGAGCTGGCACAAGAGCAGCCGCAGGCGTTTGCCCTCCTTTATGCAAGCTCATGTTAGAGCTGTTTTACATTAAAACTGGTTTAAATTGAATTATATAAAATTGATTTTATATTGAAACTGGGACCGCTGAGGCCTGGGAGAACAAGGAAAAGCTGACGTCACGGCTAATGCTATAAAGGACAATTTCCAGCCAGAGCCCAGTTTATACCTCTGCCATGGACGCAGAGCTTGGCACCAGGGCCCAGCGCTGCGGGAGGGACGCGGCTGGATCCCTGGGGGTCTCTGTGTAGAGGGGCCAGGGCTCACAGTGCCAAGGGGGTCTCAATCCAGACCAGTGCGCCCTCCTGGCAGCGGGGGGCTGAGGACCCCCCTCCCTTCTCTTCCCGAGACTGAAGCAGCCTCACACCCACAGTGGGGCTGGGGCAGGCAGAGGGGCTGCCAGGCTCTTGGGTCGCTGCGGGGGGACAGGGCAGCTCTCTCACCTCTGGTCCGGACACGTGAACACTGTGCTGCTCTGCGCTTGCTTTTGAAGTGTAGTAAACACGGTATTTAAAAGAATACATCTTTTAAATACACAGCTTTTCTATAAACAAGGACATGGCTTGCATAATAAACTAATAAAAATAACCTGCATTCTAGTCTGCAAAGAATGCGATTGGTTTCAAAACAAGCAGCATTTTATACGATAATGAAAAGCAGAAAACTCTCAAGACATGGGATTGAGTATTTTTCTTGGACTGAATGTAGGAGCTGAGAACACAACTCTATTTTGGGGGCAGTGACACCTCCCGACTGCCAGAGAAAATTTGACATAGGCAAGGTCAGAGCGAGATCCAGCCTGGGATGCAGCATGGATGGAATTAGTGGAACAATTTCACTCCAGGGCCATGCACTCTGGTCCCCGCTGGTGCTCGGCATGGAGGCACCTCCAGCTCCAAGCAGGGAGGCAGCAGGAGGTGCTGGACCCCTGGGCACATGCCCATGGTTGGTGTCTGCCCCACACGGGCAGCAGGGCTGGGAGGCAGTGGGCTGGGGTGGGCTCTGGGCACAGTTGGTGGCTGCTTCTGTGTCCTGCTCCTCAGCACAGCCACTGTTGTGACCCTTTTGCCTGTGCTGGGAAGAGCTCTGTCTCCTGTGGCCATCAGGGACAGGGCCATGGTGTCTGGGCAGAGCACCAGTGGGTCAGTGCTGCAGGACCTTGGCCCTTGCTCTGTCCCAGTTCCTGCCCTTCCTGCCAGTGGTTTGGGGTCACCAGAGCTCGGCACTAACCACTGCCTCTCTCCTGCTCTTGCAGTCAGCACGGAGCTGAGTCAGGGCTGTGCCAGAGGTTGTGACCTGTGCTCTGAGTTCAATGGGTGCCTGAGGTGTTCCCCCAAACTCTTCATCCTTCTGGAGCGGAACGATATCCGACAGATTGGGATTTGCCTGCCTTCTTGTCCACTGGGATACTTTGGCCTTCGCAACACGGACATGAACAAGTGCATCAGTGAGTGTGGGGCTGGGAGGGACGGGGCACGGGCAGGTGGCAGTGCTCTGCAGGGCAGCACGTGCCTCTGCTCAGGTGCAGGACGTGCTGTGGCTGTATGGAAGGGGTGAGGCAGGGCTGAGCCTGAAAAGAGCTCAGCACCGCACAGACATGCTGTGGATGTGGGATCTTGCAGGACCTCTGGGCAGTTTTGTTATAAGGGTTACCAGACTGGCAGCCTTTGGGAGGAGGGAGATCCTTTCAGGCATTTAGTGCATCTTTTCCTGCTCTATGGCTCACCAGACTCAGGCGGCTCTGAGTGAAATCCTTGGCTTGCATCTTGTAGCCAGAGCACCAGAAAGAGCTGGATGTGGAAACAGGCCATCATTCCCCTGGCAGGTCCATGCACAGCACCCTCACAGCCAGGTTTCCATCTAGATCCCTTTCCATGCAGCCTGTCCTGTAGCTGCAGCTGGAGCTGGGACTGTATCCTTTACAGTGTCCCCTTTGGCTGACTGATGCTCAGCTGAACACCATCCCAAAACTTTCCAGCCCTGCCTGAATTCTGTCCTGGCAGTGGCTGCTGCTGGCTGGCTGTGAGGGCTGCAGCACAGGGAATGGTGTAAAGAAAACTCCCTTCTGAGTGGCACAGCCAGGCCTGGCTGCATGTTCAGAGACATGCCCTGGCTGCTGCAAGACCCCTGGGAGCCAGGACTGGGCCCTGATTTGACAGTGTGGAGCTTCTTGTGTCTTTTGTTCACATTGGACTACATGATGGCTTTGGTGTTTGTTTGGTTTGTTTGTTTTGTTTGTTTTTTTTTTCCCCAGAATGCAAAATTGAGAACTGTGAGTCCTGTTTCAGTCGAAACTTTTGCACAAAATGTAAGGAAGGTTTGTATTTGCACAAAGGGAGATGTTACGTCACGTGCCCCGAAGGCTACGCTGCTGCCAACGGCACCATGGAGTGCAGCAGTCCTGGTAAGCAGCCCTGAACTCGGCATGTCTGGTGGTGGGTAGTGCTGCAGGGGGGTTTAGATGATGACCTGAACCCCTCGTGGTGTCGAGGGGATGACAGCACAGCCCATCGTGGGGCAGAGCCCTCTGGCAACCAGCCTGGATGGGAGCAGCCCCTGGTGTTTGTGCACTGTGACCCACAGTTGGTGTGGTGGGGCAGGGAAGGGGGTGCTCGGGGCCTCAGGAACCTGCCGGGGAAACACAGACTCCCTTGCAGCCTGAGGTGAGGGAGAAATGCAGTGCTGGGCTCTGGGATGGCCTGAGCTCGCAAACCATTGCAGCTGGCTCACAGCAACTCCGGGTCCGGTCCAGCCTGGGGAACGTGGTGAAAACAGGGGTGGGAACAATGGAGTGCCCGAAAAAGAAACTTTAATGGTGGTAAAATACCCAACACAGGATTGTTGGACTGCATGGTCCAGGAGGCAGCATCCAAAGACCTGGGGGCATGGATAACTTAACAATAGATAAGATTATCTGGGAGCAGGGGTCCAATCCCAACGCGGGACAGGGACATGACTTTATATGTCAAAGGTCCGAAACCAATGGAGAACCAGAACTAGAGACATGACTTATTTTGGAATGATGCATTAGCATCCTAATTTCCGTATCCTGCCTCCCATGGTCTCAGCTTTCTGGTTTCTGCATAAGCTACCTAGGCTGAGCTATTCTCCATCCCAGCTAGCTGGGTTCCCACAGGAACAGGAGTTACAGCTGGACTCTCTTGTTATCTGGCAGCACAATGTGAAATGAGCGAGTGGGGGCCCTGGGGGCCCTGCTCCAAGAAAAGGAAGCTCTGTGGCTTCAAGAAGGGCAACGAAGACCGGACACGGAGGATCCTGCAGGCTCCCTCTGGGGACGTGTCTCTGTGTCCTGCTACCACAGAGGTGCGGCGGTGCACGGTGCAGAAGAGCCAATGCCCCGAAGGTGAGCAGGGCTGGTGATGCCTTGGGAAGGCTGACCTGGAACAGAGACTGGACAGAGCTAAGAGAATAAAGGAGAGATTTATTGAAAGGCCTTTAAGGACACACCTTGGGCAGGACAAGAGCCTGGCCAGGGCTACACCCAAGGTGGACCCAAAATGGGCACAAAATGGACAAACGGTCACGAGGTCTCACACTTTTATACGTTTTGGTTCATTTGCATATTGGGGTTTAATTACAGCTTCAGATTATGAAGTCCCATCCTTCTTATTCCTCCCTTCAGCCATCCTTGTTTGTGCTTTTGGGCCTGAAAATCTGTAACAGTTGTCTTTGGTCTCCAGCAGAAAAAGGATTTGTTTTGTGTCCCTGCTCTGTGCAGAGAGCTGACTAACAATATGAGTCTCAGAACTGCACCCCTGGGCAGCACAGAATCTGAAAACCATGAAAGCTCAAACCTGAGGCACCAGTGGGGGATCTTGCACGAGGAGTCTGCCAATTGTCCAGTGTCACAAATGTTCTGTGCAGCTCCCAGCTCCTCTGAAGTGCGGGGATATGGATGTGATGGCACTCGGAAGAGCTGCAGGTGGAAGGGGCACAGCCCCCAGGGGGATGATTCTTGGCACAGCTTGCCACGTGTGCCACAGGTTTCAGCTATTTTAGTTTCTTCCCTGGCCAGAGAGCAGGCAAGGGTGCATGCCCTTGTGCTGCTGTGACGGGAGTCTTCTCTACCAGAACGCTCAGGTCTGTTTTTACCAGGAATAAGCGCCTTCAGGATGGGTGGTGGTTTGGTTATCTTGTCACAGAATGGACGAGGATTGCAGCTGGGTTGAGGGAAAAGGCTTCTGAGCAGTGACTAAACGCACAGTAACTAACCAGCAGGGCGGGGACGGGTGGACAGGGCTGATCTGTTCCCGATGCCTCGCCCCACCTCACGCTGCCCCTTTGCGTCACTGCAGGGAAAAGGAAGAGAAAGGAAGAGCAAGGAAAGCAAGATAACGGGAACAGAAATCGGAAAGACACCAAAGACACGAAGTCTGGCACCAAGAAGAGGAAGAACAAACAGAGAGGGGCCACGGTGGCCACGATGCCCGCCAGCCCTGCCCAGTAGCTGGCCCTGCGTGTCACTGAAGGCAAGACTCCATTGCTGCTATGTATATGAAAGCTTTATTGAACAGAGCACTGCTACACCATGTACACGTGTCCAGAGACAGACATATACTCCAGACTGACCCGCGGGCTGACAGAGGCCACACACACAATACCTAAGGAGGCTGCACACACCCCCCCATCCTGCCCAGGACTGTGGAAGAACGCTGCTGAGGAGTGGGAGCACACACGGAGGCAAAGCCCACAGCCCCAGGGCTCTGTGGGGACGCTGCAGGGAGGAGAGGTGGAGCATAAGCCAGTGAAGGACCCAGACATGGGGTTGATTTCATGATCAAAGGCCTCAGCTGGAGCTCAAGCACGTGGCCCCAGCACAGCCCCACTCAGCCAGGGGATGAGACTGAACCCCCACGGCCACTCTCCCTGACCTGGGACCCTGACACACACAGCAGTGGCCTCTTTCTCTTCCCTCACCCCTCATTTTGTGTTTTAAGCTGTATGACTTTATCATTGCGAATACATGTTAAAAGTTTGTGGTAAGAGGTCAGTGGTATCTGCCCTGAATCAGCTTCAAAGAATTATTTCAAATTAAAAAAAAAAAAAAAACAACCAAAAAAAACCCCAAACCAAAATCAAAATGACAACCAGCTTCCTGAGTGTGTGGTTCATACCTTGGCCCCTATGGAGGCTGGTGTCCCACAGGACAGAGACAGACTCACTTGTGGAAGGGAAACTCACCAAAGCTTTAAGAAAATCCCAGAAAATGCTGCCAGCTGCACTGCAGCCACAGATCAGCTGTCCTGCGTGAGGGACCCCAGCTGCACCCCGCTGAGCCCCGAGGAATTCCCCACTGAAGGATCCGCTTAACACACAGCAGACTGAGAGAATGAGAGGTCACAGCTAACCACAGGCTGCTGAAACGTTGTGACACCTCTCAGGCAGTCCCAGCTGAGGGACAATCCCGGGCTGGGGACAGCCGGTCCGGCTGCCGGCCACCACCCCGGCAGCGTGTGGCGGGAGGGGGAGGCAGGCGGGAGGGGGAAGGCACAGCTCAGGCCCTGCAGAAGAGAAACGAATTTTTAAATTGGGTAGAAACTACTTGTCTGCATCCCACTGGCTGGAATTCCCCGGATTCTCCTGCCCTGCGAGAGCTGGCACCTGAGCAGAGGAACTGGGACAAGGACTGCGCAAGAGAGACCTGGTGAACCCTGCGTGGGATGCACGGGTTCACTGCTCTGCTCAGGGAGCTCTTCCTTCAGCAGTGTCACAGGGTGTCTCACCACTCGCTGCCCTGCGATTTTAAAATGTGCTTTCCCTGTATAAACATGTAGAGACACATTTCATTTCTCCAGAGTTCAGCAGAAGCTCTCTGGCCCCGAGGGATGGTGCCGTGGCTCACAGAGATGTGCCCAGGGTGGATCAGGGACGTGCTGCTGGAGCTCTAACTCCCCTGGCAGGGCAAAGGGCAGGGGAAACCTCACCCCAGACTAACCCCGGTGAATCCAATCTTCGCTGTACTTGCTTTTGGAGGGCACAGTGAGCCAGCAGGTGTGCAGGGTAACCTGTGAGAGAGCACCCTGTCCCTCCGAGGGGTCACCTGCCCACACCCACAGCCCTGCTTCTGTCCTGTGGCTCGTGGTGCCCACCAAGGACTCAGCTCTGGCCCAGGACACCCCAAGTCCCTTCACCCAGCCACCCCAGGGCTGCCCTGGCTCGGTGCAGGGTGTGGAGGCTGCACAGTCGTTTCGGCTCCGGAGCTGTACCAAGCTCTCCGTGACTGCTCTGCTGGCAGAAAAACCTTTCAGCCTATCGTCCACTTGGTGTTTAAGTAAACAAGAAGCTGTTACATCTTTGAAAGGGGATTCCATTTCAGCACAATGATAAACGACCAGCATACCAAGCAGGGGGAGAAAGAGGTTCTTAGAAGTCACCCTTTAAATTGTTTACGGATCATGTTCATATGATTTCTGAAAGCTTCCCAGCTGAATGATCCAATCTTGCTCTATTTTCTAGCCTGTGAGAGAAGTATTTTGTTTGTGCCATGGCATTGTTTGTAGGCAGAACCATTTTCCCTTCCAGTTTCAGCAGCACCCACCAGTCAGTCACCCCTTGGTGAAGCTCAGCTCTGCCACTCCCTGTGCCTCCCTCCTGGTGCCCGATCCCCGCCGAGCTCTCAGCGAGGATTAGGGAAAGGAGAATGCATTCGGAAAGTTTTCTACGTGAGGCTCTGCTAATGACTTGATTCCCCACAGTAACTCCTGGCACTATTAGCACAACTATTTCAAAACTAAACTGCATGTAATAAATCAACAGGACCTATTTTAGAGAACTCTAGGGATTATTAGAAAAACTGACCAACTTCTTTCTGTTGTAGCCTTTCCCCTACTTTCTTCCTTTTTTCAGAGCAAAATGGGAAGAAAAAGGGACAAAGGCAACAGGAAGTTTAAGATGCATATTAAGAATATCCAAGATTTTTTTCATTAGGGGTGATTTTAAAATTAAATTGTTTTAGAAAAATTAGAAGAAAAAAATACAAAAAATAAATCTGATTTTTCTTTTTTGAGTCAGCTCAAGAATTGTGCTTCTTCCCACTCCCAGAGAGCTGGCTCAGTTATGAATTTAGGAATATTTTGCCTTTTGACCAACGTGAACTGCACACTGAGCTCTCCAGTCCAAGCTGAGATGTCCTTAGCTGGGTGATGTCACCTCAACTCACACACACGTGAACGCTCTCTTTCCATGCACTAAATAACCCTCTTGTGGTGTTGTCTCCATGGCATCACTGTAAAATACATGTCTTTAAACAAATAAATCAATAAATGGGTTTGCTGAACCAGCTTCATTTGTTTATTCACCAAAACTGGAGTCAAACCCAACTAATCAAAAGTGCCCACAGACATAGCGAGCATCTCCTGAGTGTCTTCTGCCCACACCTGAGAGCCAAAGGAACCACATGGATCATGGATGGGAACGACACTGCTCCGACTCCTGCAGGTATTCCCACCCTGGGCTTTGATCAGCTTGATGCTGAACTGGAGAAGCCACTGCTGGATGGACAGACACAGAGATCCTTTGTCAGGAACTGCACCGCACAGGAAACAGCTTCATTTTCCCTGCTGAACAACCTGGTGTTATTTGCTGGACAGAATTCCATTCACTCAGAATCTGCAGGATGGTTTCTAGTCCCTTTCCTCAGCTTTTGAGCAATACATCCCATGCCATGGGGGGAACAAAGGGCCAGGAATAATGGACAGCTTGCAGCCGTGGGTTTGAAAGTATTTAATTTCTCTCTTATTTGCTGAGATTTGGAACCTAAAGCAGATGAATGTCGCCAAACACACGTTGGTTCTACCACATTCTTAACCCTCTCTGGGTAATATAAATCTGTATTTTTCATCATCTGTGGTCAATGAACTGTGTGCACACACACTCCTCACACAGTAATTCACTGGCTTTCCAGCCCTAGAGAAGTGGAGGTAATGCATATACTCCTTAGCCCATGTTTATGTTTAAATGATTTCTCACTCAGGAGAAATCTTAGCTGTGGTTAAAGGCAACAAAGTAGGATAGTGAAACAGGTTATCTCCAAAACTATTGTTTGGATTACATTGTCTGAGAATACTAAAAGGGATAATTCAGAGATATATATATACAGATTTTATGAAGTCTGTAGACTTCACAGAAAGATGATAGGCATCACATTTTAAAAAAATCTATATTAAAATTACAGAAATACCAGTGTATTTCATCGGTCACCACAAATAAATCACCCTGATGGCATTTCTGTACACGGTAAAACATCTCACCCAATTGAATGCCAAACCATAGTTTGGATGAAGCAGCTTGCTGGAATTCCCAGGATTTTTGAAGAAGAGGAAAAAAGAGGCAGCCAGGTAGGTTGTATATTGTTATTTACAGGCTGAGGTAAAGCGCTGGTTTAGAGGCACTGCCAGGGCCTCAGCAGCCACAGAGGAGCCCAGCCCCAGTAGGGGCAGGAGTTACTTTCCATGACTGCTCACATCAAACCACAGGAAAACATTCCCATTTAACTGCTTCAGCTTCCAGCTGGATCCACGGCGCTGGCAGATGTCCCCAGAGTGAAGCCCAGGGCTCTGCAGCCTGCACAGCTCTGAGCCCACTGCCACAGCTCAGCCTGGGCTCTCAGAGTCCTCCGACACCTTTCTGCCTTTTTTCTTGACTTCAGTTTTCTCCTCCCTCCCGAGTGCCCCTGTTGCTTTCAGCCACCTTTTTGGGAACTCCATATCCAAGGCAACAATCCAGGATCACTTTGTTTTTCCTGTTCAAGAGCTGGCACACCTGGAGCCTTTTGCCGAGGAGTCCTACCTCCTGCTCCTGCCAGCTGTATCCCTGGGAAGCCATGCCTGAGGAACTCAGCTGGGAAAGCTGCCGTGGTGATAAACTGCCTACAATATCTTCTGCTTTGATTTTAAAGATGAGCTACAAAATCCACTTGCATCCTTGTGCTCTGCAGGGAGCTGCTGCAATAGAGGGAGATGGCTGATGCTGCTTTATCCTGTTAAATAAAAACAGTGGAGCTCAATACTACACTGAAAAAGGGCTCCGAGTGCAAGTCCGGTCTTGTTCTGACTCTTGGAAATCTACTTTTCCTTCATTTAATTGACAAAATCTGTAGATCATACCAGGAAGACAGTCCCTGCCAAAAAATCCAACATCACTAGTTTTTAATAATACAATGGGAATAACCCCTCAGAACATATGTAATTATGGCAATGAGTCATTCCGATGGCATCACGTAACCACATTCACTGGGATTTGACAAAGACGAGGCCACATAAAACTCAAAATGATTTCATTTCAGCCCTGGTCAGGGCAGTGGTGCTGAGGAGCCGAGGCCACATAGCAGAGGTGACCAACAACAATCTGTGACCCTGCTGTCCTGGTTTGTTGTGGCACAGACACAGCCAATGGTGACAGAAGGAGAAAAAGCTAAAGATTGAAGTGGGGGAACGCATCGATAGCAAAGGAAAAGCTGTGAGTCATAGAGCAACAAAACATCAGTTTGGTGGAGCAAAATAACTCACACGTTATCAGATACACAATAAGCAGTGCAGCCTCGGGGATGCTGCAAGTTAAACACCAACTGCTGCCCCCAGTGATGGAATTTGGGTCAGGGAATGTGACAGTGAGGAAAGCCCCACGGGGAGGTGCCGGTTTGAATGCAGGCCCCACACATTATCATTAGGATCTTATGACAGAAAATCCAGGCTGGTAGCCCACCCCAATAGGGGTGTGGGGCATGGCTGGCTAAAGGGCCTGAGCCATCCCATCAGTGCTTCCAGCCTGGGAATTCAGCACCCAACTCCGGGGCATCCCCAAGACAACTTCTCCCCACTACAACCTCCTGCCCTAAGCTGGCTGCGGCTGTTCTCTCACAGAGAGAGACGGCGACTTTCTGGCTGCACCCCAAGATCTCTTGCTAACAATAACGAGGGAGTTTTCTTAAGGGAAAGGAAGAAAAGAGTTGGGGAGAGCAGAGCAAAAGTATTACTCAACTATTTAGTCTAAAATTTTGAAAAATCAAAAGGCTCTTCTGACAGATTGATATCAACTCTAATAGAAAACACACTTGTCCCGGGAAAACTCTTCTACATGAGCCTCGAGTCTGATAGCTTAAACAATTATCTACAATTTGGAATTGATTTTTTTTTATGCCCACATCAATGTGTACTTTTTCAATGCCCAAGGCACAGATAATTCTATTAAGAGAAAAACCAGAACGTGTAGGCTTAAGCCAAACAGCCTCCAACTCCAGACTCAGTCTTACAAAACATGTCCCAAGGCCTGACTCATCAGGACTCCCTTGTACAGCAGGGACTCTACACCTCACAGCAAAACGCTGAAAATCATTAAAAGAACAAAATCCCAGCAGCTCTGTTATTGTTCTGGGTTTGAAGGAGCATTAGCAGCACCAGAAGGATGTTGCACTGGCTGGGAACGCTCTGCTGCTAGTGTTTAGGAAGGATGGGCCAGAGCTGTGTTTTGGGCAAGTATTCCCCAAGGTGCTGAGCTTGGCCCTGGCCCATGCTCTGGTATCAATTAACACTGTTTCAGCTCAGCTTTGTTCATTTCCCCTAGGTGAGGAGCTTTCAAACTGCTACTACAATCTGGCAGTGAGACAACTGTGGGCTCACGCCTTGGACGCAGAACTCGCACGGATTTGATCTGTCAGCGCACCGTCCGTGCAGTTCTTTACGCGCACAGAAAAACACGCAGGGTTGTGATGGCTGATTTTTAAAATCCTTCACCAGTAAGCCAGAAAGAGCAGCCCCGAGTGCCTGTGAACGTCCACCAGCACTGCCTTGTGCTCGGGTCTCTGCTGAGGCAGTGCCCTCTGGCAGACCCAGTGTCCCTCCAGCTGCTCAGGTGTCTCACCAGGAGCCCCGGTGTCCCACCAGCTGCTCAAGTGCCCAAACGGCCATCCCAGTGTCCCACCAGGATCTCCAGTGTCCCTCTAGCTGCTCAAGTGTCCCACCGGCAGCCCCAGTGTCCCTCCAGCTGCTCAAGTGTCCCACCAGCGGCCCCAGTGTCCTACGAGCAGCCCCAGTGTGTCGCACCATCAGCCCCAGGGCCCTCTATGAGCCCCAGCGTCCCACCGGCAGCCCCCATCCATCGGCGAGAGGCAGGGAGCGTTCCTGCCGCTCTCCCGAACCGTTTCCATCCCGTGTCTGTGAACAAACACCATTTCCCAAACAATGGCGGCTCCCGTGCCAGCGCCCCCGCCGGGCCTCCCAACAACCCCGCGGCCCCGGGCCGGACCCGGCCAGACCGCAGCGCTCCGGGGCGGGCACCGGCACTCCCGGAGATGGGCAGTGACACGGAGCACAGGGACACGGGGGGGACACGGGGGGGACACGGGGGGGACACGGGGGGGACACGGGGGGGACACGGGGGGGACACAAAGGGGACACAAAGGGGACACAAAGGGGACACAAAGGGGACACAAAGGGGACACAAAGGGGACACGCGTTGCCGTGGCAACCGCGCCCGGCGATGCGACCTGCGCCTGCGCCGCCCTGCGGCCGCTCCCGGAAGTGCGTCACACAGCGCCGCGCGCCGGAAGTGCCGCCCGCGTGTCCCCGGCCCGGCCCGAGCGCTCCGGGCCTGTCCCGCCACCGACACCGGCACCGTCACTGTCACCGCCACCGCCACCGCCACCATGGTGAAGCCGCGCTACAAGGGCCGCTGCACCATCAACCCCTCCCGCGCCAGCACCAATCCCGGTACGAACGGGGCCGCGGGTCGGGCCGGACCGGGCCGGACCGGAGCGGTCCGAGGCTGATGTTCTCTCGTCTCCGCAGATCGCATCGGGGGCGAGGGAGGGAACAACATGCGGGACCGAGCGACCATCCGGCGCCTCAACATGTACCGGCAGAAGGAGCGCAGGTGAGCGCGGCCCGGCCCGCGGGGCAGCTCGGCCGTGGCCCGGCCGCGTTCCCGGTACCGGCCGGGCCGGGCCGCGCCGGGGACAGGCGACAAAACGCCTCGGTGCTGGCACGGTGTCACTCTGCCGTGTGCTCTGTGACCCCGGGAGCTGCGGGGCCTGATCCCCGGTCTGATCCCGGGCTCTGAGCAGCCCGGCGGTGTGCCAGGGATACAGCTGGGAAACACCTGCTGCCTCTGCGGGGAGTGTCAGGAGAGCCAAAGCACACAGAATTCCCCAATTCCCACGGCAGCACAGCTCCAAAGCCCGCCCCAAAATACCTGAGGAGTTTCAGCTTCCCTCAGCATCCTCACAGAGTCCTCCTGTTCCCCTCTGTGCTGCAGCCAGGGCTCACTGCCAGGGGAGCAGCCCCCACCGTGTCTGTGCCATGGCAGCTCTGACATTTTTGTTTCACATCAGCATGTTTGAGTTATCTGGCCAGATTTCCCAGGGTTTGGAGAGCAAACTGGGAGGAGGGATATTGAAATATTGCTGAATTCAAACCAGGTCTCATGTTGTGAATCCTGTCTGGGTGAGTCCTGCAGAGCTGCTGGGCAGAACTGCTTAAAAGGCTTTGTGAGGGAACACGGTGGGATTTGCTAGAAAACGGTCCTTGATGCTTTTTGCAGCCCCATGAGCCCCTCCTGGGCTGCCACAAGCAGCTGCAGGGAGGGTCTGGCCAGGCTGGAGTGAGACCAAGGGCTGTGACTGCCTTGGCTGCTCCTCAGGGCTGGATTAACTCACCCTCGTGGGAAGCACTGGCTGTAGGTGAAGGGTCTTTCTGCATTTTGTGTCTCTGCTCCTGGCCTGGTGCACACAAGGGCTGGGGAGGTCAGTGCTGCCCTTTGTGCCCTGACATGGCTTCGTTTGTCCCTTAGAAACAAATATGGCAAAGTGATCAAACCTCTGCAGTATCAGTCAACTGTGGCTCCAGGCACCGTGGCAAGAGTGGAACCAAATATCAAATGGTTTGGTGAGTTGTGTCCAACTTCCAGCCTCAGCAAGTTCAAAACTGTTGAGCTTTGTGTGTTGGAAGGGGTTTGTTTCAGTGGTGCCCTGAGAGCTGTGTGGGGCAGGTGCTGAGAGGGAAGGTGAGGGAGCCCTGCTGTTGTTGATGCCTTGTTGGGCTGCCTAAAAACAGAGGGCAGACAAAATTAGGGGGATAAAAAGCAGTTCTGTTTATTGAAGGCCCTGCAGGTACATTTAGGGCAGACAAAGCCCCCCAGGGGCTGCACCCAGAAATGGATGAATGGGTCATGGGTTTTCACACTTTTATAAGTTTGGGTCATTTGCAGATTGGGGGTTCATCTTCCAATTACAGCTTCATTTACCCCAAGTTTGTTCCCCCCAACTCACTTTTGTTCCCATCTCGCAGGGCCTGAGGCAGTGAGGTGTCCTTGATCCCCAGGCCTGGAGAGGAATTGTTGTGTGTGACCAAATTGGGGAAGCAGCAGCTCACACTGTGTGGGGAGTTTAGAATCACACACTAAAGAATTGCAGGATTACAAATACAGGAAAAATCTAAAAGCCAAAATCCTGAGGCATCATTATCACCCCTTCCCTGTCCTTTTGCTTTGGGGGTGAGGGTGGTTATTTGGCTCTTGTGGCTGTTCCCCATGGTTTGCCCACGTGTGTGGCCATTAAGTAAATTCTAAAATTTCCTATAAATGGTGGGAAAGAAAGGCATTGGCTGCCTACTTGGGCTTGGTCTCAAGTAAAATCCTTTGGGTTTGTCACTGGTATTTTTGTTCCTAGATGGACAGTTCTTGTTTAATTAGTACCGCCAGTTGGAGCAGCTGAGATCAGGAATGGCCAGGTGCAATGTTTGTTTTTGACACTCAGGAAATACTCGTGTGATCAAGCAATCATCCCTGCAGAAATTCCAGGAGGAGATGGAGACTGTGATGAAGGATCCTTACAGGGTGGTCATGAAGCAGAAGAAGCTGCCCATGTCCCTGTTCTACGACAGGATCAAACCACACGTGGGTATCACTGCCTGTGCAGGTGTGTGCACACAGTGATTCACCTGGGGACGCTTGTGCTGTCTCTGCTCACTCTGGGGAAAGGGTGGTTCTGATTCCCTGTCACTGTGGGAATCAAATGTGAGGGCAAAGAAGGATACACTATTTAATAAAAAATTCTCATTTTCCAACAGGAAATTAGCCCAATTTTTTTTTCCTGTGAGAGTGGGGAGGCCCTGGCACAAGCTGCCCAGAGAAGCTGTGGCTGCCCCATCCCTGGCAGTGTCCAAGGCCAGGCTGGAAAGGGCTTGGAGCACCCTGGGATAGTGGAAGGTGTCCCTGCCCATGGCGCAGGGTGGCACTGGATGGGTTTTAAGGTCCCTTCCAGCCCAAAGCCTGTTGTGATTCTATGATAGGTTATGCTACTATCCTATTAGGATCTGATTTAGATAGGTTAGTGTTCCAGCTGATATTCCAATGCCTCTAACAGCTCCTGGGCCTTTCCTGGGGCTGCTTCACCCTGCAGACACTCACGTGGTGAATTTGAACTCAAATGCGTGTGTTCTGTCCCGTATCAGAAATTCGTGTTCATTCAGCCTTCATTTCTAGTACATCGAGTTTTAGTTATTGCCATTTTTTTTTCACCATTATTTTGGACTGTTGGGTAGCTATTTTGTCATATGGAAACTTTCTAAGTTGGTGTCATAAGAACGTTATTTAAATTTGGGGAAAAGTCGTGTTAAAACGTGCGTTACAAAAACAAATTGCTGCTTTCGGCGACGGATTGTTTGCTGTTCCAAGGCAAGCTGGCTTTCACTGCAAGCTTTAAAATCCACAGTTTTGATTGTAATTATTCCTGACAAAAATCTGAGAATTTGGCGAGATTTGTGCCCTTGTTAGAAAAACAAGAAATGATCAAAGATAGCAGCTGAATTTTCATCACGGTGGCTGTAATTGAGTTTGACACCATTTATGGTGGAAGAACTGAAGCATGGTCCGTTGGCGAGCGCAGAATGTTTTGTTGCTTATTAAATATCCACTCTTGTGTTTCTCAAAGGTTGAGCTGGAAAACTCAAACATTGTTAGGGAAGTGCCTGTCACTTGTTACAGGCTGCCAGGGCTGTGTTGAACTTGGGGCTCCTTCCCCTGCGTGTCACGAGAGATGGGAAAAAAAAGGTGCTTGGGGTTGTTTTATTTTACCAACCTGTTTTTTCCTCAGACCTCCAGAGTTCACATTCTTGACACAGAAACATTTGAAACAACGTTTGGCCCCAAATCACAAAGGAAAAGACCAAATCTCTCTGCAAGTGATGTGCAGTCTCTGGTGGAGAATGCTGCGGCCTCGTCAGAGTCTTACGACCAGGGCAAGGACCGAGACCTGGTGACAGAGGACACTGGTGTAAGGTGACTGGAAAGGAAAAATGATTCATTGTTTACACATATGAAAAGCCAGCCTTGTTTTTAAAGAAGTGTCTGGTACCTTCATCAATGTTGTTACTGTGTGAGGAGGAAGGAAAAGGAGATTAGCTGAATTTGGGATTTTGGCTAAATACCAACTGTTGCTTGGGCTTTGTCCCCTGTTTTGTCTGTAAATGGCTTAAGAGAAGAGAAGATCCTGACCCTGTGTCTTTGGTTGTTGATGTTTCTGGTGATGTCTTCTAGGAATGAAGCACAAGAGGAAATCTTTAAGAAAGGACAATCCAAAAGAATTTGGGGTGAGCTCTACAAGGTAAATGGCACTTGGAATTTGCAGCAGTCACATCTGTCAGCCGTTACACAGTCAGGGGCTTCAGCACAGCATTGAAATCCTGTACAGCAACAATGAGAAAACCTCAAAAAGAGCAGATTTTCATTTCCAAATCTCTGCCTGACTGAGCTTCATTCTTGAGCTGTTGTCCTACAGGAACAAACATTCTTAAAGTACGTGATCTAGAAGAGGACTGGCAGAGTGAAGGTTTAAGATTCTCTTGAATCCCTGAGTCTTCACCACAAGTAAAAGAGTCATGTTCCCTTCAGTTTCTTTAGGCTAAAAACATCTGGCATGTTGATGGCATTGTCTTGGGAGATCTCTGACCCTCAGTTCTCCACGAGCCACCAAGACTGCCAGAGAAATGGAGACTGAGTGGATTGGGGTGATATGAGCAGTTTGTGTGCTCTCAGTGACTCTTAGGTGTGAAATTGCTTGGCTTTTTCCTCTGAATTTCTGAATGTAGCTTAAAACCTTTTCATTTGGATCTAAAAGCACTGGGAATGGTTGAGCAAAACAGATTTCAGTAAGAGGCTGCCAAAACTGCAGGAAAAAGCTGTGAAACAAATTCACTTGGCTTGAAGCAAGTCATAAAATGACAGCTCCCTGCTGTAGTTGCTTCGTGGACTAACAGCAGGTTCCTGCTTGGTTGTGTGTTTCATATTGGTCCAGAAAACATCCTTTATACCCTGATCCGTTATGAAATGGTAGAAGGGAGTTGTTGCTGAATGGATGATGAACACTGGGGGTTTGTGTGCTGCAGCACTTTAGTTTTCCCATTTGGGTGTAGTGTTTGCTTTCCCAGGTGCATAAGAACAGGTAAAAATCTTTCAGCTGTCCAGGCTGAATTTGGAGGGGATTTAGGAGAGGAAAGAGTAGAGTATCAGTGGGTGTTAGTCTGAACTTCACTGGTCTGTGGGGAAGTAGCAGTTTGTGAAGTTTTTAAAATTAATGATGTAGTTTCAAGTATGACTGGTTTTCATTTGGGAGATACAGATATCTTGCTTTCTGCAAAATCCTTTACTTCTGTGTGATTTTTTTTATTTTTATTTTTCAGGTGATAGACTCATCAGATGTTGTTGTCCAAGTTCTTGATGCCCGGGATCCCATGGGCACTCGCTCCCCTCATGTGGAATCCTACATTAAAAAGGAGAAGCACTGGAAACATCTCATTTTTGTCCTGAACAAATGTGATCTCGTTCCTACCTGGGTCACTGTAAGCACAGTCCTGCCTGTTGTTCTTTGGACCTTCTTTGTTCCTGTTGTGGCTGTGCTGTAGCTCCATGCCAGTCCCCATGCTGGTCTGGAAGGCTGAACTGCAACTGGGGTGCTGGGAGTTCTCTGCTTGCCTGCAGTAAAAGTAACAATTACCATGTAAATCTGTCCAAGTTTGGCCAAGTTGAGCAACACACGCCAGCCACAAATTCCCTACTTCCTCTGTCTGGATTTAACAGTTCAGCTGTTGTCTCCAGAGTGTGCTAAATGTTAGTCTGCCTAGGATCCATATCCACCCCAGCTGGTTTGCTTTATGTCATTAAACTAATGAGTTTTAGCTAGCAGTGAAGGCGTTTTTGGGAAATTGTTTGTCTTTTATACAAACAATACTCAGTGCTTTTAGCTGTTGGGTTGGAGAAGTGCTTCAAAGGTTCTTCCCTAGCAATGTTCATGGCCAGCTGCAGTTGTGAGCCTGGTGCAGATGCTGTGTGCTCCTCTCTGGGCACAGAGTGTCACTGTCCAGCCCTGGGTCTCTAACCCAGTCCCCTTTGCCTCTCCAGAAGCGTTGGGTTGCTGTCCTTTCCCAGGAGTATCCAACACTGGCTTTCCACGCCAGCCTCACAAACCCATTTGGCAAAGGTGCCTTCATACAGCTCCTAAGGCAGTTTGGAAAGGTACAAAACAATTTTGGGGATCTGGGGTTGGTTTTGGGGGGTTACTGTGTGTAGTCTTTCACTTTGTTAGCATTTGTGGGTGCAGGACTGCAGTGGTAATTCTGTCCCTCACTCCAAGGTGTAAAACAAGGTATTATTTCTCACCAGTTACACTCTGACAAGAAGCAGATCAGTGTGGGATTCATTGGTTACCCCAATGTTGGCAAGAGCTCAGTGATCAATACCCTACGGTCCAAGAAGGTGTGCAGTGTGGCCCCCATTGCAGGGGAGACAAAGGTAGGAACGTCCCTCTGTTAAAGATACAAATGTGATCAAGGGTAGAATTCGTGTGAAATCAGCCTAATGTCAAGTTCTGCACTGCCTTGCACAGGCTGTGTGACCCTGAGGAGGGGCTAATGGACAGTCCCTGCTCTGAGGCACTGCTCTGGCAGCATTCCCAAATTCCCACTCTGCTGTACTGCAGGGCTGTGATGGGAATGCTCAGCTGACCTCGCTCCCTGTCTGTGCACTCCTGATCCAAATGCTGGGGCAGGCTCTGTTTCTCTGACTCTGGTCTTGAAAAATTAAACAAGGACTGTGTGGAAGGTGCTGATGGGGAGCTGCTGATCTCTTGCAGGTGTGGCAATACATCACCTTGATGCGGCGGATTTTTCTCATCGACTCCCCCGGGGTGGTTTATCCATCAGGAGACTCAGAGACAGACATTGTGCTGAAGGGAGTGGTATGTGTCTGCACTGGGTGCTGGAAAGCTTTGCTTGTTGTCACTGTGATGGTCTCAGAGGGTTGATCCTCTTCTGTGCTTTTTCAGGTTCAAGTTGAAAAGATTAGGAGCCCTGAAGACCATATTGTTGCTGTGCTGGAAAGAGCTAAAGCAGAGTACATCAGGAAGACGTACAAAATTGATTGCTGGACAGATGCAGAAGACTTCCTTGAGAAACTTGCTGCCAGGACTGGAAAACTGCTAAAGGTGCAACAACTTCCTGCATTTGCAGGGTGGAAGAGCGTGTGGCCTGTTCTGAGCATGGGAAATGGCCATGTTTCTGTTGCTCACAGGGCATAGGAGGGCTGTGTGCCCTGCAAACATGGACATAAACTGATCCTGTTTTTTCTCAGGGTGGTGAGCCTGACTTGCAGACTGTGAGCAAGATGGTTCTCAATGACTGGCAGAGGGGCAGAATCCCTTTCTTTGTGAAGCCACCGAATGCACCAAATGAAGCCCCAGGTCAGCCAGGTGCCCAGGTAAGAATGTGATGCTTGTGCCTCCTCTTCCCACATATTTGATTTTTCCAATGGTATTCACTGCTGCCCTTCCCAGAGTGCCATGAAACTTGGGCAGTGCATGTCCTGGGCTCTGGCCAGGCATGATCCTTCAGGTGACACCTGAATTTGGTGAGGACCAGGTAGCAGTGCTCTTTACTGAGATGTCTGAGTCATTACTGACTACCAGAAATGTCAGTAATCATGTTGTCATCTTAGGCTTCTTCCAAAGAGAGAAAATGGAAGTTGTTCCTGTAGATGGTGGGACAGACTTTGGGGATGATATATCCTGGTCTTCCTTTCAGCCTCCTGTGTTGGAAGCATCTGTGACATCCATCCAAGAAAATACTGAGGAGAAAGTCTCTGAGAAGGTGGCAACAAGTGTGGAACCAGCAGAAGAGGAGAACAACACAAACTCTGAAATCAGGCAGCTCATGTCCCAGGTCCGGCAGAACTTTGGCAGGATTAACGTGGCTCCTCAGTTCTCAGAAGAAGACCTGGTTCCTGTGGATGTGCCAGGTTTTGATGACTCAGACACAGGTTTTGATGATTCCTTTGGAGAGGAGGAGGAGGAGGAGGAGAATGAGGAAAAGGAGCAACATCAGGATCCAGGAAAGGAGGAATTGCAGGTGGCTGCACCAGGTGCCCAGGAGAGCTCTAAAGCAGTTCTTAAGGCTTTGGAGGACAAGATTGCAAAATACAAAAAATTTTTGGATAAAGCCAAGGCCAAGAGATTCTCAGCAATAAGGTACCTGAATCTGTCCAAATACACTGCAGGGGGAAAAAGGGTTGATGAGGTTCTGCTGTAGTTTGACTCCATTTCTGACTTCCTTGATAAGTTCCCCCGTGCTGGCACACACAGATTGCCACAGCTTATCTGGCTTAGCTCTAAGGGTTGGAAGTTGGGCCAAGTAGCAGTTTGTTTTTGAAAGATTATTCCAAGAGCTGCTATTTACCAGCAAATTAAAATTTTTCTCACTTTTGGAAAGCTGCCTCTTAACCTGTGGATTAGAGTTACCATTATCTTGGTTTTCTGGGCAGCAATATTGCATCCTTGGATCTCTCCTTGATGTGGGGTAATACCAAGGCTGGATATACCTGGGTCTTCCTGCATGTGCAGTGAATCCTGGCCCATACAATAGGCCCAGTTTTAGCAAAGCTCACCCACCAGCCTTGTGAGGACTGAGATTTCAAGGTTTAAGTGCTGTGTTTTCTCTCTCATATAGCACACAAGCACAGCAACCAGGGGTATTGCAATATTCTAGACTGGCTTTGATGCTGACAGGGAACTGGGATCTGCTGGAGTCTGATGGCTTCTCAGAGGTGGTCACAGTTTGTGTAACAACAATCTTTTATTGCTGGTTTTATCTTCCATAGAATCCCCAAGGGACTGAGTGACAAAGTGTTTGCAAAATCCACCCAGAAGGCTGAAGAACCCAAAGAAACTGAAGACAGAGGTAAAACAAAATTAGTAGATGTTCTTAATTTACATTTGGAAATCCTATGAGCCACAGAAAAGAAATGGCGTTAAGGGGAGAAGCATCCACTGGATCCTGTGTGCAAGTTCTTTTCCCCTAAAACTACTTAAATCTCTCTTTAGCTGACCCAAGGCCTGCTGCTGATCCAGTGCAGCCTTCCTACAGAACAGCTGTGTGATGGGAGAGGTCCCTCTTAGTGAGGGAGGATACAGTGAAGGCAAGTGTTGGGTTCCAGCCAGAGCAGCTCCCCTTCCCTGGGGTGTTTCAGGAAGGAGTGGATGGGGTTTAGGGTGTTACAAAAGCAAAAATACTTCAGGCTATAGGTTTTTACTGCTTGTTGTTGTAGTCAGTTTGAGTAAAGTCAGAGTTAGGTGTGAGACCCTGACAGGACTGTGGAATTCTCCTGGACTTGGATGGGGCTGGAGCAACCTGCTTCCCGAGAGTGGTTTTCACAATAATAGCTGTGACTCCCTTGTGAGGAACATTCATGTTGTTTTGGTAGAAGCTCTAAATGCAGCCAAGGGAATGTGTTGCTCAAGGAGTTGAGATGGTTTCCCTTAGCCTGAAGTTCTTCAAACAAATGAGTGTTCTGGAAGATAGCAAGTGCATGATCTCTGCTGTTTGCAGGCAGCTCAGGGAAGAAAAGAAAGAAAGAAGAAGAGGAAAGTGGTGACGATGATGACCAGTTGGGTAAAAAGCCTCGTAAGAAACTCACATCCAAAGAGGTAAGTGTGCTTTCCTGTAGTACAACTGAGCAGGGAAATAAGCTGGCTTTTTTATCCTTGGTGATACCACTAAAGAGCCTGTTCTTACTAAAGAGCCTTGAGACTTTGGGCATGAAGAGAAGGGCAATGAAAACTGAATTTTCATATGAATATTCTGTGACAACTTCTATCACCTCCCTCTTGTGCACACCAGACTGCATCTTGTACCTTGCTGGCCACTTCTGCAAAGACTGGAGTGGAGCTTAGGGGATGGGTTCCATATAGAGTCACATCAGTAACATTTTGTTTTAAATTCTTTTTTTTACTTAACATATGTGGAATGCAAAGTGAAGAATATTGGAGAGCTGCAGACACCGAGGCTCTGGATGCTGGGGATTTGCTAATGTGTTTTGTGTTTGCAGAGGAGACGAGCCGAGAGGCAGCAGCGCTCCAAGAAAGTCGGAGTCCGGTATTATGAAACTCACAACGTGAAAAATAAGAATAAGAACAAGAAAAAAATTGGCTTGGAGGGACAAAGATCAAAGCAGAAAAAATCCTAACATAAGCAATAGCTGCTTATTCTATTAAATTTTACATAAAACAGCTCTAGCATGCGGTGGCTTTTTTTACTATAAAACTTGCGGTTCCTGTTCAAAGCCCAGTGTGACCGGTCTGTCCTGGCCCCAGCAGCAGCATCTCTCTCTTTGTTTCTGCATCATCTGAAAGTTCTTTGTGCTCTTGGAGCTGATGGTATTTCCACATCGCTGTCCTAGGCCAGCAAACACTGCAGTAGCCAAACAGCTATCCCAGTGTTGCTCAGTGGTGGGGTCTGGGTGGGTTTTTTTCTGGAAACTGGCTTTATGGGGTTTTTCACATGACTACAGGGAGTTCTCTTTCCTGTGTTCACGTGCTTTGTAACCAGCTGCTCACAGAGGTACCTCAAGCACGGATTTCATTTGCTTCCACTGAGAAATGAACCTATGACTGCCATTGTGCCTCTTCATTTCACTAGAAACAATCACACCCAGAGCTTTGGTGTCACCTGTGCTCAGTTACTGCTGATGGTCTGACAAGGGATTTCCATTACAGTTGACACCCCAAGGCACCTGTCCAAGAGTGAGCTGCCATTTCTTTCTTGGTGCACGTGACTTACTTGTCTTGTAGTCACTTTTATATTGTTTCTGAATCTTCCACAACGTTTTCAAACTAATAATGTCAGAGAGATTGCACTTAAAAAGGTTTATTAGTTATTGCTTTGAAGGTCATTAGCACGTTACCAACAGGCAAGTCCCAGACAAGTTCACTGTTCAAAGAGCTGACTGCTGAGATGGCTCTGAAGGAGGGAGCAGTAATTAAAGAAGCTCTTGAATTTCAGCTCTTCAAGAGAGAAAGAAAGAACACAGTTACACTGCCTGCTGTTACTGGTAAGTGAAAACTCAAGATCATTTTAGGAAGACAAATCTTTGTCACTAATTGCAAGCTTCTTGCTCTGACAGCTCTTCTGAGCCTGCCTTGAGGACAACAAAACAATTAATTCTTTGCTGCAATGAGGCATTCAAGTTGGGCCTGAAAAACAAATGAGACCGTGAGACAAATTAGATTCCCTAACCTAAAAAATAAACCCTCAGTGCTGTGAAGGGCTAATTTTTCTGTTGGATGTTCACAGCAAGGAGCTGAGGGACATTGCGCTGCTGCCAGGAGAGCCAGGCCAGGTTTGTTCCCCAACAATTCCATTCCTACATGTTTTATAAATCAGTTTGCTGTTCCTGGCATGCACACTTGTTGCATTCTGAGGAGAACAGAGCTGGCCTTGGCTCTGTTGTACGATGAGGGACTGAGTTTAGAATGTGAAGCATCGAGGGGGAAATTAAATAAAAGCTGTGGAAACAGTGGTCTGAATTCTCTGATTTCAGGCTGGACTATGTGAGCTAAATTAAATATTTGGCTCTCCGACATTTGGAACATGGACTGTCTCTGGGAACAGCAAGTTTTGTGATTACTGAGACAATTTGATACCAGTTGGTGGATGGATGGGAGCAGCCACCACAATAACTCAGAGCAGTGGCACACACAGCTGGTCAAGAACAGGTACTTCAAGGAAGAAATGAATTCAGGGACAACACACATCTGAGCTAAGATTTTGTGTCCCAAAAAAATTCCAGGGCAGTCTGAATATGTGAGTTAGAAAGTAGGATCTGCAGGAAAAGCAGCTTGCTCTGAGGGAAATGGTTTTAGCTGTAGCCAGAAACATTTAATGTTGTTCAGGGTGACATTCTTTCCTTACTCAAAAGATGTGGGATTCTTCTTTTAAAAACAAAGTACAGAACAGAAGCTCTGTTCTCCCCAAAGCCACATGCACAAATAATTATCCAGTCCCTGCACAGTTGTTCTTGGGTAATATTTAATGTTAAATGGTGTGTTGTGTTACTAGGGCTTTAATGCTTTTTAATGAGAATTTCACCACTAGTATTTGGAATTCTGGATTTTTACTGACCTTCAGCTGCTGGTTTGTCCGTTTGAGGAACTGAACCTCTTCACCGTGTTTCTTCTCTTCTATTTCTCGCCGTTCAGTTTCCTGCCTTTCAATAGCCTCACATTTCGCTTTCGCTTCACTCACTTGTTTTTCCAGCTCCTTCTTTTCCTCTTCCAGCTCTACAATCTTGGAAAAGAGCAGGGATGTCTCAAGTTTTGTTGGCAAACAGTCAGTTTGCAGTTAAGATGGGACTGATGCCTTGAGGGGCTACCTAGAACAGAGGCTGGACAGTGTTAAAGGAATAAAGTAGGGTTTTTTTTTTTAAAAAAAAAGGCCTTCAATTTCAAAGGGTACACCTTGGGCAGTACAAGAACCTGGCGAAGGCTACCCCCAAGATGCACCATGGGTCACGAGTTTTCACACTTTTATAAGTTTTGGTCCATTTACATATTGGGGTTAATTGTCCAATTGCAGCTTCAGGTTGTGAAGTCCCATCCTGCCAGATTGCTCTCCTCAATCTGCTGTTGCCTATACTTTTAGGCCTGAAGCTGCAATGGTGTTCTTGGGCTGGAAAAGGATTGTTTTGTCTGACTAAACTGTGAGGAGAACTTGCTAACACTCTGTATGAAGTTCAGAGTTATACACTAATGCCGTACAGAATCTGAAAAACATGAGAGCTAAAACTTAAGGCATGAGGACAAAGTGGTGTGTTGTAGAACAAGCTTCAGAAGTGCAGCTAAGCCTGAGTACAGTGAGTCCTTTGACGGGCTTTGCTGCCATCCCGTGGAAACAGTGGATTTAAGGAGATAAAATCTGCCCTTTCCGCACGCGGGAAGCGCCGTCGCGGGGCTCCCCACTCACCCTTTTCTCCAGGTGCGCCTTTCCCTGCTCGGCCTGCAGCGCCTTGCGCACGCCGAAGGCCACGCTGCTCTCGTACAGCGCCTGGTAGGCGGACAGGGTCAGCTGCAGCTCGTCGCGCACCCGCAGCAGCAGCAGCCCCCGCTCGGCGCAGCTCACCGTGGTCTGCCGGATCAGCTCGTCTGCGAACAGCACACGGGGGCTGCAGTGCCTCCGTCTGGGACAGGGACACAGCTGCTCCTCTCACCCACCCCCCGCACCTCACTGCCAGGGACAGATAAATACTGTCGCTGTGGTTGTCGGGACGGACACTGCACTCAGAGTGCTGCTGTAAAAATTTCAGAGGGCTCCAAGCGTCAGGACCTTGTTATCTACAAATCTCTCATAACTTTTCTATGTAGCCTCCCATGGGCAGATCCACGCAGCTCTGCCTTCTCTCTCTCCTTCTTCTCCCTTCCTTCTGCAGTTCCAGCTCACCCTTTCCTGTCCCCAGCACAGCCACCTACCCCTGTCTGTCCCTCGTACAGTGGCTGTTCCCTCACACAACCTCGTGTCCCTTCCTCCTCACAGCACTTCAACTAACTCTCTATTAACTCGCTCTTATCACACTGTGAGGGGAAGGCTGTTCACACTCTTTGATAATTAACACAGCTGCAATATACTGGAGGCAGGATTACCTTTAGCACTATCTGTGTTTGTCTCCCCACAGTCCCTATTACATGACGGTGTGAAACAGGGTTCTGGAAAGGGTAAATGTGGCCCTAAAGGTTCACTGGGGTCTTGAGGTGTAAATGGGGTCGTGGAAGAGTAAAGATGGTTTTCAAAGAATAAATGGGGTCCTGGAAGGGTAAATGGGACCCTGAGGGAATAAAGAGGTTCCTGGAAAGGTAAATGCAGGCCTTTGGGGTAAATGGGTCCACATGTAGGACATGACATGTACTAGAGACAGGAATAATTGATTTGTTTTGTTACATTGCAGTCTCAGCACTGAGCACAGCAGGTAAAAGCAGAGTGGTGGTGCAGCCCCTTCAGGTAATACCAGTGATGCCCTAAAGCTGTAACAGCAAACACTTAAAAACGTGTGATGAATTGTTGCAGCTATGGGGGCATCCTGCTCTCCAAAGGCCACCCCTCGCCTTTGGGAGCCCAGCACTGTGTCATCGGGGTGCCTAAGGTACACACGGCTTTACGTTACTTCAAATAAACTTGGTTTAAGTGCAACTAAGCGAATAACTAAGAGTATTTAGAGCTGTTTTCCATGCGCAGGCACCTCCCGCCAGCCTGTCCCATGTGTGTGGGCGCACCGACCGAAGCACTGCGTGTAGAGCTCCCTGCGCACGGGGCACAGCCCGGTCTCCCGCGCCTGCCGCTGCTGCAGCTGCCGGTCCAGCTGCTCCTGCAGCAGCACGACGTCCCGGCGGGTGCTGGGCGCTGTGGACACCTCCTGCACCCAGAGCTTCCGCGCCTCCTCCCACTCCCTGCCGGAGAAACACGGGCCGTTACCGGAGTCACCGGGCGCCCCCGGGCCCCGCTACCGGCCCCGGCCCGGCCCCGCTCACCGCGGCGGCAGGATGAGGTTCAGGAGCTCCTGCGGCTGCTGCGAGGACGGGATGCTGGCGGGGGTCCGCGGGGGCGGCCCCTTCTGCGGCTGTCTCTGCGGGGACAGGAGAGCGCAGCGCCGTAACAGCGGGCAGGGCACCGCGGTGCCCTCTGCCCGCTCACCCCTGGCGGCGGTAGCGATATCCCCCTGCGCGCCCCGCGCTGCCGCTCACCCCCGCGGAGGCCCTGTCCCCTCGGCGGGACACCAGCACGGGCTGGCTGTAGCGCAGCAGCGACTCCGGCGGCGCCGCCATGGCGGCCGCGGCCCCGTCACCATGGCGACCGCGCGCAGGCGCAGCAACGGCCGGGCGGAAGCGGCGGCGGGCGGAAGTGCCCGCGGGCCGGAAGCGGCGGCACTTCCCGTCGGGACGGGCGCCATGGAGGCGGCGGCGGAGGAACGGAGGCGAGAGCGGCGGCGGCGGCGGGAGGCGGCGGTGGTGGTGAAGGCCGAGCGGAGAAGCCCCCGGCGTAGCCCGTCGCCGCCGGGAGAGGAGCGGCGAGGTCCGGCAGGGCCGCGCGCGGGCAGCCGCGGCAGCAGGTAGGGAGGCCCGGCCGCTCGGCCCCACGTTCGGCCCGGCCCCGCCGCTCAACCCCTCCCGTTGTTCCCCAGGTCGCCCCGGCGGAGGAGCCGGTCCGGGCGGAGGAGCCGCTCCCCGCGAGGCAGGAGGAGCCGCAGCCACAGCCCGCATCACGGCGCCGTGAGGGTAAAGCAGGTAAGAGGTGCTGTCCGTACAGCGGGGCCTTGTCGGTTCCCGGAGACTCGGCCGTGGCAGGCAGAGAAGGCGCCGCCGCCTGTCAGTTCAGACTGGGCCCCGCATCGTGTCCCGTGAGCAGAGGGGAGATCTGGGCCAGTCGGGAGCTCCCGCTGCCCAGCTCAGCTGTGCCGCCAATGCCCGGAGCTCCTGTTGGAGCCCAGCCTGTGCCACAGCTCAGGCGTCCCTGGGAGCTGCGTCCTTCGCCCCCAGCAGGCCACACCGCCTGTTTCTGGTGCTTTATTCCATGCAAATCGTGGGAACCCAACCAGTCTGGCAAGGAAATCTGTCCCACGGCGTATCAGAGCTGCACACACACGTCCCAGTGTGTGTTTTCCCAGTGTGTAGGATTGGGATTTCCTGGAAGGCCAAGGCTGACGTGCTGCTCTCTCATCCTGGCTGTCCCTTGCAGGAGCGAGATGATCACTGCCGCAGGGGCAACGAGGAGAGGAAGCAGAGGCACCCACTGGAGCAGGAGCAGCGGCGGGACAGGGACAGGAGCGGGGACAGGGACAGGCACAAGGAGCACTCTGACAGGAAGAAGAACCCCGGTGAGAGGCCGGGGACTCGCGGGCACGAGCGGGACACGCAGAACCTGCGGGAGCAGCAGGCCGAGAGGGAATTCTACAACGAGAGGAGGCGGGAGCACCGGCAGGGCACCGAGGGCAGCGGCAACCACAACTCCGAGCTGTGGCAGCCGGAGAGCAAACCCAAAGAGAAAAGCACCGAGAACAAGCAGAAGCCGAGCTTCGAGCTGTCGGGAGCCCTGCTGGAGGACACCAACACCTTCAGGGGCGTGGTGATCAAGTACAGCGAGCCCCCCGAGGCGCGCATCCCCAAGACCCGCTGGCGCCTGTACCCCTTCAAGAACGACGAGTTCCTGCCCGTGATGTACATCCACCGGCAGAGCGCCTACCTGCTGGGCCGGCACCGCCGCATCGCCGACATCCCCATCGACCACCCCTCCTGCTCCAAGCAGCACGCCGTCTTCCAGTACCGGTGAGTGTCGGGGCTGCAGGGAACTCTGCAAAGCTGAGACGCTTAGAGAAATGTGAGGGTTTAGTGCCCGTTATTCAAAGGGGGTCTGCCTTCAGCCACCAGCCTCGGCTGGAGGGATGCCTCAAGGGGGGAGAGAGAGATAATAGGTAAAAGCAAAAGGGGTGAGAGCAAGGGGTAAGAAGGGGGAAAGGGCCAAAAAGGGCCAAAAGAAGGGCCGAGGACCCCGTTACATTTTATCTTCTCCTCTAATGAATATTCTACTTTACGTTAATCAACTGGTGCTAGATACAAAACCTACAAACTTTGCATGCAGCCTATGAGAACTGCTATATTACCATATTAATCTGAATTCTAAACTCTAAAGGCTACTTTCTTATCTAACTTTTCCCTGATACCTTGAGTGGGGGGCTACTCCCTAGAGCTCCTTTTGTCTGTTATCACCCAACCAATCACCAGCTAGTCGCTGTCTTCCTGCCTGCCATGCCTACATCTCAAAGCTAGCTTTCATTTCTATATCCCTCACAGGTTTTATATTTTCAGTATTTCTTGCCTGGCAATCATATTTTTAGGCTTTCCCTGTCTCATCTTTCCCAGCAGGTGAGCAGGTCAGGGAGCCTGGGGAGGGAAGCAGCACACGCCTTGGGATGGGTGGTGGGGAGTGACGCTGTTGTACACCACAACAACACAGACTCTGACTTCAAGTACAGAAATACAAAACATCAGAAAGCTGAAAAAATCAGGGTGACAGCAAACAACTCTCCTTTCTCAAAACAATCTTGGCAAGCAACTATCCTTTCTCCAGTCTTTTCTCCAAGTGCTGTTTTGCTGTTTCTCTAGTTAACCAATAGGATTAGAGAGGTGTCGTTCCTGTTCACCAGTCATGTTAAGTCTGTATTGGAACATCTTATAAAAGGTAGTAAGAATTAGAAAATAAACCCTTCTTTTTCTATACTCTTTGCCTTCTGAAATATTTGGAGTCTTTCTTTCACGACAGGTTTGCTGTTGGCACATTAGGAATGGAATCGGTGTGTGGATCATCCCAGCAGTGGTCCGATATATCTGAGATTCCTGTAATTTAGCTGAAAGCAGAGAAGCCACATAGTCGGGTTAAATGTAGCATGGGGTGTGAGTCCAGGCTGGAATCACCTACTAGGTGTGACTGACAGGAAAAGCATTTAGAGGAGGAATTTGTTGGTTTGCTCTCTCTCAGTGAGGGCAGCTGTGCTCTGATGCAGAGGGGGCTCCTGCTGCTGCTGCTGTCAACAGTGCTCTCTTGGAGAACATCCGTCCCAGTGCAGGAGTTGCTGTGTTACATCACCAGAGGTTTAGGGAATGCTGCAGCCTCTCTGTCTCACAGTTTCTTGTTGCTCTCATTGGGCTGCTCCGATCTGGGGACGGTGTTCACTGTACAGACCCACCTGCTCGGATCTCAGCTGCTTTCAGAGCACGCTTGCTGTCTCTCTGGTGGTTCAGGCAGTGTCTGTTTTGCAGGCTGGTGGAGTACACCCGGGCTGACGGCACCGTGGGGCGCAGGGTGAGGCCCTACATCATCGACCTGGGCTCGGGGAACGGCACCTTCCTCAACAACCAGCGCATCGAGCCCCAGCGCTACTACGAACTGAAGGAGAAGGACGTGCTCAAGTTTGGCTTCAGCAGCAGGGAGTACGTCCTGCTCCACGAGTCCTCGGATAAATCCGAGGCCAACGCAAAGGACGATGATGAGGATGAGGAGAAGGAGGAAGAGTCTGACAGTTAACGGATGAGGAGGAAGCTGGGGAGAGGCAGAGAAGAGAAGCTCCTTGTGGTTGAACGGGACTGGGATGTGAACACGGAGCATTGCAGCACTGACGCCTCTTGTTGCCTTAAAGTCCTTTCTGTGTTGCTGGTCTGTTCCCATAGTTTGTTTTTGGGGGGCTTTGCTCGTTTTTTGTCTTTGATAGTTTTGCATATCAGGAAATACAGCTTTACTTTTATTTTATTTTTCTCCCCAAGAAGCCGAAGAGCACCTGGACGTGAAAGCTCTGGTGCTGAAAACCCTCCACAGATGTTGCCAGACTCTTCCAGCAAACCATGTCAAACACAGACAGCATCTGGAAAATCATGGCTTGTTTTGTTATAGCCCTTTGAAAATGCTACAGACTGAAAGATTAACTTAGTTAGAGAGTAACTGGTGCACGTCCTGTTCTGTAGTTTGCCAAATTCCTCTGCCTGTTGGGAGTTCTGACAGGAGAATTTACCTGGATCACTGCTAAAATGGCAGAAATGTGGCAAAGACCCTCATGTATTTGTATGTTTTGGGTATTTAATTTGCCTCATGGTGACTGAGGGACGGGCATTTCACTGGAATTCTGCCTGGAAATGGGAAACAGAAGTTAAACAGTTCCTGGAATTTCAGGTGATGAGACTGTGACCCAAGTTTCCTGTTCCCACACATGATGCTGAAACTGTCCTGGATGTGGAGTTGTCTGGGTTGAAAGCTAGAGCCCTTATTTCTGACCCCACCCCAGGGTTTATTTGTATCACACAGAAACATCTTTCATAGGGTGACGTGTTTTAACCAGTTTGCACTATTTAAGTTCTCTTTTTATAAAAACTTACCCGTGTCACTTGTTTAACACAGTGAAGAAGTCAGTCAGTGTTCAGGGAGAGAGGCACCAGTCCCAGTCACTGGGAGCTGCAGAGTCTTTGGTGTCTCCTCCACGTTGCTTTATGTTCAGTGTGTATGTCCCACACTTTCCTGATCCACCTGGGTGTTTGTGGTCTCTCCTGTTGGTCCCTGCTGTGTACAGACTGTACACCAAGGTGCTTGTTGTACACATTGATAGTGTAAATATGGGGCATTGCTGTGGGGTTTCAGATGGGTAGGATGGGGTTTGAGCAGGAGGAGCTCCTTTATATCTACTCCAAGGGTTTTTAAATAAACAATTTGTAAATTTAGCCCTGTTTGCTTTCAGTTGTAATATTTTTCTAGTGTCTTTTTTTTTTTTCCCCTCGAAAGAAACAAAGTTTCTGTACTTGTTTCTGTAGTAAAGAAATAAGTTAAAAACTGCATAGTTTGTATCCTGGAGGGGCTGTGAGCACAGGAGGTTTGTACTGCTCCCCTTGACCAGGCCTTTCTCACATGAGGGTGGCTCATGCTGTGTCCCCTGACACAGTTCACACAGGAATGTGAAGTGACAGAATGACTAAAGTGCAAACTGGCCCCCCAGTGTCACTGCAGAGGATCAGAGTGACACAGTTTAATAGGATCATAGAAAGGTTTGGGTTGGAGGTGTCAGCAAAATTAATCCACAAACACCAGAGGTTAATGTCCAAAAAGGAGACAGAGGAGTCCTGTAACTTTATTTGAATAAAGGGAGAGGTCATGGGGCATTTCCTATGGGAGTCTCTCAAATTGTTAGAGGATGCAGCCTCCTTTTTATCCCAATTTCCTGGGTGCATTTCCCTCCCTTTCCCCAAGGCTGAGGTACTTGACAGGTACAGACTTCCTGAATCACCTAATACAGACCCCCTTTTTCTTCTGTCAATCAGTGGAATTCCTATGGAATTTATGGTTCTTCCCATTGCTTCTTTCATCTCTCGGTATCCAATTTTATTTATCAGCAGACCTACAGTAGATCTGTAAAGACAGCTCCCTCTGATTCCATTCATCAATCAGTGGAATCCTTCCCCGTGTTTCTATTTCTCAGCACTGGTTTTATCCATTAGCAGGTCCACAGTTGGTTTGTAAAGACAAACCCCTCATTCCTTTCAGGGGGACCCTAAAGACCACAGAATCACGGGATCTCTGAGTTACTAAGGCTGGCAGAATCACGAAATATTGATATCATTAGGGCTGGCAGAATCACAGAATATCGAAATCCTTAGGGCAGGCAGAATCATGGAATACTGAAATCAGTAAGGTTATTGATTTATTAAGGCAGGCAGAATCGCAGAATACTGAAATCATTAGGGCCAGCAGAATCACAGAATAATAAAATCCTTAAGGCTGGCAGAATCAGAATACTGAAATCCTTGAGACTGGCAGAACCACAGAATATTGAAATCCTTGAGAATGGTAGAATCAAGGAATACTGAAATCCTTAAGGTTATTGAGTTATCAAGGCTGGCACAATCACAGAATAGTGAAATCATTAGGTTACTGAGTTATTGAGGCTGGTAGAATCACAGAGTACTGCAATCACTAGGACTGGCAGAATCACAGAATACTGAAATCATTAAAGTTATTGAGTTACTAAGACTGGTAGAATCACAGAATACTGAAATCCTTAAAGTTACAGAGTTATTACTGCCGTTCCAATCAGAGGACACCAAACTAATTACCGTTACTCGGTCATTAACGCCGTCCCGATCACAGAATACCGAACTAATTATTACCGTTACTTGATCATTACCGCCGTCCCGATCACAGAATACCGAACTAATTACCGTCACTCGGTCATTACCGCCGTCCCGATCACAGAGTACCGAACTAATTACCGTCACTCGGTCATTACCGCCGTCCCGGTCACAGAGTACCGAACTAATTACCGTCACTCGGTCATTACCGCCGTCCCGATCACAGAGTACCGAACTAATTACCGTCACTCGGTCATTACCGCCGTCCCGATCACAGAGTACCGAACTAATTACCGTCACTCGGTCATTACCGCCGTCCCGATCACAGAGTACCGAACTAATTACCGTCACTCGGTCATTACCGCCGTCCCGGTCACAGAGTACCGAACTAATTACCGTCACTCGGTCATTACCGCCGTCCCGGTCACAGAGTACCGAACTAATTACCGTCACTCGGTCATTACCGCCGTCCCGGTCACAGAGTACCGAACTAATTACCGTCACTCGGTCATTACCGCCGTCCCGGTCACAGAGTACCGAACTAATTACCGTCACTCGGTCATTACCGCCGTCCCGGTCACAGAGTACCGAACTAATTACCGTCACTCGGTCATTACCGCCGTCCCGGTCACAGAGTACCGAACTAATTACCGTCACTCGGTCATTACCGCCGTCCCGGTCACCGACACCGAGCTCCCGCTGTCCCGCCCGCGCCGCCGCCGCCGCCGCCGCCTCACCACCGCCCCCAGCGGCCGGCGCCGGCATCGCCCCGCCCCGCCCCGCGCAGGCCGCGCCGCCATGGCCGCGCTGCACGCCAAGGCCGGCGGGCCCCCGCAGATCCCGGACACCCGCCGGGAGCTCGCCGAGCTGGTCAAACGCAAACAGGAGCTGGCGGTGAGCGCCGGGGAAGGGGCTCGGTGCGCTCCGGGTGGCGGCCGAGCGGCTCGGGGGAGGGAGCGGCGGGGCCGGAGCGGCGCGGCCCGGGCCTGCTCCATGCGCGGCGGTGTTCCCGGCAGGAGACGCTGGCAAACCTGGAGCGGCAGATCTACGCCTTCGAGGGCAGCTACCTGGAGGACACGCAGATGTACGGGAACATCATCCGCGGCTGGGATCGCTATCTCACCAACCAGAAGTGAGTGAGGGGCGGAGGCGCTGCCCACCTGCCCGCCCCCCCCCCCTCGCCCGCCCGGCCCCGCCATCCCGCCTGTCTCTGTTTCAGGAACTCCAACAGCAAAAACGACCGGAGGAACCGCAAGTTCAAGGAGGCCGAGAGACTCTTCAGCAAGTCCTCGGTCACCTCAGCAGCGGTGAGTGCCGGGATGGGCGCAGGGGGATGAGCCCTGACCCCATAACCGTCCCTGTGCCCACCCCTCTCCTTATCCCTTTCCTTGTCCCCGTTCCTGCTCCTGTTTCATCCCCATCCCTGTCCCCATCCCTTTCCTTGTCCCCATTCCTGCTCCTATTTCATCCCCATCCCTTTCCTTGTCCCCATTCCTGCTCCTGTTTCATCCCCATCCCTGTCCCTTGGTACCTCGGTCGTGCCGTGATCACCTGCAGAATGACTTCCCCGTTTGAAGTCCCGTACCTGCCCTGGCTCCCTGCCCTAAGCATCCCCATCCCAGCCTGCAGCCTCTTCCAGAGCCCCTTTCCCGGGTGCCTGTGGGTGGGAGGATGCCTGTCACTGGTGTCACTGCTGTCCCCTGGCTTTGTCTCTGCCCCAGACCCCTGGTGTCTCAATGGGGCACTTCAGAGGGATGTGTCTGTGTAACCTGGTCTCCATGCTTTGAGTGAATCCCTGCTTGGCTTGACATCCCGTTTGGTTTTCCAGGCTGTCAGTGCGTTAGCTGGAGTCCAGGACCAGCTCATTGAGAAGCGTGAGTGTCTTTGTCATTTTTCTCTGAATTTGGGGAGAATTACACTCTCCCCACCATTCGGCCCTGTCTCAGCCTTGCAGATCTGGGCTGGACTCAGGCTCCTGTTCCCAGTCCCTGTGTCTGGCTGCTCCCAGCTGTTGACTTCCTACGTTCTTCCACGCTCAGCAGGGGTTTGTTGTGTGTGAAAGGGATTGAAATTTGGTGCTGTTTGGAGGAAGAGGCTGGACGAGCTGAAGCACTGTGTCAGCCACAGGAGATGTGGGGAGGGACCACTCACCTCCAGGATATTGACAAAAATGTTTTTGTGATCAGCACCAAGTGGGATGTGATTCCTCAGGGCTGAGGAGCAGCTTCCTGTCCATCCTGCAGAGTTGTCTCCCAGGCTCTGTGATTGACCTGAACCACCTGGGCTGCAGGGCTCAGGTGTTTCTGCTGCTGTTCTGGGGTTGTTTCTCCCATTTCTCCCACTTAGGGCTGTGCCAGGGCACCTCACCCTGGTGCTCACCTGGGTTTGTCCTGCTCTAGGGGAGCCGGGCAGTGGCACAGAGAGTGACACTTCTCCAGACTTCCACAACCAGGAGAATGAGCCCAACCAGGAGGATGCTGAAGAGCTGGATGGCTCCGTGCAGGGTGTGAAGCCTCAGAAAGCTGCTTCCTCCACTTCCTCTGGGAGCCACCACAGCAGCCACAAAAAGAGAAAGAACAAAAACAGACACAGGTCAGTGGGACCAGCAGCCTGCTCGCCACAGCCACACCTGGACAGTTGGCTGGGGCTGGATTGAATTTATTGCCTGAGGGGAACCAGTAACACGTAGGAATAATGGGCAGCTGGGGCCGGTTTTTGGGTGGTTTTCCTGGTTTTGGAAGAGGAGGGGAAAGCGCTGAGGAAGTTGAACAAACAGCACAGGGTGCTTCTGGGCAGCTTCTCCAGCTCTCCCATCTCTCCAGGATAAAGCTTCTTCCTTCCAGCAGGTCCTGACCTCCTGAGCTTGCTGCTTGGTTTCTGCAGAGCCCAGTAGGACAGGAATGTTAGTGCTTTTTTTGAAGGAGGGTGGAAAGCAAATGGGAATGTTTTTGGGGTTTTGGATACTCCCAGTATCTGGATTTCCCCTCCAGCCCCTTCCAGCTCTCACATCCCAGCCAAGTCTCAGTGCTGGTATAGAGGAGTTGCTGTGTCACCTTCACCTCCGAGTGTTTTTTATTAAACTGACCTGAAATTCACGTGAAACAGATTCCTTGAACTCTTTTCTGGTTGGATTTACCTGTCCAGCTCTGCCCCTGAGGGCGATGAGCTGGTCCCTGTGCCCTCAGCCCGGGCTGCTGGCAGTGACAGTGCCTGTGGGTCGTGCCCTGGGGGAGGAAAACCACGGAGAGGGGACACTGCAGAGCTGTGCCCCTCTGCAAGGATTGCTGAAGCTGGGGCGTAAGGATTTAATAGAAGTAATGGAGCTTTTAAAACTTCCCAGTGTCTGTGCTGGCTCTGAGCTGTTGGCTCTGCCTAAAGACAGGTTCTCCACTTTAAGGGACCTGCCATGCAATTAGAGAAAGGGTTTAAAGTGGTAAAAGTTTACAAGGTGGGGCTGGGGACAGTTGGGGTGGGGACATGAGGTAGGTACAATGCTTGAAAAATGCTTAACTCCTTTCTTTGCCTTCAGTAAGTGTTGAGTCACTAGTGTGCCTTTAATACTTAGGTCAGAATTTCCTTCCTACAGCAGCCTGAATTGGGCAAATATCTGAAAGGACTGGATGTCCCTTTGGTTCCTCATGAGCTGGGAATCCAAAGAAGTTCAAATCTCTTTTTTTGCCTGTAGATATTTGGAAGAAGTTCAGGAATAACACGAGAAACTACATCCGTGAACAAGCCCAGAGAAACAACCTGTAAAACTGAAGTACAGCTTAAGAAAACTGCCATTTCAAACAAATTATAAAATATTCTCCCTGGACAAACCATGGCCAACAACATGGTGGGGTGCAGGGCAGGTGCTGGAACTGACATAAATCCCTTTGCTCCGGTCCATGACCCGGACTTTGGGGACTGGAGCTGGGGGGATGCTGCCCCCCAACAGGTTGTGTGGCTCTGGGTTCCCTCACATTCCCCCTCTGCAGCTTTGGCTGCTGCTGCCAGGCCAGGCTGCTGGACAGAGGAGCCCTCCCCTGCTCACCTCTGGCAGCTTCTGTGTTCTCCTCGCTCCGAGGGGCTCAGTGAGGCAGGAACCGACTCTTTGTAATGCTTAGCAGGGCCAGATAGATACTTAAAAAAGATAATTAAATTTGTCTTTAATAAAAGCTCTGTTAAAATTGTGATTGCTGTTACTGACTGTCCCCTAAATTTTGGCAGACAAGACCAAACAATTCTCAAGTATATTTAGGCTAAAAACACCCCAGCAACAACCCCGTGCAGTGATCCAGGCCCCACAACCCCACAGGTGCTCCGGCCAGACCTGTGGCTCTGTCCCCTGAGAGGTGTGGCACGAAAAAGAGAAAAATAAAAAGAAATGTTGGCTTTTCTCTTTATTCAGAAGCTCTTCCATTTGCCAGCACGACTCTGGGTTTCACTCCCCCATTCCTGGAGAACCAGGAGGTGCTGGGAAAGGGCCCTGCAGGAGCGCTGGGGGTCCCGTGTGGGGAGCTGGGGACCTTTGGCTGCAGGTGCACACAGGGCCTCAGGTGTGGCTGCAGAGGCTGTGCTGTCCCTCTGCTCCCTCAGTGCCACATCACAGCAAGGCCAGGGTGGATATTTTCTGTGTGCTCGGCCGTTTTCATGGCTAACATGAGGGAACTCGGTGCTGTTCCCTCTTAGCAGTGCAGTCCTGGAGTGGGCTTCCATGATCAATCCTTCCCCGCCCGTGCCAGCTGTGGGCAGAGCTGTGTCTGCAGGCTGTGCTGTGGCACTTGTGTCAGGGGGTGGGACAGTCACCAGGCTACTCAGCTCTGCCCAAACGTCCCTGGGCCACCACTGCAGGGCCAGCAGCGCTGGGGGTGTGGGGGGAAGTGCCCAGTGCAGGGTTGGGCACCGAGTTCTGTGTCACCTGTGCCTAAACCAGCTGGGCCTTGCCCTGGCAGCCCAGCCCCTTCCCCAGCTCCCTAAGCCCACCCTGCTTCCTGAGCCCTCACCTTGGTTTTCCAAGCCCTCGGGTTCCTCTCCTGCCCCTCAGCTCTGCCCTCTGTGGGTCTGGCAGCTGCAACTCTTTCAGCTCCTAAAATCCCCCGTGTAAACCAAACCCACCTCTCTGCTAACACCTCTTGTTCCCAGAAATCCTGTGGGGAGGGGGGCTCTGGGTTGCCAACCCAGAGTGCTTTTTGTGTCCAGTCCTGGTTAAGATATCTGAAGAACTCGATGGTGTTTGAACACTGGTTTTATTATTTATTTTATTTTATTTTTTAGCAATCTCGCTAGGGTGGCTAATCAATTAATTGATTTAATTCATTAGTATATTAATTTCTATTGCTTTCTTCCTTTCAAATGCTGCCCCTCAGCCCGTCTGGCATGTTTGATTATGACTTTGAGTAAGTTTGACTTGAATTAGTACTTGTGCTGTGTTGTTAGTGTGTAGACACCGATGTGCCTTTTGAGACCTCTCTAACCCCTAGTTTATCTGTTTAATTGTAGGTATGTATATTAGGTTAGGCTGGGAAGTTTTTTTTAAAAACAGAAAAGCGTGATGGAGGTAACATTTTATTTAATAACTTCAGCAAATTATAAATTAACTTCACTCTTCTTTACCTTTCTGTTTCATATTTAAATAGATAAAACTTGTTAACTTTAAAACTTAGTTTAAAAACTGATTCTTTTGGCTTTGCTGCTTAAGGAGATAAGTATAGACTTGGATATTTCCTTTTGGAAAAACGTACTAAACTCAGTAACTTGGGCTTATATAATCCCTGTCATCCTAACTCCTCTCTCTATCCAAGTAAATAACTCTCACACTATGTCTGGCTAATTACCTGTGGCATAGTTACACCTCTGGCAGATTAAATTAACATGGAGCATGCCTAGTTCCCCTTGTTCACCTGCCTAAGTGCCCTGTGATTGATTGTGCCCCTTGATTAACTCTGTCTGGGAGTGGATGGAATCTGCTTTTTGGCAAATAATACCTCGAGTCTCCTCTGCTGCTCTCATGCCCAGTAACCCTGGGAACAGCCCTGGCTCAGCCAGTTGGGAATGGATGGATTAACAGTAGTCTCTGTCGTAGCTGTGCCCTGTGCAGTAACTCTGGTGTTGGGTCAGGTATTGACATGGACGTTTCTCTTGTCTTTCCAACCACAGGATTGATCTCAAGTTAAACAAAAAGCCAAGAGCCGTAAGTATCCGTGCTCTGTCTGTGTTTTCATTGCTCACTGGAGGGGCTGGCTGACTCCCATGCTTTAAAAACCCTCCTTCTGCTGCTGTCATTTGAGTTCTTACTGTCATGGTTGAAGGAGTCACAGCGTGAGGTCAGCGCTGTCCCCTGGCTGTGACAGCAGCTGAGCCCAGGTGGGCTGTTGTGAGCCCGGGTCACAGCTAACTCCTGTGTGCTTCTCATGGAAAAAGCTGCTTTGCATCCTGTTGTCTTGTCATGATCTGGAGCATCAAAAGCATCTGGTTTGAGTTGATACTCAAGGTTGGAAGGGTCCTTTTTGATGTTTAGCCACAAGAAAAAGATCTGTTTTGCCTGCAGCTAGTGGTGTGTGAGATGAGAGAGGACTGAGACCCCCAGCTCCGAGAGCAGAATCGGAGGTGGGAAGGTGTTAACGTGCATGTGCTGTCCTTTCTCTGCAGGACTACTAGAGCCATCAGTGCTGATGCTCCTGGGATTTAGGTCTGTGACTCCCCACTGAGAAGCCCTGAAGCAGGATGGCAGCTGCAGCAGGAGTGACTCGCTCTAAGGGACTTGGATGGGGGGAGGAAATCCTGGACCGTGTACTTTGCATCATTTTTAAATCACCTGAGTTGCAGGAAGACAAAGGTGGTGCAGTAGTTGTAGTAGTTCTGAATTCCTGACTATTCTGTGCTTCCACCTTGGTCGGGAACTTCCTGAAATGGCTGATACTGCTGCCCCCCTGTCACCTGCAGACCCTCAGAGAGGCATTTCCTTTTCCACTGGAACTGGGATAGGATTCAGTGTGTCCCATCCATGTTGTGAGACTTAGATTACTTTTGTTGCTGATATTTAGCTCTGCAGGTTTGTTACTTTGTTTTTGTTTTGTTGGTTTCGTTGTGCTTTTTTAAAAGCTGAAGTGTATAGTTACAAGTTGACTTCGGGTTTCTTTGTTTAGTCCGTGTAGTGGAAGGTTCTTCATTTTGTGGAGCAGCTCTTTTGATTCTTACTCAAGCAGAGAAGGAGGTAGTTTAACCCTTTTCTCTTACTTTCATTTGAAACACCATCTCCCAATATTCCTCAGTGCACTAGGTGCAGGAAGGGCCAGAGCTCAGAGCCAACTCTTCGCTGTCGCTGACTTTGGGTGGGTCCTCTTTTTAATACAAACTTCTGTCATTTGTACATAAACAATAAAAGTTCCATGTTTGTCTCTTCTCATGGTTTATTCAGAGCAAACTTAGACTCCTGGTGCTTTTTAGTGTCCACCTGCTTTATGGGGACTTTGCTGGAATTCTTCCCCTTTGCACTGGAGCTGTTCCTTATCTGTGGCCCATGGGAGGTTCCCTTGGTGCTTTCTCTCCTCGGGGTAGCTGTAACTAAGTTCTGCAGGGAGTGCCAGGCTCTGATCTGCAGTTGTGTTTGGCTGATCCAGCTGCAAGGCAGGACTGGGATGTCCGTGATTCTGCTGGTGAGGGCACATTGCGTACAGATCAGGGGTGAGCCAGCTGGATTGTCCCTGGAGCAGGACAGGGGAGTGAGGGCTGGGTGCTTCTCACAGCAGCCAGGTCAGAATCTTGGTATTGTTGTTGAACTGAGCTTTCTTTCACTCAGCATGGGGAGTTGTCTTCTTTATCAGTGCTGGGATGTGTTTGTGTAACCCCTGCTGCTGGAGGGAGACGTGGGAAAGGGGCCACGGGACAGGGCTGCCACTGAGTCCCCGGAGCGTGAACGGCCTTTGGGACAGTGAAGGGTTCATGTTCTGCTGCACCTCTGCTCCCCTGGGGTTCGGGGTCTTCCCCAGCTTTCTTCAGGCACTGGGAGTACATGGGAGCAGAATTCCGCTCTGGGCTGTGTCTGATCTGGGGATCAGGGCAGCTCTGTGTTTGTTCCCGGTGGGAGCTGGCTTATCCTGCAGGGAGCTGTGCCTCTGCTCGGGGACTGCTGGCTGCTTCTCCACGGGGGGGTCAGGATAGAGCAGCTTAAAGGCCAAGCTGTAAAGCTGGCCTACTTCTGTGCTTTAAGTCACGGAGTTTAAGTACAGGGCGGTCGAAGATCTAGGAAACATAAACTACAAGGCCTTGCTCCTCCATAGTTCTGGAAAAAGGAATTCTCTCAGCTGATGGTTGTGATTCCCTGGCCTTGGTATGATAACAGTTCTGCTGCTGCTGCTCCAAGCAGGGTTGGCTGGAACACCTGGATTTCAGAGGCTGAAGTCTCAGCTGCACCTCTGACCTCAAGGAAAGCTGCCAGACTGTTTTGGGCAGAACATTTTGGAGAAGCAGCTCAGAGCCTGTGTGCAGGCAGGTTGTGTGGCAGAGTCAGCTCGGCCTTCCCTGTGACACATCGGGGTGCTGCAGGGACAGTGGGGAAATGCAGCCATTTCTCCCTCTGGCTGGTTGTCACCGAAGGAGGGGACAGCCTCTTCTGCCCAGGTCGATGTCTGATGGCAGCAGCCTGAGGGGGGCACATTGATCGGGGCAGAAAGAGAAAGGGCAAACACTTGATTAAGTCAAAGGATCAGCTGCTCCCTGCTGAGTTCTGACTGCAGTAGTTGTGCCTACAACTTCCATTTGACTTCTGAACACTTCTGTTTTACTTCCTAAAGAGCCTGAGTGACTAAAGGCCCCCCCAGGATGGCCAGTGCCTGGGCACAGGAGTCAGAGGGAGCTGCACAGGCTTTACCTGAATGCTAATTTAAGCTAAAAGTAGTGGTTAGAAATATGTCCAGAGTCCTTTGCTTGTGAAAAATAAATCCTGAGCAAAGAAAAGTGTAGAAGAGCAGCCACTGTCCTTACGGACCCCAAAGGTGAAGCGTTAGGGAAACGCTAATCCCTGCACAACCTCGTCACCAAGAGGATTAGGCAGGAGTTCATCCGGTGGCCGAGGGGCAGCAGGGGCCGCGCCCGGTGCATGGCTGGGTAAGGGGGCAGCGGGGAGGGGGCAGCGGGGTCCTGCCTGCGGGGATCCGGCCCCGCAAACACTCCGCGGTTCCCTCTCGCTGTCCTGGCTCATGGCGAGTCGGGATGGAGCCCGGCATCGCTCCTACAGCGCCCGGAGCGAGGGGCAGCCCCGGCTCTGAGCTGTGTCTCCCGGTCCGCAGGTGCCATGGGCCGGCAGCGCGCCCCGCCCGGGCCCTGCTGGCGGCGGCTCCTCCGCGCCGGGGGCTGGTGGCTCCTGTCGCTCTGCGGGACGGCGCTGCGGGGGCTGCGGGGGCTCTGGAGCCTGGCCTGGGTCGGTACCACAGAGCCCCTTCCCCAGGGATCTCCAGGCTCCTGTGCCGGCTCCTAACGCGGCGTGTGGCCGGAGCCAGGGCAGGAACGCTGCTGGCTGCAATCGCTGCACCGCTGCTGCTGCGGGCTGGGGTTTGTTGCAGCTGGGCAGGGGCAGGGGTGCTGCTGGGTGCAATCGCTGCACCGCTGCTGCTGCGGGCTGGGGTTTGTTGCAGCTGGGCTGCTGGAGAGCGGGGAAGCTCCCTCACAACACCCGGCTGCGGGAGCCTCGTCCCGGGGCTGGTTTTGGCTCAAGGCGCTGTGTGGTTGTGCCCACCGAGAGCCCTGGGGACGCAGGGACACCGCTCCAGGCTCTGCACTCCGCAGGGCAGGGGTGAGCCGTCCTCTCCCCCAGGTCCTGCTGATGTGCTACAAGAGCTGCTGGGATGGCGCCTTCCAGGTCACCGAGGAGGTAACTTAACTCCCCCGGTGGGGAGCGCCGCGGAGCTCGCCAGCCCCCGTGTCACTGAGCCCGGTGACACGGCCAGCTGGGTGGCACCAGGGGGGTTCCCCAGACAGGGTTGGTGCCATCGGACCTTTGAGTCCCCAGTGTCCGTGTTGGCTTCCAGCTCGGCACAGCCCTGCAGCTTAGACTGGAGGGGAGCGAGGAGGATGCGGACTCCGATTCTGCATGGGAGCCTGGACACACAGGTGGGTCCCTGTCCCGGGGTGTCCCTGGGGCTGGCAGTGCCGTGGGGCTTGGCAGGAGCTGAGCTGTGGTGCCAGGGCAGTGGTGGGGCAGCAGCAGCGTGGCGATGGCAGCGAGGCCGTGCTGGGGAGGCTGGAGGCTCTGGAGGCCGACGTCCGCTTCCTCTGCACCGAGCTGGGGGCTGAGAAGCTTCTGTGGAGCAGCCGGTTCCTGGAGCTGCTGCGGGAGCAGCAAAGCCTGCGCCAAAGGGTGAGTGCCCCGGGGGGTGCCAGCCCTCTGTCCCTTTCCACAGCCCAGACCCTCACAGCCTGCTGCAGCTGCAGGAGCTGCCGTGGCAGTGGAACAGTGCTGACAGCCCCGAGCTGCTGGGGGAGGCAGAGGACCAAAGTGCCAGTGGGAGTGAGGGAGAGAGCCCAGAAGGTAAGGGCTGGGAATTGTGGGGGGCACAGGGAGGCAGTAGCTGGGGAGGGGGTGATGTGCTGGACCTGCCACCAGAGCTGGGGATGGGGGCAATGTGCTGACCTCTGCTAATGGGCAACATGGGCAATCCACCAGCTCCCACCTGGGTGCTGGGCAGCCCAGAGAGCAAGGTGCTGGGAAAGGCTCCCTGTTCTCTGCATCTGTTCCCCCCAGATGCGTGGCTAGGTGCTCCCACCGGTGTCCCCCTCTCTCTCCTATGCTCTTTTCCAGGACACCGGTGGATGGAGGCACCTCGGCAGCCACGTGGCTCCATCCAGCCTGACAGGCAGAAAATGTAAATGAAGGTGTGAGCAGGGCCTCAGCAAAGCAGGAAGGATCCACACACTCCTCCCTGCCCAGGCCCTGCAGGACACAGGCCAGGCTGGTGCAGTCCCAGCTGCATCCCTGCATGTGCCTCCATCCCTTGGTGCTGGCTGGGCCCGGCCCCATCCAGCAGAACTGCACCATTGCCCAGGAGCAGGAAGCAGCTGGAGGCGGGTCAGGACAAGCCACTGGCCCTGGGTCTGCCCCAGGACACGTCACAGCCCTCCCTGCCCAGGGCCGACTGTGCCCCACAGCGGCTGGCTCTGGTGAAGCCCACCCAGGAGCATCCTCCTGCTCTGCTGCTCCTTGGGAGGTTCCAGGAGCACGGAGTCTGGTCAGCGCCGGCTTCAGTCACCTTGCACCGGGCTGACGGATTACAAAGCTCACCCACTGACTTCCCCATTGGCTGGAGCCATCCTCTCCCTCAGCTGCTCCCGCACATGGCGCAACCCTGGGCCGGCTCAGGGACACCAAGGGGACAGCCAGGGCACCCCTGGGGACAGCCGAGGCACCCCCAGGGACAGCCAGGGCATGCCCAGGGACACCTAGGGGACAGCCTGGGCACCCCCAGGGACACCTAGGGGACAGCCTGGGCACCCCCAGGGACCGCAGGGGGACCCTCAGGGACACCTAGGGGACAGCCTGGGCACCCCCAGGGACCGCAGGGGGACCCCCAGGGACAGCCGGGGCACCCATAGGGACACCCAGGGGACAGCCTGGGCACCCCTGGGGACAGCCAGGGAACCCCCAGGGAAAGCCAAGGCACCCCCAGGGACACCCAGGGGACAGCCAGGGCACCCCCAGGGACAGCCAGGGCACCCCCAGGGACACCTAGGGGACAGCCAGGGCCCCACCAGGGACAGCCAGGGCACCCCCAGGGACACCGAGGGCACCCCCAGGGACACCTAGGGGACAGCCTGGGCACCCCCAGGGACACCTAGGGGACAGCCTGGGCACCCCCAGGGACCGCAGGGGGACCCTCAGGGACACCTAGGGGACAGCCAGGGCACCCCCAGGGACAGCCAGGGCACCCCCAGGGGTTGAAGGGGCCCCCCCGCTCCAAACCCAGCACGGCCGCCAGCGTTGCGGCCCCCCAAAAACCCATGGCCGCCCCCCCGAGCTGATATCGATCTCCCCCGAGTCATCACTGAGCCCCCCGAGCTGATATCGACCCCCCCACAGCATCACTGATCCCCCCCCGAGTGTCACTGACCCCCCCAATGTCACTGATGCCCCCCCAATATTCCATTGATCTTCCCTCAGCGTCGATGACGCCCCCCCCAAAATTCCATTGATCCCCCCCACTTGATCCCGCTCTTTTCTCTCCTCTCATTTCCCGCCTTTTTTCGTGGGGAACGCCCCCTGAGGGGTCCTGGGGAGGGATTCTGGAGGTCCGAGGGGTGAATTTGGGGTTTGGAGGGAGGTTTTTGGAGGTTCCAGGGATGGATTTTGGGGTTACGGGGGGGTCCCAGGGGTGGATCTGGGGTCCTGGGGAGGTTTTGGGTGGTCCCAGGGGTGAATTTGGGGTTCATGGGGAGGGGTTTTGGGGGGTTTTTAGGGGTCCCAGGGGTGAATTTGGGGTCTGGGGAGGAGTTTTTGGGGGTCCCTCACCTGCAGGGCGTCGCGGGTGGGGCAAGGGGAAGGGGCAGCAGGGGGGGCCCAGCCCACACCCCCCCTTGGGCTTCAGGAGGGCGTCGATGAGACCGAAACAGCTCGGGGGGAGGGGGGGTCAAAAACGGGGGGGGGCACGGGCTGGAACCCCCCAGTGCCCCCCAAACCACCCCCAGGGCCCCCCCCCCGACCTCCAGGAGACCCCAAAACCCTCCTCAGGTTCTTTGATGCCTCAAATGGGCCGCCCAAACCTCCCGAAGACCCCCCAAAGCACCCAAAGCAGCCCCCAGGACTCCCCCCAGACCCCCCAAAACCCCCCAAACCCCCTCCAGGAAAACCCAGGACCCCCAGGATCCCCCCAAATCCGCGCCCCCCTCACCCTGAGGTCCCGTTTGAGCCGCTCCACGTTGCGGACAGGCACCAGCTCATCAAGCCCCAAGCACCAACACCTGCGGGACTGGGATGGACTGGGAGCACTGGGAGGGTGACCAGAGAGAACTGGGATGGACGGGGAGTGGACGGGGATGAACTGGGATGAACTGGCAGGCGTGTGGGGGTCGATGGTGGCCACACGGTGCCTTACTGGTCTATACTGGGATGGGTCTAATGGCCCCAGGGGAGGGGGTGAGGCCACACTGGTCCAGACTGGGAGGGGTGTCACCATGGCGCCGGAGGCGGAGTCGAGGATCCGGGCGAGGATGGGACACCTAGGGGACAGCCAGGGCACCCCCGGGGACACCTAGGGGACAGCCAGGGCACCCCCAGGGACACCGAGGAGACAGGCGGGGCACCCCCAGGGACAGCCGGGGCACCCCCAGGGACAGCTAGGGGACAGCCAAGGCAACCCCAGGGACATCTAAGAAACCCAGGACACCCCCTGGGACACCTTGGGGACAGCCAGGGCACGGCCAGGGACACCTAGACACTGACCCTGGCTGTCTCTGGAGGTGACCTGGCTGTCCCCTAGACGTCCCTGGGGGTGCCCTGGGGGTCCCCTAACTGCCCCGGGCGGTGCACTGGCTGTCCCCTTGGTGTCCCTGGGGACAGCCTGACTGTCCCCTGCGTGTCCCTAGGGGTGCCTTGGCTGTCCCTGGGGGTGCCCTGGCTGTCCCCAGGGGTGCCCTGGATGTCCCCTAGGTGTCCCTGGAAACGCCCTGGCTGTTCCTGGGGTGCCCTGGCTGTCCCCTAGGTGTGTCTGGGGGTCCCCCGGCTGTCCCTGGGAATGCCCTGGCTGTCCCCTAGGTGTCCCTGGGGGTTCCCTGGCTGTCCCTGGGGTGCCCTTGCTGTCCCTGGGGGGGCCCTGGCTGTCCCTGTGCGTGCCCTGGCTGTCCCCCAGGTGTCCCTGTGGGTGGCCTGGCTCTCTCTGGGGGGGCCCTGACTGTCCCCTAGGTGTCCCTGGGCGTGCCCTGGCTGCCCCCTAGGCGTCACGGGGGGTGCTCTGGCTGTCCCCTAGGTGTCCCTGGGGGTGCCCTGGCTGTCCCTGGGGTGCCCTGGCTGTCCCTTAGGTGTCCCTGGGTGTGCCCTGGCTGTCCCCTAGGTGTCCCTGGGAGTACCCTGGCTGTCCCCTGTGTGTCCCTGGGGGTGCCCTGGCTGTCCCTGGGATGCCCTGGCTGTCCCCTAGGTGTCCCTGGGGTTGCCCCGGCTGTCCCTGGGGGGGCCCTGGCTGTCCCCTAGGTGTCCCTGGCCGTGCCCTGGCTGTCCCCTAGATGTCCCTGGGGGTGCCCTGGCTGTGCTTGGGGGTGCCCTTCCTGTCCCTGGGGTGCCCTGGCTGTCCCCTAGGTGTCCCTGGGATTGCCCTTGCTGTCCCTTAAGTGTCCCTGGGGGTGCCCTGGCTGTCCCTGGGGGGGCCCTGGCTGTACCCTAGGTGTCCCTGGGCGTGCCCTGGCTGTGCTTGGGGGTGCCCTTCCTGTCCCTGGGGTGCCCTGGCTGTCCCCTAGGTGTCCCTGGGATTGCCCTTGCTGTCCCTTAAGTGTCCCTGGGGGTGCCCTGGCTGTCCCTGGGGGGGCCCTGCCTGTCCCCTAGGTGTCCCTGCGAGTGCACTGGCTGTCCCTTAGGTCTCTCTACGGGTGCCCTGGCTGTCCCTGGGGGTGCCGTGGCTGTCCCCTAGGTGTCCCTGGGGGTGCCCTGGGTGTCCCTGGGCGTGCCCTGGCTGTCCCCTAGGTGTGCCTGCGGGTGTCCTGGCTGTCCCCTAGGTGTCCCTGGGGGTCCCGCGGCTGTCCCTGGGGGTGCCCTGGCTGTCTCCTAGGTTTCCCTGGGGGTCCCCCGGCTGTCCTTGGGGGTGCCCTGGCTGTCCCTTAGCTGTCCCTGAGGGTCCCCCTGCTGTCCCTGGGCGTGCCCTGGCTGTCCTTTAGCCGTCCGTGGGGGTGCCCTGGCTGTCCCTGCGGGTGTCCTTGCTGTCCCCTTGGTGTCCCTGGGGGTGACCTGGCTGTCCCTGGGGGTGCCCATGCTGTCCCCTAGGTGTTATTTGGGGTGCCCCGGCTGTCCCTTGGCGTGCCCTGGGTGTCCCTGGGGGTGCCGTGGCTGTCCCTGGGGTGACCTGGCTGTCCCCTAGGTGTCCCTGCGTGTCCCCCGGCTGTCCCTGGGGGTGCCCTGGTTGTCCCTGGGTGTGCCCTGTGGGTCCCCTGGCTGTCCCTGTGGTGCCCTGGCTGTCCCCTTGGTGTCCCTGGGGGTGCCCTGGCTGTCCCTGGGGTGCCCTAGCTGTCCCTAAGGTGTCCCTGGGGGTGCCGTGGCTGTCCCCTAGGTGTCCCTGGGGGTGCCCTGGCTGTCCCTTGGGTGCCCTGGCTGAGCGGGGCCGGGAGGTGCTGACCCGCAGCGCTCGGCTCCGACGCCATCCTGGGCCGAGTTTCTTGGCAGGAGGCAGCCAGGAAAGGCAGGGACGGACCCGCGGCCAGCCCCGGCTTCCTCCCGAGCCAGCGGCACGGGAAGGGGCCACCTCAGCCCCCGATGTCGCAGGGTGGAGGATGTGTTGTCCCCCGGGGGGTGACAGCTCGCAGCCATAGGGTGATGCTTTGCTGTCCCCAGAGGGGCTTGGAGGGCTCCTGGGGAAGGTGACTCCACCCTCCCCTCCCTGGGGTGGCCCTGGGGACATCGAAGCGTCCCGTTTGGGGGCGGACACACCAAACAGGCCGCTGGGGCACAGCCCTTCCCGGGGCAGCGACCCTGCCCTGCAAGGTGCCAAAAACGCGGCGCGCGGGTCCTTCTGCGGCGACATCAACCCTGAACCTGCCCCACACACAGGACGGAGCCGGGATCTCAACCCCATCTCGGTGCGTTTCTGCAGCTTAAGGGGTCAGGGAGGCGTCCGGACATTTGTGTCCCCTGGCCGGACATCTGTGTCCCCCGGTCGGACGACGCTGTCCCCTGCCCGCGGCTCAGCGGCAGGGCTGTGGTGCCACCTCTCGGGAGCTTCGGGACACAGACGGCGGCAGGCGGGCGGCCTCTACTCCAAACTTTAATGAAACAAATAAGTTAATCAAGTGAGGTAACTACAGCTGGCTCGGGGGCGGGGGGGGGGGGCTGCGGGGACCAGCCAGCCCCGGGGAAGGGAGAGGGATCCTAAGGGTTAATTCCTGCGTGCGGCTGCGGGCAAAGCTGTCACATGCACCACGGCCACCCACCCAGGGCTGTCCCCTCGTGTCCCACCCCGGGATGAGGGGAGGGGTCCGGGGGGGTGCAGGAGGAGGGTGGGGGGGCTTCAAGCAGCTCTGGCGCGGCCCGCGCTGGCCACATGCACTAACGGGGCGAGGACACGAGCAGGGTCGGGGGTCCCCACTGCCCGGCAAATAGGGGGGGTGTGAATCCCGAACCCCGGAGAGGGGCGGCGAGGGGAGCGGCGGGAGCGGCCCAGGACGGATCCCGGCATTTTGGGGTCACCCCCGAGCCCCCCGCCCCGGAGCCTCGGCTGCAGCCCCAGCCCGGCGCTTTGGCACGACCCCAGGAACCAGCGGTGCGGGGGATTGGGGCAGCGCGGGAGCTGTCGCGGCTCTGCTGTAGGTGACATGCAAGGACACCGCCCTGTCCCCACCAGGCAGGTCCCCTCCGGGTCCGGCCCGTGCTCCCCGGAGCGCAGAGGGGACAGGGACACGGGCAGGGACAAACCGAGCACGGGAGGGAATCCTCTGAGCAGGAGCAGGGTCGCAGAGGGAGGGGACACTCCTTGGGGACAGCGCACCCCTGCCATCCCCACAGCCCCTGCTGGGCTCCCTGCCTCCAGGGCCACCCTCGGGGAGAGGGGATTGTCCCCCTGAGCAGCACAGTCCAGCCCTGGGAGGAGCTGGCAGGGGGTTGCTTATTGCCGATGGCCCCTGGGGTTGCTCTTCCCAGGGGTGTTGCATATTAAGACATTATTGCATAAATATATATATATATATATATATATATCTCCTATATATATATTGCCCTGGGAGCATGCACGGGCAGGCAGAAGGCTCTGCTGTGCTTCTGGAGAGGTGCAGCCTGGGGAGGGGGGACAGTCCCCTGCTCCCCCCACTGGGGACCCCAAGTGACACGGGTAAGACCACCCTGGATCACGCCCCCACACCCCTGCCCTGGCAGCAAGGGGGAGATGGGACCTTGCATAGCTGGTGGTGGCCCCGGCTCAGCTCTGGGGGACCAGGCAGGACCTGTCCTGAGGGCTGGGGATGGAGTTCAAACCAAACCAAACTAAACCCCAGGGGATGGGGCCAGCCCGGAGCATCCCCACTACAGCTGGGGAGCACCCAGGACCACGGAGCTGGGGGGGTGTCATCCCCCAGGAAGCTGGGAACATCCCAGAAACACCCAGGAGCACACCAGGAACATCCCAGGAACACCCCAGGAAAATCCCAGGAGCACCCCAGGAACATCCCATCCCAGGAGCACCCCAGGAGCGTGGGCTGGCCATGCCACAGTGCCGCAGGCACAGCCGTGCCCCCACGAAGGAAGACCCGGTTCAAGCACCACGCCGAGGGACAGCGAGGTGACAACGAGGTGACAACGCCACGCGTCTCCCAGCGGCCCGTGCCGGGCGGGCAGGGTGGCTCCCGCCGCCTTCTGTGCTCAGTCCATGTTGGCGCTGGCCGACCGGGAGATGCTGAGGGTCTGTGCGGACGCGGAGATGTCCTCGGGCTCGGCGGGGCTGTGGTAGTCGGAGGTGATGTCGGGCTCCCCGGGCGGCGCCCGCACCGCCGCCAGGCTGAAGGAGTTCGTGGAGCCCTTGCGGAGGCACTGCGAGTAGAGGCCGAGCAGCAGGTCCAGCTTGTGCTCGATGGATTGTACCTGCCCGGGCAGCAGGGCGGGGCTCAGGCGGGACCACACCCACCGCGGGAGGGGTCGCGGGGTGTTGGATTGCGCTAATTAGTTAGTTCATTTTGCACCGGGCGTTTCTCGGTTGCACTTTGCCATGAACCTTTGCATCCCCTTCACCTGGTACCCCCTACCTGTCCCCTCCCCATTACCTGGTACCCGCTACCTGTCCCCTCCCCTTCACCTGGTACCCCCTATCTCTCCCCTCCCCCTGGGTCAGCCCCCATTGATCAACAGACCCCCCCTCCCCTCGCCCTTTTCCCCCACACACGGGGGGTCTCTCCCTCCTTCCCTCCATGGCCTCCAAGGTGCAGGTTCTGCATTAAAGCTGTGGGACTGTGTCCCGTGAGGTTTAAGGGCGCCTTTTGTCTTTCATTTCTCCCCCGTGGCCCATGGCTAGCCTGGGTTGGACCGCAGCCTTGAGGGAATTTAGGGCACCGGGGGGCTGTGCTCGCCCCTCCCAGGGGACGGTGACATCGGCGGGGTGTCCCCTCCTGACCTGCCGCTCCACTTTGACCACGCGGCCCATCATGCTGAGCTCGTCCACCAGCTCTGCCTCCAGCGCCGGCTTCTCCCCCTTCTCCCGAATTTTCTTGTCCGCAGGGAGCGCCCGGTCCCTGCCCACGATCTGGTCCACGCTGGCAGGGAGGGAAGGGGCAGAGCCCGTCCATCACTCCAAAAGGCTCGGGAACCCGCCAGGGATGGAGCTCTGGGAATGTGGGAGAAACCCCCAGGGTCACCTGCAGGGCACCTCACCGCGTCTGCAGGCTCTTGATCCTGCCCAGCATGTCCAGGTGCCCGGCTGAGTACTGCTCGATGACATCCTTGACGTCGTAGGGACGCAAGGTCTCCTTGAACTTCCTCTTGGCCACCAGGAACTTCAGGATCCTGCAGGGACAGTGGGGCTGGAGGCAGGAACGGGGTGCCCAGGGAGGGCTCTGTGCAGGCCGGGGGACACGGGAGGGGACGGCCTCACCTGACTGCCCGGATGAGGGTCTTCACTGCCGGCATGATGTCCTCGAAGGTCAGGTCACAGGGGGAGCTCCTCTCCTCTCCGCTGTCCTCCGGCGGGCAGTCGGCTGTGGACACCAAGAGCGGGTGGATGGCACACCCCGAGGACTGTCCCCAACCCTGCAGCCCCCCCAGGTGTCCCCAGACCCCGCAGCCCAGGGGCTCACCCTCAGCCGGGGCGCGCGGCTTCAGCCTCAGGGACGCTCGGAACCGGGTGCGGTCGTTGAAGCTCCAGCTTTTCTGCACCTTGGTGGGGCTGGAGGGCTCGGCCACGTCCTCGGGGCTGGGGGAGCGGTGCAGGGGCGGCCCCAGGTGCTGCTGCCGGCGCTGGGAGCTGCCCTGGCGCTGCGAGCTGCCCAGACGCATCCGCTCCTTGATGCCCATCTTGTTGCTGCGCGGGGACAGCGGGAGGGCGGCGTCAGGGCCGTGGGGACAGGGACAGGGACAGGCTCACAGGAGTGGCCGTGGTGAGCTCGCGGAGAGCCCCCGGCAGGTGATGGGCACGAGCCAGGCCAGGAGCAGGGGCAGCTCTGGGGTTGCTCCTTTAAAACCCTTTTTTTTGGTCCCCAGAGCAGAGAAAGGAGGTGACAGACAGGGAGAGAGGGGACAGACAGGCAGGGGACATCCAGCAGAGCCACCTCCGAGCTGAGCAGAGCTCTGCTGCTGCTCCATCCCTGCTGGCAAGGGGTGTCCAAACCCGGCCAAGCTGCTTCATCCTCCTCCTCCAGGCTGCACCTCCCAATCCAGGCTCTGCTCCTGCCCTAACGCGAGCTCTGCTCCCAAACCCAGCTGCAGTTTCGGGTTGGGGGGGAAACACCAGGCATTGTTTATGCAGGACCCACACAAACCCCCCATATTTTGCATGATGAGAGACCCCAAACACAGCCTGAGGGGACACACAGGGAGGGACCCCAAAGCCGGGGAGGACACGGAGCGAATCCCCATCTTGGGCTGCAATGAGAAATGTAACCAAAGGTATTTATTCTGTTCTCATCTGTTGACACCAGCTCAGGAGGTGTTTTTTTTTTTAATCTTCTGTGACCCATTCGTGGTGACTCTGGGAGGGGAACGGGGCGGGTGCCTTCTGTTGATGGGCAGCTGCTCAAACCAGGTGGAAAAGTGTTTCTTTATCCCTTCCAGGCCCCATCCTCCCTCCAGGGGATATCTGCTGTCCATGGGCCATCCAGGCTCACTGCAGGGCTGATACAATCCCATCATCCCATGGGGAGAGGCTCCACCCAGGGGGAGGAGCCCAGCATTCCCGCCTGGATCAAAGCTGGCAATCAGAACACCAGCACAGCCTGTGTGCACTGGATTCCCAGAGGGAGAGCGGACCCATCTCAGCACCACTGGAGCCTTCTCCAGGATCATCTCTGCTCCCACAGAACCACAGCTGGCACTGCAGGAGGATTTATTTGGACTGACACCAACAGCCTGACCAACAGGGGTCAGTCAGGTCATATTCTGACTCTGACAGTGATTTTTTGCCCTACTGCATTTTCATTTTAATTTTCCTAGTAAAGAACTGTTATTCCTATTCCCAGATCTTTGCCTGAGAGCCCCTTAATTTCAAAATGACAGTCATTCAGAGGGAAGGAGTTTCCATTCTCCATTCCAAGGGAAGCTCCAGCTTTCCCTGGCAGACACCTGTCTGTCCAAACCAAGACAATCCCACACCAGCTGCAGGACAGGCTCCATGAAACCCAGGCCTTTGGGGACATTCCTGAATTTCCTCAGCAAGGGCCAGGCAGGGACCCAGGCAGGAGAACCAGGCAGGGATCCAGGCAGGGATCTAAGCAGGGATCCAGGCAGGAGAACCAGGCAGGGATCCAGGCAGGGTCCAGGCAGGGATCTAAGCAGGGATCCCGGCAGGGTCCAGGCAGGGTCTAGGAAGGTCACAGGGCTCCCAGCCCTCCCCCGTGCTGGCAGGGGGGCTCCCACACATCCCACACATCCCGAGGGGGTGGGAAGGGCTGTGTCCCGGGAATCAGGCCGCAGCACACAGTCGGGGTGGGATTTATGGGATTTATCCAGGGGCCGGAGATTGCTGCCAGCAGCCCGCGCTCATCCACGGGAAACTGAGGCAGTAAAGGGACAGTGGGGACAGCCAGCTCCGCCCAGGCCATGCACGGGGACCCCCAGTTCAGCCTCCACCCGCCGTGCCTCGGCCCCAGCCGTGTCCATGCCGCAGGCACGGAGCTCATCCATGCACCCCGAGCTTCCCGGGGCCGGGCAGGACACGGTACCTCCGTCTCCACGTGCCCCACGTCTGCAAGAGCCTCCTCTTACCACTAAAGATGGGGCTGGAGGGGCAGGGCAGAGACACAGGAGAGAAGAGAATCAGCCAGGGCCCGGCGGGGAGCGCAGCGTCCCCGGGCCGCCTCCTTCCCGTCCCCCGCAGCGCCACCGCCAGCGCCACATCCCCGTTTGTGTAGGTCCTGCATAAACACCTGGGCGGTTCCTCGGCTCTGCCAGGTGGATTTTAGGCGCGGTCCCCGAGCCGAGGGACCGTGGTGGGCCCGCAGACCCCGCCGGGCTCTGGGGGGGGGCTCCCCGCGGCCGGGGGCGGGCGTTACCTGAGGCGTAAACACCTGTGGGGCTGCGCGTCCTCCTCATTGCAGCTTGGGGGTGGTGAGGGCACGGCGGGGTTGGGGGGAGGGATGGAGAGGAGGAGGAGGGTGAGCGGGAGAGGGGAGGAGAGAGAGAAGATGAGATGTTATGAGAGGTGATGCTCGAAGGGAGGGATGGGTGGGCTCAGGCCCCCCGAGGGGGGTTCTGTCCTTCCCCTGCCGGTTCCTCGTTGGTCACCGAGCCCAGGGAGGAGCCCCCCGAGCCCTGAACTCACCTGGGGGAGCAGGTCCTGCTCGGCCCCACACCTGCAGCCTCAGCCCTGCTGGTCACGGGGGAAACTGAGGCACCTAACCCTGGCGCTGGCCCCGTGTCCTGGCGGGTGACACGCACTGGTGACACGCTGGGATCTCCTCTCCAGGCAGAGGGGACAAGGGACACGGGGCACAGCAGCCGCCACCAGCAGCAGGACAGCCTCAGCCCCTCTCTCCTCTCCTCGTGGGCACCGGGAGCCACTCCCAGCCCCAGGCCCTGGGATTTGCTCCTTCCCGGGCTCTGGAGTGTGGCCCCACAGCTCCATCCCTCCAGGATGGCACCACTGCCCTTGCCAAGGGGTTTCCTGCCATGCTCAGTCACCCCGTGCCACATGCCGGGCTCACAGACACATAAAAAGGGCAGCGAGGTGACCTCATGAGGGTACAACACCCCAGAGCGTCCCTCTGGAAAAAAACCTGCCCCTTCTGGAGCTGGAATGGGGCCGGGAGCAGCAGCAGGAGCAGGAGGGATGCCCAGCAGGTGTCGGGAGCAGGGTCGGTTTGGGGTGGTGGCACCTCGGGGTCTGGCCTGGCGGTGATGGTGACAGTGACATCTGAGGAGGGCACAGAGGAGCAGAGGAGACAGAGCAGAGAGGAGGGAGAACTCAGGGGCTGCCCCCTCCTACCTTTCCCCTGAGCACACGGCCAGGCTGAAGCTTTTCTGGGCAGGGGTGAAGGAGTGATAGGGCGGTGGGGCTCTCTCAGGCCATTTTTTCACCTCTGAATTCCTAAATTCTCCGTTGCGAACCCGCTGCAAATGCTCAAACATAAGGACCAGCTCTCTGGGGTCGGGGTGAAATAAAAAAAAAAAAAAAGGGGGGGAGAAATTAAAATTCCCGAAGCAAAACGAAACCAGCAAGGTGAGGCTGAGCAGCGCTGGGTCCTCCAGAGTGCAAAACAAAGCAAAACCAGAGCAAAACAAAATAAATTAAAACCAAAAAAATCAGCATTTTTCGTTCAAAAGAGGGTTTCTTAACTGGGGCTGATGGGGCTGGGGAAGGGTCCTGGGACAGGATTCCACAGAAGGAAGGGTTGGACCTGCTGAGGGGGATGGATCAGGCAAGGACAAACCTGGGACGGGGTGGGGACATGGGGACCTGTCACCACCAGATCCTGGGCGCTGCTGGAGCAGCCAGAAGGGGAAAGCTCAGCTCCAGCAGGGATGGAATCTGGCTCTGCGTGAATTCCACTGCAGGGAAAACAGCTCCTGGCACAGCAGGAGGGGCAGCAGGACTCCCAGGGATTCCCAGGATCCGGGGTGATGCTCGGGAAGTTGGGACTGGGGGCTGTGGCTGTTAAAAAGCCTTTGGAAAAACGAGGGATGGGACGGAGGGATGAGTTTGTCACGCGGCCAGAGCAGAGCAGGATACCCAGGCAGAGCAGGCAGGAGGGCAGGGATGCTCACGGAGATGTGGCAAACCCTCAGGATCTGGGAGAGGCATCTGGAAAACCTTTGGGGAGCCTTTGGTCCACGCACAGTGGCAAAATCCCAGGGATGGCAGGAGAGACACGCTGCAGGAATGGGACATGGGGCTCCCACGGGAACCCCCGGTGCCCAGCTGGGTCCCCACTGGAACCAGCTCCTGCCGGGCTGCAGCTCCACCACCGCAGCCGTGGGGCTCCTGGGGCATCATCCCGCTCCCTGTGGCGCTGGAGGAACGCATGGATGGGGTGAGAGGGGATGGGATGGGCGCTGTGAGGATGATGAGGATGAAGGAGGGTCCTTCAGCAGACTCCCGTGCCGGGACGGTGTCGGTGCTGCTCGAGCCCGCCGAGCCCCCGGGGGTTCCACAAGGTCCCACCCGGTTTCCCAGGCTGTTGATCCCCTCGGGGACCCCCCGGGGGTTCCACAAGGTCCCTCCCGGTTTCCCAGGCTGTTGATCCCCTCGGGACCCCCGGGACCCCCCAGCCCTCAGCCCGTCCCGCCTACCTGAAGGCGGGCAGGAGGCTGTCGTAGTAACACCACGTGGCCGTCAGGTAGCCGCGGCTGACATCCGTGGAGTACAGGCGCCAGGCAGCCTGCAGGGCAGCGAAATTCCCGGGAATCGGGATCAATCCGGACGGGACAACCCCTCCATCCATCCTGACCCCCCACAGGCGGCCCAAAGGGTCTCGGTGCCGGGTGTGGGGCCGGGTGTCTTGCAGACCAGCGGACAGCGGAGCATTCCCGGGAAGGGACGGGGCGGGACGGGCCGGCCCTGCCTTACCTGGATCAGGTTGGCCGCCGGAGTCCTCCTCTTCTCAAAGTGCTTCTGCCGATGCTGCTCCTGCACCTTGAGGGCGAAGCCGGAGCCCAGGATCCCCTGGGGACGGGAGGGGACAGGGCCGTGAGTGCCGGGCCCCAGCCAGAGGCGGCTCAGCCCCTTTCCTCCCCTCTTTCAGCAGAGCGCAGCCCTCTCCCGGCCCCACTCACGGCGGGCAGGGCGAAGAAGGAGATGCCGAGCAGGGCGAATCCGGCCGCCAGCATCCTGCCCAGCCACGTCTGCGGCGCCTTGTCCCCGTAGCCGATGGTGGTCAGGGTCACCTGCCCGGGGACACGGCACGGCGGGGCCTGGAGGGCGTTCGCTGCCCCACCACGGCCCCGTCCCACCCTCCTGCTCCCCTCCCGGGGCCGGGGGGGGCTCTGGGGGGCCGAGCTTACCGTGCCCCACCACAGGGAGTCGGCGTAGGTGGCGAACTGGACGTTGGCGTCCTTCTCGGCCAGGTACACCAGGAAGGAGGCGAAGATGAGCACCAGGAAGCCGATGTACCAGGCGGTGATGAGCTCCTGCGGGGCGCAGCGGGGTCAGACACACCCAGGGACGCCTCGGGGGGGGGGACGCGCCTGGGTGACGCCGTTTTACACCACAACGATACGAGACTCCGAGCTTCGGAAGGCTGAAAATGACTCCCTCATTTCTGGGATGTATCTCCCTTTTATACTATTCCACACAGACCAATTCGATTGGTGAAAACAAAGGCAAAACCTCTTCACTCACGCTGGTCAGACCAGAGGGACATCAAGAATTAGTCCCTCTTAGGAAAAGGAATAAATAACAAAGTTAAAGTCACAAAAAAACCCCATTTCTCCTGTTCACAGAAAATTCCTTGGGGAAAAGAATTTCAAAAAAAAACCAAAACAGCTCAGGCGCAGAACCAGGGCTACACCTGGGTAGTCAGGTCCTCCACAGGTCGTGGCAGGGCCACTGGGGACACATTTTGCCCCCAAATGGTGGCATGGAGCCTTTGGGGAGCTCAGGAGCCCTGCAGATTCTTAATTAAAGGAAGAGAGGGAGGCAGGGGGGTGGTCCCGCACTGTGGAGGGTTCTGGTGCTGCGGGAAGGGGACCAGAGCTCCTCCAGACTGTCCCCAGCATCACTGCCACCCTGGGGGACCTGCCAGCAACACCTGGGAAAAAATCCCCAGGAACATCTCTGGGGCTGCTCCCCCCTGGAAATCCCCAGGAACATCTCTGGGGCTGCTCCCCCCTGAGTGCCAGGCCCGGGTGTCGCCCAAAGTTTCCTTGCCTTTTGAGCGTTTGCCTTTTTGTGGTGGAGATTCTCACGCAGCTTCGTGTAAACTACCAATTGTTTACCTACTTCTCCTCTGGGAGGAGTCTCGTGATTGACGGTGATGTTCACCTGCGAGGTCGAAGAAGTGGCAAGACCTGCGCAGCCAACCTTTTGCCCTCTGCAAAAGCACGTATATAAATAAAGCCAAAAAATATTAACACAGAGCTCTCCTGCCTGCCCTTCTGCTGCTTGCCTCGTTCTTCCGCGTCCCTAACAGCGACACCCGGGCCCGGGGGGCCGTCTCAGTCTGTCCCAGAGCTCGTCCTCACCTTGCTGTGGGCGTAGACGACGGAGCCCAGCAGCTTCCAGGTGCCGCCGCGGCGGTCCATGCGCACCATGCGCAGGATCTGCAGGAAGCGCATGCTGCGCAGCGCCGACGTGGCGAAGATGTTGCCCTGCGTGCCCGCGGCGATGACGGCCACCGAGGCGATGAAGACGATGAAATCTGAAGGGGGACAGAGGAGCTCAGGGGGCGCCGCCCGGACTTTGCCCGCTTTCCGGCGTTCGCGTTTTGTTCCCGCGCAGGTTCAAGGAAACAACGTGTGGTTTTTTTAGAATTTATCGCTTTGTTTACGTATTTCTTCTCTGGGAGGAGAAAGGTGACCAATGGTGGTCTTCACCAACGGGGTCAAAGAGGTGGCAACCTATGCAGCCAATCTTGTGCCTTCTGAAAGAATTGTCTATAGGATGGAGTCAGAAAATCAAATAGAGAACTTTCCTGCTGACCTTCCTGCTGCCTGCTTCATTCTTTTGTGTCCCAAAGTGTGACAAGGGGGTGTGGGAGTGATCCCAAATCCCGCTGTCCTTGGATGCTGTCGGAGTCCAGGGCATCCCTCTGGGTGCCCTGGAGGGTCAGGGACCACAGCAGAGATGTCTGAGACCCGAGCAAGAGGGTTTGAATCCTGGCCAGGGGGGCCTGGGCTCTGGCCGGGGGGGTTGGAGACCCTGGCACAGAGCCCAGGAAGACACCACTGGTTTTGATTTCAGTCCATGGGAAAAACTCCCAGCACTGAGAGGAGAATTGCAAGTCACAAAAGTGTGACAGGCAGCAGCGTAGTTTATCACGAGGTGGAAAATTTTGTAGTTTTGGGGTTCTTAGAATGGGGGTAAATGGGGACAAGATGGAGGATTTAGGGTGGTGCCCTTGGTTCCTCTCCTTCTCCCTGCTGTGACGGTGGCACGAAGCAGTTCAAGGGGTTTGGGTCAAAGTAGAAACGACCCTTTTAGCACAGATGACAGGTATTGGTACATAACTGTAAATAAGAGACATAATTATCTGTATAAGAGTACAGTGATGTCCTATCGGCAGGGAGTCACCTCGTGTCCTCACCGCTGTTCAGACCTCGGCCGGGCACGGAGAAAATCGTGCGATACGAAACCACAACCAACGCGAGAAAGATTGAAAAAACAAGACCTTGAAGACTCCGCTTCTTCCTTGCAACGCGACTCGGGGCTTCCAGAGGGAAAAAGACTCTGGACCACCTGAATCTGGGGCGAGAAACCAAACCCAAGGGGCTCCCAGGCCGTACCTATGACGCAGAAGGGTTTCCTGGCGAAGCGGAAGCGGCCGCGCCAGCCACGGTAGCGGCAGCAGCAGCCAGCGGCCCAGACGCGGACGATGTACTCCATGCCGAACACCACGATCATCACGAATTCCTGACGGGGGGGAGTGGGAGAGGGGTGAGAGGGGCAGGGAGAGCGTGGAGGGGCTCAGATTTGAGGGGGTGCGAAGTGAATGGGGCTGAGCGCGGCACGTGGTGTCCCCGAAAGCTGCCGGAGCCGCGCCGGGGGATCGGGAGCCGCAGCCGTCGTCGCTTTCCTCCTCGCCCCGAGCTGGGTCCTTTTCCTCCTCTGTCAGCATTGTCCTCCTCTCCCTCTCGCACAAACAAGCCCCCGTTCTGCTTACTCGCAGGAAAAGTCACAAGGACCTTCCCAATTTAGTCCCCGTCACTCGGGAGAAGTCCCTGCGTCAGCTCTTCCTGACAGTTTGGGGGAAAGTTGCCTTTTTTAGCCCCTCGTGCCCTGCCTCTTCCAGCGGTTGGGACAATGGTGGGACGGGCCACAGATGTGGCACCCACGGCCAGGCCACCCCCCGACGTGCCGTGGGATCGTCAGTGACATCCCGGCTGCTGGTGGGGTCACAGGGGTCCTGCCCGGGGTCTTGCCCGAGTTTTTTAGGGTATAAAATGGGGAAAGGAAATCCGAGCGCCAGCCCCGCTGCTGCATCACTCACCAGGATGAAGAGGCACTCGTTGGCCAGTTTCTGGTGCTCCTGGATGGTGGAGAAGACCGACAGCACCAGGCAGCTGAAGACGAGGAGGAATCTGCAAGGACAGAGTGTCAGTGGGGGCACAGGGACACCCAGGGCACCCCAGCCCCAGTTTTACCCCCACTCACAGCCTGAACCCCCCAGTCAGGTCCTCCGCAGATCGTGACAGGGCCACTGGGGACACATTTTGCCCCCAGATGGTGGCATGGAGCCTTTAGGGAGCTCAGGAGCTGCCCTGGGGCTCGAGGCCAGCTCTGCCGCAGCCCTGCAGATTCTTAATTAAAGGCAGGGAGGGAGGCAGGGGGGTGGTCCCGCACTGTGGAGGGTTGTGGTGCTGCAGGAAGGGGACCAGAGCTCCTCCAGACTGTCCCCAGCATCACTGCCACCCTGGGGGACCTGCCAGCAACACTGGGGAAGTGTCAACACAGTGGAAAAATCCCCAGGAACATCTCTGGGGCTGCTCCTCCCTGAGTGCCCGGCCCAGGCACGAGGGGCTTTGGCCCATTTAAAGTAAGGAGGGGAATTAAAAAAAAAAAAAAAAAAAAAAAAAAAAGAAAGAAAGAAAGGAAGAAAAAGAGAAAGTCGACTCTGAAGCTGAAGCAAATGAAACCTCCAAAAATACATTTTTTTCCCCTGATCCAGCGATTCTAAAAAAGGAAAGCGGAGGGCTTGTGCCACCACCGGCCCACGTGACGGCGAGCCAAGGGCCACTCGCTGCTCTGTCACCACGGCTCTGTGGTGGCACCGGGGGCTCTGGCCACCCTAGGCTGGGTGGCACTGGCACGGCCTGGCTGAGCCCTGGTGGCCCTGGCACCTTGTCCTCGAGCTGGTGGCACCCATCTCACCCCCAGCGCTGTGGTGACAATGTCCAGGAGCCACCAGGGGTGACGCGGGGGGCTCAGGAGCACATTCCCATCTCTTGATGTGCCCGATGTGGAATTTTTGGGCAGAACCAGCTGCCATGGGAGGGGTGAAACCTGTCCCAACACTGGTGGGGAGGCTCCAGGGGACACAGCAGAGAGGGGACAGCGCTCTGTCCCTCAGTGGGACCATCCAGGACCCCTCCCCACTGACCCCACAGCCCTGTGCGGGGCCGGGGGCTCTCAAACCCAGCTCTGGGGGACAGTGTGTCACCTAAAAGGGACAGGTGGGTCTCCTTCTCCCCAAAATGCTGCTGGAGGTGGGACCGACAGGAAAAAAAAATCCCTGGGAATGGGAGAAGGGCTGGATGCAGAGCAAGGAGGAGGGAGAGCTGGAGCCAGGAAGGGGCCAGGGCTGTCACAGCCGTGTCACCACCCTGGTGTCACAACCGTGTCACCACCCTGGACAGCCACAGAGGACGACACCACTCTCCCGGGCACTCCTCACCCTCCAGGCAGAAGGTTGGAGCCGGCTCCTTCTCCCTCTGAATTATTAATTGGGTTTTTTTTTTCCTCGGGCGCAGCAGTTCTGGAATTAACCCCCGCGGGGAATGCGGCACCCCCGCGGCCCGGGCGGGGAGTGAGGAGCCAAACACGGCCCGGGGCCGAGCTCGGAGCTTTGTGCACCATCAGCAATAAAAGATTACCCGGGCAGGATTTAGCAGGCAATTACACGGGCAGCGGAGCACAAAGCAGAGGAGAAGGCAGAAATCTCCCAGCCCGCAGAAGATTTTTGCCCCTCGCATCATCCGGCCAGCAGGGAGGGGGTTCCCCCGTGGCCGGGCACACGTGGGGGACCTGCTGTGGGTGGTCACCCACCGTGATGGGGTGGGGAAACCTCCCAGCCGGCATCCCCCAGGATTTGGGGGGGAGGAATCAGAGGTCCCACGGGGCTGGCTGGGAAAGGAACTTTCTGGGAACACATCACCTGCTTGGAATTAACTAGTAAAGCCTGGGCAGACGCCCCGGCCCGGCCGCGGGCAGTGCTTAAGCGGCTTAGGGAAGGGTCAGGCAGCCAGGGGAGCCAGGAACCGGCATCCCCCCGTCGCTCCCGGGCAGGAATTCCGCTCTCAGCCGCTCCGCCAAGCACCCAGGGGGGTTGTCCACCCTCACCCTGGGGATGTCAAACGAGCCAGGTTCCCGTCCCGATTCGCTGCTCTTCCCACCCGGCAAGAGGAGCTGGAAAACCCAGGGATGCTGGCAGGCAAAGGGAGAGTGGGACAGGAGCTTCAGGGTTCCTCACTGCCCCGCTCCAGGATCCCGGGGGATGGAGGGAGCAGAGGCTGAGCCCGTTCTTCCCCTCTCCTGAATAAAATTCCCATCTCCAACCCCCTCCCTGCCTTTGCCAGCACATGTCACTGCAGGGACACGGGGACAGCACCCAGCAGGAGCAGAGCCCGGCCCCAGCAGTGACGAAACCTCCCCAAAAGAATAATGAAAACCCGGCGGGGAAGGCGAAATCTCCTCAATTAATCTTCATTAGGGCGGGCTTTGCCATCTGCTGCCGCCCTGAGCCGACCGAGGAACAGGTGAGCCGGGAAAGCTGCTGAGCTCAGGGGGAGCGGGGCCAAGTCGGCCTCCCTGGGAGGGCAGGGGGGCACCAGTTGGCTCCCAGTGCCCCCCAGACACCGCTGGGAAAAGAGGCTGCACCCCAAAACAGCCAAAGGAACGGGATCCTCCGAGCTCGTGGGGTGGGATGGGGCTGGAACAGCTCAGCTCTCCTGGGATTTGTCCCCCAGCCCTTGGGACTGGCACGGGGGTGACACCGGCACTGGCAGCGCTGTCCTGGTCCTGCTTTGCCTGAATTCCTGGGATTGGCACAGAGGTGACAGTGGCACTGGCAGAGCTGTTCTGGTCCTGGTTTAACTGGACCCCCAGGATGTCCTGGTTCTGCTCATGCTTTGCCCAAATTCCTGGGATTGGCACAGGGGTGGCACCTCGTGTCCCTGTCCTCGCTTTGCCCAAACCCCTGGGATTGGTGCAGGGGTGACACCTCGTGTCCCTGTCCCCACTTTGATGAACCCCCAGGACTGGCACAGGGGTGACACCTCGTGTCCCTGTCCCCGCTTTGCCCTCTCCCCGCGGGGACGCCCCGGGCCGGGCACAGGCCGTGCCAGCACGGCGATAACTCAGCAGAAGGAAAACACCTCACGGCGCAGGATAAACAGCCCAGCCATGGGATGAGCGAGCAAACACCCTCTGGGAAGGCACAGATCCCTTCCCTGGTGGCATCACAAGGCCTCGGCCCTACCCTCCAGCTGTGCCACGGCTGAAAATTCGGGATTTGCACCAAAGCTGCCGGAGCAGGGACGGGGCTGGCGTTTCCCCCTCCAGGCTCCGCGCGCCGCGAGGTTCAGCTCCGTGTGCAGCTGTATAAACAGCACGTCCCATAAATCCCCGGCCCTCGGCCCCGCAGCCCTCCAGGAGAGGTGGAGCAGGCGGCCGGGGGATATAAATAACCGGGCTGCGGCCGCCCTGTTTGCGCCCGTAACCATGGCACGGAGCGTCCCACGCCGCCCAGGAGAGGAGCAGAAAAGCTCCCAGAGTTTCCCCACGGGCGGGGAAAGCGCGGCCGGAGCCGCACCAGGAAACCCGGCACACGCTCAGAGCCCGGCCCTGACCCCGTTATCAGCGCTGTGGGCTCAGGGCGCTGCTCCCAGAGCTCTCCAGCCTCAGCGGTTGTTCCCAACCCGGGATGTTCCCGGCACGCCGAGGAAGGCTGGAAGCAGAGCTGGGATGTTGAGCCTCTCCTGCACCCCATGGGGTGACACCCAGTGACATCCCACGGAGCATGTGAACCTGGAAATTTGGTGTTTTGGGAGATAAATGTCGCTGGTGGCATCACCCGGCACCCCCCGGGCCTGCCGTGCCCACGGGGAGCACGGTCACAAGGCTCCCGAGGCCGGTGCCAAGAGGCTCACACGGAGCAGCCGGGATAGTTTTGCTCTTGGATCATCTGGCAAGGGCTGGAGTGGAGCGGGGGAAGGAACTGGAGTGTTTTCCGAGGTGCCCCAGCACAGGGATAGGGGCTGCCGCCCTCCCCCAGCACCCACGGGGCGCGGGGACATTCGGGGCACAGGCCCCAGAAGTCGCCCCAAAGCCCCTCAAAGAGTGGAGGGGAGGTTTGGGGTCGCTGCGGGGGGGGACAAAGAACCAAAACCTCTCCCTGCACCCCACTGGGGCACCCAAGGTGGCACCTCCTGCCTTGGGGGGGGGGGGGGGGTCCGGCGGCGGAGGGAAGAGGGGAAAAAGGAAAAAAACCAGCAGGGAAAATAAAATCAATGCACCGGTTCATGTTGCGCCGAAACCGCTTAATTTTATGCCCTGGTGACACCACATGGGGCTGGGGAAAGTGCTGTGCCGGCTTCTCCTCCCGCTGGCATTGCCCCCGCGGCAGCTCCCGTTTCAGCCCCGGGCAAGGTGGCCCTGGGGGCACAGCCCCTGCCCCAAGGGCACAGTCCCTCTGGTTGTGTGCCACCACCCCAGCTGGGGGACACACAGGTGACAGCGAGTTAAAGGCCTGCAAAGAGCTGAATTCAGAGAGGTGGAAGAGCTGAGAGTTAAATCGGAGAGTTGCTTAAGAGTGAAATTCAGGAGGTTTTTCCCAGCTGGCGGTGGAGGGTCAGCACTGAGCAGGGATGGAGTGATCCTCCTGCGGACCATCCAGGGCTCCAGGCCGGGGAATTGCCCCGGGGGTGTTGGCAAGGGCTGGGCACTGACCCTGGTGGCATTCCCGCCATGGCAGGAGGTGTTTTCCCGCTCTCCAGGCACTGCTGGAGGGATGGCACCAGGTCGGGAGTGGCAGAGGTGACAGCCCCATCCTGCCCTCCACACCCGTCTGGAACAGGGATGCTCCAGGAGGGACAGGCTGCCACCACCCCTGGCCCGAGGGGGACACATCCCAGTGCCAGCACCCCACACCACCCAGGATTTACCTCCGGAGGCCGATCCTGCGGGATTTGTGCCTGGCATCCCTCACCCAGTGCCAGGGCTGCCCTGGAGCTGCCACCGCTGCGTCCCCACAGCCACACCAAACACCCAACAGGGACAAGGCTCCTGTCCCTTCCCTGCCTCGGGGAAATTCCCACACGGGAAACAAACCCCGAGGGCAGCGGGCAGGGAGCTGGGCCTGGCACGGGGGCCGCTGCTCCAGGCGGGGGATTGCGGCTGCTCCTGGCTCAGTCCTCCCTGATTCGCTCCAGGTTAAACTGTTCTGGATGGAAACGTTCCTCCAGGGCTGGGAAAAGTGCTGAGCTGAGCTGCCGGCGCACCCAGCGGCCGTTTCATAACCATCAGCACCACTTCCCAGATCCCGGGGGAGCCGCCGGGAATGTGGGGGGCTGGAGGGCGGCCAGGGACAGGCCACGATGGGAACACCTGGAACAGCTGGAATTGGACACCTGGAAAAGGCCGTGGAGCAGCTCCGGGCTGCAGGAAGCCCCCGGCAGGGCAGCCCCTGCCCGCGGGACACGCAGCCCTGCCCGTGCCAAGCCCGCCGCAGCTTTGCCGGGAGCGGGGAAGAGCCTGGCGAGGAGGAGATTGCGAAAAGGAAGTTCTTATTTCGCCTCCTGGCTCTAAAGCCTCTGGCTTAATGCTCCGGGCTCCCTCCCGGATTTGCTCCGTAAGCTCCGCGGCTGGGAACTCTCCTCATTCCAAGCTTTGGTGAGGCCGGCCGGCGCCTCTCTTCATGGTCAGCGTGGGGCTGGAGGCGCTGGGGGAGACCTGGGCACCGCGGATTTCCACCTGCACGGACTCCCCGTGTCCCCGCCATCCCCTTCCCCGGAGCACGGGAGCGTTTAGGGACATCCATGAGACCCCAAAAGCGGCTCCGAGCCCTGCCAGCCCCCAGGGCAGAGGTGCCAGCAGGAGGGAGAGCTGCAGGAATGATGCAGCCACCAAACGGCTGAGCCCGGAGCAGGAGCTGGGATAAGATTTAGGATCAATTCGCCGACAGAAAGAGGCTGAAGTTGGTCAATAAACGCTCCGCGGCTCCGGGGGGGAAGCGCGTCACTTCTCAGCGGGTATTTTAGCAGCTTTCAGCCCTGTCTCGGAGCCAGCCGACCCGGGGGACAGGTCCTTGTCACCAGCACTCGGGCCGGGGGCTCCGTCCCCTCCCATGCCTCGGGGGGGGGGAGAGAAGGGGAGGGGGTAACACCTTCCTCCTCTTTTGTTAAAACCCGGGGATTGCGGCACACAAATCATCCCCGACAACTTCAGCGCCGCTGCAACAGCTTCGCAGCTCCCATCTGCTGCGAGAGAGAGAGAGAGGAGAAAAAAAAAAACCCAACAAAAAAAAAACTTGGAAGAAGCCAGAAATGAGCAACATTACGGGAGAGGCTTCGCAGAACAGATGTCCACACCTTGCACCCACTGCGGCGTCTTCCCACGGGATTCGGGGGGTCCCTGGCAGGACTCTGCCCTGCAGCTGCCTCAGCCCTAAAAATTAAGCGAGCAAGCGAACAGAAAGCCTCCCCAGCAAAGGCTGGAGACTTTTGGCTCCTGCTGCCGGCGGCTGCACATCTCGTGGAACGAAGCCCAGCACCCAGGAGCTGCGGGCCAGGGCTGGGGGAGCTTGGGGGGCTCTGCAAACGGGGCCGCTTGGCCCGCGTGGTTGTTTTGGGGGTAAAAAACTGGGGGGAAGGACGGGTGGAGGGTGCTCAGGGATGGAGATCCCAGATGGGAGACGAGCAGGGGCACGTCTCTTCCACACGCCACGGGTGTCTGTGCCATAAATCCCCGTTGCCTCCCCTGGCGGGGGGTTTGGCCGCCTTTCCCTGCAGGAGCAGCTCTTCCCAGGGTGGGATTTTCCACGCGGGGATTGTGGCTGTGGGAGGTGTGGTAACAAATGGGCCCCGGGCTCGTGTCCCGGCTCCCTGGGGAGCTCAGGTGCCCTCTCATCCAGTGACAAATCCCTGCTGCCAGCTCGATGTGCTAACTTAGGCAAGACCCATTTTCCTGCCTCTTAACGAGCTCCCGCACCCCAGAAACGCCGCAGCCCCGCGGCACCGCTCCAGGCCAGGGGGAAGGAGGCAAAATTTTGGCTCGTGCCCTCACGGGAGGTCTGTGCCCACACCTGGGACAAGCGAGGCAAAGAGGGAAAACACCTCCTGCCCCGCTGTGATGTCCCCAGCAGTGTCCCCAGCAGTGTCACCGGGCCTTGGCTTGGCACAACCCTCCAGAATGGAGCCCCCCCCCCGTGTCCCTGCAGCCCCCAGGTGTTTTGGGGACCCCCCAGCTCCCTGTCACAGCCCCCCCGAGGTAACAACCCCGAGCCCTGAGCTGAGCCCGCGTGCCAAGAGCCGTGGGATGCTCAGAGGCAGCGAGGGAAGCTGGAGCAGCTTAGGAAAACACACGGAGTAGGGAGAGAAGCAGGTGCGCTCCCGGGAGCATCCCTCCGGCCCTGGAGAAGGATTTCCAGGGCTGGGGATCGATGGTGAGCCAGGAAGGGGCGCAGCTCTCGGGGTGCAGCAGGGACACGATCACCCCCGCTGTCCCCATCCCGGCCGGACATGGCTCTGCGGTGGCACTTCTGCCTTGTCCCGGCGCTGCCACAGCTACAGGACAGCAGAGGGTCCCCGGTCCCACCCAGACCTGTCACCCCTCGGGGGTCCTCTGCCTTTGAGGGTCCTCCCACGCTCAGAGACCCCGGCAAGGCGGCACGGTGACGCGGCTCCCCGCGGTGCCACCGGGAAGGGGCTCTGGGCCCCCCCGGAGGTCGAGTCCCACCCCCGGGGCCGCGCTCAGCTCCTCGTACCGGACCCTCCGCCGCGGGACTCGCTCCCTCCGGGTGGCGGCTCCGGCTCCGGCGGCAGGAGCGGCACCGGCGCGTCCCCCGCGCCCGAAGGCGGCGGAGAAACTTCCCGGTGGAGCCCCGCGGCGCTGCCCCGGTACCCCCGGTGCTCCTCGGCCGGCAGCGCCCGCTCCCCCGCCGCCCCGGGAGCCAGCGGGCAGCCGCCGGGGGCTGCGCGTCCCCGCCGGTGGCCGGTACTCACATGAAGACGTGGTAGATGAAAGCCCAGCCGCGGGGCCGCTCCAGCACGTTGTACAGGCAGTTCTGCAGGCGGCGGCGGCAGCAGCGCGGGGCCCCGGCGGGGCGGGGAGCGGCCCCGGGGCGCGGCCCCGCCAGCAGCCCCAGGCGGCGGGCAGGGGGAGGCGGCGGCGGCGGGGGGGGGGTCCCGCTGCCGGGGGTCCCCGAGCCCTCGGTCCGCACCGCCGTCAGCGCCGCCCGCCGCTCCCCGCCCGCCGCCGCCCCGGCCATGGCCGCCCCGCTCAGGCCGCCGCCCGCCGCATGGCCCCGGCCGCCGCGGGACCCCCGAGCGCAGCCCGGGGCCGCTCCCGGGGCCACCTGCCTTTAGCTGCCCGCCGCCGCCGCCGGGCCCTCCCCCGCCGCCGCCCCGCCGGCCCGGCCCGCCCCGCCGTACCTGGCCCCCGCCCCCGGGGCTCCGCCGGACGGGGCGGGCCGGGAGAGCGCCGTGCGGGGCGGGTGGAGGGCATGGGGCGGCGGGTGGGCTGTTGTCACCGCTGGGCTGGACACGGGACCCTGCTGGGGACGGGGAGAGTGCTGGGGCATCCCGCGGGTGAGGATCCCGCAGCGCATCCCGACTGCATCCCAATCCACGTCCTGCACGGAGTCCCGACTGCACCCCAAATGCATCTCGAACTGCACCCCACACCGCATCCCAAATGCATCTCGAACTGCACCCCATACCGCATCCCAAATGCATCCCGAACTGCACCCCACATCGCATCCCAAATTCATCCCAAACTGCACCCCACACCGCATCCCCAACAGAGTCACATCTCAAACCACATCCCAGCTTCGTCCCACACCACATCCCAAATCGAATTGCATCTCAAACCACGTCACTTCCTCCTAGACCTCATCCCAAACTGCATCTCAAATTGGATCCCACACTACATCCCAGACAGAGGGTGTGGAGCATTCCTGGAGGGGATGGAGCATTCCTGGAGGGAATGGAGCATCCCTGGAGGGGATGGAGCATCCCTGGAGGGGATGGAGCATTCCTGGAGGAGATGGAGCATCCCTGGAGGGAATGGAGAATCCCACCCTCACCCATCCTCCGCAGACTCAGCCCCGAGCCGGGCTCCAAGCGTTTCCCAACCAACACCAACACCTCTCAACCTCCCACCAACACTCACAGCTGGGAACTGAGGCAGGGGACTGGGAATTCCCTTCCCAACCTGGATCCGTGTGCTCTCGTGTGCTCTCGCACCTTTGGAGAATCCAAATGCCACCCCCCCCAACCCCTCCAGAGCAGAGAGGAAGTTCAGGGTTTTGGGCAGTGAATTATTTAGTGGCAGGCAGAGATCCTGGCAGAGCCTGGGCCCTCGTGAGCACTGCGGGATTTAGGAGGTCTCGGGAATCTCACACAATAAATAGACAGTTTTATTTCCACGGAGGAACTGGGGCTGTTAAACCCGCAACTCCCCTCCAAGGATGCCACAAAAACCCCACACACAGACGGGACAAGAGGCTGAAATCCTGCAAATCCAAACGAAATTCTCCCCTCCATCCATCCCTAACTCCTGCATCCCCCCAAAAATGCTTCCTGGAGCATCCCCCGGCTCGTCTGGCCCCTCTCCCAGCGGGAGCACCCTGACCTTCATCCCGCTGCCTTTGGAGCAGCACATTCCCCTGGCCGGAGGTTTAGGTTTCACCTGGGATTGATTAAAACCTCGGGGAGCTGCGGAGGGGGCAGGGTTGAGGTGACCTGGAAAGGACTCGGGTGTTGAAGGGGCAGGTGGGAATTGGGTTGTTCCCGGGGCTGGGGGTCACCACACGCTGTGGGCAGGTCCCGTTCGCACCTTGTCACCTGCCCAGACCCTGGGAATCTCCATCGATCTGGGAGCTGGGAGCTTTTGGGACGGAGCCAGGCACTCTGAATCAACATGGCACCAACCCATCCGTCAGAAGCCCCGGAGGTTTTGGGAAGGCATCCCAGGATTTGGTGACTTTGCCCCGCACCTGCTCGGCTTCGGGGGTCCCACAGAGCCACCCGTGCGCCCTGCCCTGATGAGACTCGAACGAGGATTCCAGAGGCCGGGAATGGCGAGGCCGCTGTGCTCGGAGCCTGCTGCCCTCTCGGGATTGCAGCTCAAGTTCCTGGCACGGCCCGCCGGCCAGGATTTGCATCCACAGGATTTCCAGTAAGTTTTGCAGGCTTGGAATGCAGCTGCAGAGCTGCGGGGCTGGGGACAGCGGCTGTGGGACCGGGGACAGCCGGGAGCCCTCACAGGGACACAGGGAGCGGGGCAAAGCACCAGTTTGCCTCCTCTGATGGGGGATATTTGGGGGACACCGTGGAGGGGAGGATTCATCCTTGTGAGCGGGGGGAGCCCGGCGGCGGTGATGGGATGGGCAGAGGTGGGGACGGCGGCCTCGGGGGTGGCAATGTCGCGGTGGGGCGAGCGCTGGTGACAGCGGTGACAGCGGCGCGGGGAGCGGGGAGGGCAGCGCAGCACCTGCTCCAGCCGGAGGCTTGGCCGCATCCCAGGGCCATTAACTCCTGGCACCGCTCGCTGGGACAAACCAGCCCTGGGATAACCCGGGCTCCTCCTGTGGGATGGCAAACTCCCCGGGCAGGGGACTGGGGGCTGCTCTGCCCCAAAGCCACCCCACAGCCCGATCCTGCGCTGTCCCCGGGCTGGGAGTGACTCCGGCGGCACCGCCCGGAGCGGCCCCGCTCTGCCCCGGCGGGGAGCGGGACGGGGCAGGGGCTCGGCTCCTCTCCCCAGCTCCGGAGGCGAGGGAGGAAGGATGGATGAGGCTGCCGGGAGCTCCCGGGCTCGCCAGCGCCGGCACAGTTCCCAGCCAAACCCCTCCAGCCGTGCCGGGTCCCGCGGAGATGTAGCAGAGCGGGCAAGAGCCTGAGCTGGTCCCCAAGGGAACGGGACTTGGGTGGCTCCAGAGCCGTCACCAGGAGCGCCTTTCCCTACTCCAGTGTCCCTCTGGGGTCCTGGACCCACAGCGGCAGCGTGACCTTCACCGCAGTGAGTTTTCCTTGGGAAAGGGTGGTCGGAGGTGACAGCCCTGGAGGGGGGAGAGCAGCCCTGGAGGGGGGACAGCAGCCCTGGGGAAGGGACAGCAGCCCTGGGGAAGGGACAGCAGCCCTGGGGAAGGGACAGCAGCCCTGGGGAAGGGACAGCAGCCCTGGAAGGGATAGTTTTCAGCAGCCAAACCCGCAGCAAACCGAGCGTGGCACTGCCCGAGTGCTGAGCTCATCACCCCGAGGAGAAACGGGATCTCGAACCGCTCCTTGGCAGGGAAGCGCTGCCTCCTCCTCCTCCTCCTCCTCCTCCTCCTCCTCCTCAGCTTCATCCCGGGCCCCTGGGGGTGTGACCAGCCCTGCTCCTGTCGCCCTCGCCCTGTAGAGCGGTGACACTCACAGAAGGGCCCATGTCCCTCCCGCGGGTGCCACCGCTGGCCCGGCCTCTCGAGGGACACGTGTTTGCCTCTGTGTCACCCCACGCCACCCAATTTGTCACCGCGGTCCCCTCGGCGGATCAAAGGAGGCCGTGAGTCCTCTGCAGGAAGGTCTGGCTCCTGTCAATGCCCGGGGTCGCAGTCGCTGTGACAAACGACGCTGGCTGTCCCCAGAGCACCCGTCCCTGCCTCAGTCTCCTCTGGAAGGGCAGGCAAAGCTTCACCTCTGTTACCACCTAAATAAAAAAATAACTATTGCCCGATTAAGGCTTATTTCAATATTAAAATCCCCGTCTTGTATATGCTAATGAGGTTAATTAAATACACGCTCCCACATGCGTGGTTGTTACTCCGCTCTCTGCCCAGATCCGTGTCCGAGGAGGAGATTCCATTCTGAAGCTGTTTCTGTGCCTTCAATAAACCCTGCTTTGGTCCATCTGATCGAGAAGGTGTTTATTGATTATGACCACTCTCCTCGTGCCCAATTCGACACGATCAGGAATTAAAATAACCAGCCCGGCCACCCCCAGCCCCTCGGATCCCTCGGAACTCAACAGGGTTTATTTCCAGCCGAATCCCATTCACTCCATGCAACAGCTGGAAACTCCCTTCGGGAGCAGCACCTCCCTCCCATTTTCTGTCCTTCAGGCGATTTATTCCCATTCAAATTTAAACTATTTCCGGCAAACCCGTCTGCTGTGGGTAAAGAGCTTTTCCTCGGCAGAGGATTGATAAAAGCGAGCAGCGCCCGTTGCGCTGCCCAGCTCTGCCTCCCAGGGCCCTCTCCATCCCCACAAGCGGATTCCCGGCTCTCCAAACCCAAGGGATGCTTTTCCAGAGGTGTTTGGGGGGCACGGGAGGTCACTGATCTCCTCTGGCTGCGGGGAGGGCGCTGGGGCAGCCCCCGGCGGGTGGGATCGGCTGTTGGGATCGGAGATCCAAACCCCCGTCCCGGCTCTCCAGTCCCGGCTGTCCCGTTCCCGCTGTCCCATCCCGCTGACCCATCCCGGCTGTCCCGTTCCCGCTGCCCCCTCCCTACTGTCCCATTCCCACCGTCCCATTCCCGCTGTCGCCTCCCCGCTGTCCCATCCCCGCTGTCCCATCCCCGCTGACCCATCCCTGCTGTCCCATTCCCGCTGTCCCATTCCCGCTGTCCCCTCCCCGCTGTCCCATTCCCCCTGTCCCCTCCCCGCTGTCCCGTCCCGCTCCAGCCCTTCCCACAGGGGCCCTCTCGTGGCTGATCCCGGGCTCGGAGCTTTCCCGAAAAGTCCTTTCCCTCCTCCCCAGTTCCATCTTTTCCCAGCCCGGGAGACGCCGCTCCAGCCCGGCTCATCCCGGCTCTGCCCGCGCACGGCAGCGATGCTCCGGGAGCTGCGGCCCTCCCTCCTTCCCGCTGTTCCCAGGAATCCCGGGATGGGGAAAACTTCGGGAATCGGGGAAAAAAGACATTCCCAAAGCCCAGGAGATGCCGGGAATTCTGCCGGGCTGGAACAGCGAGGGCCAGGTCCCGCAGCAGCCAAACGCTGAGGCAGAGCTTTGGTAAGGGGACACCTGTGCCAGGTAAAGGGACACCTGTGCCATGACAAGGGGGACACCTGTGCCACGGTAACGGGACAATCTGTGCCAGGGTAAGGGGGGACACCTGTGCCAGGTAAAGGGACACCTGTGCCATGACAAGGGGGACACCTGTGCCACGGTAACGGGACAATCTGTGCCAGGGTAAGGGGGACACCTGTGCCACGGTAACGGGACAATCTGTGCCAGGGTAAGGGGGACACCTGTGCCAGGTAAAGGGACACCTGTGCCATGACAAGGGGGACACCTGTGCCACGGTAAGGGGGACGATTATGCTGGGACAGGGGACACGCTGTCACTCAAGTCCCCGCCCAGAACACGCCACAGGTAAAGGAGGAAGGGGATGAGGCTGGAGCCAGGTGGGATTTGGGCTCTGCTCCCAGGGAACACGACAAGGAACGGCCTCAGGCTGTGCCAGGGGAGGCTCAGGAGGAATTCCAACATGGAAAAGGGGGTCAGGCATGGGAAGGAAGTGCCCAGGGAGATTTGGAGGCGTCCAAGGAACACCTGGATGTGGCACTGGTGACAAGGTGGCACGGCTTGGACTCCGTGAACTTGGAGGGATTTTCCTACCTTGATGAATCCCAGGGCAGAAATTCCACCCGATTGGAAGACCCAGGATGACCTTGGAAGGATCTCCTGTCCCTCCTCCCAAATCCTCTTGGCAAGATTTTGAGTGGCCCCAAAACCTCTGAGCTCTGCAGGAACACTGGGGAGTTCTTTTTGTGCCAGATTTCCCCTCTTTACCTCAAAACCTCTCACATCACCTGAGCTCTCAGCCAACCCCCTGTCCAGGCATCCTGTGGCTGATTTCCCTGCTCCAGGTGTAACATTTCCAGGGATTCAGGCTGCTCCTGGCCCTGGATCTCATGGACAGCACACATAGGATCTGACAAAAGCAAATTTATTTCCTTTTATGAAGCTTATATTACATGCATGGACCAAAGCCAGGACAACAGGTAACAGCAGGAGCTGGGGTTTTGCCCAGATTCCATCAGTTTTTCTGGAATCCAGAGGCCAAATTCAAGGAATTTTTTTTTTTTTTTGCCTTTAGAAAATACAATCATAATAATATAAGGAATGTTGTTTTTTTTTTTTTTAATTTTTATTTTGTTTTACTTCAATTCCTCCTCCTCCTCCTCCTATTCCCTGCATACGGCGAATGCTCCAAAAAAGGAGGCAGGAGGGAAAAATCTAAACCACACACACACCCCCCACCCCCCAAAAAAAAATTCCCAAAAACCCACTGAGATGGGAGGACCAAACCGAGCTCTATCCATAGGAAAAAAAAAAATACAAACAGAACAGCAGGAATAGAGCTCTGACAGGAGCAGTACCCTCAGGATTTTCCTAGAAATAAAAAAAAAAAACCATTTCCCACATTTGTTCATCAATGAGATGCTCCAAATCCCTTCGGATGGGTTCTCTCGGGGTTTGGAAAAGCAGCTGGATACACGAAGATTGGTTTGAAGAAATAAAAAATATTGCATTCTTGGCAAGAGTCTGCTGGATATTCTGGATATTCCCATAGCCAGCAGAGCGAGGTGGAGATGGCAGAGCCTACTCTAGGCTCAGCCTCAGGTGTGTTCCTCAGCCCAGGTGGGTGTGGCAGAGGTGCTGGATCTGGGGACAGGTCACCAGGTCAGTCCCCTGTCACCTGCGTGGCCTGCGCGTCCGAGCTCTGGTTGGTGGACTGGATGAACATGGGCTGGGTGATGTCCTGGCCCGCTGGCATTGTCACCTGCTGGATCTGGTACAGCTGCTGCAGACACACAAAGGGACAAAGGACACCTCAGTCAGCGCTCAGCACCCCCAGAACCCCCTGGGTTGTGTTCCTCTGAGCTACCCCAAAAAAACCCACCACGGAGCTGCTGCCAATTCCCACCAAAGCCCTTCTGGGAATTCCCAGTGCCCAGGCTCACATCACTGATTCCCAGAGAAGCGGCGGCTGCCCCTGGCCAGGCTGGACAGGGCCTGGAGCATCCTGGGATAGAGGAAGGTGTCCCTCACATGGTTGGATGAGCTTTAAGGTGCTTCCAACCCCAACCATTCCATGATTTATGATACTCATGGAACATCCAGACGTTAAAACCTTTATTCCTGAACTGCTCAGGATTTAGGATTTCACCCCGAGGGCCAGGGACTGGATTAATTCAAAGCAAAGGCAGCAGAACATGAAGAATCCACCTGAATTCAGACTGGCACAACGTTCCCTTATCCCGCTGCAGGCCAGCAGTGCTGGATCAGGAGGAACACGCAGGTTTAGGACAGTCCCTGTGTCCCCTGTGAGCCCCCAGTCCTTACCTGTCCATCCGTGAACTGGCTGAACTGCTGCTGCCCCTGCTGCACCTCTGTCTGCGTTATCTACAGAGATAAGAGCAGCTGATCACTGCCAGCCCTTCCCTGAGGGTCATAACCCCACACCAAACACCATCCTGCTGCTGCCTGGGGAGAGCTCCTGAACCTCGGCCGCGTTTTCCAGCACACCCCGACCGCGAGAGGAACGGCAGCCACGGACACCTCCGCACCAAGCACCACCTTCCAGCCCAAAAACACGTCCTTCCAGACCCCAAAACAGGTCCTTCCAGACCCCAAAACCAGGTCCTTCCAGACCCCAAAACCAGGTCCTTCCAGACCCCAAAACCAGGTCCTTCCAGACCCCAAAACAGGTCCTTCCAGACCCCAAATCCAGGTCCTTCCAGACCCCAAAACCAGGTCCTTCCAGACCCCAAAACCAGGTCCTTCCAGACCTCAAAACAGGTCCTTCCAGACCCCAAAACCAGGTCCTTCCAGACCTCAAAACCACATCCTTCCAGACCCCAAAACCAGGTCCTTCCAGACCCCAAAACCAGGTCCTTCCAGACCCCAAAACAGGTCCTTCCAGACCCCCAAACCAGGTCCTTCCAGACCCCAAAACTAGGTCCTTCCAGACCCCAAAACAGGTCCTTCCAGACCCCCAAACCAGGTCCTTCCAGACCCCAAACCCAGGTCCTTCCAGACCCCAAAACCAGGTCCTTCCAGACCCCAAAACAGGTCCTCCCAGACCCCAAAACCAGGTCCTTCCAGACCCCCAAACCAGGTCCTTCCAGACCCCAAACCCAGGTCCTTCCAGACCCCAAAACCACGTCCTTCCAGACCCCAAAACTAGGTCCTCCCAGACCCCAAAACCAGGTCCTTCCAGACCTCAAAACAGGTCCTTCCAGACCCCAAAACCACATCCTTCCAGACCCCAAACCCAGGTCCTTCCAGACCCCAAAACAGGTTCTTCCAGACCCCAAAACCAGGTCCTTCCAGACCTCAAAACAGGTCCTTCCAGACCCCAAACCCAGGTCCTTCCAGACCCCAAAACCACGTCCTTCCAGACCCCAAAACCAGGTCATTCCAGACCCCAAAACCAGGTCCTTCCAGACCCCAAAACCACGTCCTTGCAGACCCCAAAACCAGGTCCTTCCAGACCCCAAAACAGGTCCTTCCAGACCCCAAAACCAGGTCCTTCCAGACCCCAAAACCACGTCCTTCCAGACCCCAAACCCAGGTCCTTCCAGACCCCAAAACAGGTCCTTCCAGACCCCAAAACCAGGTCCTTCCAGACCCCAAAACAGGTCCTTCCAGACCCCAAAACCAGGTCCTTCCAGACCCCAAAACCACGTCCTTCCAGACCCCAAACCCAGGTCCTTCCAGACCCCAAAACAGGTCCTTCCAGACCCCAAAACCAGGTCCTTCCAGACCCCAAAACCACGTCCTTCCAGACCCCAAACCCAGGTCCTTCCAGACCCCCAAACCACGTCCTCTCTGCCTCCCCTGGCCAGCGGGAAGGCAGAGAAGGATCCCTGGGCCTCCACGCCGCTCCCGACGTTCTGCCTTTCCTGCAGACGGCTCCTCCCTCACCCAGGCAAGGAGGAGAAGGAAAGAGAAGGTTGATGAGCCCGAAATGTTACCTTGCAAGCAGCTCAGAAGCAGCGGGAGCTTCGCCCAGAGCCACACACACACACACACACAGAGACAAGCTTTGCATGCGCCTCTCACCGACACCTAAAGGAGGTTTCCGCTACGCTCCTTCGCTTTTAAAAAGACCAAAAAAAAAAAAAAAAAAACCCTGACAAAACAGGAAGAAAAGAAAAGCAGGAATCCTAACCCAAGAGGTGGTCGAAATCCCCTGGAATTGGCAGCTTCAGGAGCTGGGGAAGGAAGCCTGGGAGGCAGCCCTGTGGAGTGCATACCTGCTGTGCATTTGTTGCAAGCGTCTGGATCTGCCCCTGGACTACCTGGGTGCCTGACACGGGTTGGGCTAAGCGGATATACTGCAGCTGGCCAGCATTCAACTGGACCTGGAGACAGGTGGAGGGGGGGGGCAGGGAAAGAAAACGAAACAGGTCACTCTGCACCCTCAACACACAGCAAAATCCCCTGCTCGATTCCGCCACGGGGAGCTGGAGTTACTGGGGGGGAGCTTTCCCCAGAATCCACGGAATTCCGAAGGATTCCCGGCAGGAACCACCACAATGGACACTAAAGACAAAACCCCAGGGCAACAGAGCTCCTGGCATCACATTCCTCCTTTTTTCTTTTTTTTTTTTTTTTTTCCAGGCTGGGAAAGGTCAGTTAGTAGCTAAAGCATATTAATGAATTAATGGCTCAGGTTCTCAGGGATTCGGGAGCACTTGTGGTTAACAACAACTAACCAGCAGCATTTTCACATCAACTGTCACCAGCTGCCAGCACCAAATCATATCCTACAGCCCCCTATATCATATCCTGCACCCTTATCAATCAGATCCTGCCAAAAAAAAAATTAAGGAATAAACAGGATTTTTTTTTTCCCCCCATAAATGAAGCCTGCAGAGATGGCAAAGGCAAACCCCAGAGGTATTTTTGGAAGGTCTGAAAGCAGCTCTCTGCCAACACCTGTCAAGCCCCACCTGGCAGAGGCTCAGCTTTTTGGTGTCAGTGCTTCCATGTGAGAGATTCAACCCCAAATTTATTCCCTAAATCCCCTTAATTCTGGGAGGTTGGATGCTCGGGAATGTGGGACGCGAAGAAAACACAGGTAACACTGTTAACGCACACCTGGGAGCAATAAAAATGTCACAGATGCTACTGCTGGATTTTCCTTCTTGTTACTTAATTTCACAACGTTGAGATTCACAGTTTTAAGGGTAATTTTATACCAAAAAAAACCCCCAGGCTTTGAGGTGGTGTGGTTTTTTTTTTTTTCTTTTTAAGAAGGGGAAAGAACACACAGAACACTCTAAAAAAACTGCTGACTGATAAACAAGTGCCTGGAACGCGGCCCTGGCGTTTCCACAAAAGCCATCAACTCTCCCCTTTTGTGTCTGAAAGCTCCAAAATTATTTCAAGAGCGAATAAACTCCTCCTGAGCAACAAAGTTTCACTAAAAAAATCGGTTTCTGCATTGAGATCTGCAGGGAGGTCAAGTTTCCTATGCTGGGGGGATGAAGTTTTAATTACATCATTAAATGATGGTGGAAGAGATTTGGGAAAAGTTTCTTCCAGCAAGGAGAGGAAGCTCCAAAGAACCTGCCCAAAATGAGGTCTGGGTAAGACAAAGATTAAATTCAAAATAAAATCACTTAATTGATGGATTCGCTCCCAGCTTTCCTCTGTTCAGAAATAAAATTCACTTTTCCACTTTATTTCTGGAATAAAGAGCAACGGGGAGCGTGCACAGCACCAGGAACACGTGGAAAACCAGGAGTAAGATACTCCCTACACTCCAGAGGCACTTCCAGCTTCTATTTGGGTGATCCAAGATTCTCTGCTGAGCTCTCAGAGTGCCCAGGGCTGTCAAAGATGGCTCTGACTGTGCCAAAAGAGAAAGGAAATAAGAGCAAAAAAATAAGAAAAGCAAAGCAGGAAGAGCAGAACAGACCAAGGACTGGAATTCTGTGGAGCTAAACCCAAGTTTTTCTCCAAGTTTTATTTTATTTTGCTTGCTGGAAGCTCCCTTCAGCGCCAACTGTGGTTCTTCAACAGAAGAATCCTCCTGGTTGCAGCCAAACAGGATCTCTGCTGGATGGGGAGCTGGGAATTGGGATCATTCCATCCCACACTGCTCCTACGTCGCTGGTTTGCAGTCTTGGGACTGTCAGAGATCCAGGTATTCCCAAAAAGATTCCTCACTCCAGCCCCTGGCAGCTCCCTGTCCTTCCCCAATCCCAGGAAAAGGGAGGAAAAAGCAAATTCCTGGTCAGAACCAGACCCTAAAACCCCTCCAAAACCACAGGATCACTTCCCAAAGGATCCCTCTGGATTTTCTTCAGGAGGTTTTGGCCCTGAGCAGCTCCTTTGTGAGGAATTCCTTCTCCCAAGAGACATCCAAGCCCCTTTCTGTAGTTCCAGCATCCTCTGGAGACAAGTGGGGACAAATCTCAGCTGTTCTTTTCTTCCTGAGGATCCACTGGAGATCTCCTTCCACAATTCTTTGAGGAACAAGTCTCTCAGAGAGATTTTCACAAGGGGAAGAAGAGAAGAAATGAAAAAGAAGGACAAAAAGGAAATGGAAAAGAAAGAATTAAAGAAACAGACAAGAAAACGCAGAGAAGAAAAAGGGTTCCTTGTAGTAAAAAAAAGACAAATTGGGAATTTTTTCCTTCCTGATCAAACCTCAAGGCAGCAGGAATCAGCTGAAGACTCAAGAGATGAAAAGAGCTGGAAAAATCTGGCAGCCGCCCCAGTCCAAACCCTTTCCAAGATGCTCTGGCACAGCACAAGCAGAGGGAAGCTCAGCAAGGCTGGGAAGGCAAAAGCTGTGTGAAAGCTCCAATTTCACAGAAAAAACCCTGAAATCCAAGTGAAATGTCTGGCCCTGGGTGACCTTTGGGTTCTGGAACACAGAACTGGCTGATTTCTATTTCTTTTTTTTTTTTTTAATCTCTAACAGGTGTGATATTTCCCAGCTGGGAACCAAAAGCCACAACTCTGACTGCTTTATTTACTCAGGACACATTTCAGGAAGTTTTGGTTATGTTGGGCACCCAAAATCCCATTTTTAAGGCAGGATGGAAAAGTGAGGAGGCATCTCCTGGTTCTGCAAAGCCATTCCTCCGACCAGCTCCAAATATTTTGGAGGAATATTTCTTCTAACATCAAAAGTTTATTAATAACTCCCTGATGGCACCTTTCCCACTCAGCCTGCCAGGTCATGACTTCAGATTGCAGAGGCACGACCAAGTAAAGGCAAAAAGAAATGAATTCTCTTTTATTCAAACCAGGCTGTGGTGAAGAACTGAGGTTTTAGCCAGGAAATATTCGATTTACTGCTTCCTAATCACAACTATTTCGCTCAGGGGAAAGTGTTTGGGGTGGGCAGTGAGTCCGGACTAAATGGATTAAGATTTATTTCCCCCTTCACGTCACACTTGGCTGGTTTTCCTAAGTGCAAGGAACCACACCACTCAATCCAAACTTCCTCTGCCAGTTAACAAAGCAAACAGAAACAAGCCTCACGCTCACAAATTTGCTCAGGGGGAGAAATTCTTCCCACCTTCCCTGGTGGCCCAATCTTACCGGGATTTGCTGGATTTCCCCCGTGTTGGTGATGATTTGCTGCATCACTTGCATGGTTTGCCCCGTGCCGCTCTGAGCCTGCTGGCTCTGGCCCTGGGGCTGGGCCTGCACGATCTGCACCTGCTGCCCCTCTCCCACCTGCATTGTCACAGGGGTGGTCTGCACAGAAATAAAAAAAAAACACAAAGATGAGGATCCAGGAGGTGGAAAATCCGTGAGATGTCAGGATTGGGGCGGACTGAGCCTGTCCTACACCCACGGCTCGTGTCTGGGGTTGGGGCAGGCCTGTCCTACACCCATGCATTGTGAGGATTAAACCACCACAGATGGAGCTCAGAGCCTGGGAGAGGCACTCTCCTGGAGGATCTCACCCAGGAACAGCACCAGGAATCCCATTTGGCCCTAGAGAGCTGAGGGTGCCCCACAGAAATGTCCAAGGTAAGGCAGGATGAGGATTGGAACAACTTGGGACAGTCCCTGATCATGGAACAGGGTGAGATTTAAGTTCCTTCCCTCCCAACCCATCCCAGGGGTTAAACCCATGATTTCCATGCTGTCATGGATGCTCCTGAGCAATCCATCCTTGAGGATTTCCCTCAGGCTCGGCTCACCTGGCCCTGCTGGGGCTGGGCGATGATGATCTGGCCCGGCTGGATGGTGGTGGTGGCCGTGGTGGTCTGCTGGCCCTGCTGCTGGCCCTGCACCTGCACTGCTGCTGGCTGCTGGGCCAGGGTGAAGTAATACTGCACGGGCTCGGCCGGGGTGACGGCCTGGCGCACCTCCTCCTGCAGGGAACACCGGGAATGGGGATGGGGACACGGCCCCCGCCCGCCCCGCTGCCCAATATCCGCCCCCCAAACACATCCCGGGGGAAAGGAGCTCCAGCACCTCGCTCAAAGCGATGCCTCAAGTTTGAGATTTCATGGATTTCGGGTTCTGTGGTGCCCAGGGGTGCGGCTCTGAGCTCACAGTCAGTGTCACTCAGCTCTGCACACAGCAGGGACACAAAACAAATCCTTCTCCTGCTGCACACCAAGGACAGCTGGGACAAGTCTCCAGGCCCAAAAGCACAAACAAGGGTGGGCTGGAGGGAGAAAACGACAAGGATGGGACCTCACAACCTAAAGCAGTAATTGGGACAATTCAACCCCAATGTGCAAATGGACCAAAACTTATAAAAGTGTCAGACCTCGTGACTGTTTGTCCATTTTGTGCCCATTTTGTGCCCACCCTGGGTGCAGCCCTGGCCAGGCTCCTGTCCTGCCCAAGGTGTACCCTAAAGGCCTTTCAATAAATCTCTCCTTTATTCTCCAGCTCTGCCCAGTCTCTGTTCCAGTTCAGCCTTCCCAAGGCATCAAGAACAGTCCAACCAAGTCAGCCTGAGCTGATAAAACCTCGTTTATTCAGCTCGGTGGAAACCAGGAGCGTTCCCAATGAAGCGTGGATAATGTGGAGTCACCACTGAGGTGGAGTCACCGTGAGGAGGAGGAGGAAATGAATAAAATTACCAGAGCTGAAAGCCATGGAACCTCCTCATGGGTGAATGCCAGCACAGGAGGACTTGCAAACGCCCCAGGAGAAGGGACAGAGCCTCCTCTGTCACCCAAGCCCTCTCCTGAGCTGCGTTCCCAACCCTCCACCGAGCTCTGATATCAAAGCCCTGGGGATAAAAGTCATGGATTTGACGCTCTCTGTCACGCCTGGAGTTATTTATCTAAATCCAGCTTTTCCAGGCTGACAACCCTTCCCTGCTGTGGGAGCAGGGATAGCTCAGCCGTGGGAAGAACCAGAGGCTCTGCTCTGCCTCCCTGGCAGCAGCAACGCCGCTCTCTTTCATCTCAGGAGAGAAAAACCCCTCATGATCAACGATATTCCAGGATTTTTCAGAGATTATGGGCTGTAAACACTCCAGGATCAGAACTCCTGAGCTCCCCAGAGCAGTTGGATGAGGGCAGATGCGGCTCCCAGACGTTCACTCCATGGCAGAAGGCGTAAACAATCCTCTCCCAGCCACCTCGAGTTCACAGCTGAGAGTGTAGGATGTTTACACGTGCTACAACATGGGACATTTCCCACTTCCAACAGCCTGCTGGAATCCCTGCTTTCCTCAGGCTTGCTCATGGATTCCCCTTCAGTTGATGCAGCTGGGCAGGAAAAGGAGAATTCACATTAAACTGGAGCATGGCTGGGTGGGCACCGGGCTGGAGTGAGGAGTTTGTTGGCTTAGAAGCTGTTTTTTGGGGAGCACAACAACAACTCAGGAGTTACTCCTGGGAGGTTTCCCAGCAGAAAAAAAAAAATCACATCCCAAAGACTCAACTGATCCCAGCTGGCTGTAAAAAATAAAAAAAAAAACAACCCAACTTTGAGCCTGGCTCTCAGGGCGAACATCATCACAAGCACCACCAAAACCACAACGCTCCCTACTCCTGCAGCTCCCTGTTATTCCCCTCATGAATTCCTCTGAGGGAAGGAGTAATAATAAATTAAAATGTATTTGCACCAGGTCTGCAGTGAACCAGCAGCCCACAGGCACTGAGGAGCTGGGGCTGCTCTAAGCCCAGCCCTCAGGTTATTTCTGGAGTGCTCCAGTCCCCAATTCCAGCTGAATCCTGAAATAATTAAGGCAACTGAGTTCTCCTCTGAGCGTCTATTCCAGGTTCAATCCCGTTTGCCAGAGGCAGGAGTGGTTTTAAATCCAAATCTGCTTCCACTCCCTCCTACCCCAGCCTTTGCCATCTTTTATTTCCAAGCCACAGCTGGAGTTCCCAGAGCAACACAACACCAGGATTTCATTCCCAGCTCCTCCAAGAACCAACGCTGCCTTGTCAAATGACAGAGAAAATACAGATTGTGATACCAGCCAAAAAAAAATACTGCAAAAGCCAGGCACAGGCAGCTACTTTTCCACAGGATTTTCCCGGTAAATCCTTAACCTACATTCCTGGGGGGCATCTCGTTGTCCATTAAACTTTTCCTGCTGGAAAAAAGCATTCCTGGGAATCCAGCGGTGGTCAGAGATGGGTGAGGAACATCTCCCCCAGCCTCATTTCCACCCAAAATTCCCCAGGATTTCCTGGCTGGGATGGATCAGCAGGACACGTTATCCCAGATGTTTTGACACGCTCCTGAAGTGCTCCAGGAATTCCTTGGATTTCAGAGCTTGGATGTTTCTGTAATCACAATGTCCCAATGTGAAAAGAGCAAGGAGAAGACACAGGGAATGCTCTCCCTCCCAAACATGGTGCACTGCTAAAAATAGAAAAGTTCAAGGAATGAGGCACCTCAAGGGGAAAAAGAGAAAAAAAAAGAAAAACTGGATTTCCAATGCCAGAACGGAATTTTCAATGATTCCAGCTGAAAAAGAAACTCCAGGTAAAGAAGAGCAGCTGTGGGGGCCGTTTTGTCTTTTAATTAACACCAAGCTAATGAGCTCGGGAGAAATCACGAGGATTTATGTTGATATTTCTATTTTATGTCGAGTTCCCAGCACACCTGGCATGCTGATTCTAACCCCAGGAGCAGCAGGATGGACTCTCCTGGATATCTGGGACATGGAAAAGTGTTTTCCTTGTGGATTCCCTGTTCCCTCCCTTTACTGCCACTCCAGGCACAAAATCCAGCTCTGTACACTCAGAGCAGACAGAATTTTCCATGCTATCCAGGATTTAGAGTGAAACAGAGGAAAAAAAAAATCCACGTCAGGGACAAACTTCCAAGTCAAGATGTTCCACAGGGTCCCAAATTCCCCGTTTTTTTAGGGACAACTTGGATTTTTTCCACGCTGCAAACCTCCAGAAGTAGCAGAAAGGAGTTGTCTAAACAATTATTTGATTTTTTTTTTTTTAATTGCAGGAGCAAGGAGCAGAATGATCCAAAGAGGGGGGAACCCAGAGTTTTTTATCCACCAGGGGAAATTTGAAGGAGAAGGGATGAGGAATCCCTGCAGCTCAGCTGAGAGCAGCAGCCTGCTGCTGTAAACATCCGACTGAAAGCTCCTTCCAGCACCTTCCAGCTTCCAGTCAAGGATGTTTACAGAGGCACTGACTGCCCCAAAGGATGCAGGAGGGGGATTTTTTCAACTCCCAAGTCATAAAATGCAGATAAATACAATTTCTTTTCCAAGTTAAATTTTTTCCACTGGCACCATTTGGGATCAGAAGTGTTCAGGAGTGCGTTTGGCCAGTGGATTTTGACTTTTATGATTTTGACTTTTATTTATGATTTTGGCTTTGATTTAACCACCTGAACTTTAAGAATTTAAGCACCTGAAAACCACAGTAAAATCAACCAGAGAGGAACAAACCTCACGTTTCAATCTGTGCTGCTCCATCGCCTCTTGTTTCCATCAGAGGCTGAAACCACGCTGAGGAAAAGGACAAAAAAAAAATTTTCCCTAATCTCGTGTCTCACCTGCCTTTTTGGAGGCTTCAGCTCATCCCTGGGGACGATATCGATGAGGAAATCAAACTGATCAAACTTGGTGATGGCCATGGCGATGTCATTCCTCTGCAACAACAAAGGGAAAAGCATTCCTCAGCTTCAGGAGGGGTTTTGGCACTGGAGAAATGAAGTTAGAGGTGTTTAAAGCTGAGGGAAAAAGGGGGAAATGTCTCCTGCAAGTCCCAGCTGGTTGAAATTCAGTTTTGTGCTGAGCAAAATGTGCAATAAGAGGTTTTTAGCAAGTTCAGCCCAGTTTAATGGGTATCAGTGATGGGTGCCCACCCCTAAATCAGCAATTCCTGCCCAGGGACAGGAGAGCTGATGTGGGCCTGAATATCCCAATTTTTCCCCTCTCCCAATTAATGGTTATTGCATTTTCCAGTAGTTCTACTCAATATGGAAGACTAAAAGTGAAAACCTCTTCTTTTTCTCCATAAAAAGACCTTAAAAAGTTAATATTTTACTCTTCAACCATTTAAAAAATGAGTATTATCGAGGGCCCCTCAGGCTACAAGAGCCAACACAATAATCTGCATTTTATTGCATTTTTATTTTCCATCACCACAAACCCAACCTGCAGGAGTTTAGATGACAACTAACAACAACAAAACCAGCCAGAAAAATTCAACGGCTGCAGCTGCACAGAGCTGCTCCAGCAGGCCACGATCAGCTGAGAGATTTGTGTTTGGGTGGGTTCATTTTAATTAAATTAAGAAAAACAAAAAAAAAAAGCCTTTCAGCTGTGCAGTGCTTTGCACATGGGGTTGCTGTGTCCAAAACGTGCCTGGTGTTCTGGAAAAAAAATGGGATTTGGGAGCAGCTGGGATTTTTGGGAGCTGCTTTACCTGCAGGGTCCTGCGTTTGTTGTCCTCTGTGTGGATCCAGGCTCGCAGCGTCAGCTCGGTGATGAAGATCTGGGCGGCCTTGGCAAACAGCACAGGGGCTTCCGCACTGATCATCTGCCAGAAAAAAAAGGTTATTTGGAGTTTTACCACTCCATTCTAACGGTGCAAAGAGGGATTTCATTGCCAGAGTAAAAGTTGGGAGGTTAAACGTGGATTTGGGGGGAATTTTCACCTCAGGATTTAATTTCCTTGGGTCTGACCGAGTTTAGATCATGGAAGGAGAGTTTTGGGCATCTAAAATTTGGCATGAAAGGATCCTTCCTCATGGATTAAGGGCACAAAGTCATGGAATTTATAACGAGAAGAAAAATTAATTTCAAGGAACAACAGGGAAAAACACCCAGGAAAAGGATGAGAAATCCTTTCCCGGGATTGTAAATTCCAGGTTAAAACCCCAAATGTACCTTCACATCTTCATCCAGCTTCATGATCTTCTTAATCCGAGCCAAGGGCAGCTCCTGAACCCTGAAGTCTTTCTGCAGAAAGATTTCAGAGACTTTTTACTGATATTAAACTGGAAATAAAGGTTAAAAAAAAGCTAAAACAATCAGTGTTTTCTACAATTGAACTGGCTAAAAATCAGATTTCTTCTCTTTCAGGTGTGGCAGCTCTTCCTGAGGGCTGGAAAATCTCTTTTTCGTGTCTTATACTGTTATATTTCTTCTGTCAGGCATTAATGTTCATCATTTCACTTCCAAGCTGAAGTTTTCCTGAAGAACAGAATGTTTCTGATGTCACACATTTATATTTGAAGCAACTAATTCAATTATGTTTCCTGAGCCCCAGAAACCATTGGAATTTACAAGAAAAAAAAAAAAAAATCACTGAAGAAAATAAAAGCTGGATAAAATCCTGGATTTATTTGGACTTCTCTGTCGCCCAAATCCCAATTTTGGTGCTCAAAACCTTGCCAGAACCTGGTTCAAAAGATCATTTTGATGTTTTTAGGTGGATTTTTCCCTGTTTTCCAGTCAGGAATGGTGGTTTAGGAGCCTGGATTATCCTCCACCTTCCCTGGAGAGAATCCCTGAGCTCAGGAAAGCACCAAGAGGTTTCTCCCTTCCCTGAAGACAAAAAGTAGAATTAAAATAAATAAATTATTCCAGTCTATTCCTACCAGGAATCTCTTAAAAAAAAAAAAAAAGGGGAGAAAAGCTGAGGCTACATCCCACTGCATCAGGAATGCAGAATTCCTACTCACAAAAGACATTAAAAAAAAAATCATCTCCCCTTCTTAAAAAAAATGTCATAGGGAAATAATGGGAAAGTCATTTCTCTGAGGAAAAAAAAAAGCGCTGCAGGATGTATTAGGGAAACAAAAGAGGAGGGAAAAAAAATGATGAAAATGCTGGTTTTTATTCAGAATTTCTCTCCTGTACTTCTTTCCAGTGAAGAAAAATGTGGATGTTGTGTGTGGCCCAGCCAGCCCTTCAGCATGGGCATTTAACTGAATTAATACTCAGCCCCCTTATGAATATTTACATCCATGTATATATAATTAAAAAGGCATTTTGTGCCTCATTCTGCAGAGAAATCTGAGTGTGGTGTTCCTGCTGCAAACCAGAGTGAATTTATTGTGGGAGATGATGGAGAATGTGGAATTTTGAAGGATTTTGGGGCAATTAAAGGGCTGGGACCTGTCCTTAAACACAAGTGAAGGGGTTGCTTGGACAAGAAAAAATACTCCCAAATTATTATTTTGTTGTTACTCTTGAGGGTTTTTTTACCATTTTCCCCCCCTCAGGCCTTTCCTTTTTATAGAGCCACGTGAACTCTGAGCATCACAAAAAGCTGAGGGGAAAATTTTTAATCTGCAACGCTTCAGTCTTAATTTCAACTTTTATACACTCTGAGGAGATGTGAACAGTTAAAATAGTATTAAAATATTTCGATTTAGCGGAAAAAAAAATTTAAAAACTTTAAAAAATTTTTAAAATGAAAGCTCTTTTATTCCTTTCAGGCTGCCAAGGGAGTTTCATAAATCAGAAGGAGCAGCGTGGTGGGGAAGGGAAAAGCAGGACTGGCCCCAAAGCAGCAGGAAAAAACCTCAGACATCAATTTCTCAGCTTTTCTTTTCTCCAAATTAGGGCTCGTTGTGGGGCTGAAATGCTGAGCTCAGCCTAGGCCTGGTTCTTATTTCTCCAGGATTCCTCTGCATCCTTCCCTCCTTTAAACACGGTTTATTCTTGGGGTTTTTTCCCGAATTTTAGCCACCAAAAAAACCCCACAAAACCAGGCAGAAATAGCCCCAAAAATCAGGGGAACAACACAGCTTTTACAACCACATCCATGGGAGCAATTGTAATGATGAACAGAATAAATTTCAGGATTTGATGATTCCACAGCGCTGGGATGTTTTCCTGTTAGCCCTTTTCCTCCCCTGCCCTCAGTTCCCCAAAACTCAGGGACCAACACAGCTTTTACAGCCACATCCACAGGAGTAATTTTGATAATGAACAGAATAAATTTCAGGATAAAGCCAGGGGGGATCTCCAAATAAATGGAGAGAGAAATGGAATTGTAGCAGAGTTACATTCCAGGGAACGTTCCCTCTCTGGAGGTGGAAGAGCCAAACCTGCAGCTCCTTCTAGGGTAAAACACCACCACAAAAGGGATTTGAAAGTTCTTTCCTCACGCTCAGGGATGGCCAGGGCTGCATCCTGAGGGATTCCTCTTGGGAGGGAAAAGAGGTGGGATTCTAAAACAGCTCCAGGTGTAAAAGGAGCTGCCAGAGGCTGTTCCAGGGAAGACTGAGGGATTTGAGGATAAACCTCAGGTTGTATAATCCATAATCTGAATTATAAACCTGTGAGGGAACCCTTGTCCACATCAAGTTTTCACTGTTAAAATACAGCTGAGGCTTTTCCCTCCTCCCTAAATTCCCTGTTAATTCCAATTCTGTGAATGAATTGTTGAGTTCAGGCCCCCTCCCTTGACAACCCTGAAGTGTCGAAATCAATGCCGAGTGTGTCATTATCAGCTGCTTTATTAAATTAAAGACATTTGATTTTAAAAAATCCCATCTAAGCTGAGAACAACAACTGGACTAAGCAACTCCTGTTTTTTTTCCATCTCCACAAGAGGTGTGAGAACAAGGGCACGTAATAAAAAATGACTTTTGAAGAGAGACTGATGGATTCCTGGGATCCAAAAAAAAATCACTCTCCTGGTGATTTTAATGCAGCTGAAAACAAAAGAACTTCAAATCCAAGCCAGGCTCTTCAAAGTAAAAAAAAAACCCAAAATCCACCAGGATAAGCTGGGGTTTTTAAAATTTTCCCTGTGTGCAGATAGTTGATTAAAGAAACAGATGTAGAAATTTGTATGCATAACCAGAATTAATTACTTCCCTCTTCCAGCACGCAGCGAGTTCTCGTGTTGGGGAGCTGCAGTTTCATCTCCACATGAAAAGGGTTTATTGTGCAGCTTTATCAAGGATGGGCAGCTTCATTTTTGAGCTGTCAGTGGGATCTGCTGGGTGCTTTGCAAGCTCAGGAGTCACTGGGAATGGAGCTGAGGGCAGGGGAGGGAAAGGGATAACAGGGAAAAATCCCAGTGCTGTGGAATCATCAAATCCTGAAATTTATTCTGTTCTTATTAAAATTACTCCTGTGAATGTGGGTGTAAAAGCTGTGTTGGTCCCTGATTTTTGGGAATTGAGGGAAAGGAAGGAAAAGGGATAACAGGAAAAGATCCCAACGCTGCGGAATCATCAAATCCTGAAATTTTATTCTGTTCATTGTTGAAATTTCTCCCATAGATGTGGGTGTGAAAGGGGCAGAACAGGGAGTAAAAGCTGTGCTGGTTCCTGATTTTTGGGAACTGGGGGCATGGAAGGAAAAGGGACAACAGGAAAAGATCCCAGTGCTGTGGAATCATCAAATCCTGAAATTTATTCTGTTCATTATTAAAATTACTGCTGTGAATGTGGGTGTAAAAGCTGTGTTGGTCCCTGATTTTTTGGGAATTGAGGGAAAGGAAGGAAAAGGGATAACAGGAAAAGATCCCAGTGCTGTGGAATCATCAAATCCTGAAATTCATCCTGTTCATTACTGAAATCCCTCCCATGGACGTGTCTCTGAAGGCGGCACCTCCCAAACCACCTCATCCCACACAAACCCCCAAACTCCCGGATCCCAGAGCTCAAACTGAGCTTTGACAGGAATTTTTCCCTGGTTTTTTTTTCCTCCCTGGGGATGCTGCTCACCACGGTGAGGTTCCTGATCTCCTCCATCACCCGTGGCCAGAAGGACTGGAGGCTCTGCTGGGCATCGCTGTTCCCCGCCGTGCCGAAGCCGCCGTCCGTGGACATCCTGCCACCTGGGGAAAAAAAAAAAAACAGGAATCAGCAAAAACCAGGAGAGAGAGAGGGATTCAAGGCTTCAAATTGATGGGTTTAGGTTCAAGATTGGGAAGAAATTCTTTCTTGGGAAAAGGGGTTGGATTTCTCCAGAGAAGTTGTGGATGCCTCGTCCTTGGAGGTGTCCGAGGGCGGGCTGGAGCAGCCTGGGACAGGGGATGATCCTTCCCCCCAATCCATTCCACAATTCCACGTCCCAGGAATTCAGGGAAGGGCTAATCCCTCCAGAAAAACCAGTAGAAGAAGAAATGCCAGCCCAGCTCTCACACCCTCTGGATTCTTTCAAAATTAAGTTTATTTTTCCATGGGAAAAGCTCAACAAACATTTGCTTCTGTTTGACACCGAAGTGTCACTTTTTGTGCCTTTCCAGCAGTTTTCAAATCCCATTTTTTCCTTGCATAGGACCAACAGGAGGGATTAAGACTCTGTACAATGCAGGAAGATTAAAATTCCAAATCTTTTAATTGTTTTCCAAAGGGGGTGATTAGCCTGGGGTGTCACAAATCTGCTGATTATTCCAGAGGATATCCATGCACCCAGGGAAATTGGGATCACAGCTTCCTGAGAAGGAAGGAGGTGAAAACAAAAGGAAAATTATTGGGATCAGCCTCTCCCTAATCCAGGAGAGGAGCTGGGACACTCAGCACTCCCTGCCCTCGTCCTTGGTGACACTGTGACACTTCCAGGTCTGCCTCAGCCAATTTTCCCCCTCAATAAATCCCTGGATCAAGCCTTAGGACAAGGAATTCTCCAAGCAATTCCTGAGTTGGAGAAATCCCTGGGAATCCCAGGAGCATTCCTGAGCCTCCTCTGTGACAGGATTCCTGAGAGCCTGGAAGGATTGGGAATTCTGGGAGTGTCACCAACATCAAACACCTGGAGCAGCTCCAGAATACCCAGGAATGACAGAGAGCCCAGGGCTGGCAAAGAAATCAGGAAGGATTTTCCATAGGGAAGGATCTCCAGGATGTTGGTGTGGCTTTTTTTTCCCCCCCACACGAGCAGATTCTGCTCTGGAAACAGGCACAGGGATTGGCCAGGAATTCCCAAAAAATCAAAATTCCCAAATCCTGCTGCAGCTGACAAAAACCTGGGGAAGTTTTACTTGGTGGAAGAGCAAAAGAAGCGTGAAGACACCTCTGGACTGGGGGTTTTTTGGGGTTATTTTTTGAACAAATGCTGTTTGCTGCTCTTTTCTGGGCGCCCTGGGGAGGGGGAAGCAGCCAAATGAAAAATTCACCACTTCAGCTCCTGGAAAACACAGAAATGGCAAAATAACCCCCAAAAGCTCTGAGCCTGCAGTTCCAGCCTGGAGCAGAATCCAGAGGGTTTTTTTTTTTCCCCCAGATCTACATTCCCAGGAATTCCAGGTGAGGTGGGAATGGGATAATCTCCCCATCCAGCCAGGGCCATGACACAATTTTTAAATCTAATTTAATTTTAAAACTAATTTTAAATTTTTGCCAAGTTCCCCTTGAGTTAGAAGCCGAGTAGAGAGGGTGGAGAGCATCTCCAAAGGGAAAATTGATCCAAATATTCCAAGGGATTGGCAAAGAGGGAAGGAATGAGCCGGGAAGGAGGAGGAATTCCTGCTGGGATCACAAATTCCAGGTCCTTTCCATATAAAAATCTGCCACATTCCCAGGATTCTGGGGAAAATCCCAGGTTTTTCCATGGAAAAACAGCACATTCCATGCCAGGATCCTAAAAAAAAATTGTTAAACCACGAAAGCTCCGAAGAAATGAGGCAGAAATCCCCAAATTTTGCCTGGGTATCCTTAAATTAGGGCTTCAAATAAGGGTAAAGCCACAAATATTCCTGGAAAAAATTCCCCCCATCTTGATCTTACAACGTGACAAATATTTAACAATGTGGACAGAGTTTAAAAGGTTCCCAATCCACCCAAAAAAGTTCCCAAAAAACTCCTTTTAAAGTGGTTTTACATCAACCACTGTCCCCACAAAACCCTCAAATTATTTTATTTGGAGGAAGCAACATTAAAAAAAAAATGTTAAAAAGAGGAAGTTTTTAGGACAAGAAACAAATTTTTTTAAAAATCAACAACAATTAAAACCAATCAGGATAATTAAGACTTTTTTTTTTTTACATTTAACACTGATTTATTTCTCTAAAAAAGATTCTATAAAATGATATTTTCAAACCCAACAGGATGGGGAGAAGACACAAACTCACGGGAGGCTGAAATTCTGCTTAAAAAAAACTATAAACCCCCAGATTTTAAACATTTTAACCCAAATTTTTAAGAGGTTAAAAGGTTATTTCTAGAATTAAATTTAATTGCTGCACTGAGCGACCCAGTGAGGAAATCAGGGTTGAGTTATCTCAGAAAAAATCAACCCCTCAGCCACTTTTCTCAGGAATATTTTGGATTTTTTCCACCTTCAAACTCCACAAATCCTGGAGCCAGCCCCGAATTTGGCTGGGTTGGGTCAAATCCCAACTTCCAGCTCCTCATCCCAGGGAAATTTGGGACAAAGAAATGATTTTATGGAGCTGCAGGGCTCTGGATATTTCCATAAAATCATTTATTTCTCTCTATCTGTTGATAAATATCTATTTATTCCATAGACTATTCCATATTCCCGTGACTTTTCACCTGATTTTATAAATAAAATCATTCAATGGAATCGCTCAAATGCTAAAATTAAACCTTGAGTTGATCCTGGAAAATCAATGCAGAAAAATCAAATTTATAGAGAATAAAACTAAAAAAAAAAAAAAATAAATAAATCAAACTTATACAGAGAATAAAGCTAAAAAAAAATCAAACTCATAGAGAGAATAAAGCTAAAAAATCTAACCCATAGGTAATAAATTTTAAAAACAATCCAACTCACAGAGAATAAAGCTAAAAATACAGAGAATAAAACTAAAAAATCAAACTTCTAAAGAATAAAACTTCTACAAAACAACAACAACAAAAACCTGGAGATTTTTGGAGCAGAAGGGACACCCAAACTTCCCCCCCTTAAAAACTCCTACCTCTTCAAAGCTGGAAAAAATAATCAAAATTAACTGGGAATAATTTGTTAATTAATTTATTTCCATTTTTCCCGGGCTCTTCCTGCCGCTCTCGACCCAGAAAAGATCAAAGAGAACCAAAAATCAAAATATCCCAAAATATTTGGGGAGGGAATGATGATTCCAGCAGGAATTTTATTGGAATTTCTGGCAGCTGCAGGAAAGATATAAAAGCTGGATAAACCCTAATTTCAAGAGAAATATATGAAAATATATTTTATATATATATATATATAAATATATTTAATTTTTGCTTCATGATGCTGCCAATGACCTTCAGGCTCCAAAAGTTCCTCCGATATTCCCAAATCAATTTAAAAGGTGATTTTTTGAGGGGAATATTTCTCCTCTTTATTCCCTTTTCTCACGTCAGGAAGTCGAAGGGTCCCGAAATGAGGTGCTGGGAGTTGGAATTTTGAATTAAATCACACTAAAAATGAATCTGGAGCCCAAACAAATCCTGCCAGGAGGCAAAGCTCAGCTTGAAGGGCCTGGAGAGTTCAAAAACCTTTAAAAAGAGAAGTTAATTATCCTTAATTTCCCAAAATTGAGCTTTTAAGGTCAGAGATCTGATGATAGAAGAGGGAAGAAAAGTGATTTTTTTCATCCTGAGAGGGGAAAAACCATCTGAGAGGAGGAGGAATGTGCCCAAGTTTAAATCTAATGTCCCAAACTATCCCAGTGTCCTTCAGAGAAGAGGAAAAAAAGGGTTTTTTTCCTTCAGAGAAAAGGAAAGAAAAGGTGAATTTTTCATCCAGAGAGAGAAAAGCATCTGGGAGGAGCAGGAATGTCCCCAAGTTTAATTCTGATCTCCTGTGTCCTTCACAGAAAAAGGAAAAAAAGGTGATTTTCCACGCTGAGAGGGGGAAAAAAGCATCTCAGAGGAGCAGGATATCCCCAAGTTTAATTCTCATCTCCCAAACTATCCCAGTGTCCTTCAGAGAAGAGGGGGGGAAAAAAAAAAAAAGGTGGTTTTTCCTTCAGAGAAAAGGAAAAAAAGGTGAATTTTCCACCCTGAGAGGGGGAAAAAGGATCTGGGAGGAGGAGCAGGAATGTCCCAAGTTTAATTCTCACCCCCGTGTCCTTCATGCCCTCAGCCACCGCCAGCAGCTCCGGGGCTTGGTTTTACATTTTTTTCCTCCCTTTTTTTTTTTTTTTTTAAATTTTTTTCTTGTCCTTTTTTCTGTTTTGTTTTGTTTTTGTTCCAGTCCAAAGTGCGGCGACCAAACTCCGTCCTTGGCAGCGGCGCGGGGAGCGCGGGGGGTTCAAGGTCACCGGGGCCGGGCCGGGCTGAGGGGAGCCCGGCGACCCTCGGCCCCACAGCCGCGGTCCCCGCGCCCTTCCCCGCGGGATGACCGACACAAACCACCCACAAAGAGCTGCCGGGGGCTTGTGGATTTGTTTTGTTCCCCCCCTCCCCGCTTCAGCCCGAGGTACCGGCGATCCCCGCCGTGTTGGAGCACCGCGGTTTTGTGTCCCACTCCTCTCGTTGTTACCGGGTTTAACCCCGCACCGGGAGCACCTCGCGCCGCGCCCCCCCCCCCCCCCCCCACCCCGTCCCCGCCCCGGGACGCCGCAGCATCCCCCGCCGCCGCCGGCGCGGCCTGTCCCCCGCCGCACGGGCCGCCCTCCCCCGGCGGCGGCGCCGCGGACTGAGCGCCCCGCACTCACCGCGGGTTCCCGGCCATGGCTCGGTGCGGGAGCGACCCCCGGGACTCTGCGGAGCCCCCCCGGGCCGGGCCGGGCCCGCGGCCCCTTTAACGGCGGCGGCCCCGCTGCGCGCGCCCGGCCCGCCCCCCGCCCGCGCTGATTGGCTGCGCGCGCCGAGGCCAAGCTCTCCCATTGGCTGCCCGACCCCGAGGCCCGCGCTGCCATTGGTTGGAGCCGCGGCGCAGCCTCGCCGGCTGCTTCCTGCTTTAAAGTTACCTTGAGCGGCGGGCGCAGGGGTCAGGCAAGCCCCGCCCACCAGCCCCGCCCTGATTGGCCGATTCGCCGCATATTCAAACGCTTGGGGAAGCGGGCGGGGGCGGGTGCTGATTGGCGCGCGCGGCTGTCAATCGTGGCGGTTCCGCCACGCCCTCCCGGCGCGGCCGCACGTGCGCCCGGATCCCGGAATTCCCGAAATTTGGGGCATTTTTGGAGATCTCCGAGTCCAGCCCCCCACCAAGGCAGGGTGACCCGGAGCAGGGGACACAGGGGCAGCTCCAGGTGGGGCTGGGATGTCCTCAGAGACTCCAGCTGTTTATGGATGGATGGGATCCTCTCCCAGCCTTCCCTTCACATCCAGCTCCCAGTTTTTCCTCCTGAGGATTCATGAGAGCTCCAGCCTGGACAAACCTGGAATAATAAATTCCAGCAGCGCCACGGCCAACCCAGGGGGATGCTCCAGACCCCAAATCCTCTCTGGACTCTCTCCAGCAGCTCCTGAGCATCCCAGAACTGGATCCCTTGTGGTCCCAGCCCCAGGTGGGAAAAGGGACATTCCCTCCTCGGGAAGAGGGATCGGGATCCCACAGCCCTCCCACAAACATTCCACAGGATGAGAGACTTTAAAAAAAAAAAAGTGGCTTTTCCAACTTCCAGGATGAATCCCGGCGAAATTCCCAGCAGGAAGAGCAGGTGGAGATTCACCTCCGACACCACTAATTAATTTCCATTCGGTTTTACCCACACAAATTTCCTCGCTTTTCGCCCTCCAGCGGCACTTTGGATGGGATGGCAATTTGGGAATGTAGTGGTAAAAGAACGGGAATGATCCACAATAACAAGGTTGTGGAAACCAGGTGATATTTTAACCTCTGAATTCACAAATCCCAGTTTTACCGATGGATTTCCAGCTGTAATTCCATATTATTATTTCCTGCTGACGGGATTATCCAGGAGGAAAAAAATATTGGGAAGCAGAGCCAAGCCTTGAGCAGATTAAACCACTTTGATAACGAGGAGAGATTAATTTAAAAATAGATTTTCCTGATGATCTGGGGGACTAGAATTGGTTAAAAATAATAAATAAATACACTCTGTCCTCCTCCTGTGGCATTCCTCAGATAAAAACCCAGGGCCTGGAAGCTGTGGAATTCTGACTATTGGAATTATGTGTGGTATGAAAAACAAACTGCAGCACCTTTGCTGCTCAACAGAGGAATTCCTGGCTGGAATTCCGGGATTCCGAGGATTTCTGACTGGCCAAACACATCCCAAGGGTTTGGGAATGACCCACAGCAACAGCTGCTGCACACAGGGAGTTTAATAATTCCTCCTGACAATAAAAACTGGGGGATTTGGGCGGTTCTGCATTAAAGGGTTTATTTGTGGGGGGATAAAAACCCTCAAAATTTGGAAAGTTGTGCAACAAAGGGTTTGTTTGTGGGGGAATAAAAACCCCAAATTAATTTTGGGAAGCCCTACAGTAACGGGTTTATTCGTGGAAAAACCCACCTGAATGAATTTGGGTTTATTTCAGTCATTGCAGCTCCTCCTGCTGTGAAATCACAGAGGCTTTGGGTGGGATTTTGGGAAGGAATTCCTCCCTGGGAGGGTGAGGAGGGGCTGGGCTGGAATTCCTAGAGGAGCTGTGGCTGCTCCTGGATCCCTGGAATTGTCCAAAGCCACTTTGGAGCACCCTGGGATGGTGGGAAGTGTCCCTGCCCGTGGAATTGGGTGGGACTGGATGGGATTTCAGGTCCCTCCCAACTCAAACCATTCCATAAACCACAGAATTCCTGGGAAAACACCAGGAGAAAGGAATGTCCTGCCCCCTGCAGCTGTCACCTCTCCCTGAGGCACTTCGAGGAAGCCACCACTGCCCTTGGGGCAGGAAAACGTGCTTGGACAAACAGGATTTATCTCAATCAAGCACAAACCTAATGAGGCAGGGAAAATGCTCAGGGTGACCTGCTGAGCACAGCCCCTGCCGGGATCACACCTGGAATGATCCTGCTGCATCCCAGAATATCCTGAGCTGCAAGGATCAGCCCTGAATGCATCCCTGGGAGTGTTGTCCAAACATTCCTGGAGTTCTGGCAGCCTTGGGGAGCCCGGGCAGTGCCCCAGCACCAAGAACCCCAAAACTTTTCCCGAAATCCAACTGAAATCCCCTCCTGGAACAGCTCCAGCCCTTCCCTGGGTCCTGTCCCCGGTTATGCCAGGTGTGACAGTGTTGTCACCACGATGCCAAACAGCCTGAAACCAGAACCTCATTTAAGGAAAAAAAAAAACCCAAACTCATTTAATGTTGCCAAGGAAGTTTGATGGTTATGGTTTGTAGGGCTGGAGGAAAAGGTCACGAGCTCTGAATTGTCCATGCTCAGACAGGGAAGGTTTATTCCCAAATCCACGGAAAATACTCCACTCACCAAGAGGAATGGCTCAGAATCGCTTTGGGAAATCACATTCCCAAAGGTGTTCTCACAGCTTTTGTTGCTTTCTGAGCACAGATTGAACAGCCAAGACAATACCAGAAACTCCTGACTGCTTTGTTGCAGTTTTCCTGCCAAATTAAGAAGCTTCTCAAGGCTTGGATGGCAAAAAATCCCAAAGATTGGTAAAACAGAATCCATGGGATGACAAAAACGTTAAGGGTTGGAAAAGATCTTAAAAATCACCGAGTGCCACCCCTGCCATGGGCAGGACACCTGCCACTGTCCCAGGCTGCTCCAAGCCCTGTCCAGCCTGGCCTTGGGCACTGCCAGGGATCCAGGGACAGCCACAGCAAATCTGGGAAATCCATCCCAGCCCCTTCACCGCTCTCACAGCCAAGAATTTCCTCCTATAACCAAATCTAAACCGAAACATTCTCTCCACTCCCTCTCACTCCTTTCTCAGCCAGGTCAGGCTCACAACCTGCCTCGGAATCACACAGCCACGAACGGTTTGGGCGAAAAAAAAACCTTAAAGCTCATCCCACGGACAGGGACACCACTAGACCACTTTACTCAAAGCCTTATCCACCTTGGCTTTGGACTCTTCCAGAGACGAGGCACCAGAGCACAGATCCCACCGGGAAAACACCGGGAGGCAGCGCCTTCCCCGGGAGCTGCCGGCCCCGAGTCCCGGCTCTCAGGGCCCCAATCCCAGATCTCAGGCCGGGGGTCCCGGGCTTCCCCAGCCCAAATCCCGGCTCTCAGGGCCCCAATCCCAGATCTCAGGCCGGGGGTCCCGGGCTCCCCCAGCCCAAATCCCGGCTCTCAGGGCCCGAATCCCAGATCTCAGGCCGGGGGTCCCGGGCTCCCCCAGCCCAAATCCCGGCTCTCAGGGCCCCAATCCCAGATCTCAGGCCGGGGGTCCCGGGCTTCCCCAGCCCAAATCCCGGCTCTCAGGGCCCGAATCCCAGATCTCAGGCCGGGGGTCCCGGGCTTCCCCAGCCCCAATCCCGGCTCTCAGGCCGGGTGTCCGGGGCTCTCCCAGCCCCAATCCCGGCTCTCAGGGCCCCAATCCCGGCTCACAGGCAGGGGATCCCGGACTCTCCCAGCCCCAATCCCGGCTCTCACACCGGGTTGCGTTGCCGTTGCCGTTGCCGTTGCCGTTGCCGTTGCCGTTGCCCCGGCCCCGGCCCCGGCCCCGGCCCCGGCCCCGGCCCCGGCCCCGGCCCCGGCCCCGGCCCCGGCCCCGGCCCCGGCCCCGGCCCCGGCCCCGGCCCCGGCCCCGGCCCCGGCCCCGGCCCCGGCCCCGGCCCCGGCCCCGGCCCCGGCCCCGGCCCCGGCCCCCCCCTCCCGCCGCGCCCGCGCGGCACAACGGTCCGCTCGCAGTTCTCTCCCCGGTCCGCACCCCGCCAACCAATCAGCGCCGGCTCCCCCGCGCCCGCCTCCCGCACGAGAGCCAATCAACGCGCGCGCCGCCGCCCAGCCAATCGCAGCGCGGCCGTTCGCGCGGGGGGGGGGGGGGCCGCACCGACCCTCGGGCCGCCCCCGCCCCGCGCCCCCTCACGGGCCGCCGCCGCCGCCTCCCCCCCGCCGCGCTCCCCGCGCACTCACCGGGGCGGCCGGCGCCGCGACCTCCGCCTGCTCCGCCCGCTGCCCGCGCTGCCTCCGGTGCGGCCGGCGGGAGAGGCGGAACGGGGAGGGAATAAAGGGGGGGCGACCGGAGCGGAGTGAGCGCCGAGCGGCCGAGAAACAAGATGGCGGCGGGGCCGTGAGGCGGCGGGGCGGAGGCTCCGCCCTTTTTTTGTTTCCCCCCCCCCGCCTCCCCGGGCTGGGGCGCGGCGGCGCGCGCGGGCGCGTGACCCGGCGGAGATCTCGCGAGTTTTGCGTGAGGGGGCGGAGCTACCGTGAGGCGTTCGTGTGGAGACTGGGATAAACCGGGACAAACTGGGATAAACCGGGACTAACCGGGAATAACCGGGACTAACCGGGAGGGTTTGCCTTGAGGGACAGCCAGACTCTGGCTCTGGCACAGACCTGCCCTGTCCTAAACCCGCACGTGTCCAACTTTAGGCCTTGTGTGTGGAGCCTTCCCACGTTTTTCCTGCTTTATTAAAAAAAAAAAAAAAGCGGGAATGCTGCGATGTTTTCCAAGCTTGTTTGCTTCTCTTGTCAAGCGTCCTCGTAAGAAATTGGGTGGTAAATAAAATCGTTAGGATAAAAATCGTTATAAATACATACAATGCCTAGGGTATGATGAGTTGCAATAAACTTCTCTCCACGCCACGATTTGGCATTTTCTGGGATTTTTATTTTTTCATAGGAGTTGGTTGAAACTGGATATAAATACACTCAGTGTTCCTGAGTTGACTCACTCTCACAGTCCCATTATGTAGTTCAACTCCCTCTGCCCACAAAAGAAGAAAAAGAACTATTTTACATATCTGGGAGACCACAGAGTTCTGATTGTTCACGTCGTGGGAGAAAAAAATATTCCTGAAATCGACTTAAATAGATAAAGGAATGAAGATCCTTTTTCACTCTGAGCGGAGACACGAGGCAGCTGATTATTAGAAGAAAAAACAACTCAAAATCAGCCCCAAAGGGAGGGGAAGCAAAGGCTGCCTTGACATTCCCCTCAAATCCGTCAGTTCTGGAACAACATCCCATGGGAATAACGGGGAAAATCAGTGGGGGGATTGGTTTTTTCTTGGGATTTTTTTTATTCTTTTAAAGCTTTTCCTTGAAGCCACAGAGGACTGGAGCTGCACTGGGAGCATTCCCAGCCCCTCAGCTGGGAATTTCCCCCTCCATTCCTGCAGGGATCCCTTCCCTGAGATCCTCCAGGATCCCACCCCAGAGATCCTCCAAGATCCCATCCCCCTGTGCCACTTCCATCCTGTGGATCCTCACAATCCCACGGAGGAATGGAATGGGATTCCATTCCCAATCCCAAATTTCCAATCCCAAGGAATTGATCCCCCACCCCTGGATGGATGTTTGTAATTATCCATGGCAGGATATCTCGGGGATCTCTGCAATTCTGCTTTAATGCATTAATTATGTCAATTACTGAGTAGTAAAGGAATTTTCTATTGGAATTTTTTTCCCCCTTTCTGCAGATCCGCTCCCCCGGGATCTCCCTGGCAGTGCAATCCCAGGGATCATCCAGGGACGTTCCAGAGAATCCTGGCTGAGCACAGGAAGATTTTCTGCCATCCTGGAGCTGCTTCCAGCCAAACTCTGTGCCCTGCTCCCGCCAGCTCTCCTAATTCCCATCTTTCCTGGCTCCAGGACACACTGAGGAGTGACTCACGCTCCCTCTGAATTTTTCCCAGGAAAAAAAAGAAAAAAATTCCCTTTTCCTTAGGAGCGACTCCATCTTTTCTCTTTTTTTTTTTTTTGCCTCCTCATTTGTCCTTCTGGTGGCCCAATTTGCAGCCCCGGCCAAGTTTCTTTTTTTAAGGTGGTTTTTAATATCGTCGTTCAGGTGATAAAAATAAATCCCTTGAAATTTTGGGAAAGTGGGATCCCCCTGGGGGCTGCTGCACTTCCGGTCACCCTTTCCCAAAACTGATGGCTGGGTGTGCCCCTGCCAGAGGGAAAAATCCCATTCCCTGCCAGCACGGGGGTTTGGGATTTTTGTGGAGGAAACGGGACAAATTTTCTGTGTCCTCCGTGGGTTGGGAGCTCGCGCTGGCACCGGAGCGAGAAACGTCTCGCAGCAAAATTCCTGCAGTTTTATTGGAAGTCTCGAGACTTGAGGGCACTTGCGAGGCAGCCAAGAGAAATAAAAGTCGGCGTCCCGGAGTGGTTTGGGTTGGAAGGACATGCAGGATCCGCCAATTCCTCCTCCTGCCACGGGCAGGGACATTTCCCACTATCCCAGCCTGGAACTGAACACTTCCCAGGATGAAGCAGCCGCAGTTTCCTTGGGAAATCCATTCCCCACCCTCACGCCTGCTCCAGTTTAGGGCTGGTTTATTTTGAATTCCCGATTTTCTGAGCCGTTTCCTTCTGTTCCAGCACCGAGGCTGGAACCATCCATCCCCACAATTCCCTGGAAAAACGCCTCGTTAATTCATTAATTAATTAATTACCCAGCAGTGCTGCTGCCAGGCCCAGCTGTCCGAGCACCCAGCTTGGATCCAGCCCCTCTCCAGGGATTTCTGGACAATCCTCTCCTTGCTCCTCCTCCTCCTCCTTTTCTGCTGCTCCATTTCCTCCCCACCTGCTCCTTTTTTTTTTTTTTTTTTTTCCAGCAGCAATGGATCCATTGTCTGGAGCCTCTCGGCTTTTCCCACAGGGATTGCAACTCCACAGAGCTCCCTGTCAGCCTGCCCGGAACGTGCAGGAGCCAAGGAAAACAAGGAACGGGGAAGAAAAATAAAATAAATAGAAGAAAAAGGAAAGGAAGAAAGCGCTTTTGCAGGAATTTGGTGGCGCTTCGATGAGTTTGGACTCACCCAACACCTTCCACCTGCTCGTCCCGTCCCTCCCACGCTTCCCAGACCTGGATTTGGGATCTGGGAGCTGTGGATTCGTTTGGCACCGAGGAAAATGAGCTCAGAGCAGCAGGGACCAGGCTGGCTCGGCCCCCGCCATCCCCCGGGATTCCCGTTCCAGCAGGACTCTGGAGTTATCCCAAACAAGCTGTTGCTTTGGGGCAAGAATCCACAGGCATGGGAAAACCTGGAGAGAAATTCTTTTCTGGGCATGGACACGCTGGTTTATGGAGCTGCAGGAAAAAGGGGCCGTTTAAGGGTCAGATTTTGGGGCCTGACCCTTTGTGCCACATCCCACCTGGTGCCTGTCCCACCTGGGATCATCCATATGATATTTAAGGATATTTAAAGATATTTCAGGATATTTCAGGATGTTTCAGGATATTTCAGGAATATATCTATGCCTGCACACCCATTTTTTTTTAAACCTTCTGCTTTGAAATGAACCCCCTGAATTTAATTTAAAGGATTAAAATTGGAGCCCAACATTCCTAAGGGATGATCCTGGGTCAGCTCTGAGCTTGTGGGTCTCCTTTTGTGCTCGGGTTTGAACCTTGTGTCCCTGGGAATTTTACCTTTTTCTGATCCAGATGGGAATTCCCACAGGAATGCTGCTCTCCCTCATTTATTTCCTAAGGAAGAGCTGACAGGAATCAGGAAAAGTCCCTCAAAACTTTAGGATCAGCCCTGGGAGCTGAGGTGCTCAGCCTGGTGCTGACTGGGAGGCCTCATTCCCGATATTCCCAGATTTTCCAGCGTCTCCGCACGGCTCCTGCTCCTCCTAGCAGGGAGCGGGGAAGGAGCTGACCCAGCTCATCCCACGGGGCACTTCCAGAGGGGCCAGGGCTCATCCCACAGCCGGGGCAGGGTTATTCCAGGGAATCCTCACTGGGATTCCCAATCCTGCCATGAACACGCCCCTTTCTCCAAGTGCAGCTTCTCCTTCCCTGAATGCAGCTCCAGGACCTCCAGAGCAGCCTCAGAGCCTCCAGGACAGCCCCAGAACCCTCCTGGGAAGCTCCAGCATATCCCAGCACAGCTCCAGTGATCCTTCTGGGAAGCCTCAGTCCTTTGGGAAGCTCCAGGAAGCTCCTGGAAAGCCCCGGGACAGCTCCAGGACTCTCCAAAGCAGCTCCAGGACCCTTCTGGGAGGCACCAGAATTCCCCAGGTAGCCCTAGGATCCTTCTGGGAAACCTCATTCCTCTGGAAAGCTTCAGGACACTCCTGGGCAGCCCCAGAATGTCCCTGGGAAGCTCCAAGGTGCCCCAGGGACCCTCCTGGGAAGCCCCAACACCTCCCTGGGACAGCTCCAGGATCCTCCTGGGAAACCTCAGCCCTCTGGAAAGCTTCAGGACACTCCTGGGAAGCCCCAGCACACTCCCCAGCCCCAAAAATCCTCAGAGAAGCTCCAGGATACCCCAGAACAGCTCCAGGACCCTCCTGGGAAGCGCCAAAATCCCCAGAGAAGCTCCAGGACCCTCCTGGGAAGCCCCCAAACCCCCAGGGAAGCTCCAGGACCCTCCTCAGAAGCCCCAAAACCTCCAGAGAAGATCCAGGACCCTCCTCAGAAGCCCCAAAACCCCCAGGGAAGATCCAGGACCCTCCTGGGAAGCCCCCAAACCCCCAGGGAAGTTCCAGGACCCTCCTGGGAAGCCCCAAAATCCCCAGGGAAGCTCCAGGACCCTCCTGGGAAGCCCCAAAACCCCCAGGGAAGCTCCAGGACCCTCCCGGGATGCCCCAACCCCCCCCAGGCAGCCGCAGAGCCCCGACATTCCCACCCTCTCCCCGTTCCCTTCCCGTCTGACCAGCAGTGCCCACTCCACGGGCAGTTTTCCGCCCTGTCCCGGGGAATTTGGCACGTGGCACCCACGGGGGGGGCTGCGGATGCCGGGGTCACCCCTGCGGGGCTCCCGCACATCCAGCGGGATCATCCCCGCGCACACCCCCCGCAGCCCGGCCCCGGGAATCCTCTTAGGGGAGTTTTAGGGGATAATCGCGTTAAGCCGCCCCCGGGGGGCCGGCGCGAACACAAAAGGGAGAGGAGAAGGTGCAAAGCCGAGCTCCTTAGGGAATTAAGGGACATCGGAGATGGGAGAGCTCTGATGGGATCTCGGGGATGAGGCGGGAGCTTTGGGGTTTGTCCATCCAGGTCCCAAACGGGAGGTTGGCGATCCCACGAAAACCAAAGGAAGCAAAAAAAAAAAAAAAAACCCCACAAACTTCCAATGGAACTGAGAACTCGGTTGCCGTGAAGTTTCCTATCATCAAAAAAAAAAAAAAAAAAAAATCCTTCGGGGAATCTTTTAGGGACGCTGTTTTCATTATCTCTTCCCCCCCAACAGCGTGATCCCAGGAGGGGCGCTTCCTCCACCAAGCTGGAAATTTCACGGAATGGCCTTCCCTGCTGGGAGAATTCCAGCTGCTTTTCCAAACTCTTCCTCAACCAAGGCCCCTCTGGACAACCTTCCCTCCTCCCCGAGTTTGTTTATATGCTTTGAATCCCGTTAGGAAACCATCTCCCTCCTTCAGCGCTGCTTTCTCCGAGTTTCCATATTTAGTTCTTTCAGCTATTCCTGTTCCCGAACCAGCTTTCCTGCTGCATCCCGGTTTTTTCCCTCCAGCAGCTGCCACGGGGAGGGGAGGGAATTATCCCACATCCATCCCTGCACCGATGGATGCTCCCACCCGGATCCCAGATCGCTCCTGATCCCGGCGTTGGGAACGCGGGATGTCGTCCGTGGGATGAGGAGCAGGGAATTGCGGGATTTTAGGGAGGGACAGAGTTAAAGGCGCTGAAGGAGGGTTTCCTCCTGGCACGTGGCTCCATGTCAGCCGGCAGAGGCAACGCAGGGAAAGCGCCGGCAGGGAGGAATTCACCGGGAGCAGGGAGACGCTGCTCGGAGGGAAATCGGTGTCGGGAGCCCGGCAGCCAAGGTGAGTCCAAGGGCAGCGCTGGAATCGCCGCCTCTCCGCCCAAACTTCCCCCCTCGCCAGCATCCAGGGCACCGGGGCTGGCCCCGTGGTGTCCCCGTTCCCCCCAGGTGCTCAGAGCTGGGAACTCTGTGCGTCCCCAAACCCCAAAGGCCGAGCGGGATCGGCTCCGGCTCAGCCCGGAGAATCCCGAAATCTCTCTGGGGACTCTTGGGGTCCAGGTGACAGCCAGGGGGTTTGGCAGCTGCTCCTGGGGTCCAGCTGTGACACGAGGGGCAGGTGGCAGCTCCAGAGTCCAAGGGGTGGCTGGAGGGTCCAGCTGGAGGGTCCTGAACTCCAACTGGGGGGTTTGGGGTTCCTTTGGTGGGTGTAGGGTCCGATTGTTGGGTGTAGGGTCTGGCTGGGAGCTCTTAGGGTCCAATCGATGGGTGCAAAGTCCAACTGATGGGTGTAGGGTTCAACCTGAGGCTTTTGGGGTCCAGCTGATGGGTGTAGGGTCCAACTGGAGCCTCTTGGGGTCCAGTCAATGGGTGTAGGGTGCAGCTGATGGATACAGGGTGCACCTGGAGGCTCTTGGGGTTCAATTGATGGCTGTAGGGTCTGATTGAAGGGTGCAGGCTCTGTTTGGTGTCTCTTGGGGTTCAATTTCTGGGTGTAGGATCCATTTGGTGTCTCATGGGGTTCAATTTCTGGGTGTAGGATCCATTTGGTGTCTCTCGGGGTTCAATTTCTGGGTGTAGGATCCATCTGGTGGTTCTTGGGGTTCATTTTCTGGGTGTAGAGTCTGGCTGGTGGCTTCCATGCTCTGGTTGATGGGTCCAGCCCCCAGCCGAAGGCTGTAGGGTCCAGCTGGAGGTTTTGGGGGTCCAGCTGTAGGATCTTCTTGAAGACTGCAGGCTCCAAGTGGAATCTCCTGGGGGCCCCACCACCGCTTCCATCATCCTTTAGGATCCACCTGATGGCTGCCCGCTCCTGCCGCTGCCTTTTGGGGTCCGGCCGGGCGGCTCCCTCGGGGCGGGGGGGGTTTGCCGGTCCCTCTCTCCGCTCCGCCCGGGCCGTCGGTCGGGGCCGGGCCCGGGGCTCCCCCGCCCGCCGCTCCCAGCAGCCCGCCGGGGCCGGGGGAGGAGCGGGCACGGGCGGCGGCGGCGGCAGCGGTGAGTGCCCGCGGGCTGCGGAGCTCCGGGACGGCGGCGACAACCCCGGGCCCCGCGGCCACCGGGCCCGGCGGGGCCGCACCTGCCCCGGAGCATCCCCGGCCGGCGGCGGGGGGCAGCGGGGATAGGGAATTTGGGAATGCCCGGCCGGGCTGCGGTAGCGGGGGAGCAGCGGGATGCGCGCTCCGGGAGCTCCGGGAGGAGGGATGGAGGGAGAGGAAGAGGCTCGACCGCCGTGGGGATAACACCGGGGGTCCCTCCGTGCCCCACGGCGCGCCCCGCACCCCGAAATCATCCCCCAGGCTCTGAACCCCCCAAACCAGCGCTGCGCCGAAAACCGGCGAGCTGCGGCCGCGCTGTCGCCGTTCCCCCGGGGCTCCCCGCGCCGGTTCCCCGGAGCCTTTCCCGGTGCGGGGCGGGCAGCGCTTCCCGGCCGGCGGCTCGGCACCGGGAGCTCCTTCCCGTGCCATCCATCATCCCGCTGAAAGCCCGTTGACGTCAAGCCCGTCCCGTGCACGCCGGTCCCAGCGCCGGGAAAAGCGGGATGGGCACCGGGAAAAGCGGGATGGGCACCGGGAAAAGCCGGGGAGGGTTTGCCCGGGACATCGCACCTGGTTGAGCTTGTCCCGGGCTTCCCAGCCTGGGATTTGTACGTGGGTTTTTGCTCTTCCTCGATCCAGAGGCTCCTCCGCCCGCCGTGGGGTTTGGGGTCGGTCCTGGAGGGAAAATTGTTGAGGGAGGGGTGAGGAAGAGTGAGACGATTCCCCGGGATGGGCAGAGCTCCTGGGCTGCTGCCTCGTGCCGCAACCGGGGGGACAACAAGTGAGGACAGCCCGAGGGCAGCGTGTGCATCACCCTGGCACCCCAAGGGGCACGGGGTCCCCTCCGTGCCCCGAAATGTCCCCAGGGCCACCGTGTGGGAGCTGGCACTGAGCTGAGGGTGGCCCCCATGGGAGGTGGTGGCTGTGAGGGGCTCTGTGGTGGGCAGTGCCCACCCCCGGGGGTCTGACGGGCTCTGTGGTGGTCAGTGCCCACCCTCAGGGGTCTGGGACCCACGGGAAAGGGGTTTCCCGGGCTGAAGCCCATCCCTGGGTGCCCAGGGAACATCCCAGGGTTCCGATTGTGAGCTGGAGGGGAGGCTGTGGATCCTCCGGGGGCACGGGATGGGCTTTGCTGCCAGGCACGGGAGCCTGGGCTTGTTCTTCCGGCACAGGACAAGGGAGCACCTGCCCGCCCAAACTAGCCCTGCCTGCATCCCCTGGCTGTTCCCAAACCATTCCTGCCTGCTCACCCCAGCCATTCCCAAACCATCGCTGTTTTTGTCCCCTGACTGTTCCCAAACCATTTCTGCCTGATCACCCCAGCCATTCCCAAACCATCGCTGTTTTTGTCCCCTGACTGTTCCCAAACCATTCCTGCCTGATCACCCCAGCCATTCCCAAACCATCGCTGTTTTTGTCCCCTGACTGTTCCCAAACCATTCCTGCCTGATCACCCCAGCCATTCCCAAACCATCGCTGTTTTTGTCCCCTGGCTGTTCCCAAACCATTCCTGCCTGATCACCCCAGCCATTCCCAAACCATCGCTGTTTTTGTCCCCTGACTGTTCCCAAACCATTTCTGCCTGATCACCCCAGCCATTCCCAAACCATCGCTGTTTTTGTCCCCTGGCTGTTCCCAAACCAGCCCTGCCTGTTGTCCTGGCTGCTCTCAGACCATCCCTGCCTGATACCTTGACTTCTCCCAAACCATCCCTGTTTTCCTCTCCCAGCCATTCCCAAACCATCCCTGTTTTCCTCCCCTGGCCGTTCCCAGACCATCCCTGTTTTCCTCCCCTGGTCGTTCCCAAACCATCCCTGTTTTTCCTCCCCTGACTGCTCCCAAACCATCCCTGTTTTCCTCTCCCAGCCATTCCCAAACCATCCCTGTTTTCCTCTCCCAGCCATTCCCAGACCATCCCTGTTTTCCCCCTCGGCTGCTCCTGAGCTCTCCTCTCCAGCCCCAGTTCTCCGTGTGCCCGTTTCCTCCTGCGCCGACACCTCCCCGAGGCCACTCCTGCTGTGCTCACACCTCTCTCGCTCTGTTCCATCCCCGACGTCCCTTTGTGAGGCCAAACTCCTGCCACCTCCCCCACTCCCAGCGCTCCAGCCTTGTCCCCATTCCAGCCTTTGTGGGACAGGGACAGAGGGGTGACATTGCGGCGTCTCGGGCTGCTCGGCCCCAAATGCGGGGCTGCATCCCCCCGGAGCTGCTGCCACCCCCGGAGCTCAGCTCTCCCTGCTGCAGCCCAGCCCTTTGGGAAGCCTCACATGGGTTCAAAACGCAGTTTAAGGTGACGAAAATCCCCGATTCTCCTGCTGATTCAAACCGGAGCCGTGTGGCAGCAGCTCTCGGCGTCCCTGTCAAGGCGCTTCCAATGTTTTGTCACCACGAGCAGGGAAGAGAGCCTCGGTGAGGAATTGTTGGGAAGGGATTGACAGCCCCGCTGCTCCCGCTGCCTGCCGGCGTCAGGAGCTCCTTCCCCACCCTGGGGTGCTCTGCCGGGAGCCTCTCCAGGCTCCTCATCCTTTCCGCAGACAAAAAAGACTCCTGGGGATGGAAGTTTCACCCTGGAGACTGGGAACCGTGCGGATTTTAGTTGTTGGGTGGTGAAGCAACACCGGAGCTTTTGGCCTCCCCTTCTCACAAGTGCTCCGGGGAGCTGCACCTTGCCGGGATCATCCCGTGTCCCTCCATCCCATCCTCCTGCTCTTCCAGGGATGCAGGAGCCGCTGCCAGCCCCGCAGAGCCTCCCCAGCCCCCCGTGCCACGGCCAGGGCTGTTTGCCGCAGGCTCTGCCCCTTCCTGGCATCGCTCCGGCTCCCAGAACTCTTCCCAAGTTTTCTGCTGATCCCTGAAGAAGAAGCTCGGGGATAATTGTGCAGCCTTAGCAGTTAAAAAAGCAACTTTTTTTTTTTCTGCAAACAAAGCTGCTCGCTCCCGGCTCCTGCTGGGCTCGAGAACCAGCTGGGACCTGCGGGATGGATGCGGCTGGGCAGGGAATGTCGGATCCAGCCGGGCTGTTGGCACATCTGGCTGCTGGACGTGGATTTGGGGATGTGGGTGGGTTCGGTGACCCACCCCGGAGCTGGTGGCTTGTCCCTGGAGACCCCAGGAGCACCGGGCAGGTGCCGGCGGCCAAGGGTGGAATCGGGGCAGCGCTTTGGAACCTGCGTGGTGATTTCAGGATCCGGAGCCCCTGGAAGGCACAGGGATATTTGAGGAGGACGAGGGCGATGGGCTGGGTGCTGGTGGAAGGAAATCAGACGTTCCCTGCTGGTAGGAGCAGCAGAAAGCCGGAGCTGAGAGCAGCCCTTCCCCTGGAGGAAGCAGCTCCATGAAATATTGATGGGATTCACACACAGCAGCCGAGCCGTGCGAGCTGCATTGCAGAGCCCGGAGCCCGGGAAGGCAGCGGCAGCCGGGAACGGGAAAAGCTCCTCTCCATGTTCCCTCCATGCCGGGGAGATCAGCCCCAGCCCCGGCACGGCCGCGGTGCCAACCAGGACATGGGTTGGGATCTGAATGATCCCGTTCCAAACCCATCCCAGGGCTCGTTTCTTGCGTCCCCATGGAGCTGCCCCAGTTTTTGGGGACAGGTGGTCGCCGTGCCCCGCTGCCCACGGTGCCAGCCTGGTGCCACCTCCTGCGTGTCCCCAGCAGGGTCCTGGTCCATCCCCAGCTGCCCGTGGTGGGCACTGCCAGCGCCGAGGTGCCACCAGAGCGGATTATCCCCGCTCTGTCCTGGATAATCCCTGGGATGAGTTGGACCGTGGGGGACGCCCGGGGCTTGCCGCAGTGTCCCCGCGGCTCTGGTGGCCAGTTGGGCTCGGCAGGCACTGGCTGTCCCCCAGCCTGGCCCTGCCGGGTGGCTTTTTGCTCCTCGGATTCCTTGACGTTGCCAAGGAAACGCTGGGATTCAGCACAGATCTGATTTAAGCGGGCGCAGACGTCACGCAGGGACACGGGGGACAGGGACGGCGTGGTCAGGGCGCAGGCTCCGCCGTCCTGCAGCCCCTTCCCCACCGCGGACAGGGATGACCTGGAATTCCACACCTGTCCCACCTTCCCAGTGGATGATGGGCACCAAGCGGGGGCAGGAGGACGCTGTGTCCCACTGGATCCCCACCCCAGGGTGGATCCTTCTGGAGCTGGGGCATCCAGAGATGGACACATCCTTTGGGAACGGGGATGGGAATTGCCACGACCGAGGCGTGTTTGGACACAGCGGGGCTCAGGAAGATTCCCGTGGGACATTCCTCCTGTGCCACTGCGGCCTGGAGAGGCCACGCTGGGCTGGGGCTCCTGGTCTGGATCCCACTGGGGCCCCCGGTCTGGATCCCAGTGCTGCTCCCGGTCCATCCCAGTGCAGGAGCAGATGGAAGCATGGAGAGCACCTGGAGCAGCCCCAGGTGCTTCCAGGCTGGAGGAAGAGCCTCCAGCCATCCCACAAGAGCCATTCCCAGGTCTCTGGAGGAGCTGAGCCCTTGGGGACATCCCTGGTCACTGTCACCACCATCCCATGGGAGCCTGAGCTCTCCACCCACACCACAGCCACTAGCTCTTCCCATCCTGATGGAAAACCAGCCCAGACTCCCATCCCAGCACTGCCCTTTGGAAAACCATCCTGACCAGCGCCATCCCGTGGGATTTGCTCCAGGGCCTTCCTCCTCTTCTTCCTCCCAGGCACAGCCTCGCTAATCCTCACTCATCCAACATCCAGACCTTTTCCCAGAGGCAGCAGCTGCTCCTGTGGGATCCCTGAGCACAGCCCCATCCAAACTTCCCGACTTTTCCAAGAAATGGAGCGCATTTGGATCCATCCTTTAATTTTAAGCAATAAACTCTGCACCTGCAGCCAGTTCCAGCCAGGACAGAACTTTGCTAACCTGCCTGAGCCAGGAGAAGCCGAATTCCAGGACCTGCAGTTCCTCCCAAACTCCCAGCTCACGTGCACCCAATTATACCCCTCGTTGGGCAATTAAAATGATACAAGCAGCTGCCTATCAAAGCTGAAGCAATTAATTAGAATGAAATACTTCCAGGGGAAATAAGCCTTGCCTTATTCCCAAATTCCTGGAGGAGCGCGTGCGTGGGAGCTGGGAGGCTGCAGCTTGTCCTGGTGTGTCGTTGCCCAGGACTGGCAGGGTGGCAGCTCTGGCAACCTTTTTATTCCCCCCAAAAAGCTGATTTTAGGACCTACCTGCTGCAGACATCCCCAGTTTTCAGTGCTCTCCCTCCAGGCTGGAGGCAGCCCCAGCACAGGGGGTGGGCAAGAAGAACCTCCTGCCCCACTGCCGGGCGTTTCCAGCCCCGTTTTCCCCCTGGGAACACCCACCTTGATGGTTTCGAGGGAGCCAACAGCTCCCAAAAATCCCTCTGCCTCCTCCCCTGGCAAGGCAGCGTTCCCAGCCACCCCCACCGTGCTCATTTACACCTTCCTCCTCCTCCTTTCCCACCTGTGTGGGGGCACTTGCAGGGCTGCTCCCTCCTTCTCCAGAGCTTTTCCTGAAAAAAAAAAGAAAGGAAATTTTTTCCCATCGATATTTTTGCCCCTCATTCCTGTTTCTGGGGCGTATTTGGGGCCAGCTCTGCCTCCCAGCCCCGGGCCGTTCCTTCCCACACCTGGCACTGTCCTGTCCCCGGGATCCATCCCCTGCTGGGGTCACCCGTGACCCTCTGTCCTGCCTCGAGCCCCGCTTCTCCCACCCCTGCCATCCCCACGGCACCTGGATCTGTCCGTAGGGATCCGGGGTGCGTGTGGGGGGTCATCATCTCCCTGAATTCCGGCCCTGGGATGCTCCCAGCACATCCCACCCCGCTGGACCACCGTGGTCCTGCTCGGGGCTGGGAGGAGAACTGGGTCAGCCGTGTAACCATGGAGATGCTGAGGGAGATGCTGAAGCAGCGCCAGCACAGCCCCGGCTCTCTCCAGAACCCTGGAAACATTCACCCGCCCTGGCACCCTCCGGATGCGGCCGGGATGGGGCTGGGAAGCTGAGCCTCCTCCTCCTCCTCCTCCTCCTCCCCGACGCGGGGCCGGTAAGACGCCTCCATCTCCAATATTTTTTTTTTCTTTAATTAAATATTATTTTTTTCGGGGAGGGGCAGCAGAGCTCGGCCCCCGCGATCCAAACGCAACAGGGATCCCGGTTTTTTTTTCCTTTTTTTTTTTTTTTTTTCCTGCCTCTTGTGCTCATCCACGGGCGCCGGGCGCTGGAGGATGCTCCAGCCATGACACGGCTGCCGGCGGTGCCCGTGCATCCCTCGGGATCCGCCTTTGGCTCGCCGGGGAACTTCCCGGTGCTCGCTGTTCCCCGCAAGAACGGAGCGTGGTCGCGGTAAGAGCCGCGGGGGCTCGGGAACGCTCGGGAATGAGGAGCGGGGCTTGGGATGCGGCGTCACGGCGGATGGATCGCTCCGGGCAGCCCGGGGCTTCGGGATGCGGGGAATGAATACATGGATGGGGAAAGGGGGGAAATGCGTGTTTGAAGGGAAAAGCGGTGCGGGTCCGGAGTCCCCCCCGCGCTGCCGGGAAAAGGGGGAGCCGGGGCTGAGGGCTGGGGGGGCTGTGGTGGCATCGAGGGGGCTGTGGTGGCATCAGAGATGCTGTGGCCCTGCTTAGGGTGCTGTGGTGGCATCGAGGGTGCTGTGGTGGTGCTGAGGATGCCATGGCCATGCCAAGGGTGCTGTGGTGGCACCAGGGGTGCTGTGGTGGCATCGAGGGGGCTGTGGTGGTGCTGAGGATGCCATGGCCATGCCAAGGGTGCTGTGGTGGCACCAGGGGTGCTGTGGTGGCATCGAGGGGGCTGTGGCTGTGCTGAGGGTGCTGTGGTGGCATCAGAGATGCTGTGGCCCTGCTGAGGATGCTGTGTTGGCACCAGGGATGCTGTGGCCGTGCTGAAGGTGCTGTGGTGGCACCGAGGATGCTGTGGCCATGCCAAAGATGCTGTGGCCATGCAGAGGATGCTGTGGTAGTACCAGGGATGCTGTGGTGGCATTGGAGATGTTGTGGCCCTGCTGAGGGTGCTGTGGTGGTACTGAGGGTGCTGTGACTGTCCTGAGGGTGCCGTGGTGGCATCAGGGGGGCTGTGGCCCTGTCTAAGGTGCTGTGGTGGTGCTGAGGATGCCATGGCCATGCCAAGGGTGCTGTGGTGGCACCAGGGGTGCTGTGGTGGCATCGAGGGGGCTGTGGCTGTGCTGAGGGTGCTGTGGTGGCATCAGGGATGCTGTGGTGACATCAAGGATGCTGTGGCCATCCTGAAGGCACTGTGGTGGCATCAGGGATGCTGTGGCCATGCTGAGGGCACTGTGCTAGTGCTGAGGATGCTGTGGTGGCACCAGAGATGCTGTGGCCATGCCAAGGATGCTGTGGCCGTGCTGAGGATGCTGTGGTGGCACCAGGGATGCTGTGGCCATGCTGAAGATGCTGTGCTGATCCTGAGGATGCTGTGGCCGTTCCAAGGATGCCGTGGCCGTGCCAAGGCCGGCTCAGCTGTGGCAGCCACAGGCTCCAGCACCCAAACCCAGGCTCCAGCCCAGCTCATCTCAGCACCAGGCACCCCCCGAGCCCCACAGCCAGCACCAGCTCCGGGCAGAAACAGATTGTGCAGAGAGATAAGGGGTAAAATCACGGGCAGGGGAAAGCAAATCCTCCCTTCGGGCTGCGGAGCGGCTCGGCTTCCTTTGCGGATTATCCCTGTGTGTGTTGCATTGGAAATGATCCCATTAGCGCTCTGCTCTCCTGATCTAATTTGCTCCCACCAGAGCCCGGTGCTCTCCGGGCAAGTGGGGAGCAGCAACAGGAGCCGTTTGTGTTCTCCCGGCCCTCCGGGGCTGGGCTGTGCCCGGGATTTCTCACCTGGATCCTGGAGGGGCCTGGGCCGGGCCTGGCTGAGCCCTCGCGCAGAGGGATTTGTGTTTGTTCAGGCACAGCCCAGGCCAGCTTTGCCCGTAGGGAAACTGAGGCACGGGGGGCAGCGGGACGCTGCGGCTGGGGAAGGGTTCGGGATCCATTCCCGGTGCCAGGTGCGTCCTGAGGGAAAACTCAGAGATTGCAGCAGGTTTGGAGCCTGAGAGGAAATTGTCACCCCAAGGGTCCCCAAGGCAGTGGATCAGCCCTGACCCCTCCTCGAGCTGGTGCTGGACATCAGTGCATGGCTGTGATGGGGCAGCTCCGGAGCTGGGATTGTGTCTGGTGCCAACGGCTCCATCCCCCTGGAGCTGGGATTGTGCCTGGTGCCAACGACTCCATCCCTCCAGAGCTGAGATTGCGCCTGGTGCCAACGGCTCCATCCCCCTGGAGCTGGGATTGCGCCTGGTGCCAACGGCTCCATCCCCCTGGAGCTGGGATTGCGCCTGGTGCCAACGGCTCCATCCCCCTGGAGCTGGGATTGCGCCTGGTGCCAACGGCTCCATCCCCCTGGAGCTGGGATTGCGCCTGGTGCCAACGGCTCCATCCCCCTGGAGCTGGGATTGCGCCTGGTGCCAACGGCTCCATCTCCCTGGAGCTGGGATTGCACCTGGTGCCAACGGCTCCATGCCCCTGGAGCTGGGATTGCGCCTGGTGCCAACGGCTCCATCCCCCTGGAGCTGGGATTGCGCCTGGTGCCAACGGCTCCATCCCCCTGGAGCTGGGATTGCGCCTGGTGCCAACGGCTCCATCCCCCTGGAGCTGGGATTGCGCCTGGTGCCAACGGCTCCATCCCCCTGGAGCTGGGATTGCGCCTGGTGCCAACGACTCCATCCCTCCAGAGCTGGGATTGCGCCTGGTGCCAACGGCTCCATCCCCCTGGAGCTGGGATTGCGCCTGGTGCCAACGGCTCCATCCCCCTGGAGCTGGGATTGCGCCTGGTGCCAACGGCTCCATCCCCCTGGAGCTGGGATTGCGCCTGGTGCCAACGGCTCCATCCCCCTGGAGCTGGGACCCATCCCACACCAACAGCTTTACCCCAGGCTCTCCATCCCTCTGGAATGGGGCCCATCCCACGCGGATGGCTTTATCCCAGAGGATCCATCCCTCTGGAGCTGGGGCTCAGTGCTGAGCCCCCCTGGGCACGAGCAGTGAGGGGAAGTCCGTGGGTCAGAGCCAGGGGGCAAAACCCCAGCCAGGAGGGAGCTGATTAATGATATTAATGATATTAATGATATTAATGACTAATCACCCACTCACCCCTGCGACTGATAAATCCATGAGTGCAGCGGTGCTGGAGCTGATCCCACAGCTCCTGCCAGGTCTCCTCCAAGATTCCCATCAGGTCTCGTCATCCCAGGTGTGGAGCAGCAGAGCCCCCACCCCGCCCCGTTCCCATCCCGCAGCTTCCCTGTGCTCGTGTCCATCCCTGACTCCTGAAAGGGAAACATTTTCCCTTCGTCCATTATCACAAAGTGGCTTCACTTGGCCGGCAGTGAATAATTCACCTTTCCCTGGAAGATGGATGCTCCGTCCCGCTGGAATTTAAATATTCATGCCCAAGGGAAGGAGTCAGGGCTGTGTGGGAGGGCTGGCTCCACCTCCGGTTCTCCCAGCCCTGGCTGCCCCAGGGATTCCCATCCCGGGCCGGAATCACCTGGAGAAGGGGATGTGCAGGGAAAACTCGGCTGGGTGCGAGATTTTGGGTGTTCTCAGGGGTGGACGGGGCTGTGCCCAAGGGACTCCTCACCCCTGGCTGGGCACTGGGGACACTCGGAGCCTTCTGCCCATCCAGGTGTCTCCTGGATCTTGGGAATGTCCAGATCCCGCAGGGAGCTGAGGCAGGGCTGGATGTTCACCCCAGGGGTCCTGACCCCTTCCCTCAGCTCCCATGGGTGGGGAAAAACCTCGGAATATAGTGAGATGGAAGGAATCCACAAAGATCATTGAGTCCAACCCCTGACCCTGCACAGACCCCCCAAAATCCCACCCTGGGAGTGCTGCCCAAACACCCCTGGAGGTCTGGCAGCCTCAGGAATGTCCCCATTCCCTGGGCACTTCCCAACCCTCTGCGGGATAAAACCTTCCCACGATTTCCAGCCCTCAATTCCACCTGAACTCCGCGGATTTTTTGAACGCTTTGATATCACCACCACCCATGCGACACCACAACCCTCAGCGTCCCCACCTTGTCCCCGCAGCTGATCCGGGGCGGCAGAGCCGGCGCCGGCGGGAGCTGTGACCATGTTCAACGGGGATGGCAGCTCCTCGTCGAGCAGGAACGTGGTGCGCAGCTCCAGCATCAGCGGCGAGATGTACAACCTGGAGAAGAGCGCGCGCGGCAGCGCCGACTCCGTCACCGTCACCGCCAGCAAGAAGAGGCGCTCCAGCCTGGGCGCCAAGATGGTGGCCATCGTGGGCTTGTCCCAGTGGAGCAAGAGCACCCTGCAGCTCAACCAGACCGGTGAGAGGACGCCCCTGACCCATCCTCTCGGGGTTTTAGGGTGGGCAATGTTCGTGTTTCGGTTGGCCGCGTGTGATGGAGGCGACCGGAAAATGGCGCTCCAAAAAATGACACCCTCCAAAAAAAAAACCCCAAACTGAGCCTGAAAAGTGGCACCCCGAAAATGACGCCCCCGAAGAAAAAATGACACTAAAAAAAAAAAAAATCACGTCTCAAAAACGGCACCTGAAGGTGGCACCTGCCAAAAAACTACACCCGAAACAATGACACCCCAAAACGGCACCTAAAAATGGCTCCCAAGAAAACTCTACTAAAAAAAAAAAATTACACCCAAAAATGACACCCCAAAAATGGCACCCCGAAAATGACATCTAAAAATGGCACCCAGAAAAAGTTACACCCGAAAACGTCACCCCAAAAAATGGCACCCAAAAAAAACTACACCTAAAAAAAATGTACCTAAAAAATGACACCTAAAACATGACGCCCCAAAAAATACACGTGAAAAATGACGCCCCAAAATGACACCTAAAATATGACGCCACTAAAAAAATACATGCGAAAAATGACACCTAAAAAAATCACCTAAAAATCCCCATTTTTACCCCTCCCCGGCACTTCTCCAGGTGACAGATTTGCAGGCGAGGATGTCGCTGGAGCTCCGCACAATCGCAGTGTCCCCTTCACCAGTAACTCCCAGTCCCGGACTTCTCCAACGCTCTGGGAAATAATTAAATGCTCTAAAATAGCTCTTCAAGGGGCAGGGGAAGCACCAACCTCCTTTTCGTGCAGGTTTTTCTCCTGGTTATTTCTTTTTATCCCGCTCCTTGCTGCCATTCCATGATCTGGGAAGAGTTAAATCCGGAGGTTTAATCCTGTCATCCGAGGCGGCTCTGAAGGGGTTAAATTGATCCCAAAAATCATGGAATGGCTTTTTTTTTTTTTTTTTTTTTTTTCCTCTCCCCTGGAACGGCAGGAGCGGGATGCTCCGACTGCCAGCACCGAGGCAAACCCTTTGCGTGGGGACAGCCCCGAGCGAGCAGGACGGAGCTGGCGATGCCACCGCTCCCACATGGTCACACAGCGGGGCCCGGGGACAGTGCCGGGGCCCGGGGACAGTGCCAGGCCCCGGGGACAGAGCCAGGGGTGGCCGCTCGTGCCACCCTCCTCCTCCTGCCACCATCTGCCACCGCCGGGGACACGCGGTGCGGGAAAGGGGACACCGGGCCCAGCTGGGGCTGTGCCCACACCTGTGGCATCGCAGATTGTCCCCTCTGGCACGGGGCCAGGGACACAGGGAGGGTGGAGAAAGGGGACATCAGGCAGCTTTGGACAAGTAGAGATTGTTGTCCCCTCTGGCACGGGGACACGGGGATTTTGGAAGCCAAGGGGATGGAGAAAGGGGACATCAGGCAGCGCTGGGGATGTGGCATTGCGGGTTCCTGTCCCCTCTGGCACAGGGACAGGGGCACAGAGGGGTTTTGGTGGCCAAGGGGACATCAGGCAGCTTTGGGGTTGTGCCCACACCTGTGGGTTGCTGTCACCTCCAGCACGGGGGCAGGGATTTTGGAGGATGAGGGGATGGAGAAAGGGGACATCAGGAGCGTTGTGGCTCTGACATCGTGGATTGCTGTCCCCTCTGGCACGGGGACAGGGGCACAGGGGAGTTTTGGAGGCCAAGGGGCGGGGAAAGGGGACACCAGGAGCGCTGGGGCTGTGACACTGTGGGTTCCTGTCCCCTCTGGCACGGGGACTTTGGAGGCCAGTGGACGGTGCCAGCGCCTGGGGGGTGAGTGGGGCAGGTCCCAGCTGCAGAGGGGACTCTCAGCCATCCAGAGCCAAGGTGACATTGGGACAGAGTGAGGCTGTGGCAGATGGACACAGGGGACACGGAGCCAGCCCGTGGATCTCCTCTCCCTCTCCCCTCCTCGTTGGGAATTCACCCAGGGAACGGTGCTCAACCCCCTGGGAATGCTGGCAAACAGGGAAGGGCTGGGGGCAGGAGCTGATCCCGTCTCCTGTTGCAGAGGGAGGCCCCAAAAAGCTGCGCAGCACCATCCGCAGGAGCACCGAGACCGGCATCGCCGTGGAGATGAGGACCAGGGTGACCCGGCAGGGCAGCCGGGAATCCACGGACGGCAGCACCAACAGCAACAGCTCCGACGGCACGTAAGGACACGGGGCCGGGATTACCGGGAACGGCGCCGGGATCCCTCCCGCTGCCCTGTCCTCGGGGAACGGGCAGAGGGATGCTCCATGAAAATCCTTTGCAGGTTCATCTTCCCCACCACGCGGCTGGGAGCAGAGAGCCAGTTCAGCGATTTCCTCGACGGGCTGGGGCCGGGGCAGCTGGTGGGGCGGCAGACGCTGGCGACCCCCCCGATGGGTGAGCGGGGACGGCGCCCAGGGAGGCTCCGGAGGGAGGAAAAGAGACCGCGTGGTGCTTCCCAGGGCTCCATCCCAGCTCATCCCGGTCCGGGAATGCTTGGGAATGCTGTGCCTTGCCCAGGGGAGCGTGCCGGGCTCAGGGCAGGGCAGCAGCTCTGCCTTTTCCCGGCGCTTCCTTTTCCAGCGTCCTGGAACCAAAGCCCCGCCGCCTTTTGTCCCCCGCTTTTCCCTTTGAGATCCCAAACTGGGATCAAAAGTTGCGCCCTAAGCCTGAATCCCCAGCTGGGGAAACACCCCGAGGTGGCCCCACTGATCCTGCTGGGGCTGGAGGTGCTGGGAATGGGAAGAGCTGCCCGGTGTCCCCTGTGCTGTCCCCACGGTCCCTCTGTGGCAATGGGAGCTGGTCCTGAATAAATCCCAGCGGGAGGGAAGGGAAAAGGGAGAAGGGGAAAAGGGGGAAAAGGGGAAAAGGAAGGGGAAAAAGAAGGGGGGGAAAGGGGGAAAAGGGGGGGAAAAGGGGGGAAAAGGGGGGAAAAGGGGGGAAAAGGGGGGAAAAGGGGGGAAAAGGGGGGAAAAAGGGGGAAAAAGGGGGAAAAAGGGGGAAAAAGGGGGAAAAAGGGGGAAAAAGGGTGGTAGGACCCCTCAGAGTTCCTGGCCCCTGATCCCTCCTGTCCCAGCCTCTCCTTTTCTCGGGAAAAGGCCCAGCCTGGGTAAATCCCAGCCTCGTTCCCATCGGGAGGGACAAACCCCCAGTGCCAGGGATGGAGCTGATGGGGACGAGGGGCTCCCCCCCAGATCTCCCCTGGCTGCTCACTCCAAGTTCCTCCCCACCCCCTGAGCCCCTCATTCCCAACAAACCCAGTGGGACGCTGGGTGTGAGCGCGGGGGGTGACGAGGACACGGCGCTGTGGCTGTCCCCAGGGGGAGGTGACCACCAGGTGACCACTAGGTGTGTCCCCCCCTTGCAGGCGATGTCCACGTCGGCATGGCTGACCGCAACGGGCAGCTCGAGGTGGACGTGATCCAGGCCAGGGGACTCATCCCAAAACTGGGCTCCAAGTGCATCCCCGGTAGGTGGCCATGGAGGGAGGGGGGCAGGGGTGGAGGGGGGTGGGCGCCATCACCCCGGGGTCCTGCTCCACGTCCCTGTGTGTCCCCACGGCAGCCACCTACGTGAAGGTTTACCTGCTGGAGAACGGCGTCTGCCTGGCCAAGAAGAAGACCAAGGTGGTGAAGAAAACCTGCGACCCCTCGTACCAGCAGCCCCTGCTCTTCGAGGAGAGTCCCCAGGGCAAAGTCCTGCAGGTGGGCAGGGACACCTTCCGCTGGCCCAGGTGGCTCCCAGCCCCACCCGGCCTTTCCTTGGACACTGCCAGGGGTGGGACAGCCACAGCTTCTGTGGGATGGGATGCTCTCCTTGGAGCTGGGATGTTCTCCTTGGGATTGGGATGCTCTCCTTGGGGTTGGGATGCTCTCCTCGAGGTCTGGGATGTCCTCCTCGAGGTCTGGGATGTCCTCCTCGAGGTCTGGGATGCTCTCCTCAAGGTTGGGATGTTCTCCTTGAGGTCTGGGATGATCTCCTTGGGGTCTGGGATGCTCTCCTCGAGGTTGAGATGCCCTCTTCGGGATCTGGAATGCCCTGTGCCACGACTTCCCCACCTCACAGGGCGAGGCCAGCGATCCCCAGAGCCCTTCCTGCATCCCTCAGACCTTCCCAAGCCCGACCACAGAGCCGAGTTTTTCCCCACCTGGGCACCATTTCCCCGGAATTCCCAGCTCCATCAGCCCTTCCCTGTCCGCAGGTGATCGTCTGGGGCGATTACGGCCGCATGGACCACAAGTGCTTCATGGGGATGGCCCAGATCATCCTGGAGGAGCTGGATCTCTCCAGCGCCGTCTCGGGCTGGTACAAACTCTTCCCAACCTCCTCCCTGGCCGACTCCAGCATCGGCCCCCTGACCCGCCGCCTGTCCCAGTCCTCCCTGGAGAGCTCCACCAGCCCCTCCTGCCCGTAGAGGTTGGGATTGGAGAAGGAGACATCCAAGGAGACCTTGCAGAACTGGTGGTGGAGAGCTGTAAATATCCTTTTCTTTTTTTTTTTTTTTTTCTTTTTTTTTTTAATTTTCAATCTCCTTCCCCCGCCGCAAAAAATAATCTGCCCTGGATGCCCCTCCCCGGGAAGGGAGAGGGAGCGAGGGCAGGGTGGGGAGGAGAGGTGAGAATTCCCTCCGAGGGCTGCGACTGCCAACGATCCCAGACTGTTCCCAGACCTCATCCTGGAAGCTCCTGACCCCGCTGGGAGCGGCTCAGGCTGGCTGAGGACGAGGTCCCTTTTCCCCGCCCCGTTCCCTTTCCCTGCCTCCGAGGAAGAGGTGGCTTTCCGAAGGGGGAATACCCCCCGAGCAGAACTCAGAACAAATCCGACTCAGCACTAGTTTTGTTTTCCAAGGAATGTAGCATCTTCTCTTATGTAGCTTTGCCACGTGCTAACAAACACACTCACTGCAATACCCAAGAGAACTCCGGATGGACCGGGAACATCTGCCAGTCTCATCCCGTTTTGGTCGCTTTTCCCAGCACTTTCGGTGGCCATTTCCCTGCCTTTTTTTTTTGGGTTTTTTTTTGGGTTTTTTTTTTCCCCCGATTTTTTTTTCCGGTTTTCCCGGGAGCATGTAGCCTGTGACCATTGCCAAAGCAAGAGGGGACAGGGAGAAGGGGCGCTGGCCTCCCCTCGTGTCTCACCGCGCTCGTGTCCGGCCAAAACCGGAGCCAAAGGACAAACTCTGGGAATGCCTCGTGACCCAACGGAGCGGGAACACCTCGATCCTGGCGGGTCGGCTGCCTCCCAGCCTCTTCTGGCCCAGCTGGAGGGCTGGGATGCTCTCCTGGAGGTCTGGAATGCTCTCCTGGAGGTCTGGAACGCTCTCCTCAGAGCTGGGATGTCCTCCTGGAGGTTTGGAATGCTTTCCTCGAGGTCTGGAACGCTCTCCTCAGAGCTGAGATGTCCTCCTTGAGGTCTGGAATGTTTTCCTCGGAGCTAGGATGTCCTCCTGGAGGTCTGGCTGTCCCACCTCGGGGTCTGGGAAGCCCTGCTCGGGGTTGGGATGCTCTCCTCTGGAGGTCTGGAATGTTCTCCTTGAGGTTGGGATTCCCCTCCTCAGGGGTTGGGATACCCTTCTTGGGGTCTGCAAGATCCTTCTTGGAGTAGGATGCTGTCCTTCCAGGCTGGGATTCCCTCCTCAGGAGCTGGGATGACCTTCTCAAGATCTTGGATCCCCTCCTGGAGATGCCCTCCTTGGAGCTGGGATCTCCTCCTCCTCCTCCAGACTGGGCTGTTCTCCTCAAGGTGTGGGATTCCCTTCCCAGGCTCCAGCATGCTCCCCTCGAGGTCTGGGACATCCTCCTTGGGCTTGGGACACCCTTCTGGAGAGCTGGGACGCCCTCCTGGATACTTGAATTCCAAGCAGGAGCGGGACCCAGCCCTGGTTCTCTCCAGGGGAACATGTCAAGAGCGGCTCTGGAGTTGGGGGCACAGCCAACGGAGCGGGGAGTTCCTGAGCGGGATGAGCGTTTTTGGGGTTGGTTTTTTTTTTTCGTTCGTTTTGTTTGTGTTTTTCCAAGCAGCATTTTTGGTTCCCTCCGAGGGATCCAGTTCTTGTAGCAAACCCGGGAATTACGGAAGCTTTTTTTGAAGGTGCCTATTGAAATTTGCTGAAATTAACTCAGGGGAGACACCACTAGAAACCCTTGGTTTCTTCATCAAATATTCCTAAAATCCAATGACTGTCCTGAAGGATCAGTTCCCAAGAGAGAAGGAACAAAATCCCGACACACCAAAAGACGAGGAGATCGCAAGAGGACAAGAGGTTCATGGGGAATGTCACGGGGCTGGCTCTGACCTTCAGTCTTCACCACAAAGCACCCCAACAGCACGGCTGGGGGTTTTATGGGATTCTTTCTCGGCAAAACACGGAATTCCACGACGCACAGAGCACAACAAACCCACGCGGGCTTCTCCTGGGAATGAAGAACCAGCCCAGCCACAGCGGAACAAACCCAAACCTGAGGGAAAAAACTGTTGGGATGAAGCTGTTCCCTCCACAAACCCAACCCCAAACCTGGGGTGGGGGGCATAAAACCAAACTTGGGAGTCCTCAGCCCCAAATCTGGGGGTCCACAAATCTGGGGAATCATAAATCCTGTCCCAGGGGTCCAACAAACCCAAACCTGAGGGTTCACAAATCCTGACCTTGGGGCTCACAACCCCAAACCTGGGGTTCAACCAACCCAAACTTGGGAGCCTACAACCCCAAATCTGGGGAATCACAAACCCAAACCGGAGGGTTCACAAATCCAAATTTGGGTTTCACCAACCCAAACGTGGGGTTCCTGAAACTCAGATCTGGACTTCCATAACCCCAAAGTTCCACAACCCCAAATCTTGGGGATTCCACAAATCCCCAAACTTGGGAGTCTACAAATCAGATCTGCGGGTCTGCAAACCCAAACTCTGGGGGTCTACAAACCCAAATTTTGGGGTCTGCAAACCCAAACTTTGGGGTCTACAAACCCAAACTTTGGGGTCCGCAAACCTAGTCTTTGGGGGTCTACAAACCCCAATTTGGGGGTCTACAAACCCAAACTTTGGGATCCACAAACACAAACTTTGGGGTCACCAAACTCAAACCTTGAGGGTCTACAAACCCAAACTTTGGGGGTCTACAAACCCAAACTTTGGGGGTCTACAAACCCAAACTTTGGGATCCACAAACACAAACTTTGGGGTCACCAAACTCAAACCTTGAGGGTCTACAAACCCAAACTTTGGAGCCTACAAACCCAAACTTTGGGGGTCTACAAACCCAAACTTTGGGGTCTACAAACCCAAACTTTGGGGTCTACAAACCCAAACTTTGGGGTCAACAAACCCAAACTTTGGGGTCAACAACCCCACACTTGGGGTCCCACAACCCCAAACCCGTGGATTCCCCCGGCACTGCCACAACCTCGGTGCCCTTGTGACGGGGACTCGGAGCTGCTGCCGGGACTTTGCCGACCCCAAACCACCCAGAAGGGAATTGGCTGGATCCCGTTGAGCTGGAATGGGGAAAAGTTCGTCCTTCCCCCTGCCCAGGAAGGAAGAATGAAGGAAGAGGGACGGAATCCTCCTCTGCTAGTTGGGGCGTGGGCCGCGATTCCTGGATGGAGACCTCTGGGAATGTGGGATGTCCTGAACCTCTGGTGGTTTGGGGAACGAACTCGGTGCCCTGAGTGCTGAGACAGGAACAAACAACGGCTTGGACTCGATGTTCCCTCCCGAGGCCAACGGAATCATGGCAAACAGAATTCCAAAGGCTCAACCTGCCTGAGCCTCTGCCGGATTTTCGACTCTCCATGAGGGAAAGCGTCCCAGAAAGGAAAAGCTTTCCGCTCCTCCGAGCTGCCCCTCCGGCTTCACCAACTCCATCCTGGGGGGAAAAGCTCCGAAAGTGCCGCGGTGGGATTGTCCCAGTCTCTGGAGCGTGGGCAGAGCAGGGAGCTGAGCAGGGACATTCTGCTCCTGCTCCCGGCGTGGGCACGGCTTCCCACCCCCCTCCGCATTCCCGCATTCCTCCGGCAGCGCTTCCCTGCTCCCCGTCCCTGCCAGGAACATCCCACGGCTGTGCCGTGATGAGGAGCAGGGGCGGGGGATGAGCAGCAGAGCCACGCGCTCCCCCCGCCAGGGGCCAAGGAGACCATCCCTGGGTTTCTGCTGGGAAAAATCCCGGTGAAATTCCGCCCGGGAATGAGGGAAAGACAAAGGTTTTGGCTCATGGATCTCCCAGGATGAGTCGGGGGTGATGAGGACAAAGTGCTGCCCTCAATGGGAGGGGCTCCTCCTGCTGCTGGAGGGGTGGGAACGCTCCAGGAACAATCCAGGGAACACATTCCCTCCTGCCCTTCCAGTGGGAACACCATGGAGTGACACCACAATCCAGGGAACACATTCCCTCCTGCCCTTCCAGTCCCCCACTCACTCCCCGGCAGGAATGACCCACCCTAAGCTCCCGTGGGAAACCCAAACCGGCGGGAACGTCCGGGATTGTGCCACACTGGGCAGTTGCAACATCATTTCTCAAGGCCCAGGACCTCGTGTCTGACCTTTTCCTTCCTCAAACGACGAGAAAAACACAGCCAGGAACACCCAGGAACCCCAAACTGAGCCCTGTGCCAGCTCCTGAGGGAACGAACTCCATCCCAGGAGAAATTCCTGCACTCCAAGGTTGGTTTTTTTCTTTTTCTGGGGGAATATTTCCTAGCAAAAGGCATTTTTTCGATGTGCAATATGGTTCGTAAAATTCCCTGGAAGGAATTTCGAGTTCGATGATTTCCTCTATTTTCTATCAAGAAAAGAAATCCGAACCACCGGATTTTGGCACAGATTTTTTTTTTTTCCTGGAAAGAGGGATTAATGTGGAATTAAATCAGGGAGGTTTTTTTTCAGCCCATTTAACACCCAGCCCCCGGCAGAGAGGAGCAGCCCCCACCTGACACTGCCAGAGCTGAAATCCCAACCCCCAGCTGGAATCACGAGGATGGATTTGACAAAAACAACCTTGGGATGACGCTGAAACATCCCCGACAAAAACTCACACAAAGCACAGAAAACACTCCCAAGGTTCCAGGCCTGAGTTATCCCTGGTTTTCCACCAGCCTGGAATGGGCCAGATTTGCCAAAAATTCCAAGAAATTGGGATCAGACAGAATCCAGCTCCTGTTTCATCGCCACCAGGGCAGGCTGAAAACACGGGAGGTTTGGATGGAGTTTTCCCAAAAAAACCACAGCACCAATTCCCTGAACCTACTGCCACAGAGCACTGGGGAAAAAAGGTGGGGAAAAATCCCCTCCACCATTCCCAGCTCTGCCAGCCTTTCCTCCAAACAGACCGGGAATTCCTCAGGAATGGGATCAGGATTCCCTTGGCTGATGGGGAATCACTTCTGTTCACTGCCTGACACCACGACTCGGGAAATCCAGCCTGGATCCCCACAAATTCCCACCTGGAGTTGCAAACCCTCAAAGCGGGGCAGGGCAGGTTTGTTCCTGCAATGAAACAATCCCAAAAAACTGCACCAAAGGGATGGGTTTTTTTCCAGGCGGAAATTTTTTCTTCCAGTTGACTCAGACGCTTTTTTTTCCGGATGGATGGGAAATGCCCGGATGTGGGAACCTCTGGAAAGAGTGGGATTGGTCTGGAAAATCATGGAATTGTGCAGGTGGCCAGGCTGAATCCAACCTAAACGTGGTTGATGGATGATGGGAAGAGCTCTCCCTGCTTTCCCTCGGGATTTCACGGATCTGGAGAATTCCCTGCAGGAACAGCCAGGTTTGCATCCGAGGGCAGCACGGCTTTTCCCAATGGTTCTGTAGCAAAGCTGCTCCAGCTGGAAGTCTTCCCTCTGCTCCACAGGATCCCAGGCTGGCTTTGGGTGGGAAAGACCGGAAAAATCCATGGAATTCCAGCCCCTCAGAGGCTGCTCCAAGCCCCACCCTGGGACACTTCCAGGGACAGGGCAGGATTTCTTTTTCATGGAGAAACCCCCTCCCAAATCCTCGGCTGGTCGGTTAAAGGTGTGAAGAAAAAAAGAAAAACAACAAAACACTTTTAGGAGTTGAAAAGCTGCAGGAAAGGCTTTTTAAGGAAAAAAAAAGAAACAAAACAAAACAAAGCATCCCAAATAACAGGGTTGGAATTTTTGGGGTGACTGGGTGGGACGACCCCGCTCACCTGAGGGAGAGTTTTTGGGGTTCCAAAAGACTTGGAGAAGTTGTCCAAGTTGTTGGTCTGGGTGTCTGAGGAACCTCCACGTTGTGGGACCCCCCGAGCATCCCTCAGGAACACCGGGGTGGACTCCAGGGATCCAGGAGGATCCAGGAGATCCCAGTGCTCCCCCAGGGCCTGGAGCTCCGCTGGTTGCTATACCTCATCCTTTCCTTTTCCTTGGATCCTTCCCTCCTCCCACTTTTTTTTTCCATTCCTTTAGGACCCAGAGCTTGTGCACTCGGCCACATCCAGGTTTATTTTTTTGGGTTTTTGTTTGTTTGTTTGTTTGTTTGTTTCCCTGTGGAATGAAAAGCAATCCATGATTGGGGGTGGGCAAATCCCAACCCTGCTCTCCCTTTGGGATTTGAGCCCAAGGTGAGGGAATCCCGGGGCTGGAGGGATGATCCAGAGGGATCCCTGTGCCCCTTTTCCACCTTCCCTGTCCAGCAGCTCCTCCAGGGCTGCCCTGAGCCCCCCAAACCCTCCCAGGGGTGGGCGAGGGGCTCGAGTCCAAAATCCAGGGCTGCTCCCACCCTTGGAAGGGCACAAAACTCTTCCCAAATCCCTCTCCAGAGCCCTTGGAAGGGCACAAATCTTTTTTCAAAGCCCTCAGAAGGGCACAAATCCCTTTCCAAATCCTTTGGAAGGGCACAAATCCTTTTCCAAAGCCCTTGGAAGGGCACAAATCCCTCTCCAATTCCCTTGGAAGGGCACAAATCTTTTTTCAAAGCCCTCAGAAGGGCACAAATCCCTTTCCAGTTCCCTTGGAAGGGCACGAATCTCTTCCCAAATCCCTTTCCAATTCCCTGGGAGGGGCACAAATCCTTTCCCAATTCCCCTGGAAGGGCACAAATCCCGTTCCAAAGCTCCTGGGTGGACAAGGAGCCTCTGGAGCAGGCAGGGGCAGGTGTCCCTCCCTCGGGAGAGGACAGGTGTGGAACGCCGATCCCGTTCCCTCCAGGATCCCAGCTCCCTCTGGCTCCAAAAAGGGAATTTTCTCCCACCCCAGGGAATATCCCAAAGGAATTCCCGAGCCCCAGGGCCTCTGGAAGGCCGGGGCAGCCCCCCGAATGTTCAGAGCACTTTGAAGTTGGTGGCCTTGTTTTCTTAAAGGGCTTTTGATCTTTTCATGAAAGGAGAGAGAATCTTCCCCATCCCATCATCATCCTCCTCCTCCCCAGCTCGGAATTCATCCCTGAAATGTTTCAGGATGATCCAGGACTCTGGAATCTGTCATTAATCCCTGGAGTTTACACCTAAAAAGCAGCTCTGGGGAAGAGCAAAGTTGGGAATTTCTCCTGGAATTTGGGTTGGCAGCAGCAGGAGGAAAATAAAAAAGAGGGGAGGAAAGCCCGGATGGATTTGGAGGAGTAGGCAAAGTGAAGTTTGGGAATGTTTATCCCAGCCAGGAATTCTGGATTTCCATTCCCAACGGAGGGATTTTATCCATAATCAGGAATCTTTCCTAAAAAAGGTTTGAGGGGGAATAAAAAGGGAATTGTGGAATTCCAGACCGCTTTGGGTCCATTGAAAATAAAAAAAGGGAATAAAAGGGTGGGAACGATGAGGGATTAAAGGCAAGGAGATGCTCCCAGAGCTCTGCCAGAAATTCCAAACCCTTGGAAGCTGAGGCTGAAAGGAGGGATGGGGGTGAAAGTGCAAAACCCCACAAAAAAACCCCCAAATCCCACATTTTCCAGCCTCAAATCCCCCAAAACCTGCATGGAAAGGTGAGGTGGGGGAAGCGTCAGAGCTTAATTAACCCCGAGTTAATTGGCACTAAATGAGAAAGGGGGAAAGGAGAACAGGGAGAAGATTTTTCCTTGGATATTTTTAGGATTTCTGGGAGCTGGGGATGGGAGCAGTGACTCCAGCCCTGGGCTCAATTCGTGCTGAACTGGGTTTAATGACAGATTCCTCCCATTCCACAACTCCACCCTCCCCCAAAAAAATCACCGGCACGGGGGGGAGGAGGAAACTGGAGCATCCTTGGAGCCCCAAATCCCACATCCAAGAGAAGGGGATGGGTTTGGGATGGCTACAGGAAAAATAAAAAGTGGGAATATTTAAAAAAAAACAAAAACAAAAAAGGAGCAAATGGAATTTTCTACCTGTGTCCTGTCCCGTTTTTTCTATGTGTGTGTGTGGTCCTTTCTTAAATGTCAAACTCTTGTATTTTTGTGGTTTCTATCTGCGGGACCGACGGCTCCGAGGGCGCACGTTGTTTTGTAAAATATTCCTGATATTTTCCTTCCCGAAAAACAAAAAAAAAAAGACAAAAAAAAAAAAAAAAAAGGGGAGGAAAAGCTGAATTATTTCTCCTTTTAATTGGCTTTGCATGTACAGTATCGGGGCAGCAAGTGGAGATGATTAAAAGCCAGCTTGAAAACTTTTTCCTGTGATTGAATTGAGTTTTTTTACCTCCTCTCATCCCCCCCCAAAAAAAAATCCTCATGGATACTCTGGGAAAGAAGGGAATGGGACAAAACCTTTTTTTTTTTTTTTTTCCCCCCCCCTGGAATAAGCAAGTTTGACTCGAGGAAAGAAATCCCATAATGAATAAAACAATCCCAACAAGCACCCCCAAACCTCTCTCGTTCCCAAATCCCCTCCAGCTTCCCAAGAAAAATGTGCAGGGACAGGAAAAAGAGGGAATGGGAAGGCTTGGGAGGGATTTTTGAGATGGAATTCCCAGGGAAGCTGTGGCTGCTCCATCCCTGGAAGTGTCCGAGGCCAGAGAAATCTGGGATTGGGAAAGAGCCAGGGGGTGGAACGGGACCCAAACCATTCTGAAATTCCACAGTTCTCCGATTTTTCCCTGTCCCTTTGCACTTCTGGATGAGCCTCGAGCAGGTTTTGTTCAACCCGAGCTTAAAGCTGCGACGAAATCCTGGAATTAAAGCTGGAATGAAATAATTTAACACAGGAATTCAGCTCCACCTTCCCTCCCATCCCAAAGCTGAGGGGTTTGTATATAAAAGTGTCAAACTTTGGATTCTTCCAGGCCTGGCTGTGCTCCCTCAGCTCCCTGGCATTTGGGACACAGCCCAGATTCCAGAGGGAATTTGGGGCTGATTTTGTTAGGCTGGAATTCCCTCAATTCCCACACCTGGAGTGAGACCACCAGCACCAGAGGAGGAGTCCACTGCAATATTTTATTTGGGAATTTACATATCCACAGGAGAGAGCAGACCACAAGTCCGACTTCTTCGCTGACTTTTGAAGCAGTTTTTTTTGGGTTTCTACTGGAGATGAGAAAAGAAACCTGCCTAAGATTAAAATGTCCCAAAGCGAGCCAGGAAAAAGGGAAAGGGGGTGGGGGGAACCAGGATTTTACACAGGAAACAACGACAACGAGAACAAAACAGAAAAAAGAAAAAAAAAAAAAATTAACAACATGAAAAAAGTATAAATTAAGATGTCAGAGTCATTTTTTTTTTTTTTTTAAAGTGTAAGAAAACTTGCACAAGGGGGCTCTGGGCCCCGGAGAATTCGGCTCCGGTTCGGTTGTTAAAAGTGAAATCCCATCGAATGCCAACAACCAGCCCAGAAAATTCACTCTGCGGTGCAAGTTTTTCACATTCTTTTGCCCCCCGCTCTGGGCGAGATTCCTGCTTGCTCAGGGGGGCTGGGAGAGGGTTTTTCCCGAGGACTTTGGTTCCAAGGAAGGGTGTGGGAGCAGGGAGAGCTCCGCTCCAGGGAGGAGGTAGCAAGGCTTGCTTGCCCCTGGGCTCGGCTTAAATCCAGTTCCTCAGCACCAAACAAAAAGTTCCCTCCCCACCCACCCACCCCCCAAAGAAAAAAAAAAATAAAATCTGCTAACACTGGAAGTTGAAGTGAGAAAATTTCCCAACTTTCTGGGAGGGATTCAGTCCAGGTTTCCCAGTCCCACCTGTGCCCAGGTGCCCAGCAGGGCGTCAAGTGCTACCCAGGAGCTCTTTGTGCGGGGAGGGATCCCCTCCCTCCCCGTGTGCATTGACTGTGCTGAGGACGAGCAGCTGCCCGTGGCCTGGCCGCCCAGCTTGTCCCCGTGGCTGTGACAGTGGAAAAGGCGAGAAGAGATGGAGCTCAGGGAATGGAAGAAAAAAAAAAACAAAAACAAAAAAAACCCCAACAAAACAACCCCCCAAAAAATAACTCAGGTCAGGCCGGGTCACCGAACCTGAAAGCAAAAAAAAAATACAACAAAAAAACCCCTGAATGTCTCATGAATGTCTCACGGAGCAGGTTTTTGGAGAACAGAACAAAGGCAGAAATGGTCACGTGCGAGCGAGGGCTCATTTCCACAGCGGGGAGCTGAGGGAGGGATTGCTGCCCTGGGCTCCTCCTCCTCCTCCTCCTCCTCCTCCTCCTCCCATGGACTGGCCGTAGCCCATCATTCCGTTGGCTCCGTAGAAGTTCATCCCAGCCATCTGCTGGGTCACCTGCAAACGGGAGAGCAGAGAGGTCAGGGACGGGCCTGGACACTGCCCACGGCGCCCAGAAACTGCGGAGCCCCGGAGGGGAGCAGGGCAGGTTGGACACCAGCAGGAATTTCTCCATGGCAAGGGTGGTCAGGCCTTGGAATTCCCTGGGGATAGAATTTGGAGTCCCCACACCCCTGGAGGTGTCCACGGGCTCAGTGCTCTGGGCTGGGAGATGAGGTTGGGATTGGACTCGGAATTCTTTCCCAGCCTGACCATCGGCTGCTCCCACCCCACCCCTGCTCCAGCCCATTTAACCGACCCCACACCAATCCCAAACCCCCCAGATCCCCCTCATCGCTCCCTGCCCCACCACCCCATCCCAAATCCCGCAGAAACCTTGGGAAGAAGCCCTTCCAGGGCGCCTCCCCCTCACCTGGGCCAGGTTCCACTGCAGCTGCTGCGCTGGCTGGACGCCGTACACGGCCCCGGGCACGGCGGCCACCCCGGCCACGAATCCGGGCTGCTGGGCGCCCAGCAGCCCGTTGGGAACGCCCAGCACGTTGCCCACGTATCCCGCCGGGATGGCCACCGGGGCCACCATGCCGGGGGCTCCAGGCTGGGCCAGCATCCCCACGGAGGGGGCCACCATGCCCCCCAGCATGCTGCTGGAAGGGGGGACTCCCGGGAAGGCGGGGTACGGAGGGGCGGGATAGCCCAGCTGGGCCGGCGCCATGAACATCGCTCCTGGGAGAGGCGGGGGGGAGAGAAGGGATCAGCTCAGGGGCTTGGAAGGTCGGAATTCCCGTCACAGTCCGGCTGGGATATCCAGACTGAGCTGCTGCTTGGGCCGCTCGCAGTTCTCAGCGAAGCTGGAGAGGGGGTTTGGGGAGGGGATGTGCAGGAATGGATCCCCAGTGCCACACGGCAGGGCTGGGATGGACATTGGGAAGGAATTCCTCTCCCTGATTCCCAGCGGAGGGTTGGGATGGACATTGGGAAGGAATTCCTGTTCCCCGATTCCCAGCGGAGGGTTGGGATGGATTTTGGGAAGGAATTCCTCTCCCTGATTCCCAGTACAGCCTTGGGATGGACATTGGGAAGGAATTCCTCTCCCTGATTCCCAGTACAGCCTTGGGATGGACATTGGGAAGGAATTCCTCTCCCTGATTCCCAGCGGAGGGTTGGGATGGGTTTTGGGAAGGAATTCCTCTGCCTGATTCCCAGTGCAGGCTTGGGATGGACATTGGGAAGGAATTCCTCTCCCTGATTCCCAGCGGAGGGCTGGGACGGATTTTGGGAAGGAATTCCTCTCCCTGATTCCCAGCGGAGGGCTGGGATGGATTTTGGGAAGGAATTCCTCCCTGTGAGGCCGGTGAGGGGCTGGAATGGATTTCCCACACAATCTGCAGCCACCCCAGCCCTGGAAGCGCCCCAGGGCAGCCTGGAAAGGGCTCGGAGCACCCTGGGAACAGTCCAAAGCGCGTGGCTGGAAGGGGCTGAGCTCCACATCCCCATCCCACCCGACCCGGCGTGGGACTCTCAGCATTCCCACCAGCATTCCCACCCCTGCAGGAAGTCTGTCGGCTCCCGGGACGCGCCAGGCGTGCTCCCCTGCGCTCCCCAGGGTTACCTTGCGCTGGCACCTGGGACGTTTGGGAGCCGTACAGGGACAGGATGGAGTCTTTGGAGAGCTGCTTCTTCCCCGCCTCCTCCCCTTTGCCTCCGGGCTCCGGGAACAGATTGAGGTTTTCGGGAACGGAGCCGGCGCTGCCGGAGGTCGGCATGGAGCCAACGACCTGGGACAGAGAGACGGGATCAGGGGGAAACGGGGAATTACCCACCCACATCCAGGGATGGCTCCGATTAGGGTTTCATGAAGGGAATTTTAGATGAAGCAGGATTTAGGGCAGAGAGCTGTGCGGTGGGACAGTGGCACGGCATTCCCAGACGGATTCCCCACCCCTGGAAGTGGCCGAGGCCAGGTTGGAGCACTCTGGGATGGTGGAAGGTGTCCATCCCAAATTCTCCTGTGGTTCCAGGACCCCAACCAGGCTTTTCCAAGCGCCGACGTTCCCAGCTCACCTTCCTGGAGTCCGAGCTGGATCCCACGGATGCAAAGAGGTCCAGGTCCTTCTCCAGGCTGCAGGGCCGGCCGTTGGTGACGGGCGTCGTCACCGGGGCGTCTGCAGGGACAGGGACCCCGAAATCACTGCAGGGCCCTCAGATCCGGGCTGCAATCCTGCCCCAAACCCCTCAAATTTGGGGCAAATCCCCCCCAGAGAACACCCAGACCCTCAAATTGTGGGGTAAATCCCCCAAATTTGGGGTCACACCACCTCAAAACCCGCAAATTCTGGGGTAAAAACATCCCAAAAAAACTCCTCAAATGTGGGATCCCTCAAACTCCTGGGACTCCCAAATTTGAGCCAACCCCAGAACCCCCAAAATTTGGGGTGAAACTCCCCAAACCCTCCCTAAAACCCCCAAATTTGGGGTAAAACCCTGGGTGTCCCCAGCTTGGGGACACCTCTGTGCCACCGGTGACCCGATCCCGACCTCCCTCATCCCTCTGGAGCTGGGAAGGGACTGGAGCAGGACTTGGGATGTGCCCCTGGGTCCTGTTTGTCCCAGCTGCTGCTGGGAACACCACAGGCTCCAGGAGAAAAAGGGAAAACACCTGGAAACCTCCTGGAATTCCACCTCAGCAGGATGTTCCCAGTGGTTCATGCCTGGGGGTTTATTGCCTCCCTCTTCCATCCACGCAAACCAAACCAGCTCCAAAGAGGAAGAGGCAGGAAAAGAGGAATTTAAACCACCCAAAACCACTCCAAGGAGCTCTGTGATCCTGCTTTTTTTTCCCTTTTTTTTTTTTTTCTCCTGGATAACCTGAAATCAGCTCCAGAAGATTCCCCTACAGCAAAAACCCCCCACCCACAGCACCTCCAAACCTCCTCAGCGCTGGGCAGGAATTCCCAAGTTCAGCTCAAGCTGAATATTCCTGCAGGATTCCCTGGAATTGTTCACCTGACAGGGAAAAATCAGCCCGGAAACTCCTCAACTCCCCACAATTTCTGCGCCAATTTCTCTTACCCAGGCCCAGCAAGTCCATGACCGGCTCAGATTTGGGGGAGCTTTTCCTGGATTGCTGCGTTTCGTCTTTCTTTTGAGGCTGGGGAGGGGGGGAAAAGAAACAACACAAATCTCGTGCAGCTTTTGGGGTTCACCCCGAAACGTCAAGAGGTTTTTAAGGAGCTCAACCCTAAAAATCCCTTCTTTCCCCAGTGGATTTGAGTCGAAAAACAACAGCAAAATTCTCTTTGCTCTTTTAAAAACGAGACTTTCCGAGCGAATATTTATGGATTTCTTTTTTTTTTTTTTTTAATTGTCCCGATAGGTCGACAAATCCAAGCAGGCTCTAAACTAGGGAGAAGCAGCTGCTGGAGCTGGAAAACTCAGCAGGGAATAGCTGGATTCCGAGCTGCACATCTGCTCAGTGTCTGGTGAGCAGAGCAAAAACAAGCTCCCGCCGGTGACTCAAAGCACCCAGGGCGTGACAGAGGGCAGAAAAACGCTGCCAGGAGCAGCCTGGAATCCCTCTGCTCTCCCTCAGGGATGTCTCCACCGCTGCTCCGTGGCTTTTCTCCCTCATCTTACCATTTTCACCTTCTCAAAGATGATGGGCTCCGGTTTCCTTTCCGACTCGTTGCTCCTTTTCCATTTGTCGTCCTTTTCTTTCTGTGAGGAGGAGGGGGGGGGAAAAAAAAATCACGGAAAAGGGGAAAATCGAGGGAAAAAGAATTCCTGATTACACCAAGAAAAAGCTCAGACCTGGTGCTGCTACTGATCTAAAACCCCTCAGATGTAAAAACCTTCAGAAACAGCTCAATTTGAGGTAAATTCTTGCACTTTTCCTGCTCTGAGCACGGAATTGGACAAAACCCTTCCATCCACTCATCCTTGGGGATATCCATCCACACAAACCAATCAGCTGGATGCAGAAGAGGGAAGAAAACGGGAATTTAAACCACCCCAAACCACTCCAACCCCCTGAGCTCTGCCATGTCTGTGATCCTGCTTTTTTTTTTTTTTTTTCCCTCCTTTTTTTTTTTTTCCCCCTGGAATCAGCTCCAGAAGATTCCCTACAGCCAAAACCCACCCAAACAGCACCTTCAGAATCTCCTCAGTGCTGGGCAGGAATTGACCCCGCGAAGTGCAAGCAGCCCTGGGGAAGGGATTGTCCCAGACAAAAGGGAACGATTCGGAGTGTTCTGCTCACAAATTTGGGCCTCCAGACTCACCCTGAAGGCGTTGATGTCGATGCTTCTGTCCATGTATTTCTTCTTCTCGTATTTATCCCGGATAAAACTCTCCACAGCTCTACAGCAGCTGGTTAAGGACAAAGGAATCCACAACAGAAGCCTTATTTGACAGGGAGGAACAAGGTACAGGCTGTAACTAAATTAAATCATTGTTTAAAGAGCATTTCCAGCAGTAACTTGCTTAAAATAATTTACTGCTGGATCCCAACCTTTTTTTTTTTTTTTTTTTTTTGCCCGTGGGTTATTCCAGGTTATTTCAGTGCTATAAAAAGGGAATTAAATCAGGATTTAGGCTACGGCTGTGTTTTCACCACCGGTTTTTTGTTCGTGCCCCCAAGCATCCCCTCGGCACATTCGGGTCACCAGCAAGGATCGGAGTGGTCACAACAGGATCCTGCACCTCAGCAACCAGATTAACCCCAAAAAATGATGGAAAGGGGCTCCTGTGGGGTTTTTTTAAGGTTCACATCATCATATCCCTGTTCACTCAGCATTTCTGCAAGGTGGGGGCTACAGCTGAAGTTCTCAGCAGCCTTAAAAAGTTCCATCAGAGAATCCCAGCCAGGTTTGGGTTGGAAGGGACCTTCAAGCCCACGGGCACCTTCCACTATCCCAGGTTGCTCCCTCCAGCCTGGGGAACACTTCCAGGGATGGGGCAGCCACAACTTTTCCGGGAAATCCATTCCAGCCCCTCCTCACCCTCACAGGGAGGAATTCCCAAATCCCACCTACCCCTGCCCCTCCGGCAGTGCCAATCCACTCCCTTTATCCTGCCCTTTGTAAATCATCTCTCTCCATCTCTGGCAGCTCCTACAGGTCCTGGAAGGCCACAATCAGGTCTCCAGAGACCCTTTGGAATAGCCCAAACCCCTCCCATTTCCTTCCCAGGCTCCAAAACCTGCAGCAGCCTCCTGTGGTGACCTTGGTGTCCCAGTTCTCCACCCTCAGAGCTCTGCAGCAATTCCTTCATCTCCCATTCCCTGCCCCAGGGAACAACTCCTCCTCCTCCTTCAGGGAGGTTTAACCACACAGCTCCAGGATGGAAAAAGCTCCAGCGTTGTTTTTGTTTCTCCAGGGGGGAAAAAAAGAAGGAAAAATGAAAGGATGCTGGTCTGTTTGGGGCCTCCGGAAGTTCTCGGGCAGGTAGGCTTCGTACAGACGATTGGCTTTGCCATTCCCCATCTCCTGCACGCACTGAAAGCCAGAAAAATTCCACAAAGTTTTTCCTTTCCTGGATTTTTAAACCCTCCCAAAGCATCCCAGGCTGGCAGGGAAGGGAAATCAAGGGAGGGAGATCCTCCTGAAAGCCACTCCTCACCCCGCCAGGGATCCCGAGGCAGCTGCTCCAATCCCATCCCATTTGCCAATATTCAATCCAAGGCAGGGTAAACATCCCACTGGCGATCCCAAATCCCTCTGGAAATCCCTGGGAAGCTCAAGGAGAGGTGGGAAGCACCTCCAGGCAGGGATTGGCGATTTAACCGAGACTTGCAGCTCCTCCAGTTTCCCTCTCTGCTGTTTGTCCAGCTTGCAATGAGGAATTTTCCCCTCCCAACCTATTCCCAGCTGGAATTCTCCTTCCTCCTCCACTTCCAACATTTTCTGGGCTATCCTGGCTCGGATGAATTCCCAATTTACAAAGCCCCACTAACAAAAAAACCCCAAAAACCCCGCTGAGCGTGTGATGCCAGCCCTCACCTGGATCTGTTCCTGCGTCCACTGGTCGAGGTTGACGGATTTGACCCTGGATATGTGAACTCCCAGGTTCCTGTGGATCCCGGCACAGCGGATGCAGATGAAGACCCCAATGTTCCAGGACGCCCATCGTGGCCCTGGCAAGAGACAGCAAAGTGTTTCCCACCAATCTGAGCCTTTATTTTATTTTATTTTCGCCTGGAGCAACTGGGAAACTGCACCAAGTGAGCTGGGATTGAGGCCTTTGGATTCTCATCTGGGCGGGAAGCCGGAATTCCACCTCAGCAGGATGTTCCCAATGGTTCATCCCTGGGGGTTTATTGCCTCCCTCTTCCATCCACGCAAACCAAACCAGCTCCAAGAGGAAGAGGCAGGAAAACAGGAATTTCAACCACCCAAAACACTCCAAGAACCTCCCAGAGCTCTGTGTTTTTCCTCCTTCTTCCCTGGATAACCTGGAATCAGCTCCAGAAGATTCCCCTACGGCAAAAACCCACCCAGCATCTTCAAACCTCCTCAGAGCTGGGCAGGAATTCCCAGCTGAGGCAGGAGAGCAGCACCCAGCCCCAAAAAAAACCCCAATCCCAGCCCAAGGAATGATCAGTTCACTCCACAGTTTCCAGGGCTCTGACGGAGATTCCCGGTTTTCACGCGGGTTGGACAGGCAGGACAGCTCCGAGGTGTGGATGGGAGATCATGCCAGGGATTAAAACAAAATAATAATAATAAAAAAAAACACCCACAAGGGAAAGATTAAGGAGCTCAGATGGACTCAGTGCCCCCAGGAATCCCAGCAGGGCATTCCCAAGGGGATGCAGAGATCCACAGGAATTCCCACCCCTCTCTCTCCCAGCCAGGCCAGACCCTCAATCCCGCTGAATATTTTAGGAATTTTTTTTTTAATTTTTTTAAAATTAAATCCCCTGCTCCCAGTCCAGAGTTCCAGCTCCCAGCACAAACTGGTGTCCCAGTGCATGGGGAACTGGGAAAACACACAATCGGGGATCAAACAGCCTCCACCAGCCCCTTTTTCCCCAGACATTTTTCCGGATGACGAAGAGTTATCCTGCTTTTCTTGCCACAGCTAAAATAGCAGAGCCTCGAGTTAATGAGAGGGAGGTGGGAGGGGGAAGAGGGGGAAAGTGTAATTTCGAAGCCCTAAAAAAGCAGAGCTGCCTTTGAGATGCTGTTAACAGCTTAATTCCCAAAGCCTGGAGCATCCCGAGGGATTTGGTGCTGATAATGTAATCAGGGACCCCGTTCCGGAGCACTCGAACAGGTGACTCCAGCACCTCTTCCGGGGAATTCACTTCCAAAACCGCCTTGATTAAGTTTCCTGGCCTTTCCTGCCATTATTTGCTGCTTTCCCCCCCTCTCTCCCAAAGGAGTGGCCTTTGGGAACGGCATCAATTTAATGGAGCACCCCTGCCTAAACCTCAGCCCTTTCATTCCCTCCTTTATTATCAAAGCAAAAACCACAACTTCGGCACCACCTGAACACACTGGGAATAAAAGGCCCCCCCCCAAAAAAACTGGGAATAAAACCCCCTGAGCCAGGCTCCTTCCTTGGGATTTTTTACACGGGAATTCTCTCCCAGATGCAGCCCCGGGGCTCTAACGTGAGACTGCTGCGGCAGGATTATCATGAGATTCAAGGTTACATTTAAACTCCAGATAAATTTAGCCCTTGATAGGACTAAAAGGATTATCAGGGGGCAGCTCCTGGAGTGATCAGCTCGCTGCGTTTGTCACATGGACCAGCTCAAGCCACCAAAACATGACTCAGGGCTGGTGTCACATCCTCCTGGCTGCCCCGGTGTCCCCCTCATTGGTCTGGGGTGACAAGGGAATCCCGGCTGGAATGCGCTGCCACTCCTCAATCCAACTTCTGGGAGAGCCACAGCGGAGCAGCTCCCAGTTCGAGTGGAATTCAAGTGAATATTTTAATATTCCTGAACTCCTCCCAGCAATAAACGCATTACACAACCAGCGGTCGGCTCTTCCCTGGGGACATTCCAGCTGGCATTTGGGTGTCCTTGCACAGCCGGAGGGTGGCTGCAGGGAACTGAGGAGCCGGGGGGATGCGGGGTTGGTTTTTCATCCAGACTGTGACCCCGGCAGCTCGGGATTCTGCTCCGCGTGACACGAGCGACTCCGGATTTTCCCAAACCGCTCCGTGAGCCTGCAGCCACAGCAAACCCCGGCGGGGCCAGGTGGCATCCACCACCCTCTCCCCACGCCTCCAGCTTCACTAAACCGACGCTTCAACCTCCAAACGCCTCCTAAAAACATCTTTTAAAAGTCTCACAAAGGCCCGGGTCTGTGGGAGGGGAGAAGGGTTTGGTGCAGGTGTAAAACAACCTCCCGCTTCCCTCTGCGGAGCGCCTCACGCCGAAACGCCTCCCACGAAAAAAAACCTCCCTGCGAGTCGCCCAGCGGCTCAGCTTTTGCTTTTTAGGGCTTTTTCTTTTTTTGCAGCCGTTTCCTCGGGGTTTCGCAGCTCTTCTCAAGGTGACTCGACTCCCAAAAGCCTCAGGTGTGACTTTCCCCCCGGTTCTGCTGCTGTTCACTCCTCCAAAACCCAACCCCAGCTCAGGCCCTGCAGCAGCTCCAGGGATAAAAGGGAGAAAAAAAAAAAAAAACCCTAAAAACCGCCTGGGATGGAGTTTAGGGTAAAAAATTTTCCCGATCAAAACGGGTTTGTATCAATAAATAACGACAGGAAGGTTTCAATCAGCGCTGCTGGGAGAATTATCAGCCCTGCCAAAAAATTGGGCACACCCTGATAGCCCAGCACGAATGGAGCTCCTCACCCTCCTGGCTCATTCCCTGGAATTAGGGATTTATCTCCCAGAAGGTTGAGGACCAGGCCAACAGAAACATTTACAGCTCCATAAACCACTAAAACAATTATTGTTCCTTGCACGAATCCCCTGGTTGTGGTTATAAAATCAGTTCTGAGCGCCCTCCGAGCCACCAGGTTAAATTGGAAACCTCCAAAAACCTGAGAGTTTGCTCCAGGGACCACCAGTGCCAGCCCTGCCTGCTGCTGCCACCACCTTTGTCTGAGCTTTGTGGATCATTTTAACATCCCTGGAAAGCAAAGTCACCTGGCACCAACCCTGCCCTGCTCTGGTGACGCTGGTGGCCCTGGGCTTCACCTCAGGCCTGAACAAACCCCTCCTGGATTGAAGGAAACGTCAATTTGGAGTATCCTGACGCCTTAAATTTGAGTTTTCCTGTATTCCAGGTTCTGTGGTGCCCAGGGGTGCAGCTCTGAGCTCACAGTCAGTGTCACTCAGCTCTGCACACAGCAGGGACACAAAACAAATCCTTCTCCTGCTGCACACCAAGGACAGCTGGGACAAGTCTCCAGGCCCAAAAGCACAAACAAGGGTGGGCTGGAGGGAGGAACAAGAAGGATGGGACCTCACAGCCTGGAGCTGGAATTGGACAATTCAACCCCAATGTGCAAATGGACCAAAACTTATCAAACTGTGAGACCTCGTGACCGTTTGTCCATTTTGTGACCATTTTGGGTCCATTTTGTGCCCATTTTGGGTCCACCCTGGGTGCAGCCCTGGCCAGGCTCCTGTCCTGCCCAAGGTGTACCCTAAAGGCCTTTCAATAAATCTCTCCTTTATTCTCCAGCTCTGCCCAGTCTCTGTCCCATCCCAGCCATCCCAAGGCACCAATCCCAGCATTTTCCAGAGCCTGGATGCCCCCTCAGCTCTGGCCCAAGATCTGCGTTAGCTCAGACCCCCCTGGCATGAGCTCCCAGCTGCAGGAGCACCACGACCTCCAAAGCATCCCCCGCCCCAGCAGATTTCCCTTCCCAGCTTCCCTGCACACTCGTGAGCGCATTCCCCAGGGAGGATGCAGCAGCCAGCAGGGACTCGGCGCTCTGGGAGACAATTCCAGAGCCTGTTTCATTTCACATCCCAGCCTGTCAAAATAAACTCCACATACCGAAGCTGCCGGTGCCAGCTCCAGTCCCCCACCTAAGCCCAGCTCATGAATGCTCCAAGGGCTGCTCAACAATCCGAATGACTGGAAAGGATCCTAATTCCCACTAAAACCCCCGGCCTAATTCCCTTCGCAACGCCCAGCCTGCTCCAAACGAGCTCCACTCACAAGTTCAGACCCCGGAGTGGTTTCAACGGGAGAAATCCCCAAGGGATTCGCTCCTCACCCTTTACTCAGGCACCAGATCCTGGCCCAAGCTCCTGAGTTATTACTTTTTTGCAGCAGTAACCCCGCAGAAAAGCGTTCAAAAATAAACCAGGAGCTGGCTGCAAAGCCACAGCCTCCTTGGAAAAGGAGGAGCAGGAAAAAAAAAAAATAAAAAGAGGATTGAGGGAGCATCACAAATCAGAAATATTCCCGGTGGAAATGAGCAGCCAGATCCCAAAATTCTTCCATGTCTGTCTGTGGAGTCATCCAACCATCCCCTGAGGAAAAAAAATGGATGTGGGGAGTTCTCCCTGGAGCAGGAGAATCTCTTCCAGGGGACGTCCACGCCCCTCAGCTTCTCACTGAGGAAAAATTTCCAGGAAAATCCTCATTTCTTTTTTGCAGAAGAACGCTGAGGATCCAAGAGGTTCCCGTGCCTGGTGGCTTCCTCGTTCCGGAAAGAAATTGCTCAAGGATTTACTGCCACTCCTCCTGTGACAAAGCCCCTCTTGCAAAACAGCTTCCTCTGCTCTTTGCTGGAAACTCTGCACTCCCAGGACTCCAAAAACCCACTTAAATCAGCCCCAAGACCTCTAAATGATGTTATTTACTCATTAACATCATTAATCCCTGAGCTGAGCACTGGTCCTGCTGCAGGGATCAGGGATCCACCTCAGATTTGGGATTAATTCAGATCCCAGGACTTTGGGGAACCAAAGGAAACTCCAAAAACCCACTTAAATCAGCTCCAAGATCTCTAAATGACGTTATTTACTCATTAACATCATTAATCCCTGAGCTGAGCACTGGTCCTACTGCAGGGAGGACAGATCCACCTCAGATTTGGGATTAATTCAGATCTCAGGACTTTGGGGAACCAAAGGAAACTCCAAAAACCCACTTAAATCAGCTCCAAGATCTCTAAATGACGTTATTTACTCATTAACATTATTAATTGCTGTGCTGAGCACTGGTCCTGCTGCAGGGATCAGGGATCCACCTGAGATTTGGGATGAATCCCCGCTGCCCTCCCAGGTTTAGGCTCAGACTGAGGGACCCGTGCAGTTTTCAGGGGATGCTGAAGGCAAACCCTCGCTTCAGCACACACAAAAGGTGTCGGAGAAAGATCTGCACCCCGATCGAGCAGCTTAATCACCCCAAAAAAATTCTGCTTAAAAAGAAAAAAAGGCCGTTTGGGGGATTGCTTCGTCCTTTTTTTTCCCCCTTCTAAATAACTGCAGGCCTCAACCACATTTTGCAAAAAAATAAACACCCAAAAAAATCCCCCCGATTTCTGCCAGAAAAGGTTTAAAATCTTCCAAAAAACCAAAACTGCAATATTTGAGGGCCCTGTGGCCTCGAAGACGGAGCTTTGTGTGTTTCGGAGCAGCTCTGTCGCTGCCACCATCGTGTTCTTTGAAGTGCAGCTGGAGGAAATGAGAAAATTTTTTCTTCTCTGTGAACAGCAGGGTGGGGTTTTCCGGCTGCTGCTGCAGAGAAGCGATGGTGGCTCCTTCGGCCGATAAAACAGGTGACGGGGACAATTCCAAGCAGTGTCATTATCAGGATCCGGGAAAAAGAACAGGGTGACATTGATAGCGATGGTGACGTGGCTTAAAAAATACAAATATACATTTAAAAAAAAAAAAAAAAAAAGATAAAAAATCAGTTAATTCCACAATCCACAGACTTCCTGTGGCATCATTTTTGACCAAAACCGCCCGTCAGTCAATCCCAGGAGGTTCCAGGTTCCAAGGAGACCCGAATTTCCATGAAATGCAAGAAAAAAATATGAAGTGATAGGTGCACCTGTAAACAGAGCAGCAGGGTGGGAGCTCCGCCATCACTGAATTGGCTTTTGATGCTGTAAATGGATTTTTTGCTGCTTTTCGAGGTGTTTTTAATTCGTCACTCGGTGTTCAAAAATATTTGGGCTCCGTCCGCCAATTTAATTTGAGTTGGGGATGTTTTGGAAGGCACCGAGCCCTTAAAAAAGCTCCGAGCAGAGGGAAGGTCCTGGGTCGGTTTTTGATGGATTGAGGATTTTTGTTTCAATATCTAGAGCTAAACGTGGGCTATCCCTTGAAATTCCTGGGGAAAGGGTCAGGAAGGAATGGCAAAATAATAAAAAAAAAAATACAGATAAACCAATTTATTAAGGCCCAGGTAAACCCAGCCTGGTACTCACTGCTCCACCTGATTTTGTCCCACGTTTCCTGGGACACGGGGAACAATCACTGCCATCCCTGACTTTTTTTTTTTTTGGGTTGGTTTCAAGCCCCGCTTTGCATTTGGGAGCGCCGAGCTCCCTTTTGCTCTGCAGCTGCCACTCCTTACGTAACTCCAGTTTCTATAGGAACAAACTTTACTCCAGCTGGGAAATCACGTGGATTTTTAATTTTTTTTTGTTGGGGTTTTTTTTTTTTTTTCGGAGGGGGGAAACTTTCTTTTCCCCAGGTGGGTCAGCACACACATACACACACAGAGCCCAGGTGCTGCTGCTGCTCTGAGGATTATCCCTATTTCTGGCAGATGTAGGGCCAGGGATCCGAGTCTGACTCAGAGCTCTGCTTAAAAAGGATCTTCCCACAAATAATTCCACACTAAATCCCGGTTGGGAACGCTGTATGCTTTTTTTCCCCCCTCTTTGCTTGAGTGGGAAGTCACAGCTCCAGGCAGGCTCGGGGTGGATGGAGCTGTGTCCTCTCTCCCAGTTTTACCCTGCTGAGGTGAAGATCCCGGAGGGATAAAAGTGAAATTTTTGTGCACAAACCTCTCTCAGATCTGAACTGGGAGGAGCCAAAAAAAACCAACAAAAAAAAGCAGAATAATGGAAGATCCCAGAATATTGTGGCTGCAGCCGAGGATTGAAATGAAAAACACACAACCCCACATGCATCCCCCCCCCTCCTCTGGCAAGATTCCCTTCCTCCTCATCCCAGATTTCCTAAGCCAAGCTGAGCACTTCCAGCCCCACCACTTTGGGTTTTTGGAGGCACAGGCTGCCCCAGCTCCCCTTCCATCAGCGCTGCCATCCCTGATCCTCCTGCCTCCCATGCAGCTGCTCCAGCAGCTAGTTAAAAAAAGAAAAAAAAAAGTCCCTTTTGGAATTGCTCTGACTGCAAAGGAAATTCAGCTGCAGCTCAAGGGGCTGCTGGAGGAGGAGGAGGAGGAGGAATTGAGTCACGCAGATTTCCAGGGAATATTTGGTTTGGATTAAGAGGAGTTAGGCTGGACTAAAGCAGCTCCACTTTAGAAGATAATTCCCGAATTTCCACTGGAATTCAGCCTCCCCATCCCATGTTTAACCACCTCTGGGCAGGGATTTCCCCAGCCCTACACCTTTGGGTTTGTTTTTTTTTTTTTGCTTTTTTAGGTGAAGAAATTAAACTTTTCTTGTTCTTTTTTTAGGTGAAGAACCAAACCTGGATGCGTGCCGTGCTCAGCAGCACTTCTCCTGGGGACACAAAGGATAAATTCAGGCCTGGAACCCGTGGATCTCACAAGACAAAAAAAATACAAAAAGGGATGAAGGGATAGAGCCAGACAAAGCAGGGGAGGGGAGCAGGGGGCAACCTGAACCTCTGTGGGCAGAACCTCCCGCGCCGACGTCGCCGCGCCGGGATCCACGGAGCCTGCAGGACGCAGGGATGGGGCTGGAGGGCAGAGGGAACAGTTTTGGGGCAGAAGGGAGAGAACCAAACACCATTAGCCGGGGCGGGGGGGGCAGCTGAAGAGGCAGCGGCGAATCCAGAGTGGCTCTCGGTGGGGATTTGCCAAATCCCGGCAGGGAGATCTCACCGCATCCCTCCCCTCTGCCAGGTCTCCTGCTCCAAGCAGGGGATGTGCTGCTGGATGCTCAGCTCAGGCTGGGTTATCTCTCTCTCTCTCAGGGAACAGCAGCACCACGGGAATGGCACCAGCAGGAAAAACAAATAAATAAATAAATGAAATCCCACCAGCAGCACGTGCTGCCCTTTCCAGGTGTTTCTCCCACGGCAAAGGAGAGGATTTTAACCCAGCAGTGCCCGCCCCGCCCTGCCTCAGTTCCCCGAAATAACAGCTTGGCAATAAAAAAGAGGAAGAAGCAGTGAAAAAAAAAAAAAAAAAAAAAAAAAAAGAGGAGTGAGAAGATTTCACCCGATTTCCTGCAAAAACAAGAGCTCTGAGCGGGGTTTGCTGCTGCAGCAGCCTGAGATTTCCCAGAACCTCACTCTGCCTCGGGTGGCGAGGACCTTAAAGCTCGTTTAATTCCAACTCTACTCCACGCTTCCCACCGTGCTCCAGCCGGGCCTGGGACACTCCAGCCCCTGCACGGAAAGGCAGCTTTGCTTCCAGACGTCCCTGCAGAGTGCTGAGGGCACCACCTGGAGCCACCACGGGGCTGCTCTCCGCAGGCAGAGGGGAATGTTGCAGTTATTCCAGGAGGAACGTCAGGCACCAGGGCTGGGAGAGCCCCAAGTTCACCAAAAGTACCAGAACTGCTCCAAAACTGCAGCAATTCCTCGGAGCTCTGGGCAGAGACAGCTCCACATTCACCAAAATAACCAAAACTGCCCCAAAACTGCAGCAATTCCTTGGAGCTCTGGGCAGAGACAGCTCCACGTTCACCAAAATAACCAAAACTGCCCCAAAACTGCAGCAATTCCTTGGAGCTCTGGGCAGAGACAGCTCCACATTCACCAAAATAACCAAAACTGCTCCAAAACTGCAGCAATTCCTCGGAGCTCTGGGCAGAGACAGCTCCACATTCACCAAAATAACCAAAACTGCCCCAAAACTGCAGCAATTCCTTGGAGCTCTGGGCAGAGACAGCTCCACATTCACCAAAATAACCAAAACTGCCCCAAAACTGCAGCAATTCCTTGGAGCTCTGGGCAGAGACAGCTCCACATTCACCAAAATAACCAAAACTGCCCCAAAACTGCAGCAATTCCTTGGAGCTCTGGGCAGAGACAGCTCCACGTTCACCAAAAATACCAAAACTGCCTCAAAACTGCAGCAATTCCTCGGAGCTCCAGCCAAAGACAGCTCCACAATTACCAAAATAACCAAAATTGCCCCAAAACTGCAGCAATTCCTTGGAGCTCTGGGCAGAGACAGCTCCACGTTCACCCAAAGTACCCAAACTGCCCCAAAAGCTGCAGGAATTCCCTGGAACTCCAGGTAGAGACAGCTCCTTTCACCAAAAGTACCAAAAAAAAAAAAAGCCCAAAAGCTGCAAGAATTCCCTGGACTCTGGGCAGAGACAGCTCCACATTCACCAAAATAACCAAAACTGCCCCAAAACTGCAGCAATTCCTTGGAGCTCCAGCCAAAGACAGCTCCTTTCACCCAAAGTACCCAAACTGCCCCAAAAGCTGCAGGAATTCCCTGGAGCTCGGAGCAGCTGCAGCTCCCGTGGCCACACACGCCCTGCAGGAGGAGATTTCCCACTTGCAGGAATCTCATTAGCGCCGGGGGTAATTAGCGGCTCAGATAACCGGGGACACAACCTCGGGACTGCTGCAATCCCGGAGCAACTTCCAGCTCTGGAAAGGCTCAACTCCACACCGAAACTTCAGGATCGTGATCATTTCTGATCATTAATTAACTGGAATTCTGCGCTTTTCCAGCACATGGAGCAGCTCCCATCACCCGGAGCTGGGGGGGTGAATTTATTCCCATTTGGGTGGGATTTGCTATCTCAGGGAGATAAAGGAGCTATTCCTGCCCTGCGGGAGGTGCCGGGAGATAAAGGATCGGCACGGGAGGGGAACATCCCGAACATCCCCAGCATCACCTCCATCCCAAAGCCAGGCGTGCTCCGGGCAGGGTGAGGTTCATTGCGGTTTTTAGGGTGAAAATCAATCGTAATTATTTGTCCCGTTTTTAACGTTGTTCAAGGGGGCTCCGCGGTTTTGGAGGTCACGCTGAGGTGAGCGAGTCCTTTGTTCAGAGATGGATTTGGCCGATCCCTCCTCTGAGCTCCCTTCCAGCAGCTCTTGGGAAACAACGAGGCTCAAGTCCAGATCTCCAAGTGATTACGGGCAGCTCGTTAAAACCGGGATTTTTTGGGGGGCGACTTTAACTCGTTGGCTGCAGGGAAAACAAAGCAGCGACCACAGAGGGACAAGGAACAGTTGTTTTACCCTCTGGAATTCAAACATTTCCTCTCTCGGCCAGATCAGGGTCACAACAAGCCTTGGAATGAGGAAAAAAAAAACCAAAAACATGGAATGCTTTGGATTGGGAGTCGTGTGTCCCTTTCACCATCCCGGGTTGGCCTTGGACAACTTGAGGCAGCCACAGATTCCTGTGCCAAGGGCTTTTTTAGGGGGAAAAACCCAGGTGGGAAAGGAAGCAGAGGCTAAAAATGCGGAATTGCTGCAGTGGTCCCTGTCCTTAGAGCACACCCAGGGCAGGTCCAGGCCCGGGGGACAGGATGTGACTCCCCGGCTGGAATTCCCTCCATCCCACAGCGCCGGCTTTTCCAGCTTCCTCTTGTTCCCCTCTCAGGAGAGGTCCCCACCCGGCCCGGGGTGTTTTTCCCGGGATTTGGGGCCGTTCCCTCCATTTCCCCCCCGGTTTCCATCGGGAACCGCAGCTCGCACCGAGCCCAGCTGTGCTGCAGCCAAAAACTGGGAGTTTTCCCCCAAAAACCACCGTGGTCCTGCCCCCAAAACCACCCTGCTGTGCCCCCAAAACCACCCTGCTGTCTCCCCGAACCACGGCGTTCTTTACCCCCAAAACCACCCGGTTCTTGCCCCAAAACCCACCCGGTTCTTGCCCCCAAACACAGCCTGTTCTCCCTCCCAAACCACGGAGTTTTTTCCCCAAAAACCACCCGACTGTCGCCCCCAAACCCGCCCCGTTCCCTGCCCCAAACCCGCCCCGTTCCCTGCCCCAAACCCGTTTTCTCCCCCCAGACCCCGCGCTGCTTCAGCCGCCGCCCCCGCGCAACCCCCGTAACGGCCGGGGCAGCACCGCTGTCCCCAGCGCTGCCCACCGGGGTGTCCTGACCCCAACCGGGGCTGTCGGACCCTCGGGGCAGCGGCGGCACCGGAGAGCACCGAGGGCGGGGGGGCACCGCGCGGGCGCATCCGGCGCGGCGCGGGCTCGGCAGGCCCCGCCGCCCACCCGCGCTACCTTTGGCCTGGCAGTCGGCGCAGAACTTGTTCTCGTCCTCGGCCAGCAGCCCGGCCAGCACCGCCTGGTAGCGCTCCACGTCCCGCACCGATTTTCCCGTCATGGCGCGGCCGGCGCTGCCCGCCCGCGGGTCACGGCCGGCCCGCCCGCTTCCTGCTTCCGCTATGGGCGGGGCTAAACCCGGGGGAGGAGCCAATCAGCGCCGGCCTGACCGCGGGAACGCCTCCCACGCGCTCCGGCGGTGCTGGGCGGTGATTGGTCGCGGCGCGCCGGCGGAAGCCAATGGGGAGAGAGGGGCGGGGTCAGCGAAGGGATGAATGGGGAGGGTCACGTGACGCGAGTGGGGGACAATGGGGGGGGACACCAGGGGATGGGGGACACGGCGTGCGGAGGGGACGGCCGAGGGGCCTGGGGGGTGGGTGGGAGGTTTGTGGGGGGCTGTGGGGTGCTGGGTGGGGGTCCGGGGGTGCTGGATGGGGGTTTGGGGGCGCTATGGGGTGCTGGTGGGGGATGCTGGGTGGGGGTCCAGGGGTATGGGGTGGGGGGGTTTGGAGGTTCTGAGGTGCTGGATATGGGGTTGGGGAGGACTCCGGGATACAGAAATGGTGCGGGGGGGGGGGGGGTGGTTTTCGGGGGCCATGGGGTGCTGGGTGGGGAATCTTGGGGGGCCCTGGGGCGCTAAGATTCTAGGTGGGGATCCAGGGATGTGGTTGGAGGTTCTGAGGTGCTGGATACGAGGTCGGGGAGGACTCAGGGGTAACACAGGTGCTGGGGGGGGGGGGGTTGGGGGCTCAGCGATGCTGGATAGGAGATTTTGGGGTGTCCTGGGGTGCTGTCCTTGGGCTGGAGGGGGACCTGGCCATGCAGAGGGGGGCGGTGGCCGCGCTGAGGAGAGAATTCCAGGACCGGCAGTCACCGAAAAACGGCGATAAAAGGAGCAATGGCACCGACAGGAGACAAAAAGCTGTCACTGAAGCGCTCGGAATTACATAATCCTCCCAAAAGTGACACTCGTGTCCCAGAAAGGGGCAGTGCCGGGACACGCGGGCACCGGCAGGAGCAGCCCAGCAGCTCGGGGGGGAGAGATCCTAAAGGAGATGCTCCAAGAGGAGGAGGAGGAGGAGGAGGAGGAGGAGGAGGAGGAAGGATCATCCCGTGTTCCCTGGGAATGGGAATGGGGCTGTGAGCGGGACATCCATCCCCCCATAGGAACTGCCCCTGTGACCCCCCCCCCCCCCCCTTTCCCTCCCAGCGCCACTCTGGGGACATGGGGACATCCCCGAGGGGCTCCGCGGGGGTCACGGGGCAGGAATTGGGGCGGGAATCCCCCAGGTGCTTCCCTGGGGTGGCAGGAACTGGTTCCCAGTGTTCCCAGTATTCCCAGTGCCGCCCCCACCTCAGGGCGTGGGGGGGCTGCAGCCAAGACACCCAGTGGCACTGGGGTGGCATCGGGATGGGGACACCACGGGGACCCCCTGGGGACATCCTGGCCGGGCTGTCGCCGGCAGCAGCTCCCGAGCTCGTCCCCGTCCTGCCCCAGCCCCGCGTCTGTGCCAAATCCTGTCACCATCGTGCCAGGTCTCGTCCCCATAGTGTCAACTTCTGTCCCCACAGTGCCAAATCCCGTCCCAATTATACCAAATCCTGTCCAAATCTGTCCCCATCGTGCCAAATTCTAGCTCCATCGTGCCAGATCCCGTCCCCATCGTGCCAAACTCTCTGCCCCCATCGTGCAAAATTCTGTCCCTGTCGTGCCAAACCCTGTGTCCCCACCCAGCCCGCACATCCAGCTCACCTGGGAGGGGCGGGGACGTGCCCTCCTCCCTCTGCTCCATATTAATGAGCCCTTCCTCCTCCTCCTCCTCCTCCTCCTCCTCCTCGGCCCTCCCGGTGTCCCGGGGCGCTGCGATTCGGGGCGGCGGGCGCTCGGTGCCAGCCGCGCTCGGTGCCAGCCATGGCCCGTGTCACCCTCGTGTCGCCGCTCTGGCTCCTGCTCCAAACCTGCTGCCTCTGCCTGGCCCAGCTCGTGAGTGCCGGGATGGGGATGGAGGATGGGGATGGAAAAGGGATGGAAAAGGGACATTCCCCGTCTCTGTGCTGAGTGCTTTGGGTTTATTCCCCCCGCATTTCCCTCCTTTGCTGTTCCCAGGAATTTTCCCCGATCCCTCTCCCTCTCGGAAATTGGGGAATTGTTAAACAAGCTTAGTTTGGTTTCCCCCCAGCCTCGGGCTCTGTCTTTCCCGCTGGGTTTTTTGGGAATTTTGCTGCTGTTTTCCCGGGATGTGCTGCAGATCCGGGCTGAGCAGGGCTGGGGGGGGCCGGGGTTGTCCCGTGGACTCTCCAAACTCACCCAGAGGCAGGAGAAAAACGGATCTGGAAAAAGGGAAGGTGAGCCCCGGAGAGGGGCAGGCAGCGGGATTCCACCTGGAAAAAAAACTCTCCTTGCTTTACAACTGCTAAAAAGAAATAATCAATAAATCAGATTTTAGACGTTTGGGGGAATTTTTCCACGTGGCTCCTGAGCTGCCTGTTGGAAACTGGGGGGAAACTCTTTCCTGAATTCCCCCCCCCCCGGGATCCCCACGGGCTTGTGGGGGCAGGGGAGCGGAGCAAGGGGGATGTGGGAATTTCGGGAACAAGGAACCTTTTGGAATTCGTTCCTTGGGCAGGACAAAGGTGCCATTCAGGGGCGATCCCGGGCTGGGGACTGGCCCAGGGATTGATCCAAGGTGCTGCCGGGGCTCTGCTGAACCAGCGGCACCTCTCATCCCCATCGATCTACATTTATTCCCATGTTTATATTTTTAATTGATCTTTAAATTAATATTTTTTAAATTGTTATTATTTTATTTTAAAGTTAATATTTATTTTTGAACATTTCTTTGTATTGATATACTTATAAAGATTTCTTTTGAAATTTATTTAATATTTATTTTAATTTCTTTTTAAATTTTCAAATTATTTAGATTTTTTTTTTAAAAAAATATTAATTTCGGAATTAATATTTAAAAATATTTATTTTTGAAATGAATCCGGCCTGGGAGGCTGGAGGAGCCGCAGGAGCACAGCCCAGCCACCTCCTGCTTCCCATTTCCAGGAACACCAGGGCTTCAGTCTCCAGGCCTGGAATCTCTTCCCCCTGAGCTCCCTGTCAGGATAACAGAGCTTTCTTTGCCGAGTCCTGTGCAAACCTCAAAGCCAGGACGGGGCTCCCGGAGCTTTTCTGAATGGAGCTTTTGTCCGGAGCCCGGGAGCGGAGCCAGCCCAGCCCAGGGAGAGCTCACACGGAGGGGCTGGGGGTCCCCACCTTGTCCTGGGGGTTTGGGCACCCAAATCCTGCCTGTGCTCCCAGAAATGCCACTCGGAGCTCAAAGGGAAATGCTGCTGTCACCCCATGGACACCCTGCTCTGGGGCAGGAGCTCTGGGAGAGGCAGGGGAAGGGGGGAGAGGGATGGGGTAGGAATGCTCGGAGATCCTGCTCCATCCAGGCTGGAGCAGCAGGGAAAGAGGGAGCAGAGATGAGTAAAAATGTCATCCCACAGAGATCCTGGATTCATGGGGGCAGGAGGCCAGGGACACCAGGGAAGGAGGGAGCAGAGATGGGTAAAACTGTCATCCCACGGAGATCCTGGATCCATGGGGGCAGGAGGCCAGGGACACCAGGGAAAGAGGGAGCAGAGATGGGTAAAACTGTCATCCCACGGAGATCCTGGATCCATGGGGGCAGGAGGCCAGGGACACCAGGGAAAGAGGGAACAGAGATGGGTAAAACTGTCATCCCACGGAGATCCTGGATCCATGGGGGCAGGAGGCCAGGGACACCAGGGAAAGAGGGAGCAGAGATGGGTAAAAATGTCATCCCATGGAGATCCCACTCCATCAGACCAGGAGATCCTTGGACACCAGGGAAAAAGGAAAGAGAGGTAAAAGCTCTGCCATCACCCCATGGGGACCCTGCTCTGTTCCCCACGGTCACCAGGGCAGCAGATGGGAGAAATGGGGAAGAAGAAGGCCGGGAGTGAAGAGCTGGAGGTGCCAGTGTGAGGAAATATCCCAGATTTCCCCATCGGTGCCCTGACCCCCGGGAGTGTTCTCCACCCCATGTCCCTGGGGGTGAATTCCCAACACATTCCCACACATCTCGGGGTCCTTCTTGATGCGGATCCCATCCCTTTTCCACTCAGCGAGGGCCTCCAGGAGAGCCTGGCCCACGAGGGCCCCCCGGTCCCCCAGGAGTGCCGGGAGCCGACGGCATCGACGTGAGTGACCTGCGGGGAGGGAGAGAGGGAGGGAGGGGACAAAAGGGACATTGTGAGTGCCACAGGGGCTCCGTGCTGCTCCCACTCCTGAGCCCCAGCTCTGCACAGGAGGCTGCACCCCAAATCCAGCTCCGTGCACAGCTCAGGAATTGGGGATTGGTTTTTGGGGAATGCGGGACGGGGAGGTTGGGGTGCAGTGGAGGATGCTCGGAGGGGTTGGGGCAGGGATCACCCCAGAGGTGCCCAGTGAAGGGGGGGACAGTGACAGTGACATCCCAGTGGGGCTCCTGCAGAGGGATGTGGGGGGGGATTGTGGCTCTGGGTGCTCCGGGGGTTGTGGGATGGGGGCCCGGACAGAGGGGAGCCCTGTGACAGTGCCTTCTCTGCAGGATGTGGTGTTATTTTAGTGCTATTTATACCCAGAGCAGCCACAGCGCTTTGGAAACCCCATCAAACCCTCACAAACCCCCAGAAAAACCTTCACAAAACCCCAGAAAAACCCTCACAAAATCCCAGTAAAACCCTCATAAAAGCCCCACTCAGAAACCCCATCAAACCCTCACAAAACCCCATCAGACCCTCACAAAACCCCATCAAACCCTCACAAACGCCCTGTCACAAAATCCCAGTGAAAACCTCACAAACCCCAGCAGAACCCTCACAAAACTCTCTCAAAAAAAACCCAAAACAAAAAACAAACAAACAAAAAAACCTTCACCAGCTCCCCCTCACAAAACCCCAACAAACCCCTCACAAAACCCCAATAAAACCCCAATAAAACCCTCACAAAATCCCAGTAAAACCCTCTCAAAAAAACCCCCCAAAACCCAGCACAGCTCCGACAAAACCCTAGCACAACCTTCACCAACTCCCCCTCACAAAACCCCAATAAAACCCCAATAAAACGCTCACAAAATCGCAGCTCAACCCCCACAAAACCCCAATAAAACCCAACCCACCGTTCCCAACGCCGACCCCGTCCTGTGGGATCCCTCCTGTTGTAGGGTCGGGACAGGGATCCCCCGGGATCACCTGTGGGGTGACCGATCCCTGTCCCACCCTGGCCCCTTTCCCCGCAGGGTGACAAAGGCCCCGCTGGAGCCGCCGGCTCCCCGGTGAGTACCCACCCCTCCCCTGGCCATCCCAAGCCTTCCACAGGGGCTCATCCCAAGCTGATCCCAACCTTTTCCCCCTTTTCCAGGGCATCAAGGGCGAGCCTGGAGCCCCAGGTCTGGATGGACCCCCAGGGAAGCCGGGCATCGATGTGAGAACTGACCCCTGTCCCCTCGTGGGCCCAAACCCCTTTGTGCGGGAGCTGAAAGCGCCTTGGGAATCCCAAAGGAGCTCAGGGAGAGCTTTTGTGCCTTTGGGATCCCAAAGGAGCTCAGGGAGAGCTTTTGTGCCTTTGGGATCCCAGAGGAGCTCAGGGAGAGCTTTTGTGCCTTTGGGATCCCAGAGGAGCCTGGGGAGAGCTTTTGTGCCTTTGGGATCCCAGAGGAGCTCAGGGAGAGCTTTTGTGCCTTTGGGATCCCAAAGGAGCACAGGGAGAGCTTTTGTGCCTTTGGGATCCCAGAGGAGCTCAGGGAGAGCTTTTGTGCCTTTGGGATCCCAGAGGAGCTCAGGGAGAGCTTTTGTGCCTTTGGGATCCCAGAGGAGCTCAGGGAGAGCTTTTGTGCCTTTGGGATCCCAGAGGAGCTCAGGGAGAGCTTTTGTGCCTTTGGGATCCCAGAGGAGCTCAGGGAGAGCTTTTGTGCCTTTGGGATCCCAAAGGAGCACAGGGAGAGCTTTTGTGCCTTTGGGATCCCAAAGGAGCACAGGGAGAGTTTTTGTGCCTTTGGGATCCCAGAGGAGCTCAGGGAGAGCTTTTGTGCCTTTGGGATCCCAGAGGAGCTCAGGGAGAGCTTTTGTGCCTTTGGGATCCCAAAGGAGCTCAGGGAGAGCTTTTGTGCCTTTGGGATCCCAAAGGAGCCTGGGGAGAGCTTTTGTGCCTTTGGGATCCCAGAGGAGCCTGGGGAGAGCTTTTGTGCCTTTGGGATCCCAAAGGAGCTCAGGGAGAGCTTTTGTGCCTTTGGGATCCCAAAGGAGCTCAGGGAGAGCTTTTGTGCCTTTGGGATCCCAAAAGAGCACAGGGAGAGCTTTTGTGCCTTTGGGATCCCAAAGGAGCACAGGGAGAGCTTTTGTGCCTTTGGGATCCCAGAGGAGCTCAGGGAGAGCTTTTGTGCCTTTGGGATCCCAAAGGAGCCTGGGGAGAGCTTTTGTGCCTTTGGGATCCCAAAGGAGCTCAGGGAGAGCTTTTGTGCCTTTGGGATCCCAGAGGAGCTCAGGGAGAGCTTTTGTGCCTTTGGGATCCCAGAGGAGCTCAGGGAGAGCTTTTGTGCCTTTGGGATCCCAAAGGAGCCTGGGGAGAGCTTTTGTGCCTTTGGGATCCCAAAGGAGCTCAGGGAGAGCTTTTGTGCCTTTGGGATCCCAAAGGAGCACAGGGAGAGTTTTTGTGCCTTTGGGATCCCAAAGGAGCTCAGGGAGAGCTTTTGTGCCTTTGGGATCCCAGAGGATCTCAGGGAGAGCTTTTGTGCCTTTGGGATCCCAAAGGAGCTCAGGGAGAGCTTTTGTGCCTTTGGGATCCCAGAGGAGCTCAGGGAGAGCTTTTGTGCCTTTGGGATCCCAAAGGAGCACAGGGAGAACTTTTGTGCCTTTGGGATCCCAGAGGAGCTCAGGGAGAGCTTTTGTGCCTTTGGGATCCCAGAGGAGCTCAGGGAGAGCTTTTTCCACCCCTTCCCACCTTTGGGATCCCAGCAGAGCTTCTGCCACCCCTCGCCATCTTGGGAATTCCGGAAGAGCTCTGGAATTTCTTCTTCCAGCCCTTCCCACCTTTGGGATCCCAAAAGAGCTTGGGAATTGCTTCTTCCAGCCCTTCCCACCTTTGGGATCCCGGCAGAGCTGCTCCTGGTTCCCCCAGAATGAATCTGAAGCAGTTCCGTGTCCCCCGCTGTCCCCGCTCCCCCGGCACCAGTGAGGTGGCACCGGTGACTCTGTCACTGTCCCCTCCCTGGCACAGCCCGGCAGGGGTGGTGGCAGGAAGGGGACGCAGCTGCCACCTGGCCCCGCCTGTCCCCAGGTGCCCTGGGTGGGGTCTCAGGGGGGTTTGGGGGGTTCCTGCCCCATCCCAGGGATAAATCCGGGATCAGGGACGGGTGGAGCTCCCCACGTGTCCCTGCCAGGGTTGGGTGTGCCCAGGGTGGGGGGTTCCCCGTGCCAGGAAATTCCACCCTTGGTCCCTCCTGATGGGCTCAACCCAGCAAAAATTCCTGTCTGGAGAGAGGAATGGGAATAACTCCCGGTGTCTGTTCCCTGCAGGGGCTGACGGGGGCGAAAGGGGAGCCAGGACCCATCGGCAGGCCAGGGGTTAAAGTGAGTGAGGGGCAGCCCGGGATCCCACACTGCTGGGATCCCTCATTCCCAGGATCCCGCATTCCCGGGATCCCACATTCCCAGGATCCCACATTCCCAGGATCACACACTGCCAGGATCCCACATTCCCAGGATCCCACATTCCTATTTTCCCACCCTCTCAAATTCCCACCTCCCCAATTTCCCACCTCCCCAATTTCCCCCCCTCCCCTCCCCTCGCCAGCCTGGGACCATGCCGTCCCTCTGGAAGGGATCCATGGATGCAGGAACCTCCTGCTGGAGTTTTTGGCCCCGAGGCCGCACCCAGGGAGGGGGATGGGAGCAGATCCCCCTTTTCCAGCTCCTGACTCTCCCCTTGTGTCCCGGCAGGGCCAGCCCGGACTCCCGGGGCCTCCAGGGCTCCCCGTGAGTATCTGCTGCTCCCATGGGTGGGGTGGGCACCCCACAACCCCCCCCGCCCCATCCTTGGGGGTGGGCTGGGAATCACCCTCCTTGGGGCAGGAATTCGGGGGGATTGGGGGGGATTTGAGCCAATTCCAGCTTTTGTTGTTGTTGTTGTTGTTGTTGTTGTTGTTGCAGGGTCCTTCACTGCCAGGACCCCCCGTAAGTGCCGGGATGGGTGGGCTGGGATCCTGCTGGGAATTGTGCAGGAGGAGCTCAAAGCCCAGCAGCTCCAGAGGGGAGGGATCAGGACGGGGCCTCTCCCATCCCATGAATTTCTCTCATCCCATGAATTTCTCTCCCTTCTCCCCAAGGGGCTTCCAGGCCAGGTTGGCCTTCCCGGGGAGATCGGGGTGCTGGGACCCAAGGTGAGCAGGGAAAACCTTCCCTCCTTCCCCCAGGAGCTGCTTCCCTGCCCTCCAGGGCTCCTGGGATGAGCCCAAAACGTGGGAATGGCGGTTCCCCTGGTGCCATCACCCCGGGGACGTCCCCATTCCTGCTGGGACACACCTGCCCATCCCGAATTCTCCTTTCCTGGCCTTCTTTCCTCAGGGTGACCCCGGACCCGACGGCCCCAGGGGTCCCCCAGGCCCTCCAGGGAAACCTGTGAGTATCCCCCGGCCACCTCCAGGAGGGAGAAGCTCCCCCCAGGCTCATCCCAAGGAATTGGGGCTGGAACTGGGGCTCTGGCTCTCACTCCCACCCCACTCCTTGCTCCTGTAAAACCGCCCTGGTGATAAAACCGTGGAATGCTTTTCCGTGGAGATGATTCCCAGGGAATCACGGATGGTTTCCTTCCCTGCAGGGCCTGCCAGGACACCTCCAAGGCCTGGAAGGCAGCGCTGATTTCCTGGTGAGAGCTGCCAGGACCTTGTCCCCTGTGTCCCCTCCCTCCCTCCCTCTCTTCCCAAGCTCCTCCAGGTCATTCCCAACTCATCCCTGTCCTTCCTCTCCTCCCAGTGCCCCACCAGCTGCCCCCCGGGTCCCAAGGGCCCCCAGGGACTGCAGGGATTGAAGGTAAGGAAGTCCTGGAGCGTCCGTGGTGGGGGGGAAAACCGGGAATTGTCACCTCCAGGACGTGGCGGAGCGAAGGATCCTTCTCTGGGATCTCTGGAGTACCAGGACAGGGAGGCCGGGAGGGAAAGGTGCTGTGGGAAAGGTCCCCTGTGGGTCCCCAGCCCCTTCCTGGGGGGGTGGCACCCCAGCCCCAGGTCAGGATGTCACCAGTGGGATTCTGAGCCCCCCAATGTCACCAGTGGGATTTTGAGCCCCCCAATGTCACCAGTGGGATTCTGAGCCCCCCAATGTCACCAGTGGGATTCTGAGCCACCCAATGTCCCCGGTGGGATTCTGAGCTCCCCCCCAATGTCACCGGTGGGATTCTGAGCCCCCCCAATGTCCCCTGTGGGATTCTGAGCCCCCCAATGTCCCCTGTGGGATTCTGAGCCCCCCAATGTCCCCTGTGGGATTCTGAGCCCCCCCAATGTCACCAGTGGGATTCTGAGCCCCCCCAATGTCCCCGGTGGGATTCTGAGCCCCCCAATGTCCCCTGTGGGATTCTGAGCCCCCCCAATGTCACCAGTGGGATTTTGAGCCCCCTCAATGTCACCAGTGGGATTCTGAGCCCCCCCAATGTCACCTGTGGGATTCTGAGCCCCCCCAATGTCACCAGTGGGATTCTGAGCCCCCCAATGTCCCCTGTGGGATTCTGAGCCCCCCAATGGCACCAGTGGGATTCTGAGCCCCCCAATGTCCCCTGTGGGATTCCGAGCCACCCCCAATGTCACCAGTGGGATTCTGAGCCCCCCAATGTCACCAGTGGGATTCTGAGCCCCCCCAATGTCACCAGTGGGATTCTGAGCCCCCTCAATGTCACCTGTGGGATTCTGAGCCCCCCAATGTCACCTGTGGGATTCTGAGCCCCCCAATGTCCCCGGTGGGATTCTGAGCCCCCCAATGTCACCTGTGGGATTCTGAGCCCCCCAATGTCCCCTGTGGGATTCTGAGCCCCCCCAATGTCACCAGTGGGATTCTGAGCCCCCCAATGTCCCCGGTGGGATTCTGAGCCCCCCAATGTCACCAGTGGGATTCTGAGCCCCCCAATGTCACCAGTGGGATTCTGAGCCCCCTCAATGTCACCTGTGGGATTCTGAGCCCCCTCAATGTCACCTGTGGGATTCTGAGCCCCCCAATGTCCCCTGTGGGATTCTGAGCCCCCCAATGGCACCAGTGGGATTCTGAGCCCCCCCCCCCCCAATGTCCCCGGTGGGATTTTGAGTCCCACCACGTCCCCATTGGGCACCCCAGGGTGGGATGTGGTGGCGGGACGGTGCCACCACCCTGCAGCTTCACCAGGGGCTGTCCTCACGGGTTTCCTCTCGCCCCTCAGGGACACAGAGGCCGCCCCGGCACCCTCGGAGAGCCCGGCAAGCAGGGAGAGACGGTGAGTGTCCCAGCAGGATCCCAGCAGGATCAGAGCAGGATCCCAGCAGGATCCCATGACAATCCCAGCGGGATCCCAGCAGGATTGGAGCAGGATCCCAGCAGGATCCCATGACAATCCCAGCAGGATCCCAGCAGGATTGGAGCAGGATCCCAGCAGGATCGGGGCAGGATCTCAGTAGGATCCTTTCACAATCCCAACAGGATCCCAGCAGGATCCCATCACAATCCCAGCGGGATCCCAGCGGGATCCCAGCAGGATCCCATCACAATGCCAGCGGGATCCCAGCAGGATCCAGGTGTGGCAGTCCCTGCGGGGCTGGGCCCAGGGCAGGAGTTTTGGGGAGGGAAAGGACGAAGGGAGGAAAGAGGAAAACGGGAAGCGTGGGAATGGCAGGCCAGGGTGGCCTTCCCGGGGTGGCTTCCTGGGCCACCCGTCCCCATCCGCTGCGGGGTGCCGGGTGAGGGCTGTGGGGTCCCCAGGGTGCTTTGTCCCCTCTCTCCCTCCAACATTCCCTTTTCTCTCCTTCCCAGGGCCCCAAGGGGGACGTTGGAGCCTCTGGAGAACAAGGAGTCCCGGGCCCTCCGGTAAATCCTTCATTCCCCTGGCCCCCAAGTGCTGCAGGAACGGGGGGTGGCCTCTTTGTCCTCGTCCCCACGCACGGGGAGGTGACACCAGCGTGTCCCCGCTCCCAGCAGTGGCGCTGAATCCAAGCCTTCATCCCACCCCTCCCCATGGATCGCGCCCTCCCCCTCTCCCCCTGCAGAGCCCCGCGGGTTGCTCCCGGGGATAATTTGGGATAAATCCCTGCTGCCCCCTGAGTCCCCCCTCGCCTCGGGGGTGGGGAAACCGAAGCCACTGGAATTCTCGGGGCGCTTTGAAGACGAAAAGCAAATGAACTGGGCTGAGCCCCCCACGCCAGGAGAGGGCAAAGCTGCTTTGAAGCCGAGAGCTCCGGCACGGGGAAGCGGCTCCAGCTCGGAGTGATGGAACCGACAGCTGGAAAAGCACCTGGCGGGAGGCTCTGGAATTAGGAGGGACTGGAATTCCTCCTGTTTGGCGTCGGGTTTTGCTCTAATTGCTGCTTCTGAGGGGTTTTTTTTTCCCCTCCCCAGTTAATTGGCTGCGGTTTCCTTCCCTGCAGGGACCTCAGGGCCTCAGGGGGTACCCGGGCATGGCAGGACCCAAGGGTGAGACGGTGAGTGCGGCTGCCCGGGGGCTGCAGATCCCGGCAGCGTCCCCGATGGATTGGGCTGGGAATTAACCCTGTCCACGCTCTCTTCGCAGGGTCCCGCCGGCTACAAGGGCATGGTGGGGAGCATCGGAGCGGCCGGGCGGCCGGTGGGTGCCCCCCCACCCCTGGGCGCTCTGGGATCCCACTCTGCCCCGCTCAGTCCTGGTTCTCCTCTCTCCTCCAGGGCAGGGAAGGCCCCAAGGGACCACCTGGGGACGCTGGTGACAAGGGAGAGCTGGTAGGTGACAAGGGAGAGCTGGTAGGTGACAGCCCCAGTGCCGTGTCCCCTTTTCCCCAGCTTGGCGCCGTTGCCATCTGGAAAGGGCCTGGGGTGCCCTGGAGGGACATCTCTGTCCCCTGCACCAACGGGACACTGACACTCGTCCCCTCCTGCTCTAGGGTGGCCGTGGCATCAGGGGACCCCAGGGTGACATTGGCCCCAAGGGGGAGAACGTGAGTACGGCTGGTGGCACCTGCCCAGCCCTGGAACGTCCCTTTCCCTTCCCACACGCTTTTGTCCCCACCGTGAGCCTTGGAGTCCCTTTGGGGTGTCACACGAGTGACTCCTGCCCCTTTCCAGGGTCTCTCGGGCATCGACGGCAAGGATGGCACGCCGGGGATCCCGGGAGTGAAGGTGAGGGAGGTGCCGGCACAGGGAATGCCAAAGGGAGCGACGTCCCTGGGCACGGCAGCTCCTGCCCACGGGGCCGAGGGCACCGTCCCCTCCTTGGGCAGGAGTCCCTCGCCCACCCGTGGGCCCTCCATTGCTGGTGACACCCCTCTGTCCCCTGCAGGGTGGCACGGGACAGGCCGGACGCCCGGGGACGCCGGGACACCGGGGACAAGCTGTGAGTGCAGGACCCCCAGCCTGTCCCCGGAGGGGTGACACCTGTGCCAGGGCCAGCACCCCGTGGGGACACTGAGCTGGGTGACACCTGTGCCAGGGCCAGCACCCCGTGGGGACACTGAGCTGGGTGACACCTGTGCCAGGGCCAGCACCCCGTGGGGACACTGAGCTGGGTGACACCTGTGCCAGGGCCAGCACCCCGTGGGGACACTGAGCTGGGTGACACCTGTGCCAGGGCCAGCACCCCGTGGGGACACTGAGTTGTCCCCAGGGGTTGATCCCGGCTTTGTTCCCTTAGGGATTGTCGGGCCAGCCAGGAAGCAAAGGTGGCCCAGGTGACAAGGTGGGTGACACCTCTGAGCGTCCACCCCGCGGCTCTTGTCCCCTCCCTGTCCCCGTGTCCCCTCCCTGTCCCCGCTGTCCCTGTGTCCCCTCCCTGTCCCCGTGTCCCCCCCCTGTCCCCGCTCACCCGCCTCTCTCCCATCACAGGGTGAAGCGGGTCCTCGGGGCCACCCCGGTGTCACCGGAGCCCCAGGGCAGCTCGTAAGTACCGAATGTCCCCGTGTCCCTCCCGGGGCTCGTCTCTCTCTTTTTTCCTTTTTTTTTCCCCCCTTTTCCTGCAAATCGGGCGCTTCATTCCCGCCCCGCTCCTCCCGGGAATCCCCGGGATCCCCGCTCTGTCCCCACCCTGCCCTGGCGACAAGGACAGGGCCACCCCGGCCTCGGGGAAGGACAAGGAGCCGCTGGATCCCAAACTTTGTGGGGTTTTTCTTTCCCGTTTCCAGGGCGAGCCCGGACCTCGGGGCGAGCAGGGCCCGCAGGGTGTCCCCGGGCCCAAGGTGAGCTGGGGACACCGCGGGGGGGTGGCCGTGCCGGGGGCGCCGGCCCTGACCCCGCTGCTCTCCGCAGGGTGACAGGGGCGAGCGCGGCCTCGTGGGTGCCCCCGGGGAGCAGGGCAGAGCGGTGAGTTGTCCCCAAAGCTGGTGAGTTGTCCCCAAAGCCGGGCTGGGACACGGGACATGCTCTGAGTTGTCCCCAAAGCTGCACAGGGACACGGGACATGCTCTGAGTTGTCCCCAAAGCCACTGTGGGACACTGGGGATGCTCTGAGTTGTCCCAAAAACAAATCTAGGACATGGGAGATGCTCTGAACTGTCCCCAAAGTTGGGCTGGGACGTGGGACATGCTCTGAACTGTCCCCAAAGCCACTGTGGGGCACAAGACAGACTGAGTTGTCCCCAAAGCTGGGCTGGGAGATGCTCTGAGCTGTCCCTAAATCCAATCAGTTGTCCCCAAAGCTGGTGAGTTGTCCCCAGAGTCAGGCTGGAACATGGAGGATGCTCTGAGTTGTCCCCAAAGCCAGGCTGGGACACAAGACAGACTCTGAGTTGTCCCCAAAGCCGGGCTGGGAGATGGGGGATGCTCTGAGCTGTTCCTAAATCCAATCAGTTGTCCCCAAAGCCACTCTGGGACAAAAGACATGCTCTGAATGGTCCCCAGAGCTGGGCTGGGGCACAGGGAATGCTCCGAGTTGTCCCCAGAGCTGCACAGGGACACGGGACATGCTCTGAGTTGTCCCCAAAGCCGGGCTGGGACACGGGACATGCTCTGAGTTGTCCCCAAAGCCGGGCTGGGACACGGGACATGCTCTGAGTTGTCCCCAAAGCCGGGCTGGGACACGGGACATGCTCTGAGTTGTCCCCAAAGCCGGGCTGGGACACGGGGGACTCTCAGCTCTGGGATGGGGGACGCCAAGCCCAGAGCAGCAGGACACAGCCAGACCTGCTGCTGAGGGATTAGGGAATAGCTCAGGGATTAACGGGACCCCAGCCGGGACAGGAATTTCCTCCCGTCCCGGGAGAGGCCCAGCCCCTCTCCAGAGCTTTCCTGTGCTGGAAAAAAACAGCCCAAAATAAAAAAAAAAAAAAAAAAAAAAAAAAAGGAATTTTGGTGCTTTTCCTGAGGACAGGAACTCACCACTGGGAGATGAAAGCTCTTGGAGTGGCTTCCCCATGGTTTTGTGCCCTGTCCCCCCTCAGAGCTGGGATTTGGGATCAGCCGGATGGTGCAGAGTGCCTTGGGGAGAATTCCCTGACGGGAAAAGCTCTTTCCATTTCCTCTCCTCACTCATTTTCCCATATTCCTTGGACTTCCAGGGGCCAAAGGGCGAGCAGGGCCCGCCGGGCATCCCAGGACCCCAAGGCTTGCCTGGAGTCAAAGGAGACAAGGTGACAGCTCTGGGGACAGCCAGGTGGCTGGTCGGGGACTCCGCTCTGAGCTGGGCTCATCCCACTCTTCCCTTTTTCCAGGGTTCTCCAGGGAAAACCGGCCCCAAAGGCAGCGTGGTGAGTACCGGCTGTGGGCGGGGTTTGACAGAGCTGGGTTTACCCGAGCTCCAGGCACCTTCTCCGTGAATCCCCCCTCATCCCGGAGGTGACTTTGGGAATGTTCCCATCTCTCCTTCCCTTCAGGGAGATCCCGGTGTCCACGGCCTGGCAGGGCTCAAGGGAGAGAAGGTGAGTGCTTCCGGAGGATTCCTGGGGGATCCTGGCCTCGAATCCCAGCTCCATCCCATAATTCCATCCCTAAATTCCCATGTGCTCTGTCCCCAGGGGGAATCGGGAGAGCCAGGACCCAAGGGACAGGTGAGTGATGGGCTTTGGGACTGAGGGGGGCCCCGAAACTCGGCAGGATTTGTGGGATCCTGCTGGTGATCCCTGGAGCTGCGGGGTGCTGAGGGGATCTTTTCCCTGGAGATGGGGGCCAGGCACCACGGTCTGCCCTCCATTCAGCCCCAGCCCCAATTTTTGGGATCAGCCCTGGATTCAGGCTCAGCCCCCGTCTTTGGGAACAACCCTGGATTCAGTCCCAACCCCAATTTTTGGGATGCAGCCCTGAATTCAGGCTTAACCCCAGATTCAGCCCCAGCCCAAAGGTTTGGGATCCAACCCTGGATTCAGACTCGGACTCAGTTTTTGGAATCAGCCCCAGATTCTTCCCCAGCCCAAATTTTTGGGATCCATTCCTGGATTCAGGCTCCACCCAAATTTTTGGGATCCAGCCCTGGATTCAGCCCCAGCCCCAGGTTTTGGGATCCAGCCCTGGATTCAGCCCTAGCCACAATTTCTGGGACCCATACCTGGATTTAGGCTCAGCCCCCATTTGGGATCCAGCCCTGAACTCAGGCTCAGCCCGAATTTTTGGGATCCATCCCTGCCTGTGTTTTTTGGGAGATTTGGTGCTCTCCTTGTGCAGCCCCTCACGCCCCTTTCTCTCCATCCCTCCTCCAGCAAGGCATCCAGGGCGACCTGGGCTTTCCCGGCCCCTCGGGGGACGCGGGAGCGCCGGGGGCTCGGGGCTATCCCGGCCCGCCCGGCCCCCGCGGGCTGCTGGGGGAGCGCGGAGTGCCGGGAATGCCGGGCCCGCGGGGCGCAGCCGTGAGTATCCCCATCCCACATCCCCATCCCACATCCCTCATCCCTCCTCGCCCTCCCGGCGCCCTCAGCTCTGCAGGAATTGCCTCTCCTTCCCGCCCAATCCCTCCGGGAAGGAGCCGCTGTTCCATCAGGGGCTGGCAGGGCAGGAATTCCCATTCCCGCCGTGTGTGGCATCCGTAATCCATCCCAGGGAGTTGCGGGGTTGGGATTTTTCCCGAGAACCCTCACTCTGGGCTCAAATGTCACTGAGCGCGGGGCACTGGGACAGAACGGGGAGGAGCAGGGTGGGGAGGTGACCCGGCGTCGGGGTTTGGGCTGGGAATGGCTCGGGGAGGGGACAGAAGGAGGGAATTCCCTTTGCTGGCAGGGCCGGGACGCTGGGGACCAGCACATCGTGGACGTGGTGCTGAAGATGCTGCAAGGTGAGGGCTGGACGGGGCCACCACATCCCGTGGATCCCGTTGCATGGATTCCCTCCCATGGATCCAGTGGATCCCACCCCGTGTGTCACATCCCATGGATCTCATGGATCCCATTCAGTGGATCCAATGGGTCCCACCCCGTGGATCCCATCAATCCCATCCCATGGATCCTGTGGTTCCCATTGATCCAATTCTGTGGATCCCATGGATCCCGTCCCATGGATCTCATTGATCCCGTTCCATGGATTCCATGGATCCCATCCCATGGATCCCATCAATCACATTCCATGGATCCCATCCATCCCATTCCTTGGGTCCTGTTGATCCCATGGATCCCGTTGATCCCATTCCATGGATCCCATTGATCCCATCCCATGGATCCAGTTGATCCCATTCCATGGATCCCATTGATCCCATCCCATGGATCCAACCAATCCAATTCCACGGATCCCATGAGTCCCATCCCATGGATCCCGTTGATCCCATTGATCCCGTCCCATCTATCCCATCCCATGGATCCCATCGGTCCCATCCCATCGATCCCATCGGTCCCATCCCATCGATCCCATCCCATGGATCCCATGGATCCCGTCCCACGGACCCCACGGCTCCCGTGGATCCCGTCCCGGCCCCTCTGTGCCCCACAGAGCAGCTGGCGGAGGTGGCCGTGAGCACCAGGAGAGCCGCCCTGGGCGGGGTCGGGGCCACGGGACCCCCCGGCCCCCCCGGGCCCCCCGGGCCCCCCGGTGAGCAGGGACCCCACGGCCCCATGGGACCCCGAGGTGTCCCCGGAATCCTGGGAGCTGTCGGCCAGGTCGGGAATGTCGGACCCAAAGGTGGGTGACGGTGACACGGTGACAGGTAAAACCCTCCTGGGGTGGCACTGCCACGCTTGTCCCCGTCCCTGGGCGGGGCAGAGCTCTCCTGTCCCATCCGGGGCTTCCGTGGATTCCTTCCCTCCTTTTTATCCCCACAGGGAAGAGAGGAGAGAAGGGCGAGCGGGGGGAAGTCGGCCGTGGCCACCCGGGAATGCCGGGCCCTCCAGGGATCCCAGGTGAGAGCAGCTGTCCCCAGACACGGCCACGTGGCCTTTGTCACCTCGGGGCGATGAGCACAGCGCTGCCTGGGGACCTTCTCATCCATCCCACAAAACCTGCCCGCGTTCATCCTGTGAATCTGCTCACGTTTATCCCACAAAATTTGCACAGGTTCATCCCTTAAATCTGCCCGGGTTCATCCTACAAAACCTGCCCAGGATCCTCCCACAGAAGCTGCCCAAGTTCATCCCAAAAACCCTGCACAGTCTCATCCCACAAAACCCACCCAGGTTCATCCCACAAAACCCGCCCAGGTTCATCCCACAAAACCCACCCAGGTTCTTCCCACAAACCCTCAGGTTCATCCCACAAGCCCTCAGGTTCATCCCACAAACCTGCACAGTCTCATCCCACAAAACCCGCCCAGGTTCATCCTGTGAATGTCCCCAGACCCATCCCACAAACCCTGCCTCGGGCTCATCCCACAACCCCCCCCGGCCCATCCTTCCCTTCCACCTTCCCCATCTCTGCCGCCTTTCCCACTCTCTGGAATTACTCTCCCCACACCCCCCGGCATCATTCCCCAACCCCTAATTCCCTCTGTCTAAAAAAAGATCCCGTTCCCATTCCAGGTCTCCCTGGCATCCCCGGCCACGCTCTGGATGGCAAAGCCGGCGAGCGGGGCGTGCCGGGCTCCCCGGGAGAGGCTGGAAAACCGGGATTGCCGGGCCCCGCGGGATTCCCGGGATTCTGCGAGCCCGCCGCCTGCCTGGGAGCCTCGGCGTACGCGGCCGCGCGTCTCACCGAGCCCGGCAGCGTCAAGGGCCCACTCTACTGAACAATTCCCCCCAAAAAATTCCATCCCCAAAGTGACCACGGCACTGCAATTCCATAGGGAGCGGCTCCCGTGATTTCCCGGTTTTTTGGGAATGCCGGGATGAGGGAGGCCAGAGGGAGAACACAGCCATGGGAAGGTGATTTTGGGGTGGGGAGGCACGGTTTGGGGATAAAGGGTGGCCTCAAATGCCGTGTCCATTCCTGGTTTCCAAACCTGCTCCCTGTGCCCTTTCAAAAAAAAAAACAACAAAAACAAAAACAAACCAAACAAAACCAACCAAAACCCCCCCAAAAAACTCCAAAAAACCAACCAAAAGAACCACAAGCCCAACCAAAAATCCCCAAAAAACCTGGAATAAAATTTAAAACCCCCTCGGCCTGTGATGTTCGAAGGAGCTCATGGAAATTCCCTTTCTATCCTTCTCTTTTTTAGCCTTTCTTTTTTTTTTTTTTTTTAATTGGAAATTTTCAAGCCCCCCCCCCGCCAAAATAACGGTTTGATTAATTAAGAGAATTCCCAGCTCCGACTTGGTCACTCCCAGAGCTGTAAATCTTTGTAAAATAGGGATAAAAATAGGAATATTTTATACCTGTGACGAAGAAAACACCGACTTTTGGGAAAAAAAAAACAAACTGGACAATAAAACCAAGCTGGATCGTTAATAACTGGGCTGATGTCTGGATTTCTTTGGATCAAAGGCTGTGGTGGGATGCAGATTTTTGGGAGCTGCAGTTGCTCCATCCCACAAGGAAACAGCTGGGATGACATTCCTGAGAGATTGAAACCCAAATGTGGAGATGGAACAGCTGGAAAACATCCGACCCTGTCCCGAATCCCAAAAATCCCTGTTGGGAGAGAAGGAACAACGTGGCCGAGCCTCCCTTTCCCGGGAGGTTCATCCCGCTCCTTCTCCCTGGAATTGCCGTTGAATTCCCGAGGAATTCCCGCTGTCCAAGCCCTGGAATCCCGCTCCAGCTGTGCCGCACATCTGGGGCACACCGCGGCTCTTCCCGGCGTTCTTCTCCCCACGAGAGGGAGCTGCCAGCCCGTGGAATCCGCTCTTCCAGCCGGGGATATTCCCGATAAACGCGCTTGTCCTGCTGGAAGGGGCTGGAGCAGCATCCCCCGGCACTGGGCTGAGCTCCTGGGGGGAAAATTCCCTTCCTTTGACCCCTTCCCACTTTTGGGATGGACATGGAAGGGCTGGAGGGGGCTGGGAGCTGAGTTTTGGTCCTGGAGCAGGAAAAGGAACTTCCAGGTGGGATCAGGGGCTGAGCAGGGAAAAGCCACTTCCCAGGACAGACCGTGGAAAAGCTCTGCTGTGCCCGTGGAGCACCCTGGGCATCCAGGAGGATTCAGGAATTCCTCGGGAGCTCTTCAGTCCCGGGATGGGATGGGATGAGCTCCAGCTGCTCCCAGAGCCGGCGCAGCTTCCCAAAAAGCGCTGCCGGAGCTCTGCCTTGGCCAGAGGCGGCTTTGACCTTCCTGATCCATCCCGGGAGGCGCCGGGAGCTGGGAAACCAGAGCCTGGCAAAGCCGGCGTCTGAGAAGGCTAAAAAAAAAAGTCGGGAATTAATTGAAATTCCGGGAAGCAGCTGTCTGGAGCTCCTGCCTGTCTCTCTCTCCCACCTGCTCGTGCCTCATGGATTCTCCTGGGAGCCAGCCCAGTCCTTGTCACCTCGGCTGATCCCTGTTCCCAGACAGGAGCCGAACCAGGGCCAGGCTCGGCTTCTTTTCCAAGCAAAACCAGCTGGATTCTTCCCAAATCATTCCAAGAGCTTTAAGAATCGGCTCCCGCAGCCACGAAAGCGCCGGGAACGCGGAAAGGCGGAGCGCAGCGTCCTGCCCGCCTTCGGTGGGATGGGAAAGGGGAAAAAGGGAATCGAGGAATTCCCTTTGGGATGGCACCAATGCCTCCTCCACACCTGAGACCTCCCGCAGGAGATTCCCTTCGCTCCCCAGCTCCCTGGAAAGCTGTGGGGAAAGGGGAGGGGAAAAATCGGGATGAACGACAGCCTGGAATGATTAAATTAAATGGGCAGGGACACCTTCCATTATCCCAGGTTGTTCCAACCTGGCCTTGGACACTCCCAGGGATGTGGTTTCCCTGGGAAATCCATCCCAGCTCCTTCCCAGGGAGGAATTTTTTCCCAAAAGTCCCAGGGAAAGCATCTTTCTTCCCCCCAAAGGCACGGCGTCCCGCTCGGTTCTCCACGGTCACCCACCGGCACCGTCCTGAACTCGCATCCCCGTGGCCATGAATAATTCAGGAATATCAGGAAAGTTTTTCCCGGAGCTGCGGCGTTGATGAGCCCAAATCACCTGGAGGGGGGGGCGAAGATGAGCTAATCACCGTTTGTTCTCTCTCCATAGCTGATTAACCGCTAATTAGAATATTAAACAAGGGCTTCAATGCGTAAATGAGCGGCTGAGGACGGGAGGTCGTCATTGGAGGCGCCATAAAAATTCCTGATTTTTTTATTCTTGGATTATTGCTCGATGGGGAGGTTTTTATTGTCTCCTAAAAAGAGGAGATAAATTTGGGTTTTTTAAAAGCGGTTTGTCCTGCCGGAATGTTGGATAAATGAATCCCAAACTCCGTCAAAACGCCGGGAATGGCGCTCCCAGCCCCAAAGTTCAGGAAGCTGATCCGGTTTTTCCAGGGGGGAAAAAAAAAAAAAGGCGAATTTTGGATGCTGTGCCCAAAACCAGCTCCAAGATTCCTGCAGAGTGGGAATGAGGGAATTAACTTCCATCCATTTCCATGGAATCGGCGGCGGGAATGAGGCCGGGAAACGGCGAGAGCCCGAGTTAAGGGTTGGGGGAAGAGCAGCAGGATGGGCCTGGCAGTGACCGGGGGGACAGAGGGGACAGCGGCCCCACACACGGGGGTGGCACCCGGCCACAAACCAGGGATGGAAACACGGGAATCATCGTGGAATGCTGAAGGTTGGAAAAGACCTCCAAGATCATCAAATCGAACCTTCTCACAGAGCCCACGGACAAGGGATGCTCCATGGAAAACCCTTGGAAAATGCTGCTGGAATGATGGATCCTCATCCCAGGTATCCCTGCAGGACAATTCCCGGCACAGTGCTCCCTGCACGGGAAGCCGGGAACAGCTGCCTCCTGTCTGTAACTGAAATAATATTAATTAGGCCTCTTAATGAGCGTTTGTTGCGGCGTTAATTAACCCCCAGGCCTTGGCAGAGGCTGGGGGGGGCTCAGCCCCAGCAGTCCCGAGGAGAATTCCCGAGATTCCTGCTGTCACTTTCCCTGAAATCCTGGCAGCTGTCCCTGCTCCGGTCACCTCTCCGGGCTGCCAAAATTCGGGATGTGATATCCTTAAACCTCTCTCCGCTGCCAACACCGTTTTGTTCCCATCTGTTTTCCAAGAGTTTTTCCGAAGGAGCTCAGCCCAGCCCGGCTTGGCAGCTCCATCCCTGCTCCCAAGCCCATTCCTTTGGAGTTGTTGAAATCCAGGAATTCCAGAGGGGTTTGGGATGGACCTTAAGGATCACCGTCCTGCTGTGGGACACATTCCACTATCCCAAGTTTTTCCATCCAGGCCTTGGATAATTCCAGGGATTTTTTTGGCAGCCAAAAATTGGGAATATTCCCTGGGATTTGTGCCCCATAGCTGGGAAGGACAGACACCATCCCAACGCCCCTGGCCATGGAATTGCACCCTGGAATCCTCTCCAGGTGGGAGCACACCTGACCCCGGTGTTCCCAAATTGGGAATCCTGCATCCAACACGGGATTCCCCCGAGGAATGAGCTGTTGGATTGGGATGCAGCTGCTCCTTGTTTCTTTCCTGCTTGAAACCTCTTCATTCCCGGCGTTCCAGGCAGGCACCAGTGAGGAAATGTAGGGAAAAAAAAATCCCAGATCCAGCAGGGAGCGGAGTTTTGGAGCCAGAACCTTCCAGGGTGGCAGTAGGAGCCGCTTCCAGCAGGATTTGGGAAATTCAGTTCTGGGATCAAGGTACCACATCCAGCTGCTCCAGCTCCTGGGAATGGTGATCGATTTTCCATGGATTATCCAGTTTATCCATGGATTTGTGTCTGATTCCAAGTGGTTTAGCCCCCCCAGAGGGGACAGGGTGTGAATTCCCAAGAAGAATTGGGAATTGTGCTGATCCCACATCCAGGAATTCCAGGTTCAAGCAGCTCCATCAGCCTCACCCTGAACTCTTTTTTTGGGTCTGAAAAAGGATTTTAAACAATTTCCCCCCATTTTTTTTGCCAGGTTTCCTGGCAGATTTCCAAGGGAAAGCTCCGGGATCAATCCCAGAGCTGTCCCAAAGTGCCCAGCGTTTGCTCCAGCGATGTTTTCCAGGCGCTGAGAAGTGGCGGAAGCAGGGAAAAAAAAGAAAAATCAATAGTTACAATCCCAGCGGCTCGGTTCTGCCAATGAGCCGTGGTGTCCCTGCTGAAAAACCCGGGAATGGCTCCGTGGAGGGGAAAAAAAGGAAAGGGGGGGAAAGAAAGGGAAAGGAAAGGAGGGGGAAAAGGAAAGGAAAGGGGGAAAATAAAAGGGGGGGAAAAGGAAAGGAAAGGGGGGAAAACAAAAGGAAGGGGGGGGGGAAGGAAAAAAAAAAGGAAAGGGAAAGAAAAGGGGAACAGAAAGGAAAAAGGGAAGGAGCACAGGGTCCCCTCGGTGCCGTCTCCCACTGAAGCCCCCGTGCCCCGAATTCCCTGGGGAAGATCCAACGACGCCCCTCTAGTTTCGAAGCTGAATTTAATCCCTTTAATGGGAGAGAGGCCGAGGATGGCAGGAGAGGGGCAGGATTCCCAAACCTTCCCCAGCGTTTGTTCCACAATCAGCTGGAACCGCCGCTGGGAAGCCTGGCTCAGGGATTAAATCCCGAGCACACAGGGAAACCTTGGGAACTGGAAGCAGGAAGGATCCTGGAATGGTTTGGGTTGTGAAGAACTTTAAGGATGATCCCAAGCCACCCAAATCCATGGGCAGGGACATCTCCCACTATCCCAGACTGATCCAAGCTGGGACATTTCCAGGGATGGGGCAGCCCGAATTCCTCCGGGAAGCCCCGTGGACTCTTCGATCCTCTTCCCTCCCTCAGAATCCATCGGGAATCCAGCAGGATCCCGGTTCTGCCGCCCCAAAATCCCATGGAACGCCTCAGGCTCATCCTGCCGGGAATTGGTGACACCAAACATCCCAAAAAAACCCCTCGGCTCCCTCCCGCCGCCTTTCCTCGCCCTTCTTTGGGATAAATCCAGCCAGGGAAGGGACAAATCCAAGTTTAAATCCAAGGATTTATCAAAATCCACACGGGAGCAGCCGCGGGACATCAAAGTTCCCGTCAGGGCTTTTTTCAACCCAAATTTCCTCGATCCCGAGTTAATTCCTGCCAATCACCGGCCACGGGGAGAGAGGAGGCGTCGGGCTCCTCATTAAAACCTCATTAAGGCAAATTTGGGGCACCCGGAGCAGGAATGCGGGGGTTGGGAAGCGGAAAGGATCCCGTGGGACATCCCTGAGGAAATCCCGCTGGAAAAGTCAAATCCATTCATCCAAATCCATCCAATCCGCTGGAATTTCCCCCCTTTTCCTGATTTTTTTTTTTTCCTGAATTTTTTTCCCAGCAGCTGGGAAAATCGGGAATCTCCACCCCTGCACGAGCGGTGTGTGCGCATTCCCGAAAATCCTGGGAGAGAAACCTTTGGGAATTCACACAGAGAGAGAGAGAAAATTAAAAAAAAATAAATTTAAAAAAATAAAGGAGACGCACCAGGGGGCTGTAAGAAAAAGCAATGCAAAAATCGAGATTCTTTTTATTATTCGGAAATTCCAAAATCGAAAATAGCTTTGAAATTCCGCCGGGGGAGGGCGGGGAAGGGGACGCCGGGAACACACGGAGAAGCCTCATATACAGAGACAGATAAATTAACCGGGAATTCTGCAGACAAGCCAGGGGGCATGGAGAGATTCCATATGTACATTTTTTTATGGAAACCATTTATACACTTTATTACATTTACAAAAAAAAAAAAAAAGCTGATTTTTGTTTTTTTTTTCCACTACTTTTTTGTTTTGTTGTTTTTTTTTTTCCCTACGATAATGAAAAAAAAAATTACATTTTGGTTTTTTTTAATTTTTTTTTAGCTGTACAAACTTTTAATTAATAAAAATATATCTCTGTACAAAAGAGGGATTTGAGCTTTTTTTTGTGGGTTTTTTTAATCGGGTTTTTTCATTTTTTCCTTTTTTCTTGATTTTTTCCTTTTTTTTTTTTCATTTTTTCCCTTTTATTTTTTTTTCCTTTTTTCCTTTTTTTTTTTTTTTTACCATATGCAAGTCCTCTGGGCACAAGGATGGAGAATGACATGGAGCAGATCCCAGCCAGCTTGCAAAAAAAAAAAAAATGGGATAAACCCCATTTTCCACTTCCTTATCTCCCTGGGCAACAGCAGGAAAAGGGAATTCATGGATCCAAAGCAGCAAATTCCATTGAAGTCGAGCTCCCCCTTCTCCCTGCCTGGGTGGTTTTAAATATTTTGCATTTATTTGACACTCCTGGACGTGAGTTTCTCCTGGTTTTTCCATGGAATGAGGATTTCTCCCGTTTTTTCCATGGAATGAGTGGGAGCCAGGTGTGGGAAGCCAATGTGCATCACCTGGAGCAGCCAGGAGAGAATTCCCTGGAATCTGGAAGGATCCAAGCTCTGCTTCCAAGGATTGTGGGAGTTTTGGGGCCTGGAATTGGGATCGGGACGTGGTGGGGCAGGAGCAGAGCAGGGGGTTGGGGATAATTTTCAGGGATAATCGAGTTTGGAAAAGACCAAGGATGGGCCAGGAGAGCCCAGGGTGGGATCCAAGGATTCCAAGGGGTTATCCCGGCCTTGTTCCAGCGGTGGGAGGATGGAGTGATGGAGAGGGGACCAGGGAAAAGGGGAATATTCCCTTGGAGCCCCGCTGGGAAGGACAGACGCCATCCCAACCCCCCTGGCCATGGAACTGCACCCCGGAATCCTCTCCAGGTGGGAGCACACCTGACCCCGGTGTTCCCAAATACAGAAAACGCAAATCCTCATCCTGGCCCATCCAGGTGTTTCCTGTAAATCCAGCCGGGAATGCCCAAAGGAAAATCCAACACAGGGAAGAGGGGGGAAAACTTCCCAAGGTCTGGAAAAGCTCCCATTCGAAATCCCTTCCTCTGCTCAAGCCCCGGGGTTAGAAAATCCAACCAAAAAAAAAAATAACCCAGACACACAAATCCTCATCCTGGCCCATCCAGGTGTTTTCCATGAATCCAGCACCTTGTGCACGACCCTCTTTGTTGCCCAAGCTCTTCCCAAAGTTTGGGAAGCTCCTTCCAGGAACAGCTTGGGAAAGCCTTCCCACCACCAGGCCTTCCCGAGGTCTTGGAGCAGAACCTTTGGCTTGGAGATCCGGCACGATGGAGGAGGTGGATCCAGCAGAAAGGATGGAGGAGGTGGATCCAGCAGCCCCTCGGGAATTCCAGGGGAATTCCAGCTTCACTGCAGCCTCTCGGCAGGGGCAGGGAGGTGGGGAGGGGATGGATGGATGGATGGATGGATGGATGGATGGATGGATGGATGGATGCAGAGGTGGGACAATCATCCACTGGACACCGACCCCTGGAAATCTGGGAGAGCAAAGGGTTGGTTACGGCACGTGGGAATTCTGGGGAAGGGGCTTTGTTACCCTAAACCTGGAGCATTCCAGATGGAAGGGCTCTACAGCCCACAGGCGACTTTTGGTTACTGAAGCTGGTAAATCCCAGATCCCTGTGCAAAATTCCCTGTCTGGAGTCACCCAGACATGATCCCACCAGAACCCTTCCAACCCCAATCCATGATCCCACAAGAACCCTTCCAACTCCCCACAGTCCAGAATTCCATCAGAAACCTTCCAACCCCACGATCCCACAAAAACCCTTCCAACCCCACTCCACAATCCCACGAAACCCCCTCCAACTCCCCACACTCCATCATCCCACGAGAACCCTTCCAACGCCCCACAAATTCCATGACCCCGTAAGAACCCTTCCAACCCCAAGATCCCACGAGAACCCTTCCAACCCCAATCCATGATCCCACCAGAACCCTTCCAACCCCAATCCATGATCCCACCAGAACCCTTCCAACCCCAATCCACGATCCCACCAGAACCCTTCCAACCCCAATCCACGATCCCACCAGAACCCTTCCAACCCCAATCCACGATCCCACCAGAACCCTTCCAACCCCAATCCATGATCCCACCAGAACCCTTCCAACCCCACACACTCCATGATCCCACCAGAACCCTTCCAACCCCACACACTCCATGATCCCATCAGAACCCTTCCAACCCCAATCCATGATCCCACCAGAACCCTTCCAACCCCAATCCATGATCCCACCAGAACCCTTCCAACCCCAATCCATGATCCCACCAGAACCCTTCCAACCCCAATCCACGATCCCACCAGAACCCTTCCAACCCCAATCCACGATCCCACCAGAACCCTTCCAACCCCAATCCACGATCCCACCAGAACCCTTCCAACCCCAATCCACGATCCCACCAGAACCCTTCCAACCCCAATCCATGATCCCACCAGAACCCTTCCAACCCCACACACTCCATGATCCCACCAGAACCCTTCCAACCCCACACACTCCATGATCCCATCAGAACCCTTCCAACCCCAATCCATGATCCCACCAGAACCCTTCCAACCCCAATCCATGATCCCACCAGAACCCTTCCAACCCCAATCCACGATCCCACCAGAACCCTTCCAACCCCAATCCACGATCCCACCAGAACCCTTCCAACCCCAATCCATGATCCCACCAGAACCCTTCCAACCCCACACACTCCATGATCCCATCAGAACCCTTCCAACCCCAATCCACGATCCCACCAGAACCCTTCCAACCCCAATCCATGATCCCACCAGAACCCTTCCAACCCCACACACTCCACGATCCCACCAGAAGCCTTCGGCCCCCACGATCCCACCAGAACCCCTCCAGCTCCCCACACCCCGCGCCCCCCAGCGCCGTGGTGGCCCCGGTGACCCCGGCGCCGTGTCCCCGTGTCACTGACCGTGCGGGGCCGGCGCTATACGGCCGTGCACACGGTGCTGACGGTGAACTCGGCCTCGCCCGCCATGATGTCCGAGGGCTGCAGGTTGCGGTCGTACATGGGGTTCTCGAAGGTGCCCCTCACGTTGGTGTTCTCGTGGCCGGCGTAGCCGTTGAAAGGGACTTTGGGTCTCCTCCTGCGGGGAGACAAAACCCTCACAAGGGTGATGATGCCTCCAGTTGGAGCCTTCATGTATTTCAGGTTCTGCGCTGCCCAGTTCTGAGCTCACAGTCAGTGTCAGCAGGGACACAAAACAAATCCTTCTCCTGCTGCACACCAAGGACAGCTGGGACAAGTCTCCAGGCCCAACAGCACAAACAAGGGTGGGCTGGAGGGAGGAACAAGAAGGATGGGACCTCACAGCCTGGAGCTGGAACTGGACAATTCAACCCCAATGTGCAAATGGACCAAAACTTATAAAAATGTAAGATCTCGTGGCTCCTCAGCCGTATTTTGTGTCCACCCTGGGTGCAGCCCTGGCCAGGCTCTTGTCCTGCCCAAGGTGTATCCTAAAGACCTTTCAGTAAATACCGACTTTATCCTCTGGCTCCGTCCCGTCTCTGTTTCAGGTCAGCTTCCCAAGGCATCAGTGGCAGCCCTGAGGGAGGACACTGGCGGAGGAAACCCGTGGGGATGGGGCAGGAAAATCTCCGGCCGGGGATTTGCGGCGAACCCGAATTTACTCCACATTCAAAGCCATGGGGGAAGGGGGGCAATTCGGTTTTTTCCCTCACAAACGTGGCCACAAATCCCATTAAAGGCCAGCAAAACCCTCTTTGCCCTCCTCTCCCAAACCCTCGTCCTGCCATGCTTTGCTGCCCCACCTCCTGATTTAAACCAGCTCTCAAGGTGGGATTTTAAGCCCAGCTCACTGATATTTCTTTCACCTTTCGGAATTATTCCCCCCATCTCCCAAACCCTCCTTGTTGCTGTCCCGCCTCCTGATTTAAACCAGCTCTAAATGGGGGATTTTAAGCCCGGCTCACCGATACTCCTCGCAAATCCCTGAGTTTTTTTTTTCCACTTTGAGGAATCCTAGCCCCAGACCCACCTGTGTTTGTAGAGATAAAGCACAAACCCTGCAATAATCAGGGCGATGAAAGGCACAAGGATGGCGGCTGCCACGGAGCTGCTGTTGGATGCAAAGTGGTGGCCTATGGATTCGGGATCGTTTTCCATCATGCTGATGTCTGGAAGCAGAAAGGAAACACGTTTCCCACGTTTCCAAGCCCCTGCTGGATGGAAAAAGGGCTCGGCTCCAGGCACAGGTGGCACCAGCAGCAAAATGAGTGGAGTGGAGCTGGAAAAGGGGATTTAAAAATGGATGTTGCAAGGATGGAGAGCCAGCCTGACTTAGGCCTCATCATTTATTTAGAGCTGCAATCGAAGAGAGGCGGAAATTGATTTATTTTGCCAAAAAAGGTCCAACTTGGATGCACAGAACTGGGCTTTAAGGAGACTGAAACGCTGCATTAATGAGTATCCATAAAGGTGATGAGATTCCAGCAATCCTGGGGGATTAAAGAGCTCAAACCAGGCTTTAAGAGGTATTTAGGAGCTTAAACTTCGGGTGGTTTAAGCTCCCAAGAGCCTCTGTGATTTCTGATGGAGACACTTTCTGCGGTGGGAACGGGATTTGGGAATTTGGAAAAAAAACCCCACGTCCAGGTGTTGTTTGTGCTTCCAAACTCTCCCTGCCTTTGGACAGCAGCCTGGTTATCCCTCGTTACATAAATTTGTAATTTGAATTGTAAGTTTTATCGTTGTGCTTGTTTGTTCCGTGTTGTTTGTCTCCCACAAACCCACCAAGGTCAGCAGAGCTCGGAAAATTCAACCCGGGGATTGGAGGAAACATTCCCTGCCTGGAAAACCCCACCAGGCCAAGACGGAGCTTTTGGAATCGAGGAGAAAAAGTGGAAACCCAGGGAATTTTACCCAGTCTCTGGAGGCCAAACTGCCCGAAGCCTTTGCCACGCACAAAGCCCTGGTAGACGAAGGTGCCGCTCGAGGACTCCGACGAGACCTGCAGAGAGTGGAAATTAACAAATTTATCCAACTTTCCCCCGGATTTAACACCCAGCTCACCCCAGCCCCTTCCAAGTACGTTAATTTGATGTGATTCCCCAGAAAATCCTGGTGTTTTTTAAGGAGTTTCACTGCCCAACAGCTGAAAATTTTCCCATCTCGAAGGGAAGATTTAAAAAAAAAAATCTTGTTTGTGATAAACCGGAGAGGACGTTGCTGATTCCAGAGGGAGAGGGGAAAAGTGCCTGTGGATCAGTGCCAGATCCACGTTTTTTCCAAGCTCCAGTGGCTCCCTAAAGGGCTTGGGAAAACTCCCAGACACGGGCAGAGGGTGAGGAGTCGGCTCCATTAGGGAAAATCGGCTTTTCCAGCCGAGATGTTGGGCGGATATAAAATACCCACACGGAATGAATCCCGTGGGTTTCTCCTCCAGCACTACCTGGGAGATGATGGATTCCAAACCCCAGGCCAGTAAAACCAACCCCCAGCTGCAGGAGGAGCTGTCACCTGCTGGGCAAGTGCCACACGTCCCCTCCCGGCTGTGCAGCAGCCTCATCCTGCTCCCAGCTCTGGGAATTATCCCTCAGCTCCAGGGAAGGGAAATCCAGGCTGCGACATCCACGGGAGGGTGGATTTTGTGCACTCACGTGTCCATCCAGAGCCCACTTGTCATTCCTGAACTTGTTGGCGAAGATCTCCAGTGGCCCCATGATCTGGTACACCTGGAGCAGCAGGTGCACGTCTTCCTTCTTGTAAATCCCTGGAAAAGAAGGGAGTTTGTCAGCTCTGGATCTCTTTGGCTTGAAATCATTTGAGTGGGAGGGCAGAGAAACCACGTCAGGATTTGGGTGGACGCCAGCCCTGGCACTGACTGGGAAACACAACCCAGGATATTGAAGGTGTTTTCCATGAGGGAAAGGACTCAATTTTTAATTAATATTCAGGTTCTGCTGCTGGATCAGGAAGAGCCTGGTGCTCCAGGAGGGCAGGGAGGTGGAGCACTCATGGAATCATGAGCTGGAAGGGATCATCCAAGTCCAATTCACATAATTTCATGTTTTTTTTGTCAAAAGCTCTGAGTCCTACCTTGGACACCTCCAGGGATGGGCACCCCACACTTCCCTGGGCAGTTCCAAGGCCTGAGCACCCTTCCCATGGAGAAATTTTCCCTGATATCCAACCTGGCACAGATTGAGGCTGTTTCCTCTCATCCTGGGAGCACAACCCACCCCACCCCGGCTGTCCCCTCCTGTCAGGGAGTTGTGCAGAGCCAGAAATTCCCCCTGAGCCTCCTTTTCTCCAGGCTGAGCCCCCTCAGCTCCATCAGGAATTCTCCAGCCCCTTCCCAGCTCCGTTCCCTGCCCTGGACACGCTCCAGCCCCTCCATGTCCCAAATGGAGGAGCCTAGAACTGGACACAGCACCGCAGGTGTCCCACCCCCACCACAATCCCTTCCCTGCTCCCGCTGCTCCATCCCTGGCCCAGGCCAGGTGCCACACCTGGCTCATGTCCAGCTGCTGTCCCTCAGCACCCCCAGGTCCCTCTCTGCCTTCCCGCCACTGTCCCCAGGCTGTCCTGCCTTTCCCTCTGCTCCAATCCCAAGTGTCCATGGTGACTCTAGGAGAGCCCCAGGGCTCCATTTCAATGGATCAGGACACGTTCCTCACCCAAGACTCCGGGGCAGGTAAAATGTGGGGGAGAAAAGGAGTTTCTGTTCCATGCAGGTGCTTCTAGACCCGAAAACCTCCCCAGAAGATCCCCAGGTGACTCTTTAAGGGAAAACTGGAGGTGGCACTTGAGTGTTGGGCCCCAGGTTGGACTTGATGACCCCAAAGGCCTTTTCCCACCTAATCCTGGGATTCCGCTGCGGACACCAACGATGGAGACCCTCCCACCAAGTGAACCATTTTTGCCCCGTGCAGATGCTTCTAGACCCCAAAAAACCTCCCCAAAAGACTCCCCCGAGTGTCCCAGCAGTGCCAGCAGAGGGGACAGTCCCTGCCCTCACCGGACACCTGCAGCTCCACCCCGCTGTGGTCCATCAGGGTGGCGTTGACCTTGCTAGTGGCAGGGTCGAAGCTGGTGACAGAGAGCATGGCCGGCTGCTTCTTCCCCATGTACTCGTAGGAGCCTTTCCACAGGGAATTCCTGGCGAACACATCCGCAGGCACTGCAATTACAGCAGGGGGAGATGTGGGAAAAAAAAAAAAACCCAAAAACACCAAACCAGGAGGATTTCTGTTTTCCAGGGGGCGAAAAAAAAAGCAGAGCAGGATTTCTGTCTTTCTTTGAGTTTGCCGACAATAATTAAATTAAGTGTTAAATATTTTGTATTTTAAATACATTTTGAATTTTTTGAATTCTTTGAGTTCGCCGACAATAACGAAATTGTTTTAAGTATTTAACATTTTGTACTTCAGGTACATTTTAAAACTTAAATTCTTTGAATTGACTGACAATAATTAAATTAAATATTTATTATTTTGAAAATATTTTGTGTTTTAAACAGCTGAAATCCCACCCTCTCCATGCCATCACCACGGGGGACAGAGCCCAAACCAGCGACTTTTAATTTGGCCGTGGTGACCAAAAATGCAAGGAAAGCTTTAAAAATGAACCAACCCCCAAAATAATTTATTAGGAAAAGTCAACTTAAAATAAAATAAAAGGTTCAAATGCAGGAAATCCTGGAAGGGCTGGAATGCAAAAAAAAATGAGCAGGGATGGGAAAGAAAGGAGCAGGGCGGAGTCCATGGGGATGAGTCCCCAAAAAGCCTCACCTGAGACCTTGGCGAGCGGCGGCTCCCGCGCCGTGCCCACGGGCCGCCCGCTGGGCCGGACATCGGCTGTGACAGAGGGCAAAGCACAGCCGGTGAGTACTGTGGGCTCTGGAACTGTCCATCCCAACATTCCTGAGGCTGGAAAAGCCCTCCAAGGTCACAGCGCCCAAAGCTGGGCCCGATCCCCAGCTTGTCACCCAGCCCAGGGTGCTGAGTGCTGCGTTCACGCCTTCCCTGGGAATTCCAAACCTCTCTGGGCAGCCCCTGCCAAGGCCTGACCACCTTTTCCGTGCAGGAATTTTCCATAAAATCCAACCCTGAACTCCCCTGGCCCAGCCTGAGGCCGTTCCCTCTCCTCCTGTCCCTGTTCCCTGGGAGCAGAGCCCGACCCCCCGGCTGTCCCCTCCTGTCAGGGAGTTGTGCAGAGCCAGAAATTCCCCCTGAGCCTCCTTTTCTCCAGGCTGAGCCCCCTCAGCTCCATCAGGAATTCTCCAGCCCCTTCCCAGCTCCGTTCCCTGCCCTGGACACGCTCCAGCCCCTCCATGTCCCAACTGGAGGAGCCCAGAACTGGGCACAGCACCGCAGGTGTCCCACCCCCACCACAATCCCTTCCCTGCTCCCGCTGCTCCATCCCTGGCCCAGGCCAGGTGCCACACCTGGCTCATGTCCAGCTGCTGTCCCTCAGCACCCCCAGGTCCCTCTCTGCCTTCCCACCACTGTCCCCAGGCTGTCCTGCCTTTCCCTCTGCTCCAATCCCAAGTGTCCATGGTGACTCTAGGAGAGCCCCAGGGCTCCATTTCAATGGATCAGGACACGTTCCTCACCCAAGACTCCGGGGCAGGTAAAATGTGGGGGAGAAAAGGAATTTCTGTTCCATGCAGGTGCTTCTAGACCCAAAAACCCCCCCAGAAGATCCCCAGGTGACTCTTTAAGGGAAAACTGGAGGTGGCACTTGAGTGTTGAGCCCCAGTTTGGACTTGATGACCCCAAAGGCCTTTTCCCACCTAATCCTGGGATTCCGCTGCGGACACCAACGATGGAGACCCTCCCACCAAGTGAAAAACCAGGCTGGGCCATCCCACAGCTTCCAAGGGAGAAAAGTCACGGCTGAAAAACGCCTCCGTCCTTTCCATGGAGCTCTGACCCCACAGCTGAACCTTGGCTTTATCCGCAGGTTGAAAACCACCTCAGAAGCACCTCAAGGCCCAGGATCTCTACACAGGCGCCCTGGGGACGGGTGTCAGAGCCCAGCTGGTGGCCCCAGCCCTCACCCAGGCAGATGGGGGGCTTCCCTGTCCAGCTGCCGTCGGCTTTGCAGGTGCGGTGCTCGGAGCCCCCGGTGAGGTAGAAGCCGCTCTGGCAGGAGTAGATCAAGGTGTAGCCCAGGGAGGGCAGGTCCAGGGCACCCACGTTGGCGTGGGACGGGGTCTCGGGCTGCTTGCAGTGGTGGGCTGCAGGGGACAGGGGAAACAGGTGAGAGAAACCACCCAGGTGGGTACAAGGAGGGTGAAAAGTGACACTGTGACGTCAACAGGGGACAGAAATCTCCTGGAAGAGTTTCTACAGCACAGCTCACAGGGCTAAGACTGAATTTTTCCCGGTTGGAGGAATTAATGAGGAGCTTCCCAAGTTGTGTTTCTCTTCCTGGTTAAAGCTGAACCCGGCTCCAGCTTGAAGAGCTGAAAATCAGGATCGGCCACCCCCGTTTTTCAAGGGACAAATGTCAAACCAAAGGATGCTGAAGCACCTCTGAGCCCAGAACTGAGTGCCAGGTGCAGGTGCAGACTTCAACCTGCCTTTGCAATCCCCAGTTCTCCCTAAAATCCAATGCGTTTCCTGCAAGAATTCCCTTCCCAGAGCCTGGCTGGGGACTCCCTGTGGCATTCCCAGGACTCACGGACGCAGTCGGGCTGGACGCCGCTCCAGGTCAGGTTGGGCAGGCAGGTCCTGGTGGTGGAGCCCTGCAGGAGATATCCCTTCTGGCACCTGAAGAACAGGATGCTTCCCACCTGTGCCAACGGGAGACAATCGCTCAGCTTCCCAGGGATTCCCGGCTCTTCATTCCATGGGCTTCCAAAGGGGCCATTCCCTTGTCACCCCCTCACCCCTCACCGGAGCAGCTCCACTCCCAGCTAAGCAAAAATCCCACTTATGGTGCCTCCAATTTAATTAAACCTAAAATTCATTAATTAGACCCCAAGATTAAGGTAACTAATTAGCAGGAAAAGAGGAGGATGCACTCTGGCATCCACTAGCCCAGCAGGGGATGGGTGGGAATGGAGCCCCCCAGGGAGTCACTGTGGGATTTTTTTGTCCCCATTCCAATGGTTTCCTGCTGGATGAGAGCTGGGATCAGCAAAAGCACCTGCAGGATTTGGCCTGGAAATTAATTAGGAATTAATGTGAATAGCAGCAACTATTAATTAGCACTGTCATTAATTTCGGACACAATGCACTGCTAATTAATGCCGTGCAAACACACTCGGAGGGCTATCGGAGCACGTTGGGGTGTCCTGCTCCCAGCAGGAGACAGGAATCCATGGAAGGACACAAGAATCCATGGGATGAGACATTAATCCATGGGATGACACAGGAATCCACGGGAGAACATGTGAATCAATGGGATAACACAGGAATCCATGGGAGGACACGTGGCTCCAGGCCAAGGACGGAGCAGGGCTGGCTTTGTGGTGCACCCCTCCTCCACGGCCATACCTGGTATCCCTGGGAATTGTTCTGCATCCCAAAAAGAGGCACTCCGGGATCTGCACACGTGGTGAGGCTGGGATCTGTTAGAAACAGGGACAGGGATTTACGGGAGAGCTCCGAGCCCTCCAGGCACAAGAATCCTGCTGCACCTCTGGAACACGAGCGGGATTTGGCTCTGAGGGGACACACAGCAGCAACAAGGAAAACCACATGGATCTTCCTGCTCCTTAAATCCCTGCCTGCTGCAGCAGGAAGTAACCAGAGGCGCTTCATCCCTCAGGGGAAAAACTGGGAACACATCGCTTTGGATCAGCGCAGGAGCTCTGCTCCCACGAGCCACCCCAAGCATCCCGCCCTCTGCTCCCATCCTGATCTCCAAGGAGCACGGGATGGGGACGGGAAGTGGAGTGAGCCCCCCGAGCCTGCAGCAGCCCCCCGAGGGGCTCCCCTCACCGATGCAGCTGGGCTGGGTCCCGCTCCAGGTGCCGTCGGACTGGCAGAACCTCCGCGCCGACCCCACCAGCACCAGCGGGGCCAGGCAGGAGAAGGACACGGACGAGCGGTAGGTGAAGCCTCTGTCCTCCCTCCTGCCCTGGGCTGGCGTCCCCGGGTCCCCACAGAACACGGCTGCAACGGCAAAGGGACAAGGACGTGGCCACAGACCCCCCCAGGAATGTCACATCCCATCCAGGGATTGATTCGGGAATCAGAGCGCTGCTGGCGGCATTCCTTGTAATTCTCTCCTTTTGTCAATGGCTGTTAATTAACTTCCACCTTCTCCCCCGGATTTGCCTTTTTTTCTCCCCCCCCCACCCCCCTTCTTTTTTCTCCCCTAATTGCACGGTGTCACTTTGTTCCTTGGCTCCGTGTCACACGGAAAGCCTACTAATTATCCCAGATCCAGGGAAAGGTGCGAGGGACGGTGAGGGCTTTGTGGGATTTAATAGGAAAATGGATATTGTGCAGCTGGAAATGCAACTCAGAGCTGCCTTTAGCATCAGGAGACGTTTAATTCCCTTTTTTTTTGCCGTTGTATCAAACCCACCCAGCCTCCACAAAACATTCCCAACTTCTGCTGCAACACGGCGCCCTTTGCCAAAGGAATTTTTGGCACTTCCAGGAGTCCCGATGGCAGAAGATTCGGCCACCGAGGGCAAACACCCAGTTTTGAGGACGTTTTGTAGGCAAGAGCATGGAAAATGACTGGATTCATCCCAAATGTGGCATCACCCCTCTGTCACAGGGGTGGAGTGACCAACAGCATCCCTGGAGTGACCACCTGTGTCCCTGGAGTGACCATCAGTGTCCCTGGAGTGACCAACAGTGTCCCTGGAGTGACCAACAGGGAAGGAGGGACAACCTCCCTCTTCCTTCCAGGTGCCAAACCAACGCTCCCAAAAAAACCCAAAGGCATGTGGGAGGTGGGAGAGCAGCCAGACCAAAAATTCCCGCCCCAGCAGACAGAAAACTTCATTCAGGAACGGGGCAGGAAGCGCCGCACTCCTGAACCCTGAGCTGCCAAACCAGCGACACAGAGCCCGGAAAAATAGTTATGAAAAGCCCCCCAAAAAAACCTGGATTTTCAGCAGATTTTCAGCAGAACCCTGCTGATTGCTGGTGGAAAAGCGGGAAGCACTCACGGAAGCACTGGGGGATCTCCCCGCTCCAGGAGCCGTTGCCCTCGCAGGTGAGCACGGCGGGCAGGGACAGCTGGTAACCCTCCAGGCAGGCGTAGCTGACGCTGGAGCCCCAGCTGAAATCCGAGCCCACCACCTTCCCGTTGGGAATGGCCTGGGGAGCTCGGCAGGTGATGGCTGCAGGGAAAAAAGGAGAGGAGGAAAGGGGAAAAGGGGAAAAGGGGAAAAGGAGAAGGAAAATGAAAAAAGGAAAAAAAAAAGGAAAAAGACAAAAGGAAAAAAGAAAAAAGGAAAAAGAAAATGAAGAAAGGAAAACGAGGAAGAGGAGAAGGAGAAGGAAGAGGTAAAGGAAGATAAAAGGAAATGGAAGAGGAAGTGGAAGAAGAGGAGGAAGAAGAGGAAGAGGAGGAAGAGGAAAGTCAGGTCTCTCCACTTCTTAATTATTTCCATCAACAAGCAAATTCCACGTAGGAGCGAAGTCGCCTCCTGCTCTCCAAGAGCATCTCCCGGGATTGCCACAAAATGGGGTCAAACCCTTTGAAGTTTGGAGTTAAATCCCAAATCATAAAATAACCAGAGGGAAGGGATCCATGGGGATCATCCAGTGCAAACCCTGGCCCTGCACAGACACCCCAAAATCCCACCCTGTGCATCCCTGGGAGCGTTGTCCAAATATTCCTTGAGCTCCTGGGGCCGTTCCCATTCCCTGGGGAGCCTGTTCAGTGCCACCACCCCCTGGGGGATGTTTTTCCTAAACACCTCCACAAATCCCATTTCGGAGTCAACGCTCTCTCTCAGCTGAAGGTAAAAATCCGCCCTGACGTGGCGTGAAAACTCAGCCCAGATCCCCCCGAAGATTTGCACATTTTGGACAACCTGGCTGAGGCTCAGACGAGCAGTTGAAGCCGCAACCTGTCGTGTTTTCACCCACTCTGGGCTGTTTTGAGATGACATTTTTTGCGGCACTCGGCTGTTCAGCTGAGAGGAGCTAAACCTGTGCCTCCAAAGGAGACTCTCTGCCACGTTCTGGATCATTCCTGCAGCATTTGCTCAGTGCAGAGAATGAAAAAGGAGAGGGAGAATTGCTCTTTACAGCCTCTGAAGGAGCTGGAGTGCATTTGAGAGTTTTTATGCGGCCTGTGTTTATATCAGAGCCGTGACAGGTGAATTTTTCAGATTTTTAAAGGAGCGCAGAGATGCTGCCACACATCTTATCTGCACTGGGGTGTGAGCAAAAGAGCTCCAGCCTGCCCAGCCACCGCTTTCTTATTTCCCTTTTCTATCTCTGAGCCACAGGAGCCACCTCAGAATAATGAAAAGGCTCACAGGGAACATTTTTTTTCAGATGTTTCTGGGTGATGCCAGCAAAGGGTCTGCTGGAAAAACACCAATATTTCATCCCAGTTTGATCCGAGTTTCTGTGCAAGAATCGCTTCACTCCCCGGGCTTTTGCTCCCTTCTCTAGCACAAGGAGAAGAGCAATTTCCTCCCTCCCTCCCTCCCTCCCTCCCTGGCACAGATTGATGGCCCTGAAGACAGCAAGGTGTTGCTGCTCCCTGAAAAAAAAAACCCAAAACAAACTTTGGATGGAAAAGAGGGAGGCGAGGAACGCCCAGCTGGGCTCCCAGGGAAACTTTGGGTGGGCAAAACTTGTCTCCTGCGACATTGCCAGGATTCCTACCCTTGCAGACGGGTTTGGTGCCGTTCCAGGTGCGGTCTTTGGTGCAGGTGAGGGCAGCTGCCCTGTCTGACTCCATCGTGAAGCCGGGAGTGCACTGGAACACCACGGATTTGTTGTAGGTGAAGTCGCTGCCCAGCCTCAGCCCGTTGGCCGGCACGCCGGGGTCTCCACAGTTGATCACTGCCAAGGAAAGGGGAAAAACAAAAAAGAGAATTTCTGGCAGCTGGAATCACGCCTGTGACGGTCCTGAGATGTTTTTCCAGGTGGGATTCAAGCAGTGAAATGAGGAGCAGCTTTGTGGTCCTGCACGTTTTTCTAGGTGGGACCCAAGCAGTTAAGAGTGGAGCACGTTTGTGGTCCTGAGTGTTTTTCTAGGGGGATTTAACCACTGAAATGTGGAGCAGGTTTGTGGTCCTGAGAGTTTTTCTAGGTGGGATTTAAGCAGTTAAATGTGGAGCAGGTTGTGATCCTGAGTGTTTTTCCAGGCAGGATTTAAGCAATTAAACGTGCAGCAGGTTTGTAGCAGGGCGGATGCGATGCGGATCGAGCTGGAGCTTAATGGCTCATTAAGGCCTTGCAAGGAGCTGGATTAACACTCATTAAACATTAAAGCAAACTCGGGTCAAACCCGGGTGAAGGGAAGGCAGTCTGCCCACAGCACTCCCCACTCAGCCCCGTTCCTGCCTCTGGTGCAAATCCACCTTTGCCACCACCCCCGGTTCCTGAGCTCACAGACATCCCTGTCCCCACAATGTCACTTGAGCCCCGGAGAGCCCCTCCAGCTTGGCCAACATCCACTCCCAAAATCATTCCAGAGCTCCCTCCACGCAGCTGGAAAAAGACAACCCTAAAGCAAGATTTTTCCATTAGGTCCCAGCAGAATTCCCAGGCTGAGCCGCTGCTGGTGCCGGGGTTTTGCAGTTTCTCAGGGTGGCACTCATGTGTTGGTACCTCAGGATTTTTAGCTTTTCTATTCCTCATCTCTCTGTAACCCTGTGATTCTTTAGTGTAGAACTCTAAACTCCACACACAGTGGGAGCTGCTGTTTCCCCATTTTGGGCAGACACAACAATTCCTCTCCAGGCCTGGGGATCAAGGACACCTCACTGCCTCAGGCCCTGAGAGATGGGAACAAAAGTGAATTTGGGGGGAGCAAACTTGGGGTAAATGACTTCATTACCTGAGGCTGTAATTGGAAAATGAACCCCCAAATCTGCAAACGGCCCAAACTTATAAAAGTGTGAAAACTCATGACCCACCATCCATTTTTGGGTGTAGCCCCGGATGGGTTTGCTCTGCCCTAACCGCACCTGAAGGCCCTACAATAAACAGAGCTGCTTTTCACCCCCTTAATTTTGTCTGACCTCCGGTTTTAGGTGCCCCAAAAAGGCATCGCGTGGGCACAGCTGGGCCTGGCAACTCCTCCTTCCCCCGTCCCCGTGCCAGGATTCCATCCCAGTGCTCACCAGTGCACTCGGGGCTGGTGCCAGTCCAGGTGCCGTTGACGGTGCAGTGCCTGCTCAGCACCCCCGTGGAGTAAAACCCTTCCCTGCACTGGTAGATGATGGAGCTGGAGAACACCAGGCCGTCGTTGAAGATCACCCTGGCGTTGCTGGGCGTCCCGGGGTTCCCGCAGGAGATCACTGGGGAGGGGATCGGGATGGGATTTAAAATAAAATCACGAGGGTTTCCTCCTGCATTCCCTGTGCTCAGTAAAGGCAAGTTTTGGGGACACGAGAACACTTCTGGGGACCCCGGGGCAGTTCTAGGGATACTGGAGGAGCTCTGGGGACTCTGGGGCAGCCCTGGGGACATTGAGGCATCTCTGGGGATATTGAGGCAGCTCTGAGGACACCAGAGGAGTTCTGGGGACACTGGAGGAGCTCTGGGGACACTGGGTCAATTCTGGGGACCCCGGGGCAGTTCTGGGGACACTGGAGGAGCTCTAGGGACACTGGGTCAATTCTGGGGACCCCGGGTCAATTCTGGGGACACTGGAGGAGCTCTGGGGACCCTGGGTCAATTCTGGGGACCCCGGGGCAGTTCTGGGGACACTGGAGGAGCTCTGGGGACCCCGGGGCAGTTCTGGGGACCCCGGGGCAGTTCTGGGGACACTGGGGCAGTTCTGGGGACCCCGGGGCAGTTCTGGGGACCCCGGGGCAGTTCTGGGGACCCCGTGGCACAGGCTGTACCTTCGCACTCGGGCTGTGTCCCGCTCCAGGAGCCGTTGGGGTGGCAGAACCTCTCGGAGGAGCCCCGCAGGCTGTAGCCGGGCTCGCAGCTGAACCTCACCACGCTGCCCGCGTCGAAGGCGTCCCCCAGCCCGATCCCGTGGGAAGGGATCCCAGGATCACCACACACGCCCTGGCTGCCCCCTGCCCACGGAGAGCACGGGGTCACCACAGCCACCACGGGATGGTGGCTCTGGCCCCTTGTCACCCCCCTGGGGAATTCCAGACGAAACATTTCCCGGTTCCAGGAGCCCCCCGGGATTGGAGCTGGATGGAAACACGGCCACAGCTCCTGAATGCCAGGGTGGAGCTCCAGCATCCGCTCAGGGATGTTTCCCCTCCGCGAAGGAATTCCCAAGTGCTCCTGTTGTACTCAGGGAACAAGGAGGGATTGGAGCATGGAATGGAGGGGAAGGGCAAAGGGAATAGGGAAAAGGCAATAGGGAAAAGACTAGGGGGAAGGGAAGGGAAGGGAAGGGAAGGGAAGGGAAGGGAAGGGAAGGGAAGGGAAGGGAAGGGAAGGGAAGGGAAGGGAAGGGAAGGGAAGGGAAGGGAAGGGAAGGGAAGGGAAGGGAAGGGAAGGGAAGGGAAGGGAAGGGAAGGGAAGGGAAGGGAAGGGAAGGGAAGGGAAGGGAAGGGAAGGGAAGGGAAGGGGAAGGCACCAGGAGCCCCTTTAAGGCACAAGGAGTGGGTGACAATGGGTGGGAGATGATGACCACAACTGGGTGACCACAGATGGATGACCACGGATAGATGACCACAGCTAGGTGCCCACGGCTGTGTGACCATGACTGGTGACCATGACTGGGTGACCATGGCTGAGTGACCATGAATGGATGACCACAGCTGTGTGCCCACGGCTGTGTGCCCACGAATGGATGACCACAGCTGTGTGCCCATGGCTGTGTGACCATGACTGGTGACCATGACTAGGTGACCACGGCTGAGTGACCATGAACGGATGACCACGGCTGAGTGACCACGAATGGATGACCACGGCTGTGTGACCACGAATGGATGACCACGGCTGTGTGACCACGAATGGATGACCACGGCTGAGTGACCACGAATGGATGACCACGGCTGTGTGACCACGAATGGATGACCACGGCTGAGTGACCACGAATGGATGACCACGGCTGAGTGACCACGAATGGATGACCACGGCTGTGTGCCCACGAATGGATGACCACGGCTGAGTGACCACGAATGGATGACCACGGCTGTGTGCCCACGAATGGATGACCACGGCTGAGTGACCACGAATGGATGACCACGGCTGTGTGACCACGAATGGATGACCACGGCTGAGTGACCACGAATGGATGACCACGGCTGTGTGCCCACGAATGGATGACCACGGCTGTGTGCCCACGAATGGATGACCACGGCTGTGTGCCCACGGCCCCCGCAGCGCCCCTCCGAGGCCCCTCACCCGAGCAGTGTGGCAGGGAGCCGCTCCAGCGCCCGTCCAGCTGGCACATCCTCGTGGCGTTGCCCACCAGCGTGCGCCGGCCCAGGCAGCTGTACCTGACCACCGAGCCCACCGTGTGCTTGTCCCCCGAGATCTGCGCGTGGGGAGGGGACCCGGGGTGACCACACGACACCACTGCAAGAGAGGCACAGCGTCAGCCGACAGGAATTCCAGAATTCCAGCTCGGGGGGACGTTAAACACCAGTTAATTCCAACCCTTCCCATGGGCCTGAGAAAATTTTAGCCCTGGTTCCGTGCCTGAAATTTTTTGGTTTTCTAAAATGCTTTTCCCAGAGAATTTTCTGCAAACAGGAGAGATGCTTCTGTAACTGTGTCTACGTTATTCATTCCTTTTCTGAGGAGGGACTTCTTCCTGATGTCCCTCTGGTCTCACCAATGTAAGTAAGAAAGTTTGCCTTCGTGTCACCAAATAAGTCCGTGTAAAATAATATATATATAAAAAAACCACATCCCAAAAATTAAAAAAAAAAAAATTTTGAACCTTCTGAAGTCTGTGTTGTTATAGTATAAAACAACATCAGCTTAGCAGCTGCTAACATTTCCTAAGTAAAAGTTTCTCAGGAAAGCTGCTTCTCAAAACAATCTTGGCAAACAGCTCTCTTTTCTCCAAACAATCTTTGTCCAGCTGGTGTTTTCTGTTTCTCTGGTTTAACCAAAGGCATTAGAGAGGTGTAGTTCCTATTAACCAATCGTCTTAATTCTGTACCAGAACACCTTCTAAAAGGTAGTAAGAATTAAACAACAAAGAGCCTTTTTTTTTTTTTTTTAACCTATACTTTTGCCTTCTGAATTATTTGGAGTCTTTCATGTCCAACAGGGACAGGCAGGGACACTTTTCCCTATCCCAGGTTGCTCCAAGCCCTGTCCAGCCTGGCCTTGGACACTTCCAGCTTTTCTCTGGTGCCAAGGCCTCCCCACCCTCACAGGAGAGTTCAACACACAGGAAAGAAAAACATGGAAAAATCTCCTTTTTTTTAAACTTTTAACCCCAGGAATCCACGGAATCAGTGGTAAAACTGACCTGGCTTTCCAAATACCCACAAATCCTCCAAATCCCCACATTTTTAGGAATGAGATCCCTTGTACTCAAGGGGGCTGAGGGATCAGGGTTTTAACAGGAATTCCCTCCCGGCTGTGGGAACATGGATCATCACTCGCCAGCTCCCCAGGATCCATGCAAGGAGTGAGGACAGGACAAAAGGAAAGGAAAACGTGCCCAGAACTGCTTGGTAGGATTTGGTGTGGAGGGATAAACACAGGAAAAAACAAAAGGAACAATCCCAGCTTCGGAACAGCTCAAGCCAGTCGGAATTTCTGGAGTTCTGAGGCCATTCCAGAGGGCAGGGAATGGGATTGCAGCTGGTTTAGCGCCCAAAGGGACAAACTGGTCGTGCTGGGGGTGGGGCTGCTCCTGCCTGCACCTCCCTAAGGCAGCTAAAATCCACTCTGGATCTCCAATTCCCAGTGTAGGACTGGGACTCACTCACTCAGGTAAGTCCTCAGACACTCAGGTGAGTTTCCACTCCCTCAGGTGAGCCCCCCCTGTGCTCCAGAGCTGCTCCTGCCCTCTCCACCTGCACCATCCCAGCTGCATCCTCTCCTCAATCCCCAAAATCCATCAGGATTCCACCCAGAATCCTGCAAATCCATTGGGATCTGCCTGTCTGCCTACAGAGAGAACCCCTCCAGCAGGATCCCTCTCCTCAAACCCCAAATCCATTGGGATCCCACCCAGAACCCCCCAAATCCATTTGGATCTGCTTGTCCCTACACAGAGAACCCCTTCAGCAGGATCCCTCTCCTCAAACCCCAAATCCAATTGGGATCCCACCCAGAACCCCCCAAATCCATTTGGATCTGCTTGTCCCTACACAGAGAACCCCTCCAGCAGGATCTCTCTCCTCAAACCCCAAATCCAATTGGGATCCCACCCAGAACCCCCCAAATCCATTTGGATCTGCCTGTCCCTACACAGAGAACCCCTCCAGCAGGATCCTTCTCCTCAAACCCCCAAATCCATCGGGAACCCCCAAATCCATCTGTTCCTCACACAGAGAACCCCCTCCAGCAGGATCTCCCTCCTCAACCCCCAAACCCCCTTCCCTGGAAATCTCCCAAAACCACCGGGATCATTCCCACATCCATTTTTTGGGGGGGGGATTTCCCCTCAGGAATCCTGCTAAACCCCACGGGACGGACAGGGGAGGTTTGGGGGCCACTTACAAAGGCACTGGGGGAGGGCTCTGTCCCACGTGCCATCGCCCTGGCACATCAGGACGTGCGTTCCCAACAGATAAAATCCGTGGATGCACTGATAGGACACGGTGGTGCCGAAGCTGAACCTGTGCGGGCCGCTCGGCTGCACTTGCCGGACGCTGTTTTCCAGGTGCCCGGGGTCAGAACAGTTCACAACTGCAAACAAACAACACAACAACACCCCCCAAAAAATAACCAAAAATAACCAAAAGTGACGGGAAAGCGAAAGGTGGGGCAGAAAACGTGGGGTTCTCAAAAAAAAAAAAAAAAAAAAGAGCAGGAAAAATGGTGAAAAATTCAATTTTTTTGAGGGTGGGAGTGGAAAAATTGTGAAAAAGGGGAGAAAAAAAGAGTCTGGGAAATCCTGCAGGTTCCCAACCAGCAGCAGAGCCTGGATCTCCAGCCCCAAATCGGGATGTCGATTATCCACTGGGAATAGCTGATCCCAAACTGGGATTTCCATCCTCCAGCAGGTAATAATTGATAATCCAGCATGGCCAGAGATCCTGGATTAGGGGAATGCAGAGGGAAGGAGTGCAGGGAGGGGAGGGGATTTGGGAAGTGAACCTGAGTGCTGATCCCATGGGAGAAAGTGAAAAGGGCTCTGCACTTAGTTCTGGTGGAGGAAAAGCTGCTCCAGAAGGTCTGATCCCAAATTTCCTTGTGTTCCCCCCACTCCCAACACCTCGGAGGACGCAGCGAGGCGAGAAAATCCCAAGGTTTGACCCACGGGATTTACCCTGGGATCTCCAACATCCCCGCTGGGTGCTTTCCAGGGATTCCTGGCTTGGGAACAGGGAGAAATCCCAGACTGACCTCGGCAGGAGGGCAGGGTGCTGCTCCACTGGCCGTTGGCCAGGCACTGGGATTGGGAAGCTCCCTCCAGGCGGAAGCCGGGGTTGCACTGGAATTTGGCCACGTCGTTGAGGTTGAACTGGGAGCCCTGGGTGAGGCCGTTGGGGGGGTTGCCAGGGTGGCCACAGGTGATGGCTGCAAGCACAAAAAGCGGAAATGTCACTTGGTTGAGTCACTGGGAAAAAGGTTCTGGAGGCAGGAGAGAGTAAAAAGCCCCGCATCAACCCCAAACCCCGAAGATTTGCAGCCTGCTCTGTGGAGGGAACAGGGTTTTTGTAGGTTTTACTGGCACCAGGAATTCCCTGCATCCCTCTCCAGGCAGCTGAGTGCCAGGATCCCGCTGATTTACACCACATATCCCTCTCCAAAAAATCCCAAGCTCCTGCTCTTTATCCCACACCACCCTCGGCTTCCCAAACTCTTGTTGTTCTCTCCCTCTCTCTCCGTGCCAGTCCTGGCTGCAGGGAAAAGTTACACCTGGAAGCAGAGGGAAAAGAGGAGGAAAATCAGAATTCCAGCACAGGGCCTGAAGAGATGAAATCTGCCCAAGCGGGAGAAAACTTTGTGGGGAAATTTTACTTCCAAACCCCTGAAGCAAGAATTTTTCTGGAGCTTTTTTTCCCCCTGGTGTTGGCTCGGGATGAGGTGAAGGGCACAGGGAAGCAAAGGCAAATCCAGCATCCCAAATCCTTCTGGGAAGTGGCTGGAACACTCTGCTGTCACCTCAGCAGGTGACACAGGGAGGGCACAGCCCCGCTGCTGGCAGAGCCTTTTGATTCCAGCCAGTTCCACGGCACAAAAGGAAACTCGGGACGAGCCAGCAGGGGATTCTTGGCTGCCTAAGGAATGTGACATCCTGGGACAGCTGGGGACAAAGCTTTATTGATCACTGTCACACGGAACGTCCCGGTTTGTCCATCAGGACAAAATCTGGTTTTCCTGGACAGCTGCCAGCACCAGGAGATTGAAGGGAAGATGAAATTCCCACGGAAGATCCGTAACAAATCTGACTGCCCAGGCTGGGCTGGAGCACGGGGATGGGGATTTATTCCTGACCCAAGGTGGTGACAGGGATAAAAAGTGTGGAGTGCTGCAGGAAGCAGGGCCAGGTTTGGGATAACGTGTGTGGAAATGGGAAGGATTCTGTCCCTAGGAAAAAAAAAAAACCCTTCCCACAGTTGCATGGATCAAACAGAGGAGGAGACTGCAGCAGGTTGGGAGGGGAAATGCCAGGAGAACAGGGAATGGTGCTGAGCCCTGAGTGGGGTCAATAAACCCCTGAGGTGCCCCACTGCAGAGCCCACCAGAGCTCAGAACAACAATCCCAAATTTCTGTTACCCCCAAGGCAGGTAATAATTCAGAATAATTCCACAATGGTTTGGGATGTAAAGGAGTTCAAAGCCCAGCCCACTCCAGCCCCTGCCATGGGCATGAGAGAAAATTCCACCCCTTCCAACCGTTCTTTGCCCAAAAACCTCCAGCAGGATCTCGCACCCCCCAAATTTTGGAGTCACTGCTAACTTTGCCAACTTAATCCTGATTTTTTTGTTTTCAGGCTGGATTCTGCCAGGTCATTCTCTCCTTCCCATCTTGTTCCTGTTGTGCCCCAGCAGAGAAAGCTCCAAACCAGACAGGAGAGGTGGGAACAAACAACTGGAGCACCACGATATGAAATCCACGGATTGTGCGGCCCGTTGATAAGAAGATGCTTCAACTTATCAACACCTGAGAGCTGCAGGGAGTTGGTTAATTGGGTTATTTCCTGGGAAGATAAACGAGGAGGTTGGACAAGGTGATTTGGGGGCGAGCAGAGGAGAGATCCTGATTTTCCACGGACACAGAGCATGGCTCCCAAGGACTGTGACCACCAGGGTGTGTTTGTAGGGCTGTGCCTGCCTTTAACACCCTCTGACCCCAAAAAAGCCTCCTCTCCTCCGATCTCACACCTTCAGCTGGGCTTGAGGAGGAGAAATTCAGTGGAATTTTTGAACCACAAAGATCTTTCCTTGGATACACCCAGGGACAATCCTGCACAACATTCAGAACGTGCACACACAGCCACCCCACACCCCGGGGGTGTGAGCTCTGCAGATTTCCTCCCAAAATCTGCACCGAACCATCCCAGCCTGTACCCAAAGCCGGGGATCGGAACAGAGAGTAAAATGGAGCTGATAAAAGAGCCCGGTGCCTCAGGCCTGATGGAGCAGAAACCACGGGACAGACAGACACAGATAAAGGATCCCCGGGGAACCAGTGACCAAGAAACAAGCTGTGAAGCTTTGTAATGATTACCAAGTAACTGATGTCATGAAGAACGTGCAACCAATGAGAAACTGTCACCAAAAATAGAACCCTGTGGAAGTGCCAGACAAGAAAAACCCAATAGAAACCTATTTAAACCCACATAAACCTATATAAACCAATACAAACACCTTGTATGCTCAATAAATTTGGCTTCTGGTCAGAACTTGGAATGTCCCCACTCTCAATCTCTGCCACCCAAAGACCACCAACTCCTTGGTGATCCAGAGTCACCCAAAGGCCACCAACTCCTTGGTGATCCAGAGTCACCCAAAGGCCACCATCTCCTCTGTGATCCAGTCACCCAAAGGCCACCAACTCCTTGGTGATCCAGAGTCACCCAAAGGCCACCATCTCCTTGGTGATCCAGTCACCCAAAGGCCACCATCTCCTTGGTTCTTCACAGTCACCCACCAGCACCATCAGGTACAGGCTTGATCACGACAGTCAGGACAGATCCCTGCGGGCTCGGTATTTTCTGAGCCTCAGAACTGCTGAGCTCTTCCCAAGGGCAACTTTTCAACAGTTTTTCCTTTTCCCAAAACAACCTCGTGTAAACAATATTCCTTTTCCATGACAGCAGGTGTTGTTTGCTATCTCTGTTCCTGAGCCAATGGCAGAGGCGTCAGCCCTGTGGACCAACAACGTGCCTCCCTAGCACGTTATAAACGGCTGAATGAACTGTAAATAAAACCTTCTGATTTCCACTGCCCCCTGACTGGAGACAAGCACCTTTGTTTCGTGTCCTACTGCGACAGATCCCCAAAGGACAATTTGAGAAGACAGGCCGGGAGGGACAGGACTTGAACAAATAGACCCAACCCCTCCCACAAGCCCTTCCCCACCCTCATGGGCGGCATTCCCCGTGGCAGGGCTGAAGGAATGACAAGTACTTACGCACACAGACAGGCGTTTTCCCGGACCAGCGGTGGTCCTGCTGGCAGATGCGCACGGACATGCCGATCAGGCGGAAGCCGGGCTGGCACTGGTACACCACGCTGCCCCGGTAGTTGTAGTTCTCCCCGTTGATCTGCCCATTCACGATGGGGCTGGGCACGCCGCAGTGCCCGGCTGGACAGGGGAGAACGGCAGCAGTCACCTGGAGATCCCATTAAAGGTGTCCCCAGAAGGTGTCACCCGCACCCCGGAGCTCTGCGGGGTCGGGGTGGGGAGAAGCCCGGGCTGGGTTGGGTTGGGTTGGAAGGGAATATAAGGATTGTCCACAGGGACACCTTCCAAGCCATGTCCAACCTCTCCTCGGCTGGAGGACTTCCATGGATGGGGCAGCCACAGCTTCTCTGGGCATGGATGGGGTTTGGAGATGCCCGTTGTGTGTTGGGTTAGAAGGGAACATTAGGATTGTCCACAGGGACACCTTCCACCATCCCAGGTTGCTCCAAGCTCTGTCCAGCCTCTCCTTGGACTCTTCCAGGGATGGGGCCACAGCTTCTCTGGGCATGGATGAGGTCTGGAGACACCCAGACTGGTTTGGGTTGCAAGGGAATGTAAGGATTGTCCACAGAGACACCTTCCACCATCCCAGCACACCCCAAGCTCTGCCCAACCTCTCCTTGGTTGGAGGCTGGAGGACTTCCAGGGATGGGGCAGCCACAGCTTCTCTGGGCATGGATGGGGTTTGGAGACTCCCAGACTGTTTTGGGTCGAAAGGAAAATAAGGATTGTCCACAGGGACACCTTCCACCACCCCAGCTCGCTCCAAGCCCTGCCCAACTTCTCCATGGACATTTCCAAGGACAGGGCAGCCACAGCTCCTCTGGGCAACCCATGCCCGTTGTTTATAGGGAAGAATCCCACCCCAATATCCAACCCAAACCCGTCCTCTTCCAGCTCCAGGCTGTTAACTCAAGACTCTGCCGCCATAAATGCACATCCCCACCCCAAAGCCCTCCCAACACCTCACCCCCACTGAGGAGGCACAAACCAAACTCTGCTTCCCTTTTACAGCCCCTTAAAACCCCACAGCGTGGATTCCTCCTCTGATCAGCCCCTAAAACCCCCCGAGGGGCCTCCAGGAGCCTTCCCCACATCCCATGGGTGCCAGCAGGAGATTCCCAAGGGATACCTACCCAGACAGCGGACCTCAGCCCCGCTCCAGAGCCCGTTGGCCATGCACTCCCTCACCCGGGAGCCCACCAGGGTGTAGCCGGTGTTGCAGGAGAAGATGGCAGTGGCCCCATAACTGGTGAGGGTCCCGATCTTGTTCCCGTTGGGAGGGGTGGGCAGCTCCCCGCAGGAGATAACTAGGACAGATCCCAGAGGGCAGTGAGAAGCGAGGCCGGGAGGGGATGGGTTTTGAAGGGCTGGATCCAGGCACAGCCCCAGGAGTTATTGCTGGAGTGGGGAAGTTCATTAAATAATTCCAGGAATTGTAACAGTTCCAGAGCCGTGTTAGACGAGGTGACAAAAACAAGAGCTGTTAATATTTATGCTTCAGGACACGAGGGAGGCACTAAAGTCGGGCTGGGAAGGAACCAAAGGAGTTTTTCACACCAGAACTTCCTCACACAGGAATATTTTTTTTTCACTAACCCACTGCTGGATGCAGCAGGAAGCCTGATCTCCAGAAAACCCACAGAACCACGGAATGGGGTAGGTTGGAAGGCACCTTAAAGGCCAGGAGTGGGGACATCTCCCACTAGGCCAGGTTGCTCCAAGCCCTGTCCAACCTGACCTTGGAATGGCACCAAGTTTCCAATTAAAAGTGACACCCAGCCATCCACCACAAGCTGAAATTCCAAGATCTGCAGATCCCAGCTGGGTTCGTGGGATGCAGGAGCCCCTGCAAACCCAACTCCCCCCGCCCCTCAGAACTCCAGCTCTCCATTTTGTCTTCATTTTCTCTGCCTTCAAGCTCTGCCAACCCTCCGGAGCTCCCGCCGGGTGCTCCTGACCTCGGGGCACTGCCAAGATCCTGTCACTTGGATTTAGGTGGCAATAAGGCTGCGGGAACAAAAGGAGGTCAGGCTCCTGCTCCCAGATCCAGAGGAAGAGCTGGCGGGGGGAAAAGTACATCTGTCACCCACGCCGGCAGTCACAGCTCCACAGACAAAGGCAGGCAGCAGGGAGGGAGAGATTTTGCTGTCTGTGTCTGCACTCGGAGAGAAAAAACCCTCCACCTCTGACAAAAGGAGAGATCCAAAGCACAGCAGTGGTGTCAGAACAACTGAGAGCTGCTGCTGGGCCCCGTTGGGTTTGATTTGCAGGTGACACTGTTACCCTTGTAAACCCGGTGTTGGTGTGAGAGATGAGGCTTGGCAGCAGAATTCTTTGTTTTTTACCCCCTTCCTTAAAAGCCACGACTTCAGAGCAGCTGTGACAGCGAAGCTGCTGGGACCCCACAGCAACAGCTGAGCTGAAGGGCTGGAGATACCAGAGAGGTGCTGGGATTAAACCAGGAATCAGATCCAGACGTCTCCCTGAATCCCAGCTCCCTCCCAGCAGCTCTGCTGTCTCCACCTTAGCTGCTGCCAGGAGTTATTAAGTCCCACCCCACAGCAGGGACACATTCCATTGTCCCAGGTTGCTCCAACATGGCCTGGGACATTTCCAGGGATGGAGCAGCCACAGCTTCTCTGGGAAATCCATCCCAGCCTCTCCCTGCCCTCACAGGGATGGATTTCCTCCCAAAATCTGCACCGAACCATCCCAGCCTGTACCCAAAGCCGGGGATCGGAACAGAGAGTAAAATGGAGCTGATAAAGGAGCCTGGTGCCTCAGGCCTGATGGAGCAGAAACCACGGGACAGACAGACACAGATAAAGGATCCCCGGGGAACCAGTGACCAAGAAACAAGCTGTGAAGCTTTGTAATGATTACCAAGTAACTGATGTCATGAAGAACGTGCAACCAATGAGAAACTGTCACCAAAAATAGAACCCTGTGAAAGTGTCATACATGAAAAACTCTGAAAAACCCTATTTAAACCCACATAAACCTATACAAACCAATATAAACGCCTTGTATGCTCAATAAATTTGGCTTCTGACCAGAAATTGGAATGTCCCCACTCTCAATCTCCGCCACCCAAAGGCCACCATCTCCTTGGTGATCCAGTCACCCACCAACAGGGTTGACCAACGGAGACCCCAGAAACTTACATCCCTTTGGTTTGCCTTATATTCCTTTTTCCCCCTTCCCAAAGAAGGAATTCACACACACCACACTGCTTCTCCATTATTTTTTTCCAAACTTTCCACGCTCATTTGGTTCTTTCAGCTTTGATCTGTGACACCACCACAACTGTCTGTAACTCAGTCTTCTTTTCCATTATCTTTTGGCATTCTTCACCCATTATTCCCTTCCTTTTAGTGTACTTCACCTTCTATTTAAGGGTAACACCCTTATTGGTGTTTACGCCCTTGTCGGCTCCAGCTACCAGCCACCTCCTCCCTTCGCACCATGAGTGATGCCCAGCAGTTTCTCCTTGCCAGTTTAACATCAGGAATTCCCTGAAATCACATCAGGAACTCCCAAACCTCCCCAGGGCTGGGATTTACCGACCCCAAACAGCAAACCCAGCCCACGGTGCCACCCCGGGGCGTCCCTGCTCTTACTTTTACAGGTGGGCACGGGCTCCCCGATGCTCCAGGTGCCGTTGGCCTGGCAGCTGATGACCCTCTGGCCCGTGTAGTAGTAGCCAGGGTCGCAGATGAGCATCAGCTGGGCGTTGTAGTGGTACTGCACCTCGTAGGTGAGGCGCCAGCGGCCGTGCTCCACCGCGATGCTGCTCACGTCGGGGCACGTCACAGCTGGGAGAGGGGGGCAAAACATGGCACAGAGACTTGGTTAACTGTGGTTAATTGAGGTTAATTGAGGGTTTAACCCTCCCCCAAAAAATCCAGGTGTGGTGGGTTTTTAATGAGGGGAATATCCCACCCCTTGGTGAGGTTGTTGTTGTTGAGGGTTGGAAGGAAAACTCTCCCGGACAATAAAACCCGTGAGCTGTGGTCCATTTTTGGGTGTAACACCTTGAAGGGGGCTCTGTCTGCCTGAAATGCACCTGAAGGCCCGCCAATAAACACAACTGCTTTTTATTCCCTTAATAAATTACGATTACGGATTAATTATGATTTGGGATGGCTCAATTAACGATACATGGAACCCCGGTTCTTCAGAGGATTTATAGCCAGGATTTATTGAAATAAACAGACTCCTTTATACAGTGTTTTAATACAGGCAATGTGACTGGTCATTCAGAGCAACACCTCTCGACCGTTTCTTACGAGAAAACAACAAGTTAGAAAAACATCAGCTGCTAAAAGTTTTCTACCTTAAAGGTTTTACACCTTCCAAGGATTGTTTTGACTCTTCCTTATGATTTCCCAGGTGAGAGTGGCGGTGTTACTTGGCTTTCCCACAGGCTTCAAGCCACTGCCTGGAGCCTAAAAAAATCTATTTTCTGACCACTGTCAGTTCCCACACCTTGATTTCGTCCGGCCTGTGTTTTTTAGGAAGCCCCCAAAGGCGTCAGTGCTGTCTGCACACCCCAAATCCCCACTCACCCACGCACAGAGGGGGCTGGTTCCCGTTGCTCCAGACTCCCTCCTGCAGGCACTCTGTGCTGGGCTCGGCGCCTGGCTGCAGCTGGAAGCCCTGGTTGCACTGGTACACGGCCTTGGTGCCCACAGTGTACTCCTTCCCAAAGACAACCCCGTTCCTTGGGGCCCTGGGAACTCCACAGGAGAGAGCTGGGAAGAAAAAAAGCACAAAACCAAAAAAAAAAAAGAAAAAAAAAAGTAATCAGGGAGCTGTTGGTTTTTATCCCAAACCGAAATCCTGGATCCTGGAGTTTCCTACTGACAAACCCCACACGCTGTGAGGAGTGCCCACCCTTCATAAAGCACCAGATTTTGCAACAGCAAAGCCAATCCCGAATCCCAGTTTCGCAGAATCACAGAATCAGAACCACACACAACCACAGCATCACTGGGGTGGAAGAGACCCCCAAGATCACTGAGTCCAGCCCAGCCCCAACACCTCAACTAAACCCTGGCACCCAGTGCCACATCCAGTCTGCTTTAAACACATCCAGGGATGGTGACTCCACCACCTCCCTGGGCAGACCATTCCATTTTATATGTAAAAAACCTTTTTCCTGATATCCAACCCATATTTCCCTTGGTGCAGCTCAAGGCTGTGTCCTCTCGTTCTGTCAGTGCTGCCTGGAGAAAGAGACCAGCCCCACCTGAGCACAGGCACCTCTCAGGGAGCTGTAGAGTTGTGAGTTTCTCCTGGAGGAGGCTGTGGCTCAGAATTCCCGTAATAATATCTGTGTATCAGCAGAGCGCTCCCGAGTTTCCACGCGGAGATAAAGGATCCGACAGCGGGAACGCTTTGTGTTTACACCCCACAGCAGCACCGGCCCCAAACCCTTCTCCAGGAGCGCTTCTGCAGCACAAAAGGCACCAAACTGTGCGGTTATGGTGTGGCAGAAGGGAGGCTAAATTTAGGCTCGCGGCTGAGGAGGTGGAGGGGGGAATTCAGGGGGAAGATGGAGAAGCAGGCGCGGTGCCAGCAGCGCTCCGAGGGGAGGCTCTGCCCCATTCCCGCTGGAATCCCCGGCTCTGGCGGCAGGGCAGGGAGGGGACAGGCAGGTGACAGCCAAAAACACACAAAGGAGCACGGCCATTTCTGCTGTTGCCGTTTTTTCCCAACCTTGGGAACGCCAGAGCTGGGAAATGTCCCCATATCTGCTTCTCCAGCAGCATGAGGAGGAGGAGGAGGGAGAGTAAATCAAGCTGTGACTCCAAACCCGCCCTGTGGTCCCATCCCTCTCCAAGCCTGGCTCTGGGGAAGAGGGAGATCCACATCCCTCCTGTCTGGACAGGGTGGGATGCCGTGGGAAGAGCAGCCAGGATCTGGGCAGCTCCATGGGAGCTCCTGAAGGTTCTGTGGGGGTTGGGAGAGGAACAGAACCTGCCAGGAGACACAGCCCTGATCCCTGATCCCAATCTGTGCTTCCAGACAAACCCATTCCCTCCTGCAGCAACCCCAGCTCAGCTCCCAACATATTCACCTTCCTGCTGCTCCCCGTGCACAAAAGCAGGGCTGGAAAACCAGGAAAAGTCACTTTTAGGTGACAGGGAGCCCAAACTTCACGTGTGCAGCAGCAGCACAACCCTGGGTCTCTCCCCGTGAATTCCCAGCTTTTACCCCACTCCTGCCCCGGCACGGGCAGGTGCTGGAATTCTGATGGGAGTGAGCAATTCCAGAGGCAGGATCAGGGCCTGGCAGCGCTGCTGGTGACAGCAGTGTCACTGCAGCCAGCTCAGGGCTGGCCAATCCCTCTCCAAGGCCTGGTGTCTAGACAGGCTGCCAGCCTGAATACCAATGGCCCTCCCAGGGAAAAGAGGGCACCTGGAAATTCCAACCTTTTCCCTGCTACCTCTGCTGCTCCTTTCTCCTGAAGAGCTGGGGGGAAGCTGAGCCCTTCCCATCCCCACCAAAGCCTGCTCCTTTCTGCTTTTCATTCCCTTCAATGCTTCCCCAAAAAACTGTCCCTTTTATTTATCCCCAGGAACCTGAGGCACAGGGAAGGGCAGGAGCTCCAGGCCAGCGGGGCTGAGCTGCCTCTTGCCTTCATTCCATGGGGGGACAGAAAAATCCTGGATTTGATGTGGCTGAAGGGAGCAGGAGAGGAGCCAGCCCAGGCCTGGGGGTGGAGCTGCTCTGCCAGGAATTATCCTCCTGAAATCCCCAATCCTGCATCCAGCCCAAGGCACTGGAGAGCCACGGGCCGGTGTTAGGATTCCTGACAGGAATTCGAGGAAACTGAGGGGAAAAGTGACTCCTTCCACCTCAGCATGTGACATGAGCAGCGAGCTCTCCCACCTGTGGGAGTCAGGCTCTTCCAGAGGGGACATCCAGCAGCAAGATCCTGACCTTTATTTCCCCCCATCCCGCGTCCTTCCCTCTTTTCCCAATCCCAGTTACTCCCTTCCCTCTTTGCCATCTATTCCCAAAGCCCTGGAGACGAGGATCACCCCCCAGTGCTCCCAGCCTGTTCTCAATGTGGAATAACCAGAATTCCAATAGAAATGTCTACACATGGATGCTTTAATTCCTCCCACCCCAAGTCCTTCCCACTTTTCCCACCCCCGTCACTCCCTTCCCTCTTTGCCATCTATTCCCAAAGCCCTGGAGACGAGGATCACCCCTCGGTGCCCTCAACGCGGAATCATCCAATATCGCGTTTTTTCCCTGCTTCCCCAGGGACTCCTGGAAGTGGATCCCGAGCCTTCCCCGCCCTCACCTTGGCACAGGGGGATGTCCTCCCTCCAGTGGAAGTGTCCCTGGGGGTGCTGGCTGCAGGTGCTGGTGCCGTGTCCCACCAGGCGGTAGCCGGCGTCGCAGCCGAAGCGCACGGAGCTGCCGGGGCGCAGCCCGGAGTGGCTCAGGATCATCCCGTGGGCTGGAGGCTGAGGGAGGCTGCAGTAGGGGGCTGGAGGAGGGCAGGAAAGGCAAACCAGCCACAGGGTGAGCAGCAGCAGCAGGGTCGTTCCCTTCCCACCCTCAGGAATTACACCGAGCTTCCCCAAAACGAGGAGGTGGAGGGGGATAAACACGGAGCCGAAGCGGGGAAGGAGCGCAGAGCTCTGAGCTTCACCCAGCTCCAGGAATAAGGAGTGGTTGCTGATAATTAAATATCCCTTAATTCATTCTGGACAGAGTTTTCCAGTGCCTGACCAACTCCTGAGGGCGACGAAACCCCAAAGGTTCTGCTTTCATCCAGAAACCTTCCCCAGTATCCGATCCCCGGCGTCAATGACTCTCCACGCCAGGCTGCCGATTCTGAGAGTGGTTGGGAAATGAACCAAAAAAGCTCCAAGGTTTCTCCCTGGAGGAATTTCTCCTGATTGTGATCCCACAGTGCTGGGCCTGACTGTTACAGAGTGGTGGAGACACGAGCCAAAGCTCCAAGGTTTCTCCTGGACAGACTTTGCCTTTCCCGGCCTCCCCAGCGCCCGGCTTTGTGCCTCCCCAGCCTTGGCAGCTCCTGCCCTCCCAGCTGGATCTCTGCAGGAATTCCATGGATTCTCCTGGCTCTGGCAGAGGCAGCTGGGACTTACCCCAGTAGCGGATTTTGAAGCCTTTCCTGTTGTAGCGTGGTCGGAGGACCAGCGCAGGAAGACGCTGTTCCCGCTGCTGGTGACGGTCAGGGGGGACGAGTAATTCCCACTGAGGGACAGCAGCAGGGGGCTCTGCCCAGAGGGACCTGGAGGGAAGGGACAGGGAAAAGGGAAAAACCACTGTTGACCTTTCCTTTTCCCTTCCCTTCCCTTCCCTTCCCTTCCTTTCCCTTCCCTTCCTTTCTTTCCTTTCCTTTCCTTTCCTTTCCTTTCCTTTCCTTTCCTTTCCTTTCCTTTCCTTTTCCTTTCCTTTCCTTTCCTTTCCTTTCCTTCCTTTCCTTTCCTTTCTCCTTTCCTTTCCTTTCCTTTCCTTTCTTCCTTTCCTTTCCTTTCCTTTTCCTTTCCTTTCCTTTCCTTTCCTTTCCTTTCCTTTCCTTTCCTTTCCTTTCCTTTCCTTTCCTTTCCTTTCCTTTCCTTCCCTTCCCTCCCTCCCCCCCCCCCCCTCCCCCTTTCTTCCCCTTCCCCCTCTCCTTCCCTTCCCCTTCCCCCTCCTTTTCCCTCCCCTTTCCTCTTTCCTTTCCTCTTCCCTTTCCTTTTTCCTTTTCCTTTTTTCCCTTCCCTTTCCTCTTTCCCCCCTTCCCCTCAGTGTCCCTGCAGGAGGAACAGGCACAGGGAGCTTTTCCCTGAGGAAAGGCAGCTCCCAGCTCCCTGTGGGCACCACTTCCAGGGCTCACATCCTGCTCCTGGGAATCCAGGAAAAGCAGGATTTGCTCCAGGCAGGAGCTCAGGTCCCCACGGTGACCCCAGGAGCACCAGCACAGCCCCCATGGGTCTGCACTGGTCACCCAGAGAATTCCTCTCCTCATTCCCTAAAACTTCTGGGCTTGGAGAATCTGCTCCCTGTGGCCTTCAGGGATGAGAATTCCCGCTTTCCCAACTCATCCCTTGCAGCAATCTCTGCTGCCATCCCTCTCCCAGGAGTTTCCCAACTCCGTTCCCTTGGAAAAATCCTTCAGATCCATCCAAAAAACCCCAAACTGCAGCGATTCCCTCACGCAGGGAATCAGTGAGGAGCTTCCTGGGAGGCCAGCAGGAGGCTCCAGGTGGGAAGCTGGCCCTGGATTGCTCCTTCCCCCTGGATTTCCACGGGATTCTGGAATACCAGGAATGGTTTGGGATGGGAGGACCCCACAGGTGAGAGGGGTGAAGCTCTTACCATCGAAGATTTCAAACTCGTCAAACTGCTTCTCGCTGAGGAAGTACTCGATGGTGAGGGAGATGTTGTAGCCGGGCTCCACCTTCACCACCCAGGAGCAGGTCTGGAAGTGGGGGTAACTTCCCAGGAAACTCTGGCTTAGGATCACCCCGCTGGAATCCGTCAGCAGCTGGTTCATGGGGCAGTGCACTGGGAATGGAAATGAACGTTCCTGGCTTTTTTTCAGAGGAATTATGGAAGCACGAGGTCTTCCTGCACTCCTTTGATCCCTGGGGCTCGGAGAATCCCACAGATCCCAACAACTGTCACACTTGAAGAAAGGAGCGAAAAGCAGCAAAGCCAGCAAATCATTCCCACTGCCTCGGCCTCATTCCCACGTCTCCCAAAACAAGCAGCACCACAACCTGAGGCACAAAACCCAGGAATCGCAGGAAACTCTGTCAGAACAAAGGCTGGAATTACAGCTCATCCCATGGAATTATCGACTGGGACATGAGAACTCCCAATTCCTGCTCAGGAGGAGTCTCACTCCCTCCTCCCAAAATCCTGCGCTCCTGGAGATGGGAAAATTAACCCCAAGGATGAAAAATGAGCTGGAAAACCTCCCCCAGCTGCTTCCCTGAGCAGGGAAATCCGGGATGGAGGGAAGTTTCACCTTCACAGGTGGGTGGGGGGCCCTCGAACTGCAGGTGGGTGCCCAGTTTGCAGGTGAGGATCTCGTTCCCGATCAAGGTGAAGCCGGGGAGGCAGCGGTACCTGACGATGTCACCTGGGGAGGGATGGAAACCAGGGATGGGAGGGGGGAAACGCACAGAAAAAAAGGGGGATTTTATGGGATAAAAGGGGGAATTTCAGAGATAAGGTGGGGAATTGAGGGATAAAAGGGGGAATTGCAGAGGTGAAAGCGAGAATAGAGGGATAAAGGGGAAAATGGAGAGATGGAAGTGGGAAATGGAGGACTAAGAGGGGAAATTATGGGATAAAAGGGGGAATAGAGGGATGAAAGGGGGAATTGCAGGGATAAAAGGGGGAACTGCAGAGATGAAAGGGGGAAATGCAGAATAAATGGGGAAACATGGGAATAAAAGGGGAAAATGCAGAAATACAGGCTGGGAACAACGGGAACACCCGGATGCTGCGTTTGATGTCGAGCTCCCATGGAAAACCCTCCTGGCAGCCTGGATTTGGGCGGGACAAGGCATTCCCAGGAGCTGGAGAGGTGGGGATGAGGATGAGGAGGAGGAGGGGAGGTTTTACCGATGTTGAACTCCTCGTTCTCCGTGATGATCTCGGCGTTGGGAACGATGGTGGGAGGCTGGCAGCGGAAAAGCTGGAAAGCTGGGGAAGCAAAGGAAGAGCAGCACGTCCTGAGGGCAGCCACGATGGAATCAGGGGAATTCCTCCCTTTCCATAACGAAATTCCTCCCCTTCCACAAGGAAATTCCTTCCCCTCCACAAGGGGAATCCACCCCTTCCCCAAGGAAAGGGAATTGCCAAAGTCCAACCAGGCCTTTCCCCCCACAAATCCTACAGGGATGAATTTGCAGGAATGCCTGACGTTGCTTCCATCCTGACAGGAAGAATTTTGGGAATTCCTGGACAGTGTGTTTTCCTTTGGGAATGTCACCAGCACTTTTTGGGATGCTGTAAAAGGATCTTGGTGCCCTCAGTGGGATTTAGTCACTCATCCAGCAGGGAGAATTTCAGGCTGCTCCAGCAGCTCATAAATGAAAATAATTATCCAGGGAATTCCATCCCTCAAAACTCACTGATTTTTATTTTTTTAGACTTGGAATTAGTGATTTCCTCCACAAAGAATTCCAGGAGTGAGAATGTTTCCGGCTGTAAATCCTTGGAGTTCTCAGAGTTACCTGAGCAAGGTCCAAGTCAGTGCTCAAGGAAGGTGAAAAAGGGAAAAATTTGCATAACTCTGTGGAAAAAGCTGGGCAGGAAAACTTCCTGAAAAAAAACACCAAAAATCCAAACCCTGGACTGAAAAATTTTGTGGCAAAAATAATGGATTTGAAAAATTTTGTGGCAAAAACTGGGGTGAAAAACTTCCTGGAAGAAAACTGGGCTGGAAAACTTCCCAGAAAAAAAACGGTTTTGAAAAACTTTGTGGAAAAAAAAACCCCTGAAAAACTTCCTCGAAGAAATTGGCCTGAAAAACTTCATTGAAAAACCTGGGCTGAAAAACTTCCTGGAAGAAACTGGGGTTGGAAAACTTCCCAGAAGAAAAACTGGGCTGAAAAACTTCCTGGGAAAACCTGGCTTGAAAAACTTCATTGAAAAAACCGGGCTGAAAAACTTCATTGAAAAAACTGGTTGGAAAAACTCTGTGGAAAAAAAAAAACTGGGCTGAAAAACTTTGTGGGAAAAAAAAAAAATGGGCTGAAAAACTTCCTGGAAAAAAAAAATCAGAAAACTTTGGGGAAAAAAACCTGGCCTGAAAAATTTCATTGAAAAAACTGGGCTGAAAATTTGGGCTAAAAGGGTATTTTAAAAAAAAAATATTTTTTTTGGCATTTTCCCAGAACTCTTCCCCACTATTCCCAGCATTTCCCCCATCCCAGGAATCCGTGCGGACCGTAGAAGTAAATGGCGAAGATTCCCCCGTTGGCGGCGTCGCTGTGGAATTTCAGCAGCACCTGGTTGGAGGAGCTCTGGGCGGATTTCTTGGCTGAGTTGCCCGTGAACACCCCCAGCTGAGGGGCTGTTTGCTGGGGCCCATCCCTGAGGGCAGGAACACAAGGGAAAAAGGATTTTCCAAGGGTTTTTCCAAGGGTTTAACCCCGACCTCATCCTCCCTTTCCCACAACCACATCTCAGACCCCCTGCTCCAGTTTAACCCCTACAACCTCTGCTGGCTCCCAGTGCTCACCCGGTTGAACAATTAGAAACACAAATTCCACTTTTAACCCCGGAAATTGAGGAATTAGGTCCTGTCTCCCCAAGGAATTTCCCTCCCTGTTTGCCCAGCAGACACGGGGACACTCTGAAGGTCAGACACTGAGCGTCACAAGCTCAAAATTTGTCCACCAACCCTTTAATCAGAGCTCCCCTGGCTGCCTGAAGCTGATAATCTCCATTATCGTGCACAAATAATATTTCTATTAATTCATATTAAACAAAGCACAAAAAAAAATTTGTCATTTCTCTTCCTTTCTCCAAAACACCGGGAAGCTCCCAGCCTGCAAAGGGGATCCCAGGGGTCCCATCCCCACTTTAAAAGCCAGGAATCATTTCCCAAAAATGAGTCTTTGGAGTGACTCCTGAGCCCGTGTACCCACCAGACGGTGATGAAGTCGTTGTAGGGCTCTGTCTGCAGCAGGGTGAAGTTCAGGTGGATCCCGTATCCCACGGGCACTGTCAGCAGCCAGGTGCAATCCTGGGAATTTGGGTACTGGCTGGGGAAGCCAGGAGAGTAAACTGTCCCGTTCTGGGCAGTGACATTGCCCCCACACGGCACTGCAGGGGAGCACAGAGAGAGAAACGCAAACCCAGTGAGGAAATATCCCTTAAACATCCCGAAATCCCTTTTTTATTCCTTTTTTTTTTTTTTTTTTTTTTTGATACAAAGGTAACAATTCTGGACACAGGAAGATCCAGATCTTGGCCTGACTTGCCTCAAGTAATTCCTCTCTGCTACAAGCACACATCCCACATTTCCCTATTTTCAGCTTCATTCCATGACTGTAAAATCACGGAGCTCTTTCAGGTGACTGCCTGCTCTGTCCAGATGTGGATTTCACCCAGGTGTGCACAGAAACTCCTCTCTCACTCCCACTGAGAGTCCCTGAGCTCCTCCAGCTCATGGAAAACAGCTCGGGATGGGATCACTCCGGGGGAAATGAGGGTTGGTGTGGCAGGGAAATGGTCTCCCTCTCATTAATTCAAACCCATCCTTCCCGTGCAGGAGCAGCTCCATGAATCCCTTCCCTGCTGATCCAGGTGTGAGGTTGGAGCCCCAGCCCTCCCCAGCCTGGCTCTGCTCCCCAGTGTGTTCAAACGACCCCAAATCCCAAAAATCCTGAGGGGCCAAGTCCAGCAGCAGCCCGGCTGCTGATCCCCGGGAAAACTCCCTGGGAAGCTGGAAAAGCTGAGCCCCCGTGCCTTGATTGCAGAATTCCAGCTCCCCTTTCAATTAAAGGAGCTCTCAGCGCTGACCTGCGAGGGTGAGGGGTGCAGCCTGAGGCAGCACGTCCTCCCTGCCTGCTGCCGGGCAAAACTGGGGGAAATTTGGGGAAAAAAAAAGCAGGAAAAGGCAAGTCCTACACTCCTTTAGCAGCAGGAAGAGTTCGGATGTGCTCAGAGACCAGCAGCAAAGGGGCCAAACCCTTCCCAACCCTCACCCCACTCTGCTATTTGCAGAGCCAGAAAATCTCTTAAAAAACCACAAAACCGGGGCAGAAATGGTTGTTGGCAGCTGGCAGAGCTGATGCCGGGGGGAGGGGAGGGGTTAATCCTGCTCCCAGTGTCCCCCAGTGTCCCCCAGTGTCCCCAGAATCCAGCTGGGCACAGGACAGGCTCACCTGAGCCAGCACTGAAAGAGCAGCTGAGGATTCAGCTCTTTTTGTGTTCTTTGGGGTTCCAGGACTTAAAAGAGGGCAAATATCACGTCTCTCCTCCCTTCCACAGCTGCTGTAGAGCCAGGGCTGGGATAAAAGGTCAGTGCTCCTGGGAAATCTTCAATAAGCAGGTCTGAACTTCTTAAAGGTTCACCTGGAACCCTTCTGGAAGTAAATCCCACCGAATTCCGGCCACCAGCCCCAGGGGTGAAAGGCTGGAACAGCCATAAGGGGGTTTGGAAAAGAGAATCTGGACGAGTTGGGAGGCCTGGAATGGAAATTTTCAGCCTGCCGAGTCCTCTGAGCCGAGTTTTCAGAAAATCAAAACCCACACTGGAAGATTCATCTCCCACCTGGATCATTTTGGAGATGCCCATGAGGGAGACCAGACAGGGACACACCGAGAGCCCTCGGAGCTGCAAGGCCCTTTTTTATTTATCAGAGCTGAATGGATGGAGGCTGGGTGTTGTTGAGGGAATAAAGCAGCAAGGAATTATCACCCCGAGGACTGCGTCACACAGAAACAACAGCTCCAGCAGGGAGGTGAGAGACAGAGATCCTCCCCACCCACACCCCAAGGCTCAACACCCCCCGCAGAAGCTGCCCTTTGGTTCTGAAACGCCCCAAATATTCACCAGAACACCTCCTGGAGGTAAAACACCAAAACACCTCATGGAAGTAAAACGCCTCATGGAGATAAAACACCAGAACACCTCTTGGAGGTAAAACGCCTCATGGAGACCCCATTCCAGCTGAGGCGTCACTCCAAGGTAACAATTCTGGGTACAGCAAGGTGCAGCTCTCGGCCCGACTTGCCCCAAGCAATTCCTCTCTGCTGCCAGCACATCCCACGTTTTCAGCTTCGTTCCACGACAACTCAGCCAACGTGGAGCCACTACAACAGCCCCGTTCCAAGGCAGGGAGCTGAAGTGCTGTGCTCAGGTGAGCCCAGGTGAGTCTAGGCTGTGCCCAGGGGAGCCCAGGTGTGCCCAGATGAACCCAGGCTGTGCCCAGGTGAGCTCAGGTGAGCCCAGACCATGCCCAGGTGAGCCCAAGCCATGCCTAGGCGAGTCCAGATGAGCCCAGGCTGTGCCCAGATGAGCTCAGGCTGTACCCAGGTGAGCCCAGGCCGTGTCTAGGTGAGCCCAGACCATGCTCAGGTGAGCCCAGGCCATGCCCAGGTGAGCCCAGGTGTGCCCAGGTGAGCTCAGGTGAGCCCAGACCATGCTCAGGCAAGCCCAGGCCATGCCCAGGTGAGCCCAGGTGTGCCCAGACCATGCTCAGGCGAGCCCAGGCCATGCCCAGGTGAGCCCAGGTGTGCCCAGGTGAGCTCAGGTGAGCCCAGACCATGCTCAGGCAAGCCCAGGCCATGCCCAGGTGAGCCCAGGCCGTACCTTCACACCTGGGCAGGGGGTGGTCCCAGTTCCTGTTGGTGCCGTGCTGGCAGGTGAGCACGGGGTGGCCGGTCAGGCGGTAGCCGGGCAGGCACTCGAAGGAGATGGACTGGCCCACGTTGTAGCCGGCTCCTCTGACCACCCCGTTGGCAAAAGGCTCCGGGTCAGGGCACTCCTGCAGCTCGTAGGCTGGGAAAACACGAGGAGGAATGCTCTGTGCGTCATTTCCCAGGGAAAAATGGGATGGGAAAAGGGGGAAAGGCACCGAGCTGTGCCAGGGGAGGGGCGGGTTGGACGTCAGCAGGAATTTCTCCACGGAAAGGGTTGGGAAGAGCTGCCCAGGGAGGTTTGGAGTCCCCATTCCTGGAGGTGTCCAAGGAAGGGCTGTCCAGAGTGCGGCACTCAGTGAGCTGGGGACTGGCCACAGGTTGGGCTCTGTCACCCTGGAGGGTTTTTCCAGCCTCAGCGATCCCGGGATTCTGTTCACCCACACGTGAACTCCAGCTGGGGAAAACACACCTCCATCCCCCTTCAGGACTGTCCCTCCTCACCAGGGCAGGATTATCCCTCCTCACCCTGGTATCCCCAGGGCAGGATTGTCCCTCCTCACCTTGGTATTCCAGCTTGAAGCCGGGTTTGTTCTGGGAGTGGTCGCTGTGGAAGTAGACGGTGGTCTCGTGGGAGGTGGACAGCAGGGAGCCGGGCAGCTCGGCGCCGCTGAAGCGCCCGATGACGCCGCTGGTGTCGTAGGGCCCGTTCCTGATCTCCACAAAGTCGTGGTTGGGCTCCGTGGAGAAGTTCAGGAACTGGATGTGGGCACCTGGGGAGGGGGAAGGGAGGAGTTTTGGCTCTAAAAGCGCAGCTGAGCTTTTGCACCAGCACCAGCTGCAACCCCGGCACCAATATCAGCACCAACCCCAGTTCCAACCCCAGCCCCAACCCCAGCTCCAATCCCAACACCATCAGCTCCAACACCAACACCAGCTCCAATCCCAGCTCCAATCCCAGCTCCAATCCCAGCTCCAGCCCCAGCAGTCCCACCCGCAGAGCCCAGGACAGCCTGGGCACCCAGCAGGACTTTAACTGCCCTGGGCACACACACAGAGTGCCCTCAAAGTGCCACAGAGGAGCTTTGGAGCGGAGTTTAGGAAGGAATTGCTCCCTGTGAGGGTGGGGAGGGCCTGGCTGAGGTGTCCCAGACCGGGCTGGACGGGGCTTGGAGCACCCTGGGATGGTTTCCCCTGGCAGGGGGGTGGAATGAGATGATCTTTGAGGTTCCTCCCAGTCCAAACCAGTCAGGGATTCTCTGATTTTTTTCACCCCCTCTCCTGTGACAGCACCAAGCCAAAGCCGGCTCTCTCACCAAAGCCCACTGGCAGCAGGATCCTCCACGTGCAGTCCAGGTTGCTGGGATAATTTCCTGGGAAACCTGGGCTCAGGAGCACTCCTTCCATCTCTTCTGCTGTTCCTCCACACTGGGCTGGGGAAACAGGAGGGTTCATGGTCAGGATCCACTCACAGGATCCCTCCCAGGATCCCTGAGGGGTCTGTCTGGACCAGGGCCATGGGAAATCAAGGAATTGGAGACTCAGCTGAGGAAAAGGAACCAGTGCCAAGTTTCCAGGCACTGCGTGGCCACACCAGGAATGGATGTGCCCTTCTCCTGCCCTTGGGAGAGGAAGACTGAGCCCAGGGATCCTTTTGGGCCATCCCAGAGGGAGAGCCGGATCTGAGCAGTGGGAGAGGGGATGGACACCTGCTCTGCCCACATCAGGCATCAGCACTTGCCTGAATCCTTAACCAGCTCAAAAAAACGAGTGTGAAGAAGCTGAGTGATCCCATTCTGACTCCAGATCCCGATTCCTGCGCCACCTGCCCATCCCTGGGCACTCAGTCACTGATAAACCCACCACAGAGTGTTTGCTCGCTGCCTGCAGCCAGCTGCCAGCCACGACAGCCCAAAAATACGTTTATAAAAGTGCATCACATGAAATTTAAACACTGACAGCACCTTCTCATGCTTATCTGGATGACCTCCACCTGGACCCAGCAGCAGCACCCAGCCGAATCCAGGCAGGTGTTCTCCTAACACACCGTGACAGCCAGGCACAGGCTCTTTGTCCAGGATCTCATTACCCCGGACTTGCTCCTTAACGAGGTTTCTCCCAGAAGATTTCTCTTTCTTTTTCCTCCTAATGGCTCTTTAATAGAACTGCCTCTGAATTATTTAGAAGCCCAGCAGCTGGAGGAAGTAGACCAGGAGGAAATCAGCACAGTTCCAAACTGTGCTTGGAGCAGGAGCTCTGGTGGACAGGGGACAGGGACTGTCACACCCACAGAGGTCACTCCTGGCTCCAGATGTGGAGATCTTAGTCTGTGTTGAGGTAACTCCTGAGAAAGTGGTGCCAGCAGACCAGCCGTGACATTTTCCTCATCAAATAACCCAAACCAAAATCAATAGTTACACGGGATTCAGGTTTCCCTCCTCTCCCTGAATTTTAGAATAGCAATAAATTTTGGTAAGTGGGGCAATGTACAAGGTATGGTCTGCCGCTGTAGGTCTCCTGAAAGCCTTTTCTGGCATAAACTGAGCACTGTCTCACATCTCAGCACAGTCAATCTGATTCACAATCAGCAATGTCTCGGTTTACCATTTATCTGTTTTCTACCACGGTGCTTTAGGTCCCAAGATATTCTGTGATTCTTTGTTAACGTTAGTAAAGAGTGTATTGAGCATTAAATCAATTGAACTCTCTCCTCTCTGCATGTTTTGAGACGCGCTAATTTCAAACGTGGAAGTTCCCAGAGGATGTCACACATTTTCTGCTCCTGCCCCCTCCACCTTTTGGAAAACTTCTTTTAGAAAGCAGCCACTTACCTGGAGTTTTAAATATATGAAAAAAAAGACTTGGGAGGGTTCTTTTCCTAGCCACAGGACTAATTTATTTTAAAAGTAAAGTTCTAGGACAATGCTCTGAAGCAGTTTGGGAATGGGGAGAAATTTTTGCCCAAGCAGCCAAAATCCCGCTGGACCGGGAGGCTGGTGCTGATCCAAAGAACCAAACTGGTGGTTTGTCAGCTTTTGGGATCCTCCTCCGTGCCGGGATCTCCCAAGGGCTTCTGCTTCCATTCAGAGCAGCTCCCAAGGGAACGGGGTCCTTTAGCTCAGTCATTCTCCTGGAAATGTCTCTCTATTTATTTCTGGCCCACAGATCATCAGATAAAAGAACTGTTGGCTCTTATAATTACTTTAAAGCCAAATGATGTAAGCTGGAACAGCAGGAGCCTGAAATAACTGTTAACTAAAGCTATTAAATGCATAAATGTCTCTCTCAGAGCTGCAAAATGTGCAATATGAATATTAAACATCCACATTCGCTGAAAGCAACTGACTGAAAATAATTTAAAAAAACCCCCCAAAACTCTCCTGCAAGTTCCCTTCAGCTCCAGGCCTCTTGTCCTCGGGATCTTCCACAGGGAAAACGGAATGTCCAGTCTTTTCCAGGCCTGAACATCTGAACAGAGCTGAGGACAAGTGACCTGTGGTCACCTGCTGGACACCAGAGTGGCCACAGCAAGTTGGGATGCTGGGAGACGCCAGGCCCCAGGGAAAGAAGCAGCTTTGGTGGCGTCAGACACATTCCATAAAAATCAAACCATGCTTCGGCTGGGGAAGAAAAAAAAAATCCTCAACCCATAAAACCAGCATGAGGAAATTTTAGGGTTTTCCCTTTTGAAGGGTTTCGTGTTGAGGGGGAATAATTCTGTGTGCCACACTCCGTGCTGCAGCCACGTCTCCACCATCCAAAACAAAGCACTCCAGGCAGCCCACGGGGACTCCTCGGGCGCGATTTCCCTGGCAACAAATGAAGATTTTTTTCCTTTTTCCCCCCCCCCACACTCTCTCACACTTGCAGAACCAACCTGAATTTCTCTAAATCAGCTCTTTACCCTTTTTTTGTTGTTGTTGTTGTGGTTTTTTTTTTTTTTTTTTTTTTTTTTTTTCTTTTCTTTCAGGGAAGCGTTATAAATATCTCAGGCAGGTAGAAAAGAAGTGGAGTCCTACCGATGCAGAGGGGTGGAGGGTAATTCCAGCGGCGCACCGTGCCCGGCATGCAGGAGATGTGGGAGTGGCCCTGCAGGGATGGAAAACCAGACAGGAATTTGTGGGGTGGACGGAAAACAAGGAGAGGCAGCCTGTCCCTGTCCCTGTCCTGGCAGGGAAGAATTCCTTGCAAGATCTGACCCAAAGGGAGGCTCCCAGGTTCCTGTCCCATCTGCGGTGCCAGTAAAGTGATGCTTTGAAGAATTTGAGAATAAAATAACACTCTTTGGAGATAGTATTAGTGTAGGAGGTAACCTAAAGGCTGTTTTTTATTGGAAGATTCCAAGGGAAGATATGGGAAAATGTCCATAAAATGCCCACCCTTGCAAGGGGGGTGAACACAGTTCTACAAATCCAGCAAATTAGCAAAATTGACAAAAATCACCAATTAGAGACATAAACAGTGAGGGAATTCAACCTTCTCTGAATCCTCCCCCTCAGACAGGGACCAAACTTTGCAGATGAAAATGTGCCTCCGAGAGCTGGTTTCAACCTTGGCTCCCAGGAAGAACCACGACAGGAAAAGGAACCTCGGACCCCCAGCTCGGAGCTGTGGAATGTGTTTTGCCTTTCTGCCTCGGGAAAAGGCAGGGAAAAGTACTGGGACTGGCCACGAATACAACAACACAGGCACAAACAGATGTGTAAAGAATACAGAGAATACAGAGAGGCAGGAATCCTTCGGGTGATGCCTAAAGAGGAGACCTGGGACAGAGGCTGGACAGAGTTAAAGAATAAAGAAGAGATTTATTAAAAGGCCTTTAAAGGATGCACCTAGGGCAGGACAAGAGCCTGGCCAGGGCTGCACCCAAGGTGGACCCAACACGGTCACAAAATGGACCCAAAATAGTCACAAAATGGACCCAAAATGGGCACAAAATGGACCCAAAATGGGCACAAAATGGACAGGGGAGTTTTCCCACTTTTATAACTGTTGGTCCATTTCCATACTGGGGTTAATTGCCCAATTACAGCATCAGGTGATGCAGCCCCATCCTCCCAGATTGCTCCCCTCAATTCCCTGGTTTTCACACTTTCAGGGCCTGAAGCTGCGATGTTGCCCTTGGGCTGGAGAAGGATTTTTCTGACTAAACTGACTAAACTCCATGTGAAACTCAGAGTTACACACTAAAGCAGTACAAAATGTGGAACACGTGCGAGCTGGAGCTGGCGGTGCCGGTACCTGCAGGGCGTAGCCCGGCTCGCACTGGAAGGACACCACGTCGTTCACCAGGTAGCGCTCGCCCATCTTCAGCCCGTTCCCGGGGACCGGCGGCTCCGGGCAGCTGGAGAGCCCCACGGCTGTGGAGGGAAGGGAGGTGGGAGCTCGGGGAACAGGGATGGGGCTGTGCTGAGGGCTGGAGGGATGGGAACACGGTTTTCGTTTTGCCGGCCGCCACCGCAGGATCTGGGTGGGGAAATTCCGTTTCCTTTGGGTTCTCCAAGGGCAGCCCATTTCCATTCCCACATTTACACTGGGAATGTCCTGCTGCAAACCCAGTAACAACCTATGACATCTCCTATGAGGCGATGGGCTCTCCTTCTCACATCTCCCTTCTCCTTTCCCTTTCCCTTTCCTTTCCTTTCCTTTCCTTTCCTTTCCCTTTCCCTTCCCTTTCCCCTTTCTCTTTCCCTTTTCCCTTTCCCCTTTCCCCTTTCCTTTCTCCTCTCCTTTTCCTTCTCCTTTCCTTCCCCTCTCCCCTTTCCTTCCTCACATCTCCCTCTCTCCTTCCCACATTCCCTCTCTCCTTTCCAAATCTCTCCATTCACCTCCCCTCTCCCTCTCTCCTTCCCAAACCTCCCTGTGCCCCGGGGAGAGAAGAGGAACCCTGCAGGCTCCTCACACCCCGCGCTGGCAGCTGCCACTCCACGATAACCTCCCGCATCCCTGCCAGGGCTCCTGCTCTGCTCCAACCCCACCGAGCCGCTGGCAGGGGGAAAACAAAAGGAGAAAAGGAGCGAGGAGAGGCTGAGCCTCCTCCTAAAGCCCAGTCACGCTTCCCAGCGTGTTCCCTCCCCGCTCCTGGATGTGCTGCTTGACCTTCAGAGAGGCAGGAGGAAAAACGGCTTTAAATAACTTCCCCTTCACATCAGTGGCTCTCAGTCCCGAATTGCCCCTGGCTTGGGAAGAGCTCAGCTGGAGTAACCCAGCGAGGGAGAAGGCAGAGTTTTCCTCCTCTGTTTTAGCTCATCTCTCCCTGTTTCCTCTCAGAAGGGACACAGAAAATAAAGAAAAAAAAATCCGGGGCTCAGGGCTGGGAGATTCCAATTGTACAAACAGAGCAGAAATCACATTATTTCCAGCTGCCCTGAAAATCAACACCTATTAATTTCCTCAGCCAAGGGAACAGACAGGGCTGATAATCCCCAGGCTCATGAAAAAGAACCTGGCCGTGATTTTTTTTGCAGGAAGGCGCTCAAAGGATTTATCGATTGGAACAGAGGTGGAGAAGAAACAGTCACAGCAAGAGGATTCCTGCAGCTCCCCAGAGCACAGGCTGGGCACATTTTTTCTCTCCCAATCCTGTGGCGGCTGTAACCCTGCTAGATTCAATGATGGACAAGGTTTCAGCGTGTAAAGGCAGCAAGTCCTGGAAGGTTTAGTGCTCTAAAGCACAGCCCCAGCTGTGCCACTGCAGGGGATCTCACACAGGGTCCTGAATCAGACAATTCCCCCTCCCACCTGCCCAGGCTGCCCCAAGCTGGCCTTGGACACCTCCAAGGATGTGGCAGCCACAGCTCCTCGGGCACCATTCCTGCAGCCACTTTACAGGATGAACTGCACCGTCCAAAATTCCACTCGCAGCCTTGGAAGGAACCCAAAGCAGCAGAAGGTGGCCGGGCTCCAGAGAGCAGAGCCGTGCTCAGAACCAGTCAGCAGCCCCAGAGTCCAGCAGGGAGCAGCCCTGCAGTGCCCTGAGGAGGACTGGGGACACAGACAGAGCTGTCCCCACGTGTCCCAGCAGCTCAGCATTCCCTGTTTTGCTGTGGGACACAGCCAGGCCAGCCTGGGATGAGCCAGGGAGCCGCAGGAGCTCCGGGCTGGCTCCCAGCCCTGCCCCACAGGGATCCTCAGCACGGAGCAGGTGCAGGGAGCTGCCCTCGGATGTGCTGGGCACAGCCGAGAGTGCCCTCCTGCACGCCCTCACTGCTGCTGGGCTCCAATTCCAACCTCACACAGCACCAGAGCCGAGAAAATCATGGAATATCCTGAGCTGGGACCTGCAAGGATCATCCAGCCAACTCCTGGCTCTGTAGGATAACCCCAAAATGTTTAGGCTGGGTTTAGGGAAAGGCTCTTCCCCCAGAGGGTGCAGGGCACTGCCCAGGCTCCCCAGGGAATGGGAACATTCCCAAGGCTGCCAGAGCTCCAGGAGCCTTTGGATTGTTGGGGTGTCTGTGCAGGGCCAGGGTGGGACTGGATGATCCTGGTGGATGCTCCCGGCTCAGGATATTCCATGATTCTCTGCCAGCATTACCCAAAGACTGCTTGCACAGGGAATAACAGATCCCCCCTGCCGCTGGGCTGCTGCTCCTCTCCTGATCACACACCAGGAATCAAACCCAGCCCCGGGGGAGAACGAATTCCCATCATCCCCATCCACACCTGACAGCCCTTTCCCAACGGATTCTCTTCCCTGCCTCAGCCAGGTTTGTTCTCTCACCACTGGGGATTTCTTCCTGACAACACATTCTCTGTCTAGAACCTCGTGCTGGGGTCTGCATTCCCAAAAAAACCTGGCATGAAGCCTGCTGGGAGCACAGTGCTGCCATTCCAGGGGGTGCTGGGATCATCCCTAACCAGGAACCCGCTGAGGAGCTCCACACCATCACAGGATTTGGGTTGGAGGGGACCTTCAAGACCATTTTCAAGGTGTTTTTAACCTTTAATTGAAAGGAGTGGGTGCCCTCATCACCTCAGAGCTTCCACAGGTTGTGCCAAAGGTGCCTCCCTCAGCTGGAGGATGGATCAACCACCTTGGGAACGATCCTGTGCAGGGCCTGGACGCCTCTGAGCACAAAGCACAGAAATTCCTGGATCCAGGAGCGTGCCCAGGGCGGCTCAGAGTGCCTGGGGCTGTGGGGACAGGAGGGAGGGGAACATGCCCAGCACCCATCAGGCAGCACCAAAAAATACTGCAGCTCCCCAGTGCACTAACCCCACACTGATAACACTGATAACAACACTGATAACGTCGAGTTCAGCCCTGAGCCTGTCAGGAGAAGCTGCCCAGGGTGTTGTTGGTGCAGCCCCCGCAGTTTTTTCCCAAGTTAAACGTGCATTAAAATGTGCAGATCGAGTCTGATCTCCGTCCTGACCCTTCTTTCCTCGGCAGGTCCCACTAAACGACCTCTGAGGGCCCTTCCAGCCAGGATTTTTCGGGACGAGGACGTGTCCTGCTGTTTCCAGCAGGGAATGCCAAGAGCCGGGAGTCTCTGCCAGCCCGCAGAGACTCTGGCAAGCAGCAGACCCCAGCCCTGTACCCACGGATTTTTATCAGACAGACACAAAAAGGTGCCACCAAGAGCACAACGGGGGCCATCCCACCGCTCTGCTCCACCTTTTCTCCACTCCTCACTCCCTCCCTGAGAGCAGGGAGCCACGGCAGCTCCTTCTCCCGCTCCTCCGAGGCGCAGCCCACCTGCCGGGAGCTGCGGGGAGCAAGGCTGGGACCGCTCTTACTTTTGTACTCCAGGTGAAAGCCGGCGGCGGAGACGCTGATGTCGGAATAGAAATGCAGATAGAGCTGGTTTGAAGTGCTGTTGAGCAGCGCGGGCACCGTGGTTCCTGGCAAAACAAGAGGTTGCACAAAAGCCAGTGCAGAGCATCTCTTTCCTCCTCCTCCTCCTCCTCCTCCTCCGCCGCGTCCTCCTCGGAGATTTGCGGCAGGAGAGGCTGAGAACAGAAAGTCCTTTCAACTTAACGAGCTCCTCTCGGTTTTTGATCAGGTCCTAATGAGGCCAATTGAGAAATACCCAGGGCCCTTCCAGTGGCTGCTCCCGGGTTTCAGCCTGTGCAGCTTCGACACCGACAGATAAAAAAAAAGCATCAGGGGATGGGAAATGGTGTGGCTGGGGCACGGGTCCAGGAAAATTCCGGATTCCTTCGCTCCCTGGAAGCTGCTGCAGCGGCAGGACGAGGAAGTTCTATCCCAGACCCTCAAGCTCAGAGCACTGAGGGCACATTTGTTTAAATAAATGAGATTTTTGGGCCGTGGTTCTGCCAGTGGAGCTGCATTTGAAAGCCGCTCAAAGCTCCTGGACCTCCTGGCTCCTCCCTGCTCTGCTAAAAACCACAATTCCCCGGAATCCAAGGGAAAATATTTGTTTGGTGACACTTCACCCATTCTGAGGCACATCAGGCAGGTCAGCTCACCCTGCCAGGTGTGGTGGCCTCACATCCCAGCAAAACCCACGGAATTCCCATTTCCAGGAATAAAACCCCACTGGCTTTTGTGTTTAAGGCTCCCTCTCAACCTTTCCCACAGGCGGACAGGGTTGAAATTCCCAATCCAACAGCACACACGATTCCCTTTAAATCTATTCGACTTAAATCTATTCCTAGTTTTTTTTTGAACCCTGGTTTCTATTCCAAGTTCAGCTTTGTGAGGTGAATAAAACGAGGCAGGGACTGATGGGCTGGAGTGCCACGTACCAGAGAAGCTCCCCAGCATGGTGGCTGTGTTGTCCCCTCCATCAAACACTTCCAGGGAATCCCAGTTCTGCTCCGTGACAAAACTGATCACCTGGATCTGCAGAGAGAAACAAGAGAAAGGAAAAGAAAAAAAAAAATTAACAGCACAGTTCCTGAAATAATGGTAATAAATCAAATTAATAGCAATTCAAGGGTCGCTAATTGCGTTTACACACTCTGGGGGGTTCAGCACGTGCAAAACTTGGGAGATTTCTGCCTTTGACCATTCCCACTGGGATTTTCCAGCTATTTTCCCCCCAAACCCCCTAACAGGAATGCTGTTTGCTGCCGCTGCTCCAGAGCTCCTGGAAGTGCCCGGCTCATTTACAGCTGCTGACAATCGCAGCCTTTTTTACTCTCTGTTTGGAGAAATCCCCGAAGACTTTGAGCCCTTTCAAATGAGAGCAACCAGCAACAACCCGGAGCTAAAATAAACCCAAAAAACCCCCCTCACATTAAACAACAGGATTTTCAAAATCCAGTCGAGTTCCAGCCTCGTCCCTCAGCTTTTAGCGGAATCACTCGAGCTGCATTTTCAGATTTCACCTTTCCCTGCCATGCCCCATAAGGTTTGGTGTCCTCAGGAAGTCGCTTGACTCCGTTAGTTGGAACATCAACACAAATCCTCGGATGGGAAACATCCGGAGAGCTGAGAAATCTGCATTTATACCGAAAAGCAGAGCCCAGAAATCTGCATTTACACCGAAAAGCAGCTCGTGCTCCAGCGAGGACCTCCAAGGAATTGCACAGCTTTGTTTGCCAGGATTACCATTAACAGGGATTTTGCCTAAATCCTAAATGTTCAAAGCCTTCAGTGTCCCATTAAAAACCCGAGTTTGGTGAATGGGGTGAGAGCGAGGCAGAAAATCTGAGCAAAACCCACCGGTTTTGGGGAAAACCCAGATTTAATCGGTGAGGTCTGGATGAGACTTTCCAACACTGGGTATCACAAATTAAACTGCCAGGCAAAAAAACCCCCAACCAAACAACAACAACAAAAAAACCCAAAAACACCCCAAAAAACAACCCAAAAGGAACCTTAAAGATAAAGGAGTTGAACAACTTGGCTCCAAACAAGGAGAGTGCTGGAAAATTGGGAAAAGTGAGCAGTGAGGAGAGTTCACTGCCCTCAAACTTTGACTACACACGTGTGAACCCCCTCCCTTTCCCCCCCAAATCTTATTCCCTGATTTCCTCATCCACCCCAATTCCCCACTTACCTCTGCCTTGCCGAAGATCAAATCAAAACCCCTCGTTTGAAATTAAAATACGTATTTTTTTAAAAAATCAATCCCTCCACTTCAGCCATTTAAACCCATTTCCTTCCTTGATTTACTCCGGGTAATAAAACCGGCCGTAAAGTTCCTCCCAAGTGTGTGTGTGTGTGTGTGTTTTTTTTTTTTAGCACAAAGTGAGTGGAGTTCATCCAGCAGGAATGGCAGTGACCCCCACGGAGCCATCACTGCTCCCACTGACCCTTTTTTCCCTCTTTTCCTGCCTCATTACACCCCTATTGTGATTTACATTATTGGAAGTGGAGTGAGAATGAGCGTTTTGTTTGCTCTTTCACCGCCTAAATTATTTATTCTCCTCTCTCCCCCCACCCCCCTCCACCACCTCCTCCAGCTTAACGGAATAAACATTTTTAAGGTCCTAATTCTAGTCTGACATGTGGATTCACAAGGGATCTGCATCTATTTACTGCCACGTGTATAAATTAATTCACTCAGGAAGGTTTGCTCCGGGAATGAATAATTCATGGCAGAAGTGCCAGCTCCTACCCTGATTACATAAAAATCCTGCTCCTGAGTGCTGCTACCCAGAAAGCTTCAATTTCACCTCCTCCTCTGATTTACAGTTCTTTAACCTTTAATTGTTGTGCAAAAAGAGGGTAAAGTGATGCTGGAATTGGGATCTAATAACGGAGGACCCAAAGGAAGCGGAGCCAGGATGGACCCAGCTGCAGCTCCGTGGTCATTCCCTCTCTGGGGGCTGCCCTGAGACCCTTCCCTGCAGCTGGTTCAGGTCCTGGGGGCCAAAATCTTTCTCCAAGGCTTTTTATTCCTCTCCTGGAAGTCCCAGGGAAGCTGATGGGTTGTGACCAGGTGACAACAGATCCCGGTGCCACGTGGAAGTGGAGACCTCAGCACTGGTGGGAGCCCCAAACCATGGGGTCAAAGAATTTTAAGGGGTTGGGATGGACTTTAAATACTTCCCACTATCCCAGGTTGCTCCAGGCCCTGTCCAACCAGGCCTTGGACACTTCTGGGGTTGGAGCATCCCCAGCCTCTCTGAAGAATCATAAAAAACCCCCTTCTTCCTAATATTTAAGCCAAATTTCCCCTCTTTTGCACCAGGTTAAGGGTCACACTGAGGGACCACAGTCCTGCTCTTCCCCAGATCCCACCTTGTGCATCCCTGACAATGCTCCTGGGTGCCCAAACACCCTCTGGGGGAAGAACCTTTCCCTGAGACCCAACCTGACCTTCCCTGACACAGCTCCAGCCCTTCCCTGGTCACAGACATCACCAACGAGCCCCTGCCTACTTCTGACAGTAAACTAACTCCTGATTCCAGAGAATTCCACCTCAATCCATCCCTGTCCTAGGAGGAGCAGTGACTTCCCAACTTGTGGCCTCTCCAAGAACAGCAGACCCCGAGTGTCCACGTGTCTGTCTGTCTGTCTGTCTTAGGCTGCAGTGCAGTAACCAGCAGTGTGTGTTCTGCCACCAGCTGCAAAAACAGCTGGGCCAGTGTTCTTTATCTCTTCCTTATCTCGTCTATCCTCCCTCCAGGGGATATCTGCTGTCCATGGGCCATCAAGGCTCACTGCAGGGCTGATACAATCCCATCATCCCACGGGGAGAGGCTCCACCCAGGGGGAGGAGCCAACCCCATCATCCCATGGGGAGAGGCTCCACCCAGGGGGAGGAGCCCAGCATTCCCACCTGGATCAAAGCTGGCATTCAGAACACCAGCACAGCCTGTGTGCACTGGGTTCCCAGAGGGAGAGCGGACCCATCCCAGCACCACTGGAGCCTTCTCCAGGATCATCTCTGCTCCCACAGAACCACATCTGTCACTGCAGGAGGATTTATTTGGACTGACACCAACGGCCTGACCGACAGGGGTCAGTCAGGTCATATTCTGACCCTGTCAGTGATTTTTTACACTACTGCACTTTTATTTTTAATATTCCTAGTAAAAAAACCTGTTATTCCTATTCCCAGATCTTTGCCTGAGAGCCCCTTAATTTCAAAATTCTAATAATTCAGAGGGAGGGGGTTTACATTCTCCATACCAAGGGAGGCTCCTGCCTTCCTTAGCCGACACCTGTGTTTCCACACCAGGACACTGTCTCGGCTGTACCTGAATCCCTGCTCCCTCGGGCACTGTGATCTTCCACACGCAGTTGAGGCTGTTCAGGTAGGGCTCGGGGAAGCCCGGGGACAGGATGGTTCCTTTCCTCTCCGTCAGGTTCCCCCCGCAGGGCACTGCAGTGAGGAGAGCAGAAAGAATCGGCTTTGTGCTAAAAACATCGATAAAATGACAAGAAATCAAGAGCTGGTTGTGATTTCAGGATGAGGTTTGTGGGAATAATCCTTTTCCCTTTTTTTCGTGCAACTTTTGGGGCACATTCCTTGGGTGTGGGGAACACATGAGGATGATCTTCAGGAGCTGCTCTCCTTCAGAGGTGGTGAAAGCAGCTTTCATCCAGATCTGATTTATTTGAGATGCTGTCCCAGACCTCACAATGAATATTCAATCAAAATGTCAATTCCCTGGAATTTGGGGTTAAACTGTTCTTACCCAGAGCCAGGCTGGGCTTTGTATTGTACCAGACAATCATGGAATACTTCGGGTGGGAAGGGACCTTAAAGATCTCCAAATCCCTTCACCCAGACACCTCCCACCATCCCAGGTTGTTCCAACCCTTGTCCAACCTGGCCTCGGCCACTTCCAGGGATGGAGCAGCCACAACCTCTCCGGGCAGAACTACAAGATGCTTTAAAGAAGTTTTTCACATTTCCTCGGCATCTCCACTAGCATCCTAAATCAGGACATTGATATTTCTTTCCTCCTTCTTCTTTTCCTTCTTCTAACGGCTTTTTGTTTGGTGTGGGGGGTTTCCCTTTATTTTTTTTTCCTGCCTGCGCTTCACCGTTGATTTTTCCCACAGAACCACGGGGCTGGAAGAGCCTCACAAACATGCCCAACACCCAACCCGGGGACCCTTTCCAGGACAACCCGCGGGGCGGCACCGCTCCCAACGTGACCCCGCTGATTCTCCCAGCGCCCCATTCCCGCTCCCAACCCGCCCCATCCCCACCTCCCCACAAGCCACCTACCCACGCAGGTGGGGACAGAGGAGTTCCACTGTGCCAGGGCCCCGGGCATGGCCAGGCACTGGATGGCCGGGGAGCCGCGCAGGCCGTAGCCGGGGCTGCACTCGAAGCGCACCACGGCGCCCACGGCGAAGTCGCTGCCCAGGCGCCGCCCGTGCCGCGGCTCCGGCACCGAGCTGCATTGCGTGGCGCTGGTGCGGGGCACGGCTGCGGGGGAGAGAACGGGCTTAGTCTGGGGAGTGCTGGCTGCTGGAGTAAAGATCCGACAGTTTTACAGCGAAATCCTGAAGTGTCGAAACCCCGAGGAGGTGTTGAACGCAAACCGTTGACTGATTGTGCCTAAAACCCTAAAATATCGGGGCTGAATCCAAACTTGACCACTGGCTGGTTGGACCTAAACCCCAAAGAGGGGCTTAATCCAAACATTACCATTGACTGATTGTAGCTAAATCCTGAAGTATTTAAACCCCAAGGAGGTGTTGAATGCAAACTTGATCACTGACTGATTGTTCCTAAAACCCTAAAATATCAAGGCTGAATCCAAACATGAACAACCTGGGTTGTTTCTACCCAGGAAAACCAAAGGATTTGGCAGTGGCTTCCCAAAAAATTGTTTTGGCAAGAGCCTCCAAGGTTCCCTTGGGCCTTGTGGTCGTGAAGGAACAGCAACTAGAAAAAATCTTTGGAAAAGCGAGAAAAGGGGGATTTAAGTTGTGACGGTGCTGAAATTGTTGATATTCCTGTCAAGTACTCGGAATTACAGTCAAGGATAGGAATGAGTCTGGCAGATAAGTGAGGAGAAGAACTCATCAAACAACCAGGTCTACTGCTGAGGAAGAATTCAATTAATATTTTCCTCTGAGTTGCTTTAAATTTGTGGGTGTTTAGCTAATTAGAGTGTGGCCAGGCAGATCCAAATCAGGGCCAGCTCGCCCTTTTCCTCTTGCTTCCCATGCAGCTCTTGCAGGAGGGAGGAGGAAACCTTCCCCGGTTTCATCAGAACCTTTGCTCTGCTGAGCTCTTTGAAGATTACAATCGCAACCACGGCTGTTTCACACTCATTAGGCAGGAACTCAAGAGAACAGATCTCTAACTACTCCAAACTCCAAACCAGGCTTCGTTTCACCCCTGGAGAAGGCTCAGGTCGTGCCAGCGTCTGTCCCCTCTTTGCAGCAAAAGCCTGGATGTTCCCACAGATAACTCCAGGGAACACGTGGGTGAGAAATCCCTTCTGTTTTCCCACCGTTCCGTGCATCATTTACTATTTACTCCCATAAAACCCCTGAGCTGTTCTCACCCAGAGCAGCACAAAGCTGCTGCTGAAAGGATCAAGGGGCAGGAGTGTGACAGCCCCGAGCCTGTGACACACACAGAGGGAGGATTTCTGAGCTGCCAGACGGGATTTCAGCTGCTTACACCCAGCAAAGTGCTAAAAACGCCACCGGGAAGAATTGCTGCGGAATAAATCTCCAAATTCCCGGCGTGACTCCGGGCACCACGCCGGGATGGGGCTGATGCTAATCCTGGGATGTGCAGGGCTCAGGCCGCGTGGGAATCAAAGGGAGGGACATGAAGTACCCACAGCAGCCCTGCCAGAGGAATCCCAATTCCCTGTGATATTCCCTGCTCAGAACCCCCAGACACCAAAAGCAGCTCAGGACACTCAGGACACCCCTGGGAGTGACCTGAGGACACCTCCAGAACACACCTGAACTCACCTTGGTAGACGAAGTGAAATCCTTTGGCTGTGGACTGACCCTTGGAGCTGAATTTGATGAGGATCTGGTTGGTGGTGGCCAACGGCAAAGATTCCCCTGGATGGGGAGGAGGGAAAACGGGAGAGACAGAGCTGAAGGAATGTCACGGGACACAGGGAGCAGGTGCTGGGTGCCGGCTGTGACAAAGCTGCTTTCCCCAGCAGGGACAGGCACAGGGGACAGGGAGCAGCTCCCTACCTGAGTGAGAGCCCGAGAGGGAGCTGAGCAGGCGCGAGTGCTGCGTGGGGCCGTCGTGCACCTCCACCACGTCATTGAGCGCCGTCTGGAAAAAGGCAAACTGCCCGAAGAGCACTGCGGGGACAGGGACAGGGCTGGGACCGGCCACTGCTGTCCCCAGTGTCACCACACCGCTGTCCCTACACTGCTGCCCCCAGTGTCACCACACCGCTGTCCCTACACTGCTGCCCCCAGTGTCACCACACCGCTGTCCCTACATTGCTGCCCCCAGTGTCACCACACCGCTGCCCCTACACTGCTGCCCCCAGTGTCACCACACCGCTGTCCCTACACTGCTGTCCCCAGTGTCACCACACTGCTGTCCCTACACTGCTGTCCCCAGTGTCACCACACTGCTGTCCCTACATTGCTGTCTTCAGTGTCTCCACACTGCTGTCCCTACACTGCTGCCCCCAGTGTCACCACACCACTGTCCCTACACTGCTGCCCCCAGTGTCACCACACTGCTGTCCCTACACTGCTGCCCCCAGTGTCACCACACTGCTGTCCCTACATTGCTGTCTTCAGTGTCTCCACACTGCTGCCCCTACACTGCTGCCCCCAGTGTCACCACACTGCTGTCCCTACACTGCTGTCTTCAGTGTCTCCACACTGCTGCCCCCAGTGTCATCACACTGCTGTCCCGTGTCACCACACTGCTGTCACCAGTGTCATCCCACTGCTATCCACAACATCACCACACTGCTGCCCCCAGTGTCACCACACTGCTGTCCCTACATTGCTGTCTTCAGTGTCTCCACACTGCTGCCCCCAGTGTCATCACACTGCTGTCCCATGTCACCACACTGCTGTCACCAGTGTCATCCCACTGCTACCCACAGCATCATCACACTGCTGTCCCTACATTGCTGTCCCCAGTGTCATCCCACTGCTGTCCCCAGTGTCACCACACTGCTGTCCCCGGTGTCACCACACTGCTATCCACAGCATCATCACACTGCTGTCCCCACATTGCCATCCCCATTGTCATCACACTGCCATCCCACTGCTGTCCCTACCACCACCCCACGCAGCCAGGACACAGAGCCGAGGCATTTCCATGGAATCCCAGAATCCCCGAGCTGGAACAGACCCCAAGGACCATCGAGCCCAACCCCTGGCCCCGCACAGGAGCCCCCCAGGATTCCCAGCGTTCCAAACAGGGATCGATTTTCCCAGCACAACCTTTGTCCCGTGTTTCAGCTGCCTTTATTCCAGGCAGGGACAAAGCCTGAGTGACAGCCTGGAAAAATGGGAGCTTTTTATTTATCCCCAAATTCCAGAGGCAGCACCAGCTTCCCCCGGGTTCGTTGCCACATTTTCCCACTGATTCCCAGCCCATTGGGAATTTTCTGTGACTCATCCCCTTTCCCTGCCTAGAGAACGCAGTGCAGAATTCTACAAAGTGCAGAATTCCACTCAGCAACAATTATTAATTAGCTGTAATTGAGCTTTAGACAAAACCTGGAGAATTCCAGAATTTTCTCCGACTCCAGCACAAAGAGCACCCAACAGCGCCACTTGCTACTCTCCCATCTGCCTAATTTCCATTTCTGCATGCCCTCATTAAAAATTATCATTAAAACCCCAGCAAATAAAGAGTTGCAGGAAGAGAATCCCATAAAAAATTCCAAGCATGGTACCATAGTCCTTGGGCACGACGATGGAGTACAGGCACACCTGGCCACTGGTGTAGTTTTGGGGATAATTTGGGGACAGGACGACTCCATCCGAGCCCGTGTACTGCCCTCCACAGGGAGCTGCAAGGGAAAGGATCGTGGAGCATCCCTGGAGCTTGGGAATGTCCCCCAGCCACCATTCCCTGCTCCAGGTGCTGCTCCCTCAAAGTTCTCGATGGGAAAATCAGGTTTATCCCACCCTGAGCTGGTGCTGGCTCCACGTGGAATGATCAGACCACGTCATTAATGTGGGATCTGCACTGTTCCCCACCTCACAGCTCGGGATGAGCTCATTTTTCCACCCTTCCCTCAGCTCTCCCTGCCAGAGCCTTCCCAAATCAGGGATTTCATTCCTTCCCCCCCACCAGCTGCCTCTTGATTCCCTCCTCAGCTCAAGTCTGACTACAAAGCATGAAATCAGAAAAGAAAACAAAATAACCAGAGAGAAACCTTAAGAAAAAAAACCCCTTGTTTTGTCACTGAGCTCTGGCCCAGCTCAGGAACGCCCAAGGCTGCGGGTCTGGACTAGCAAGGATCAGGTTTAGGCAGGGTTTAAGTGGATTCCTGACTCCTGCCCTGTGCCAGGCATTCGGGATGCCTCAGGCACTGGATCAGCCGTGTCCAGTTTCCTGCCTTCAAAAAAGCTCAAGAAATCTCCCAGAAATCAGCTCTCCTTATTAAAAGCAGAGCTGTTAAAACCCTAAAAAACAATGAAAGATAATTCCTGTTAAAACCCCTAAAAATTTATGGAAAAACTGAGAAAACCTCTCTAAATGAACACCCAGGTGACACGCTCCGGGCAGATCCTTCCCCCCGCCCCTCTCCCAGGGGATTTACCTGTACAGGTGGGGCGAGGCTTGTTCCAGGTGGGTTTTCCATCCCCTCCCATGACACAGGTGAGGGTGGGGCCCCCCTGGATGTCGTAGCCCCCGTCACAGTAGAAGGTGATGGTGGAGCCCAGCTTCAGGTCCGTGCCCACCCTGGTGCCGTTCTTGATGGAGCCCGGGTCAAAGCAGGACTCCCGGGGGTTCTCTGCAGGGAGGGAAAGGATTCCCAGGGTTTTTATTCCTCTGGCACAGCTCCTCTGCTGTTTTCAGCAGTGAAATGGGACGGGTTTTTTAAGGCTTTTTTTTTCTTTTTTGCATCTGGGAATTTGGGGGATTTGCACAAGGACCGGCGGGGCCGTTTGCAGGGTCTGGATTTTGGATTTGGTTTGGATTCCGGCTGCTCCAGACCCTCCTGCGGTGCTCAGCACGGCAGCTCTGGGAGAAGAGAGGCTCCAGCTCCCACACAGGCACCCAAAATCCAAGCAGGAAGGCAAAACTTTGATTTCACACGATCCCAGCCCAAGCTGTGACCCATCCCCACCTTGTCACCAGCCCAGAGCACTGAGTGCCAAGATATATTTGAGCTAGGGAGGCCCTGGCACAGAGAAATCCTGGATTCCTCATCCCTGGAAGTGTCCAAGGCCAGGCTGGATGGAGCTTGGAGCAACCTGGGATAGTGGAGGCGTCCCTGCCTATGGAGCTGGATGGGTTTTAAGCTCCTTTCCAGCCCAAACCAGTCTGGGGTTCTTCTATTTAACCCTTGTGTCGTGTCCTGGGAAGGGATTCCACCCCTTCCAAGGCCTGAGCACCCTTTCCATGCAGAAATTCCTGCTGATGTCCAGCCTGAGCCTTCCCTGGCACAGCTGGAGGCTGCTCCCTTTCATCCTGTCCCTGTTCCCTGGGAGCAGAGGCCAAACCCCACCTTGCTCCACCCTCCTGGCAGGTAGAGAGTGAAAAATTCTCTGCCCTGCAGAGTTTAAAATCCCATTTCCATATAAAAATTCCAGGGAACACTACAGAGCAGTCAGGACTTAGATATTTCCTTCCTTCTTCTTCTTCTAATGGCTTTTCTGGATTTTTGATTTTTTTTTTTCCCTTTCTCTTATTTTTTTTTTCTGCCTGCAATATAATTAGAGGCTTTGATTAATCCTGCTCTTTTGTCATTTGGAAATTGCTCATTAAAGATGAGGGCTTTTCTGAGAGCAGTGGCTCTGGGAACAATTCAAGTGTGCTTAAACATTAAATCAGGGGCTCTCAGATTTTGGGGAAGGTGTGGAAGGAGAAACGGGAAACTGTAAAGCCCACGGGTCCTGCTTTTGCTTTTCTGCATGAAAAGTCAGATGATCCCATGGTTTCCTGTCCACAGCAGCTGCACCAGGTGATCCAGGTGAACGGGGCACGAAAGGATGGGATTTTTTTTTTTTCCCTGTTTTGGGAGTCACACGTTGGTCAACCCCCACTGCCCATCACACATTTGTATCCTCAACCTTTAAATCCCAAAATACTGGGCTCAGTGGGGTCTTGATGCACGAAGTTTGGACACTCTGAGCACCACTTTTCCACTTTTCCTGCTTCACTCCATTCCTCTTCACCTCCCTTCTGGTGAGAGAGATTCCCTCCCCTCCTTCCCTTTCCCCACTTCTGGCGTGGCAAAACACCAGAATTCCTCCTGGAAGTTTCCCACAGCATCCGGAGCCTCTCCCACTTGTTCTAAGGAGGTGGAATAATCTGGGAATAAGCCCAGGGAGATCCCAGGTCCCTGCTGCCAGCCCTGACCTGTGTACTCGATGACGAAGCCGGCATTGCTGACGGAGGCGTCGCTGCGGAACGCCAGGAAAAGGCTGTTGCTGCTGCTTTCAATCCTCTCCGGGAGCTGGGAGCCATAAAAACTCCCAATCAGGGGGCTCAGGGAGTCAGGCCCGTCGTAGATGTGCAGGAAATCGTAGCCAGGCTCCAGGCTGAAGCTGGGAAAGCAAAGGAGGAGAGTCTGGAGTTGGGATAAAACCCCAGAGAACTCTTGGTCGAGGTGCTGGGATGTGGAACCCCAGGGTAGGGATTGGATGTTCCTGCTCCAAAGCTCTGCCAAGCAGGACGTTCCTGCCCGCTGCTCCTGCTCCACAGTCCTGCCAGGCAGAGGGGACATCCCTGCCTCCATCCCACGTGTGAGGAATGGAGGAGTGGGGATGGAGGCAGGAGACAGAGGCTGAGCCAGAGCTGCAGTCCCAGATCACGTTCCGTGTGTCAAAGAGGAGCTGCAGCTGGAATATGAGGCTGTCCCTCCCAAAAGAAGATCATCAGAACAGATTATCTGGGGGCTTGATGTTTTAGGGTCTGAGAGATTTTAGCCCACTAGCAGCTGCTAACTTTTTCCCAAGGAAAAAAATTTCTCAAGGAAGTTTCTTCTCAAAACAATCTTGGCAAACAACTCTCCTTCCCCAAAACAATCTTTCTCCAGGTGGTGTTTTGCTGTTTCTCCAGTTAAACTAATGGGATTAGTTCCTATTCACCAACCACGTTAAGTCTGTATTGGAATAAATACTACTATAAAAGGTTTTATGCTACTTATAAAAGGCAGTAAGAATTAGACAATGAAAGTTTTTTCTATGCTCTTTGCCTTCTGAAATATCTGGAGTCTTTCATCATTCTTTCGTGTCCTACAGTGACAATTATCCAGGAGTATGAGACAGCTCCAAAAGCTTTGGGTTGGTTCCTTCCCACAGGGAAGGACACGAAATGAAGGACAGTCAGTAGTAAGGGCAAAAAAAGAGGGAAGTTTATTTCTTGACCTCGATTTATATAGATCCTGGACAATAACCAAGGATTGAAGGATGAGGTTGCCACCTCTCCAACCCCACTGACCAAACTAGAAGTCCACCAATCGTCCCTCCTCCTAAACAAGAAAAATAAGTTTCCAAAACATCCCTTTCGTTCACTTGAAAGTCCATAAAAAAACTCGGCTACAAAAACGCAAACACCCGAAGGCTGAAAATCATCAGAGCAACCCATCCCCGCCCAGAGGATCCCTCCCCAGGGCCAGGGCACCAAACCGCCGGGTTACTCACACGTTGAACACCAGGGCAATGACATAGTCAGGGGACACTGTCAGCTTCCAGTCACACTCCTTCCCTGGGGGGTAAGGCTCCGGGTACTGCGGGGACAGGATCACCCCAGCCGGTCCCGTCAGGATCCCGCCGCACGGAGCTGCAGGAAAACCAGCCAAGGGTGAGGCTTTGGAGCACACCGATGGCAAAAGCAGCAAAAAGGGAAAGCAGGAATGGACCAAAAAAAAAGGGAGATGTGGATAGATGGAGGGGTTAAGACAGCACAGAATCCTGGGATGTTTTGGGAAATTTATTTTGATATTTTAGTGGGCAGCGACCCTGAGGCTCAGGTGTGACACGAGGTCGAGGTGGCTCTGCCAGGTGTCATTCCACGGCGGACAAACACCACAAACAGAGCTCTGGACGCCACCACAGCCTTCCTAAAACCCGCGAGTGAGGAGCCAGCGGGAGGGAGAAGGAAATACTCCACTTTTCTGCTGCCTTTATGGAACTCCCTGTCAAGGCCTGTTCATTTGTAACGAGGCGAAAACACGTCTGGGCCTAAATGGCTTGGTCGTGTTTACTCCACTTCCCCAGCACATTAAATGCCAAGCTGATTGAAAAATCAATTATTACTTTTTTTAAGGCTCAAAGTGCCTGCTCGTGTTTCCCACCGTGGCAAAACATGACTGATATTTTTCCTGTCAGTTGTTTTTATTTTTTCATTCCTGCAGGCTCCTTGCGAGGAGGGCCACAGAACAACCCTCACACATTTGGGATGGGGTGAGAGGAAGGGGTTCTGACAGCAGCTCCAGAGTGGGAAATGAGCTGGGATGGGGCAAAAAACGATGGGATGAATCTTTGAAGGATTTTTTCATGAAGGAGCGAGCACGTGGGAATGCCCTGTGGGCTTTGATACAGAAAAAAAAATCAAGAAAAGTTTCATTAAAACCCAATGGGGCTGGTCTAGAAATGGTATAGCAGGGATTCGAGACCTTTCTCCAAGCCCAAGAATGGAGAAATGTTTTCCTGGGACACACCAGGGAATCACAGCACAGATATGGGAAATTTGGCTGGAAGTCACCCAAAAAATCCCTTGGAGGAACCACCAACCCTCCCACGTTTGGGATGGGATGAGAGCAAGGAGAGCACGGCTCGTGGGGGGCTCTGACAGCAGCTTACAGAGCGGGAAATGAGCTGGGATGGGGCAGAAGTGATGGGATAAATCCTGGAAGGGTTTTCCATGAAGGAATGAGCACATGGGATTGTCCTGTGGGCTTTGATAAGGAAAATATCAGGAAAAAACCCAGTGGGGCTGGTCTGGAAATATCTGAACAGAGATTAGAGACCCTTCTGCAAAGCTTTACATCAACTTCTTCAATCAAGTCCAGACTCAGGAGAACTTTTATCCCTCAGGGACACACCAGGAAATCACGGCACAGACATGGAAAACTCGGCTGAAAGTCCCCCAAAAATGCCTTGAAAGAACTCACCAGCATCTCTTCTGTGCCCATTCACCCTAATTTTAACCCCAAGGGTGCTCTCCCCTCCCGGACTGGAACGTCAGGGGAAAACTCTCCGAAGAAACTGAAATCTAAGGACTCACTTTTGAAAAGCCTGAGGGAGACAAGTGCTCAACACCCTCGGATTCCTTTGAAAATCCCACCCGGAGTCTCCAAAGGATTTGAAGCAGGAGCTGGACCCAGCCAGGGCTGCCTGGGACTAGGGGGGGAGGCAGACTTCAAATGGCCCAAACCTCCCGGGGTTCTCCCAGCCCCGGATTGCCTGGCAGTTGTGCCACAAAGAGGGGAAAACGCATTTGAAATGCTAAATCCCCCAAATCAGCCCGAAATTTAACGCTGAATTTTCCCAGTTTAGCTCCAACCAGGCTGCCTCTCCCCCAGTTATTGATATTTCGCTGATTATCCCTCCAAAACCCTTTGTCACTTCTTATTAAAACCGGCTGGAAAAGCAACTTTAAACACAATTTGAAGTATCAGAAAATCAGCAGTTTTTTATCACAGCCCTGGGCACCTGAAGGATATATTTTTAAAAACATTTCTTAAGTTTTTAAGATGTGCGGGATGAAATTTTACAACAGGGCTCAGGACAGGGATCTGTGTCCATGGGCTCAGGACAGGGATCTGTGTCCATGGGCTCAGGACAGGGATCTGTGTCCATGGGTTTAGAACATGGATCTGTGTCCATGGATTCACGACATGACCCTGTGTCTGTGTGCCCAGGACGTGAATCTGTGTCCATGGATTCAGGACAAGGATCTGTGTCTGTGTGCCCAGATCATGGATGTGTGTCCACGGATTCAGGACATGGATGTGTGTCCATGGATTCAGGACATGGATCTGTGTCTGTGTGCCCAAATCACGGATGTGTGTCCATGGATTCAGGACGTGAATCTGTGTCCATGAATTCAGGACGTGGATCTGTGTCCATGTGCCCAGATCATGGATCTGTGTTCCTGGGCTCAGGACATAGATGTGTGTTCATGGGCTCAGATCATGATCTGTGGCCATGGATTCAGGACATGGATCTGTGTCTGTGTGCCCAGATCATGGATGTGTGTCCATGGATTCAGGATGTGGATCTGTGTCTGTGTGCCCAGATCATGGATGTGTGTCCATGGATTCAGGACATGGATGTGTGTCCATGGATTCAGGACATGGATCTGTGTCCGTGTGCCCAGATCATGGATGTGTGTCCATGGATTCAGGACATGGATGTGAGTCCATGGATTCAGGACATGGATCTGTGTCCATGTGCCCAGATCATGGATCTGTGTTCCTGGGCTCAGGACATGGATGTGCATTCGTGGATTCAGGACACGGATCCGTGTCTGTGTGCCCAGATCACGGATCCGTGTCCATGGATTCAGGCCATGTGCCCGTACCTGTGCAGGTGGGCGGGTCTGGCTGCCAGAAGAACCTGTTCTCGATCTGCACACAGGTGATCTGGGCCGCCCCTTGCAGGGCGTAGCCGGGGTTGCACTGGAAGGTGATGGAGTCCCCGGCCTCTTTGCTGTCCCCGCTCCGGCTCCCGTTCTGGGGGATCCCGGGGTCGTTGCAGGACGTGGCCGTGGAAACTGCAGGGAATTAAAGGCACATTTGAATACGGATGTTGATTTAACAGCAGGCCTGCAGCACCGGCTGTCCCGAGGCTCCGTCCTTCCCCACACACCCGGGCCACACCTTGTTCCCCATCCCTCCTCCCTCAGCATCCCAACAAGTTCCCCCACACACACAAAAAGTGCCTTTCCCTTTGCCCTGAGCATCTGCCACTCCAGCTGGGAAAGGCTCTGGGGACCAGCAAGTTCAAGAGCAGTGCCCAGGGAGCAGCTTTGATGTCGAATATTTTGTGCACATGGCTCTTTACTCCATCAGGCCAGAACACCCACTGATCTTCCACGGCGTTTTCGGAGAGTTCTGTGCCAGGCACGTGCTGCAAAATCAACTCAGCCACCAGCACTTCACACTTTCCCCTGAGTGGCAGAGAAATTTAGCCTCAAGATCAGTGAAGCATCAAGCCTGACCTTTCAGAAATGTGTTTGTTTCCTTTCCAGACTTTCTGCTGCCTCTCTTTGAGGTCTGAGCTGTCCCCTGAGCCGGGGACGGGCGAAGCTTCGCTGCCGCCTGAGCTCAAGGTCTGCCAACACCACAAGGATTTACCAGCAGGGAAAATCCTGGAGTAATAGGAGTTTTGTGAGCTTATCCACCTCATTAAAGCTCCCAAGATCCTAAAGTGGACAGGTCTGAGCTCAGGTCTGGCTGCTTAGTCACACCTGCTGAACAAAGGCTTTGAGCAGGAGCAGTCAATAAAGCCCAGCTCCAGATCAGGAGCTTATTTCCCACTAAGTTGATGAGAGTCTGTTACACCCAGGCAGTTTAGAGAAAGCTGCTCTTGAAAGAGCCAGAGGAAATCCCTCTCTTTCTGTGCAGCTGGAGATAAGGAAGTTAACAGCCCAGGCTGGTCCTTCCTGGCAGGATGAGACACAAATCTGGCAAAAAAAAAAAAAACCCTGAGATGGCACCGCTGTGCTGGGTGACACAAAGCTCTGCCTCTGTCTGGGTCAGCCCAACGGTCTGAAATCCAGCAGAAATTGTCCCCAAAATGCTGGCTTGTTCTCCCAGCCAAGCAAAACACCCTGGACAGAAAGTTGTGGGGGGGAAAAAAAAACCAAACAGTTTGGGAAGATGTTTCAATGTGTCTCAGTCCAGGGAAAGTCACATCATCACTCACCCAACCACTCCGTGTTTATTATCACTCCAAAACAACTGCATAAACCTGGAACCTCGGCGAAACCCTGGGGTTTCCCTCTGGGTTTGGTCGGGGTTTATCTCTGGGTTTGGTCAGAGTTTCCCTCTGGGTCTGGTTGGATTTTTCCTCTGGGTTTGGTCAAGTTTTCTCTCTGGGTTTGGCCGGGGTTTCTCTCTGTCTTTGGTCGGGCTTTTGAGGGACTCCTGCACATCCCACCTGAGAACTGGATGGCAAAGCCCTGCTTGCTGGTGAAGAAGTCGGTGTTGAACTGCAGGATGACGGAGTTGAAGGTGCTGTGGATGTCCCCAGGCAGCCCCGAGCCGCTCATCTCCTTCAGCAGGATCCCGTTCTCCACCGGCCCGTCCCAGATCCGCAGCACGTCGTGGAACTCCTCCGTGTGGAAAACCAAGAAATGGAGCCTGTGGGGCAAAAAAAAAAAAAAAAACCCACTCGGAATTCAGGCCTGGAATGTGGTCTGTGCCGATTCTGATGCTGGATTGCAGCACCTCCAGGATTTCGGATTTAGGAAGATCTGGGTGCTGCAGAATTGGGTTTAGATCAGCAAACAGAGGAACTTCAGCAGAGAATAGAGAGAGAATGAGGCAGCAGGAGCCAGAGCTCCGAAATCCACACCAAGGAAGGGAAAGGAGGGAGAACAGGAGTTAAGAAGGTGACAGCGAGCTGACGCTGAGGGGTTTATTTTGATGCTCTGAAGGCAGATTTCATGATTCCCCTCCTCTGGATTTCAGAGTTGGGGCTGTCCTGGAGAGAGGGCTCAAGGCCTTCAGCCAAGGCACTTCCACAGGGAATTCCTGAGGGAAAGCTGCAGGTCAGGAATTCCCTCATGGCGAGGGAATTCCCGTTGGAGTCTGGGCCAGTGATGGACCCAAGGGGATGGGAGAGGCAGGAGGTCCCTCCACGCCCAGGTGAGGGCTGGGGGCACTCCAGGACAGGACAGATGTGGTCCCAACACATCCCTGGTGGGATCTCGCCCTGCTCTGCTGTGGGGGGATGGGGAGCAGCTGGATCCAGGCTCTTCCAAGAGCTTTGGGATCTTCCCAGGTCAGAAGAACCACCCAAGAACAAGATCCTGTCCTGGTTATGGTGGAGTCACCAGCTGAAGGCTGCACTTCTGACTCATGGAATGGACCCAGAGGGATCATCAAATCCAATTCCAGGCCCTGCAGACATCCCCGAATCCCACCTGGAGGGTGTTGTCCAAACCCCCCTGGAGCTCTGGCAGCCTTGGGAATGTGACCATTCCCAGGAGCTGATCCCTTCCACTCCTGCACTCAAATCCCACCTGGAGAGGAGGAATTTCCCTGTCCCACTGTCTGTCACTGCCCCATTTTCCCTCTGGCACAACAAAATCAGGCCAACCATGGGCAGCTCAACCCCAGTGTTGAAACAGGGGCAGAAACCTAGAAACAGAAAAAAAAAAAAAATCAAATCTGTAAAAAAGAAACCCATCAGGTGCTGTGCTTGAAATCCCTGCCAGCCCATGGAGGCAAGCAGGGAAGATTTCACTTGGCTGCTTTCCCATTTATCTGGGGCAAACATAAATAAATCAGGGAGAGCCATTAAAAAAAAAAAAAAAAAAAAAAAGGAGGGGGGGAGGAAAAAAAAAAAAAAGCCCAACTGCAAAATCCTCAGCAACAAAATGATGGCCACAGAAGCTGGGAGAAACCAAAAAGAGCTGAATCATAAATCTCCTGAGCAGAGACCTTGAGCAAAGAGAAATAAAGCCAGGCTTGAGGAAAATCAGGATGGATGGTGCAGAGCTGTTCTCCACGGCTGCCTCGGTGTGATTACGTTTGTTCCCAGCCTTCGCTGGGCCCAGTGAGCCAGAAATGCTGGGAAAAAACTCATCCCTGGAGACCCTGGCATAGGGGAGAGGCTGCCAGAGGTTGAGCTGGGGTGGGGGGACACCCTGGAACTGCCACCAACAGTAGGGCTGCCTAAACCACCCCCATTTCTTGGAGAAAAAACAACCTCAGGGGCAGAAAAACCAACTGTGCCAGGGGGAGAAAACCTGGGACTGGCTGTCCAGTGCCTGGAATCTCCTGGGATATCAGATCTGGAGCTCTCTGGAGCAAATCCATCTATTCCACAGGCACATCTCAGCTTTCCCCTGATGCTGGAGACCAGGCAGAGCCCCTGCTTCAGCAGACAACGGAGGGGAAAGGAGTTTTACTCCTGAGGGGAAAGGAGTTTTACTCCTGAGGGGAAAGGAGTTTTATTCCTGCACTCTGACAATCTCAATTTCCCAATTACAGGCATGGAAATGCAGAAAAAAAAAAAAAAAAAAAGAAAAGAAACCAAATTAGACATTGGGGAGATTATGTAAATATAAATGTGAGAGAAGGGAAGTTCTGCCAGCTTAGCAAGGAGCAGGGAGGAGAGCCCAGCTCTGCCCTGAGAGTGAGAACAAGCCTTGAGGAGCTCTTCCCAAAGCTCCCCACGACTCCAAGGAGCATCCTGAGATGTTGGAAGCTGTCCCTGGGAAGTGGAATATCCCCAAATGCTGAAGTGGTGACATTCCCAAGGCTGCCAGAGCTGTTTGGGATGCACAGGGTGGGGTTTGGGGGTGTCTGGGCAGGGCCAGGAGCTGCACTGGATGATCCCCGTGGGTCCCTTCCAGCTCCGGGCGTTTTCTCACCGCTCTTTTTAGATGAAATTCTAGAAGGTGGAACCTGTCAACACCCATGGAAGTGGGATGGATTAACACCATCAGTGGATTTTTCCAACGTTGGGATCAGGGATGGACCACGACCCACCTCTGCCACATCTCTGTGCCCCCTGCTCCCAGCTGGGCAATTTCCATCCATTTTCCAGCACACCCTTTTCCTTTTCCTCCTCCTTCCTCCTCTCCCAGCCCAACCAAAGCACTCCATGTCCCAAATTAATCCCCTCTGCAAGAGCAGCCTTTTCCCTTTCCATGACTCTGAAGTGCAGACTCATTTTTCTCCCTGCCTCGCCCCCCTGCCCTTCCCCTCGTGCTGTGCAGATACAGCTTCATTCCAAAAAAAAAAAATAAAGCTCTGGTGATTAATTTTCATGTAAGTTACAAATGAGAGCTTTATACAATTGTATCATGCGTGAAGAGGATTATTTTTCCAGTGGATTACCATAAAAATGAAGTTGCTGGGAATGCGCTCTCTGGACTCCCCTGAGATCAGCTGTGCTGCTGCTGGAGCTGGGAAATGAAGGGGCAGGGAAAGGGGAGCTCTGATCCCTGGGAAAGGCAGGATCACCAGGTGTGTGTGTGGCTCTGACACCTCCTGGAACCTTTTCCTTCCACTCCTGGCCCTTCCCAAGCCTTTGGCTGATCCCAAATCTCTGCTCACATGGCTGCTTTTAGGGATTACAGGAGCAAAGTTGCTGAAGCAGCCTTTGGATGGGAGGGGGGGGGGGGAAAGGAGCCTCTCCACTCTGTCCTACAAAAACCTTTTCCAGGGGAATAAAAATAGAGGAGATTTCAAGTGGAAGTTGCCTGTGCAGGGATTTAGCTGCTTTGGCCACGCTTTTTCTCCTCTGTTCACACCCAAACCCATCCATTATTGAGCCGCTCCGAAGGGCAGCGCTAATGGAGGGGATTTCTGCATTAAATAAAAATGAAAACACCGGACCAAAGCTGCTCTCCAGCAGAAATCCAGGGGCTAAAAGCAGCAGGGAGCTCACCCAGAGGGACGGGTTGTGCTGGAGAGGTGATGGGTGCTGAGGCAGCAGGGAGGAGAAAATGGGATTGAGAGGGGAGGAATTCAGGATAGAACAGCCACAGGCTGGGGATGAGCCAGGAATGGCTGACAAGCACTGGAGAAGTGCTGGGAGAGGATTATTAATAATATTATTATTATTACTATTATTACTGTTATTATTGTTATTATTATTGGAGATGCTGGGAGAGGATTCTTATTCTTATTCTTATTCTTATTCTTATTCTTATTCTTATTCTTATTCTTATTCTTATTCTTATTCTTATTCTTATTCTTATTCTCATTCTGAACTTTTAAGGTGCATTTCTCCCCCTCAAATCCCACCACTCAATCAAAGCTTGGCTTGCCCAAATATTCCAGTTTTCTGGGGGATTTTGGCCGGCCTGGAACCTGTGGGAACAGCCAGGGCAGCCCTGAAGGGCTTCGGCAGGGCTGGGCAAACGTGCCAGTGTGGGTGGTGGGGCAGAAGTGAAGGATCAGGGAGCAGGAACTCCTGGATTCCTGGGCCATTCCCTGTGATTTCCCACACCCCTCTCATTCCAGGATTGTGCCACTTGGGCATTCAGCACTTCTAGGAAGTTCCTCATTAATCTGGTGGAAAAAAAAAACAAAACGCAAAAAGAGTTTGATTCTGGATGCATCCCATTAAGGAGAGGGGTGGAAAGCTGCCCACGGATACCAAAGCTCTGGGATGCGCACAGAACATCAGGACACGGTCTGGTGTCACCACCAGGGCTGTGAGAAACAGAGGAGCAGTGATGCCACCGAGGGCTCTGAACGGCCTGGGCCTGAGGGGAAATTAAACCCTTAATCCCAGCCCAAACCATTCCCTGATTCTGGAACCAAAGCAGCGACTTCTCCCTGCTTGTCCCTCCCGAGAGTGACAGGAACGTCCCCCCTCCCTGCTTTACTGAATTATTGGCCTGGAAAAACCAGCTCCACGTGGGAAAGAAGCCCGAGCACAGGGGCCAGCTCACCCAATGGTGCATCCAGGCTCTGCCTCGATGGTCCAGATGCAGTTGAGGTTGTGGTCGTAGGGGGTTGGATATCCTGGAGAAAGGATCCGTCCCGAGGCCTCTCCTCTGATTGTCCCTCCACACTCGGCTGGAACAAAAATATTTATGGAGTTAGGGAAGAGATTCGTGGCTTTCTGTGGCTCTTGGCTTGGCTACAATCCTGCCCTGCAACTGAGATTATTCCTGGCTTTTTCCCAGGGATTCTTAAGGCTTACAAAAAGATGAAGAGAATCGTTGAATTCGCCTGAGTTGTCAGAATTATTCTGCATTTCTGTGCTCGTTCTGAACACCTGGCAAAGCTTCCCTGCACCCTCCTGAATCCCCAGGGAGGAAAAGCAGAGCCTGCCAGGATCCTGCTTCTCTGCTCCACACGTGGAGGGTGAAGGAGCTCTGCTCCTCTGCTTGGATTCATCAGAAAATGAAGGATAAGAAGGCAAAGAACTTGCAAATGTCGCCGTAAATGAACTGCAAAGAACGCGAGGATTTGGAATAATTTCCATAAGATATCCATTCAAATTCCGTAATTTTCATTTCTTCGAGTTTTCTTTCATTTCTTTTTAATTTCCACACGCTCAGACACGGCCTCATATCCAACACACACAGAGCAAACAGGGTGAAGGTTAAGAAAGTGCACGAGCGACAGAAATTTATCTTTTTACATCAATAAACGAGGCTGAAACTCCAGCCAAGGAATGGTCCTGCCTCCTGGGAGAGAGAACACGGAGTGCCAGGGGCTGAGCACATCCCCGGGGGTGGAGATCTCCCAGGGGACTCCGTGTCCAACACCTTCCCCATGTCCTGGGCACGGCAGGACAGGAATCAGCAAGCAGCCCCATCCCTTTACCACACAAAAACCCAGCGCAGAATCTCCCAAGCAGGAAGAGCTGCAGGTGAAAGGGGAACTCGGGACTCAGCAGAGGGAATTGAAACGTCTGGGGATGGGATCAGATGTCAGGCAGCTCTCAAACAAACCTGGCTCTGAGCTGTCACCTGCCAGGACACACACTGATGTCACTGTCAGGAGGTGCCACTCACTGAACACGGCCAGAGCCAAAGGACAAGGAAGCAAAAAAAAACCTCCTTGTCAAACGTGTGTTTAGGGCAGAGAATTTCATGTCAAAGCTGCTCTTCACGTGCTCTCCATCGCACACAGCATCCTCACCACGTTAATTAGCGCAGATGGGTAATTAACAGCAGAGTTAATGTCGATGGATCAGCAAAGCAGGGACATAAAATGGTCAGGGTGGGGAATGCACAAGGAAATCACTTCCTGGAGGTTTTGGAGGAGCAGGAGGAGCCTCCATCTCGAGATGCCTCACAGAGGATCCTGACCACACTCACCACAACTTAATTAGTGCAGGTACAATTAGGTACAATTAATATGAGAGTTAATGTCACACGGATGAGCAAAGCAGGGACAAAAGGTGGTCAGGGGGTGAGAGCCAAGGAAATCTCTTCCTGGAAGTTCTGGTGAAGGAAGGGGAGGTGTCTCCATCTCAAGGACCCTTCCCACACACAACTTAATTAGTGCAGATGCAATTAACAGCGGAGTTAATGTCAGTGGATCAGCAAAGCAGGGACAAGGGTGGTCAGGGCACGGAATCCACAAGGAAATAATTTCCTGGAGGTTCTGGAGGAGCAGGAGGCGTCTCCATCTTGAGATGCCTCACCGAGGACCCTCACCACAACTTAATTAGTGCAGACGGGGGTAATTAATAGCAGAGCTAATATCAATGGATCAGCAAAGCAGGGACATACAATGGCTAGAGTGGGGTTTCCAAGGAAATCCCAGTCTGGAGAGGGCTGGAGGAGCAGGGGCCGTCTCCATCTTGAGGACGCACAACTTAATTAGCGCAGGCACAATTAACAGCAGAGTTAATGTCAGTGGATCAGCAAAGCGGGGACCAAGGGGGTTCAGGGTGTGGGATCCAAGGAAATCTCTGCCTGGAGGTGCTGGAAGAGGAGGGGGAGGAGGAGGAGCAGAAGGAAGAGCAGGAGAAGAAGCAGAAGCAGGAGCAGGAGCAGGAGGAGGAGGACGAGCAGAAGCAGAAGCAAGACCAGGAGCAGGAGAAGCAGGAGGAGGAAGAGAAGGAGGAGCAGGAGGAGGAAGAGAAGAAGGAGCAGGAGGAGGAAGAGAAGGAGGAGCAGGAGGAGGAAGAGAAGGAGGAGCAGGAGGAGGAAGAGAAGGAGGAGCAGGAGGAGGAAGAGAAAGAGGAGCAGGAGGAGGAAGAGAAGGAGGAGCAGGAGGTGTCTCACCCACACAGGTCGGCAGGGGCTGGTCCCAGGCTCTCCTCTCCCCGGTGAGGCACACCAGGACCCTGGTGCCCCGCAGGGTGTACCCGGGGTCACAGCTGAAGGACACCGAGCTGCCAGCAAAGTGTCCCTCGTCGTGCACCTTGTACCCGAACTGGGGGATGCCGGGGTCCTCGCACTTGATGAGCTCAAAACCTGCAGCAGGGAGGAAGGGCAGCTGGTGGGGCCGGGGATTTCACAGCCAGGAGGGTTCCACACAAGGCCATGGTGGTGTTTTCTTCTTACAATCACTTGTTGGGGACCGAAAGGGTTGGAAACCAACCCAAAGGGTTGGAAATTAGTGGGGTTTTAATTAATGCTGGAGTTGTGATCTGGATTTCTGGGTCGTTACAGACTCAACAGGAAAGGTTTGATCGTATCTCCCAGGGAACAGGGTCAGGAGGAGAGGGAACGGCCTCAGGCTGAGCCAGGTTGGACATCAGGAGGAATTTCTCCCTGGAAAGGGTGGTCAGGCCTTGGAACTGCCCAGGGAGGTTTGGAGTCCCCATCCCTGTCCAAGGAATGCCCACATGTGGCACTCAGTGACAAGGTGGGGATCAGGGCACAGCTCGGACTTGATGGGCTTGAAGAGCTTTTCCACCCTCAACAACCCTGGAATTCCGATCCTTTCCAACCCCACTTCGGGTACAACATCACCACAGAAAGGACCCTTCACTCACACACGACACAAACCCCACACCAAATACACCTCGGCCTGCGGGATTCCCAGCACACACGCACGGGACTGCGACTCACTGGAGAACTGCAGCTCGAAGCCTTTGCTGGTGTTGGCAGCGTCGGAGATGAACTCCAGCCACATGGAGCTGGAGGTGCTGTTGATGCTGGTGCCCAGCAGCTCCGAGCGGCTGAAGGTGCCCAGCAGCCGGGCTGAGCTGTTGGTGCCGTCGTAGACCTGGGGGGGAACAAGGGATCCAGCCTGGAAAAGCCACTCCTGTGCTATTCCAGGGATCAAAACATCCCTGCCCATCCCTGCAAGTGTCCAAGGCCAGGTGGGATGGAGCTTGGAGCAGGCTGGGACAGTGGAAGGTGTCCCTGCCCAGGCCCCCTCCCACCCAAACCACTCCAGGATTTCTCTGCTCGGTTTCACTGAGCTCTGGAATAGGGAAATGCTGAGAAATTTATTCCAAAATGAGAACGAGGAAAGAAAATGTGCTGAGGTCCCTTCAGACACCTCACACCCCCTCATCCCATTCCCACCTCATCCCTGCTCTGCTCACAGCCACACCCTGGGCTGGCCTTTGGCTTTTTTTGGTGGAGCAGCTCCTGATAAATGCCCTGATTTGGGGTGACCTGCTCTCAGATCAAGGAATTTGCTCCCGGCACTGAGCTGATCCCATGTTTTGAAGAGAAAAGAGATGGAAACAACCAACCCCACTCTGAATTCCAGCATCAGGCTGGAAAAGCAGCTCTAACCCTTCAGGATTTGTGCCACAAGTGATCCAGGAGTGATCCACGAGTGCAAACGGGGACAAATCCTTTAGGCAACGTGAGCTGAGATCCCGGGATCTCAACTAGAAGCCTGACTTTGATGAAACTGCACAGTGCTGTCCACCCGAGGAGCGGGATTTACACCCTGGAGGATCTGCACCCTCCTCCTCACCCCTCACTTTGCACACAAGGCTGAATCTCCTCTACTCTCTTTTCCTGAAAAAACCCAATTTTGCCCCCAAAGACTGACTCAGAGACAAGCCTTGAACTCGCTGTGGTTTAAATAAAAAAGCCACGAATGGTTTTTTTTTCCTCCTTCCTTTCATGAGGACCAAGAGCAGCTCCTCATTACTGGAGAGAGGAACTTTCCTCAGATGAGCAGCTGATGACAAACCTGCTGAGAGAACGTAATTCCTGTGACAAGGAGTACATTCCTCGCATGAACAGGAAATCTTTCTCCCTTTCCAATCATTTGTGAGCTGGGAACGTGGATTACTCCTCTCCTGGAGTGTGACACTTCAGTGAGGACAGAGGCATTCCTGGGAAGATGCCTCAGCACATCCTGCTATTATTAATGCCTCCTCCAACACCATTCCTTTGGTTAATAAAAAACCTCAGCCTGGATTTGTCTCCTCCTCCACGGAGTCCTGGAGCTTGGATATTCTGAGCAGAGTCTGGAGTTCTGCATTTCAATCAGCCCCTTTTGGGGACAAACCAGCCTCGATTCTTCAAAGCACCGAAAGAATGCTCAGACCCTCACACTTCCGATGGATGAGGAGTTTTTCCCCTGCAATTCCACGGCTGAGAGCCGAAGTTTAGCTGATCTGGGGGAAATTTGGTCCTCCAAACTGCCACGCCAACAACCCCCCGGCACTGGAGCATTCCTGGGCTGACACAGCTTTTCCCAGAGGTCACTCCCACCTAATCCCATCAATATTTTAGAGCATTCAGAGGCGCTGCTCGAGCAGCTCCACTGCCCCAGCTGGAATTACCTTGAGGACATCTCCTGCCTCCAGCTCGAAGGTCCTGGCTTTCAGCTGGATGCCTTTCCCTGGCTGGCTCTGGATGGAGTAGATGCACTCGTGGTTGTTGTTGTAGTTCAGGGGGTAGTTGGGAGACAGCAGCACACCCTGGGTCCCCGTCACGGACGAGCCACACTCAGCTGCGCCAAGACACAGTGACAGGCACATTTCAGTGACCCCAGGCTCGTGCTGGCCACGCCACAGACATGCAGGTGACTGCTCTGAGGGCCACAGCTGCTCAGCCCTCCCTGCAGCAGGAAGGAGAGAGGCTTCTCCCTCTTCTTATTCACTGCTGATGTTTTAAGTTTTATCTTTCGTGCATTTCAGGTTCTGTGGTGCCCAGGGGTGCGGCTCTGAGCTCACAGTCAGTGTCACTCAGCTCTGCACACAGCAGGGACACAAAACAAATCCTTTCCCAAACGGAGACCCAAACTGGGACAAGTTTTCAGGCCCAAAAGCACAAACAAGGGTGGAGCGAAGGGAGGAACAAGGACGGGACTTCATAACCTGCAGCTGGAATTGGACAATTAAACCTCAACATGCAAATGCACCAAACTTATAAAAGTGTGAGACCTCGTGACCGTTTGTCCATTTTGTGCCCATTTTGGGTCCACCCTGGGTGCAGCCCTGGCCAGGCTCCTGTCCTGCCCAAGGTGTGTCCTAAAGGCCTTTTAATAAATCTCTACTTTATTCTCCAGCTCTGTCCATCCTCTGTTCCAGCTCAGCCTTCCCAAGGCATCACCACAACCTGCAGACTCTCCCCTTTCCCACCACATTTGCCCAGCCAGGCTTCTCTCCTCCTTCAGAACCTGCATAAATGGGAATCTGTGGAGAATCAGTGGGGAATCTGGGGGTGAAACTGTGGGAATCTGTGAGGAACCTATATAAATGGAAATCTGTGCCAATCTCTGGGAAATCTGTGTGAATCTGTGTAAAATTGGTACACATCTGTATAAATCTGGGTGAACCTGTGGGGAATCTGTGTAAACGTAAATCTGTGTGAATCTCTATGAAATCCGTGGGGATCTGCGGGAAATCTGCGGGAAATCTGCACCAATCTGCAGGAATCTGTGTAAAAGAAGTATCAACCTGTATGAACCCGTATCAATCTGTGCGGATCTGCCTCGGAACAACCCCACGCTGAGGATTTTCTGTTCCTCCCGCCGAGCTCCCACACGAGCGAGCCGTGAGTCACTGTTTTCCCAGCCTGTTTACCCTGGAAGATTTTCCTGCTGTCAAACACTGGCTGCCTGCTCCTCTGGGGCTCTGGAGACAGACAGGGACTGTCCCCACACTCCAAAGTCCCCCTCAGAGCAGTTTTTGGGATCAACCTCGTGTCCCTGAGTCCCCCACAGCTCCTGGAGCTGAGGGAACCATGCCAGGGCAGCTCCTGGCTCTGCTGCTCCTCCAGGGAAGGGTTAAGGAAGGAGCAGCAGCAGATGCACCCAGAGGAGGCATTCTGGAGGTGACTCTGTCCCCTGCTCTTGCCACGGGATGAAAAGCAGGATTTTGGCACAGAATCCCCAGGGATGATGCTGGGGACGTCTCAGGGAGCTCTCCTGGCCAGAGGGTTTGGACAAAGGAACAAAAAGCACTCTCAGTTCTCCCCAGCCCATCTCCAGGGCAGGAGCTGAATACAGAGTGTCTGGAAGAGCAATTCAATCTCCTGTGATCTTAATGAGTCAGTCTCCCGTTTCCATCCCTACCCAGGCAGATCTGATCTGAGTGGGGACACTGTGACAGAGCTGTCACCCTGTCACCGAGCTCTGGGCCATCAGCCCTGAGTTTGCCCTGTTATGATAAACCCAAGCTGCTCATTTCGAGCCAGGAACAGCTGCCAGGGCGTCCGCTTAGTGCTGCTGTCTGAGGCTCCAGTTTAAAGCTTTGTAAATGTTTGGTTTTTTTTTTTTCGATTCTCATTCTCCTGATGAGCTTTATCTGCAGCCTGATTGTTATTCCTGCCCTGAAGAGGCTGCCTGTCCCAGCAGGGTGAGACTCAGGGCTCAGCAACGCTGGGAAATTCAGCGCCACGGGCTGGGAGGAGGCAGAATTGGGCTCTGGTGGGGAGCTCTGCCCTGCAATGACCCTCAAAGGTCACCCAGAGCTCGGGACAATCTCCTGGGCAGGTCTGGCCACCAGGGGAGATCTGGAGGAATCCCTCTGGCTCTGGGTGAGCAGAGCGGGGAGCGATTTCCTATTGAGATTCTACACCAAAACACCGTGTGCCATCTTTTTCCCCAAGGTCTGGAGCACCCTCCTTCCTTCCAAATCTGTGTCCCTGTCCTGTCACACTCCCCAGCCCTGCCAGGTGAGAGTTCTGCACCCCCCTGCAGCAGTAACACAGCCAGGAGCCAGCTCCGTGCTGCAGATCAATCCTTCCCCTCCTCTGCCCTTGCATTCATTGATTTATCAGTGCCAGTGACAGCTGGATGGGCTAAAAACGGCCCTGCAGTGGTCAGGAAGGGAAAGGTCAGGAAAAGGAAGGGAAAGTTCAGGAAGGGAAGGTGTCAGAAACATGTGGAGAACAAGGGAGAGCTCAGAGCAAGGGGGTTTTCTCAGACATGTCCATAACAACGTGGGATTTGCCCGGGTGTGGAGGTTACAGCACCCTGGAATTCCAAGGGGGAACACTTAAATCCCGGGGCTGGTGGCAGGAACTGCCCCAGAAGGGAGGAGCAGCTCTGGAGTCACTGGGGCACATGTCACCTCCTGGGGACGTGCCACCCCCCTGTGCCCTGCTGGGGAGGGCACTGAGCCCCTGTGCAGGGCTGGGAGCTCCTTCCAGCTGCCTCTCCCCCATCCCTGCTCCAGATCACCCTGTGATCCCATCCCAGGGGTGTCACACACCCACCCCAGGGGTGTCACACACCCATCCCAGGGGTGTCACACACCTGAGGCGTGGTCCCAGAGGATGTCATCCATCCATCCATCCATCCATCCATCCATCCATCCATCCATCCATCCATCCCAGGGGTGTCACCTAACCCAGGAGCTGTCACCCACCCATCCCAGGGGTGTCACACACCTGAGGGGTGGTCCCAGAGGATGTCATCCATCCATCCATCCATCCATCCATCCATCCATCCATCCATCCACCCATCCATCCATCCATTCATCCATCCATCCATCCCAGGGGTGTCATCCACCCATCCCAGTGATGGCACTCATCCCACCCAGGGTGTCACCCATCCATCCCAGGGGTGTTCCCATCCATCCTAGGGATGTGACCCACCTCAGGGATGTCACCTATCCATCCCAGGGGCCTGTCACCCATCCCAGGGCATGTCCTCCATCCATCCCAGGGAATATCACCCATCCTGGGGATGTCCCCCATCCATCCCAGAGGGGCTCCCATCCACCCCAGGGCATGCCCCCCACCCATCCCAGGAGCTGTCACCCACCCCAGGGCATGTCCCCCCTCCATCCCTGCCCACCTCGACAGTGCAGCCCAGCGGGAGCAGCCAAGCAGAAGGAAAGCACATGACCACCTACCAACACACCTTGGCAGAGGCGAACTCCACACACGCCGTCTCCCGCCCAGGCAGGTGATCCTGGCCGCGCCCTCCAGCCGGTACCCCGGGAAGCAGGAGAAGCTCAGCACGTCCCCCACTCCGAACTGCAGCCCCTTCCTGATGCTGTAGGCCGGCACTTCTGGCTCGTCACACGGCTCCAGGTCGTATTCTGGAGGGGAGAAGTGGGTTTTATGGCACGGCAGGGGGGTACCTGGGATTCTGTCCTCTCCGCAGAGGACACGAGGATCCAAAGCTTTGATCCAGCTGCAGTGAATCCATGAGGATGGAATCCTGTCTGAGCCACGAAAACCCATCTGGATTTCACCCCCAACCTAAAACTCAGGGGTTCTGTCCTCTCTGGAGAGGACACGAGGATCCAAAGCTTTGATCCAGCTGCAGGGAACCCATGAGGATTCCAAGCCATGAAAACCCACCTGGATCTCACCCCCAACCTAAAACTCAGGGGGTTCTGTGCTCCCTGCAAAGGACACGAGGATCCAAGGGAGCTCTGAGCCTTGATCCAGCTGCAGGGAATGCCTGAGGATTCCAAGCCATGAAAGCCTACCTGGATTTCACCCCCAAGCTACAACTCCCCCCCAGCACCTGGATCCCAACCACCTCCAAAGGCAGCAGGTCCCAGCTCCTGTCACGGTGACACCGCTGGGGATGGGAATTTGTCATTGTCCCTCTGCTGCAGCCCACTGAGGATGGACTGATCCGGGTGGGATTTCTGCTGCCTCTCCATTTCTAATCCTGGAAATGGATGATCCTGCCCAGGGAAATGCAGGAGGACACTGAAGCTGCTGCTCCCAGAAAGGTCACGTAGGATTTTGGCCAAACTCACGTCTCTTGACCCCAAACCAGCTTGAAGAAAAACTCTTTTGAGGGTGTTTCTGGAAAAATCTCCAAGTCCAAAGCCTGTACATTAACATATATATATGTAAAGGAAGCTAAAAATAGAACTGACTCCCGTTTTCGCTTTCCAAGATAGGATGAAGCCTTGAAATACACTGAAAATGAGAGTTATAATTAGAGGCGAGCTTTTGAAAGGCAAAAAGCCATTTTCCCCTCATCAAAATGGGAGTTAATTGGAAATTTTCTGACTGGTTTCCACATTCAAATCCCTGACTTCAGAGGCCAGGAACAAAGGCACTGGGAACCAGGTTTCAGCTGCATCTATGGCAACAGCTCTGCCCGCCAGGGAGGGTGCCAGACCAAGCTCCACAGGAAAAATGGGAATTTCTCTCCTTCCCTGGGCGCTGAACCGGCAGCTCAGGACTGGGAAGGACACGGGGACAGAGGCAAGAGCAGCAGCAGAGCAGTCAAGCTCCTGTCCTCCCCTGACGGCTGCAGGGAATGGCTCCTGGGGCACTCAGGCAGCCAAGACCATTCCCTGGAATGGGAGCACCTGGCAGTCACTTGGAGCAGCCCAGCCCAGAGGACACAAACACCTCGTGCCCTTCAGCCATGAGCTGCCCTGCACTGCCACGCGTCCCTTTTTCGGGTCGCTCTCCAAGTCCCCGCGCTCCTGAAACTGCTGGAAATCAGGATTTCCTTTGACCAATCTGCATTTTGGATCACCACACCCACTCAAAAGCCGCCGTCACCGCCATGGTTTAGCAAGCACAGCTCAGCAGGGGATTGCTGGAACTTCTCCGGGCAGGAATTGTTTCCCTCAGTCAGGAAAATCTGGATCCCTCAGAGCCCTGCTGGCTGCAGCAGGAGGGGGCTCCCATCTGGTTCCACAGCAGAGCAACTGAGCCAGCCCAGCCAGGGAAAAAATCCTTTTTCCAGTTCCCTGGAAATGCCAGTGGGACCGTGGAAACCCGGCCTGGGATATGCCAGGTGTGTGTTAAAATCCCGGAATGGTTGGGGTGGGAAGGGACATCAGGAATCACCCAGCGCCACCCCTGCCATGGGGACACCTCCCACTGTCCCAGGCTGCTCCAAACCCCAATGTCCAGCCTGGCCTGGGACACGGCCAGGGATCCAGGGGCAGCCACAGCTGCTCTGGGAATTCCAGCCCAGCCCCTGCCCACCCTCCCAGGGGGGAATTTCTTCCCAATGTCCCACCCAAACCTCCTCTTTCCCAGTCTGAAGCCATTCCCTGTGTCCTGTCCCTCCATCCCTTGTCCCCAGTCCCTCTGCAGCTCTCCTGGGGCCCCTTTAGACCCTGGAAGGAGCTCTGAGCTCTCCCTGGAACCTTCTCCTCAACCCAAATCACTTGCAGAAAAGTGGGAAGGGAAGGGAAGAGAGTGAAAGAAGGAAAGGGAAGGAAAGAAGGGAGGGAAAGGAGGGAGGAAGGGAAGGAAGGAAGGAAAAGAAAGGAGGAAGGAAAGGGAGGGAGGGAGGGAGGGAGGGAGGGAAGGAAGGAAGGAAGGAAGGAAGGAAGGAAGGAAGGAAGGAAGGAAGGAAGGAAGGAAGGAAGGAAGGAAGGAAGGAAGGAAGGAAGGAAGGAAGGAAGGAAGGAAGGAAGGAAGGAAGGAAGGAAGGAAGGAAGGAAGGAAGGAAGGAAGGAAGGAAGGAAGGAAGGAAGGAAGGAAGGAAGGAAGGAAGGAAGGAAGGAAGGAAGGAAGGAAGGAAGGAAGGAAGGAAGGAAGGAAGGAAGGAAGGAAGGAAGGAAGGAAGGAAGGAAGGAAGGAAGGAAGGAAGGAAGGAAGGAAGGAAGGAAGGAAGGAAGGAAGGAAGGAAGGAAGGAAGGAAGGAAGGAAGGAAGGAAGGAAGGAAGGGAAAGAATCAGAATCAGATTCTGATTCTGAAGAGAAAGAAAGGACAGAAGGAAGGAAGGGACGGGAGGAAGAAGGAAGGGACAGGAGGCAGCTTCGGGCAGCCCTCTCACCCGAGAAGGTGATGTTGAAGCCCTCGTAGGACATGGAGAAGTCGGAGATGAAGCGGATCTGCGCCGAGAAGTTCCCGAAGAGGCCGGCGCTGAGCGGGGCCGGCAGCCGGGAGCCCGTCAGCTGCTTCAGGGGCTGGGCAAAGCTGGAGTTCTCGGTGATCAGCAGGTAGTCGTGGCCGTTCTCCAGGTGGAACGTGTGGAAGGTGAAGAACACACCTGGCAAAAGGGGGGAAAACCACAGCTGGAGTCATCCCACAGCGTGCCCAGCCCCTGCTTCCCACCTGCAGCAGGGGGGAAACCACGCTGAAATCCTGGATTTTCTTATGTTACAGATGAAATACGTAAAAACCCTAAAATTTGGGTGTGGCACCAGGCCCAGGCCCTGGAAATGTTGGATTCTTGTGTCCTTGTCAGGGAGGACACACACTTGCTCCAGGGACAGAGCAGCAGCTGAGGGAGCAGCCCAGGGGAGCTTTTTATTATCAAAGTGTCGGCTTTAAATGGAGAGCAGGAGCAGCAAGGCTGGAGCTGGGAGGGCTGGAAAACAAGCGTGTTCCAGAAGGAATTCCTGCCTGGAAAACCAGGATTGAAGCCCAGCCCGAAGGTCAGGGAGGCTTCTCCAGGAGTGTGTCATGGTGCAGCTGCAAGGACCTTCCTGTGATGGGCAGAATCGGAGAATCATGGAAAGATTTGGGTGGGAACGACCTTAAAAAATGTCTTATTCCATCCCCCCACCATGGGAAGGGACATCTTCCCCTAGACCAGCCTGATCCAAGAAAAAACCCGGCTTTTATTCCCCTTTCCTTGCCCAAAATAAACCCCACAGCAGCTCCAGCCACGGAAATCCTCGGCCAAACACGGCAAAACCATTTTGCCTCTTCCTCCCAAATTCAATTTGAAGGATCTGAAACATTTGGGGAGAAGGCTGTGACCTTGCTGCATTTGTAAATGAGCCAGAGAGGAGTAATGGATTACTTAAAGTCCCCTTCACACCTCCAGACACACAATGGGAAGCACTTCGGGCTCCTGCAGGAGCCTCCAGCGAGGTGATTTTTCATGCTGGAATTTCAAACACCATTAGAAACACTTATTCTCTGGAAAATAATTCCAGCTTGGAAAGAAAAAATAAATAAATACATAAATAAATAAACAAACAACAACAACAACAACAAGGCAGTGAGAGAGCAGAGCCAGGCAGGATCTGAGCTCAGGAACTCTGTCACAGCATTGTCACAGCGACTTAACAAGCCAAGGAGGTGCCAGGCAATAAAAAGCCTCTTTGCATTTAGATGGATTTTTCCATCCTGGCTCTCCGAGCATCCAGGGCAGGCTCCCGAGCCCCTGCTCGGGTGGGGTTGGGATTTATCCAGCTCGGAACCCCTCTGGAGAGACCCAGACACCTCCAGGCAAACCCAAGGATGGAATTTGGGGTTTTGGGAGAGATCCCCTGCTTGGCTTGGCCAGGTTATTTTATTGAACGCAATAATTCACACCCTGAGGGTTGGCTCTGCATCCCAGCATTCCCAAAACACAACATTCCAAAAAAACAGCAGGAAACATGCAAAATAAAGCCCAGAGGAAGATCCTCCTCCTCACTGCCCATTCCCAGTTCATGTCTGGAGATCAGGGAAAGCTCTGGAGAGATCCAACATCCAACCCCACAGCATCAAATCCCAGCTGAATATTCCATTGATCCCCGGCTCTCTCCAAGGTTTGCTGCTCTCCCCTTCCAAGAGGTGAAGGTCAGAGAGGCTGGCAACCAAGAAGGAGCTTTCCCCATGGGATTGGGAATGAAGGAATTCTGGGATCATCCCAACCTTCACCCCTCTGCAGCACCTCAGTGCCCCTCCAGTCTCCCAGAAGGATTTTTATGACCCAAAGGTTGGGTCATAAATAATATTGATAATTCCTTCTTTATATCCATTCTGTGGAGAGCATTTTTAGTCTCACTCTTCCCTCCTCCCCTGCAAAATTCCACGAAAGCAGGAAACTTCCCAGAGCTCCCAAATGTTTGTTATTCCCACCAGGAGCACGAACCAGAAATAGATCCAGCCTGAAAACTGGGATGTGGGGAATGCAAAATGACTTTAATTCTCCCCTGACAGCAAATTTATACCCTCAGCTTTAGCAAACCCAGCCTAAGGAAACAGAAATAACGCCACCCCCTCCTCTGGAATCAACACAAGAATAATTCAGTTATCCTGGAGAACATGCCCAAACTCCAAGTTATTTTTTTTTAAGGTAAAAAACTCCAAGCAGAGGACACGAGGCTCCTCCAGCACTGAAGGGCTGTGGAACTGCAGCAAAAAGGGCTAATTATAAACTCATTCTAAAGGATTTGTGACCAGCTAAACCTTTGCTCTGGTCTGCAATTTACGGTGGCACAGAACATCTCTGCAAACACAAGGTTGGGCTTTTTTTTTTTCCCTTTGTCTCCCCCAATTCTCTGCAGAAGAAACGGCAAAACAAATCAGAGGGGAGAGAAATCACTTTGAAGCGGTGAGATTAAAAATAATGGTCCCTCTTTAGGCATTTAAAGACCTCTAAAATTAAGCTGCTGTTAAAGTCCACTTGAACAGCCCGGGAGTCCATAAAGTGTCGCAGGACAAGAATTGTTGGAGCAGTTGGGGCAATTCCAGGGCTCGTGCTGAGATATTCCCAAAAAAAACCCTTGGAGGGAAGGAGCTCCATAAATCCCTCAGGAGGGCAGATCCCTTTTTGTGACAGGGACAGGACCCAGGGCAGGCAATGATTTTTAGGATATCTGGATGTTTATCCAGCCACATCCTGATTTCAGGAGAGGGCCACAAAGGTCTGGAACAGGAGATAACACGAAGTTTGATGATAAGAATTTTCCCTTCTCCACTTTAAAAGGATGACGAGGCGACATCAAAACCCTCTGGATTTTGTCCAGGGACAACGGGATCATCACTCCTGAGAGGAACTTTTGGATCCCACAGGCAGAAGTTTCTCTCCCCCTGCCCACCACTCTCAGGCCTCTCCAAGCTCTCTGAAGCCGAGATTTCTGGAGGGGCTGATGAAACCCCAAAGTAACCCCAAGTGTAAAAAAATCTTAAGTAGTGTAAAGAATAAAAAAATATAAGCCAAACCCTAAAGAAGATTTCTGACCCCATAACCTGAAACTTCCCATGGGAAGAAATTCAGAGCCCAGTTAAAGTAGAAAAATACTCAGAAAAAAAAAAACCCTCTCACCTTTCCCATGGGATGTTTCTATCGTCCACGTGCAGTTCAAGTTGTTGGGATAAAAGTCAGGGAAGCCTGGGGAGAGGATGGTGCCACTGGAGCCACGGATGTAGCCCCCACAGAGAGCTAAAAACACCAAAAAAAAGGGAGAGAAAGAGTTCAATAATCCAGAATTTTTCACAAGCTGGGAGGAAAAAGGAAAACCAAAACCCAGTGCAGGAAAAGCCAACAAAAGAGACTGATCAACCCAAACCAAATCAACCTAAAATGGTCAAAATCCATGGATCAACCAAAATCTACCAAAATATATTGATGAAACAGCTCTGGGAGCTTTCCAGCTGCTGCTTTGGCAGTGAAGAGGAGAGAGAAATCAATAATCCAGAATCTTTCACAAGCTGGGAGGAAAAAGGAAAACCAAGACCCATCGCAGGAAAATCCAACAAAAGAGACTGATCAACCAAAACTGGGCTTTGTTGGTCAAAATCCAACAAAATCCATGGATTGACCCACCGAAATCCAACAAAATCCATGGATTGACCCACCAAAATCTACCAAAAACATTGATTAAAACCTCTGGAAGCTTTCCAGCTGCTACTTTGGCAGTGAAAATGAGTTCAACAATCCAGAATCTTTCCCAAGGTGGGAGGAAAAACGAAATGCAGGAAAATCTAACAAGAGACCGATCAACCAAAATCGGGTTTTGTTGGTCAAAATCCAGCAAAATCCGTGGACTGACTCACCAAAATCTACCAAAAAAACATTGATTGACCCATGAAAACCCAACAAAATCCATGGATTGACCCACTGAAATCCAACAAAATCCATGGATTGACCCATCAAAATCTACCAAAATCCATGGACTGACCCATCAAAAGCCAACAAAATCCATGGACTGACCCACCGAAATCCAACAAAATCCGTGGATTGACCCATCAAAATCTACCAAAATCCATGGATTGACCTATCAAAACTCAACAAAATCCATGGACTGACCCACCGAAATCTACCAAAATCCATGGACTGACCCATCAAAACCCAACAAAATCCATGGATTGACCCACCGAAATCCAACAAAATCCATGGATTGACCTATCAAAACCCAACAAAATCCATGGATTGACCCACCGAAATCCAACAAAATCCATGGATTGACCCACCGAAATCCAACAAAATCCATGGATTGACCCATCAAAACCCAACAAAATCCATGGACTGACCCACCGAAATCTACCAAAATCCATGGACTGACCCATCAAAACCCAACAAAATCCATGGATTGACCCACCGAAATCCAACAAAATCCATGGATTGACCTATCAAAACCCAACAAAATCCATGGATTGACCCACCGAAATCTACCAAAATCCATGGATCGACCTGCCAAAATCCACCAAAAATCATGGATTACGAGCTCCGGGAGGTTTCCAGCCTGTGCCCTGCAGTGGGCGTGCAGAGGTGTCCTCACCCTCACAGCTGGGCAGGGGCCGGCTCCACTGGAAGTTGGGCTCACACTCCAGGGCCTGGCTGTCACTCAGGGTGTACCCAGGGTCACAGCTGAAGGTCACCAGGGCTCCCACGTAGAAATCATTCCCGTGGCGCTGCCCGTTCACCGGGATCCCCGGGTCCAGGCAGTGGTCAGACTGCAGCTTCACAGCTGGGGACAGAGCAGAGGGTCACAGCCCCCGGACGGGAACTGGGCAGCTCTGGGGGAGCTCAGCCCTGCCAGGGGATCCTTCCTGATCTGGGTGGTTATCCCCAGAGTGAGAGGGGGGAAAGGGAGAGAGGGAATTCCCTGAGTGAGAGGAGGGAGAGAGGGAAATCCTCAGTGTGAGAGGAGGAAACGTAAAGAGGAAAATGCCAAAAGTGAGAGGAGGAAATGGAGAGAGGGAAATCCCGAAAAATAATAGGATGGAGAGAGGGAAAGCCCCAAAGTGAGAGGAGGAAATGGAGAGAGGACAAGTGTTGAAGTGAGAGGGTGGAGAGAGGAAAATCCCTGGGATGAGGGTATGGAGAGAGGGAATTCCCCCAAAAGGAGGGGAGGAAACGGAGAGAGGAAAATTCTAAAAGTGAGAAGATGGAGAGAGGAAAATCCCCAAATCAAGAGGATGGAGAGAGGAAAATCCCAAAAGTGAGAGGAGGAAATGGAGGGAGGAGCTGGTATGGGATCCTTGGGCCTGTCCTGTGCAGGGCCAGGAGTTGGACTCCACGATCCCTGCGGGATCCAGCTCTGGATATCCCAATTCTGTGAGCCCAGCTCTGCCTCCGAACATCAAGAATATCCTGCAGATGCTAGAATAAAAAATAAAAAGGCTTCTACAGCCAACCAGAGGGGAAATGGCTTCAGATTGGAAAAGGGGGAGATTTGGCTGGGATATCGGGAAGGAATTTTTCTGTCAGGGTGAGGAGGGGCTGGAGTGGCATTCCCAGAGAAGCTGTGGCTGCCTCATCCCTGGAAGTGTCCAAGGCCAACCTGGACAGGGCTTGGAGCACCTTGGGATTTTACGTTCCCTTCCAAGCCAAACCAGTGTGGGATCCCAGGAAAAGCAGAAAACTGCCCAGCCCTTGAGCAGGGGGAAAAGAGACCCAGGGTGAGGCCGCGGTGCTGCCGGAGACCAGAAAATCCCAGAGAATTCCAGGGAATTCCAGGGAATGCCATGGACAACGTGCCCTTACTCTCGTATCGGATCTGGAAGCCGATGTCGGAGTGGCTCTTGTCCGTGGTGAACAGGAGGTAGAGGTGGTTGCTGGTGCTGATCAGGAACTGGGGCACCTGGGTGCCATCATAGACCCCGATCAGGGGTGAGGAGTAGGAGCGGCCGTCCCGCACCTCCAGGGTGTCGTAATTCACCTCCGTCTTGAACCTGGAAGGGACAGGAGGACGATGAAACCCGCAGCAGCGCTGCTTCATCCTGATTTCAGTCCTGGCACCTCCACGGGGGCAGGGCTGGGTCCTTTCTGCTGCCTGAGGGCGCCTGGCACATGGCTGGGGTTATTTTTTTGGGATCCTTCACCTTGTCACCTGCTGACCCCCACTGGGTTGGCAGCTTCTCCAGCCCTAAAATGTCCCCCAGGTGCTGAGCCAGAAAACGAAACGGGGCTGAAAGAGCCACGGGGTCCCGAATGCTGCAGCAGTGGTGGCAGTGGCAGCTCCTCTCTGCCCTCTGGGGCGTTCCCAAAAATCCCGATTTTTAGGATATCTGGATTTATACCCATCGACAAGCCCATACAGCCAGGGCCAGCAGAGCACAGCCCTTCCCTGCCAGGAAATCCAGGGAAAGCAAAAATCTCAGCACTCCCTGCTGCTCCCCCCCACCCATGGAATATCTGGCAGCTCAACCCCCCACCCCCAAAAAACGCGTCTGAAACATTTAAAACGAGCAGGAGGGGCTCAGACAGAACCCTTCCCACCTTTCCTTCCCCAGTGCCGAGTTTTAATTCCCTGCCAGGAGCTCACAAATTAAAAAAAAAACAACGAGAGGGGAGAAGCTCAGAGCCGGACACGACGCGGAGCAGCTCATCCCCTTCCCTTTGGCTGCTCCTGGAATCACCAAAACCCCCCAACCCCAGGGAATTTGGCTGGGGAGCACCTGTCAAAGGTGATTTTGATGGGGTAGCCTGGCTGGGCCTCGATGACCCAGGCGCAGCTCAGCGAGTCCTTGTAGAAGCCAGGCCAGCCCGGGGACAGGATGGTTCCGCTGGGCGACGTCAGGTGACCCCCACAGGGTGCTGGGGACACAAAAAAAGGACACAAGTCACACAGTTATCCAGGCTGGAAGAAGATCTTCAGGCTCACCCAGCCCAGCACTGCCAATGCCACCACGAAAACACATCCCTAAACGTCACATCTTTGAAATTGGGGTGAAAAAATGTCACAGAGCTGCAGCACCGAGAGATGTCCCCAACCCCTGAAACCCCTTCCCTGCATTCCTGTCCCCACCACGAGTTAAAAATCACCAGAGCCAGACGGGAAAACCAACATTAAGTGCTCAGAAATTGCCTTTTCAGCTCCAAATGCAGACACTGCCCCCCCTGGGAGCCAGCAGGGCTGACCTTGGGCCCTGCTCGGAGGGGACGGGGTGTAAAATAATGATTGGATATAAAAGCAGAGGAAACTGCAAGGTCACTCGGCGTTTCAGGTGCCAGAAAAAATCTCTCCCAGCCCTGCTAATTGAGTCATGGCTTTGCTACCACCAGGGATATCCCCGGAGCAGGGCATTAATTCCAGATCGTGGTCCCCAGTGCCACCAGCAGGAGCTGCAGGCACTTTATTGCGTTTTTCCGGGAAAATGACACTGGGTCTGAAGGCTCAGAGGCACAAAAAAAAATCCCACAGCCCTCAGAAAAAAAAAAAACAAAAAACCACAACAAAACCTGCCAGGTTTTGTCCCCCAAGGGGCAGCCCCAAAGTCACCCTGGAGGTGCCCAAAATGTGCCAGTCCCAGCCCCAAAGCTCCCCTGCTGCTCTGAAGGGTGGCAGATGAAAGTCATTCCATCTCAGCCAGCTCCAAAGCAATTATTTTTCCTTTCTGCCCCAAAGCTGCATCGTCTCCTGTCAGGATTTCCATCCTTTTTTCTGTCTCCTTCATTCCCATTAATTTTTTTTTTTTTTCAAGTGCTGAGCAGGACTTTAGATCTCTGGGCTTTTCTCCTTGTTTAAAAAGGGTAATTAGAATGTCCAGAGTGAAGGGTGAGTCAAAGAAATCACCAGAGTGATCAGGAGGAGAAGGCAGAAGGTTATCAAACATAAAAGTTGATTAAAAGTGTATTATTTAATGGATGTTTCCCTTCCATACCTAAAAAATATGTAAATTTAAAGGCTCCTGCTTTGAAAGCAACGGGAATTAAACCTACATTTTGTCAGGAGCAGAATTATGTAAGAATATAAAAAGTCCAACTTCTCATTGTATAAAAGCTGTGAAAGACAATCGATTCCTTCCTCCAGCCCCAAAGACAATGGCCAGGATCGTGCAATTCCTGCTGCTCAGGCAATGAAGGGCCAATTACTCCAATTATTTCTCAATATTCCGGGGCTGTTTCTCAAGAGCTCAGCACTTGTTATTCAAATTGCTGCAAATACCAGAGCAAGGCAGTCGCATCCCTGAGAACGCAGGGCACAGGAAGACTTTCTGTCCTAATGAGCTCCTTCTTCACTTCTCTTTTCCACAGGAGAGGCTTGAAAGCCCTAAAAAAAGCTTTGAAATCTGACTTGAAGCCTTTAATTCAGCCCAGCTCCCCCCATGGCAGGGCTGGCTGTTGTGGCCAGGAGATGGAAAGGCAGAATTTCTGCCTCTCAGCTGCCAGAGCCCAATGACAGAACTTGTGTCGTTACAGAAATACCGGATTATTTCACGTGGATCAAAAAGCGGGATGAGAAAACATCACCCTGGATCTTCCATTGCCCGTTGTTTCATTCCCTCCCTGGCAGGAGCAGCAGGGAAGCTTTGAGTCATCACCAAACGAGAACCTTTTTATTATTATTGTTATTAGAAAAAAAAAAACCCAAACACCTGTTGTAACAAGAACTAATCATCAAACGACGACAACAAAAACACTCCCCAGCGTTCATTTCACACCAAAAGCAATTGGAAAATGAACAGAGCTCAGGAATATTTGAGCTGAAACTTCCTCCCCAGCAAAGCCCTCTGTGCAGACAGCACCTTCCAGAGGCGTGGAAGATCCTGGAAGGTTTAGGCTGGACACTGTGGAATGTGAGAGTGAGACCCTGACAGGCAGAACCCTGACTGTGGATCCCCAAAAGGCCGCAAAATTCCCCCCCAAAAAATCTCTGTCCCTGCAGGAATGTTCACCTGGAGAAGAGGAAGGGAAGAGAGGAAGAGAAGAAGAACAGGAAAGGAAGAGGAAGAGAAGAGAAAGAGAAGAGAGGAAGAGAAGAAGAAGAAAAGAGAGGAAGAGAAGGTTCTTTCTCTCAGCAGGCTGGGAATGTTCACCTGGAGAAGCTCCAGGAAAACCTCAGAGCTCCTTCAGTGGCTAAAGAGGCTCCAGGAGAGCTGGAGAGGAACTGGGGACAAGGGATGGAGGGACAGGACACAGGGAGTGGCTTTGAACTGGAAAAGGGGAGATTTGGGAATACAGGGATAGAATCCCTGGCTGTGAGGGTGGGGAGGGGCTGGGATGGAATTCCCAGAGGAGCTGTGGCTGCCCCAGGATCCCTGGAAGTGTCCAAGGCTGGGTTGAACAGGAGCACAGTGGGATGGTGGAAGTGTCCCTGCCCATGGAAAGAGGCAAAATGGGATCTTTAACGCCCCTCCCACCCCAAACCATCCCAGGACTCCTCACTGGGATCTTTAACGCCCCTCCCACCCCAAACCATCCCAGGACTCCTCACTGGGATCTTTAACGCCCCTCCCACCCCAAACCATCCCAGGACTCCTCACTCGGATCTTTAACGCCCTTCCCACCCCAAACCATCCCAGGACTCCTCACTGGGATCTTTAACGCCCCTCCCACCCCAAACCATCCCAGGACTCCTCACTGGGATCTTTAACGCCCCTCCCACCCCAAACCATCCCAGGACTCCTCACTGGGATCTTTAACGCCCCTCCCACCCCAAACCATCCCAGGACTCCTCACTGGGATCTTTAACGCCCCTCCCACCCCAAACCATCCCAGGACTCCTCACTGGGATCTTTAACGCCCCTCCCACCCCAAACCATCCCAGGACTCCTCACTGGGATCTTTAACGCCCCTCCCACCCCAAACCATCCCAGGACTCCTCACTGGGATCTTTAACGCCCTTCCCACCCCAAACCATCCCAGGACTCCTCACTGGGATCTTTAATGCTCCTCCCACCCCAAACCATCCCAGGACTCCTCACTGGGATCTTTAACGCCCCTCCCACCCCAAACCATCCCAGGACTCCTCACTGGGATCTTTAATGCTCCTCCCACCCCAAACCATACTGGGCACCCACCCCAAACCACGCCTGGACTCCCCTCCCAGCAGGCAGGAGAGTCGGGGTCACCTCCTTCTGTAATGGTGAAGAAATCCAAACTGTCAGGGTGAGGAGGGGCTGGAATGGCATTCCCGGAGAAGCTGTGGCTGCCTCATCCCTGGGAAGTGTCCAAGGCCAGCCTGGACAGGGTTTGGAGCAGCCTGGGATAGCGGGAGCTGTCCCTGCCCGTGGGTCCCTTCCAAGCCAAGCTGGTGTGGTTACGTGTCTCATTTACAATTCTTTACCAATAACTGTCATCTGTACTAAAAGGGTCGTTTCTACTTTGACCCAAACCCCTTAAACTGCTTCGTGCCACGGTCACAGCAGGGAGAAGGAGGCCAGGGGAGAAGGAGAAGAACCCGGGGCACCGCCCTAAATCCTCCATCTTGCCCCCAGTCACCTCCATTCCAAAAACCCAAAACGACGCAACTTTCCACCCTGTGCTCTGCTGAACTGCTGTTTTTCACATTTTTGTGACTTGCAATTCTCCTCTCAATGTTGGAAGCCTTTCCCATGGGCTGAAATCAAAGACAGTGTCTTCCTGGGCTCTGTGCCAGGGTCTCCAACCCCCCCTGGTCAGACCCCAGACCCCCCCGGCCAGGATTCAAACCCTCTTGCTCGGGTCCCAGGGCGCCCAAAAGGGATGCCCTGGACTCTGACAGCGTGCGATCCCAGGAGAAGCAGGAACTTCCCAGGTCCCAGCCCAACCTTCGCAGCGCAGCACGGCGTTGTCCCACACCACGTTGCCCTCCTGCAGCACGCAGGTGACGGTCTCGGCGCCGTGGGTGCGGATGAAGCCCTCGTCACACAGGAAGGACACGGAGCTGCCCAGCTGCAGGCTGTCCCCAAAGCGCTTCCCGTTCACCGGGACGCCGGGGTCAGGACACTCGTTGTGCCGGAACGCTGCGGGGAGAGGGAGAGGGAGAGGGGAGGAGAGGGGAGAAGAAGAAGAGGAAAAGAGGAGAGGAGGAGAAGACGAAAAGAAAGGAGAAGAAGAGGAAAAGAGGAGTAGAAGAGAAGAGGAAAAGAGGAGACGAGAAGAGGAAAAGAGCGGAGGAAAAGAGGAGAGGAGGGGAAGAGAAGAGAAAAAGAGAGGACGAGGGGAAGAGAAGAGGAAAAGAGGAGAATATTATAGATAAATACATATTTTTATATATAATAAATAGATGCAATAAACTATATAATATATATATTATACATATTATTATATAAAATACAATATATGGTAATATAATCTCTAATATGTATATGTTGTATTATTTATTATGTTATATAATTTATGTATTATATATTGTATGTATAGACATTATATATATTAGATGTATATATATTATTACTTATATGCATGTAACTCATGAATTATTAATTATATTACATGTATATACATTATATCCATTATATGCATGTATATTATTATTAGTTACATTATATGTATATAGTATTATTTTATCTTTTATGTTATATTATATATAGCACATATTATATAACATACATAACAAAATTATAACTGTATAACAGATAAATACTTATTCTCCAATAAACACAACCGCTTCTTATCCCCTTAAATTTTGCCTGACCTCTCTTTTTGGGCAGCCCCACAAAGAAAGAAAATTTAAAAAAAAAAGAAAAATAATAAAAAGCATCAGTGCTCACTGGTGAAGGTGATGTTGAAACCTCTCTTCTCCATGGAGTGATCAGTCTGGAACTCCAGCCTGGCCACGTGCCCGCTGCTGGTCAGCGAGGAGGGGATGTGGCTGCCCGAGAAGGTGCCCAGCACCGGGGACTCGGCCGTGCCCCCGTCCTTGACGGCCAGGAAATCAAACTGGGGCTCCACGTCGAAGTCGTTGAAGGCCAGGTGGATCCTGCTCTCGGGGTTGGCGATGATCAGCCACACGCAGTGCAGGCTGCTCCCGTACTCCTCGGGGTAGTTCGGCGACAGCACGATGCCCGACGGGCTGGTGAAGTTGAAAAAGCAGGAAACTGCAAAGGGAAAGTGCCATCAGCCCCACAGATATCCCTGCCCCAGGGTATTCCCACAAATTCCTGCTCCCTGACCGCCCCAGGAGTGCTCTATTTACCAGGGGTCAGTGGTTTATCTACAGGGGGAAAAAAGTTTTGCCACCCACTGAAAGAACTTCCGTCATCACATAAAGATCGGACATTTCACCTGGATGGAAAACTAGGAGGGGAAAACCCCAACCTGGATCTTCCATTAGTTCCCTTCCGTTAATTCTTTGATTCCCTCCCTCACGGGAGCAGCAGGGAAGCTTTTGGTCACCTAATCCCAATCTTTCAGTCATCACTAAATCGGAACATTTTGGTCACGACTGAATCAGAATCTTTTATTATTGGGATAAGAAAAACGCCCGTTTTTTCAGGACTTTGGGTGGATTTGCCATCTCCCAATCCCTTCCAGGTTTCTTTCACAGCAGGAAGGAAACGCCTCTTAGGTGGGATCTGGCATTTTCCAGGTGAATTCTCTTTCCTGTCCCTCAGAAAAGCCTCCCAATAACCCAGCGGGTGCCCCGAGCTGGCGCAAAATAAAAAACGAAACGAGCCAGGTTTTGCCTCAACATTTTTTTTGCAGCGGCCACAGCCCAGCTCTGTCACCCACAGGTGACACATCCACTCCCAGGCTGCTGTACGCTTCTCGGGGCTTGCTGACAATAAAATCTGCCCTTTCCAGCTGCTGAGTTGGTTCTTCCTCCCCTTGCTCCCCTCCAGATTCACCCACCGCGTTCACCAAACTCCCTCCAGGCACACCACTCCCATCCCACCGGGAATATTTGCGGGATGTCAGCGATAACTGGAGTGCTTGGAGAAGGAGCTGGGAGTTAATCTGCTGGTTTTTTGGGGTTTTTTTTTTTTGTGTCCTTGGGAAGTCGTTTACACCCTGCTGAGCACCGGGAGACGCTCCGGGGTCGGGACAAACCGGAGGAATCTGCAGCCCAGGTGGAGGGGAAGCTCTTCCCACCACAAATAAATCCCCGATCCCAAAAAGAGGCACCCAACCGGGCTGCCATTGCCACGGGAATAATGAAATAATAATTAAAACCGGGCTAAAAACGAAGCAGAGGAGAAGAGGGTGCATGAAAACCCCTCGAGCTCTCCAGGGCTTCAATCTATCCCTGGCTGCAGCTGCCAAGGCCCATTAATTTGGGAAGGCAAGGCTGCCTTTGAAGCGCTACCTGCCCGAATTTTGGGGATATTTTATGTCTGGATGCTTTGCTCATCCTTTTCCCCCGCCGCCACCCTTGGTAAAACCCATTATTGGGAACATCCATCTCCCTAATTCCTGGCCCAGAGGATGAGCCTGGCTTGGGCTTGGCATTCAGACAATTATTTGGATCACTGCTCTGCCTCCCCTCTGTTATTTTTCCCTCTGTCTCCCCTCACCACTTAACGGGCTGGGATCAAATAATTCAAATAATTGTGACGTTATCAAGGCCAGGGAGCTGCACAATCCATTCTCTGCTCTCAGCCACAAAGAGAGCAGATTAAAGAGAAAACAAACTGAGAAACATCCTCAGGATTTTTTCTTTTTTTCTTGTTTTTTTTTTTTTTTTTTTTTGGGCTCTCTCTCTCTACCAGACGCTGAAATATCAGGGGGATGCTGTCAAATAATTCTGTCAGCATAAGCACGGTGTAATCTGCCTCGGGAAAATTGAAAATAAATGCCTTTGCACCCAGGGAAATGTCTCAGCTGCAGGGATGAGGTGTCTCCTCTAAATTTTGAAATCCGAGGGGGCGAATTAGCATTCAGCCAGGACCTCCAGCAGCCCAGCAAGAGAGAGGTGCAGTCGCCAGATCAGAAAATAAAACAACAAAGGACTTGCTGACAAAGGGGAGAGGAGCAGAGCGAGGGAAGAATATAAAATTAACCTTTGCCAGATAAAACAAAGTGACAGATTAAAGAAGAGCGGATAAAAAATAAAAAACCAAAAGCCCTCCAAGAGTCTCCACTGCAGGGAAGTAAATGAGAGTTTTGATTTTTCTTAAGATCAGTGAGGAGAAAGGCGAGTTGGAGCTGGAGGACCAAGGCCACTGGTCCAAAAGCTCTCCTGGATGGAGAGGAGAGCTGGAACCACACTCCAGAGGGGAACATCCAGCCCGGGAAGCCACAAGGTTCATGAACGAGACCGTGGTGTCTGTGAGATGATGATTTTCCTCGTTGTTTGGAGCAGAGGAGGTTCTTCCTCATCATGGAAGGCGGTTTTTCCTTACTCTGGAAGGAGATTTTTCCTCATCATGGAAGGAAGTTTTTCCTTGCTCTGGAAGGAGATTTTTCCTCATCACGGAAGGAGGTTTTTCCTCACTGTGGAAGATTTTTCCTCACTGTGGAAGGAGGTTTCAGCTCTGGCTCCAGGATCCACGTCAGCCTCCCTGGAGCTGGACACTGAGCTAAACCAGGAGCTGTTTAACAACGTGTCACAGGCAGGGCCAGGCTGTCAGGAGGAAGATGATGGCAGCAGGAGAGGCGGGAGACAGCCCCGCTCCAGCTGTCTGGTGCTGCTGGAGCATCCCAAAGAGCCCTCGGCAGCAGCAGTCACCCCCAACATGACAGAGGCCAGCCCTGCTGCCTGCAGCTGTCCATCAGCAGCCCCGGGCTGGGAGCCGTGATAAATTAATATTTATTACCTTTGTTAAATGCCAGGAGAGGCCATTTCATGATGTGCACGGCACAGGGGGCTGTTGACGGAGCTGTCAATAATCCTTGTATTTGTCAATAATTGCGTTTGTCAATAATTGCTATTGCTGACCAAGTGCCGCGAAGGCAATGAGAGAAATCCCTTTATTAAATGCAGAATAAATCACAGCAGACACAGAGCACGTCACGAATGAACCAGCACAGGGGTTGGTTCAAGTTATCACAAGCAGCATCAGGATCCTGCCTTGCTTGAGAGCGGTGAAACAGCGAGGGAGCAGCTCCTTGGTTCTTCCCTTAGGAGAGGGACATGGATGTGAACACAGATCAGGCAGGAGTTCTTCAGCAGGAGAAATTCCTGAAGCTCTCTTCCTCTTCTCTTCCTCTCTTCTCCTATCCACTCCTCTCATTTTTTCTCTTTCATTCTGCCTTCCCCAGATCCCGTCTCCTCCCAGCCCATCTCTCTTCCCCTGCTCCTGGCTCCAGACACTCCATCCCTGCTGATCCTGCAGGAGAATCCGGGGCTGATCCCAAGGAGAGGTCACACCATGGGAGCAGGAAAAGTACCGGGGTCAGGAGCTGAAAGCCAAGCAAGGAATCACTGGAATAGCTACAGTTTCCATGGAAACAATCCAAAATTCCTGACTTCCCACTCCGTTTTTAGATCCTGCTCCCACAGACTCTGACCTCTCGGGAGAGAGCTGGGAGACAGGAGAGGATTTTCTGCTTTGCATTTCTTTTTTTTCCCAGAAACTCCCTCGTCTGGGCAGAACTTGGTGATGGCCTGGAAAAGCAGGAGCTCAGCAGGAGCCTGGTGAATTCCCAGCATTCCTGATTTGGGAAGAACTGACAGTGCTGGAAGCTCAGGCTGTTGTTCCAGCTTCACAAAGTGTTTCACATTTTGTGTTTTCCTCTTTCTGTATCTGTTATTCCAAGGGAGGGGTGGGGTGGGGGGGAAATCTGCATCTCGTGGTGCCTTTTCCTCCTGAAAACCCCACAGGGCAAGTGGGAGGCGAGGGAAGGAGTCTGGAGCAAAATTAAACTTGTTATTTCAGAGCAACAAAGCTCAGCTCGGTCCGGGGGTGGGACTGCAGGTATGAGGAGAAGAAGGAAAACCAGGCAGGTTTGGGGAAGCAAATCTTGAAGGAAAACATCGCTGAATTTAAAATAGACGTGCAGGGAAGAGCAGGTTTCACTGCCACCCACTCCTGCAGGAGCAGGGATTTGGGAAGGAGCTGAAGTTTTTTAGAACTTACTGGGAGCTGCTCCATCCAGCCTGGGACAGGGCTGGGCTGGCTCCTGCCAGGGCTCCTGCAGCCATCTGCTCCTGGGATGTGCTCCAAGGCTCCAGAGCCCCCGTGATTCCCAACAGAACTCCTCCTCTCCCAGCCGCCTCCCTTGGGAATTTTCGCAGTGGCCACAAGAAGGCGGAAGGGTTTTTTTTGGTCCAGAAAAAGCCTCGTGGCGCTGCCGTTCACCTCTGCTCTGGGGTTTGGCGGCTCCTCCCTCCTCTACCAAGTGCAATTCCCCGGCACAATTCCTGGGAAGGCGCAGGAATGATTCCTGGAGCAACCACTGGAATCTCCTTCTCTGCTGGAGCAGAGCTGCGGAGCCAGGGCTGGGGTGACGAAGGGAAAAAGGGAAGGGCTGGGAGGCTGGAACGAGGCTGTGAGCAGCAGCTGCAAATCCCACAGGGATCCGGGCTCAGGGGAATCCTGCCTGCAGCGCTTTGCCTCCCTCCCTGCCAGGCCAGGCTGGGTCTCTGCTCAGGGCCACGAGGAGCATCTCCCCAGGGATTCGCTGCTCCAGACCCCTCGGATCAAGGGCAGGGAGCTGAGGATGGGTCCTCAGGGACTCCCAACAACCTCAGGGCCCATCCCAGGCTGGAAGGGATCCAGCTGCTGGAGCTGGGATGTGGTGGGTGCTCCACCAGGGGCGGGGGGGACACTTCTGGCCAGCCACCACTTCCCTGGGGCGGATTTCTTTTTTTGGCAGGAATAACCGGAATGTTAATGAACACATTTCTCCCAAACCCATTAAAATGTGCCCAGCAATGAATACGTTTATCCCCAACCCATGACCACAACTGTCCCCAGCCCATTCCGACATTCCCAGGAACGAACACTTTTATCTCCGGCCCAGTTAAACAGACCCAGGGACGAACACATTTATCCCAAATCCACTCACACATTCCCTGGAGTGAACACACCTGTCCCCAATCCATTCCAAACCAACCAGGAATAATGAACACGGTTTTCTCCAGCCCACTCAAACATTCCCAGGAATGAACTCGCTTATGCCCAAACCCAAAGACGCCCAGGAACGAGCAGATTTATCCCCAAATATTGCCAAGAATGAACAGATTTATCCCCAAACATTGCCAGGAATGAATACATTTGCTCCCAATCCATTCAAACATTCCCAGGAATGAACATGTTTATCCTGAATCCATTCAAACATTCCCAGGAACGACCACGTTAATCCCAAACTCAAACATTTCCAGAAATGAACGTGTTTGCTCTCAATCCATTCAAACATTCCCAGAAATGAACAGATTTATCCCCAGACCCAAATCAAACATTCCCACGAATGACCACGTTTATCCCAAACCCAAACCAAACATTCCCAGAAATGAACACGTCCCATTCAAACATTCCCAGGAATGAACAGATTTATCCCAAACTCAATCAAACATTCCCAGGAATGAACACATTAATCTCAAACCCAAACATTTCCAGAAATGAATGTGTTTGCTCTTAATCCATCCAAACATTCCCAGGATTGAACAGATTTTCCCAAATCCATTCAAACATTCCCAGGAATCACCACATTTATCCCAAACCCAAATCAAACATTCCCAGAAATGAACGGATTTATCCCCAAACTCAAACATTCCCAGGAATGAACAGATTTATCCTAAACCCAAACATTTCCAGAAATGAATGTGTTTGTTCCCAATCCATCCAAACATTCCCAGGACTGAACAGATTTTTTCCAAATCCATTCAAGCGTTCCCAGGAATCACCACATTAATCCCGAAACTCTTCTGAGCAACATCAACCACCCCAGCCCGCCGGGCTCAGTGCAGAACCTGCCCCTCCCCAGGAGTTTTTTGGCACGAATCCTTTCACTCCCCCTCCGCACTGAATTCCCTGCCAAACACGAGACGGGTCCAGAAAACCTGAATTTTCCAAGTCTGATCCCAACAAACTTCACCAGAAATTCCGGCAATTCCCTGGAATGACTCTCCCAGGAATGGCAGAGGGCACCTAAAGCCAGGCAGGAACGCTGCCTCCACTGCCCCAGGCGGTGCCAGTTTTTGTCATTCGCCGAATTCTGGCGGTTTTTTGTCGCTCCCGGTGCCACAATCATCCCCCACGGAACGGGACGGCGCTGCCTGGCACGGGTCAAGCACCCGGAGGGAAAAACCACGGGATGAAAACTTGGGAATGGCAGGAGGAGCAGGGAAGGGGAAGAACAAAGATCCTCGTAAGATTCTCTCGCTGCAGAACCACCCCCAGGAGCAGCAGGGCCCTGCTCTTTCTGCCAAATAAACCCCGTGAAGCCAATTTTGGGGGGCTCCCACCGCAAATAAAATCAGAAAATGAGGGGTTTTTTTTCTTTGCTCCACACGAGGATGTTTGAACAGCACTTCTCGCCCTGGATTTGGAGGTTTTTGGCAGCTCTGGAATGTCCCTGTCCCTCACCGCATCCTCCATCCTCCCACAGTGAGAGCAACCCCGGAGCTGGAATCACGGAGCTGATTCTCTGCTTATAAACGGAATAATCTCCTCAGCCACAGGAAATTTCAGCTGGAATATTCTACCCAGAGCTGAGGAAGCACAAGAAGGGGTTTCCTTCCCAAAAACTGTACAGAAAAACACCCAAACTGCACAGAAATAAACAGCCAGACACCCAAATGGAACCGGAACAGCCACCCAGATACACACAATTGCACTGAACAGCCATCCAGACACACAAATAGGAGAGAAACAGACACCCAGACACTCGAGTAGTGCAGAAATAAACACCCAGGCACTCGAGTTGTGCAGAAATAAACACCCAGGCACTCGAGTTGTGCAGAAATAAACACCCAGACATTCAAATTGTGCAGAAATAAACACCCAGGCACTCGAATTGTGCAGAAATAAACACCCAGACATTCGAATTGTGCAGAAATAAACACCCAGACATTCGAGTTGTGCAGAAATAAACACCCAGGCACTCGAATTGTGCAGAAATAAACACCCAGGCACTCGAATTGTGCAGAAATAAACACCCAGACATTCGAATTGTGCAGAAATAAACACCCAGACATTCGAGTTGTGCAGAAATAAACACCCAGACACTCGAATTGTGCAGAAATAAACACCCAGACATTCGAATTGTGCAGAAATAAACACCCAGGCACTCGAATTGTGCAGAAATAAACACCTACACACCCACAAAGCACAGGAACAGACACCCAGGCACACAAATCCCTCAGAAAAAGACAGCCAGACACACAAATTGAACAGAAAGGACACCCAGACACACAGATTTTACAGGAACAGACACCGGACATTTTACAGAAGCAAACACCCAGACACCTGTATTTAAGAGGAACACAACCCCAGACACCCAAAAAACAACCAGGAACAAACCCCCAGACCCCCAAATTCCCCCCTATCCCACAGAACAAAGCCCAGCTCAGCACACCCCGAGGTCAGGGCTGACCCCTGGCTGCAGATTCCCGGGATCCAGAGGGATCTGGGAACCCCCCTGAGCACCCCCAAAGGCCAGGGACAGCTCGGTGAGGTGAGGGGACAGGAATCCCACACCTGAGAGGGTTTGCGGAGTCCCCAGAGTCCCCCTGGGAGGCTCGGGTGACAACAGAGGGTGGGGAGGGAGATGTGGGATCACAAAGCCAGGCAGGAATTTGGGGCCCTCGGCATCAGCAGAGGGGTGACAGGAATGGTCTGTGCTGCTCTGCCATGGAAACCTCAGGAAATGAGCCCTTCCCAAGAAATCCTGCCTGCCCCCAAATCCCTGCTCCAAAATCCTTGTTCAACTCCTGCCCCCAAACCCTTTCTCCTAAATCCCTGCTCCCCAAACCCCAGCTCCTCAACTCGTGCTCCCAAATCCCTTCTCCCAAATCCCTGTTCCCCAGCTCCTGCTCCCCAAATTCCAGCTCCCAACTCCTGCTCCCAAATCCCCAATTCCCCAAATTCTTTCTCCCAAATCCCAGCTCTCAACCTCTGCTCCCAAAATCCCAGCTCTCAAATCCCTGTTTAACTCCTACTCCCACATCCCAGCTTCCACCTCCGGTTCCCCCAATTCTTTCCCTCAAATTCCAGCTCTCAAATTCCTGCTCAACTCCTGCTCCCAGCTCCCGAATTTTTTTCTCCCAAATCCCTTCTCCACCTCCAGCTGCCTCTGGCACACACCAGAGGCCCTGGGTTGTTCCCTCAGTCCCAACCAGCAGCTCACAAACGGGGTTCCCTCATTTCCCCAGCCCACATCCGACGGTCTCCCAACATTTCCCACCTGGAATTCAGAACACATTTTGTCCTGTGACCTCTCCTGCTCCACAATAAATCAGGGGTGAAGGTCTAGAGGGGCCTGTGGGAGATTTTTCCCGTTTGCCTCGATGATCCATAAATACCCCAAGAGACATTTCCCACATCCATAAATACCCCAAGAGAACAGATCACGCTGGAATTATTTTAACTGAAAGATTCCTGCCATGCTTGGCGTGGATGGGGCTTGATTTGATTAACACCAAGAATCCTCTTTGACCACAAAGTCTCCTTTCTGTTCTGCCACGACCCAGTTCTGAGCACAAACCACAGGTTTTTACCCTCACTCCAAACTCCCAGCACGAGCCTCAACCACAAGTTGTCCAAAATCACCTGAAATTCCTGGAAATTAAAAGGAAAAACCAGCACAGAACCAGTCTAAACACCTCCCAGATAATCAGGAAAAATTCCAATGTTTTGCAGCTGATTTGCTTACAAAGGAAAAAAAAAAAACCAACCAAACAGGAAGGGAGGGAAAGGCAGGACTCAGAGGAATTGCTTCCTTTCCCCAGGCGTTTCTCTGAGCTTAAAGCAGTGTCTGAAAAGAAAGGCACTGACCTCAAAGTGGTTTTCCCCCCTTCTCCATGACCCCAAATTCTCTCCCAGCTCCTCCAGACCCTCATCCAGCTCTGCAGGGCAGGGAGAGCCCAGCACAGCCCAGACCTCCCTCAGCCAACAGAATCCAGATTTATATCTTGACTTTGGCCACGTCCTGTCCGTGCCACAGCCACCAAGGACTGACTTTCCCACAGGGCAGGGCAGGGCGAGCCCCGCCAGACACAAGAATTGTACAGAATTCGCGTACAGAGCCCGAATCTCCCTCTGCCAACAGAATCCGGGTTTCAATCGTGGATTTGGCCCTGTCCTGTCCGTGCCACAGCCACCAAAGACTCATTTTCTCTCAGGGCAGGGCAGGGCGAGCCCAGCACAGCCCAAACCTCCCGCAGCTCACGCCTGCCCTGCCCGGGGAAGAGCCCAAACCTGTCCCCAAGCCGGGGGAAGGTGTCCCCGTTCGGGTGCCACCACCCCAGGGTCCCCTCAGGGGACACGGGGCGCTGCTCCGGAGGCTCCTGACCACACACTTACAAACACACACGGGTTTCTGAGCAGACCACTGGCTGCTCTTTTGGCAGGTTATGCTTTTGTGGCCCTTGAGCTCGAAGGCGGGCTGGCACTCGAAGTGCAGCGTGTCCCCGTGGCGGAAGGTGGAGCCGTGCCTGCGGCCAAAGGCCGGGATCCCCGGGTCACCACAGCTGCCCTGGTCGATCTCTGGGGGGAAAAAAAAAAAACAAAACCACAGAATTGGGGTTGGAAGAGAGAAAATACAAAATTCGGGGGTGGGGAAGGGGTTGGAAGAGAAAACAGAGAATTTGAGAGTGATGGAGGGGTTGGAAGTGAGAAAGAACACAGAATTCGGGGGTGGGGAAGGGGCTGGAAGAGAGAAAATACAGAATTTGGGGGTGGGGAAGGGGCTGGAAAACAGAGAATTTGAGAGTGATGAAGGGGTTGGAAGTGAGAAAGAACACAGAATTTGGGTGTGGGGAAAGGGTTGGAAGAGAAAATTTGGGTGTGGAGAAGGGGCTGCAAGAGAGAATTCGGGTGTGCAGAAGGAGCTGGGAGAGAGAACAGAATTTGGGCGTGGGGAATGGGCTGGAAAAGAGGATTTGGGTGTGAGGAAGGGGCTGGAAGAGAGAAACATGGGATTTGGCTATGGGCAAGGGATTGGAAGAGAGAAAATACAGAATTTGGGTGTGGGGAAGGGGCTGAGGCTCAGCTGGTGCAGCCCTCACCAGACTGTGGCATCCCAACCCCAACTGTCTCCCGCAAACCCCTCCTGATCCCTTCCCAGCCTCAAATCCAGGGATTTGCATTCAGTATCAGGAAGGAATTGTTCCCTGTGAGGGTGAGGAGGGGCTGGGATGGAATTCCCAGATTTGCTGTGGCTGCCCCTGCATCCCTGGCAGTGCCCAAGGCCAGGCTGGACAGGGCTTGGAGCAGCCTGGGACAGTGACAGGTGTCCCTGCTCATGAACTGGATGATCTCCAACGTCCCTCCCAACCCAAACCACTCCGTGACAATCCCAGCTGAACGGAAAAACAAAACATCAGGGAACAAATGAAAAGCACAGGGATCCAAAGCAGCTCCTGCCCTGCAGCTGCCCCAGGAATTCTGGATTCAAGGGCCCACATCTCAGCACCAACGCTCAGCTCCCTGCACAGCGGGAATTTGCTGGATTCTCCCCTCTCCTTCCCTCCCCAATCCCAATCCCAATCCCATTCCTGCCTCGTCCCCACACTGCCAGAGTTAATCCCTCTCTCTTTGACTCCAAATAAACCCCAGACACGGTCTCCTGTTATCTCCTGCTCCCTCCAGCCCCATTTCCTTGGGGCTCCCTGCCCTATGGATCACCGTTAACTCCAAAAACTTCCTTCCTCCTTACTGTTCCCACCTTATTTATCGGCTCCACACTCCTCTCCTCTCCCAACCCTCTGGTTTGTTTTTTTTTTTAATCCCCATCATCTCTGATCAGTCTCGCCGCCTTTTCCCCTCCCCGCTCCCAATTCCTCGCACCAAATTGGAAATCTCTTTTCATGACACTTCCTCTCGCAGAGGCAAATCATGGGAGCCCAGATTTGCACGACTCCCTCTAATATCCCAATTTGGCTGGAATAACAACGAGCGCCCTCATTATCATTCTGGCTCCAGGCAACTCCAGCTCCAGGTGTATTTTTGAGCTTCTGCTGCAAAAAAAAATCTCAGAGCTGAAGAACTCGCTGCCGGCTAATGAAGCGTCCCCCCAAAATAATTTAACATGAATTAATATTAAAAGTTTTCGTGGAACCAGGCTGCGTTTTCTGCCTCTCAGTGAAAGCACTTTTGGCCGGGATTTATGGAGCTTCCTGCACAGTTTCCAAGTTCGGGAGCTGAGCTTGCCCATCAGGGATGGAAAAATGAAAATTCTGGGTGTTAAAGCTGCACTCAAGTGTTCATTCCTCCTCCTCCCCCCCCCAAAAAAAAATAAACAACGCACAAGGCCAACAGTGCCTAGCATGAAATGCAAATTCCGCTTGAAAACTCGAGGAATGGCAACGAGCTGGGATGGGAGGGAGAGGATTTGGAACATTTATCAGCGTGTGTGACAGGGACCTGCGGGGCTGGGGACGCTCCCTGCTGCCACCCAAAACATCCCGGGCTGTTTTCCCTTCCCTTCCCACAGCCTGGAACCTGGAAATCCAGTCAGCAAGGGCCAGTGATGGCCCTGGGAGCTGCAGGGGGCTGTCCCCAGTGTCCCCAGTGTCCCCAGAGCTGCTGTCACTGGGCAGGAAGGAGCTGTTGGACATCCTGGGATCCCTCTCTGGCTGCCGGCATTTAGTGAGGATTCCCCATCCCTCCCCAACTTCAAATCCAGGGCTTTAGGATGAGGGAAGGGAGATTTGGATTCAATATCAGGAAGGAATCGTTCCCTCTGAGGGTTGGGAGGGGCTGGGATGGAATTCCCAGAGAAGCTGCGGCTGCTCCTGGCTCCCTGGAAATGTCCAAGGCCAGGCTGGATGGGGCTTGGAGCAGCCTGGGACAGTAGGAGGGGTTGGGATGGGCTTTGAGGTCCCGGCTGATCCAAACCTTCCCATGATCCTGTGACACCAGTGCCCCTCCCTCCAGCCATCCCTCAGAACGTGGAGCAGGTGTGGATTCGCCTCCCAGCCCATCCTGTGCCAAAAAAAATTCCCGTTGTGGCAGCCCCAAAACTCCACAAAGGGACACAAGAAATTCCTGCCTGATCCCATCGTGGCAGCCCCGTCCTCCTGAAGCCCACGGGAGCTTCCCCAGAAGGGTCAGAGATGCCCAAACCCCACAGCCAGCCCCAAAAGTTCCCCTCAGCTTGGGCTGGCGGCTCTGGAGGGGTGGGAACTGCAGGAATTCTCCAAGAGAAGTTCCAGAGCTGTCATTCCCGAGGGAACCGGGAATGTGCAGCAATCAGTAAAACCAGGACGTGCTGAGGGCATCAGGAGCTGGGGAAAAAAGCGGCCAAAGTGATGTAAAATCAGAACATTTTGACCCTTGGCTGAGAGAGCAGAAAGCCAGCACTGAAAGGTCTCCTCCCTCCTCACCCTCTCCTGCTGCTCTGCACGACCCCAGCTCAAACCAGGGGGTTAAAACGGGAGAAAAACGAGGAATTGGAGAGCTCCCAATTCCCACCCTCTCCTTGTTAGCAGCAGGCAAACCCAACCCGCAGGTTTCACCACCTTACAGAGGTCAGGAAACGGAATTTTATTCGGAAATTCCGTTTTCTGACCCCGAGGAATAAAAAAAATCCCCTGGTTCCTGCATTTCTTTGCACAGGGAGTAAACCCCATGAAATATTTAGCAGGGCAGACATTCCATTAAAAAAAAAAAAAAAAAAGCGATTCCAAAATATCAAAACACGTTACTTCAAATAAAATTGAGACATTCCTCCCGATGAATGTTTAAAGTCAAATCGCTTCCACATCAGAATAATAAAAGTCAAAACTAAACAAGAACATCCAAAACCAAGTGTTTTGACATGACTGAAAGGAAACGAGTTGACACGAATCTTTCACAGCTTCTCCATCAAATATTATTCATACAGGGGGAAAATTTTGACAAAACGGGGAAAAAAAAAATGGAATTTCTGCAGAGCTCTCTGCGCTGTTTGGTGGGTGGGAAATTGGGTGAGGAATGAAGAGCAGAGCTTCCCTCACACGCCCTGCGGGCTCCCCAAACCCAGGCTGCTCCTCCATGGGGATTCCTGCTCTTTGCCTGGCTCCGTTTTGGGGGGGAAAATGAGGATTTTTTTGGGGCTGCCAGCAAGTCAAATTCCAATTTCTGGAAGGGATAGCCACAGGGTGAAGGGCTTGTGAGACTGAGGAAAGCCCAGCAATGTCACCCCTCAGTCAGGAAAGACTCAGGGAAACATTTCACCTCACGCACAGGATTTTGTACTTAAATGAACTTTAAGTCATCAAAGCTGATGGTGTCAGGCAGGAATTGGGAGGAACCAAGAGCAAAGCAGAATTCGAATATTAAACAAGGGCTTAAATATGTAAATGAGCAGCTGAAGACGGGAGCTCGATATTGGAGGTGCCACAAAATTCCTGATTTTTATTTTTGGATTATTGTTTGATAATAAAACAAAGGGGAGGGGTTTTGGTCTCCTAAAAAGAGGGATCCGGTTTTTTAAAGTGGTTTGTTCTGCTGGGACGTCGTAGGGATGGAAACCCTGACAGACCCCAGCACCAACAATATGGGGGGGAAAAGAGATGCAAAACTTGAAATAAATAAACCCAAGGCTGGATTTCCACCTGGACGACTGGCAAAGGAGCTGCGGGAAGCAGCAGCAGCTCACCCCAGCAAAGTCAGAAAAATAAACCCCCCTTATTCCTTCTGCTGGTGAACCGGAGTTTATTCCAAGCAAAAGCGTAAAAGCAAATCAATTGCATCAATTCCCGTGGGAAGACGAAGAAAGTTTGATGAAAAGCACGAAGGGCAGAGGAGGAGATCTCCGGCTCCAGCCCTGCAGAGCTCCTAAGCCTCTTTAGCACCCCGGGGCTGAATTCCAGCTCGGCACAGCCAAAGCCTTGCTCAGCACTCTCCCGACAATGAGCAGCTTTTAATCATCCCCTGCCGGCAGCAGGGGGCTCAGGGCACGGACCTGACTCAGCTCCTACCCAGTTCCAGCAGAAATCCAAATTAAATCAGGGCGGGAGCGGCCAGGAATCCGGGTTTTCATTTGAAATTCTCGCTCTCTATTAAAACAAAGCAACGCTAAATCAATATTTGGCTTTGTCCTGGGTTTTGGTGGGGTTTGGGTTTGTTGGTTTGTTTGTTTTTTTTGACATCGGCGATCTGCTGGCACCACGGATTTCCCCATCCCCTCCCACAGGCAGAGTCTGGTTCCATCAGCTGAGATTCCCAACTTTTCCCAATGAAGCAGCTGAAATGGCAACGGGACAGCCCCCACCCAGCAGGATGGGATGGGAAAGGAAACAGCGAAGCTGCTCTTTTATTCTTTATTTATTTTTGTTTGTTTGTTTTGTTCATTTTGGGGCGGCGGGGCGGGTGGGGGTTTTTTTGGCTTTTTTGTTTTGTGGTTTTCTTGTTTGTTTGGGGCTTTGTTTGTTTGTTTGGGTTGGTTTGTTTACTTTCTCCTCTGAAAGCCGGACATTTCATCCATTTAATTGAAGGGGGGGAAAAAAAAATCCCCCAAAACAACCCTGCAGAGCTTTGATTCATTTCGAGAAACTCCCTTTTCTCCCAAACCCCTGCACTCAGCTCATCCCTGAGGCTTTGGGAAAAAAGGGGAATTTGGGGAGGGAGGAGCCTTGACCCTTTGGAAAAATGGGGGAATTTGGGAAGGAGGAGCCTGGATTACCTTCGTAGGTGGCTTTGAAGCCCAGCAGGTTGCTGACACTGTCGGTCTGGAAGAGGAGCCACATCTGGTGCTGGGTGCTGACGATGAGGTCGGGGACGGTGGTGCCCGTCAGGCTGCAAAAATCAACAACAACAACAAATCAACAGCCTCAAAGCGGCCTCGGATCCACCCTCTGTAGCCCCGGTTCCCTGCCCTGAAGCCTTTTTGGTTCGCTGAAATTCTTTTCCCAGAGAATTTTCTGTAAACAACAACAATGTTTTTGTAACCGTATCTGTGTTATTCCTTCCTTTTCCTAAGAGGGACCAATTCTTGATGTCCCTCTGGTCTGACCAATGTGAGTGAAGAGGTTTTGTCTTTGTTTCACCAATCGAATTAATCTGTGTAAAACAGTATAAAACAGAAACGCATCCCCAAAAAAATAAAGGAGTCGTTTTCAGCCCTCTGAATCGCGGAGTTTGTGTCGCTGTGGTGTAAAACGGCGTCAACCCTCAAATAAAGGCCCCTCTGATGGAGCAGGGGAAATGCCAAATTAATTAAGAATCGCCCCAAAAAGCTGGGGGGTTTTTTCAAGCCGGATGAAAATGATCTTGTGCTCTGCGTTCTGCCCCCAGAGCGAATCTTCTCCCGCCACCCTCGCTGCAATAATTACAATTCACCGCCGTTGTTGTAACAGAGCACCCAGCAGCAAAAGGAATCGTTTTCCTGCTCGCTGAGGCAAAACATCAGCAAACAAATAAAATTCCCAGAAGCCAAACTGGGCCCTGAGTGACTGAATCCTCGGAACTGCCCTGGCAGAACCAGAAAAACAAACAAACAAACAAAAAAGACTTTCCACCCATTTCCCTGCTCCGTCTGTGCCCTGAGAGAAGTTTCTACAAGCACCTAAAAAAGGGCAAAAAAAAAAAAGCACCTAAAAAAGGCAAAAAAGCACCTAAAAAAACCCGAAAAAAAGCACCTAAAAAGGCCAAAAAAAAGCACCTAAAAAGGCCAAAAAAAGCACCTAAAAAAGGCAAAAAAAAAAAAAAAAAGCACCCAGCAGACGAATCAGGAGCCCAAAAATCTGCTGAACACCCCGTGAGAAACGCCACAAATCCCGGCAGGATCAGGGCTCTGCCTTCCCCTCCGCATCCTCCCAGGAGGGCTGAGGAGGACTGCGGGAAATGTCACTGAGATCTCCCCCCATTAATGAGCCTCCTCCAGCCTCTGGGATTAATCACCTCGCTGTGGTTCAACACCAGCTTTTAGAGCTTTATCCCCAACCCACGGCGGCGTCTTTCGCACAGGCAGATGCCCACGTGGAGCTCAACTCTCTCCTCTCCTCTCCTCTCCTCTCCTCTCCTCTCCTCTCCTCTCCTCTCCTCTCCTCTCCTCTCCTCTCCTCTCCTCTCCTCTCCTCTCCTCTCCTCTCCTCTCCTCTCCTCTCCTCTCCTCTCCTCTCCTCTCCTCTCCTCTCCTCTCCTCTCCTCTCCTCTCCTCTCCTCTCCTCTCCTCTCCTCTCCTCTCCTCTCCTCTCCTCTCCTCTCCTCTCCTCTCCTCTCCTCTCCTCTCCTCTCCTCTCCTCTCCTCTCCTCTCCTCTCCTCTCCTCTCCTCTCCTCTCCTCTCCTCTCCTCTCCTCTCCTCTCCTCTCCTCTCCTCTCCTCTCCTCTCCTCTCCTCTCCTCTCCTCTCCTCTCGGAAACGGGATCGGCGTTTGTGTGGGCAGGATGATGATTCCAGGAGCAGGGCTGCTGTGTTGCCTGCGTTTAATGTTGTGATTATCCCGGCTCTGCTGAGGCATTGTCTGCGAGGAATTCAGAAATAAAGCGCCAAGTGGAGAGGGGTGAGAGGGGATTTGAGGTTGTTTTTTTTTTTTTTAATCTTTCCTGCAGTGTTTAAATAAATCCAAATTCGTGCCTGGCCCCAGGTACAACAGCAGCACTTGGAAGGCTCCTGGAGAAAATTCAGCAGAGGAGGGATGTGGAATTGCTGGAGGAAGGGCAGAGGAGGGACGTGAAGTTGAGAAAGGGAACAGGATCCAGGCTGGGAGAGTTGGGAATGTTCAGGCTGGAAAAGAGGAGGTGGGGAGGAACCCTCAGAGCACCTGCCAGGACAAGGGGGAATGGCTTCAGACTGGAAAAGGGGAGATTTGAGTGGGACACTGGGAAGGAATTCCTGGCTGTGAGGCACAGGGTGCCCGGAGGAGCTGTGGCTGCTCCATCCCTGGCAGTGTCCAAGGCCAGGTGGGACGGGGCTTGGGGCAGCCCGGGACAGTGCGAGGTGTCCCTGCCCGTGGTGGGGGTGGCCCTGCATGGGCTCTGAGGTCCTTCCACCCCAAACCAGACAGCTCCAGGGGCTGTGTCACTCACCCAGGGCAGGTGACATTAACTCCGCTCCCTGCCGAGTGCCAGCTCCTCTCCAGGGCTGGGATCTTGGGGAATTGGGACCACCCTGGACATCACAGCCCTCTCCCGGACATCACAGCCCTCTCCCGGACATCACAGCCCCCTCCTGGACATCACAAACTTCTCCTGGACATCACAGCCCTCTCCTGGACATCACAACCTTCTCCTGGACATCACAGCCCTCTCCTGGACATCACAACCCTCTCTCCTGGACATCACAACCTTCTCCTGGACATCACAGCCCCCTCCTGGACATCACAGCCTTCTCCTGGACATCACAACCCTCTCCTGGACATCACAACCCTCTCCTGGACATCACAGCCCTCTCCTGGACATCACAGCCCCCTCCTGGACATCACAACCTTCTCCTGGACATCACAGCCCTCTCCTGGACATCACAACCTTCTCCTGGACATCACAACCTTCTCCTGGACATCACAGCCCCCTCCTGGACATCACAACCTTCTCCTGGACATCACAGCCCCCTCCTGGACATCACAACCTTCTCCTGGACATCACAACCCTCTCCTGGACATCACAACCCTCTCCTGGACATCACAGCCCTCTCCTGGACATCACAGCCCCCTCCTGGACATCACAACCTTCTCCTGGACATCACAGCCCTCTCCTGGACATCACAACCTTCTCCTGGACATCACAACCTTCTCCTGGACATCACAACCTTCTCCTGGACATCACAGCCCCCTCCTGGACATCACAGCCCCCTCCTGGACATCACAGCCCTCTCCTGGACATCACAACCTTCTCCTGGACATCACAACCTTCTCCTGGACATCACAGCCCTCTCCTGGACATCACAACCTTCTCCTGGACATCACAGCCCCCTCCTGGACATCACAGCCCTCTCCTGGACATCACAGCCCCCTCCTGGACATCACAGCCCTCTCCTGCCCCTGCCAGGGATCCCACAGGCCCCAGGGACAGCAGCAGCCACTGCTCAGCCTCTCCTGGGACCCTGAGTGAGCTTTTCCCTGCAATCCCAAGCCCAGCAAAGCTCTCCCAGCCCTGCCCCCGCTCTGTGATTGCTCTGATCTTATTGATCTGATGTTATTGATCTCGGGGTGCTGCTGTATGAAGAGGTGATCTTGTTTCAGTGCCTGTTCTGCATCCCAGAGACGTTCAGGAGTGTCATTGTTGATTCTCAGCTTCTTTACTGAAGCAGCAGCCAGGCAGGAATGAGGAACACTCCAAGAGGGAAAAACCTCCAGCAAAAGGTGCTTCAAAGCTTTCTGCATCCTTTGCCACCCCACTTTTAACAAGCTGGGTGATTGATTTGGGTCCTTGTTACCTCAGGAAATCAAATCCCTTCTGCAAGGCAGGAAGCTCAGCCTAACAATCTGCTCTGTTCCCGTTTTCCAGGGATGGGAAAGAGCCTGGGAACAAAAATGGTCCTTCCCAGCCCCGTTTGGGATGGAATCTGCTGCTGTGCAACTCCACTCGAGTGCATCCCTTGATTGGAAAGGCAGCAGGGTTGAGCTCCTCAGCAGCCAAGGAGAAGTGAAGAGCAGGAAGAAAATTGGAATTACTGTCTTTGACAGGAGTTTCTGCGTTTTGATTCTTCCAAAGAAAGCTCATTTTGTATCCAGGTATTATTCCTGATGTGTGAATCCAGCTGAGAGTGGGCAGAAAACTCTGGGAAAAGTGATCCGTGGACTTTGGAGCACATTAATTAGCACCGTGGTCTTCACACCTCTCTCTCGTTTCATTACTTTGCAATTAACCCTCCCGGATTATTAAAAAAAAAAAAAAATCCCTGGAAGAATTAGCACCAGGAATTTACTGGGAACCTCCTGGGAAAAGACTCCAGGCTCTGCACCTTGCTCAATCACAGATATTCCAAATTTGCATCAGCAAAGCGCTGAGGAGAGAACAGAGAGGGGGGAAAAAACCATGGAATGATTAAAATCCAATTGAAAGGAAAATCTCCAGAGGTTTTAGGCAAACCAGAAGGGATGGAATGGGAAAAGATGTCAGGGAATTTCTTCCAAACTGGCAGAGCTTTGCAGGTTTGGACCAAGCAGCTGTGAAATGTTCTGGGACACCTGAATTCCACCTGTGCAATCATCAACCTTCACATTCCAGGCCGGGGTTCCTGAGCAAGGGTCACCCCTGAAACAAAATCTCAGGGGGGAAAAAAGATGTTTGGGAAAGACAAGGAAATGTTGATGAGTGGAAATGGAGTGGGGGGGGGGGGGGAAACAAGAGGAAGAAGGAAAAAATACAACAAATTTCTCCATCAGCTGCCAGAGCACAAGAGCTTTGCTGGAGTGGCTCTGGAGAGGCCTGGAGGGACAGCAGGACCATCTGCACATTCCCTGTGCTGAGGAAACCTCCACAGAACATGAGATTTGCAAGTAAAGGATGCAAAAAATCCCAAATCCCGGCCTGGAAGAAGCCTCGTTTCCCCAGGTGCACCCTGGGCGTGAAATGCTGCGGGTGCCACTCCCAGATCTTGGATTTACAGCCACAAATGATGGCAGCAGGTGATGCCTTGAGTTTTATCGTCCATGGATTTCAGGTTCTGCGGTGCCCAGGGGTGCGGCTCTGAGCTCACAGTCAGTGTCACTCAGCTCTGCACACAGCAGGGACACAAAACAAATCCTTCTCCTGCTGCACACCAAGGACAGCTGGGACAAGTCTCCAGGCCCAAAAGCACAAACAAGGGTGGGCTGGAGGGAGAAAACGACAAGGATGGGACCTCACAACCTAAAGCAGTAATTGGGACAATTCAACCCCAATGTGCAAATGGACCAAAACTTATAAAAGTGTGAGACCTCGTGACTCTTTGTCCATTTTGTGCCCATTTTGGGTCCATTTTGTGCCCATTTTGGGTCCACCCTGGCTGCAGCCCTGGCCAGGCTCTTGTCCTGCCCAAGGTGTACCCTAAAGGCCTTTCAATAAATCTCTCCTTTATTCTCCAGCTCTGCCCAGTCTCTGTTCCAGCTCAGCCTTCCCAAGGCATCACAGGAGAGAAAGAAATCCAAACAGCTCCTGGTGCTTCTCCTTTTGTATCCCAGCTTTTCTCAGCTCCCTGGAGAGCCTCAGCCTCTCCCCGAAAGCACAGAGGGGACAGTTTACCGTCCCCTGAAGTGACAACCAGCCCCAAAAAGCACCGGGTGCAAGGGCAGCTCCTGCATCCCATCCCCGCAGCTCCACCTGGCCAGGTGAGCTCCCGCAGGAGGAATTCCCGGGAATTGTTTGTTACTCACACATAAAGCACGGATTTCTGGTCTCCGACCTGGCCTCCATCCCCCACGGTCAGGGTGTCGTAGCCTCTCTCCAGCTCGAACTCCTCGAAGGTGAGTTTGATCACCTGCCAAAGACACGGCGCCAATTAACGCGATCGATCAATTAGCACCAAGCCCTGCCCTGCTCAGGGATCCCGGAGCAGATTCCAAGAGCATCCAAATCTCCAGGACATCCCCAAAAGGGTTTTTTTTGTTGTTGTTGCTTGGGGGGTTTTCTGTGGGTCTTTTTTTTGTTTGTTTGTTTGTTTTTTACAGGATTTTTAGAGGTGACTTGAACGCCCTCTGCTTTATCTCCTGTTTGCCCAGGTGACTTCAGTGATGTCAATATTTGTGTGCTGGGACCTCAATGTGCCTTTTCCCCACCCTTTCCCTCCCCAAAGCTGGAATTCTGGGGGTGGATTTGGATGCACGTGGAATAAATGCAGAACCTTGCACTTTGTGACCCCGGAAATTCTCCTGGCTCGTGGTCGGAGCAGGAGAGGATTTCTGGGAATTATCAGGGAATTGTCCCCAGCTCTCTGCAAACACATTGCTCAGCATCCCCACATCCCTGTTCCCTGGTTCCCCCCCCACCCCGTTCCACCCAAATTTGGATTTTTGCAGCCTCTCTGCATCATTTAGGAGCAGAACTCCCACAGTCGTGCTCCGAGGCTCTCAGCTGCTTCGGGAATCTCTGCTTTTCAAATCCAATTTAGGGGGCAGAGTCCTTAGCCCAGCCTGGGACAGGCTGAACAAACAGGAAAAAAAAAAAAAGAGATTAATTAAATTAAAGGAGAGTTTCACGTCCCCCATCAGCAGGAATCAATGGAGTTTTGTTTCTCGGACTCTTCACCTGACCAACAAAAAGCACAAAACCAGTCAGACGCACGAGACCTTTGTAAATGCATTCGATTTCCTGACTTTTATCAGACGAAACCACCAAAATGTGGGTTGATGCTTCTTTCAGCTGCTTCACACGACACAAAGATCATCCAAAGTCAAGAAGGAGAAGGAGGCAGGTGAGTGCCAAGGCCCACAGAGCTCTGGGGCCGCTTTCCAACCTCAGTTTGGTGCAAGGAACCGAGGCCCAGGAAACCCCAAAATCTTCCTCTTGTCCTTGTTTTTATGAGCAGCAAAACTTGAGCAGCTGTGGGTTCCCAGGGGGATAAAAAACCCCCCAAAATTCAAGCCAAAAGTAAAAAAATAAATGGTGTTTATACAGTTCAGGCTGAGCTGTCCCGTGTTTTCTTTCCTCCAGATGAACGCGGTAGTTTTCAACACACAGAAAATTAAATTTAGAGATTTTAGCCACTGTGAAAAGAGGAGGTTTTCCCCCAAAGCCCCAGGACGGTGAACCAGGGGCCTGGGTGATGCTTCAGACAACTTTAATTTGTGTCTAGTACCCAAACATTAACCTGTGCGGGCTACAAAAGCATGAAATGCTGGAATAACGTAATTAATCCGAGCTGCAGATCTGCACACACCATTACTTCAAGCAGCCACTCAAGGAGCTGCATCCTGAGCAGGCTGACCCTAATTAAACAACTAATTACATCCTAGCACACTCAAGACTGCAACCTCGTGGCACAGGGTTTGGATGCTGAATATTGTATTTACTTACCCATTTTCCTGGGTTTTTTGGGGTTTTTTATTGCTCTGAAAGCTGGTGATTTAATCCGTTAAATTAAATTAAAGCCCCAAACTTGGAGCTGCTGAAGTGCCAGGCAGCAATCAGCAAAAGGCAGGAAAACGGGATTTGGGCTCCTGATTCCGAAGTGATTGGGAAGCTCAGACACATTCCCAGGAGAAAAATCCACGCTAATTCTCTCCAGGAGAAGAGCAGCTCGAGCAGTTCTAACCTGAAGCTTTCCAAGCACATTCCTCATTTTCCTGCCCTCCAGGCTCCAGAATTTTCCCCCTCCACTCAGGATAAATCATCCCCTGGAGGGGCTCTTCTCCCTCCATCAGCTTGGACATGGTGTTTTATTTTTTGGCTCGAGGTGGGAATAACCCCAGGAGAAACCTCAACCAGCAACATCCATTATGTCAAAAAGGGCCAGAAATAGCTTTTTATGCAAATCCCCCAATTATCATATGCATTTCTCAGCTCCCCAGTGATTTATTTTCCCACTGTGGTTGGAATTAATTCCCAGGGCACCAGGGCCCAGCTAAAAAAAAAAAAAAAAAAAAAAATCTGAATATCCCCCAAATAGGTTTGATGTCCCCACCTCTGCACAGGAAATAATCCAAATTTATCAGTGAGGAGGCTTCAGCCCTAAGGATGCAGAATTTCCAGCAAATTTGGAGGGGATTTTGGGGCTCAGTGGATCTCTGGCTCGAGGCTCTTTGCCAAAAACAGAGCAGGGGACTTGCAAATGAGTCCTAAATTCAGCTCCCTGCTTTTCCCAAAGCTCCACGGGACAGGGCCTGATCCCAAGACCACTGGAGGCAACTCCAGCAGCGCCAGCTCAGGCACAAAATGATCCAGAATTCCAAAAGATGTTACAGGCACTGGAAATCATCCATTCCCAACCCTTCCCTCAGCCAGGCTGGGGATGGGAAGTGCTGGAATTATCCCCGAGGGACGAGCAGGGAGAGCTGTGACCTTCCCAAAGGAGTTGGTGCTTTCCTCCCTCCCCTCCCTGCTCCAGGAGAGCTTTTCCCAACCTGGGCGTTGAACTTCCAGCATGAAACACCTAAAACCCAAAAAACCCCTTTGTAAACTGGCATCATTAATTGAGTTAATGAAAATTATTTCCCATTCCCAAGGGAAAGGCAGCGGGGTCTCCTCTCACAGCTCACCAGCACTGCAGATTTCACCAATCCGTACTTCAGCGTGTGATGGGGCAGCCCGCGGAGCAGAACCTGCAGCTCCTTGTGCTGTGGAAATCCCTGATCCAAGTTGGGAAGTGAACGATGGACCAACTGATTGGATTTGTCCAATTCCAATGGATTTGACCTCGAAATGAATGGATCAGACCAACTCCAATCCCCTTTATGATTCAGGAAAGGAGCAGGACTTGCAGATCCCGTGTTTGTTATGACTCAGGTTTCAAAGCTGAGGAGGAAACCAACCAGGGGAAGAGGAGAGACTTCCCCTGAGCAGGAATTCCCATGGAGAATCAAGACAGTTCCGCACAGTTTTGGCCAGAGGAGGAGCTTTTCCTGTCACACTGCTGATGGAAAAGCAGGAAAACTTTGGGCACAACACTGGCACAGAGCTGAGGATCAGACCTGAACACTCGCCACAGGAGGGTCACTGAAACACTGGGCACGGCCCAGGAGCGTGCTTTCCTCACGATTTTCATCTCCTCCTTCAGAATTTGTAGCAGGAAACCCAAACGGAAGCGTTATCCTACAGAACACCCGGGAAATGCCTGCACCCAGCTCTCCAAACACTGCTCTGTCCACACAAAACCTGCATGCCGGGGACTTTTAGGGACAAAAATGCACAAAAACAATGGAGAAGGATGAAACACCCTCCACAGCCTGAGCTGGGCTGAATTCCAGCCCATGGATACCCAGGGAACACTCCAGTGCACATCCCCCTGATGAAGGGGACCCTCCTGGGGCTGATTAAATCCCTCCCAATCGATCAGCACTGAAAAATCTCCTGGTTCCAACACTCGAGTCCCCCCAAAATCCAGGTTTTTGTGCAGCCACACCACGGATAACGATGGCCCTGAGGCACAGCCCGGCTGGGAATGGGAATTTTGGGATATTCCTCATGAAAATCCTCCTCCAGCAGGGATCTGGGCTGAGCTCAGCAAGGGAGGGAGAACTCCACAGGCTCTTCCTCCATCCTGCCCCCAAAAATTGTGCCCCCAGCACTTCCTAACAATTCCCAGGAAAAAATAAATACGAGATCCTGTGAGTCTGTGAGATTTCCCCCTGCACGAGGCAGGGAGCCAAGGTGCAGGAATGTCCGGAGGCAAGGGAGAATAAATGGGATTCCCCCAGAACTAAGGGAATGATGTTTGCAGGAATCCAGGAGCAAACCCTGTCGCCTTCGGAGAGCAGAACTAACGCCTCAGAAAGGGTTTTTCGGAGCTCCACAGCAAAGTAATTCCTGTTCCTCTGCTCCAGAGCTGGAGGAGAGACAAGGGCTGAGAGTGGAAAAAGCTGTGAGGGCACCAAGCACTGCCCTCAACACAATTCCCACTGCCAGGGGAAAACGGGCAGGGATTGATCTTCCCCAGGGCAGCCGCAGCTCGTTCCCTCCCCGCACCCTGGAGTCGCTCCTGTACACAAAGGACTCGTATTTCAATGTACAACCGTGCAAAAATGTGACTAAATTTACAATACTGCATAAACAGCACGAGGTAGACCCAAAGCTCCCTGCTGTGCCCCTGGGGGCTGAAATCTCCCCGGATAAGGGTCATCCACAGCCAAAAAAAACCCGGGAAAAATCAGCATTCCTGGCACAGCCTCCTCCCTGCCCCTCGGGCACCTCCCAGCCCCCCAGACATCAAAGGGGCTTCGATTACAAATAATTACGCTCACTTTTAATTACAACCCTTAACAAAACGAGTGCTCAGCAGGGAGGGAAGGTCAGGGATTTAGGGAGAGCCGGGGAACACAGGGAAGAGTCTGTGTGGGGACAGAAACGGAGCCTGAGGGGCTGAATAAACCTTTAATGTGAGGAGGGGCTGGGATGGAATTCCCAGATTTGCTGTGGCTGCCCCTGCATCCCTGGCAGTGCCCAAGGCCAGGCTGGACAGGGCTTGGAGCAGCCTGGGACAGTGGCAGGTGTCCCTGCTCATGAACTGGATGATCTCCAACGTCCCTCCCAACCCAAACCACTCCGTGACAATCCCAGCTGAACGGAAAAACAAAACATCAGGGAACAAATGAAAAGCACAGGGATCCAAAGCAGCTCCTGCCCTGCAGCTGCCCCAGGAATTCTGGATTCAAGGGCCCACATCTCAGCACCAACGCTCAGCTCCCTGCACAGCGGGAATTTGCTGGATTCTCCCCTCTCCTTCCCTCCCCAATCCCAATCCCAATCCCATTCCTGCCTCGTCCCCACACTGCCAGAGTTAATCCCTCTCTCCGTGGGCATTTCGACTCCAATAAACCCCAGACACGCTCTCCTGTTATCTCCTGCTCCCTCTGTCCTCGGGTGACTTCATGATGCTTGTATCCCCAACCATCTGCTCTGCTGGTGCTGGATATTGAGTTCTGTGCCTTCAAACTGGTTCTGAGAGCGAAGCAGGGAGAGAAAAAGCTCCGAATTTGTTTTGAAAACAGCTCACTCCTCTGCATTCCTTCTCCACTGTGCTCACCTGAGGCACGGACAGCAGCGAGACAGAAATCTTTTTGGCTTTTAGTCAGTTTAGCTAGCTGAGGCAAAGAAGCTTCCTGGAGCGGTTATTTTTTCCTTTCTCCTTGTTTTTTGTTTGTTTAAACCTGCTCCGGACTGAAAAAAACCCAGAGGAGCATCTGGCGCCTGCAGCCCAACGGGACCTGGACCTCCAAGGGACTGAGAGAGCTGAGCCACCCAGGGCAGGGACTTCCTCAATTTGCCACCTCACTTCGGAACAACAGAAGGTTTTGTCGGTTCATGTTGTCCATTGTTTATGCTTGTGGGCACTTAGTTTGTTAAATAAATAAGTTTTTCCCACTTTTTCTCCGAGGAAGTTCTTTTCCCCGGACCGCTGGAGGGGAGGGGCCGTTTGGGTTGGAGTGACCCTATTTTCGGGGCTTTTCTCCCCAGATTTGCCCTAAAGCAGGACACCCTCCCAGCCCAGATTCCCTCAGGGCTGGTGTGGAGTCCCTCATGCCATTAAAAGGATTTCCAACTGGAGAAGTGAAGCTCAGAGACACCGCAGGTGTAACAAAAGGCCTCTCCCCCACGGCTCCTTGCAGACATTGTGCAATCTTCTCTCTGGGTTTCTCAAGCCCATCACCCAGCCCACGGCATCCCCTTTCCCTGTTTCCCCACTGGCTATGGCGCCTGGTGTCCTGTTCCTCTCTTCCCTGTGGTCACCTGCCCCTTTCCTGCCCCCTGCACCACCCACAAACCTTTAGACACGACATAACTGAGAGAAACCACACGATCCCTCTCTCTGGCTCCAGATTCCCCTTCAGCACACGGAATAAATTCATCAGGGGAAATTTATCAGGGGCTGGGAGCCCTCTGCCTCTCTGCTGAGCCAGCCTGTAACGCGCGCGGCTGCGTGAGCTGGAATTGCTGCCTGAATTCTCCTCAAGCCGGGGTATAGAAAAGCCACGACCGCACCCCAAAAAACGACCCGCGGCTCCAGGTGTGTGCCCGGCCCCGAGGACCCACCTTGGCGGGGTTGAGGGCGGTGATGACCCACACGCAGTAGGCGTTGTTGTCGTACTGCACCGGGTAGTTGGGGGACGTGATGACCCCGCTGGGCCCGCGCAGGAACGTGTCACACATCCTGGCTGGGGACACAAACACGGCACCCTCAGCACTGGGGGGAGCCTTTCCGGGGGGCAGGGAGGAGGGAAGGAGGTTGGGATGGGAGTGGGAGGAGGGAAAGGTTTAAAAGTGGTTGTTTTCATCGCCTGAAGTGCTCCTTTTTCTCACCCGTGTGGTGAAATGAATGAGGGGTTTGTGTGTGAGGAGTGGGGACATCAAACCCTGATTCCCAACAAAGCCTGATCCCATCAAACTTGATCCCAACAGACCCTGATCCCATTAAAACCTGGTCCCGACAAACACTGATTCCATCAAACCTGATCCCAACAGACCCTGATCCCAACAAACCCTGATCCCATTAAAACCTGGTCCAAACAAACACTGATCCCATCAAACTTGATCCCAACAGACCCTGATCCCAACAAACCCTGGTTCCAACAAACACTGATTCCATCAAACCTGATCCAAACAGACCCTGATCCCATTAAAACCTGGTCCCAACAAACACTGATTCCATCAAATCTGATCCAAACAAACCCTGATCCCATTAAAACCTGGTCCCAACAAACACTGATTCCATCAAATCTGATCCAAACAAACCCTGATCCCATTAAAACCTGGTCCAAACAAACACTGATTCCATCAAATCTGATCCAAACAAACCCTGATCCCATTAAAACCTGGTCCCAACAAACACTGATTCCATCAAACCTGATCCCATTAAAACCTGGTCCCAACAAACACTGATTCCATCGAACCTGATCCAAACAAACCCTGATCCCATTAAAACCTGATCCAAATAAAACCTGAACCCAATAAACCCTGATCCTGTCAACCCCTGATCCCAACAGAACTTAACCCCATCAAACCCTAATCCCAATAAAACCTGATCCCAACCAACCCTGATCCCATCAAAACCTGATCCCAACAAACCCTGAACCCATCTCCCCTCAGACCCAACCACTCTGCTGATTTGTTCTCTTTCCTTCCTCCTTTTCTTCCTCTCAAAAATCCTTCCCCCATCCAGGCCAGAGGGACCAGGAATGACACAACTCCTTCCCCACGTCCCCAAAAAGCCACATTTCCCTTTTCTTCCTGCAGATCAAACCCCCAAAACACTGCACAGGGAGGATTTATTAGGTCATTATTAAGTATTTATCAGCTGGTTTCCTTCTGCGGGCTCAGAACTAAGGTGGAAACTCAGCTCTGCATCTTCAAAACATCTCAGGTAGGGGGAAAGCTGGAAAAAGTGCTTAAGCAGGGAAAATTTTGCCAGTGGAATGCTTTTGATGTAATATTTAGCTGAAATATTTCACCAAAAAAAAAAAAAGTGGGGGAAAACATCCTGGTTCTGGAAATGTTCTCTGCTGCTGTGATGGAGCCTCGAAATTAATTTATTTGTGAAGTTCATTTAGTTGCTTAAAATTATAATTTAATTTAGGGGATGTATTTGCCCACGTGGAGTCTGCAAGGGTTTTGGTTTTTTCTTTGGGAAACATGGAAAAATCCTCTCCTGGCCAAGCTGTGAGAACATTGGGAATGGCTGGAAGCAGCTTAGGAGGAACTGAGGTCGCTTATCCAAGATCCTAAACCACCCCAGCCTCATCCTGGAGCTCCCACAGTATAAAAAAAGAGGCTAAATCCCATTTTCCCCATTTTTCAAGTGGGATTAAGTGACTCTCCCAGGATCCAGAGGGAATCTGCTGAAGATAGGGAAGGTGCAGAACTTTCCCCCAAAGTTTGCTCAGTGGGAATTAAGAAATTCTTGAAGCCCAAGGGGTTAAAATCTGGAATTTGAGAGAAACCCAATTAAAAAAAAAAAAAAGGAACAAACTGGGAGAAAAAAAAAAAAAAAAGTGGCAGAAAGCTGAAATAAAAATCAAACTTTAAAAAAAAAAAAAAAGAAAAAAGAAAAAAAAATCCCAAGCCCAAAACATGAAAGTCAGCAGCTAAAAAAATCAAGTTGATTCACAGAAACAGAATAATGCAGGCAAATCCTTTCTTATCTCTTACAGGAGGACACCATAAATTTCCTTTATAGTGTCACATATTTATGCCAAATATCCTCTTACACTGATTCAATTTATTCCAGGCTTGTTTCAAGAATTACATGGGATTCCAAAGCCCTGAAAAAAAAAATCTGCAGATGAAATTAAAGAAAAAAAGAACAGGGGAAGAAAAAAAAAAAAATTCCAAGCCCTATTTACGATTTTAAGAGCTTTAAAGGGATTCAATTAAAATTATTACAAGTTGTTCTTTCTCAGCATTACAAATATCACAATGTGACATTTCAGAGAGGGAATGAAAACAAAACGGCCAAGGGCAAAATGGAAAAAATGGAAAAAAAAAATTCTACTCCCTGATGGCTCGTGGCACAGGATGAGGCTCCTGGGGAGGCCCAGCCTCAAAAATCCCACGTTTCCAGTTAAAAATCTCTGCTTTTCCAGGTTTTATTCCAGTTTTTTCTCTTACTGAATAAGGAGGAGAGGGGAGAAAACACCTGGAATAGGGAGAGGGATGATCCTGCTCAGATTTTACATCCCTGAGGAAAAGGAGAGAGGGAAGGGATTTAGGGACAGTTGGGAAATCCGTGGCAGAGTCTGTGAGGGTGCAGAAACAGGGACTGAGGGGCTGAACAAAGCTTTAATGGGAAGGTGGGGAAAGATTTCCCAGAGAAATCGTGGATGCCCCATCCCTGGAAGTGGCCAAGGCCAACCTGGGCTGGTGGAAACAAGATTTTCCTGAAGGTTCCTCCCACCCCAAACCACTCTGGGATTGTGTGACCTGACCTGAGGGCAGGACGGGTGAGAAAACGGACACAAAGGAGCTGGGAATTCCCCCAAATCCCAAAATTCAGCCAGGCTGTCCCTGCATCCCTGGGAGTGTCCAAGGCCAGCTTGGAGCAACCTGGGACAGCGGAAGGAGCAGGATGCTCCTCAAGATCCCTCCCAACCCAAACCATTCTGGGATTATTTGACCCAAGGGCAGGATGGGTGATGGGAAAGGGCCAGGAAGGAGCCGGGAATTCCCAGAGATCCCTAGATCCAGGCAGGCTGAGCCCCCTCACCTCTGCAGACGGGCCGGTGGTCGCTCCAGGCCACGATGATGTCGCTGACTCTCTTGCAGGTGATGCTCTTGGAGCCCTGCAGGTCGTAGCCCTCGTTGCAGGAGAACTGGATGCTGGAGCCCAGCCTGGAGAGGGGACAGAGGGGACATCAGCCTTGTCCTGCCTGGCGCAGCCCAGATTTTGGGGCCAGAGCCACCCCCTGGCCCCACAGCAGCAGCAGGAGGGGAGGAGGGAGCAGCTCTGCCTCTCCCCGTGCCGTGTTTGCCCCAGGTGCTGATGGCCAAACCCCAGTCTTTAGTGACATTTCATAAATTCATTTCATTTCATCCACAGCCCTGGGAGAGGACACTCTCAGCGTTCTTATAAAGTGGGGAAAAAAAAAATAAATCCAAAACCCAAACTCTTCTTTATCAACTGCTGAGAGTTCTGTTCTTTATTCTTTATTCTGAGCCTTTGCTGCTCCAGCTGCTTTGTTCACTGTTCATTCTGACACAACCCAGCTTGCAGCAGCTGGGAATTCATCCCCTGGAATTTCGGCCCTGTTGGGAATTCCCTTTCCTCTGCCCTCTCTCCTTTGCTGGATTTGAGGAGAATTTGACAGAGTGGGATTTGATTGAGAGACACTTTCCATCAGCAGAACAGCAAAATCAGATGGAATTTTGGTTCCCCACGGCCACCAGCAGCTGGGGCAGCGCTGCAAAGGCAAACTGGGAACTGGAAAGGAACGGCAGCACTGGTTTCAACTGGTTTCATCTTCATAAACCCCAATCAGCTGGCACCACTCAGGTTCAGTGACCAGGAATCTCAGTCCCCTCAAATCCTCTAAGGGCAGGGGCTTGAGCTGATTTGAGAAGCGATTTTTTTTCTTTTTTGGCTGTTTCAGTTTTCCAAGGGAGGAACGACAGCACACAGAGATTCCACAACCTGGCTTGGGGAAGGATAAAAATACTCCAAGAGGTTTTTAGAGATCCTCACGTGGAACAGCACGCGCAGGGCAGGGTTCCACACAAAACTGGGCAGGATTTTGGGGAGAGGGGCAGAGCCAAGAGAGGGGCACACACAGGAGCTCTGCAGCATGCACGGAACACAGCACAGAAAACGTTCTTACCTAAAATCGTTGCCTATCCTTTTGCCTCTCTCGGGAATCCCAGGGTCTGGACACAAATTATGTCCCTGGGACACACCAACCTGAGTTACTACAAAGCAAAAAAAACAGCACATACAGAGACAGAAGAGCAAAGGGGAACATTCTTTCAGCAGCTGTCTTGGTGGATGTGGCGAGAAAAATGGCAACTGGGAGCTCAGAGACCTCAAGGTGTTCCGTTTTATTCCAGAAACAAAACAACAAACACCCTGCTCAGTTTACACACCCGAAATGTGGAAATTACAGTTCTCTAGGAAATGCCAGCTCGGGACACAGCTCCGCTACGGAAATACCTCAGGAAAAAGTTGGTTTTTTTATTGGTCTTTTTGTTAAATTCTGCTAAACGACACCGATCACAGAGCCCAGTTCCTGTGATTAAAACCTCCAAACCCAGCCCAGCGTGCCTGGGAAAGAAAACAACTCCATGGAAAGGCAGGCGTGTGATCCCAGGGGAAGGGGAAACAAACCCCAAGCACAGAAGGAGAAGGGAGAAAGGAGAAGGGGGGGATGCGAGTCGAGGGTTGGAAAGCGAAGTCATTTAGTTGGAACATGGAAAACTGGATGGAGCAACCTCGATGCCAACACACATGAAATCCATGGGGGGGGGGGGTGACCAGCACTGAAAAAACCTCCCAGCTCCATCCTCTGCCTCCCCATTTCAACCTGCCCAAGGTGCAGCCCTCATTTCGTGCCTGAAATGTTTTTAGTTCTCTAAAATTCTTTTCCTAGAGATTTTTCTGTAAACGAGAAAATTTTTATAAACTGGACACAAAGAGGGACTTGTTCTTGATGTCCCTCTGGCCTGAGCAATGCAATTGGAAAAAAAAAAAAAAAAGTTTGTCCTTGTTGCACCAATCAAATTAATCTGTGTAAAACAGAATGTAAAAAAAACCCAACCACATCCCCAAAATAAAATAATTTTCAACCTTCTGAAGTTCCAAGTTGTTTTAATATAAACCAGCATCAGCCAAGGCGCAGAGGAGGGGTCAGGGTGGGGTAACCTGGGGGGCTCCTCAGCCCCAGCACAATCCTCATCTCCAGCCTGAATTCCAGCACAGCAACACGGGACCAAAGGGGGATTTTGCCACAGGAATTCGATGGGGATTCGTTTTCTCTGGGCACCCAAAACAACACCCCGATTCTCAGCCGTGCTGAAACAACCCTGATCCCGTTCCACCTCTGCCTGCCACGGGGTAAAAGGGAAGAAAATCCCAGTTTTTTTTCTTTCACGGGGAAGAAAATCCCATATTTTTTTTTTTTTCTTCCACAGGGAAGAAAATCCCGATTTTGTTCCCCAAAGGCCACTGGCAGGAGGAGGGTGACACTGAGGTGACACCAGCTGCAGGCTGGAAGGGCAGACACGGGGACAACCCACCCAGACTGGGCACACACAAAGCCAAGCCCAACCAAGATGTGGGAATTTACCACCTGCCGCATCCCCAGCTACAGCTGCTCCTAAAAAGAGGGAAGGATCTTCTCAACTTATCCCAAAAACACCCCAGCTTCTCCTCAGCACTAACACCTCCTCTGATGCCATTTAAGTCCTTTCCAGGAATTTCTTTTTTTAAGGAAAAAAAAAGAGAATTTTTTTTTTAAGAAAAAAAGAAAAATTTCTCTTTTTTTTTTTTTTAAGAAAAAAAAGAAAAATTTCTTTTTTCCTCCCCCCTGTGCTGGAGCAGGGATGGGGGCTGGGATTGTCCCCACACATGGCTCAGCTTTGGTGCTCTGAGTATGTGTGAGGTGTCACAAACATGGATTCATGGAAAAACAGCCTCCCGAGGGTTTGTTTTCCCACTTTTCCACGTCCACAACCCCTCGTTAAGCTCCAATCCAGCAGCCCTCGGGTTTTTTTGTAGCTCCAGACTTTGCTCTGCCGCTTTTCACAGCCCCAGAGAATTCCAAACCTCCCCAGAGCGTCAAGGAAAGGAGCCCATGGATTCAACTCCCAGTTTTGGGCAGGAAAATCTGGCTGAACAAAGTCTTCGGGTGCCACCATCCTCCTCGGGGCTCCTTCCCTGCACACAAAGGGATGTCCCTGGGATCCAAACCAAGGAAAATTCACCTCAGGAGGAGGGAACAAGGAGGGCTTTATGTCCCAAGGCCCTGCGGGAGGGAAGGAAAGTGCTGAGATCCCAGATTTTCCTCCTGTGTCGGAAAAACCCTTTTTCTGACCCAGAGATGGGGCAACTGGGAGACGTTTTAAAAGATTTTATTCCATTTTCAGTCTCACGAGAAGGGTGAGGCAATACAGCCGCCACAATTCTTGCCACCACAATCAGAAACCAAACTATTTCCTAATTACATTTTAAGCGTTGGTTTTTTTGTGTTTTTTTGGCCGATCAGCTTTTGCCACACAAGGTTCCTAACGCTTCTAAACCGGTTATCTGTTCAAATACCCCACGTGGGTTCGGGTACCATACCTCTTCCATAGTCCTAATTGTCCGGAATACCTGGTCTGTTTGCAAAGTCATCGTCTGAAGCTTGTTTCCAGTTCCGTTTCTCTCTCAGCAATGTCTGTCCCGTCCCGTGGCATTTCCAAGCCAGCGTTTTTTATCTCAGAGTTTGCACAAAGGTGCGCAGGACGCTGCGAGCCCTCTGCCAGGCTTTGGGAATTCTCTACAAATCCATTTCCCACACTCCTGTTAAACCCCCCCCCAGAGCACACACAACCAGCACAGCCTCCAGGGCTGCACCCCAACACTTGGCAGCTCTTCCTCTGAGAAAATAATAAAAAAAAAAAATCGCATTTCCACAGCAAATTCCTCCCCCAGCCCACCCCCTTTTGTCACACCCAGGGATTATCCCCCCCACCCCGCATCAGATAAAAAACGAAGCCTGGAATCCAAAACTTTGGGAAGAAAGGAGACCCTAAATCCCCAGGAAAACCCTGGAGGAGAGTTTGTCAGTCCCATTGCTGAGGTCTGAGCCCAGCTCATCTCTCCTTAGCTGGAGATTCATTAACACCTCAAACCACGTGGAGATAAAGCAGAGAACACGGGAGATAAAGCCGAGCAAGGGGGGACAGGGGAGATATCTCCACGTCCTGGGAGTTGGGGAATTTCCCGTTTAAAGAGAGTGAAAGGAAAGGAGGAGATGGATTAGATGCTCGTTCACAGAAACTTTTGTTCTCAACACACACACACGCACAAACAAAGGTTATAAAGTGGATTTATCACGCTGAGAATTCGGTGCTCACCTTCCCAAAGCTTCACCTGGGCTGTGCCATTCCCAAACGAAGCCTTCGAGGTGACTGGAGAAACAGCAAATCCCAAAAACGGGGATGAACTGCTCAATTGCTGCATCAGGAGCTCAGGAATTCTCCCCTCACGACCACGGGATTGGTTTTCCATCCCCTCATCCTCCTGATTTATTTTTTTTTTTCCCCCCCAGTTTCTTTCTCCTGGTGAATTCGGGGACAGCCAGTTCTGATTGCTCAGTCTGCCACTGGAATTCACTGCTAAAATCTTCTGTCTCTCCCTTAATAAAAATAAAAACTTCACCGACAGATCCCCAAGGGACGATTCCTCACTGAATTTTGGAGCCACAAAATCAAGCAGCACCTGAAAAAACCCCTTGGACAAAGCCCCAACGTTTCTCAGCATGAGAAATCCAGTGAAAGGGATTCTCCTGGCAGGAGGGGTGGGAAGCACTGCAGCAGGAATTAGATGACTTAAAGGGTTAATCTGTGTTTTCACACCAGGGCTGAGAGGAATTCCACACAAACTTCTGGGAAAGATCACAAAAATCAGGCCTGAGAGTGGAGAGATGATTTCGGACTGCAGGACTCACCCCAACGAGGCCCTGCTGCATTTCCAGCCCCCACCCAAAAAAACCCAAGGGTTAAGTGATTCCAGAACCCCAGTGACACCCACCCAGACACTGAACACTCAATTTCAGCAACACCAAGAGCGAAAAGGGCACAGCGAGGCCCTGACCCTGGGAAAACCCAATTCCGGCTGCAAAAGTTCCACCTGGAGAATTCCGAACCCCAAACTTCCCACCTTGAGCTAGCCCAGAACTGCTCAGAAGATGCAGGTTGACGAGCATCCCCAGAATTCCCAGGCGTTTCCAGGGTGTCCCAAACAAAGCTCGTCTCCAGGTGGCTCCTGTGTCCCCTCAGCAGCACAGACACAAAACCCCACTCACACCTCCCCAAAAACACCCAGACCTCAAAACTGCTCAATTCCCCCCCAAAAAAATGACTTTGCAAAGCAGATTTTGACCCACACAGAACTTCCAGTCCTCCATCCAAACCCTTCCAGTCACCCCCCCAGGGTCAAACACCACAAAAACCACTTTGATGCCGGGTTTTTTTAAAACCAAAACACTTTTTTTCCCCCCCCACTGTGGGACCTGGAATATCCACATTTACATTCTGCATTCAGTGCCAGAAACAGCCTCCAAAACGTGACCTAAAATTTAAAACTCTTTCTTCTACCTGCGTTTATTTGTCTCTATTTCCCCCCCCCCAGAAGTGATTAAAGCAGGATTTCCAAATAATTTGACTGATGGTGGAGCAGGACGAGGCACTTAATTACGAATCCAAACAAATACAATCAGCACCACCCCCCAGAATTCCGTATTTTTATGGATTTTTTTTTTCCCCCTGCAATAACACAAGTAATAACTCTCACATTCACTACGTTTTGCCTCCACTCAGCCACAAGAAACACACAGGTTTTAAATCCAAAACCTCTGCAAGACCTGCAGGATTTAAAGCATGGGATTCTCCCAGGGAGGATTTTTAGGCCAGGTTTTAGCAAAGAGCACTTGGAAAGAAAACATTGCTGATAGGAATAATCAAAAAAGAAACCTGGACTTGATTTTTTTCCAGCCTCGACCACTCCAGGATTCTGTGGCAAAGCTTTAAGTGTTACCAAGAGACACAAGAATTCCTGAATTTCTGCTATTTGAGCCAAAGCAATTGGAAATTGCTCTGGGATAAGAAATTTCTTCACCCAGCCTGTGTAATCATCTGTGATGCAGAGTCAGCTCACGGAAGTTTGGGAGCACAAAGGGGGCACAGCCAACCCTGCAAATCCAGCAGGGAACACAGCAGATAAGGCTTTGGAAAGAAAAAAAATAAAAAATCCCAATTTTCCTGGTGCCAGCTCCTTGGGAATCAGCACTTCTGGAAATTCCCTGTGGGAGCAGAAGGCTGCAGGAGATAATCAGGGCTGGAAATCCAGGCCTGATGGAGAGCAGGGCACGGGGAAGGAGCTGGAGGCTCAGGGGGGTGACATTATTCCACCTTAACAACTTCCAGCCTGAGCTCCCCTCCGCCAGCAGACTGGAGATCAGAGATCCCAAAATGCTCAACTGGCATTCCCTGGGGTGGGATAAAGCAGGCAGAGGGAATGAATTCCTATTTTCCTCCTCGGAAAGGGAAGGGCAGCTGCTGTGTCCTCTTCAGCCTCAGCACATTAAAAATGGGTAAAAATGCTCCAAAGGACACTCCCAGGAAGGAGAAATGGGAATTTTGTGCATTGATAACGCCAGAATACTTCATTAAACCAATGACTTCATCACTCCCTTCCCCACATTCCCCAAAATCCAGCGTCCCCCCACTCCAAACACGCCCCTCCGTGTCCCCACCCAGCCAAGGGGGTTTTCCAGCTGCATTTCCCACTCAGTGAAGTGCACTGGGATGTTTATTCCAGTTCTATTCTTCCGGCATCACCCAGCCAGGAACAGCTTGGACTCGGAGTTCTCCTTTAAAATGGAATTATTTTCCCCCTGGACGCACCCCCCAGTGTTTTTTTTTTACCTTGTTGGGCCTTGCCCCCCCCCCCAAAAAAAAACCCTTCTAAAAATTCTCCTGGGAGCTGGGAGGGAGATCCTCCTTCCAGACAGACTCTGAGCCACGATTCAGATCCGTGTTGGTGAATTTGGTATGGAAAAATCCACCCGGCTGAAATGTCCAAACTGCTCCTCTCTGATGGGGGTAATGGGCTGTGCAACCAACTGAGCAATCCCAGCCTCTGCCCTGAAATCCATCTGGAAAAATGCTGCACATCCTGCTGCCATTTCAATCCACATCAAATATGAACTCAGATTCCCTCCCTGGTTCGTTTTAGAGTCACTTTGAGAACCCGAGATTCACGGACAAAGCCTGATTTGGGAAGAACCTGATGGAAAGACGAACGATGTCCCACCTCACCCCAGATGTTCTGCCCAACCACTAAACACAACCTGAAAAACCAGCATCACAAACCCAAAGTTACGATTTCTTTTCTGCATAGAAAACGAAATAAAACTCGCACAGAAAAAGGAAGACGCTGCTGCCGCCGCTGCGTCTGTAAATTTTTTGATGTATTTCTTTTTAATGTTGTTCCTTATCCCCGCTCCTTATTTACAGCCATCGCATCGATCCCATTCCCCAAAATTCTTTGCTTTTCCCCACTAAAAGGAGCCCAAAGCCACGAGCCTGGAGCACAGAACCAACCAAAATCCACAGAACTCCAAAACCCTTTGCACCTCCCTTCCAGGAGTTAGTAGATGCTTGTGAACAGAGCACTGGGAGGAGGGAGTGATGCAGAAATGCAGAGGGAAGAGAAGGGGGGGGGAAAAAAAAAGCACCCAAACTTTTCAGAGTGGCGAAGTTTTAGAGATTACAGGAAAAGTCCAATGAAATGTTCCAGGAGATTGTTATCAAAAAAGACAGCGAAGGAAGAGCCAAAAAAAAAAAAAAAAAAGAAAAATAAGAAACCCAACTTACACACAGATGTCTTCTGGTTGTTGTCCTTGCTGGGCATGAGCTTCACCCCTCTGGATTTCAGCTCCATCTGCTTCTTGACTGCAGGGATGGGAAAAGAAGGAAAGACGAGGAAAAGGTTTAGTTGAGCTTCAGGGATTTTGAAGTTTTCGTTTTAAAAAGAAAAACGTGGATCACCCGCATCCTGCAGCCTTCCCCTTGGCATCAGCCAGTTTATCCTGACCCCTCAAAGCCAGCAGGGATTTGTTTTTTTCCATGTTAGGGCTTTGGAGAGTTTTAATTTCCAAATAAAAATGGGGTTCAACCCCTTCCCATCCCTCTGTAAAACCCACTAAAAATGGGAGACAGGCAAAAGGGAAACTCCCAGGGATGCTGAGAGGAAAATGCTGAGCTGGTTTTGGTTCCCCCACCCCCCCAGTTTTTCTGCTGCAGGAATTTATCCCATGAATCCGTTATCCAGCAGAGCCCATTCCAGGGGAAGCACTCACAACCTAAAAACCGCAGAGCTGCTGCGAACAAACAGCAGGAAAATAAAATTAAAACCCCATTATCTGCAAAGGCAAACATCAGCTTGGAGCCCCACACCTGCGGAGGGGGGGGATGACCATTCCCTCCCTGCTCCAATCCTCCACCAAAAGAGGAGGAAAAGCAGGAAAGGGAAGAAGAACTCCATCCATCCATCTCCGAGGGCCTCATCCTCTCCCAACAGGGAGCAGCGATTTGTTTTCCTGCTCTGGGCTTGGCTGCTGCTGCCGAGGTTCCCTCCAGCCCCGGGGCTTTGACACAAACCCCACCTGGCAGAACCATCTGGGAGCAGCACAAACACCTGGAGCTGGGATCATTCCAGCCCCCAGAGGCAGGAATTGGGATAATTCCAGCCTCCAATGGCAGGAATTGGGATAACCCAGCTTTCTCCGGCAGGAATTGGGAGAATTCCAGCCTCCGCTGTGAGGAATTGGGATAAAAGAGCCTCCAGAGGCAGGAATTGGGATCATCCAGCCTCCACTGTGAGGAATTGGGATAATTCAGCTTTCTCTGGCAGGAATTGGGATAATTGAGGCCTCCAGAGGCAGGAATTGGGGTAACCCAGCCCTCACTGCAGGAATTGGGATAATTCCAGTCCCAACTGCAGGAATTGGGATAATTCCAGTCTCTGCTGTGAGGAATTGGGATAAAAGAGTCTCCAGAGACAGGAATTGGGATAACTGAGCCCTCCCTGGCAGGAATTGGGATAATTCAGCCCCCCACTGCAGGAACTGGGATAATTCAGCCCCCCACTGCAGGAACTGGGATAATTCAGCCCCCCACTGCAGGAACTGGGATAATTCAGGCCCCCACTGCAGGAATTGGGATAATTCCAGCCCTCACTGCAGGAACTGGGATAATTCAGGCCCCCACTGCAGGAACTGGGATAACTCAGTGCCCAAATCACTTTCTGGGCGCCTTTTCCTGACGGGCCAGCCTTTATCCCTGCAGAAACCCAGCCCATCTCCCACTTCAATCCCTTCTCCTCTTGTTCTTCATCTTGTCAGCCTTTCATCCCTAAATTAGCACATCCCTAAGACAAAGCTGTCAAGGAAAATTACCCATGTAACTAACGAGGGGGTTTTAATCGTGCTGGGTTCGGTTTTTTTGTTGGTTTTTTTGGGGTTTAAAAAAAAAAAAAACAACAAACCCCTGTTTGGAAGAGCTGCTGCAGGAGGCTCAGACAGGGAGAAGCTCCTTGAAGCTCACCTGAGGTGCTGCTTTGAGGGGTGCAGCTTCTCACTCATATCTCCTCACAGCTTTTGGCTTTCTCTTTAAATAAAGCAGCAACAACTTCAAACTCAGGGGCTGCGTTAGCTGGAAAATATTCATGAGGAAAAGCTGCTGCTGCTCCTGTCTTCCTCACCAGCTTCAATCTGTTCAGGGCAGCTGCCTTTTTTTATTAATTTAAGAAGGGAAAAACTAATTAACAGCAGGCTGCTGTCAAAGCAAATCGAACTCTTTGTTTCTTTTTACTCCAAATCCACCTGCAAGTGAAGCAAGGGGGGGGAAAAAAAAAAGCAGCAGGTTTTGGGATGCCCCAGAGGTCCACGTGGATGGGAATCACAGGATATTTCCAGCCTGATCTCAAGGTTTTTAATAAATGTGTTATCAATGGATCAAAAGAAAGGACTCGGGGCTACCAAACCTCACATTTTTGGGGGTAAAAAAATCAATTTCTGCTTCAAATAAAATAGTGACAGACCGTCCTGCAGTGATCCTCCAGCTTTTTCCATGCAGACAGAGGGATAAGCTCCCCAGTCCCAGCCCAACATTCCCTCCCAGGTGATAAAACCCCGGCAATTCCAAGTTTCCATGGCCGAATTTGGATTTTGATCTGAATTTTCCAAGGATGTGAGCCAGGACTGTGCAGCCTCTCAGTCCCTGCTCTGAAGTTGTGCTTTGGGGCACGATCAGTGAAGGAGCAGCTTTCTAAACTAATCCCCATTGCCGTGTTCTCCACTGCACATCCCCTTATCCAGCCCCCAGGGGATGGTTCCGCTCTCCGCACAAACAAAAGCTCAGCTCGGATGATTTGTGCACGATAAAGGGAACTTAGAGGCCAAGAAAAGCTCCCCATGAAGTGAAACCTCACCAGAGCTGATGGTGGCACCAGGGGTGGGATGAGACAACTTTTCCATCAGGACACAGCAGGGATTTCCCCAGTGCTGAACATCCCAAAGGCAGGAGAAGGCTGTGGAAGGTGGCAGGGGGTGGAATGAGAGGAAATTCAAGGTCTCTTCCAACCCAAACCATTCCGGGAATTGACAATTTGGATACACCCGGGCCTGGAAATTTTTCAGGGACACATTTCTAACCAAGGTTCTTCCAGAGCCAGATCCCATCCAACAGTCATCCCACTCCAACCCCACTCCTGATGGAAAACCCGGCCCCCAAAACCCCACAGCAATGGGAACAGCCGCTCATCACCCATCCCAAAATTCAGAGCCCGAGCTGCAGCCCCAGGAATCATCTCCTCCCCTTGCTGCACCGTGTCCCTTTCCAGGAGAACGGATAAAGACGAATTGGTGAAGATAAACTGATAGAGAGAGATCGCTGCGTGCTCTCCTCCTCATCCTTCATTTTGGAGCCCTAATGATGGGAGTCGGACTTTACAAATGACTCCATTTAGATCAGAACCGGAGCACAGCAAAGCACCACTTGTTTTCTGCCTTTTTTTTTTTTTTTCCTCCCCCTAATTAAATAAATAAGAACAATTCTCCCACTCCCTGCCCTCAAAAATCCGGTTATTTGAAAAATCCACTTTGTTTGTAAATTGGAATGTGGAGCAGCACTACAAAGGACTGTGTCAGGATAATTGGATGAACAGAAACTCCTGTTTTCTGGAGGGTTTTTGCTGCTCTCACACATCCAACAGATCTAATGGAATACTCAGCATCCTGTCAGATTTGAGAGATGACATTACAAAGCTCTGCCAGCACGCCAGGCAGGCCGGGCTGTTCCTTTTAAACCGCTTCGCGTTGCTCTAAATGAGAATTTAAGCAGACGTTTATTTATTTTTAATTTGGAAAACGGCGTTTCAGCAACAACAACAAGGGGGAAAAAAAAAAAATCTATTCCGTGAAGCTCTGCTCTCCTTGTCGGGGGAATTGCTGTGAAATCCAGATCCTGCCTGGATCTCCCCCTCCTGCTGGGATGATTCAGCAGCACCTGGGATACAGCAGGAGGCTCACAGGGGTTCCTGTCCTTGGAGGTGAAGAGAAACCCCCTCAAACACAACTCTCGGGAGAAATCCCTCTTTCGGCAGCCTGAGCAATGGATCTTTGGGAATCAGAGGCTGAAAAAGCACCGGAGTTGCCCAGAATTGCCCAGGAGATGCCACAGGTCACGTGGCAGGAGCTAAAAATCCCTCTGGAACCCAAGGGTGTGAAACAGGATGAGGAGTGGGAGATCCAAGATGAGGAAGATCCAAGATGAGGAGTGGGAGATCCAGGATGAGGAAGATCCAAGATGAGGAGTGGGAGATCCAGGATGAGGAAGGGAAGATCCAAGATGAAAAGGGGAAGATGAGGAAAATGAGGAGTGGGAGATCCAGGATAAAGAGCAGAACATCCACGATAAGGAGTGGGAGATCCAGTATGAAAAGGAGAAGATCCAGGATGAGGAAGGGAAAATCCAGGATAGAGAGTGAAAGGATTCCAAGATGAGAAATGGAAGATCCAAGACGAGGCAGGGAAGATCCAAGATGAAAAGGAGAAGATTGAAAATGAGGAGTGGGAGACCCAGCATGAGGAGTGGGAGATAAGGATGAAGAGTGGAAGATCCCCAATAAGGAGTAGACGATCCAAGATGAAAAGGGGAAGATCCAGGATGAGGAAGAGAAAATCTAGGCTAGAGAGTGGAAGATCCAAGATGAGGAGGGGAGGATCCAAGACGAGGACTGCGAGATCTGTCCAAACTGCAGCATGGACAGATCAGTGGATCAAAGCCACGGACGGGGCTGGGAGCACCCTGGGAGGTCACTGCCCACAGAAGGGATGGAACCGGCTGGGGTTTAAGCTCCCTACCAACCCAGCCCATTCCAAGATCCCGTGACACCCTCACAAAGCCATTTCTGTGTCTCCCACGGGCAGCAGAGAGTTCCCCAGCCCCTCCCTGGGGGAGGCAGCTCTGCTGGGATCTGTCCTGAGCCCGGCTGGAGCTCATCCCATTTATCTTCCTCCCGGAGGGAAGGGAAGCGGCCGGGGCGGGGAGATCGATTAAAGCTGCAATTATGTGTTGGTAACAATCAGCTCCAGAGCAATTAGGGGGCCAAGTTCTGCCATAAAATATGTGCAGAGAGAGGGGCAGCAGCAGGAGCCAGGGCAGCATTCCCACCTCTCCGATTCCAGCCCTGCATCTCCAGCCCCTCTGACAGGGGGGACACTCGAGGTGCTGCCACCTCACCTGATTAAAACACTTCTATGTCGTTTTCTTCCACCTTTTTGAGGAGACAGGATGGGGAAGAACTTAAAATTTAAAAAAAAAAATTCCTATGCATGGATTTCTCCCAGTCCCTTTGATTTCCTTACACGGGGAATGGGGGAAAAGCATTTGCAAAAATCAAGATTCACCTTAATGAAAGGGAAAAGGGGAAATATTTAACTCTCCCAGGAAGGCAACGAAACGAATTTGCCGTATTCAACAAGAGCAAAAAAAAAAAAAAAAAATAACCCCCCTCTCCACAGCCTGATTGCATCTAACCTTGCTTTTACATTCCTAAAGTGATTTCCAAATGAGGGCACGGATTAGGGAGAGCGGGGAGGGAACAGACAGCGAAGGTGTTCTGCAAAACTCGGGATCAATTTAAACAAGCTGGAAGGGAAATTGTTTTCTTATAGATTATCAGCAAAGCCAGACCCCGTCCCAGAGGACGCAGAGGGTTCGTAAATGATGTACAGACACGTCTTCGGAAAACAGACAGCGAATCAGAGCCACGCTAAAGCCTCCCCTTTCCTGCTCCTGGCCCCATCCTCATTCAGCTCTCCTGATGAAAAATGCATTTCAGCTGCTGTGCTTTCCCGTGGAATTACACGGCCTGTTTTGTAGGGATTTATCTCCAGTGAAATATTTATGTCCGAGGCCAGGTTGTGGAAAGGGTTACAGGGAGGTTTTTAAAGTATCAGCATCTCCTGTCCTACAGATCCAGACACCTTCCCTTCATGCCCGGGAGCTCTGATTGCTCGCCTGCTTGTTTTGCTGCTTTTTTTTTTTAAGCCTTGGAAGGCAGAAAAAAAAAAAAGCTGCCAAACTCCATGAAAAACCAGCAGGAAAAAGGAGGGCAGGTCCCCTCTGGCAGCTGGGCCGAGGTCCTGCCTGGATTCCAGCTCAGGGACGGGGAGTTCAGTTCATTTTTCAGCACTCAATCCCCAGTTCATTCCCTCCGCCGGCGCCGGGCGCGAGACGAGAGCCCCCTGACATTTATCTAATCACGGGGAATTAGAACATTCATCCTGACTTGGCTGTGGAGGGAGAAAAGCTGACTCAGACAGGTGCTGGGGAGAAAAGCAGCGATCCCGACAGCCAGGGAATCCAAAGGGAAGCTGCTTTGCTGCTTTTCCCAGGCGTTTGTGCTGCACAGCAACAACGAAAGGGGTTTGTTTTGTTTTTTCCTTGCAGTTTAAAGTGGTTTACAGGTTCAAGGAAAGCAGGGAAGTTAAATAATGATGTGGTTCATGTGTTGAGGGGCTGACAGCGCTGCTAAGAACAACCTGGGAACATCCAAACGGGGCAGCTCCAAGGAAAATCCTTGCCCTTTCCCTTGATTCCAGAGCTTTTTTCCCAGCAAAGGCCTCTTGAGAGGAAAGCTGCTGAGCTCCCCTGAGCCCAGCCTTGGGAGGGTACTCAAAGGCATCCCTGCTCCTTCCCTGACTCACTTCCCCTCTCCTGGATCCTGCCTCCAGAGGATCTGCACCCACAACCTCCTTCAAAGACACCACAGGGAATGGTGGGAACACTTCCAAGGAATCCGCTCCATCCATTCTGCTCCCACCAGGAGCTGCCACAGCCTTGGAGCAACATCTTCACTGCCACAAAGGATCTCCTGCCCCTCAACAGCACCTCAACTTCCCAATCCTGAAATCTTTTCATCCCAATCCTGAATTCTCCCCTGCCAGGGTGGGGAGGGGCAGGGCTGGAATTCCCAGAGAAGCTGTGGCTGCCGCTGGATCCCTGGGGGTGTCCAGGGCCAGGCTGGAGGGCAGCTGGAGCACCCTGGCACAGGGGAAGGTGTCCCTGCCCATGGCACTGGATGGGTTTTAAGGTCCCTCCCAACCCAAACCAGCCTGGGATGTTCTGTGAAACCCACACTTGGGGAATTTCAGCTGGAACTGATGCCTTCAGTTTTATCTTTGGTGTATTCCAGGTTCTGTGGTGCCCAGGGGTGCAGCTCTGAGCTCACAGTCAGTGGCACTCAGCTCTGCACACAGCAGGGACACAAAACAAATCCTTCTCCTGCTGCACACCAAGGACAGCTGGGACAAGTCTCCAGGCCCAAAAGCACAAACAAGGGTGGGCTGGAGGGAGGAACGAGAAGGATGGGACAGCATCACCTGGAGCTGGAATTGGACAATTAAACCCCAATGTGCAAATGGACCAAAACTTATAAAAGTGTGAGACCTCGTGACTGTTTGTCCATTTTGTGCCCATTTTGTGCCCATTTTGTGTCCATCTTGTGCCCATTTTGGGTCCACCCTGGGTGCAGCCCTGGCCAGGCTCTTGTCCTGCCCAAGGTCTATCCTAAAGGCCTTTTAATAAATATCAGCTTTATTCTTATAAATATATAAGAATATTATATATATTCTTATAATAAACCTCTACTTTATTCTCCAGCTCTGCCCAGTCCCTGTTCCAGCTCAGCCTTCCCAAGGCGTCGGAACAGCAGCAGGATCACGCAGGGAGGCAGCTGTGGGCTCCTGGGAAAGCTGGGATGGGTGAGGCTGGGCAAGGACATTCATTTCTGCCTCTCTTTACCTTGGTACTGGGCACTGAAGCCCTTCTGCCTGTGGTTGCCGTCGGAGGTGAAGTGGAGCCGCAGCCAGTTTTTGCTGCTGATCACAGGGGCGGGCAAATTCATCCCGGTGAACCTGCAAGAGACCGAACAGCCACGTCAGGATGATGTGGGAGGGACCCCCCCAAACCCGCCTCTCCTCCTCCCCCAGGAATTTGGGCTCCACACACCCAAGGAGAGCCCCCTCCCCACTTCCAGCCTGACGTTCCTGCTGGGATTCCCATCTGAGAGCCCCGGGTCTGTAATTATGCAGGTTTCCATTCCTGTTTCCAAAGGCAAAGAACATTTCCAGGCTCACGCAGTTCCTCTCTTCACATTTGGTTTAACTCCACTACAAAAAAACTCTGTTTATTTGAGCTCAGGAAGGGAAAGGATGGCAGGAACCTCTTCATTTTTTTATTTTATTTATGACCAATCCCAACCTGAGGAAGATTCCAGCCAGCAACTGAGGTGGGCAGCTCCAGAGCCCAGCAGCACCCCTTATATCTATTTATAATTTTATTTCCTTTTAAAATATGATGTTGTTCGCTTCATTTCACTCCCGCTCACAATTCCTGGCTGAGTTTTGTCCCAAGTTTTAGACTGGAACAACATTTTCCCCCAAATCTCAGCACTGGGACTGAGGCCCACAGTGGTGACCATCACCGTGGTGGGGACACCAAAGCTCTCAGGGAACCCTGGCCCCTGTTAATGAAAGTTAATTATTTAAATCTGCAATTATCACTTATTTAAAGATTACTGGAATTTCAACCCCCATTCCAACACCTTTTATTGGCCTCCAACACCTTTTATTGCCATTCCAGCATCCATTTTTGCCATTCCAACACCCATTTTTGCCATTCCAACACCCCCTGCTTTTTTTAATGAAGGCCAAAGGATCCCGGGAGTCTGTTCCATCCGGAGGGTAATTCAGATTTGATTATTAAACATTTTTTAGCGGCAGACCTGGCAGCCCGTGGAGCATCTGAAGAGTCCTTCAGTCACCCACAGCCCATCCAGAGGCGACCTCAGCTCTTCCAAGTGGGAGCCAGGCTGGAATTGGCGGCGTTAATTAACGGCAGAGGGGCTGCCCTGTGCTCCTGGCTCGTTAATGAGCTGGCAGGGTGATTAGTGTATAACTAAAGCATCTCTGCCACCTACAGTACAATCCAAAGCCTGGATTATCCCGTGCCCGCATCCTGCAGCGCTCTGAGACATTGGAAAACTGGGCTGGAAGGTTGTTCCCAACTGTTTCTCCGTGGATTGTTCCCATCCCTGTCCCCAGCCCTCTCAGGAGGACGAGGTGGGGCAGGAATTGATCCCCTGAGGCTTCCTGCCATCCTTGGGCAGCTGAACTCATTGAATTGGGAACTTTCTCAAACAGCCCAGTTCAAACAAACAGATTTGGGGCCGGGATCGACCATGGGATGCCTCAAAGCCATCCTGAGGGAGTTCCCCTGGCTGGTTTTTATGACAAAACCCTTAAACTCAACACTCTCACCCCCCAAGGGCCATGTCATGGCTCATCCCGCAGCAGCAAACTCCTCGTCAATAACCTTTCGCCATGCAGAGCCACGTTTCCCTTTTCACAGCTGTAATTCGATTGCCTGAGATTAAAAACTAGACAACGCTGACCCAAAGCTGCCTGAATGAGGCTCAGCTTCCCCTCTCCCCCCTCCCTGGTTTTGATCAGCGCATCCCTGAAGGGTGGATTGAGCAGCCTGAGGACTGGGAATCCACGGACACAGAAACTTCCATCTCCACACGCTCACGGAATCACAGAGGTTGGAAAAGACCCGCAGGACCATCAAATCCAAGCTCTCCTGAGCCTCCTTTTCTCCAGGCTGAGCCCTCCCAGGACTGACTTTCCAGACCCATCCCACCATGATCTTCCAAGGATCCCAAACACTTGAGCTGTTAAAATTCCACCAGCCCAGTGAACAAACACTTGGAAAATCAATTGGAAAACAATAATAGATGGCACCTCCTGCTGCCTTTGCAACAGCAGGAAAAATTCCTGAAGGCAAAACCAGGAAAAGGGACAAAAAAAAGAAAAAAAAAGAAAAAAAAAAGAAATCATCACAGCCCCGGTGCTCTGCACCCACAGAAGATTTAGGGAGAAGGAAAACCTCTCCCTGACTTTCCTGCGTGGAATTCTTCCTCAGCTCCACGTGTCACTTGCTCAAGACATTCACAGCTTGAGATCAGCCAAGAAATTCCCATCAGCTCCTTGTTCCCAGGAACACCCTGTCAGACTCTCCCACCCCACTCTGTTCCCTAGAAACTCCCTTTGCTCTCCCCTTTCTCACCTGAAATCCAGCAGGAGAATTCCAGGCTGGAGTTTTCCAGCCCCAGACTGGCTGGGAAAAGGGGTTAAAATGTTCTGGGTAAGAATCACCAGGGCTGGAGCTCAGCATTTCATGGAAAACCCTGTTCCCACCTGCAGCTTTTCACCAGGAGCTTCCCACAGGCCTCAAATAAATGATCATTAGGCGGCATTAATGGTTAATTGAGAATGAGATGTTTAATTCCAGCTGCAGGGCCTCGCCATGCAAACGCCCTGGCTGCTGGGGATGGATCCCAGAGGGAATGGCAAGGATGCTCGGCTGGGAGGAGAATCAGAAAACCAGGGAATCATCCCAAATTTCCCAGCAGGAAAGGTCTTCGTTTCATTTCGTGTTTTCCTTTGCTGTCACTGCCCTGCCCCACCTGAACCCTGTTCAGCCTGAGGAAAAAACCTCATCTCCAGCAATCGATTTTATCTCAAATCCTTTCCAGCAGCGTTTTCAACCTGGGATGTTTTTCCCTTGAGGGACACCGAAGCCTCCGCATCAAACACAATTCCTTTATTCATAACGGGGAGGGGTTAATGCCATCAAAACTCCTCTTTTTGGGAAAAAGCACCGAAGTGAAGCCTTCTCAACTCTTCTCTTTATTTCTCTCCTTGCTCTCTCTCACTTCCCACCGAATCCAGGCATTAAATATTTCTCCCATGCCCTCCCCTGGCACAATTAGTATGGCTGTACATGGCTGGCACTGATTGCTCTGCATTCACGTCCCATTATCTATTTACAATCCCAATTCCTGCTTTAATTTGTTTCCACGCGGAGAGGAAGAAAAGGAAGGGAGGGGAAAAAAAAAAATCAATGAAGTGTCACAAAGTGAAGCAGAAGCACGGGAGGAGCAGAGGGAGATGTCTGCACAAGGATTTTGAGCGCCCTGAAATTTGGTTGTCATCACTTTGGCCATCAGCCCTTCTTAAATGGACCCAAAGACAATGAGAATTCCTGGTGTGGCTGCTGCAAACCCAGTGCAGGAGTCAGAGGTCACGACCAAAGGCAGGAAGTCCATCTGAAATCCTGTTATTTCGAGGGAAGCATGTGGAGATGATGGATTTAAGCATGAATTTGAAGGTGCCCTGGTGCCCTGCCCAGAATGAGGGTGCAGCCAAACACCAGCTCCAAATAAAAGCAAAGGACATCACTGGGGAGGTTTTATCTTTTTTTTTTTTTTCCTTGAACTGCTTTTGTTGATTTAATTTAACCTCTCTGTTCATTTCATCTCTGATTTGACACCCCCTTGGATCTCCGCTGATAATCCCTAACACCAGCCAGACTGGGTGCTGGCTCCTCCTGGAGCCTCCCACACAAATTCCGGGGGAACCTCCCTGAAATTTCATCTTCCTGGAGCTCAGATCCACCTTTTCCTGCCCTGGATGTGTTTAACCCAAAGGGAGACGCACTGGAGTGGCTGGGAGGAGGAGGAGGGGAGGTTCCAGGAGCATTTCCAGGGATGGAGGATCCTAACGGAGATCCAAGAGCATTTCCAGGGATGGAGGAGTCAAGGCTGGCAGTCAACATGAAACCCAAGGAGAAGAAGACACCTGGATCATCCCTTGAAGTGCCCCAGGACAGGCCTGGAACAGCTGGGATAATGGAAGGTGTCCCTGCCCATGGATGAGGTGGCACTGGATGCGATTTCCGGTCCTTCCCAACCCAAACCATTCTGGAATTCCACGAGCCACGGCTGGATTTGTGAATTGCTGAGGGCACAGAACTGAGCCCAGCCCAAATTCCACTCTGAGCTCCATCCCCAGCTCAGCCAGAGCCTCTTTTCCCCCCTCCCAGCCTTTATTCCGCTGATATCCTGCCAATTCTGATTCATTTCCCTCTCACCGCAACTCAGGGACACCTCTCAGCAGCTCTTTATCTCCCTGTGTATTATCATTCACTTCACCTGTATTTTTAACTTTTCATCCAAACCTCTCCTCAAATTATCAGGAGAGCTGTACCATTAATTCTGAACATCTTACTTGAGCTTGTCTGCTCTCTTAAACAAAATATACTTAAGCACCTCTAGACCTCATTTCTCGGCCGCAGGAGACATCTCCCTCACAATGGATGGACTTTCACATGGAAAATGAATAATTAGATCCAGTTATTGTTCCTCCTTTATTGCCGCAGGGCTGGGAGGAGCACTCCTGCATCTTAACTCTGCTCCAGAGCCTGCGGGAAGTGCAGGGAGAGATCCCACATCGCCCCACAGCTCGGGGAGCAGCAGGTTGGGCCATGGGAATCCTCTGACTGCAGGGAATTCTGTAAAAAAACCCACCCTACAAACAAAGAAAACGAACTTTTTTGGACCAGTCAGGGATTTCCCTTGGAAGGATGTGCCCCCTCCAGGCCTCCCAGTCCCCTCCTTCACTGGAATGTTTTCAAGACTGGAATTGCCCACTGGAATGGTTTTAAGACCCACCCTAACCCCAAGGACAGACTGAAACAAGCTTTTTTCCCTGCAGGAGGAGCAGTGCACTCCTCATTTCCCAAAAAGAACGGGAACTACAAGGTCTGACCTCCCTTTCCTCCTGGAATTTCCAACCTCCTGATGTCCAACCCGAGTGCAGAACAAAGCCGGGTCCTGGCAGGAACTCAGGAGGAACCTCAGGTGAGGAGATGTCTCCTGCCACCGAGAAATGAGGTCTAGAGGTGCTTATTTTATTTAAGTATCTTTTGTTCTAAGAGAGCAAACAAGCTGAAAGGAGATGCTCAGAATTAATGGCACAATCCAAGGGCAGGCCTTGGAAGTGCCCGGGGAGGTTTGGAGCTCCCTGGAGGCGTCCAGGGAAGGGCTGGATGTGACAGTCTGGGCTGGTCACAGGTTGGACTGGGTGACCTTGGAGGGCTTTTCCAACCTCAGTTATCCCGGGAAGGAAAACAGGTTCTTCCTCCTCCTCCTGTGCCAGTGCTGCAGCCACAGGCAGACCTTTGGGCTCCACACAAAACCATCTAATTAATGAATGCCACCCTCGCTGCTAATTACCCCGATAAAAAGAAGTCAAGTGACAGAACCAACGCGCTTCCCAGCCTTGGTTCCAGTCACACCACAACGAGGTGACAAACACGATTAAATCGATTCCGTTCACAGCAAACCACCCCTGATCCAGCGACAACAAAACCCCAACTGAGGCTCCCCAGCGCTGCCTTGCAAATCCCCCCGCACCGAAACCTGCTACGGCTTTATTAGAATTTCCTCTGAAGCCCGTGATATCAGAGCTGCAGAGATCGTTCTTCCCCGGGCAGGCAGAGGGAGATGTGCTGATAAGGAGAAATAAGGAGATAAATAACAAGCAGCGCCCGGCGCGGGGCAGCCTCACGGCCGGCTCTGTCACCCTAACGATGCACTTAAATTCCATTAAACCTGGAGTTCTGTTGACGAACGGGGCTGGGGAGGGCAGGCAGGAGAGGAGAGGGGGATGTTTCAGCCCACGAAAAGCTGCAGAGGGAGCCCGAGAAGCTGCGAGGGGGAATTTTTGGAGCTGCATCCTGGAGGTTTTCCAGCTCACCGGGCACAGAAGTCGCTCCCTTTGGGGACCCGAGGCACAATCAGGTCACCTCAGCTGCGCTCCCAGACGCGCAGGAGGCACCGGGGATGTCACATTCGTAACCGGAGAGGCTCGGTGGAAGTGACAAACTCGGTGAGAAGTGACCCCCTGCTTGGCGGCAGCTCCAGCGGGGTCACAGGGTGCAGCCCCTGCCCCGCTCCCTCTGCTCCTGGCAGGAATTCATGTGACATTCCCGGAGCAAAAAGGGACGCGGCCACACCTGCACCCGTCACCTTGTAAGCCCCGTTCCGTGCCTGAGGTGTTCTGGTTTTCTGAAATTCTTTTCCCGGGGAATTTTCTGTAAACAGGAGAAATGTTTTTGTGAACTGTGACTTTGTTATTCATTCCTTTCCCGAGGAGGGACATTTCTTCTTGATGTCCCCCTGCTCTGACCCATGTGAGTGAAGAGGTTTTGCCTTTGTGTCACCAACGGAATTGGTCTGTGTAAAACAGTATAAAAGGGAGACACATCCCAAAAGTCAAGGAGTCATTTTCAGCCTTCTGAATCTCCGAGTCTGTGTCGTTGTGGTGTAAAACAGCGACATCACCCCTCAGCTCCAGAAGGGAAAACACCTTTAGGATAGAGGGGGGAAAGGAAAATCACGTTGTAAAGGAGCTCTCCCATCCCTAAAGGATGCCACCCCATGGAGGATTTCAGCCACCAGTCACCTGTCACTGCAGGTGTCACCAAACCAGCCCAGGTGCCACCTCTGAACATTTCTCTCCTCTGTTTTTTTTTCATTTGTTTCTGGAGTTTCTACAAATCTCTTTTACAGCACAGCAAAAAAAAAAAAAAGAAAAAAGAAAGTCCCAGGAACCAGGAGCAAACAAGATTTGGGGAGTGAGACTCGGCCTCCTGACAGCTCCATGAACAACCCGCCGGGATTCCAGCAGCAGGAATGACACTGGAATGCAAAGCAGCCCCGGGGAGGGAGGGAAGCAGAACCCGGGAGTTCTCCCGGCGATTCTCCCGCTCACCTTTGGCACCACAGCACGGGAATGTCATTGGGATTTTGTGATCAAATCCCAAACCCCTCTCCAGCTCTCCTGGAGCCCCTCCAGCCCCTGAGCACTTTAGGGGAGTGTTTCCATGAGCTTTTGGGCCTGACTGAAGCACCCAAAGCCCTTTTCCCTCTCCCTCCCTGCTCCTCCACGTGCCTCTTCCAGCACTCCCAACCCTCTGGGAAGCCCTGGAATTGTGTCCTGCTCCAACCTCCAGCTTTCCCATCAAAGAAAAGTCCCTTCCCTCCCTCCCTCCCTCCCTCCCTCCCTCCCTGTGTGTTCCTGTGGTGCCTCCATCAGCCTTGACATTCATCTCCCTGGCAATTCCCTTCCCCAGAATTTGTTCTGCCCTGCTGGGAATCTGTGTCCAAACTCGGGGTTTTTCACAGCTGCCATTCCCTCCACGAGCCACAGGTGATGGAAAACTGTGCAGGTCCCATCAGCAAACAAGGAAATACGAGCTGGAGGTCTGTGGAATCAGGATGGGTTGGTTTTTTCCTTTGGATTAAGTTTTCGAATAGGGATTTAAAGGAAGAAGGTTGGCCTCAATTTTTCCTTCGTGGTAGGAAGATGGATGTGGAGGGCTCCAGGACATCCTCCAAACTCCTGCAAATTCCTCAAATTTTCACTCAGAAATAACAAGCTCAACCCTTTCCACTGAGGCAAAAAGTTGTCTCCACCCCCTCTGCTCAGTGCCCAACACTTGGGAGAAGATGTTTTCCCACCCAGCTGAGATCTCCAGAGCCAGGATTCAGCTTTTCCACCACAAGCCCCTCACAAAAAGGCCTCATTTAACTGGAAAACCAACGGGAAAACATCCCAGCAGCATCAGGGAAGGGGTCAGTGCCAGGAGCACAATGACACAGGTGTGGAAAGAGCAGGAATGTGCCCACGGAATTGCATCCACACCTTCCCAGCAGAAATGCCCCCGCCTCCAGTATAAACCGTTAATAAACCAAAGCCCCCGAGGTGGCTGCAGGGCCAGTGGGAGGCAAAGAAATCATTCAATTCCTCTCCAAGGTCACCCGAGTAAACGAGGCCTCCCTGAAGATTCCCCAGGCTGAAATATCCACGTCGTGGACGTTGTAACTCCAGACAAAGAGAGAGGGAGATCAAATATTGGGAAAGCTCGGGGAGAGGGAGCTACAAAAGGCAGGAAAATCCAGCGTTGAGCCAAACATTGGAAGGGATTCAAAAGGAGCAGAAGGGAGGAGGAAAAGCTACAGATAAAGATTGTCTCACACGGGGACCGTGTTTACCTTATTAATTCCTGATCCCCCCCGAGGCAGGTGCTTGGGATTGGGCAGGGATGGAAGAGAAGCTGGGCACAGCTCCCAGAATTTCCCTGGGAGCTGCGGATGTGGCCCAGCAGGATCTGTGGTCACACACAGAGGTCAGCACCCAGTCCCCCAGGGGACCTGGCCAAGGTGACACGGCTGGGATGGCCCCGAGCCCGGAGCTGGGGTCACACCTTGCTCTGCAAAACTCAGCCCCACACGCTGATTTCTTTGTGCTTCTGGCGTGGAAAACATCCCTGTCCCCGTTTTTTAGGGTTTTTTTTTTTTGTTTGTGGTATTTGGGGGCTTTTTTGTTTGTTTTTGGGGGTTTTTTTTGGGTTTTTTTTGGGGGGGGTTTGGAGTTTTTTGGGGGGTTTTTTTAGGGTTTGTTTGGTTTGGTTTTGGTGGGTTTTTTTTTTTGGTGGGGCTTCTTGGGGGATTTTTTTTGTTTGTTTGTGGGGTTGGTTTTGTTTGTTTCAGTTTGGTTTTGCGTTTGGTTTTTTGTTTGGTTGGTTTGTTTTGGGGTTTTTTTTCTTGGGGGGGGGGAGTTGGGTTTTGGGTTCGTTTATTTTTTTTTCCAGGTCCTGCATTTACCCAGCCAGCAGAGACTGGAGAGGATTAAAGATCAGCATTTCCAGGACCTCCTCACAATTTTTTACTGATGTCACCAAAGTGCAGCAGCACTTCCAGGTCATCTCTGACCCCTCTCAACTCCAGGGATCATCAGGCACGAAGCCTTCTCCCATCCCAGCTCCTTCCTCCTCCTCAATCCTGTCCTTACAAAAATCCATTTCTCCACAGAATCCCAGCGTGGTTTGGTTGGAAGGAGCTCCAGGATTACCCAGCCATGGGCAGGGACACCTTCCCCCAGACCAGGGTGCTCAGAGCTCCCTGTGGCCGATTTACACTAAAAAAAAAATAATAAAAGACAGCAAGGAAAGAGATTATCCGGGATCAGCGAGAGGGGTTTTTCTGAGGGAGCAAAGCCCGGGTAATGATGATGTTGAAGGAGCAGTCGTTTGCTCCCAAAGGTCCCCCAGGTAATTCCTGCAGTGTCTCCGGGAGTTTAATGCACGGCATGGATTATCGCAGGGAAGTCTCTCAGAACGAAGCAGATCCTTAACTGGCTTTGACATTGTCATTTTCCACCGCGTTGTTCCTGCAAAGCAATAAATCCTTCCTTTGCCAGGGTGTGGGAGCCCTGTGAGAGGTGCCAGCCACCAGCTGAAGCAAGGAACTGTTCAGCTGAATTCTCCTTTCTGCCCCGAATTCCACCTTGTCCTCAATGACTCTTAAAAAAAGAAAAAAAAAAAAAAAAAAGAAAAAAAAAAAAAAAAGGAGGAGTTACCTGCTTAAAGCCTGCAGGAAGCTCTGAGATTTCATTCCCTGATAAACTCACGCTGGAGCTTTAATTTAACAGCAGCAGGGACAGGAAAGGTGCTTTTCAGTAGCTTCCACTCAATGAAACCGTGAGAGAAATAAAACTTGGTTTTTTCCCCTTTCACTCCTTTTCAAACTCATCCTTTCCAACCCAGCTTTGGCTCTTCCTGCCAAGAAAAGAATTCGTGAGAAGCTGTTTGCAGCATCCTATTTATTTAGGGAACAACTGAGTAACTGGAGCAGGAGAGCACAAAACAGGCCTGGCCTTATCATTTTGGGTGAATCCTTTAGAAAACTCCATTTTCAATGTGTTCGCTGTCGAGAGAATTCCCGGAATTCACCACAAGTGAATAAATTGTTGTTTCTGAGGATCAAGTGGCACCTTCTCAGCAGCAGAGAGAGTCCATCCAAACATTCCAGCACTCACTCAACTCCTTTGGAGATTCCTTGGCGGAGAGCTCTCAGAAAAGGGGGAGAAAATCCTCATTTTAAATTCCACCTGCCCCTGTGCCCCCACCTGCAGCCAGCCAGGAATTCCCAGGTGGGATTAGGAAGTTCCCAGGTGGGATTAGGAAGTTCCCAGGTGGGTTTATCAAGTTCCCGGTGCTGTTTGTTTCCTCCTCAGACAAAAGATGCCCGATGCACTCTGGGCCATTACAAAACGCTCATCAAAATCTCCACGCTGTGCACAATCCCTATTTCACACCTCAGACAGGGAGAACAGCCTGCCAAATCCCAAAAAAAAAAAAAACCAAAACCCCTTCCACCTGACAGTGGCAAAACACGGGAAGGAGGCAGAGAGAATCAGCCAAGGTCACACAGATGGATTGGAGCAAACGGTGGGGTCCAGAAAGAGCCATAAATCTGAGGGGTTTCCAGAAAAAGCCATAAATCTGAGGGGTTTCCAGAAAAACCCATAAACCTGAGGGGTTTCCAGAAAAACCCATAAACCTGAGGGGTGATTTCACGTGCAGAATGCCCCACAAAGCATCTGAAACTCTCTGCTGCACCCCAGGCTGGGAGGAGCGAGCGGCATTCGTTAATTCAGGCGCTTTCACGCTGGCTGCCTGGTCTCAATGGGTTGTGGAGCCGGGACACAGGAGCAGCAGAGATTTCACTGGCACAAATCCCAGGGCAGCCTCTGCCAGGAACAGCTGCTCGCTGTCTGGGAGAACCAGAGCAATCCTTCTTCCCCAAGTCTTACAGGAGCAGCAAGAAAGGACTCGCGGAGCTCAGTGCTGCATTCCTGACGTGCCAGGCTGTCCCACGAGCTGGGGACAAATCCAGCAGGGCCAGGAACTACAGGAATGAGATCTGGGGAGCAGCATGTTGGGGCTGGGATGTTCCCAGGGAGAACAGAACAAATCCAGCACGGGCAGGAGCTCCGGGAATGGGATTTGGGGAGGAGCAGCCTGGGGCTGGGATGATCCCAGGGAGAACAGAACAAATTCAGCATGGGCAGGAGCTCCGGGAATGGGATTTGGGGAGGAGCAGCCTGAGGCTGGGATGATCCCAGGGAGAACAGAACAAATTCAGCATGGGCAGGAGCTCCGGGAATGGGATTTGGGGAGGAGCAGCCTGGGGCTGGGATGTTCCCAGGGAGAACGGGACAAATCCAGCATGGGCAGGAGCTCCGGGAATGGGATTTGGGGAGGAGCAGCCTGGGGCTGGGATGTTCCCAGGGAGAAGAGAACAAATCCAGCATGGGCAGGAGCTCCGGGAATGGGATTTGGGGAGGAGCAGCCTGGGGCTGGGATGATCCCAGGGATGCTCCCAGGAAAAACGTGGCTCTGTCTGCACCTCTCTGCTGGACAGACACACACAGGTCACCAACAGAACCTTCTGGAAACTTCTGCCTGAGCACAACCAGTCACTGGTGACGGGCAGGACAACCCGGGGCAAGGCAAGGGCTGAAATCTCCACCAGCTGCTTCCACACTCCCACTCCTCATCCCCTTTCTTATTCCCACTCCTCATCTGCTGCTTCTCCCAGTGCAGTCCTGGGACACAGCACGGGCTGCCCCATCCCTGGGAGTGTCCCAGGCCAGCTTGGAAAGGATTTGGAGCAAGCTGGGATCGTGGAAGTTGTCCCTGCAACTCGTTCCCTGGTGAATGAGAAGAATTTGAAGTTCCCACCCAAACCACTCCAGGATTCTCTGATTCTGTGAAGGGCTGAGAGTTTCACAAGGACACGCGTCAAGGTGGCCTCAACGTTGCCTTATGTCTGAATTAATTACAACGTCCTTAATGAGAACTGAAAATTATTAACTCTGAAGAGCTCCTGAGTGCCCCAGAGCTCTTCAGAGCGGAATCCCAGCGGGAAACCAGTGCTCCCAGGGATGTGGGGGGAAAAGGGTTTGGATGCTGCTGTGACTCCACAAGAGCACCAAGATCTCCTCCAGGGCAGGAAAATGTGGGAAATTCCGAATTCCTGCAGTGCCTGCAGCACCTTCTCCTGGCTGGGAGCTGCCTGTGGCACCTGAGGGACAAGAGCCAGCAGCAGCTGATGGCCACCACCTCCCCTGAGCATGGAGCAGCGCCCACAGCTCATGGAAGTGCTCCTTTTGCAAAGCCAGCAGGTCAGATGTCCCTGGTCAGATCCAGGTCAGATTTCCCCAGATCACAGCAAAATCAGCCCCCACAGAGACCCCAACCAGGAATGGTGGGAGCAGAGGGAAAAGGAGCAGGTGCCACATTCCAGCAGGCTTTAATTTATCCAGGAATCAGCCCCAGCCACGGCCCCAGGAGCTGGAGCTGAGCTGTGCCAGTTTCCCCTGGGATAACGGGATCAGTGTTGGGGAGCCTGGGCAGCTCCAGCTCTCCCAGTGCCTGCATTTATTTCCCTGAACACAGCCCCAGCCTCTCCAGGCTGCCTTTTCCCCACATCCCAAACCCCTCGTGGTCCATTTCCAGCCCTCCCAGGCAGGTCCTCAGGGCACTCATGTCCCCAGGTACCAAGACAGACAAAACCAGCCAGGATGTACAGGTTTGGCTCCATTACAGGGGATGATTTCTGTTCTTCTTCTAAAAATCTACATCTCCAAGGATTTCATCTGTACCCCTGAAGGCAGCTGATGACCACCCAAAATGTTCATTTCACAGGTGATCCCGCTCTGCCCTCGGAATTCCTCGGAACAAACCCCACCCTGATCCAAACCTGGTCTTTCCCCTCCAGTCAGTTTTTCTTTAGCTCAAACAAAAATGGTTCTTTTTACAGAGCCCTGGACAACTGCAGGTGAAAGTACTGCAGAGAGGGCAGAGATAAAAAAACGTTGTTAGGATTTGGAGGACAATCAACACCAAAAAAATGGGGAAAAAAACCCCCAAAACCCAATTGTCCCAGTTGTCCATCAAACTGCGAGCACCATCCTGGACCTGCGGGTACGCATCACCCTTCATGATGACAACTCTATCAAAAGTGCCCTCGAGTCCTTTCATATTTGCTGTGTCACAGTTAAATTATCAACAAGTACAGGCAGAAATGGATTTTTACAGCCGGGAGATTAAATTACACACCCTCCCCTCGCTGTCTCTCTCGTGAAAATCCCCAGAACAAACAGCAGGTGCGTTAGGACAGAAATCAAGGCGGGGTTTGGGCTGTTCTGCTGACAAGTATCACCCAAAAATCACCCCCAAAGCACAGCGGGCAGCAGGGGGAGGGGGTCACCTCCCTATCAGGGAAAAGCAGACAGCGAATTCCACCCGAGCACAGCTGCTGGCAGGAAATATTCCTGGGATCAGCCCTCCCTGAACCTCTGTTATCTCACCCGCCCAAATCTTATCTGGGGGACTCGTAGCTCTCCCACATTTACATGCAGCCTTCCTCCCAAATCAGCTCCAGCGTCCCCTGCCCTCGCTCACAGGTGGCTCTGCCTGTCCCTTTCTGTCCCTCCCCGCCCTGGGGATGTCAACGGAGCCCGGCTCCACCTGAGGACAGGCTCAGGATGAAGCACAGGGATGCTGGTGACAAGGTCCAAGTGCTTGCACGGCCACCGGGTGCGGATGGCACAGGGAGGGACCCCTTCCCTTCCCTTCCCTTCCCTTCCCTTCCCTTCCCTTCCCTTCCCTTCCCTTCCCTTCCCTTCCCAGCCCCTTCCTGCTCTCACAGGGATGAATTTCTTCCCAACATCCCACCCAAATCTCCCTTTCCCAGTCCGCAGCAATTCCCCCTCATCCTGTCCCTCTGTCCCTTGTCCCAAACCCCTCTGCAGCTCTCCTGGAGCCCCTTCAGGCCCTGAGGACTGTGTTCCATCAGCTTTTAGGCCTGACTGACGCATCCAAAGCCCTTCTCTCCGTCTCCACCCCTGCTCACCAGAGATTCACCAGGGATGGACAGGGACAGACAGGGACACCCAGGGTCACACAGGGACACTCAGGGTCACAACAGGGTCACCCAGGGCTGAGAGCCCCTGTCAACATCTCCTCAGTCCCAGCTCCCTCAGCCTTTCCTGGGCACGGAGCTGCTCCAGGCCCTTCCTCAGCTCCAGGAGCTCCCTGTCCCCTGCTGTCCCAAGGATCCCAGAGCTGGACAATCACCCCAGATGTGCCTCACAGGGCTGACAATTTACATTTTTAATTCCCACTGAGGACAACAACCTAGAGCCCAGCTGATCCCACCTTCCTCAGAGGACAAAAGCCCCAGGAATGCCCTTGGCTCCCTTCTCCCAGAGGCCCTGGGGTGGTCAATACCAATAAAAAATCCACCTGCAGAGCTTTCAGCCTCAAAGGCCGATTCTCCAGGCGCTCTCCTGCAGTTCCTCTGTAACGGCATTTTTTAATGGCCGACCCGAAGGAACCTAATCCTGCAATTATTCCATTTAATGCCATGTAATGGCTGGGCAGCTTCCTGGGATATGGGAAAGGAGAAGTGTGGTATAATTGCATTAAAGTGGGAAACAGGAGTAACTACTCGCATTAAAAAGGGTCGGGAATAAAAGGCAACATGGTGTGAATTGTAGGGGAAGGAAGGAGTTTATGACATGCAGCTGAAGGTCTGGCAGCTTTCAGCAGCACCATTCCCCTCCTGCCCCTCTCTCTTCCCATCAGGACAATGAAAGGGGAAAAGGAGGGAGTTGGGAGCATAAAATCCACAGGGCTGGAAAAGGGGATAAACTGGGTTCGAGGACGGAGTGAGCAGGTCAAGGACGAGGCACCTCCAGGGATTCCCCTGGTGCATCGCAGCATTCCCAGGAGAATCGAGGTCCTAAAGATGGGAAACACCTGCTGAGCAGCCCCAGCTCCCAGGACAGAGACCTCCCTGATCCCTGACTTCAGGGCAGGAAAAAAAAAGAAAACCCAAAAAAGAATAAAGGTTATAGTTTGAAAAACCTCCGGGGTGACCCTCAGCAGTGCAGGAGGGATGGCAGCGGGTGATGAATTCCAGAGGGGAAGGACTCCTCATCCAGCTTGCCAAAGCCAAAAAGTCAGGTCTCCCAGGCTCTGGAATTCAGGCGCAACGAGGATTCAAGGAATTCTCAAGGAATGGAGTGAAAGGATTTTACCTTAAGAGAAGAAATCAACAAAAGTGGGTAGGACGTGTCCCATGTGTCCCACAACTTCCAACCCATCCCACCATTCCATGGCTCTACTCCCCACCTTTGCACGAGGAAAAACCACCAAACCCACTGCAGAACACCACAGAAACAGCTGAGGCACCGAGATTGGGCTGAGGGGAGCCACGGGCACACCTGAGCTACAGAAGGACCTGCTGGGATTCAAACAGAGCTCCTGAGCTCAGCTTTACACACCTGAGAGCACCTGCACCTGTGATAAATGCTAAAATTCACCCAAATATCACCAGATTATAAAAATACAGTATTTTCTATTCACTTTGGCATTTTTAAGGCCCCTTCCCCAGGCTGAGACCTTTCCCTGCCATCCCAAACCAGAGGGAAGAGCCCACGAAGCTTTTAAAACCCCGTGTCATTGTGAGAACCAACAAAGAAAATGCTTGAACCTTTTTCCTTCCTGCTGCTCCTGCAGGAATGGGAATCTTCCAGACATTTCAGCTTCTCCCTCCATCAGACTCCACACGGGTCCTCCACACCTTCACACGTCTGATCCTTTCAGCTCAGCTCTCAAATGTCAACATTCATTTACCTCCTAATTAACATCATTACGAGCAGTGACATTTTTCTCATCTTCCTGCTTAGGTTTGGGGTTGTTTGTTGTTTTTTTTTTTCCCCCCGGCGTGTCCTGATGGTTTCTGTCAAGAAGCTGTTTTCACTTGCAGCTTTTTTTAAAAGTAACAGTAAAAACTTGTTATTTCCAATGAGGAGCTGCTGTGTATTCCAGGGATTGCTCCTGACAAGGAGGGACTGGGAGCGCTGCTGGGAGCGCTCTGGCAACAGCTTCACCTCAACTTTAATTGCGATTCATGGAGAGTCTTCTCCTCCTGTTAATTTTCCTGGCTTGCCTTTGACGTTATCCCTCCTGGCATGGGATTTTCACCCACCACGGCAAACTGGAGCCAATTCCATCCCCTCATCAGCACTCATTAGCTAATGGGACAGGCAGAGCAGTGGCCAAGGTCTGTGAGGGGTTTCTGGGAGGTTTTGTGGCATTTTGGCGTTGATTTTGTTGGTTTGTTTTTTTTTTTTCATTTTGCCTCTTTGGATACAGTATTTTATCATCTGCTAAAATACAAGCTTTGCGAATTCTGCTTTTCACTGCAAATCCAGACAGGTCCACAACCAAGATTGAGTTTTCTGCCAGGACCGGTGGCAAAACCTCTCCTTCCTGATCAGGTCTGGGCAGTCTCAGGACACCTCTGGACCCTCTGCCCTGCTGAGAACAGGGCACTGAGAAGGTCTCAGCACAGCCACAGGCCTTGCTCAGGTTCAGGCAGGAAAATGGACACAAATCCCCTTGAATCACCAATTCCAGGATGTCTTTATGAGTATTCCCATTAAACAAATGCCTGGAGCAGCCACGGGAGAAGCTCAGCAGTGTCTTAACATGTGCAAAGCCTGGTTTTCCTGGGCTCTGCTCCCCACAAATGATTTATCCTCAACAATCACTGTTCCACATGAAAATCCTCCAATAAAAGAGGAAACTGGAGCAATAAAGGTGCTTTATTCTGGTCTCTCTGCCTGCAGAGGCCCCATAAAAGTGGTGCTGGGTTAAACCCAACTCCGTGCTGGAGAAAGGATCGATGGAGGTGTCCCCATCCCAGCACTGCCCTGTATTTATTCCAGCACTTCTATCCCAGATTTCCCTGGACCCAAATGACCTATTTTGATGGGAGGATGTAGGTAATCCAGGGACACGAGCAAACATTGTGCTGGGTTCAGATAAATGGCCTCGATTCAAAGTGAATTTTACAAATGACCCAGCCCAAGTGGGACAGAGCTGCCTTCATGTGCATTTTAACACAACGCACCCCTTAAGGCAATTGGGCTGAGCAGCATCAATTCCACATTTAAATATAATTCCTGGGGAGGATCTGGAAAGAACACAGGAAAAAAAAAAAAAAAAGAGAGAGAGGCTAAATAAACCAAATCAGGGAAAGAGCAAAAGAGTTTTATTTGTAGCTCCTGAACTGTGGGAATTGGGGAGGCTGGAAAGTCTCTTAGGCTGAATTATTGAGATAATAAAGCACCTGCTGAAGGGACCTGTGACTGCTGGAATGAAATTATTTCATTGCCCCAGAATAATCACCAGGGCACGTTCTCTTTGGAGAGCAAAGGAAACAAGGGAAGGGAGAGATAAATGGAATGCAAATCACCCTCTCCACTCGGAGGGGGAGCAAGGACATGAAAGGAGCGAGGCTGGTGAGAAAAACGGAGTTTATTTACCAGGCTGAGGCCACTGGAAAACAACCTGGAGTAAACACAGCAGGGGAACTGGGAAGTGTGTTCTGTCCAGGCTGGATTTTGCCATGAGCCTGATGAGTCCTCAGCCCCTCTCTGCTAGGATGAACCAGCCCAGCAATTACACAAGTCCTAACTGGGCTGGAATTACACAATCCCAGAGTGATCCGTGTGTAACTCAGGGATGACTCCCAACTTCCAAGGCTCCTGCTCCCCCATCTTTACCTTTCAGAGAGACAAGTTCCACAGAGCTGGGGCTGTTTCATAATTCAGTACTTATGCAATCGGCTACATATGAATATTTAACACTACTGGGAACTTCAATAAATCACCTTGTACTCGGAGTGAGTGGTCAAAATTTCAATTTGTTTTATTCATAGTCCTGTCCTCAGTCACAAGAATTCTGACGGGGACAGCCAAGCTCACCTCTGCCTGGGAACGACTTGATTTCACCTTCTGGAAACAACCAAACAAGCCACTGGGAATTTCTTTTCTTCCCAGACAAACCTGCAGAACCTCACTGCATTCCCATCTGCTAAAGCGTAATTAATGAGGGCTTTTAAACCCGCAGAACCTTTCAAATTAATGAAAAGTCCACCCAAATAAATTAGCCATGGAGTCCAAGGGCTGTGGATTTAAATAACAGTGGTTCTCCTGACAGGAACCAAGGAACAGCTGTCACAGACAATTATTTTTAGGGCTGCTACTAAACCATTTTCCCATTATCAGCTGCCACCTCGCAGCGGCGAGCGGCGGCTCCGCATTTTATCATGACAGAACAAATCCGAGGGCTCCGCTTCCCTCCTTGGATGTTACAGGTTTGTAAAACACCAGGTGAGAAACGGAGCCAAAATCCTGGAGCAGGGGCACGGCCCTGGGTGAAGGCATGAGATGTCACCACCACGGCTGTGACATCATCACTGCTGTGACATCGTCACATCCCTCCAGCCACCAGGGTTACAGGGACCAGGCCTGGCTCCTTCAGATTTGCTCAGGGGACCACATGTCACCATGGCACCTGCTGTGCCATGGCAATGACACAGAGAGACCAGGCCTGGCCTGTCCTGCTCAGCCTTGGGAACCTCCCGTCCCCACTGCACAGTGATGTCACCATGGCACATCCCAAAATTCCCAACACGAAACACTCCCAACTCATCCAAGACCTGCTGTGCCACCACGGCAACGACATACAGGGACCAGGCCTGGCCCGTCCTGCTCGGCCTTGGCACCCTGGCGTCCCCAGGGCCCGGCGCCGTCACCGCCGCCCACCCCAACGTTCCGTCCATTCCATCCTCGGGAGCGCTCCCACACCAACCCAAACCCGTTCCGCCATGCCGTCTATGACATCAGCACACCCCTCCAGCCAATAGCCTCGCAGGGATCCGCGCCGGCCCGTCCTGATTGGCCCCCGCAGGCCGATGTCACAGCCGCACGGTGACGCCGGCGCGGTGGCCTGGCCCGTTGCCGCCTTAGCGCACTCCAGCAGCCGGTGCTGAGGGGCAGCACGGCCCGGGGCTCCTCTGCCGCGTTCCCACCCAGGAGCCCCGGCCAGCGAGGCAGCGCCTGGAGCGGCGGCAGCAGCAGGAACGGCCCAGCCCGGCCGGTCGCACGCAGCCATGGCCCGGCCGACGCGCTCAGGCCGCGGGCCCAGCACCACCATGCTGTTCCGCATCACCATCCGGAGGCCCCGCGGCACGCTGCGGAGATCCGTGAGGGCGTGCCGCGCCCCCCGGGTCAGGAGGGGAAGGCGCTTCGGGAAGAGGGTCCGCTTCAGGTCCAGGCGGGCGCTGCCACCCTTCTTCCTCTTCATGGAGAGGCACCGCCAGCGGCTGCAGAGGAACTACCCCAACGCCACCGTGGTGCAGCAGGCCAAGAGGCTGGGCAGGATGTGGCAGAGGCTGCCCAAAGCAGACAAGGACATGTACAAGGAGATGGCCGAGGGCATGAAGGGCAGGAGGAACCACCGTAGGCTCAGGTCCAGGTCCACATCCAGGTCCAGGTCCAGGTCCAGGAGCAGGAGTAGGCCGAGGATGTCCAGCCGGAGGAGCGCCATGAAGAACCTCATGATCTCCTTCACCACCAAGGTGGCCAACCTGCACAATTTCCTCATGTCCTTCCTGTGACTGCAGCTCTTGCCTGTGATTGCAGCTCCCACCTGAGATGACAGCTCCTACCTGAGATTGCAGCTCCTCAGAAAGTCCCAATAAAGTTCCAAGTTTATTGCAGCAAACCCTGGCCCCGCTGTGGTGTCTTTGGGCAGGGCAGGAATTCAGGTTTAACGGAGCTGGCGCCGTCGTGGGCGGTGGAGAAGCTGGAGTGGGGTGGGGGTGGATGTTCCTGCACATCCACGAGGAAAACAGCAATGACTTCTCCAAACCAGGAGTTAAAATAGGCTCCTTCTGCAAAGGAGGGGATTTGGTCCTCCAGCAGCAGGTCCTGGAGCTGGGGAGGAGGCGCAGTGAATGCAGATGGGAAACAGGAGGGTGCAGGGAGCACGGGAACATGGCTTTTCCCAGGAAAAAGCCTTGGCAAAGGTGCACAAACTCAGAGCCCAAACCTGCACAGATCCCTAACCCCGCTGGAGGAGCCTCAGAGAGGTTTTTCCTCTTGACCACAGCCTTTGTCCAGGTTCCTTTAGGGATGGTCACAGCCCGTTCCCACGCAAGGTCACATCCCAGAGTCCCAGTTCACTGCCACGTTTTCCCCAAGCTCCACAAGTCTCCAGCAATCAACTTCCAAGGAGTTCCTGTCTCTCATTCCACACAATTCCTGAGGAGTTCCTGTCCCTCATTCCACACAGCTCCTGAGCAGTTCCTGTCCCTCATTCCACACAACTCCTGAGGAGTTCCTGTCCCTCATTCCACACAACTCCTGAGGAGTTCCTGTCCCTCATTCCACATGGCTCCTGAGGAGTTCCTGTCCCTCATTCCACATGGCTCCTGAGGAGTTCCTGTCCCTCATTCCACACGGCTTCTGAGGAGTTCCTGTCCCTCATTCCACACAGCTCCTGAGGAGTTCCTGTCCCTCATTCCACACAGCTCCTGAGGAGTTCCTGTCCCTCATTCCACACAACTCCTGAGGAATTCCTGTCCCTCATTCCACACAGCTCCTGAGGAGTTCCTGTCCCTCATTCCACACGGCTTCTGAGGAGTTCCTGTCCCTCATTCCACACGGCTTCTGAGGAGTTCCTGTCCCTCATTCCACACAGCTCCTGAGGAGTTCCTGTCCCTCATTCCACACAACTCCTGAGGAGTTCCTGTCCCTCATTCCACACAGCTCCTGAGGAGTTCCTGTCCCTCATTCCACACAACTCCTGAGGAATTCCTGTCCCTCATTCCACACAGCTCCTGAGGAGTTCCTGTCCCTCATTCCACACAGCTCCTGAGGAGTTCCTGTCCCTCATTCCACACAGCTCCTGAGGAGTTCCTGTCCCTCATTCCACACACAGGATTTTGTCAGTGACTGCACACCTGTAACACCAGGACACAAAGCCCGTGGCCAGCAGCTCTCCCTGCTGGGAAACCTAAAATCCTGAGATATGGCCCTAGGATATGGCTACAAAGGCTGGGGATAATCAGGGAAAACTGCAAGGCTGCCACGAGCTGGTAGCAGAGTGTTGAAGTGAGCAGGGACAAGAAATCTCACTTTAATGGTTCTCCTGCCTGCACGGCCGCTGAGAGCCTGACAGGATCCATCAATTAAAATCTATTCCCAGCTGCAGCAGCCGTGGCTCCAGCAGAAGGAGCAGCTATTTTTGGCACGTTACAAATATGAAGTGGTCAGAAAGGCCCCAGATATCACCCAGCCAATTACGCTTTCCACGGAATCTTTGCGTTCCCCCATCCCTCAGCCTGCAAAGCTCCATAAACGAGTGGCACTCAGGCAAAATCAGGCCTGGGGAAGTTGGAACATGGGTTCCACGCAATTGAACCCATCAAACAGGACTGGTGCTGAGGAACGGCTCCAAGTTCCTGCAGCTCTGCCTGCAAACATCCACTTTTGACGAGCACGCCCCAATAAACTCCCAGTCTGGCCATTCCCACCAGTCCCTTCAGCTGAAACGCCACCTGAGAGGCTGAGGGACCAACTCTGCCCGCTCTGAGCACACAATAAAATTCCAGTTATCTGCAGCAGGAAATCTTCTAGTGACAGGGAAACAGGAAGGGATGGGAAACAGCGCGCTGGAAACTGGTTGTTATCCACCTGGATGGGTTTGCCACTAACGGTGTGGAGACCAGAGATGGAAATAACCGCGAGAGCAAAGCATTAACAAGGAGAAATAACAGTTTGGGAGATGCCTTCCAGCAGCAGAGAGGAAACAATGACCCTGGAAGAGCTGCAGGCAGCCGATGGAGGAGGCAGGGAAGTGATAAATATGGATATTATGGGGGGAATGTTTCTCGGGGGCCTGGGGTGGGTTCCTTCCCCAGATTTCCACACTGTAGTTAAAACCTGCAATAAACCAACTGCAGAAAACGGTTTCTTTCAATATCGGCACAATTTTGGCTCGTTGGGAGCCATGACACCTTTTTCATGTGCTCAGAAACTAACCTTAATGGCATTGTTACACACCCAGGAATGTCGTTTTTGTAATAATGCTGCCTGTGTTGTCATTTCTCGGAGAAAAATGATTTAAAAACACCTTGGAAATTGCCTGGACAACCTTCCCTTCACGCCGGCTACATGGATTCATCTGAGAGCTTCCCAGGAGGGGATTTGCTGTCCCTGCCCTCTCCATGTGGGGGCTGCAAAGGGGATGAGTTTCAGAGCAGAAGGGAAAAGCCAGGAGTGACAGATCTTTACCCAAAACCCTCCGAAATCCACTTCCCTGTGCCTGAGCAGGGGCACAAACACACACCTGCCACCACAGGTGTCAGATCACAGCTACGTGACACACGTTTGGGACTTCAAAGTCTAGGTACACAGCCCAGAATTCCTGGTACTCCCCCACACCCGAAGTGAAAAATCCAATTACTGAGCACAAAAGCACCAAGACGTGGCTGCTGCACTCGTGGTCCCATCGAGAGCTGTGCCTCTGCAGAGATCCCCTCTTGTTGTGAGGGAACAATGGCACTCCAGCCCTCCTCCCTCAGCCAGCTCCACTCTCCTCATCCCAGCAATTTCCATTTTTGTGTGCACGAGGAGCTCTTGTGTGGCAGCAATAGCAGGGGAAGCACTGGAGGACTCGGGAACAGCAGATTCATTTAGTAAGTGTTCGCTGCAGTGACGCCCCCACACGGGGCCTTGTCCGTGGATACACCAGGAGAATCCCACAGCTTGGCACCGAAAGAAACCACCCAAACCAAGCCCTGAAGTTCTTTCTTGAGGTTGTGGGGAGGATTGGAGCCTCTGAAGAAGCTGCTTTGGGGTTGAGGCTGTGCCAGTGTCCCCAGAGGGTGATCAGAGTAACCCCAGCGAACCCCAACAGCAAGAAGGGATTGGAGGGGGACCCTCTTCTCCCTTCTTGGCCACTCAAAAAGGTTTTTGGGACCAATCCACTGGCAGAAGCGTGCCCTAAATCCCCACTTAGGAACAGATTAATTCTGGATGACTAGGAGGCTTCGCAGGCTCCTCGTCACGCGTTAACTGAGATGTTACAACTTCAACACCCTTCGAAAAATCAGAGCCTGGATAGAGTTCTCCGCTCGTTAACTGCCTGCCAAAGGATCCTCCTTGCTCTCAAGAATCAATAACCTGCTTTTGTTCACAGCTTGATTTTAATGGCACCAAAAAGCCACAAGACGCTGAGAGGCACCAGGACCGCGGCGAGGGGAACAACAGCTCGGCTCTTTGAACAGCTCCCTCCTCATGCTGCAGGCAGGAGAGGCACAGATTGAGCATCTCCGAGCTCATCCCCATCTGCACAGCTCGGGGAGAGGCAGCGCACCCTGCCCCCCCTGTTAGCTTTGATTTACATCACACAACACGGCAGGAACAAACTCCTTCCCCCCACCAGCCCAGCCCACACCGGGGATGCTCCCAACAAGATTTTCCAGGCTCTCCCACCTCCAGGGGCAGGCACAGCTGATGTCCCCTGCCCTGCAGTCCTTGGGGACAGGGAATCCCCAGCCCCAGTTTGAGGGGAGATAATGAAATGGTTTTTCCCAAGTGCGCCACCCCCACCGAACTCCAAACCCATCTGTTGCTTTTAGTTTCCAAAAAAAAAGAAAAAAAAAAAAAAAAAAAAAAAAGGGAAAGCAGCAGCTGAGTTATCAGAAGTGCAAGTGGAGCAGCAGCTTGACAGACCCAGTTTTGGCTCCCCCAGAATTCTGCATTTACATTGACAAAACACGGGTTTGCTCGTGAACCTCCTCGTTCCACTTAAAGCCACAATGTTCCAGTTCCACCAGAATCCCCGGGAGGAGTTCCATCAGGCAGGGACGGGGAGCAGTGCTCATGGGGAGGGTGTCACACACCCCAAAATGTGTCAAATCCCCCACAATTTGGGCAAGGTTTTTATGGCCAGGGCTGACCAAACCTCCCGGGCTGGAGAAATCCCTGCAGAGTTCCCCGCCTGGGCGAGATCCAGCCCTTCCTCCCAGACACACCGAACTCATCAATCCTCCCTCTGCTCTCCAGACCAAAGCTCTGGCAGGGCTGAGCATCACAACCTGAGCTCAGCAGGGCCCAGGGCCGCTCCATCCCTGGGTGCCCCGTGGCTTTCCAGGGAGGATGAAGAGCTCTCGACACCCGAGTCCGCAGATCCGAGCTGCCAAGGCAGCAGAACGAGAACTGCACAAGGGCAAAAATGTCCTTTTTTTAAGGCACTCTGTGGGTGACCTTAACACAAAGTGAAGTCTTTCCAACTGCAGAAACTCTTGAGCGCTGCCAGTGGGTTCTGCTTTATTATTTCCTGCTTTTTAAAGCTGCTCTCTGTCTGCCCTTTGCTGCTCCCAGCTCCTCAGAGATCAATCTGCACCTTCTCCACTCAGCCTCCTCGGCTGATGTGAGTTGTGTCACTGCTCACTCGCCTATCATTGCCTATTTCCAAGGGTCTGATCAGATAAAAAAAAAAAAAACCCTGAAACGTTCCCCAGTCGGAAATGCAGCAGAATTCTGGGCAAGGCAGCAGACAGTGGAAAAAAATAAAAATCCACCTTCACAGCGTGGGGCCAGCGATGTTCTGTGCCTTCATTAATGATGTGGGAGAGGGGGCAGAGCCCTGCACGCAGCACAAACCCCTGAGGGACCCCATGGGCACGTTCCCACCCTGGAAAAGGGGGGAAAAGGGGAAAACAAGGAGCAATTCCTGAACAGTTCAGAGGGAAACACCACGTCCTGCCCCAGGGAAGGAGAGATTCCATGGAGCTGGCAGAGCCCTGAGGTTCCTGAACCAGGCAGGACAGTGTCACCTCACAGCACAGCCAGCAGCATCCTGGGCTGCAGCCAGCCGTGAATTCTGTGGAATTCTGGAGGATCTGAGCAATTTTTTTTTTTTCCCAGGATCTCCCTGCTCAGCTCAAGCCAGGGCACCTGACAAGAACCTGCAGCCCCCGTGCAGTGACAACTTTATTTGTGCTGCTGCCTTTAAATCAAAGCCTGGGGCAGCCTCAGAGCAGCCAAATCCGCCAGGAAATTCCCAGAATTCTCCCCAGTTTCGATGAACTCTCTCCCCTTTCAACCAATAAAGTGCCATGAAGAGCCCGTTCCGAGCTGGATGTTGCTGATGGCGTTTGAGGAGTGCAGAGCCTGCTCCAGGTTTTTTGGACTGGATAAAATTTGGGTTCAAAATCCTGGGTTGGATTAAATTTGGGTTCGATCCGGCTTTGCTGGGAAGAGTCTTCAAAGCACCGACTCTGCAAACTCTGACCCTTCCTCACCTGCAAGTCCAGGGGAATTTTAAAGCTCTGCCAGGTCAGGTTCTGGTCTCAGATTCCACGCACTCTGAAATATTTCCCACTGTTTCTGCTGCTCTCTCTAAACTGCTTTGGCATCGCAGGGAAAATATTCAAGGGGAGTAAGAAAGATGAAAAAATCCCAAATCCAAATGTTTCAGGCTGGTTTCTGTTCCAGACAAGGAAACCTCCAAGCTTCAGGATACAACCAGGAGCCCAGCCAAGGCTTTTACATGCCCAGAGCAGCTTGTTCTGAACAACATTTTTAGAAGGAAAACCTAAAAAAAAAAAAATCCAACTTGGAATCTCCTGAACTTCCCACCAGGAAACACCTTGGAGTCAGCGGAGCCTTGCTTGTCTTTCCCAGAGATGTGCTGCGGTCTTTCCGAGATTTAGGAAGATGGATTCTTGGCAGTTTGGCAGGAAAAACAAAATAAGTTACTTTCCTGGCAACTTGCTAAAATCAGAACTCGCATAAAGGAAGGGGAAAAATGCCAAAAGCAAAGCAAGGCCTGGCATCCACAGCAAATGCAGAATCCGTGAGTTTGTCCCTTTGGACTCAATTAGTCCAAATTTACAAAGAATGACACCCATAAAGATGTTAAACATTAACAAAACTTCTGCTAACTCGCCTCAAAATGAATTTTAATTGCAAGCTGTTTGATCCATTGCAAAATTTAATGAGGGTTTTTATTCTGCCCACCAAAATTCCGATGTATTAATTTCGGGCAAAAAAAAAATAATCTATAGTTCCTTAAAAGCCTGAGAGGGGAAAAAAAAAAAAAATCAATGACAGAATGTTCTAAATGCCAATCACTGAGATCGTTCTGCTTTGGAGTTTCTGGGCGGGGGGGGGCAGATATTGAGCTCAGCCTCTCCTGCTTCAACATTTCTGCTTTTAAATGGGTTTTTGAGGGGAATGTGGCAACACAGATCATGGGATTGTTAAAGCTGCAAAAGACTTTTAAGATGATGGAGTGCGGCCATCAGACTCAGGAGCTTTTTCTCTCTTCAGCTGGAGACGAGGCTCAAATCAGAGGGTGAAATATCAGAGTTTCAGAAGGTTTTTCCTGAGCTTGCCTCAGCCTGTGCACATCAAACAAATGGGAGAGAGCTGCCCAGCCCACGGGGACTCCCTGGATCAGGAGCCCCTTCCCAAGTGCAGCTCACACCCAGGGAGTCAGGGAACATTCCCAAATCCTGGGGCAGGGCTGCGACAGGGACCCAGGCACTGCTCACACCCAGGGAGTCAGGGAACATTCCCAAATCCCGGGGCTGGGCTGCGACAGGGACCCAGGCACTGCTCACCAGCTGGGAAACGCAAAGCCCGGGGAGGTTTTACTGGGAATATTCCAGTTTGCACTGGGACAGCAGAACTGGGAGCACCAACAGGTGTGGGCACCCACCTGGGCACAGGACACAGAATCTACCTGGGCACAGGACACACCTGGATACAGGATCCACCTGCCTCAGCACCCACGTGGGCACAGGACACAGAATCTACCTGGGCACAGCACCCACCCAGATACAGGATCCACCTGGCACAGGAAACTTTGGGCACAGCACCCACCTGGGCACAGAACATTCCTGGGCATACGACACAGAATCTACGTGGGCACAGAACACACCTGGGCACAGAGCACACCTGGATAAAGGATCCATCGGGCACAGCACCCCCCTGGGCACAGCATCCCAAGACCCACCCGGGCACAGCAGCAGGAAATCCCACGGACCAGCAGAGAGCCCTGAGCATCCCCAGTCCCCTCCTCGGGTCCATCCCAGCCCGGGAACTCTCCCAGGGGCGGGAGCAGCATTTCCAGGGAGCAGCTCCCGGCCCCGTTCCCTGTTCCACCGCCCCGCTCCCGCCCCCCTCTCCCAAATCAGCTTTGCCATCTCCAGCCTCCCCCTCACCCATCACAGAGCGGCTTTGAAACCCCTTTCAAGATCTCCCTCTCCTTTTCCCTTGCCTTTGATTCACTTCCAGGCTCTAGAAATTCCAGCGTGGCTTTGAACAAATATCCTTTGGTTTTTAAACTCACATAAAGCATCTGTGACTGGGGAAAAAAAAAAACCCAAAAACCCAAAAACCCGAATCCTCTGTGAACACTCCCCTTCCCACCGGGCTGTTTGGAGCACAGGGCACTGCTCCAGGATCAATGGGGGTAATTCATTCTCTGCCATTACACAGGGAACAACCTGATTTCCAAATTCCTTCGTGCCAACTTCCAGCCTGAAGCACTTCTGTTATTTTTTTTTCCCCCTTTTAAGAACAGCTGACTTATCAAAACCAGGTTTTTCCAAGAGAAAAGCACAAGCTAAGCCACATTATAATAATTGAAGCAATTCATTACCTTTATGCCTTTCTTTTTTAAGGGAGATCTTTAATGCAGGTAATTCTGGCTAAAAGAGCTAATTTGAGCCGCTCCATCATTTAAAGGATGATTATAAAATTAATTTAGAAAGAGTGGGAGAAAGACAAAGGGATAAAGGAGAGCAGGAAGGGATGGGTATTCCCCCTGTGCTCCAACTGGGAATTATCAAAGGAACGGGACTGTTTTCAAAGTGTAGAAAGGGCTGGTCGAGTTTTCAGGTTCTATAACATTTTGATTGGATTTTCCAGAGAAGCTGTGGATGTTCCAGCCCTGGAAGTGTCCCAGGCCAGGCTGGACAGGGCTTGGAGCACCCTGGGACAGTGGAAGGTGTCCCCGAGGCAGGGGTGGAACGGGATGGGATTTAAGGTCTCTTCCATCCCAAACCCCTCCATGATTCTGTGGGAATTCCAGCCAGTAAAGCAATCCTTGGACAGGAGTTGCCAACAGCATTTTGTTTATTCCTAAATCCTCCAACATTTCCTGGTGCCCAGGGCATCGTCCTGATCCCCACTCCAAACCCAGCCACCAGAAAGGTCCCTGGGAGGCAAAAATCAACCCAGCCCCGCTGTGAAACAGCCAAAAGTGTCACAGCCAAGCCCAGCAGGAGCTGAAGAGATCCTGACTTGCCAGGACAGACCTGAACTGTGCCAGGGAGCAAAAACCCAGCCCAGGGTCTGCCTCCATCTGGGCTTTGGGCAGCCTGAGCTGAGCTCACTCAAGCGCCTGCTTCTAACAACTGACGGGACCAGATTTCAGTCTGGGACACTGAAATGTCCCCGTGCCAAGAGCCGCCAGTGGTGGCAGCTCCCAGGGCGGGAAAAAACTGGATCTGGAAGCCTGTGGAATTCATGATTATCACAGGAATCCCTCCCTGACAGCCCATTCATTCCCAGAGCCAGGTCTGGGACTAATTCCTTAAGGAAACATCAAGGCCTGGAAAGGAGAATCCTGCCCTGCCCCGAGGATGCTCAGCTGAGGTTTCACCCCTCAGACCTGACCCCGCTCAGCTGAGGCTGCACTGACCAACCCCAAACTGCTGCCAGAGCAATTCCCTCTCCCTTCAGGAATCCAGCAGCTCCCGGGAACAGCTCAGGGATCCAGAATGGAAAACAGACCCTGCCCTTCCCTCCTCATCCCACTGAGCCCTGCCAGGGCATCTTAAGCTTTTAAGGCAGTGGCAGCAAAGCAAACAACAGGAAAAAAGAGGCAATTTTTGCCACATTAACTGCAAGGATGGGACTCGAGGACAAGAGGCCCCCAGGCCTGGACTGGAGCTGGAAAAGTTTGACTAAATTATAAATAGATATGGGGTTGTACTCCAGATGTGTCAAGACACAGAGATCCCAGGTATTTAGGGAGCTGTCAGGATGAACAAATACAGCAGAGCACAGTGAAAACACACCAGGAGTCACAGATACAACAGCCCACCTCTGAAAACACACCAAGATTAACAAATCCCAGCTCTGAAAGCACAATTCCAATTCCTAATTTCAGGCTTTTCCACGCTGTGGCCACACTTTGTTTCCTCCGCCCTCTCACGAGGAACTGCACCGACGCACGCTGGTGTTTGAAACGCTGACATTTTCCTCCCCTGAGGCCCAGACATCCCCCAAAATATGATTTTAAGGACAGAGAGGTGAATTCAGCACGGAATGGATCCATCAGCGGTGATTCCCAGCTCCAGGGAGGGATGGAAAGCGAGCCCAGGGATCCGGGGAGCAGCTGCAGCAAACCCAGCCAGGGAAAAGCCAGCAGGCAAAAGAGCATTTAAACCAGATTTTGTGAGGCAAGCTGACATCTGAAAACAAAGCGATTTCATCCTTGAAACAACTTGTAAATAGCAGGAAAAACATCCCTGAGAGGGGCCTGGAGAAAGCCCAGCAGGGAGAGGCCTTTGAAAGCAGCCGAGGTGTCTGCGCTGCTCCCTTTGAAGCTGCAGATAAGGGAGGGTGTAGAACACGAGCGTTATCAGCTCCGGCAGACAGATCCTGACACCAAAAACAGCTCCCTGGATCCCCGAGACCTCCCCGCACGGGCACAGCCGCAGCCCGACGTCCCCGAAGTGACAGGAATTGGTGTCTGAACACGACAAACGGCGCCGGGAAGGCACAGACAGCTCCTGGAACACCTCGGAGTGAAGGCACTGATCCTTCCCCACCAACGTTTGTCCAAATCCTCGCCTGAGCCGGGAGAAGTCGGTGTTCTGCTGTGACAGTGTTTTAAAGAGAATCCCGAATATCCGACTTTTTACAGCCCGGAACATCGTCTGCGCTTACTTAAAGCCTCCTTCCCCTGCCAAACCGGGGTATTATTCACTGCTTTACCGTCTGTATTTTTGGGTCACATCCTGAAGGAGGTTCCAATGTTTTTCTCAGCTTCCAGCCAGGCGTGTCAGCCTCAGCCTCAAACAAACCCTCTCTTTAGATTACAGCTACTGAGGTTTCTTGCAAAAAAACTTTTTTTTTTTTTTTTTTTTTTTTTTTACTCTTCCGACGTGTGTTTGCAGGACAAACACGGAAAGGAATTAAGAATTAATGACCTTCAGGGATTTTTATTTTCTCCCTCCACTATCACAGGCTTCCCTGCCCCTCCATCCCTTGGGATTCAGGAGCACACAGCCGTGGCCTTGCCATGGGGATCTTTGCCCCTGAGGTGACCAAACAACAAAGAACGGACAAACTGGGATAAAAAAGGGACAATTAAACCATTATCAAGGTCGGTTTTTTGCCTAAAAGCATCTCCTTCCCAGTCTGAATATTCACTAAAAGCTTTCCACTGTGCAGCAAATGGAATTCATCCTGCTAATGCACGGAAAAGTAAGACTGGGGGCAGAGAGGGAATGGGATCCGATCCTGTTTGATGGGGTTGAAGGGGAGAGGTGATGGGGCCGATGTCACAGCAGTTTCCCTCTCCCTGCCATGTCCCAGGGCAGGATTTGGGAAGCAGATTCCTTCCAGGAGAAGGAATGGCAGCCAGGAACAGAGGGAGAAGCGGATTCTGCTGCTCCGCATTCAGCCACAGCCCCGGGAAGGAGCTGAAACCTTCCCTTCCCTCCAGGAATATCCACAAACTATGGAACTCCTCCAAAACTCAGCATTCCTTCCAGCATTCCCGGGTATTTGTGCAGGGCCAGGAGCTCTGGGACAATGTGGGAGCACGAACCTCTCTCTGTCCAAAGCATTCCCAATCCTCGGACTTCCCAAGAGCACCGAGGATGTTCAGGGCTGGTTGGAATTCCCTTGGGAAGGCATCAGCTCTGCCTCCCGAAATCCAGGGCTCCCCTGACCACCAAATTCCTGCTTTTCACAGAGGAAATCCACGTTCAAATAAGGCCTGGAGGGCAGGAATTCCAAAGGCTGGGAGCTCCCCACCGCAGCTCCCAGGGATTGGAACATGCTCTGGTTCCAACTTCTCCGGAATGTTCTCTGCAGGGAATGCACCTTCCAAGAGAAAAGGGGATTTTGCAGGAAGACCATTTCCCCACTAAAGCAAAGCTTTAGGGCGTTGAAGCCTTTGTGGGATTCGTCTCCAATTAAAAGCACACGAACACTCGGGAAGGAAAATGACTGAATTAAATAAGGAAGTCGATTTTGCAGATCCCAAAGATGATGTAAGGGACGTTTAAATAGGGATTTCAAAAGTCACCTCATCCACGTCTCCCAGCCCTATGGAAAACACTTCCCGTGGAAGGAAAACATCTGAGTATTCCAGATAGAGCACCCAGGAGTTCTTGCAATAAGGAAGCTCCAATCACTGCACCGGGAAAGGAAACTTTCCCATTTTTTCTGGGTTTTAAGTGGTGATGAAAGAAGTTCTTTCCAGAACACACAGAAACCTTCCCAGCTCCAGCCTCGTGCACGCCCAGGGCAGGATAGTTCTTGTCAACTTGCAAATAAAAGCTATTACAGCCTGGAAAAAAACCTCTGCCAGAGAGTGGCAAGAGTGAGACGAGAATCGTTGGGAAAGCAATTCTGCCTTTCAGAATCCCTGCGAGGAGCAGCAGCTGCTGGGGAGGCACGGGGGACTGAGAGGGACCATCCTCGGATGCAACGATCCATTGGTTCTTAAAGAATGTTTAAAAAAGTAGTTTTTTAAAAAAGACACCATTAGATGTCCCCGTGCTTCACAGGTGTTTGAGCTCTGTGATTTCTGAATCTCAAGGATTTCTAAATCCTTGCTGTTTGTCGTGAGTGGGAATTTCTGAACCACAGCAAAAGGCCAAGAACCTGCTTTTCAGATTCTTTGAGAGAAGCTTCTGCAGATTTTTCTGCAAATGAGCAACAAGGCAAGTAGGGACTGCCTGATCTAGCAAAGCATTCTCTAGAAATACTGCCGGAGATGAAAGATACTGCTCTCAAGCCACACTGCAGTCGCTTCTGCTCTCACGTATTGGAAAGGGAAAGGAAAGGGAAAGTCTGGGATGCCAGGAAAGGACTGCAGGATCCTGCAGGGTCATCCCAGAAAGCTGCACGAGGAACACATCCCAAAGCGCAAAACCCGGAGCCAGAGCCCTTCCACGGACTTCACAGGCAGCTCCGAGATGAAAAGTGGGAGCTGAGAGCTCCGAGGCCGGCACGGCAGGATCAGAAGCTGCTTTGATTTAAAGGGAATGGGCTGGTCCATCAGGAGCCCACGCTGAGGAGATTTCTCACCACCCACCATCGGCACCGTGTGAAGCTGTGACCTCCAGGACCCGCAGCTCGGAGAGCACCAGGCGTGTGGAGAGAGAGAGGGGCTGGCCAGAGGGACGGGATCAGCTGCATCCACAGGGAATCCTGGAGCATCCCAGAGCTTTAATGACTTTGGGGAGCCACTCAGGAGATGGATTTAGGTGGTGGGGAGGGAAGGGTCAGCTGGATGTCGTGAGGGGAAAAGGAATTTGAGAGGAGCTGCTGGAATGCTGGTGGCTCCTTCAAAAATTTTCCCCCAGACTCAGCTCTCTGCAGGAACAGGGAAATCAGAGAAGATGGAAAGGAGGGAATTTCAGGAATGCTCCTCCAGGAACGGCTGATGGCCCCAAGGAGTCTCAGAAACACGGAAATGAGAGAGAATTTCAGGAGTTCTGCTCCTGTAAGGGCTGACGGTTCCAAGAGGTCTCAGGAAATGAGAACCTCAAAAATGCTCTTCCAGGAAGGGCTGAAGGGCCCAAAGGGGTCTCAGGAAAGAAGAGAACTTCCGGAATGCTGCTCCAGGAAGGGCTGATGGCCCCAAGGCATCCTCTGGGCTCAGCTCCAGAAAAAACCCGTAAAATCAACCAGAGGAACTTGGAATTCCGAGGTTCTTGGTTGTCCCAGGCTCACTTCGTGCACGGGCGCTTTTGTTTTCACCCACTGCCCAACATCTGGAGCACAGCGAGGTGCCTGTGCTGCCTTCACATCTGGCACAGCTGTGCTGGAAGTGTGTGCAGTAATTCACATGCAGGGGCAGGTTCCTCTCCCAGGAAATCACGGGACGAAGCCAAAAGGAATTCGACGCAAATGAAGTGGAAAAAAAACAACAACAACAAAAAAAACAAACCAGAGGAGAAGGAAAGATTTTGTGCAAAGGTGGGAAACGCAGCGCCCAGGCTGAAGAGGCAAAACAAAGACGAGGCACTGAGGGGGAGGAACTGAACTCAAGACAGGAATAAACTCCCTGGATCGGGCCATTCCTCACTCCCAGCCCTGCTTCTCCCACCACATCCCCTCAGCACGGGATTACCAGCAGAAAACCAAGGAGCAGAAACTGGTTCCCAGGGGGAATGACAAGGGAAGGCTCAAGGAGTGGGAGGCACTTGGGGGCAACGTGACAGCTGATGCAACTTTCCTAAAATAAACCCCAAAAGGCTGGGAGCATTCTGTGCTCTGAAGCCCACGATCCCAGGAAAAAGCAGCAACAGCAGCACAATTCCCAACGAAAATCCCAGTCCCTCCCACCCACACAAAACACAACAGGGATATAAAAGACCTGGAAAGCCTCGTTATTAAAGCATCCTGAAAGTAAATTTCCCACCTAAATTTTCCAATCAGGAACATCTCCTGAAGCTCCAGGACACCAGTCTCTGTCAGAGCCACATTTTGGGGTGTTCTGTCTGACAGGTTTTTGGGGTGTGAGGCTCTGAGCAGGTGCCACAAACCAGGGACAACCAGCAGCAATTCCCAACAGCCTCAGCACGGGGAATTCCCAGCTCCGGCAGGTCCTGGCACAAAGCACACCGCCAGGCCCTGGGGGATGTTCTTCTTTTCCATGGATTTAGAGGGAGGAATTGCACGGATCCTGCCACATCTCTCAGGGACAAAACGAAGGGAAGAGAACCCCAAGTCTGGAAGCTGAGAGGAAGTCTGGGGGTGAGGATGCCAGAGAATCCCAGAGTGGACCGGGCTGGAGGGGAGCTCAAAGACCCTCCTGTTCCCACTGGAGCAGGTGCATTCCACACCCTGGGGACACAGGATCACACCCGGATGGCCTGAAGGAGAACAGGGCAGCTCCTGCCGTGCTTCCCATGTCACCTCCCAGCCTGGGGACCCCACACTGCCCTTCCTGATGCCACAGGCTCATCCCACCCTGCTCCTTCCCCCTCCTGCTCCCTGCTCAGCTGATGCCTCAAGTTTTATCTTCGGTGTATTCCAGGTTCTGTGGTGCCCAGGGGTGCGGCTCTGAGCTCACAGTCAGTGTCACTCAGCTCTGCACACAGCAGGGACACAAAACAAATCCTTCTCCTGCTGCACACCAAGGACAGCTGGGACAAGTCTCCAGGCCCAAAAGCACAAACAAGGGTGGGCTGGAGGGAGGAACGAGAAGGATGGGACCTCACAGCCTGGAGCTGGGATTGGACAATTCAACCCCAATGTGCAAATGGACCAAAACTTATCAAACTGTGAGACCTCGTGACCGTTTGTCCATTTTGTGCCCATTTTGGGTCCACCCTGGGTGCAGCCCTGGCCAGGCTCTTGTCCTGCCCAAGGTGTACCCTAAAGGCCTTTCAATAAATCTCTCCTTTATTCTCCAGCTCTGCCCAGTCTCTGTCCCAGCCCAGCCTTCCCAAGGCGTCACAGCAGGATTTTATTTCTCACCTGTCAAGGCTCAAGGTCTCCTGACAGAGCCCGTGGGAGCAGCTGAAAGAGCTGTAAATGTGTGATTTTTATTAATCTGTCTCAAACAGCTCCTGCATCGCTGCTGCTCTGCCCGGCACAGCCCTTTCCCTTGGAATTCTTCCTGCAGGATTCACATCCAACAGGTTGGGGAGCAAAGGAAACCCAGCTCAGGACTCTCCAGGCCGGGGGATCAATGTGAAGGCACTTAAAGCAAGCTGGCTCATTAAAAAGAAAAAACAACAACAAAACAAAACACCGCCCCAAAATTCCATTTTTAAAGCCGGGAGGGTGAAGGATAATGCAGGTTTTTCTAAAAGCAGGTCAAGTCAAGGTTACTTCAAGTGCTGAGTTAATGGGCTCATAAATACCGTCATTAGGTGCCATTCCACAGCTTGGAAACTCACAGGAATTATCCTCCTGATGAAATTCGAGTTTGTTTATTTGTGCCCAGCCCTGGCCATGACTAAAACTCCTCAGAAAATGAAATATTTGAAATATTCAGCTGCGAGAGGCTTCAAGAGAATCGGCTGCAAGTCTCTCTGTCCCATTACCAATAATTAAAACCCGTTTTTGTTTTTTTTTCACAGGCAGAACTGGGGAAAAAGGGGGTTGAGATCTCTTCTCCTGCTGAATCACATCAGCACGGTTAAAGACGAGATAGGAGCGCCAGGTTTTTTTCCCCCTACGGGCAAAAATTATTGAGAACTGACTCATCTGAATTTAATTACCGGGCCAGCTTGGAGAGATGAGATTCCAAACAAGACTCCTTTGCAATTCCGCTGGTGGGACTGCGAAGTTTCCTTCAGGAATGCGAAATGAGATGCCCCGGAATGGGCCGGGGGCGGGAAATTCAGGGATTTCAGGGATGTGGAATTAAGGGAAGCGCCTCAAAAAGCAGCAACAGCTTCTGCCAGGGGGGAATTCCTGCAGGTGGGACCAGGAGATCCCAAAAAAGGGCTGAGCTCATCCAGGGAAAGGTGCAGAGTCAGGGATGCAGCACAGGCACACCTGGAGGGGGAGCAGCGATGCAAACCCATCATTTTTCCCTCCAACAAGCCCCAAAGTGACACCTGTAAAACTTAAACTAAGGTTAACCTCATTTTTAATGCGTGCACTACAGGCTCAGCTCAAAGCCAGGCTTACATTCCCCACAACTGGCATTTTAAAAGTTGTTGTTTTTTTTTTTTTTTCCCTGCTGTATTTATGAGGAGTTTATTAATTTTATTTTATTTTTTTTTTCCTCTCTCTCCCAGCAGGTTCCCTCTTGCCAGGCTTTGTTTTATTTTTGACATGACAAGACACAGCTCTGCTCTGGCAACACCTCCAGGCTGAATAATGTTTCTTAACCAACTCCATCCATCTTCCCAGCCAGCACAGCTGAGTGCCTACGAACCAACAGTGCCCTAAAATATTAATGCATTCTAATAAAACCAGCCAGGGCTTTTTTTTTTTTTTTTTATCATCAAACAGCAACATCTAATTTTCCAAGGGGGCCTGGGAACGGTAAACAATTGGTACGTGGTAAATGGCAACTTCCCTCCCATCAATACAGCCTAAACACTCCAATCCTGCTCCCTCAGAATCGCCAGCCAGGATAAATCACTCAAATAAATGGGATTTGCAACAGGATCCTCGCAAATAATCACCATTTAACTCGCCCCTGATAATCCCAGGCGACACCTGATCATTTCAAACGCTGCCTTCTTCACTTCCAGAGGGATGCTGGGTTTAAATCCAACTTCCAGGACCTTCCACCTGCTGCCAGTCAAGGTTTTTAACCATTTGCTGAGTGCAGTTGAGCACCGTGTCCAACACCAAAACCAGGAACACACCAAATTCCCTCTGCAGTTCCCCATTTCCCCTGCCTTCAGAGCACCAGGGTAGCTCCTGAATATTGGAACTATTGGCTTTTATCCCAAACCAAAGCAGTAGTTCTGAGAGCATTTTCCAGGCAACCCCTGGGAGGAAAGGGAGGGGTTGGAATTCCGTCTCCCGCCCCAGGGACAAGTGGATGCGGTGAAACATTTCCAGAAGTTCATCAACAGCAACAGGTTTAGCAATGATCAGGATTCTTAGCAAAACCAAGGCTTGGGTGTGGCAGGGTTGGAGGCGTTCTCAGAGGTTGGATGATTTTTGTTTGGGTTTGTTTTTTTTTTTTAATCTCCCTTCTCCTGCCCAGCCACACCACAGACTCTCACTGCAGACAACGGGGTTCGCAGCAGCAATGCTCGCTGCGGAGTTTGCCAAGCAAATCCCAGATTCCACAAGGAAGCCCCTGGGAATAACTGGGGATTTCCCCCTCCTTCAGGCCCAAACTGCTCCCTCTGACCACCCCGTGAAGCTTGGCTCTGCCCACACAGCCCACGAGCATCCTACAAGGAATTATTAACACCAGCAGGAACCTACCAGAGCGAGGATCCCTCTGTGCCAGCAACTTCCAGGACATCGTATCCATCCTCCAGCTGGAAATCCATGAAAACCAGGGCAATGGTGTCCCCGGGCTCGGCCAGGATGGTCCAGGTGCAGTCTGCATTGTTGCCATACTCCAGGGGGAAGTGAGGGCTGGAGATGATCCCGCTCTGGCCCCGCAGGGTCCCTCCACAGGCATCGTCAGCTGCAACACAAGGCGAGGGGTGAGCCCTGGAGAGCCCAAAAACCCAGAGCCAAACCCCTCTGCTGCGGTCAGGGGTGGTTTGGTACAGGCTGCGTGAGGCCAGCGTGTTATCAGCCCCACAAAGGTGTGTCCAGCTCTGAGGGGTCACCACCAACCTCCCAGGAATGGCTTAAGAATAATTAGCGAGGTGGCTGATTGGAGGTGCTCAGAAAAAGCAAAAAGGCTTTTAATAAAAGAGAAAATACCCAGGCAGAACACAAGGAAACCCCTCAGCCCTGCTAAGACACCCCAAAAAAAGGCACAGAGGGTCACTCTTTTAGGTAGGTAAGGAGCGAGGAGGAATTTTTGGCAGGCTGACCAATAGAAACAGTTACGGGCCTTGAGGTACATTTTTACTGCCCAACAGGCAAATTAAGGTGAGAGAAGCACAGAAGTTTCTGGTTCTTCTTCCTTAAAAGTTCAGGGGTGAAACTGAAGCTCTTTTCCCAATAGGGGAACACCTGCTTGGGTGTGGGGGTGCCCTGCAACATCAGTTCCCTGCCCACTCTGAAGGATGAAGATGGAAAACCCAGCAGGATCAGCCGGGGGCTCATTCCTGGCACGTCCCGGCTCGTTTCCCACCAAGCTCTTGGCTTGGTTTTAAACAGCCCCGAGTGCTCCTGAGGAGCCCGTTCCCGGCACATCTCCCCGTCAGACACAACTCTCTTCACTGGCCCAAAGAAATCCTTCAAACTTGGATGCATCTTGCACAGGACACACAGAGGGGCCTCCGAAGATCCACGGAAAACTCCAACCCACCCCTTGGGGCTGGAAGGAGCAGGAGGGGATGGAGAACAGGCTGAGGAATTTTCATTCAATGCCACATCAGAATTCTTCAATAAGGGACTACTCTGGTTTTTATGCAAACTCACAGGATCCAGCCAAAAAGCACGATGGTTTGGCGCTTTTTTTTATTATCATCATATTTATTACTAAGAGGGGAGTCCTTAATTTAAACTCCCTGACAATTATTTTTTTTCACTGCAGAAGGTATTTAACGGGGAATATATTCCCTTCCCATCCACCTCTGAACACACACTCCCTCGGTTTGCAGAGGCTGTTATTGCTTCAACACAATCCTACAACCTTCCCAAATCTGCTGGAGCAGCCCTCCCAAATTATTCTGGGCACGCACAGCCTCGGCAGCTGCTGGAGTTACAGTAAGACAGAGCACTTTTAATGAGATTATGCAGATCTGACATGCCCAAAATGGAGCTCCACAAATGTTCCCCGACTTTTCCTCTGGCTTCGCTGAGTTTTTATTTTCTTTATTCCGCCGCCCACCAGAAGCAGAAACCCACCAGTTCTGCTTCAATTCAGCAACAAGTCTGGGCAAAGGCTTCTCCCTGCGTGCATGGAAGTGTTTTCCTGACACAATGGGATGGTTTTGGGATCGTTTCCCGGCGCTCCAAAGGCTTGGCTTTGCTGGAGGTTCACTGGCACAGGTGAGGGCAAAACGGGAATTCTGCCCCCAGCATTCCAACTGCCAGCATGAAAATACAGCTGGGCTTGTGGGGCTCAGCCTAAGCCCCGTTTAGGCTCAGAGCTGGCCTTGTTTCACTCCTGAGGGCAGAAGAATTGGGCAGGAAGTGTGTAAAACACACAGGGAGACCATTCCAGGGATTTCTGACACGGGAATGGATCCCTGATCTGATCCCTGTTCCAGGAATTTCTGACATGGGGATCCCTGATCTGGTCCCTGTTCCAGGGATTCCTGACATGAGGATCCCTGATCTGGTCCCTGTTCCAGGCATTCCTGACATGAGGATCCCTGATCTGATCCCTGTTCCAGGGATTCCTGACATGGGGATCCCTGACCTGATCCCTCTTCCAGAGATTTCTGACACGGGCATCCCTGATTGGAACCCTCAACTTCCATTAGAAAATGAAATAACACCTACAAATACATTTCATGAACTTCCCAATGGCCACGACCAATGAGCCAATTTTAACAGAATTCCTTACAATCTACAAAGGCCACAAAGATCTTTTTGCTCTCAGGGAAAACTGAATTTATTAAATATATTTACTCTCCTTCAGGCAAGAGCTTTGGAGCCATCCTCTTCCCTGCAGAAGAAAGGGGAAAACCTTTTTGATAGGATGAAATTCCTTTCGCCCTTTGCTCCAAGAGCAAAGTTTCCCCAGTTTATCCCAGTTTATCAGCCAAGCACGACTGGGACACTCCTGGGAGCCCAGTGATGCTGCTGGAAGCGCAGCAGGGCTTCAAACCCACCCTCTGCAGCCTCTCTTTGCTGCTTGCTGCTTTCCTGGAACGAGATTTCAATGTTCCAGGAGAATATTTCTCCTTCCTGCCTTCCAAAAAACGCCTCAAGTGCAAATTCCGAGGTGAAGTCTTGAAGGATCAGGACTCGGGACCAAAACCATCAGAAAAAGAAGTGGCTGCCTCCAGGAAGCTGCAGGCACAGCCCCACCAGAGCAGCTGAAAAGGCACATTTTGTGCTGCCCTTGGAGCCGTTCCCTGGATTTTCCTCCCTCCTGGAGCAGCTCAGGTGCCACCAGCCCCAGCGCTGGACTCCAGACTGGAAGGGCGGCCCTGAAATCAAACACGAGTTTGGCAGCTCAGGATGGGAAAGCAGCACTGGGCTGTTCCTCCAGCTGGAGAGGGGAGCTCAGAAGTGGAAATGGTGCCAAGCCTCAGCTCCAGCACCAGCTGGGGTCAGGATTAATCCCTCCCTCCCTCCCTCCCTGGGGTTTCCTCCACAAATGCTGAACGGAGCTGGGCAAGGAGAAGACTCTGGGAAATGCTGTCACAGGGAGCTGCTCCATCCAGGCAGGGAATTCCCTTTTCTCCTGACAAAGTGTTGCTTTGCCCGTTCTCAAGGTGGAATTTGAGGGAATTTCACCTTTTAGAGTGCCCAGAAGAGGACCATGAGTGGTGAAAGGGCAGGAGGAGAAGCTGGGGGCACTTGGGGTGTTCATTCAGCTGGAGAGGAGCAGACTGAGGGCAGAGCTCAGAGGGGCTGCAGCTCCTCCTGATGGAATATTAGGATGGATTTAGGGAAAGGTTCTTCCCCCAGAGGGTGCTGGGCACTGCCCAGGCTCCCCAGGGAACGGGAACATTCCCAAGGCTGCCAGAGCTCCAGGAGAGTTTGAACACTCTCAAAGTGGGATTTTGGGGTGTCAGTGCAGGGCCAGCAGCTGGAATCAATGATCCTTTATCCCTTCATTATTATTATTTCAGTATTTTCAACTCCAGTGAAACTCAAAAAATAATTTTTTTTTACCAAAAATATTATCAAAGCATCAAAGACCATCCTAACTGAAAGAAGAAGCCGAGAAAAACATCATAATTGACCATAAAAAACACCAGGGATAAGCAGCCCTCTCTCAAATCACTCTGAGCCTCTCCACACACTCCCTAAAAGCTCCCAGACCAGCAGGGAAGTGCCCAAAAAAACCCCCCAAAAACCCCACTGAGAGGCACAGCACACCTCTGTGTGCATTAAAAACATCCCAGGCAAACCACATTTGCTTCACTTTAAACTCGAGCTCCGGGGCCCAGCTTGGAGGGGCTGATTGATTGCAGGGCAGAGTCAATAAAAAGGATCAATAGGAGATGCTCTGCTGAAGTACACAAGGAATCGAGGGGAAGAGACCTCAGGAGCAGCAGCAAATGTTTCTGGTAGAACAACACGGACATTTGTGTATTTACAGCCTCTCCAGCCCCCCCCCGTGGGAGCACAATTAGTCAGCAAGGCACTCTCTGGGCTGAGAAAGGAATTTGAAGTTCCCCCGCCCCTAAACCGGCAGGAATTCGGGAATTGTTTTCAATCCAAGGGAAGCTTTTACCTCCCTAAACCAGGGGACATCCCAGCCCTGCAGCAGAGCACCACAGGCAGCCCGGGGTGTGCCACAGGAGAGGGAAGCTGGCTCTGGAAAGCAGAAAATCCAGTCCCTGTTCCAGTGTTTGGGCTGGAAAACCTGCAGGCTTTGGTGGGTGCTTGGTCTTCTGGATAATCACGGGATCATGATTGGGGTTGGGTTGGGAAGGAGCTGAAGGATCATCTCATTTCACCTTCCACCATCCCAGGTTGCTCCAGCCTGGCCTTGGACACTTCCAGGATCCAGGGGCAGCCACAGCTTCTCTGGGAAATCCATCCCACCCTCTCACAGGGAGGAGTTCCCTCCTGATACTCAACCCAAACCTGCTCTATTTCAGTTTAAAGCCATCCCCCGTGTCCTGTCACTTGTCAAATCGGGGTTTTTCCCCACTTCACACCAAGAAACTGCAGACAAGGCAGCTCTGCCACATTCCCAATGCTCTGAGCCGTTCACAACCTCCCCGTTATTCCCCCAAACCCCGGAGCCTCGAGGAGCCCATTAAAAACCATCAACCGCAGCCCCAAAAACCACCAACCACAGCCCCAAAAACCATCAACCACAACCTCAAAAACCACCAACCACAGCACCAAAAACCACCAACCACAGCCCCAAAAACCACCAACCACAACCCCAAAAACCACCAACCACAGCCCCAAAAACCACCAACCACAGCCCCAAAAACCATCAACCACAGCCCCAAAAACCATCAACCACAGCCCCAAAAACCACCAACCACAGCCCCAAAAACCACCAACCACAACCCCAAAAACCACCAACCACAGCCTCAAAAACCATCAACCACAGCCCCAAAAACCATCAACCACAGCCCCAAAAACCACCAACCACAACCTCAAAAACCATCAACCACAGCCCCAAAAACCACCAACCACAGCCCCAAAAACCACCAACCACAGCCCCAAAAACCACCAACCACAGCCCCAAAAACCACCAACCACAACCCCAAAAACCATCAACCACGCCACATTTACCTTCCCCTTTTAGGGCTGGTTTTTAAGGGTTGTTTTTCAAGGGTTGGGTTTTAAGGCTTAATTTTCAAGGGTTGGTTTTTTAGGGTTAGTTTTTAAGAGTTGATTTTAAGAGTTGGGTTTTAAGGGCTGGTTCTTAAGGGTTGCTTTCCAAGGGTTGGTTTTTAGGGTTGGTTTTCAAGGGTTCATTTTTAAGGGTTGGTTTTCACAGGCTGGTTTTCAAGGGTTGGTTTTTAAGGGTTGATATTTTTAAGGGTTGGGTTTTTAACCCTCTTAAAGCAAGCCCCCCACCCCGAACACCTCCACAAACCCCATTCCGAGGGGGATCTCCTTACCTCTGCAGACGGGGAGGGGGAAATCCCAGGAGGCTCCGTGTCCCGAGCTGGCCTGGCAGGTGAGCAGGGCGTGGCCCTCCAGGAAGAATCCGGGGTTGCAGCTGTACCTGACCCTGTCCCCGATGCTGAAGGTGGTCCCTTGCTGGACCCCGTTCTGCAGCCGCCCCGGGTTCCCGCACGTGTGGCTGGGCAGGGCTGCAAGGAAAGCAGGGCCTGGTTAGGGACAGGGAATTGTCACAGGGATGAGGGAAACCCTCAGTTAAAATGGAATAATCGTCACTGAGAACAGAATAATCGTCACTGAAAATTGAATAATCGTCATTGAAAATAGAATAATCGTCATCTGAGCTCTGGTCACACACAGAGTGTCCCCAAGGCCAGTTCTGGGGTTTCTCAGCTGTCCCTCTGGTCACACACACAGTGTCCCCAAGGCCAGTTCTGGGGTTTCTCAGCTGTCCCTCTGGTCACACACACAGTGTCCCCAAGGCCAGTTCTGGGGTTTCTCAGCTGTCCCTCTGGTCACACAGTGTCCCCAAGGCCAGTTCTGGGGTTTCTCAGCTGTCCCTCTGGTCACACAGTGTCCCCAAGGCCAGTTTTGGGGTTTCTCAGCTGTCCCTCTGGTCACACACACAGTGTCCCCAAGGCCAGTTTTGGGGTTTCTCAGCTGTCCCTCTGGTCACACACAGAGTGTCCCCAAGGCCAGTTCTGGGGTTTCTCAGCTGTCCCTCTGGTCACACAGTGTCCCCAAGGCCAGTTCTGGGGTTTCTCAGCTGTCCCTCTGGTCACACAGTGTCCCCAAGGCCAGTTCTGGGGTTTCTCAGCTGTCCCTCTGGTCACACACAGTGTCCCCAAGGCCAGTTCTGGGGTTTCTCAGCTGTCCCTCTGGTCACACACAGAGTGTCCCCAAGGCCAGTTCTGGGGTTTCTCAGCTGTCCCTCTGGTCACACAGTGTCCCCAAGGCCAGCCCGGAGCTCCAGCCACCCCCAGCCCCTCCCTGCACAGCAGCAGGGGCAGATCCCAGCTCCTGACACCATTTTTTCCCCCTAACCCCATCATTTACATCCTCCCCCAAAGCCCCTGGAGCTGGGAAGTTCCACCTGGAAACATTCCTGCCCAGGCAGGTTCTGGGAGCAGGGGCTGCTGTCAAATCCAAACGGGTGGCAAAGCAGCCCAGGACTAACATTTCATTTTCTGTAATGATACTCAAACCCCCAATTTAATTAAATTACCAATGTTGCCTTTTTTTTTTTTTTAATGAACCCATTCCTGCTTTTACGCTTCCATCCTTTAAAATTAATGAGGAGAACTCCGCTATAAATAAAAATCCATCATTTTTAAAAGTCAATCTCCACCACGAGCTGCTCTCTACTTAATGAACTGTGAAGAATCAGACAGCCCTGACCTGCATGGGATCTTAAAAATCAGACTGGAAGAACAGATCTCAGATTAAAATTCTGCTTCACTGGGCTGCCTGCACATCTCAGATCTCATTCCAGGAGGGGAGGCACAGCAGCTCTGGGGGTTGCAGCATTAACCCCCCACTACCCTGGGTCTCTGCAGGGAACTTGGATTTGGGGTTTTTTTAAATCACCCAAGTGCAGGAGACAAGGAGACCTTCAAATTCCTGCTCGTGGAGAGAGAAAAATGATCCCAGAGGGGTTGGGGTGACACCCAGGGCTGGGCTGAGCTGCCCAAGTGCAGCAGCTGTGCCCGGGGAATCTCAGATTTCCCATCCCTGAAGTGCCCAAGGCCAAGCTGGAAAGGACCTGGAGCACCCTGGGATAGCGGAGGATCAGCTGTAGGTCCCTTCCCACCCAAACCAGCCTGGGATCCACGTGGTCAGCCCCAAAGCAGACGTGCTGAAATCTCCCTTCCCCTGAGAGGGCAGGAGCAGAGGACACAGCACTGGAGCCTCAGAGAATTCCAGCCTCCTTAGGGCTGGAAAAGGTCCCCAGTCCCAACTCTCAGAGAATTCCAGCCTCCTTAGGGCTGGAAAAGGTCCCCAATTCCAACCCTCAGAGAATTCCAGCCTCCTTAGGGCTGGAAAAGGTCCCCAAGGTCCCCAGTTCCAACCCTCAGAGAATTCCAGCCTCCTTAGGGCTGGAAAAGGTCCCCAAGGTCCCCAGTTCCAACCCTCAGCCCACCCATTCATGGTCACCACTGAACCACGTCCTCAACACCACATCCACACTTTGCTAGGTCCTTCCACTCCCAAGCCTCTTCCAGGCATGGCCAACCCTTCCAGTGAGGAAATTTCTCCTCATGTCAAACCCCAACACGCCCTTGAGGCCGTTTCCTTTCCTCGTCACCTGGAGAAGAGTCTGGCACCCCCCGGCAGGGAGCGTGGAGGGGGCCAAGGTTCTCCCTGAGCCTCTTTTTCCTCCTCAGCTGCTCCTCTGGTGCTCCAGAACCTTCCCCAGCTCCGAGAGTCCCACAGGAGACTGAGAAAAGTCTGGGGATGTCCTTGGAACCCCTGGCTGTCCCCAGGCCTTTGGATCCCTGTGAGTGACTCCCTGAGCTGCTGCAGCCGCTGCTTCCATGGATTTGGGATTCTGCTCCAACACCCCTGAGCAGAGATCATATTTTATTATATTATTGCTCATCCTTGGCTGCCTCCACCAGCCAGAGGCCTGATTGCTGCAGGGATTAATAGAACTGGATTATTTACCTCCGATGTCGCCCAGAATAATGTTATTAAAGCTCTGTCTTCCCCATTTACCGATTCCACTGCAGATTAGGAGCAGGGAATTCTTTTTTCCCCCCCTCACCTCCCCATAAAAGCTTTGTTCCCAGCAATCAAGGGAATATTTCCCAGTGATTGTATGGAAATGAACGCAGGCACGGAGCAGATTGGTGGAGATGAAGGGAAGGTCCTGTTACACATTTGGTAGCTGAGGCTGTTCCTTCCCACCGTGAATTCCGAGCAGTTTATTTCATTTGTCTGGACCTGAACAGCTGCCAAAGCCTTATCTGATTTTACGACAGAGGAAAGGCAATGGGATTATCCCGGTGCAGTGGCACCTCCAATGTCACTGTCCCAGGGCCCTGGACCCCTCCCTGCCAAGGTGACCCAGCGCAGGAGCCGCTCCGGGGGTGTTAAAGGCCAGCACAGACACAGCAGAACCAGTGATATCTTAAGTTTTATCTTTGGTGTATTCCAGGTTCTGTGGTGCCCAGGGGTGCGGCTCTGAGCTCACAGTCAGTGTCACTCAGCTCTGCACACAGCAGGGACACAAAACAAATCCTTCTCCTGCTGCACACCAAGGACAGCTGGGACAAGTCTCCAGGCCCAAAAGCACAAACAAGGGTGGGCTGGAGGGAGGAACAAGGATGGGACTTCATAACCTGGAGCTGGAATTGGACAATTCAACCCCAATGTGCAAATGGACCAAAACTCATTAAAGTGTGAGACCTCGTGACCATTTGTCCATTTTGTGCCCATTTTGGGTCCACCCTGGGTGCAGCCCTGGCCAGGCTCTTGTCCTGCCCAAGGTGTACCCTAAAGGCCTTTCAATAAATCTCTCCTTTATTCTCAGCTCTGCCCAGTCTCTGTTCCAGCTCAGCCTTCCCAAGGCATCACCAGAGCAGAACCATGAGTGTCACATCAGGTGACAATGACCTGAGGTACAAGTGGCACCTTCTCAGCCATAAACCAGGACATGGAAAACAGCCAGGGATAAACCCAGCAGGACCTGGAGCTCTCCCACTTCCTGCAGCTTCCAGTCATCCCTCAAAGCCACTCAGCCATCAAAGGGGAACCGGAGGGCACAGATCAACCTCCGTCCAGCCGAATGTCATCCTGCTTCACATCTCTGTTTTTTCCCTTTTCCACTTTGGGCTCCTTTAGTCCCATCCTCTGGGATGGGAATTCCTGGGATTTGTGTCTCACCCTCCATTCTAGTTGGAGGCGTCCCTGCCCACTGAGGGTGGAACATGAAGAGCTTCAAGGTCCCTTCCAACCCAAACCCCTCTGTGATCCTGAGATTTCACCCTGGGAGCACCATCCAGGACCTTCCTTCATCCACACTTTTACCCTTTTCCTCCTGGGACCGGAGCTGTGAGTAGCAGAGCAGATCTGACCCCCACATTTCCCAGGGTGTCACCCAAAAGGAACTGAACTGAATGGAAACGGGAGATTTGAGGCATTTCCATCACCCCTTCCCTGGAGCTGCTGCAGAGCTCCCAGAGCTGCTGACCTGCACCAGCAGCCCCAGCCCACCCCCTGGTTTTCATTTTTCACCTCCCTTTCTCCCTGCTCTTTTGAACCGTGAGCCGCCACACAGCTCCCAGCGCTGCTGATCTGCACCAGAACCCTCCTCCCATTCCACCTTCATCCGTTTCTTTCCGCTCCTCTTAACCAGGCTGCTCCCAACTTTCCTCATCCCGGGATGGCTCCGCTGCCAGTTTTCAACATCAGGAGCTTTCACAACCTGGTGCTCGTCAAGCTGCGCCTCCTTGTTCCAGTTCATTCGAAATTAATTAGGAGTTGTTTAAGTCATTAGATGTGACTCAACGCATCCTTGGCCAGAGTCCCACCATCACAACGCATTCAGCCAAATTACATCAGCCTCTCCCAAGCCCCCAGAGCTCTCATTGTCAGAGGGGAGAGAAAAGAGAATTTAAAAAAAAAATTATTAGACATGAAGAGATGCTTCTCTCCTTGCTCACCATCAGCTCCTCGACCCGTTCCAGGGACTTTCAAACAAAACCCAAAAATCCATCCTCACCCCTCTGAGGAGAAGCCTTCGCTGCTTCCTCCTCCAATTAATCTCCAGCTCCATTTTCTCTGTTGATGTTGCCGGGATATGAAAGAAGCCCGAGCTTTAGGGCGTGCAGCCCCGCTCTATTACCCTATTTACATTGCTAAAAGCAGCTTTTTCTACGGCTCGAATTACCCGGGCTGGTTTACGACCGGGAGATTTCCACGCTATCATTGTTCTAACCTTGAGATCTTATCAGCGAGCTCAGCTCCGATGATGTGAGGCTGTACATCACATCTCCGCGTTCCCAACTCGTTTTCATCCCTAATAAAAGGGGAAGGAAGGCGAGGCAGAGCAGCAATAATTTATAAATCCCATGGAACGAGGCTGCGCGGAGCCCACGAAAATAACAAAATCATTGACCTCAAGCACTTGGCTCAGGCAGCGCTGCACACACGGCTCCAAATTCATCCCCACTCTGATTTTTTAATTCTTTTTTAACCCTTCTTTGCATTTTCCTGCATTTTTGGGGGGGTTGGAAGTCAAGATATCCAAAGGAATCAACAGGAGAGCCAGGGCAGGGGGATATTCTCTTAATGAGCCAGCCTGCACTGGATCCGAGAAATTAAAGGGAAAACCCAGATTTTTTAAAGGAGAATATCCCTAAGATTTCCATCACAATTCAAAAATTAAGTGGACACCCGTGGAGGACACGGAGAGATCCACACAGGCCCATTTTCTCCCCCTCTGCATCCACACTGGGCCAGGCGCCCCAGGGACACTCCAGGACTGTCTGAGATCCTTCAGCGGTGTTTTAGCACAATCTGCTTCAGTTCGGGAGAGTTTTAATCTTCACAAGAACTGTCCGGAGTGTGCTACAGCAAAGGAAATAAATGGGGCCGTTTCCATTTCCTTTTATCCCTTTTTTTTTTTCCGTGCCATGATTTGTTTCCAGTACAGCCAGAGATAAAGCTAAATGGAAACTACTTTTTCCCCCTCCAATATTTCTCTGCTCACTAAAAACCAGCCAGAAAGTTACTTTGGGATAATAGCAATCAAAATGGTTCGTCATCCATCTTCTTTGTGGGAGCAGTTCTGGGGCTTTTTTGGTTGGATTTTTTTTTTTTTTTCTCTTTCTTTCTGGAAACTCGGTTTCAGTTTTCAATTTCCCTTTCTGGAATGTGCCTGGGCGACTTCTGAGCAACTTCAGTGCAGCTTCCAAGGATACCCCCACAAGGCTGGGAGAGGATGAGCTTGGATTCGATGAAATCAAATTCGGAAAATCCAATTCAGGCTGCAGAAATAGCAGAAGATGTGAGGCACGAGAGCAGTGAGATGAGGGGAAATTCAGGAATAAACGCATGTGTGGGGGGGATGTGGGGAGCATCCCCAGCAGCTGGGGCTTTCTGCCACCCCTCATTCAGGTTTTCAAACCACTGGCTGAGCACAGCAGAGGAAACCTGGCTGGAATGAAGCTACAAATCCCAGGATTATGGGATGCTTTGGGTTGGGAGGGGACTGAAACTCATCCCCATTCCATGGGGACACCTTCCACTGTCCCAGGGTGCTCCAGCCTGGCCTTGGACACTTCCAGGCATCCAGGGGCAGCACAGCTTCTCTGGGAATTCCAGCCCAGCTCCCACAAGGAGGAATTTCCCCCCACTCTCTAATCTCACCTCAACCCCTCTCTGGCAGTTTGAGACCATTCCCTCCATGCCCTTGTGGGAAATATGGAAAAACGTGGCTGCAGGAACCCTGTGCTGCCCCAGCAGAACAGCATCTGAGGCTCCAGAGCCCTCCACCGCTCCCTGGGATGCAGCAGGATCCTCAGCAGGGATGTGTTTATCCCTCTGAACGCGCTCCAGCTTCCCAGTGCCACAACACTCCAGCACGGCTTAATTTAAAGGAGGTGCTGAAGTGTTTTGCCGAGCGGGAATGGGCTTTAAGTGTGTGTTTAAAGGCTCCACTGAACTGGCATTGAACAGCTGCAGAGTGACTGGAAAACCCTTCCGCAGGGAGGAGGGTGGTTCCCCATTCCCTCTCTCCCTGTCCTGAGCCCAGGTTTAACCATTCCAGGAAAATGAATGCGCAAACAGCCCGAGGTTTGTGTCCAAAAAGGAGACAGAGGAGTCCTGGAGCTTTACAGGAATAAAGGGAGAGGCCATGGGGCATTTCCCCTGGGGTCTCTACAATTTTTGGAGGATGCAGCCTCCTTTTTATCCCAATTTCCAGGCCTCTTTTCCCTCTCTCTTTCCCCACTGCCTGAGGTACTTGAGAGGTACAGACCCCCCTCCTAATGTATAACAACCCCCTTTTTACTTTCCCTTGTGTCTTTTTTCTGTTTTTCCCTCTAAATCCAGGGATTAACCAATCCAGTTTACCCAATGGGATCAGAGAGGTGTCGTTCCTATTCACCAACCATGTTAGGTCTGTATCAGAACACCTTGTAAAAGGTAGTAACAATCAGAAAATGAAGCCTTTTTTCTATGCTCTTTGCCTTCTGGAATATTTGGAGACTTTCTTTGGTGTCCCGGAGCAGCAGCCCCCGGGGAGCTGAGCTCCAGGGCAGGGCTCTCACCCCATCCTGCACCCCAGGACCCAAAACTCAGCTCAGGGAAGAGCCCAGAGATGCCCCTGCCCAGTCTGAAGTGATCCCACACAGACACGGGGTGCCAGTGTTGGTCTGCTCTGCTCCTGGCCGGCCGTGCCCACGGAGAACTCTTTGTTCTGGGGGGGAAAAAGCCACTTCCAGCTTTAGAGGCCACGCTGTTGTTGTTTTGCTGCTCATTGATCTCCTCAGCCAGCTCCATCAGTTGGAATTCAATAGCGCAGCACAGCACAGCATCCCTGGGCTTTCCAGCCTGTCATTTCATTCCTGTCTCTGACCCAGAGATGGGGCAGCTCTGCCTCGGCAGTTCTGGAGCAAAGCTGCTCCTGTGAGGAGTGTGTGGCCCAGTACTGAGTACCGGACACACATTTTTAAATTTCTTCCCCCCAACCGGCCAACCAAGGCTGGGGTTGTGCAACCACCAGTGGGCATCTGAGCCACAGAAATCGGAGGAAGGCTCCTGAAATCAGGATCAGCTCTTGTCCCTGAATAGATTCAGGCACTGGGGAGATCCCACGTGGGGCTAAAAGAGGTGAGCCCTTCCCAAACGCTGCCTGTGCTCAGCCCTGGGCGTCTTTTCATGACATAATTGGATCACTTGAGCTGTGTTTGCAGTGAAGGGGATAAAATTACCATCTGGAGGTTTGGGGGGGGATTTGTTTTCATCAGTTGTGACCACAAATTAATAATGAGTCTGCAGAGCTGGAGGCAGGTGGTGACCAGAATTGCTGTGGCAGCTCTGTGGGCTGTCTGTGGCACCGTCCCCAGGCTGGTTTTGGTTGCTGGGTGTCGATGTGAGGTGGCTGAGCTGCCAGCTCAGCCTCCTTTGGCTTTTGCTGGAAATTGGTGTCGTGTTTTGATATCGCTGGTGCCAGATTTCATTTTTCCCCCCTCTTCCCAAGGGCGCTTCCCACAAACTCTGTGCTCTCACTGCTTCACCTCCTGCTCTGGGAGGTTGATGTCCTGGGAAGTCTTTCCTACAAAATATCGAGCGTTTTGGTGGGTTTGGGTAGCCAGGCTTCCCGAAGAAGGAGCAGAGGAAGAGAAACTGCGAGAGGGGCTAAACGAGACGGGATAAATTCCGAAGGCAGTTGGAAAACGAAAACAAACACTTTTATCCCTGTTTCCCCGTGGGTGTGAGGCAGACCTTATGGAGTCTGAGAGGAGCTGAAGCAAGTGGAAGCTGTGAATTCCGGGGGTTTGTGGCCCCAGCTCTCTGAGAAGTGCATCACTCATGGTTTAACCTCGGTGGAGCTCGGCTGACTCGGTCTCCTCATCACTTGGGAAGAAGGGAGAGCAGGAATGTGCTGTGAAATCCCCACCTGCCCTTCCAAAAGGCTTCTGGAAGCTGAGAGGGAGGGCTGGGAGAGGGAAACCGGAGCTGTGTGTGATGCTGGTGCCTGTGGGGACACCCAGGTGACACCTGGAGCATCGCTGTGCCCCCAGCCCTGCCAAGGACAACAGGTACCAGTCGAAAAAAAAAGCACAAACAAGGGTGGGCTGAAGAGAGAAAACAAGAAGGATGGGACTTCATAATCCGGAGCTGTAATTGGGACAATTCAACCCCAATGTGCAAATGGACCAAAACTTATAAAAGTGTCAGACCTCGTGACCGTTTGTCCATTTTGTGCCCATTTTGGGTCCACCCTGGGTGCAGCCCTGGCCAGGCTCTTGTCCTGCCCAAGGTGTACCCTAAAGGCCTTTCAATAAATCTCTCCTTTATTCTCAGCTCTGCCCAGTCTCTGTTCCAGCTCAGCCTTCCCAAGGCGTCACATCACGCAGAGCTGCCCTGACGTGGTGAGAACAAACCCTGGTGCTCCCAGGGATCCTCCTGTGCTCCTCTGCCCCTGGAACAGACCATCCCCAGCTCCCAGCTCCTGTTCCAGGGCAGGAACAGCCACACCAGGTGAGGCTCCTCACCTGCAGGGAGCATCCCGAGCCCCGGGGGAGGCAGAGGTGACACTGCTGTCACTGCTGAGGACGCGGGTGTCACTCACGCCTCCCCCAGCCAGGAGGTGCCCGAGGTGTTCTGGATAATTCCCAATCCCCCTGCAGGGACATTTTTGCCTCCTCTCCGCCACTTCCCATCACCAGCAGCTCCTCTGATTTGGGAGGGAGGGGGAAAATATCCAACCCCCACCGGGAACCTTTCCAGGGTGCAAAACCTGAGTACAGGGAATGCTCTCCCAAAACCTTTCCCCAAAAGACCCAAAGGAACGCAGGGAAAGCACAAAAATTGCCCGTCCCAACTCCAGCTGGCAATTCCCACCGAGGGAAAAGCTGTGGCTCCCTCCTGAGCCCTGGTTTTGGGGAAGGCAATCCCTGCTTAGCCAGGCTGGGAATCTGCTGAGTGTCAGTCCTCAGGGGGTTTCTGCTAAGGGAGTCTTCACTTGTGGCGGAAATGCCATAAAAATCGGGGTGCCAGGAGCTGCAAGGCCCAGAATTCCATAAAAATTGGGCTGTCAGGGGCTGTAGAGCCCAGAATTCCATAAAAATCCAAGTGCCAGGAGCTGGAGGGACACCAAGCACACCAGGAGTGCTCCCAACCCTCCCTTTTACTCAAACCCCACCTCATTCCCTCCTCACTCCCTGGACAAGACACTGGGAAGCTTCACCCAAAAGCTGGGTGTCCATCCGCAAACGTTAATTTGGAATAGATGTTCCAAAGAGCTCAAAGGAGACCTTAAATACGCCAGGAATTCATGCAGGGAGAAGTTACAAATGAAAAAAAAAAATAAATCTATATATCCATACTGCAAGGCACCTACTGTACAAACATTGTCATGGAAACAGGACTCGGATGTGCTTTAAAGGACAAGTGGGAAGAAAAAGGGGCTGGACTGAACCCCAAAAAAAAAAACCTCCCAGAAATCTCAAGGTCTCACAATTTGCCTGAATTTCCTTCCACTTCGAGGCAAAACCACCGCTTCGATTTGCCACCACTGAGCTGAAAGCTGAAGGTTTGACTTCAGTCTGAGAAAAAACCATCTCGCAGGGGTGTAAATGCAAAGACAAAAATACCACGGTCAGTTCCAACATGGAGAGGGGAGAAAAAAAAAAAAATAAGGCAAATTTCACTGAGAATCCAACAGAAACAGCTCAAAATAATTCCCATTCCCACTTCTACTCAGTTTTTTTCAAATCCACTCCTGATTTCAGCCGGTGTTTGAATTACTCTGTAAGCAACACAAACCTGCCTTCTCTAAGGGCAAAGATTCAAACCCTACTTAAATTTTGGACAGCAGGAGGAGCAGCCACAGGCACCCTGTGTGCAGATGTTCCAGCTGCTGAGAGGAAGGAGAAGGAAAAAAAAAAAATATCTGTTTATTCCACGAAGTTTCCTTCACAGAGCAGGACAATTCTCACCCCATGAGTTCATGCCTCGAATATTTGATATTAAAAAAATCCACCAAGTCGTGATCAAACCACTCCGACCCCCCTCCCAGATGTCCAAAGGCGGAGCAGGGGGGAAGTTCAGCCCCTTCAAGGGCTCACGTTGGAAGGAAGGATTTCCACAGCCCCTCTGTGATGTGGGATTTAATTGGAGAGAGGAAAATCTTTCCAGAGAAGAGCCCGAGGGGCAGCTCCAACCTCTGCTGCCTGTGACAGGAGCCAGGGAATGGCTGGGGCTGGGACAGGGGGGTTTAGGTGGGATTTAGGGAAAGGTTCTTCCCCCAGAGGATGCTGAAATCAGGATTTGCTGAAATCAGCAAATTTACTGAATTCTGTTTTGATTGAAATCAGGTCTTACTAAAATCAGGTTTTACTGATTTCAGGTTTTATTGAATTCAGGATTTACTGAATTCAGGTTTTACAGAATTCAAGTTTGACTGAAGTCAGGTTCCACCGAAATCAGGTTTTACTAAAATCAGGTTTTGCTGCCCAGGTTCCCCAGCAAACAGGAACATTCCCAAGGCTGCCAGAGCTCCAGGAATGTCTGGACACCACTCCCAGGGATTTGGGGGTGTCTGTGCAGGGCCAGGAGCTGGACTGGATCATCCTTCACCCCTCCCAGCTCAGGACAATCCACATTTCTGTGATCCGGCGCCAAACTGGGTATTTTGAGCCCAAATCCTTCCACGAGCTGCTCATCCTCTCACTGCTTCTTCCCACTGATCCCATTTTTAATCACGTCCAGACAACTGAGCTATTCCATCAATCCCAAAGCTGCAGTGGGGCTGAGGCGAGGGGAAGATCAGAGCAGGAGCAGAGCAAAGGCTGCTGAGGAGGGAGCGATTAAACCTTCCCCTCCTCGCAGAGCACAGAGCAACTCCACAGCCACACATCCAGGATTAGGGAGATCCCTCCCTCCCAGCTCCTGCTGCCATCCTGAAACGCTTTCCAGGGTGTGATTTACTCCATCAAAGTCCCAGGCATCCCACAAAGTCACATAAGGAACCTTTTCCTAATGAACTCCCCACTGCAAAATCTCTGAAGCTTTTTGTCCCCTGGACACCTGGAGCTCTGTCCCAGACAGCTCCAGAGTCTTGGGAAATGTTTGGGAATGAGGAACTGCTCCCAGCTGGGACCACGGGGAAGGGGCTGAGCTGTTCCCAACACCCACAGGAAGGAAAAATATGGAAAAACTTTTGTGGTGTTTGAAGACAGCCACCCACCTGCTCCTGGGAGGTTTTACTGAAACCAGGTTTTGCTGGAATCAGGTTTTGTTCAGGTAAGGGTTTATCAAAACCAGCTTGTGTTGGATTCAGGTTTTACAGAAGTGAGGTTTTACTGAAGTCAGGTTTTACTGAAACCAGTTTTTACTAAAAATTAGGTTTGGTTGAAATCGGGTGTGACTGAAGTCAGGTTTGACTGGAATCAGCTTTTGCTGGAATCGGGTTTTATTGAAAGCAGTTTTTACTGAAGTCGCAGTACGCAGAATTCCATGAAAATGGGGTTGTCAGGAGCTGCAGACCCAGAATTCCATAAAAATCAGGGTGTGAGGGGCTGCAGAGCCCAGAATTCCATAAAAAATAGGGATTTAGGGGCTGTAGAACCCAGAATTCCACAGAAATTGGGAATCCAGGGATTGCAGAGGCCAGAATTCCGTAAAAACCAGAGTGCCAGGGACTGCACAACGTGGACACTTCTCCAAGCTCATAAAACTTTCCGTTCCCAACTGATTTTTTCCACACAAAAAAAAAAAAAAAAATCGGGATATCCCTCCTCTGATCCAGCCACTGCGCTTCCAGCCTGCCCCTGGAATTTCCAAGGGGGGAATTTCAGGGCTCCAGTTGCTGCTCACACAAATTGCTCGGGGGCTTTGCTGTGCTCTGCTCCACTGCCCTTGCAGCAGAACATGGATTTTCCTGTAAAATATCCGAATTCCAGCTGCTCTGGCCCCGCTGAGGAGCCGCTCATGCGGAATTACAAACGTGGAACAAGGAATTCGATTGATTTTTTTTTTCTCCCCCCCCGCTGAATTCCTTCCTTAGCAGCTCCCGAGGACACAAAAATCCCATTATCGAAACAACAGGAGGAGATGGTTTGGGATAAAAAAAACCACCAGGACTTGGTTGGGAATTCCCACCAAAACACAATTAATGGAATTATTGGAGGGGATAGATTTTTTTTTCCCCCTCCCATTCTGCGCTCCTGGTTTAATTTTATAGCACGAGAGGAGCATTGAGGAGTGGGATAAAAACAATACTCATTATTGCAAGGTGTTTTAGGTGGAAAAAACCCCACGATTCCTCTGCTTTAGTTTACAGCATTAAATCTAGGAATATTTATAAATATATCACAAAATGTCTGGAGTATGAATCCCAGGCCAGTCTGGGACCTGGGTCTCTGTCCAAAACACAGATCCAACAACTCCTGACACGGCCTGTGGAACAAACTGCTCCCATTTCCCTGGATAATTTTGGAATCACCTCTCTGTCAGTTCCATTAGGATTTTGGAGGCTCCTGGGCTTCAAATCCTGTTTGGTTCCCTCACACTGAGCAGGGTTTATGTAATTTTTTGGGGTTTTTTGATACGAAAGGAGAACTCGACGCCAAACTCCAGGTCCTGGTAAATCCAGGATGGCTCCAAAGCCCATCCCAGACATTCCTGAGCTCCAGCCAAACCCTCCAAAGCAGCATTAGAGGGATTAAAAATCTGCAAAAGGAGGGGGAAATCCACAGAATTCAATGACACAGCACTGAGGGGAAAAAAAATAATAATAATTCCAGCAGCCAAACTCTGAAAGGGATGGAGGTGTCGGGAAGAGGCTGGACCAGGAGATGTCCCCAAATCCGGGGGATGAATAAACGTGGATTTGCACAGGTGGGACACCCAGCCATGGGAAAACCCACCAGAAACGAAAGTAAAAATGGGGAGGGAAAGGAGAGGAAAGAAATACTCCTGCAATTTTGCTTCCTCCACGAGGCCAGGGCAAAACAATCACGGGATTCCTCAAACAAGGAGATGAAATTTCCACATTCCAGCTCCCCACCTAGGCCCAGAGGGAAGTCATGGACCCCACAGCCAAGAATTCCAGTTCAATTTCAGCTGCTCCGCAGTAATAAATAAGTAATTTAAGGACAAATTCTTCCTGAAAACCACCAGGAAGAAATAAAAAGGGGAACAAAAACCTGCTCTGGAATCATTTTGGGTGCTCTGAACGGGTTACTTGGAACCCAATTTTCCCCCTGGCTTTTTTTTTTTCTTTTTTTTCCTCCCAGCCCCTTTCTTTTCCCCTGAGCTTTTGTGCGAGGCTGAAAATACCCAGGCGTGCCTGTTTCTGGAATAAACCCGGGGCTGCCAAATTCCCCACCCTCCATTCTGCACTGCTCGTTCCCAGCCATGCAGGCCACATTCCCAGGCACAAATGCGCATTTCTACCCTTTTTTTTGGGTTTTGTTTTTTCTTTTTTTTCCTTGGCACCATGATCTATTTGGAATTGAATGAGCTCAGATTTTTTTTTTTTCCCCCCCTCTCAGGGTGAAATGGTTTCGTGGGATTTTTTTTGGGAACACTGGATGTGGAAGTCTGATCCAGCAGAGGAGAAACACCTGGATTTCCATATATTAATGTATGTGTTTAATGCATTCAGATATGTAGCTAATATGTTTATTTTATTGGTATATAATACATTTATATATGTAGCTAATATGAAGGGTTTTTTGGTATATAAACATATATTAATGTAGATTAATATCATAATATATTAAATATCCATTCATATAGTAAATAAATATGCCAATAAAATAAACATGTTAGCTACATATATGAATGTATTAAATACATACATTAAATACATTCATATATGTAGCTAATGTTTATTTTATTGCTTTATAAACTGCATCTATTAATGTAGATTAATATATTAACGTATATTAGCTATATGTTAATATATTAAATACAATTTAATATATGTATTTAATACATTCATATATGTAGCTAATATGTTTGTTTTATTAATATATTTATTTACTATATGAATGGATATTTAATACATATTATGATATTAATCTACATTAATAGATGCAGTTTATATACCAACAAAATTAACACATTAGCTACATATATGAATGCGTTTAATATTTGTATTTAATACATTCATGTGTGTATTATGAATGTATTATACATACAATACATTCATGTATGTTTATTTTCTTGGTATGTTTATTGAATATATTAATTTTTATTTCATATTTATTATATTTATATACATGAATAGATGCAGTTTATATACTTATTATATGTAAACATGATAAATATATTAATATATCTGCTAAATATATTTTAAAGACACCTCTCAGATTGTTTCTGGGGAATACTCCAGGGGTCCTGTGCAGGTGGATTCACTGTTTTCCCCTTCATTTTTCCCCAAGAACACAAAGCCAGGTGAGTTTGTGTGTCCAGGGACGGACGGAGCTGTTGGACAAGTGAGGAAAAGCTCAAACCCTCAGGAAAAGCTTTTCCCTGGGTTTTGCTGGTTGCTTGGAGGGGAGATTTTGGGTTTTTTCCTTGTTTTCTCCCTTTTTCCCACGGCAGAGGAGGGTTCTGACCTCTCTGCCTGTCACACCTCAGGCTGGCAGCACAATTTGAGCTGGAAAAGCCAAAATTCACCTTCCACAGGTGAGGGGATTTTGTTGGGAATTGTTGGGTTCATGGGAAAACCCACAGGACACCAATCATCATTACTTAATCCCAATTAAACGTGCGCAAAATCCCGCCTTGGGAAATGCTCACGGTGGAATTCCACTCCTCACATCTTCTGGAAGCCCAAACTAAAACCCAACAGGAGGGATTTTATGGCAGAGCCAATAAAAATTTCCACTTAAAGGGAATTAATGCCTTCAATAACACATTTTGAGTCCCCGTCTCTAGCATAAATGAAAGGTCACGCACTCAACTCTTCCCAACTCAATTATTTCCCTCATAATGAAGTTTATACAGGACATTAAATGGGCAAATCAAACTGAAACCATCCCTCTTGACCAGCTGGAGTTGGAATAATGATGAACAACGACGTTCTCTGCCCAGAAAAAAATAAAAATATTTCCAAAAAAAAAAGAATCCTCATTTTTGCTGAGAGCTGACGGCCACTGATTTGCCGTTGGAAGGTTCAGGATACTCCAAATTCCCTTTCAGGAGAGGTTCAATTTTATCCCTTTCGAGTGGGCATCGCTCCTATCAGCCCTCCACATCTGCTAATTAAGCACTCTTCAGTAATTAAAGTTCTTGCAGTAAAATAAAAAAAGGAAGAATTAGGAGGCGATCATTAGGGATTAAACACTCCCAGCACAAAGGGGAACGTGGAAAAGCCGATTTGCAGGAACAAATTGGGACCTGTTGCAGTTTTTTCTGCACAAAGCTGGGGAGGGAACGGTGTTCACGTGAAATTTTTTATGACTTTGGTGAATTTTGCACTCTATCACTAAAATGATTGGAAAAATGAAAAAGAAAGCACCGGAATGGGCAATATTAAAGCACCGAAATGGGCAATATTAAAGCACCAAAATGGGCCAAATTAAAGCACCGAAATGGGCAATATTAAAGCACCAAAATGGGCCAAATTAAAGCACCAAAATGGGCAATATTAAAGCACCAAAATGGGCCAAATTAAAGCACCAAAATGGGCCAAATTAAAGCACCAAAATGAACCAAATCCAAGCTCCAGAGACCCCTCAGTGGTTCCCGCACTGATTTTTCCCCCTCCCCTCCCTCACCCCGGTTCACTGCGATGCCGGAGCCCAGCAAGTGTCACTTGACAAACGCTTTAATAGAGGCTCCCATTTGCAGAGCATTAGCACAGCCTTCTCTCCCGCGCTGATTGGGCTCATTTGCATATGCAAATGGAGACACTTAATATTCCCTGGGCTTCATTTAGGGCTGCAGCAAACGTGGGTCAATATCTGCTCCACGCTCTGCCGGGAGGAGAGGGGGGCTTGGGGCTGAGTCAGCAAATGCTAATTAGCTCTGCCGGCTTCCAAGCCTTCAAATCAATTAGTGGGATATTAAGGCAGACTGGCTGGGAGCTCGTTGGAGTAATAAAAATCTCTTTTTTGTGTGTGTGTGTGTGTGTGGCTAAAAGGGGAAAAAAAAGAACAGGAAGGTTTGACTCTTCCTTCCCCGGGGAGTTGGGATCCTGATGGAGAGAAAATCATCCAGCGTGGGAGGGGAAAAGCAGGGAGGATATCCCAAAACCGCAGGGATTTCAGTGGGAGTCCTCCCTCTGCCCCTGTTGGAACAAGTGATGCCTCAAGTTTGAGTTTTCATGGATTTCGGGTTCTGTGGTGCCCAGGGGTGCAGCTCTGAGCTCACAGTCAGTGTCACTCAGCTCTGCACACAGCAGGGACACAAAACAAATCCTTCTCCTGCTGCACACCAAGGACAGCTGGGACAAGTCTCCAGCCCCAAAGGATGGGACTTCACAACCTGGAGCTGGAATTGGATAATTAAACCCCAATATGCATATGGACCAAAACTGACAAAGGTGCGAGACCTCGTGACCGGTCATCCATTTTCGTCGGATTATTCCTTTTTCTGGCCCAGAGATGGGGCAACTGAGAGGTGTTTTAAAAGCTTTTGTTCCATTTTCGGTCTCATGTGAAGGGTGAGACAATGCAGGTGTTATAATTCACACCATCACAATCAAAAGCCAATTTCCTAATTCCAGTCCATTACAAGCATTTTTTTGCCTATCAGCTCTTGCCACACAATGCTGTAAATGCCTTAAGGCAAATCATCTAAAATCACCCCTCGTGGGTCCGACCACAATGCACCTTTCATAGTTCTATTTCCCCAAAGTATCCGGTCTTATTTGCCACGCCATCGCTTGAAACATGTTTCTAGGGTTGTGAACCCTGTGTGAGCCTTCTGCCGGGCTTTAAAAACTCTCCACAAATCCATTTCCCACATATTTCGTGTCCATTTTGTGCCCATTTTGGGTCCACCCTGGGTGCAGCCCTGGCCAGGCTCTTGTCCTGCCCAAGGTGTGTCCTTAAAGGCCTTTTAATAAATCTCTCCTTTATTCTCCAGCTCTGCCCAGTCTCTGTCCCAGCTCAGCCTTCCCAAGGGCTCACAGGGAACTCTCAGGAGGAGGAATGGGAGCAGCACATCCCACACCAGACCCCGGTAACCAGGACAGGGATCCCCCAGTGATTCCTGACCACTGCCACTCCCAGGGCAGCCATTCCAGGATGTCACAGCTCCAAAATTCCCACTGAGCACTCCAGGACCAACCCCACGAGCTCTTGGGAACCAGCAGTGCCCCGAGGAGCTGCAGCACCAGCTGGGCCATCCTGCACTGCTGGATCCTCCCCAAAATCCAGGTGCTCCAGCTGAGCTTCCCACCCTGAGGAACGCTCTGGGATGAAGTGACTCTGTAGCCCCGGTTCCCTGCCTGAGGTGTTTTGGTTTTCTGAAATTCTCTTCCCAGGGAATTTTCTATAAACAGGAGAAATGCTTTTGTGAACTGTAACTTTGTTATTCATTCCTTTCCCTTGGAGGGACTTCTTCTAGACCTCCCTCCGGTCTGACCAAAGTGATTGAAGGGGTTTGTCTTTGTTTCACCAATCAAATTGGTCTGTGTAAAACAGTATAAAAGGGAGACACATCCCAAAAATAAAGGAGTCGTTTTCAGCCTTCTGAATCTCCGAGTCTGTGTCGCCGTGGTGTACAACAGCATCATGACTCCATGGAGAAGATCCTTTGGAATCACCTGGTTTACAGCAGCTGAGGATCACGGGCTCAGCCTAGCCCACAGGAGAGGCACAGGCAGGAAAATCCACGGGAATGGAGCTTTTACGGTGTTTCCCCTCACTCAGCTGCACCAACCCCACGGGTATTGCCATGGGAACTCACGGAAAGCTCTTGGATCCAGAGCCAAGCTCAGTGATCAGCCCCATTCCTGCTTTCTGCCCCTTTTCCCACCTAAGGAACTGTCAGTTCGTGAGCAAAACTCCCGAATTCCCAGGGAAATCCAGCAGCCAGCACCGCCTGAATTTCCATTTATTTCTTCACCCTCTAATCAAGATTTTTTTGCTTTATGAGTGCCTGAGCACCTGCTGCAGCCCCAGGCTCATCAACACCGCAACAGGGGCAGACACCTGGCTCGTCTGCTGCGTTTTACATCCCGAAATTTACTGGACATGATGGAGCAGCACTCGCCCAGCCCCTGCCAAGGCTGGCAGAAATCACTGCCTCCCCCCTGCCATGCCGGTTTGCCATTCCCTCCCCTTCCCGAGGCTGGAATGGCACTGCCTGGAATGTGCTCGTTGTGAGCAGGAGAACGATTCCAGCTTCTGTTCCCGTCCTTTTTGTTCCGGAGCGAAGTGGAAATAAACAGCAAAACGGGATTTAAAAGGCAGCTTTGGGTCTCTCAGGTGGCTTTGTGTGCTCTGGATGTCGTCCAGAAAACAGCGAGGCCTGGCTGAATGCTGAAGGAGGAGTTTTTTGGGGTCTTTTTGACCCCAAACCAAGGGATTGAGTCACTGCCAGGCCACGGTTCTCTCGCTGCTGGCACAGAGCCCAAGCACGGGCAGGAATTGGGGTTAATTTGGGATAAAAAGGCCCAGGTGAGGGATTTTGACCAACCAGGTGCTATTTCTCCCTCCAGATTCCCACCCACGTCACTGGCAGGGAACATTTTGTGCCAAATCCCTCATTTCCAATCCGTGGCACATGGAAACGGACCAGGAGCTGCAGGTTACGGACACGGAAAAAAATTCCCCATAAGAAACCCGTTCAAGGCAAACCAGATTTTTTTTAACATGAGGTGGGAAACACTTAATTGGGGACGGAATCAATGCGGGGCTGTGCTTGAAATCTAATTATCCATCTCCTCTTGCAGACACTGCCCTGTGTAAAACAACCCTGTCACTCAATAGTATTGACAATCCTGCCCCGCTCTCCTGGTTTTCCATGGAATCCAGGGACTGATACCGTGCAGGAAAAAAAAAAAATAAATAAATTAAAGGCCCTGTGTGCTGACACATCCCAAAATCCAGGATTTTATGGCCTGCCATGATGTTCTTCTCCCTGGCTTTATCACCACAAGCTGTGAAGGGCTACAAAGTTTATTTTCTGAATGCAGCACGGCTCTCTGCTCAGGAACAGGGATGGGGAAGGTGCGATGTGGATATTCAGGAATCATTTCCTCACTTTCCAAACGCCACAGCCCCAGCCCACGAACAGCCCCTGAAACCCCGGAGGAATTCGAAAGCAATAAAAATGTTGGAAGTGGAAAAACTGTCTGAGCTGAAGGAGGGAAGGTTCTGGTCAGAAATTGGGATGAAATTCCTTCCTGGGAGGGTGGGATGGAATTCCCAGGGAAGCTGTGGCTGCTCCTGGATCCCTGGAAGTGTCCAAGGCCAGGCTGGAGCAAGCTGGGATGGTGGAAGGGAGTTGCAGTGAGATGAATTTTAAGGTCTCTTCCAACCCAAACCCTTCCAGGATTCCAAACGGGAATTCCCAGCTCATTCTGCATTTAGCACCTCATTAACAGCTGGAAATTTTAGTTTGTTCGGCTTCCTGTGCTCTTTAGTTTGGGGGAGGTTTTTTGTTTGTTTGGGTTTGTGGGGATTTAATTTGTTTGGGTTTCGTGGATTTTAATTTGGTTTTGTGTCTTTTTAGTTCGTTTTGGTTTCTGGTTTTTAGTTTGTTTGGTTTGTGGTATTTAGTTTATTTGGGTTTGTGGTTTTTAATCTATTTGGGTTTGTAGTTTTTAGTTTGTTTGGTTTGTGCTTTCTAGTTTATTTGGGTTTATGTCTTTTTGGTTTGTTTTGTTTGGGGTTTTGAGTTTGTTGGGCTTGTGGTGTTTAGTTTATTTGTCTTGTGGGTTTTCCGTTTATTTCTCTTTGTGTCTTCTTTGTTTGTTTGGTTTGTGGTTTTCAGTTTATTTGCGTTTGTGGCTTTTAGTTTGATTTGTGTCTTTTCAGTTCGAGTTCGTGGTTTTTAATTTGTTTGGTTTGCGGGTTTGTTTGTTTGTTTTGTTTCTGTGGATTTTCAGCTGGTTGGTTTTGTGGGTTTTAAGCTTCTTTTGTGGGTTTTTAATTAGTTTGGTTTTGTGGGGGTTTTTTTTGTTTATTTGGGTTTGTGGGAAATTAGTTTATTTGGGTTTGTGGGACTTTATTTGGGTTTATGGAATTTCAGTTTATTTGGGTTTGTGGGACTTTATTTGGGTTTATGGAATTTCAGTTTATTTGCATTTGTGGGACTTTAGTTTATTTGGGTTTGTGGGATTTCAGTTTATTTGGATTCGTGGTTTTTAGTTTATTTGGGTTTGCGGAACTTTAGTTTACTTGGGTTTGTGGGATTTCAGTTTATTTGGGTTTGTGGGATTTCGGTTTATTTGGATTCGTGGTTTTTAGTTTATTTGGCTCTGTTTGCTTTGGGTTTTCCTCCTCCAAGGCCTGTGTCAGCCCATCAAACCCAGAACCTCACTTGGGGCAGCTTTTAGAGAAAAACCTCGATTTTTTTTCAGCTTCCAACGCCAACAAGAACTCGAACTGATCCACGAACGGAGCAACAGGGGCTGCAAAGCCAAACTCCAGCTGGGAAAAGGGAGAAATGCAGCAACATCCCACCGAACCCCAGAGCCAGGAACGCTCCGAGAGGGACGGGAAAACAACATTTAATTGTATTTTCTCCATCTGTTTGCACAACTCCGCGAAGAGCCCGCGAAGAACGAGCCGAGGATTTATCTGCAAACAGATTTATTCGGCTCCTCGGGGCTGTTTCCCCCGGGATTTAAACGCCTCTAATTCCCGAAAATGAGCACTGTTCGTGCAGCCCTAATTGTTCCTTTTCAATCAGCCCCGAGTGTTTGCAGAGAGAATTTGGTGCAGCTGCTGCCATCGATGTCTTGGGAAAGGGAAAGATTCATCCCCCGGAATTCCTCAGGGATGCACAAGGGCGCTGGTTCCCTCCGGGAATTCCCACTGAATTTGGCTTTTGGGGGCAGTAAAAATCCAGCCCACCAACAAAAACCCCGCCCTAAAATTATAATTCTAAGTTACAAAGAGGAAGGTTCCCCAAAAAATCCCTGCATCCCTCTTCTTTTATATTCTATGTGCATATTAGTGTATTTTATGTTTATATACACTTAAAATAGTCGTTTATTGCTTTATGTCCCTTGGTATCCCTTTTAAAACAGGGCCCTGGATCCCTCCAGGAATTCCCACTGAATTTGGCTTTTGGGGGCAGTAAAAATCCAGCCCACCAACAAAAACCCCGCCCTAAAATTATAATTCTAAGTTCCACAGCTGAGTGTTCCTAAAAAAATAACACCCAACATTATTGCATCCCTCTACTTCTACACAGCCCTCTTTGTTTATATTTTACTTAAATATAGGTGTCTTTTATATCTATTTCTGTTTAAAACATGGATTAATTTTTTCGTATTTGTATTTATTTCTATCCCTTTGTAGCCCTTGAAAATATATTTTCTCTATATTTATATTAAATACAATATATAAAACCGTGTTATATACATCACTTATATATCATGTGTATAAAATATTTTATAAAGGTATTCTATATACAGTTATTATATATATTATATGTACATAAAATATTTAAATAAATATTTTTATATATATCTAATTTATATAATATATATATATATGTTTATCGCTTTATATATATATAAATTTATAACCTTCTTCTACAAATAGATTTATAAATTGCGTCCTGCAATGGATATAAATGAAAATTCCACCCCATGCTCTGCTTGACAAGGCGGGGATTGCTCCAAGGTTGGATTTGGGAAGTTTTTCCCAACCCAAACGGTTCCATGATTGTGTTTTCCCTTAAATCCCTCTTTATTTGTCACCCCCTGGTCTCACACAGCATCCAGAGGTGGCGATTTCGTAATAATTGAATTTACTTTAATAATTTAATCTTCTTTTATCCCTTCATTAGTGAACAAATAAACCACCTGCTCTTTTTATTATTTCTGTGGAATTTGTAGCACTTTTCCTCTCATTGTCCCAGACTTGCCTGATTTATTTTTAAGTCAGCTTCGAGTGAATTCTTCAGGTGTGAGGCAGCAAAGGAGAGGAAATAAATTCCTGTTTGCAGTCCAGCCTCACACATCATCCAGGGCAAGCAAAAAAACCGGGGCTTTTCTACATTTTCAAGAAGATTTTTCACCAGATGAGGCTGTCAAGATTCACATCCCAGGCAAAATTTAACTGGGATTATTTATAAACTGGCTCCAAAATTCTGCAGCTGAAAGGAAAATTCAGGACTCCACAGCTGGGTTGGGGCTGAGAGAAGAATCATTTAGTGAGGAAAAGAAGGAAAAATCCCCCAGTCTGAGGGTGAACGGGGCTAATTAGGAAATCATGTTGAATTCAAGGGACAGTAAACGAGGAAAGAAAACAAATTTAGGGATGCTGGAAGCATGAAAAGCACTTAATTTAAGTATTTTCTAAATGCGACGTGCTGAAATGGAGCTCCCTGAACTGCTGGTGTTTCCTAGAAGCTCATAAGTTAAAAAAAAATTACCTTGAGATCAAAGCGTTTTATTGAAATGGAAATGAAATCCTCGCTGTTCTCGCAATTCCCCAAGAAAAAGCTGACAGTTTTTCACTCCCAGTGGTCCTGCCATGGCTGCCCTCGGCTCTTTTTCCACACCAGCCACGAAATCCAGTGATTTGTGCTGCCCTAAACGCCTCTCCCCTCCCCAAACGGGATTTTGGGGGGATCCGCTCCCAGATTGGGATTTTGGGGGGATCCACCGCCCAAACGGGATTTTGCGGGATCCATTCCCAGGTTGGGATTTTGGGGGATCCATTCCCAGATTGGGATTTGGGGGGGGTCCATTCCCAAACGGGATTTTGGGGGATCCATTCCCAGATTGGGATTTTGGGGGGGTCCATTCCCAAACGGGATTTTGCGGGATCCATTCCCAGGTTGGGATTTTGGGGGGATCCATTCCCAAACGGGATTTTGCGGGATCCATTCCCAGGCTGGGATTTTGGGGGGATCCATTCCCAAACGGGATTTTGCGGGATCCATTCCCAGGCTGGGATTTTGGGGGGATCCATTCCCAAACGGGATTTTGGGGGATCCATTCCCAAACGGGATTTTGGGGGATCCATTCCCAGGTTGGGATTTTGGGGGGTCCATTCCCAGATTGGGATTTTGGGGGGTCCATTCCCACATTTTCAAGCCCCACAGCAGCTCTGGAAAAGGAATCGCTCCCGATTTTAAAATTCTGGGATTTTTTGGGTGGGTTTCCCAAGGACGGCTCCGAGGGAGGAGCAGAACAAGGAGCAGCGGGCTTTGGTGGCAGATCATCCCAGAGCCGTTTGCTGCGGGATTCCCCATGCACTGTTCCGCCTTTAAATGGGAATTATCACCTCACGGGCTCTTCCCTGAGCCACAGAACCCCAAAGAACTGAAGCAGCATTCCAGCAGCATTCCAGCAGCACCCACACCGCATTTATCACCTCCTTCAGCCTCAGTTAACACCCAAAACGCGAATGATTTCCTTTGGGGCAGGCTCAGGGTGGCATTTCAAGCCAGCAAACCCCCCCGTCCCGCCCTCAAAATAAAGCTCCGATTTAGGCCAGCGCTCTCTCTGTCACTCTGGCTCAGGTTCAGTTTTAAATACATTTATTTTCCCCCCTCAGCCAGAGCCTCGAAAGCCTCCTAATCACCAGTCAAACAAACCCCAGATCATTTCAGATGTGTGTGACTAAAGGGCAGCCCCGGCGCCAGCCTTTGTACAAGATTTCCTGCGGCATCGAGGTAATAAAAAAAAAAAACATTACAAAGTGTACAAGGAGCCGTGTGTAAATGCCAAAAAAATGAACTGGAAATGTCAAGGAAGTGCAAGAGCAGCTGCGTGTCCTCTGTCCCAGGATTTGGGAGTGACGTGGGCTCACGCAGGGACTGGCAGATGTTCCAGCAGAGGGGCTGCAAGGGGGCAAATCTGAAATGAATGGTGAATGTTTGGGGGGGGGGGAAAGAGGTTTTGTAAATGGGTTTGGCTTTCCTCCCAACAGGCGCTGTCCCAAAATCTTCACCTGTCCCAAAAGCTTCATCTGCCCCGAAATCCTCGCCAATCCCAAAAGCTTCAGCTGTCCCAGAATCCTCACTTGTCCCAAAATCCTCACCTGTCCTGACATCATCTGTCCCAAAATCCTCACCCTGTCCTGAAATCCTCACCTATCCCAAAAGCTTCACTTGTCCCAAAACCCTCACCTGTCCTGACATCCTCACCTATCCTAAAAGCCTCACCTATCCCAAAAGCTTCACCTGTCCCAAAATCCTCACCTGTCGCCAAAATCCTCACCTGTCCTGCCAGCCTCCCCAGTGAACCCACCTCCTGGGAACAACCAGAGCTGCTCTCTGACCTTATGGGGACGAGTGGGACAATCCTGGGCCAAGCTCTGCCCCCACAGCTGACCCCACAGCTGATCCACAGCTGATCCACTGCTGACCCCACAGCTGATCCCACAGCTGACCCCACCAAGCCCCTGCGAGCTCAGCTCGCTCCAGCACCGACAAAACCCTCTGAGTGCCTCGAGGCAGAGAACTGGAGAATCTCAGCAGAAATTAGAGGGGACTTGAACGGAATTTAATTGGCAAGAGCACGAAACGCTGCGAGGCTCCACCATCACCTCAATGAAGGCATTTCCCTGCCTCAATGTCCGGGGTAATTGGCTGGTTGGACTCATTACCAATAAGTTCTCTCAGCCTTAATGATAATTTTAAGGAATCCAGCAAAAAAAAAAAAGAAAAAGAAAACATTTATGGGGAGCTGAACAGCGTTTTAGGTTCAGTAATCAACAGCCGCGTAAGCTGAATTTTAACGTGGTTGTCATTCCCCCAGCAGCACCACGGACATGACTTCCACTGTGAAACAGCTTTTTCCACACATCCAAGGGCTCCAGAGTATTTGAGGGTTTGAAGCCTTCACACAGCCCTGCAGCCCCACAGGCAGTGGGCATGGTTTATGGCAGCAAACACGGGGGTGGGTTCAGGGCTTGGGGAGGCAGGGGCAGGGAAAAGCAGAATAACACGTGGGTGAAGAGAATGTAAGGAAAGTGCAATAATTCAAATCTCCCGGTGACGCTGCTCCTGGAAATCCAACTGTCAACCCCACATTGCCCGCCCTGCCCAGACATTCCAGGGAATTCAGCCAGAGTACACTTGTAATGGAAAAAGGAAAAAAAAAAATGAATCCCATTCTGGATCTGTGAGTTAAATGCTGAAAAAAAAAAGATTAAATTACACAACAACGAGGCAGAGATGTTCAGATCCTGGTCCAGACCCCGCAGCTCAGTTTCCCACCTCCCAAGCTGAATTTAGGTGCAAATGCAGCCCCTCCTTGGACTCACCCTCGTAGCTGGCCTGGAAGCCTTGGGCACTCACGGCGTAGTCACTGACGAGCCACAGGGACAGCACCAGCCCGGTGCTGACGATGGGAGCGGGCAGCTGGAATCCTGTCAGCCTGGAAAAAACCCACAGCAGGGTCAGACCCACCAGGAAAAACCCACAGCAGGGTCACACTCATCAAGAAAAACCCACAGCAGGTCACACCCAGCACTGCCCCGCAATAATCCAGGAGAGGGGCAGATCCCATCCCGCTCCTGGAGGAGCTCAGAGCTGCACTTGGGACACCTGGGACAGCCTGGGAGCAACAAACCCTGAGCTGTTCCCACCTCCTGCCTGACCACAGGAACTGCTCCTCTAATTTTTCACAGGTTTTCTGCACTCCTGTGGTTCTTCACTGGTCCTGTCCCATACCTCTCCCTGTTTCACACCCTGGTCACCAGCACCTGCCCTGGGGCACTCCACAAACGCAGAAGTTCTGCTGGAGCAGAACCCACCCACGCCCCGGGACAGAGATTTTTGGGGGTCTGAGTGAGCCCAGGGCATTGCTCAGTAAACGTTTAAAATGTTCCGAGAACCTTGGAGTAAAAATCTGACCGAAGAGTTGTACAAACTGCACTAAAGTGAGCACAAAAACAGGCTAAAAACGAATGTTAGACATAAATTAAACCCTTCAGTGCGGCTGGAAGTTTCTAGGATTCCTCCCCAGCCTCACCCAGCCCAGCACAAAGCCAAGGATGAGAGTTTTATGTGGGGACAGATCCAAAATGCACCACAGCAAAGGTTGGTGCGGTTCCCAGCGGTAAAAAAACCAAGCCCACAGCCATGGAATTGCTGCATGAGAGGGGCTGGGAGCTGCAGGAATTCTCAGGACATGGACACAAATCAGAGGGAAGAGAAGAAAATAAAATTGGACCAACCCAGGAACTCCCAGCCCTGGTGTCTTGTCCTCCCACCCGCTTCCCTCATGGACTCAGGGCTAAATGACAACTGATTTTATTGTAAAGCCTGTTCATTAATTATTTTCATTAATCCCAAACACGTCCCCCTGGTGCTGAGCCATCCCCAGACCAGCCTATTCTCCAAAATTACAGTTTTACAACTTCCAAACCTTCTCCTTCTGCTTGGCCAAGGGGATTCCTGGACAGAATTCCAGTTTAAATCAATCCCACAGCCAACTCCTGCCTGCTCCAGGAGCAATCCCTGAGCTGCCCCAAACCCAGACTTAAAAACCACAGGAGCAGCAGGAACTGAAGGAATTTGGTAGCATTTGGGATCAAGAGTGCTCAAAGGATCACAAGGGCAGGAGTAACATGAGATAAACAGGAAAAAGGAGAACTTAAAGGAGATAAACAGGAAAAAGGAGAATTTAAAGCTTCTTCCAGCACACACCGAGGTTTATCCCACGGAGAGCAGCCAGGCTTTGTGCCAGGGGGGCAAAGGATCACCTGGGACACAAAGCTCCCTGACCCTTCCGGAAATACCTGTAAATATTATTTCATTCAGGGTATTTCCTCCCTTCACGTGGAATGAAGAGGCACCCACAGAACAAAACCAGATTTGGGGGGGGGCACCAATTAAATTTCTCTGAGCACCCAGCTCAAGCAATTCCTCCTTAAAGTCATCACCAGAGACAGCGAGGGAACTTCCCTCCTCTCCCTGGCTCTCGTTGAGCAAAGCTAAATATTATTTCACACACATTTGAGCCCTGACTGATGAGAGCTGACAGGCCCTGCCGGAGAACTTTATTGAAGCAAAATTTCCAGTTATTGGCAGAGCTCACAGAGTTGCCAGCCCGTGGTTTAAGTTTTCATGTCAGCGCAGCAGCACTGACCAGCCCTCGGCATAAAACCCGATGTCTGGACAAGCTGGAAGGACAATTGCTCCTGTTTATTAATAATCAAAGCTTCCAGGATCTAGAAGGATTCAGTTTCTACCATGCTGAGTAAAAGCATCATTGTTCTTATTAATTAATTTGGCAGCTTAATTAAGAGTGGCCTGCTGAAAAGTCCATGCACTCAAAAAAATAATAATAAAAAAAAAATCCAGGAAATGGCTGGACCAGCTTTAATAAAAGCAGAGCCTGCTGATTTCTCTTCCCTTGATCAGCCCCTGGCATCACCCAGGGGTTTGCTCTGGGCTTTTCATCACCCCGAGTGGGTCTGCTCCCTCTGAACTGAGCTTTTTGCATCCTGGATTCTGCTCACAGCCCCTGAGCTGACAGGATCCCACTTTGCAGATGCTGCTTTTAATTCAGGGCAGCACGAACATGTCCTTTACCTGTAAGGAAGAGCTGCTGTCCCCGAGGAGTCACAGGAATTAAGTGTTACCTGAAACAACACTGCCCTGCAGCATTTATTCCAACACAACTGGTATTTTCTACTAACAGGGCCTTAAAAGAGAAGAGCCTGTGCACGAGGGCATGAAATTGTCACTGGGTTTGTTCCACACTCACTGGAGAGACAATTTCCAGGGGAACCTCTGATAAACCCAACCAGCTCTGATCCTCAGAGGTTCCCTCGTGTGTGCCCAGAGCCAACAGAGCAGAAGGGGCCTGGCAGCACCAAAGGGCACCAAACTTTGCTGCAAACCCTGCTCCAAATCCTCCAAACCCTATTCCAAGCCCTGCTCCAAATCCTCCAGACCCTGCTCCAGACCCTGCCCCAAACTGCTCCAAATCCTGCTCCAAACTCTGCACCAAACCCCGCTCCAAACCCAAACCCTGCTCCAAATCCTCCAAACACTGCTCCAAACCTGCTCCAGATCCTGCTCCAAACCCTCCAAACACTGCTCCAAACCTGCTCCAGATCCTGCTCCAAACCCTCCAGACCCTGCTCCAGACTCTGCTCCCAACTCTGCTCCCCTGCACACCAAAAAGCCTCTCTGCCCACAGAACATCACACCTGGCTCCACTGGCACTGCTGAAACCAAACTCAGTCAGGAGGAAGCAGGAAACGCTGCTTCCATCAGGAAATTTTTATTCAGAAGTGAATAAACTGAAGAAAAAAACTGGATTTTTTTTTCTTCTTCTCTGATGTCCTTGTCTTGTCCAAGTGAGAGCCCAGGCAACGTCCCCTTGAAGGAACGATCATTTACTGTGTCCGTGTTCAAAACCTCAGCTCTGCTGTTCCAAAGCTCCAGGACAGCCAGGATTGGCAGGAATCCCTGCCTGGTAACTGTTCTCCCGCTTTCCTCCCTAAATCTGCAGCCTAGAGAAATTTAAACCACGGGAACGGCGGACAGAACATGGAATCATTCCCCACCAAACAGCAATTCTGACATCGGCGATCTTTAGGGCAGCAATCACAAAAACCACACAGTAACGAGGCAGAAAAGCAGCAAACTCCATTCCTTGTTTTTATGGAGGTGAGGGCAGTAATAACAGCAGGAATAATCATATTCCATTCCTTCTGTACCTCTGGCCAAATGGATTATTGAGTGATTATCCCCTTAACGTGCTTGGAGCCGGCGCTGATTGTGTGAGGTTTGCAATGTGTTTTTCATTGGCTTAATTTTGCTCCTGCAGCGAGGAACCAAACGAAACCAGCGCCAGAAATGCCACTTGATAAGCTTGCCCTTGCAAAAAAAAAAAAAAAAAAAATCAATATATCCAAACAAATGAACACAGAAATCCTCTGCTCTGTTTGCGTCCTCCGCGCTCTGCTCCAGGTGTGCCACGGACGCTGCAAATCTTCCTGGTTTGGCTCCCAGTTTGCAGCAAGACAGAAAAATCTGTTTGGGGAGAGCTGACGGCAGTGAAAAGCACCTTCCACAGGTTAGAACCCACACCTGCCACGAGGCTCAGCCTGGATCCAGGTGGGACAGAATCCCAGGATCAGGAGGTTGGAAAAGCCCTTGAGTCCAGCCTGTGCACAATCCCCACTTTGTCCCCAAGTATCACCTCCAGCCCTTCCCTGGACACCTCCAGGTGTGGGCACTCCAAACCTCCCTGGGCACTTCCAAGGCCTGACCACCCTTTCCATGCAGAATTTTTCCCTGATATCCAATTTAAACCTCCCCTGGTTCAGCTGGAGGCCGTTCCCTCTCCTCCTGTCCCTGTTCCCTGGGAGCAGAGCCCGACCCCCCCGGCTGTCCCCTCCTGTCAGGGAGTTGTGCAGAGCCAGAAAGTCCCCCTGAGCCTCCTTTTCTCCAGGCTGAGCCCCCTCAGCTCCATCAGGAATTCTCCAGCCCCTTCCCAGCTCCGTTCCCTGCCCTGGACATGCTCCAGCCCCTGGGTGGATCCTTCCTGTGTGACAGCCCTGCCTCAGGTTGCAGTGCAGTAACCAGCAGTGTGTGTTGCCATCAGCCGTTAAAACCAGGTGGGGTAATGTTCTTTATCCCTTCCAAGCCCCATCCTCCCTCCAGGGGATATCGGCTGTCCATGGGCCATCCAGGCTCACTGCAGGGCTGATACAATCCCATCATCCCACGGGGAGAGGCTCCACCCAGGGGAGGAGCCAATCCCATCATCCCACGGGGAGAGGCTCCACCCAGGGGGAGGAGCCCAGCATTCCCACCTGGATCAAAGCTGGCATTCAGAACACCAGCACAGCCTGTGTGCACTGGATTCCCAGAGGGAGAGCGGACCCATCTCAGCACCACTGGAGCCTTCTCCAGGATCATCTCTGCTCCCACAGAACCACAGCTGGCACTGCAGGAGGATTTATTTGGACTGACACCAACACCCTGACCAACAGGGGTCAGACAGGTCATATTCTGACCCTGTCAGTGATTTTTTACACTACTGCATTTTCATTTTAATTTTCCTAGTAAAGAACTGTTATTCCTATTCCCAGATCTTTGCCTGAGAGCCCCTTAATTTCAAAATTATAATAATTCAGAGGGAGGGAGCTCACAATCTCTATTCCAAAGGGAGGCTCCTGTGTTTCCAAACCAGGACAGGCACCGATGGGAAACTGCCCCATGCCCCTCTGAAAGGAGCTGAGCCCCAGCCAGAGCCCCCTTGGCTGCTCTGCTCAGCAGCTTTAAGCCACACCTGAACGTTTCTTTTTCCCCCAAACCCCAACACCTGTCAGATTATCCCTTTTCCTGACCCAGAGATTGGGCAACTGAGAGGAGTTTTAAGAGGTTTCATTCTATCGTCAGTCTCATGTGAAGGGTGAGACAATACAGGTGTTATAATTCACACCATCACAATCAGAACCTAAACTATTTCCTAATTCCAATCCATTAGAAGCATTTTTTGCCTATCAGCTTTTGCCACATGATGCAGTAAATGCCTTAAAGCCAATCATCTAAAATCACCCCTTGTGATTTTAAAAATAAAAGAATTCTCTACAAATCTATTTCCCACAAACACCCAGCCAGGACCACCCTGTAACCCCGGTTCCGTGCCTGGGGTGTTTTGGTTTTCTGAAATTCTTTTCCCAGGGAATTTTCTGAAAACAGGAGAAATATTTTTGTAACTGTATCTGTGTTATTCATTCTTTTTCCTAGGAGGGACATCTCCTCTCGATGTCCCTCTGCTCTGACCAATGTGACTGAAGAGGTTTTGCCTTTGTTTTCACCAACCAAATCGGTCTGTGTAAAACAGTATAAAAGGGAGACGCATCCCGAAAATAAAAAAAAAAAGTCATCTTCAGCCTTCTGAATCTCAGGGTCTGTGTCGTTGTGGTGTAAAACAACGTCACCCCCAGCCCTGTTCCAAAGCCCCTCAGCTCCATCTGTTGCACATCATCGCAAATCCCTCTGGATGCAGCACCAGCGTCCTGCTCGTGGTGACGCAGGCGCCCGTTTGGGACTGCAGGTGCCATAATTAAAAACCCCAGCCCATTATTTTTCTGGTAGGATGCCCACCATCAGCTCAGGCTGCAATCAAAACAGTTATTGCAGCTGGCAATCCAGCAGCCTTTAAAGCATGAACGCTGGAGAAGTGTCTCAGAACATCTAATGAAAATGCGCTGGATTGTATCATTTAACCCAGCATTAAATTACACCACCCCACAGCTCGGTGAGCTTTTCCTGCCTGCCATTTAAAGGCACCTATTAGGGAAAATTTCCCATCAAATGAGCCACTCTCCGTGCTGTGTGCAGGGTAAATGACACCAGCCTGGCACCCCTGCACCATCCTGGGATAATGATCCTTTCACGGCAGGTGTGAGGGATGGGATCCTGCCCCTCTGCCCAGCTCTGGGAAGCACATCTGGGGTGACTGTCCAGCTCTGGAGCCTCAGGACAGGAGGGACGGGGAGATGGAGCTGAGGAAGGGCCTGGAGCAGCTCCTTGCCCAGGAAAGGCTGAGGGAGCTGGGGCTGAGGAGATGCTGAGAGGGGCCCCCAGCTCTGGGTGACCCTGTTGTGACTCTGGGTGTCCCTGTCTGTCCCTGTGTGCAGGGAGGATGAGTTGAATCCTTCATGAATTCACCTTTCAAAGGACTCCAGGCCGGCTTTGCCCTGTTTGCAGGGAGCAGTGGGAGAGGATTGCTCGTTCCAGACTTTTCCGAAGGGTAGATCTCCCTCTGAGCTGTGTTCTCTCAGCACACAGTGACAGAATCACAGGATGGGCAAGCTTAGAAGGGACCAGGAGGAGCTGGACCTGGATGATCCTTGCAGATTTATCCCAACTCAGAATATTCTGTGATGACAGGGGGTCACTGGTGCCACCTCCCCACCCCAACAGGGCCATCCCAGAGCCCACAGGAGACCGGACTGTGTCCAGGGGGAAAGAAAGTATCCTTTCATTCCTAGGCATGCCTTCATTTTAGAAATCATCTCTCATCCTGAATGGGGTTTAAGATCTCCTCCAAACCCTGGGCCAGATCCCAAGGGAACCTTTAGGGCTCTGCAGAGCTGGCAGAGCCCTGGGCAGCAGGGTTGTGTTTGTCCCCTCGTTGGGGCTCCAGGGGTGCCCTGGCTTTTCTGTGCAGCCCCTCCAGCATCCTCCTCCTCCCAGCCCTGGCCGATCCCTCTGGCTGTGCCCCAGGTGCTCACACATCTCATCCCTTCTCCTTCCCGCAGACCTTTCCCTGTTTCCAGTGCCTGTGGATAAATGCCACACCTGAGGAGCCAGCTCGCTCTCTCCTGGCATTTCCTCAGGCTTGGCTGGCGCAGGAATTCCTCCCCTCAGTGGCTCTGTTAGATTTTTTCCCCCCCCCCCGTATTTATTAAAGAAAAAACGCAATTACAGCGAGATGTCAGCGGGTTTTTTTTTTTTCCAGAGCGCACGAACACGAAGGCTCTCATTAATCATCAATAAAACAAGCAGAGCATGATCTGAGCGCTCTCCCAGCTCCCAAATGCTGCAGACACTTAAAAGGCAGCTCTGTCCGCCAGGCACAGCTCGCTGGTGTCACTGAGATAGCTGTCCTTTCATTTGGAGCCCTGCAAGGCTGAAATGATGCTCTGGACCAAAAAAAAAAAAAAAAAAAAGAAAAAAAAAAATCAACTCTCAACCAGCTTAAAAAGATCCTGCAGTGACACAAGAAACAGTTCCCAGTTGGATTTAGCCAAGCTGGTGGAGGGATTTGTGCTCAGAACCCAGCAGCTTTTGTTTGGGAGTCAGGCACGGAACAAACACCTGCACAGGAGTGCTCCGAGCACCAGCAGCTCCTTGGATCTTCTCACATTCCACCAGCCAGCCCCACGTGGCCCATTTTATCCCATCCCAGCTGCTGTGGAGAATTGATTCCAAACAATCCAATCCGTTGGTTCTGACGTTCCCTACTTCTTGTTTTTCTTACCATGACAGTAACAAGGCAGGAGGCAAAAAAAATCCCCCAGTTTTTTCTGTTCCTTGACCTCTCACAGTGCCATGAGCACCTCCAATTTTCCCAGGAATTTTATCTAGCACAGCTCTCAGTCTTAGGAATCAGCTGCACTTCCCTCCCTTGCCCAAGCCAAGCACAATCCATCAAGGCCCAGGAGCCCTTTGCTTACCTCTGACACTGACAAAGCTTCATTAACCAACACGGGCTCGGGGGACAGTGACAGAGCTCATAAATCCCAGCCTGGATGGATTTCTCCACTTGTTTAAAGCAGGGTTTGGGTCAATTCCCACTAGAAAAGTGTTATTTATAGAGCCCAGAGCCAGCACAGCCAGCTCAGATATATGAGGCCTTCATGGCTCAGGCTGGAGACAGGTACTGAGCATCAAATTTCAATAGATTGGATTTTCCATGCAATGCAATGGAGTGGGAAGACCATGGAGTTGGATGTGAGTTATTATTTTTCTCATGTCCCTTCCGCGCCCGTTTTTCCAAGATTTCCTGGGATTGCAGTGGGATTTTGGCCCCTCTGAGACCCCACCTGCAGAGCTGCCCGGGGGTCCCAGCACAGGCAGGAGCTGGGATTGGGGAAGTGTCCCTGCCCATGGGGCTGGCGCTGGATGAGCTGAGCTGATTTAATTCCCTTCCCACCCAAACCCTTCCAAACAATTCCATGAGATCCAACCCTGGCACCTCTCTTCTCGTTGTGACAAACCAAGAGGAAGAAAAAGACAAAAATCACAGGAAAAGTTCATCAAACCTCAGTCACCCCCTGGCAAATCCGAGCTGACATTCTGAGTAAACAAAGACAAGTTTGGATCCAACCCAAGCACGGCTCAGCGGCTTCAATTCAGAACTTGGCAGATTTGGGTTATTTGTGTCTTTCTTCAAAAAAAATTAAAAAAAAAGAAAAAGAAAAAGAAAAAAAAAAAAGTCACCAGGGGCGTGAAATTGAGTAAATGGGGAAAAAAAAAATAAGTTCTTGGAACCCCCTGGAAATCACAGGAGGTTTGTTTAGTGCTGAACACAGGGCAAGTGGAGAACAAGGAGCAAGTGTTGGCACAGTGGAGGTGTTGGGAACACCCAGGAGCTCTCCAGAGCAGGAACCCAGCGTCCTGCAGCCTGGAGAACAGGCACAAATGTCTGGAACAGCGTGAAACACAAGCAAGGCAGCACGGAGAAGTTCTCAGGCCAGCAGCTCTCTGCCATTCTGGGATTATGGCATTTTACAGCTGGGAAAGCTGATAAGGGATTTGCCCAGGGAGCAGAGCAGCTCCTGGGCTCCGGGCAGGATTGATCCCTGCTCCTGGGAGGGATTCCCAGCACATCCCAGTGCTCTGCCTTACCCCCACAGCCTCTGCTGGCACCAAAGCCCACAGAGGGCAGTGCCACCACCTGCTCACTGAGCCTAAGGGACATCACTTCTGAAGGTTTGGCTCTGCGTTAAGTCTAGAGACTTTTGGGACAGGTTCTTACAGGCCATGTCCTCATCACAGAGCAACGGGGCAACAACCAAAAACTCCCTGCGCTGCCCTCACCCTCCTCAGCCCGCCCTGCTCCCTCCCAGAGCAGTCTCAAAAAGAAGCACCAAGCCAGGGCCACGGGTTGGTTCAATTTCCCTCCTTCCACTGCTAAAAAAACCTCATCCCGCTCCCTCTGACCCCCAAAAAAACTCCCCACTGGGGCTGGAATTGTCACTCCTGCTCAGGAATGAAGGCAGCTGAGCCTGGAAATAAATGGAAGGTGAAGGACACCACGATCCTCCCCAGAATTTCCATACATTACTTAAAGTTACCTCCCAAAAGCCCTGCCTCACTCGCCAACAGCAGCCAGGGCTCACTATCCAGCAAAAACTCTTCCAGGGCAGAATCTTAATTAAAATCCAGTAGGTGCTGCCCAATTACAGAAAATCTTTCTACACTTAATCCACTTCACACACCTTAATTTAAAGGAAGACTCCCAAAATCCCAGGACCTGAAATCCCATTCCAGCCCTTCCATGGGCAGGGACACCTCCCACTATCCCAGGTTGCTCCAAGCTGCCCTTGGGACATTTCCAGGGCTGGGGGTTGTCAGGCTTTGCTGGGAGATTATCCCTATAAAAGTGGTTAATCAGCAGCTTGAGGGAAAACAAAAACAATTCGGGGAAGAAAATATTACTTGAGTAACAGCAACACCTTCAGAGACCTGTCCTGTGTGTGACACCTCCCACCTGGGAGGGCAGAAGTGAGAGGAGGTCCTTGAACCCCTAAACCAGGACAGAACTGCTCCATCCCCATCTCTGAGGAGGCTGCCAAAATACCCGAGCCAAGCCTCCTCCTCAGCCTACAACATTCCACACGGTGCCAGGGAAAAAGCTCCCACTCTGATTGAATCAGCTGCTTTTATCACTCCTCCTGATGCACCCTCTGCTAATAAATATGGAAAAAACTGAATCAAAACTGCGGAGCCCTGCTGCAGTTGCATTAACTCCATTACCTCTCCCAGACTTTTCAGCTCCAGTTTCATCAATTATCCTGCAGACTGAGTTGAAACACTCAGCACTTCCTCAGAACAAACCAGGGACGCCGCTGAAGGGTCCTGGAGCTGCTGGAGCAGCTCAAACACGGCTCTTCCCAGAGAGGAAAAAAAAAAAAACAACAAAACAACAAACCCAAATAAAGTGCATTTTATCCTCCAAAGCAGAGAACATAAATTTCAGCGGGTTTTTTGTTGTGCTTCTTTTCCCATGGAGTTAATGGGAAGTGACAAAAGGCTCTGCTGAGGGGGAGAGGGAGGCAGGGCTCCGATGTTTACTAAAGGTGACAAAGGATTTAGCTGCCCTCTGCTTTATTTATCCTTCTCCGTAGCAAAAAGAACTGTAGTCACCTTGGAGACACGGGGCAGTGACAAAGGGATATGTCACTGGACCAGAGGTGACTCAACACAAACTCTGTGCATTCCCAGCTGACAAATGCTGCTTTTCCAGGAATTTCTTTACCGGGATTGAACCCCAGGATGATGTTTCACCCCCGATTTGCATCTCTGCAGGCCACAGGAACACTGGGGGAAGGAACTCTCTCCTCCCCACTTCCCTTTGTCCCTTCCTCTCCTCCTCCCTTTTGCCGTCTTTAAGACCAAAACCTTTGTGTCTTGATTGGTAATTAAGTACAAGTCACCCAGGCTACTTTTTCAAAGAGTAATTAAAAGGTTATCACGAGAAACACGCGAGGTGCAGGTAATTCCTGGGGCAGCTGTAATTAGGTCAGCCCGGAGATAACTGGGCTCTTATCGCAAGGATCACATCAGCGTCTCAGTTCAAACAAAACCCCGAAACTTTCCCTCGGTTAAATACGGCCCGAGATGTGGGTTTGAATGGCTCACACGGCATCACAAGGGTGGCAATCCTTCTCCTCGCTCCTGTCAGGGAGGAAGGACGAGGGTTTGGAAGCCACTTGAGGAGACACCGAGATGTGGGAGCTGCAAGGGAAGCTCGTGTGCCAGCAGCAGGATTTCTCTGCTCTGCACAGAACCCCCCCATCGCAGCGATACCTGCAAAGCTTTCCCCAGACCCTGCACGCCGCGCAGGCACGGGAATTCCTGCAAAATCCTCCTCGGAACGGGCGGGTTCCTCCTCCCAGCCGTGTCGATGAACACCGAGCGACGCCCGGGCAAACGCAAAGGCGCCGGCCGGGCTCTGGGAGTTGTTCGTCTCTGCATGCACAGCCTCCAAACAAACGCTTTCCCAGGCAAATAAACTGAAACATTTTGTTTGAACGGGGGAGAGACATGGGGAGGACACAATTCCCTGCCCACAGCAGGCGGGAAGGGAAGCCCAAGGGTTGGAAGAGGCTGAGAAACCCCAGCATGGCTCAGCACATTTACAAGTGAGGAGTTTCTGCTGGTAAAAACATCCTATGTTCTTGTCCCCTGGGCTTCCCAATGTAGTTTTGAACATCTCTGGAAGCGGGAAAAAAAAAAAAAATCTGATTTTCTAAGCTGACCAGTTCCATTTGGAGTGCAAATTCACCAGATCTCACAGGGAAAGGCAGAATTAGGGAGCTACAACGACTGAATCACAGGGAGACTGTAAATGTGTTTTGCCCGGATCTGAGTACAAGCCCAAAGCTTCTAATCAGGGAGTTTGCAAGTGATTTAAGATTCTCACATTAAAAGCGTCCTGCAAATCATCAGCAGATGAAGAAGCTGGGGGAAGCCACGTGGTTCTGTCACTGCCCACTCTGGGGATGTCACGGAACAAGAGTCTGACACAAAGAGGTGATGCCTTAAGTTTTATCTTTCGTGCATTTCAGGTTCTGCGGTGCCCAGGGGTGCAGCTCTGAGCTCACAGTCAGTGTCACTCAGCTCTGCGCACAGCAGGGACACAAAACAAATCCTTCTCCTGCTGCACACCAAGGACAGCTGGGACAAGTCTCCAGGCCCAAAAGCACAAACAAGGGTGGGCTGGAGGGAGGAACGAGAAGGATGGGACCTCACAGCCTGGAGCTGGAACTGGACAATTCAACCCCAATGTGCAAATGGACCAAAACTTACAAAAATGTGAGACCTCATGACCAGTCAGCCATTTTTGTGCCCATTTTTGGGTCTACCCTGGGTGCAGCCCTGGCCAGGCTCTTGTCCTGCCCAAGGTGTATCCTAAAGGCCTTTCAATAAATCTCTCCTTTATTCTCAGCTCTGCCCAGTCTCTGTTCCGGCTCAGCCTTCCCAAGGCATCAGAGGTGCAGAGAGTCTCCCAAAATCCAACAGCAAGCCCAGAGCCATAAATAACCCCAAGAATTGAAATTGCAGTCAGGTCTGTGCCGAGCTCCTGAGCCCAGCACGGTGGGAAGGCAATCAGGAAGGGAACCTGATTGGAGCGGCCTCGGAACAATGACACAATCACCAGGCACAATGGGAACTGGGAAAAGAATGTTCTGGAATAACTGCAGGGCTCCACACGACCCCCTGAGCCCACAGCAGCTGGGAGCTTGAAGGAAGAGCATTTGGGACAGTCTGGCCTGGTGTAATGAGCTCAAGAGAAGGGGAAGTCCTGGACAGGAACCAAATCTTGATGTCCCCCATCAAGGATGAGGAAACTCTGCAGCCACCACAGCCCTGAGGTTTGACAGAAAATTCCCCCACAGTGGTTCCTGCTGGAAGAGCCAGGAGCTGGGAAAATTCTAGTGGACAAGGAAGAATGGGTTCCAACAGAACAAAGAGAAAAATTCAGGTTATAAACATGGGAAAAATCCTTCCCTCTGAGGGTTGGGAGGTCCTGGCACAGGTTGCCCAGAGAAGCTGTGGCTGCCCCATCCCTCAAGTGTCCAAGGCCAGGTTGGAGCACCCTGGGATGGTGGGAGGTGTCCCTGCCCGTGGCAGAGGATGCAACGAGATGGAATTGTCAGTTCCCTTCCAACCCATTCCAGGATTCTGAAAACCCGATTATTCGAGAGAAGCTGAAATAGCAAAGGCTTGGAAACGAGCTCTGATTTTAGCAAACAAAGCAAAGTCATGGCACTGAGAGATGACAACAGCCCTGGATGTCTAAATTAAGGCACTGAAACCCATTTAATATTCACGTCCTCATCACAAACACGCAATGCAAATTCCCTAATATCCAGTAAAGCTGTTTATTAGCAAATGCCTCATTGGATTAGGGCTGCTCTTATTCTATTAGGGAACCTTCACACCACATTAAATTGCAAGACAAGAAGGTGTTTGCCAGCACACCATGAACACAACGTTAACCCCTTCCCAGGAAATCCTGGAGTGGTCTGGGTTGGGAGAGACCTGAAATGCATCGGGGATGCTCAAAAACACAAGTTTGAGAGGGGAAGAAGCAAAGAAATCCAGTTGTCCCTTCTTTTCCCCTTGCTCACAGCTCTTTTTGGGCGAGCTCTGATGAGTGACACGTGGCCATCCATCTTCAGGGCTGCGCCTCCGTGATGAATGGAGAACATTTGGGAAGCAGGCAGGAAAAAGAAAGCAAAATTGATGGCCAAGAGAAAGAGAAAGAGGGAGGAAAAAAAAAGTAAACCAATGTTAGGCAACAGTTAAAGAGTTTAATGAAGTGAGATTGATGCACCAAAAATAATACCTGGGCTCTCCTGAGGGGGAAGGGACCCACAAGGATCAGGGGACACCCCGACAATCCCACCTGTGCATCGGAGCGTTGCCCAGACACTAAAACTGGTGAACAAAGAGATGAAACAGCCCAAAGGAGCCAACTCCAGGTGTAGAAGTTCCTAATCCAGAAATGTCCAAGGGAAGAAAGCTCATGCCCACCATGCAGTTCAGCTTTTACTCTGCTAAGTGCTCTCAGACCTCTAGAAATCCCCCTCTTTATTTCCCTTCCCTGCCCTAAATACCCTCCATTTCCTGAACTCCTCCTCAGAGGTGGAACATTCATTCCCACGTGGCTTTTGCTGCTGCTTCCAGCCCCCAGCTCACATCCACCTGCCCAAACTGCACCTGAACTTCACCAGGGATGCAGAGGAGGGACTTTTCCTCACCTTTTTCCTCACCTTCCCCCAGTGCAGGGCCCACAGATCCCCCGGGCAGAGCTCCAGCTCAGATTTTCTGCTACTTTTATTTACAACCAGAACATTCCTGTGAATATCTCAGAGCAGCATTAACTTCTCACCACACAAACTCTCCCTGAGCTGGATTTTACCCCCCAGTTTTCCACCTTTCCATTATCCCCAAAGCAAAGCACTGAACCTCCTGATTAAACGCCGAGGTCCCATAATTAAAGTGATTCTCAAGCACAGTTGCCAAATGAGGAGATGATTTATTTGCATAACTGAAATAATCTACATAAAGAGCTGATTTCCACCAGGGTGCAGCTCAGATGCTCCACTCGGGTTTAGACAAGACACTGAGGTCAATGGGTTTGTCCTGAACTCGAGTGCTTTGAAGGAAAATCGATTTTCCAGAGCTCCAGCACTCTTGCCAAGGGATTCAGAGCCTGGGTTCAGTTTTTGAACTCCTCACTGACAGGCTGGAGCTGCCACCAGCACCTCCAGTCGTGTCCCCAGCTGAGAGGGCTGAGATCACGACTGCTCCGCAGCTGACACCTCCCAGAGCATCTGCTGCCACAGCAACCCATCAAAACCAGCCTCCCACAAAACTTTTTTTAACACCGAAAGCCTCATTTGAGAAGCCACGGGGAGTTTTCCTACTAAACCGGATTCCTGAACGCGTCTTACCCCTGGAGATGTGACAGATGGGAGGGAATGCAGCCCTGCCCAGCTGCTGGGTGGGCTGGGAGTTCAGGAATAGCCCGGATTTTGGGGGAAAAACCCACAAAACATTTGGCAGAGCTATCACTGAACTCCACAGCCCAGCCTCCCACTCCGGGAGTCTCGTTTTGGACTGAGGGAAGCTCTCTGCACACTAACTCTGCTTCCCTCCTGCTCCATTTGCTAATTAACTCCTCTGGATGTCTAGGATGAGCCTTGATAAATCATTACTGTCAGGCGTTCAGAGGAAACATTTCAAGCCTTATCAGAGATAAGAAATCAAAACAACTGTAAGAATTGCTCACGGAGAAAGAAGCACTCCCAGTTTATTGCAGCATAAACATCCAAGGCCAGATTTGATCCCAGCGGCAGGAAGGGGAACATGTTTATAAACATCACTGTAATGAACACTGTACCTCGTTCTCAGATTCCCCTGCTGAGGCAGCCCATCGTAGATGGATAATACATCAAAATCTTCCTCTAATGCAAAGGACTGGAAAACAAGCTGTATCCTGTTCTGCTCCTCAGCAGTGATTGTCCACGTGCAGTTTGCATAATTGGGGTATCCATAGGGGAAGCCTGGGCTCTGTATTGTCCCGTTTGGGCCCTGCAATGTGTGACTGCAGTTCTGGGCTGGCGAGAGAAAAGACAAAAGCACAAAGTCAGAGGGTGTCAGGCGAACAGTGAATGTCCTCACACTCCCAACAGAGCACACAGGGCTCGTCCCGCCACGTTCCTTTGTCCCAGGAAACGGAGAGAAGTCAAATCTGAGGATGAAGCTTTGGCTTCCTCCCCGCAGGGATGTGGAGCCCAAACCCCCAGACACGTCCTGGGCTCTGCTCCCAGCAGCTGTGAGCACAGCTGGATCCACAGCTGCAGCCTGGCCCTGGGGACAGCTCCTTCCTCAGCCTCCCTTCCCCAGCACACCACCAAACCCAGAGCTCTCCCACCACACACACTCCGTCAGTTTGGGATTTCACCCGTGCCAGGTCACACAACAGCACAGGGACAACGCCAGAGCTGAGTGTCACCTTCTGGCTGCACAAGGCTGCCTGAAACCTGCGTGGCCAAAGGTCAGCAGCGAACCTGTCCTGACCCCGAAAGGAGCAGGACGCAGGGCAAGGCTTGAGCAAACCAACTATCCTGGAAGGTGCCTTCCAGCCCTGAGCATTTCACGATTCTGGGAATGGATCACTGGAACAAAAAGCAGCAGCAGCAGCACTCACAGCCCTATTGGAGCTGAGGGGGGGACACAGGGAAGAAATCCCTGGCCAGAGCCTGCCTTGGGGGGCTGCTGGTTCCTCTCAGCCAGTTCTGAAAGGTCTGTGCTCCTCACTGTGCCTCAACACACAGAACATCTTCAGCCAGTCTCTCTGAGGAGCTGCTGCAAAGCCGCATCTTCTGAGAACAAATCCCCCTCCCGTAACACCCGTGAAACAACCCAAACCTCTCTCCAATCCACTTCCCCTGCCCAGGGCAGTACCTGGGAACACTGCATCCCAAAGCTAAACCATGTACACCGACAGGATAAATGAGGTTTCCTTCTCTCTGGGGACACAGGTCCACGAATGTGTTTTGGGAACAGCCCAAATGACAAATTCCCTTCAGTGTTTTCCTCTCCCTGCACTGCTCCTGTACCTGGGCGTCTTGGGAAGCACCAAGAACTCTCTCCAAACTGGTCCGACCCTCCCTGCTTTAGTGGAAGAATTCCTCCACACGAAGCAGGAAGGGTCAATCTCGTGGCCCAAAAGCTGAGTTTCACCTTTATCCTCCGAGCTGCTGACCTCTGCCCCCTGCTCCAGCTTTTCCCACCCCTGCTGGATTGTTTACCCTGCTGATGGGGACAACAGAAGCTTTTCAAGTCGAAATGCATTAGAGTAGAAATTACTTCTTTGATTTCTCCTTGCCTTTTTTTTTTTTCTTTTTTTTTTTTTTTCCAAAGGCAGCAAAAAGGCATTTGCACTTCTGAGTGCCAAGCAGCTACAGGTACAGAACTGCGGAGTGGCGCTCATTAAAGCCAATTATAATTAGATTGACCTACTTCGGGTGCAAAAAAAAAACCAAAAAAAAACCGCTCCGTGGAACTTCTCCCCGCAAGACGGAGTTCTCGGTTTTATGAATCTAAAACGGCCCATCCTATTTACTACCCAGGGAAGCTTTTTGTAGCACGTTTATCTGATCAATGAGAGGCAGGACGGCCCCGCAATCCACCGGGGATGAAAGGGAGGGAGGCACAGGATTCCTTGACTGGAGTATTCTGCATTTCTGTAGCACCTGGCAGCTGCCTCTCTCAGGGCTTTCTGTGGCTGCATCAGAGAGTAATCCACCTCCCTCCTCCACCTGGGCTCCATTTACTTTGGGGACTTCACTGGAAAAGCCATTTGCTCAGTGCCAGAAAGCTGCACAGGACTGGGAATATTCCTGTCATCACAGAGGAGTAAAATGAAGCCCGGTTTGGTTTAACAACCCAAAACCCACAAGCCCGGGTCTCCAACTCCATCGAATCCTTTTCTCCAACCACAGCGACGCTCGATAGGCAGCGGGGGGGGGGGGGGATATTGAACTGTCCCTCCTGCTCATTTTTATTTTAATCAGAAGTTCATCAGAACAATTTAAGGGAAAATGGGAAATTAAAGAGGCCGTGTCTCTCCATTTGCTGATGGTATAAAAGCCACCAAGGCTGCACGAAGCTCAGGAAATAAATTCAAGGTCAGAGGCACCATGATCCAAACACTCCCAAGGTCATACGGGAGCTCCAAAATCCACCAACTCAGCCCATCCTTCCACAACCAGTGCCCGTGCCACAAACGGCCATAAATCTATCTGAAAGAGCAAATAAATAATAGAAAAATAAGGCCGAGTTTTATGATGCATCCAATCAATCTACTGAAATATTTGCATGTTCACGATGCTGACCCAGAGGTGCTCCGGGCACAGATAAAAGAAAATTGCTTATTGCAAACAAAGAACAGCTTTGCAAAAGCTGCCAAACTGGGCAGTAATATATTCTGTAATAGCTGTAATAGCAGGGAACTTCATTTATATTGGACGTTGCTGGAAAAAAAAAGTCATCAGGCACAGAAAGAAATCCGGGAAGCTGAGGGAATTTATGTGTTCTATCATTTGCTTCCAGGTCTGAGTTAGTTCAGCTCATCCTTGACTGACAAAACCTTATCTAAAATTCAAAATTTCTCCTGTGAAGATTGCAGAAACAATTCCCTTTATCCCTCTGGCCCAGGAGCACAAATAAGTAGAAAGATATGAAAGGGCAGCGCTGGTGCCTGTGCTGGGAAGTTCCAGGTGGATTTGGGGTTGACAGAGGACAATTCTCCCAAAATTTCTGGCACATTCTGCCCAAGCCGAAGTCTGACAAGAGGCACTTTCAGCTCCTCTCGCAGAGATGAGAATGTGCTGCATCATGCCCCCCTCTCCAGTTTTGTTTTGAACCTCAGCTCAGGTGTTTTCCTGTGGATATTGCAGCTCCTCATCTCTTATCCATGGGCTCACATTCCTGAGGGTGGGCTCATCACAGGGATGGGTTTGTGAGCATTTGTGATGAGGGAAAACAGAGCTGAGCCCGGGCTGGGCTCTGCCAGCACCTCCTCTCAGTTCTGGAGAGTGGTTTATTGGGAGTGGGGCCCTGAAATGAATCCCTCAGCGCTGTTTTACTGCAGGAAATTCAGACAAGGACAAGACCTGGCACTGCTCAGAGCCCTCCTCCAGAGGGATCCCAACCCCAGGCACAGGAAAAACCACAACCCAAGGTACCACAGGATCCTTTAGGCTGGAAAAGACCTCCAAAATCACTGAATCCTTTAAGGAAACCCACGGCACTTGGGGAAAACATCTTTATCTGGGACACCACCACTGACAGTTCACTGGTGGTGACTCAGTTTTTCAATTTTTTCACACCTTGGTTTAACCAACTGCACCAAGTCTCCACTTCCAACAGCTCTTTTGTGCAACAGGCACTCTTTGAACAATCCCCAGACTAACTGGCTTCAGCCCGGGCTCCTGACGAGGGAGAGGATGGAATATTTACTCTGCAATACTCTCCCAGAAGAACTGAACCATGGGCTGCCCACGGCAGTTTGTAACACACACTTTAATCCACAGGGTACAAAACTTAACTTGACCAGACACTGCAGCATTGAAAAATAAATATCAGCTGAGCAGAGGAGAGTTCCAACCCCCCCAGGCTTCGCTGTGGGACTGCCATGAAGAGAAAGGAAGGGTGGCAGGAGCAGGAACAGCATCCTTGTGCTCCAAACCAGAGTTCTTTTGACAGGATGAGCTCCAGGAGTGGAGCCAGAGGGTTTAGTCCCACTGCAAATCCAAAGTCATCTCGACACATGAGCCAGGATCATTCTGGTGCCAGTCGGGGCAGGTTTAGAGGGGCCCTAAAGCAGCAGGGCTGGCCGGGCTCTGGGGCAGCACCAGCTCACCCCAGTCACTGCAGTGGGGCAGCTGCTGCCACATTTTGCAATGCAGGACAGTTAAGAATTGACAAAGTTATTAAGAGGGGGTTTTCTGTGGTTGTACCGAGAGGGGGAATTGTAGGAAACAGAAAAAGTTAAAAGAGCTTCATTATTAAAATTTTCTCTTATCTTCCTTAGCATTTTTCTACTTGCTAAGGCCTAACTTTACACGCCACAAAAGCGCAGTCTTATCGTTCTGTGTCCTCATTCTTGCATCTTTTTAACTCTACATCCACACTGCTATCAAAGTTTTCTGCTTTTTCTATTTCCCACACCAACGTCCTCAGTGTCCTAGAGGTGGCAGCAGGGACAGTGACTGCACTGTGACCAAACCCACCGGGTTATGTGCATGAAGAACAGGAGGTTTGACCCCTGGAGAACACTCACAGCAACAGGATTTTGCTATTCCCTTCAAATAAGCAACACCTTCAGGTCAGGAATGAGCTGCCCCTGCCTGATGGGGAATTCCAGCAGCTCCAGGCTGAGATGAACTCGAACATCCCAACTGTGTCACTACAAACCTCCCCCAGGTTGTCGGGAGGTAAACAACAATAACAAACAACGGCGCTGTCTGACGTGACAAGTGCAGAGGAAACCAGCAGGAAAAAAAATCATCTTCCACCTACTTGCAATTCCTTAAAGTGAAATCCCAGGCCAGACCCAGGCTGGTGTAAACCCAAGGAAGAATTGTAGCTGTTGGTTTACACCATGTTATTATCCAAGGAAGCAATGAGAGAGAGAGAGAGGGAGACTGAATTTATCTCTGAAGTGCTTCCTGAAATACAAGTCGCTGCACTTTGTTCCTCAGCAGAAACAAAATCTAATTTAGCAAACGCTGATGCATGGTCACTGCACAATTCCGTGGGAACAAATATCAAATCATGCACAGTGCCTCGCTCTCAGCAGCATCATTTCTGGAGGATCCATGGCTGCCTCCTCCCTAATGCAGCAGTTTGGGGTTTTGCCGTTTGCTGTAGTTACTGTTGCTCGCACGGAAACGCCGTTATTCCGTGTTGTTCTACAGCCCATTCCAGCAAACGCAGGCACATAAAAAAACCCCTTTCCCCAGGCAAAGTGAAATCCACATCCAAACGCTGAGATCTCAGGGGCAAACCCCTGCTTGTCCAGCAGCACCTCCAAGGTTTGCTCACCTCACCGAACCCACACACACCGATTCCTCATCATTGTTTGCTCTGCCTTCTAAATAGGAAAAAAAACCCAGTCCCTTTTCCCGTTGTTTAGCGTCGTGAATCATTTATCAGGCACTAAAGATGCCTCCTTACACGGTGGTTTAGCAAGTCATTACAGCTGATCACAAACAGGGAGTAGTTTACTCCCAGCCCGGCTCCGACTCTCCGGCTCACCCAATTTCACTGAGCAAACAGAGAAAGCACCTCCACTTTTGATCAATCCGAGCCTTGCTGCCCTCAGGATTCACCTTCCCCGAGCTGGAGCTTAACCTCCAGCCTCCTATCAAAGCCTGCTGGGTAATAAATAATGCAGAGTCATTCCATTAACTATAACTTAATCAAAAGCCCGTGGATCCAAGAGCGTCATCAAGGGGATGATTTCCATTTCCGACAGCCCGAGCCCTCTTCCCTCTGAGCACGGGGAGTGATCAGCTGGGCAATGCAAGGGCAGGAAAAGTGCACTGGAGCTGAATTCAGCTCCTGCCAGCACTGCTAAGCCCGGGAAGAAACCAAAGCCCCAGCTCAGCTCAATGAGGACGTCCAGATTCGCACAACTCCACAAAACCCCAAACACCTCACGGTCCTGTGGGCACACACGGCCCTTCCCTCTCCCCTGCCATCCCTTTGTCCCTTTTAGTGCTGCCCAGGCTGTTACTGCAGAGCTCCCACACCTGGCACTGCTCCAGCCCAGCAATTCCATTTTCAGCCCTTCCCAAGCACGAAGAAGAGGAAAAAAAGAATGCCAAAGTTATCCCCCACGTCTGCTCTCCCTTCCTTTGCCCTCCCTTCCTTTCCCAATCAAAAAATGTTGTTCTGGACAATCATGAAAATTTCCTGCACATGTCTGGGATTCCACAAATACCCCAGCTGAGCCACCACACACCTGAAAACCACCAAGTGCCGCTCAGGAAAAGGGAGTTTGGAAATTCCAAGTGTCACCGCCCCGTCCTCAGGCATCACCGCACTGCTCTGTCATCCCATGACATTCCCAATGCGTCCATCAAATGACACTTTTGTGTTTCAGATCAGGAAAAACCTGGACGAAAGCCTCCCCAGCTCTGCCTTTCAGGGATCCATGTCAGATCCATCCTGTTATTCCTTCAGACCATGGAATTTTCTCCTCCATCCTGTTTACTGCTTCAGACCACGGCGTTTTCTCCTCCCTGCGTGGCCTCAGAGAGAGGTTCATTCTGCCCAGACAGGGGATTTTCAACCTGCAGCTCATAAACCCTCTGGGGATGTGTGAAAGGCAGGAGAGGGAAGGAGAACAGACACGAGGCTTTTTCAGTTCTCTAGAAATGCCACGAGCACCTACAGAGGGAAAAAAGGCACCAAACACCGGGAACGCTGGAACCTACAGACCCAAAAACGTCAAAAAGCACAATTGTGGAATAAATGAACCCAGTCTGTTCAATGCTTCCCTCTTCAGTGATGCTTCTGAGCCCCTGGTGGGGTTCTGGACTCTGCCCAGCTGTTCCACATCTGTCCTGGAGTGTCACATCACAAACTGGACACTGAGCCCAGCCCAGCTGGACACTGGGGTGGGTGGATGTTCATTCTGCCTCACCCCGACGTTGGGACCTGCCACACTCCCTCCTCTCCTCCAAGCCAACCCTCTTGGAAGGAAATCTTTCCAGCTTTCCCATCCTTTGGGTTTCCATTCCATGCCTGAGCCTGAGGAGAGCACAGAGCTCAGAGCAGCTCTGACAAGCGGCGTTGAAAAAACCCCAGGAAATGTCCAGCTGCAGGTGACATCCAAAAGCCTTCCAGGGAGGGAGGTGACATCCCAGGAACATGACACTGCACAGATGTCCTGTCTCAGCAGCTCACAGCAGTGCCCTGACGTGTGGAGAGGCCACAGATTCCGGCTGCTGGGCAGGACTGGGAAGGACTGGGAAGGAAATGTTGCCATGGGTTATGCTGGGAATTGCTGGAGGAGTCGCTGGTCCTAAAAGCAGCTGCCAGATTTGAGCCTCCAGTCCTCTGTACTCACAGTGTCACCCCAGACCCCCTTCATCCCCCCAGTCAGGATCAGAGAGAGAGTGGAAGGGTAAAAGCCAGAAAACTCGTGGGTTGAAATAAACAGTTTAACAGGGAAAGCAGGACTTCCCCTTCTCTTGAGCTCATTACACCAGGCCAGACTGTCCCAAATGCTCTTCCTTCAAGCTCCCAGCTGCTGTGGGCTCAGGGGGTCATGTGGAGCCCTGCAGTTATTCCAGAACATTCTTTTCCCAGTTGGGAAGAGAAACGCCATCATTCCAAATGTCCCCTCCTTTGTCCACTCACTCAGTGTCACACATTCTGGGATATCCCGTTGGTCAGTTGGGGTCACCTGTGGCCGTCAGGTCTCCTCTCAACCTCCCCCACACTCCCAAATCTCTGCCCTGGGAGGGGCAGGAAAGGCCTTGGCTCTGGGCCAGCTCAGCAATAACAAAACACCTCTGCATCATCAGAAAAATCACCTCCAGCCCCGCCCAAAGCAGCACATCCCAGCCCTTATTCCATGCCCAGATCCCACATTATCCAGCACAGCTTCATTCCCACCTCTCCCCTTCCCAATTTTTGTTATAACAGCAAATACCCTTCCCATCATCCCCGCAAAACATCCATAAGAAGTCCACGGAAAGTCTGCTGGATTCACTGAATCCATGATTTGGCTCCATCTGTTCTGGTGGAATCAACTCCAGCTCAGGGAAGGGAGAGCGTGGCACAAACGACCCGAGTGTCCCCTGTGCCACCCCTGCCCTGGGATGCCCTGGACACAGGAGGGGTTCAGCCTTCCCGGCCCTCAGCGCTGCTTGTTTAAACCAAGATCGTTATCAGAGGCATCCTGGTGTCCCGCTGGCTCCCACCAGGTGCTCGCTGTGCCATTCCCAATCACTCCAGCAGATTTATGGAGCACTTTGCCATCTGCAGAGCTCCCAGCGCGGCCGGAATCAGAGCACGTGAGACAACGGGACAAGTGGTTGGGAGGGGAGGAAGTGAGGGCAAAGGGAGATGGATTCCCTCCTGTTCTCCTGCTGGAAGAGGAGGCAGGAGGGCTCCAGGAGTAATAATGGAAAACGCTAAAAAATTCCTTGGGAGTTGCTGTAAGGAGCATCTAGAGATTCTCTAGTAACTCACCAGCTTTACTATCAGCAGTACCGAAGTTTAAAGTTTAAAGTGCCTTGTTTATCAAGGCACATTAATGAACACACGTTTCCCTGACTATTTCCAGTCAGCCAACCGCAAAAAACTGTGCGTCTGATTTGCACTGACTCAAGGTGGAGAGACAAACTCTGCTGCATCCCCCGCCTGATCCGACAGCAATGGATTCAACGGCTGGAAATGTGTCCAACGTGCACGAACTGAGAAAACTTGACCTGGTCAATGAGGGATTTCAATCAGTTCAATTACAACATGAACAGGGAAAGGAAGGGGAAAGGGGAAGGAAGAAGGAGAAGGGGAAAGGAAAGAGGAAGGGAAAGGGGAAGCCCCTGAACCTTTCAGCAGTGACCAAGGCCCAGGACTCCCGTCAGCAAAGCCGAACACCCCACAGAGACCCTGCTTTAAGCGACCTGAGCTTCACCAGTGAAGATTTGCCCCACTGCCATCTCTTTGTCCTTGCCAAGTACCAGGGGGCAGGATTCAAGAAGAAAATTCCTTATCCCAGCTGAAGATCTGCCTCTTCCCACTCCACTCCAGGCACTGGACACCACATAAACCCAGGGCTGTGGTGTGAGCTTCAGGGGCAGCAGGGTCACAGGAGGGGCTGGCTGCTGTCCCTGCCTGTCCCTCGGCGTGAAGGGACCACCCCAGCTCCCTGCCAGGGTCCGACACTCCATTTCCTTCCCCAGGGACAGCAGAGGAGCGTTGTGAGGAGCAGGCAGGAGCCTGGCACTGACAGTGCTGTCAGAGCATGGCAGAGACCCTTTGATCTGTCCAGGACAAATATCCAGGCTTAGCCAGAGAAATATCCAGATTTATCTATCCAGATAGATCCCCAGGATTGCACGGAGCCCAACACCCACCCCCTGAGCTTCTGCAGGCACAGCAAACCTGCCAGTTCCTCTGGGCTCCTTGCTGGACCCCATCCAACCACACGAGTGTCTGTCCTGTGACAAAAGTGACTTTATTTCATGCCTTCTGCATGAGAACAAGGGACATTGGTTCTGCCAGGCTCACTGATCTCCACAGGGCTCTAAGGCACCTTGGCTGACGAGTTCAGACATTCATATCCCAAAAAACCCCAAGCTAACAAAAATCCTGAATGCCCCAGGAGGAGAGCCGTGCTTTAAACACTTTCAAAAATCAAATTAAGCAGCCCCAGCTGATAAGACTTTAAACACAATCCCAGCTTTCTGCCCTCTCCACTTCTCAGCAAATCCATTTCTTGGCACACACGTTCCACATTTCAAGCCTGGCCCCTGTGGCACTGCAGCAGATTCAGGTGAAATCGTGGAGCTGTGTCACATCCCCGGAATTCACCCGGCCCCGAGCACAGGCTGAGCTGGAGAACTCCTGGCAAAGCTTCCAGAGCCCCGCACACCCCGGCAGGGTTTCACCCCCAGCTCCCCTGGTTTGTGCAGGGCAGTGACAGAAAGCTGCTGGGGGTATTGGAGGAAGCCTGAAGGTCAGGGGATGAAGCAGCAGGCTTTGGAAGCCTTGGAAAAGCAGCAGCAGCAGGATGGTTGATCCCAAATTACCATTCCACAGGCAGCCGGGGCCGCGGCATCGCCGCTGGTGCTCTGACGTGTCCAGGCTCAGTTGCTAAGCACAGGCACACAGGGAGCAGCTCCAGAGCTTCCTGACAGGCCTTGGGAGAGGAAAAGTGAGGGAGAAACCTCCCCTGGGTTTATAAATACACAGAAATTTCTGTGTATGCCGAGCCACCAGGGACAGGGTTCGGCGATGTCACACACACACAAACCAGCCGCGGTCATCGAGTCACGGATTGTCTCCTTCCCTTTCCTCTGCAACCTTCCTGCCTCTGGATTTCAGCAGCTCCAGCTGTTTGGGGCTTTCTGCCCAAGCCCTGGGAAGTGGTGTGGAAGAAGCTGCAGGAGACACGAGGGAAGAACTGCTGCAGGCAGCCCAGGGTGATCACTCCTGTCCACCGGCCTTAAACACCCGATTTGAATCTGAATCTGAATTTGAACCTAAATTCAGCCCAGGGCAGCTCAGCACAGAGACGAGCCTGACAGGAGTGTTTTAGGCCAAGCCAGAGGCTGCAGGTGTGTCCAGGACACAGGAGCAGAGCCGCTCATCCACGTGCTTGGAATCAAGGATTTTATCGAGATGCCAAAACCAACCACCCCCAGGATGTGCAGGAAGCTTCTTCAACAGCAACAGGGGAAATTCAGGATAAAGCCACAGTTTGGGACCATTTCTTTCCAAACCAGCATTTTTTTGTTCCACACTTCTCCCCATTCTGTTTTACCTGGCCTGGATGTATTTAGAGAGGATAATTTGATGCCCTTCCTGTTTTCCAGGCCCAGTAAGCACTGTGCTTTCACTGCTCTAGGATTCACCTCTGATCGCCCTCGGAATTCTCATCCCACTTGGAATTCTTCTGTGCCAAGGACATCAAACCACCTCAGTCATTCCTACAAAGGTTCCTCAACACCTCATGAGAACTTCTCTCATCTCTTCCTCATCTCTGCTGGAAAAAAAACCCTTTGGCGTTTTCTATACACGAACTGAAGCTTTTGTCATTCACAATCCAGAAAATCCCGGGATTTTTTCAAGATTGCTCCTGGATTTCACAAGAGCTGCTTCAAAACTCTGGGACTTTCACAGTCCAAAGGGGTTTTTTTTTTTCCCAAACTGCACTTCCAGCAGTCACTCATTAACCACAGAAAGCAATTACCTGCAGAACTTCCTCATTTCCACAATCCCTGCTGGGACCGGGAATCCTGGGCACACCAAGCATCGCCTGGAATCATCTGCTCAGCTCCAGGAAGCACCACAGTCATCCCAATATTCAGCCAGAGAGGGCCTCTTCTCCAGAGGGACGTCATTTCCTTCCTTCAAAACTTTCACAATTGTCTCTTAATCAATTCTGGCCGTTCCCTCAGCACCTCCTCTCCACAGCCATCGCCGGAGCAGAACAATGAACCCAGGCACTCATGGAACTATTTCCATCCGCAGAGCACTCCACGGGCATTAAGCAATTAATGCAGATGCTGGCGTGAGGAACAGCCCCACTGGGAATTCCCAGCACTTCCCCTCGTGGCCTCTCAGCTCCTCCAGTGCCTTGGATTCAGTCACGGAATGGTTTGGGCTGGCAAGGGACCTCAAAGCTCCTCTCCTCTGCACTCTTCCTGTCAAACCAAGGGTTTCCCTCCAAATAAAAGATGGTTTAAGACGTGGTTAAGGCAGTGAGGTGGAAGCTGTGAGGCTCTGGCTGACCCTGGGATCACGGGGAGCCGTCAGAGACCAGGTGACCCCTTTGTGACAAACACCACAAAACCAAACCCGTGTTCACAAATCCTTTCCAAAGGAACTTCAGCGCTCCAGGTTTACAAATATTTTATAAGCCAAGAACTGCAGGGAGATGCTCTGGAGCCTTCCTAACCCCACCTGAGCTGTGCAGCCACACTTCCCTTATAAACCCTCCCTGGACAAGTCTCCATTTATTTTGGCATCTAAATATCCTTGAAGCCTTGCCCTGGGAGTCTGAGCCTCAATGCAAACGTTCAGCCTGATTCAAAACCTTCTGACAATTTTACTCTTTATTTTCTCTCCAAGATGAACACAGCGAAGATTTCTAATTTTTTTTTCCTCACCTCCACTGCAGATATCTGTAAAAATGACACAGATCATCTCAACCCCCAACTGAAATGAAAACTCAGAAAAACAGAAGGTAATTTGATGAAAAACTTTTTACCCGGCGTCTGCAAATGGACTCCCACTCATGTGCAGCATTTTTTTGACTCAGTCTCATTTACAAGGTGCTAATTATTATCGCCAAAACAAATTTTTCAATTTGTGTTTCAATTATTTTGCAGTAAAATAATATTTGCATTTAAACGGTTTATCCAGGGGGCTCAAAGGCATTTTCATCTCGGGTGTCAGGATTTATCTCAAAAAGGGAAAAGAAAAATTGAAGAAGGTGAAGTGAGGTTCAAGGCGAAATCCATCCCAAGTCACAGTGGAGCCAAAATTACAGAATTTCTCATGAAAATATTTCATTGTTGGTCTCCCCTTGTCACCACGGAACGCCTAAAACCAGCTCAAATTCCCTTTGCTGCTGGAGCTCTGTGTCCAGCTGCAAAGTTCAATGTTCCCTCAAGGCTCAAGGGAAATCTTGAGCTCCAAATCCCATCCCCCTAAGAACTCCCAAGCCCTCAGCCCTTGGAATTCTCCCAGTATCAACAATCCCATCCTTTCCCTGCTGGAGAGCTGATGGTTTAAAGAGAGCACAGAAGGGAAAGCTCCTTCACAAATAAATCTGCATCAACCTCTGAGGGAGTTCCAAGGGGGTTCTTCCCCCCCCCCCACCATGTTTTGGATTCTAAATGACGTTTTACACATCAATTCATTGACCAGGTTGTATTTTCAGGCATTTTTTTACTCCCTAAAAGCTCAGAAGGCGCACAAGTCCCATTTTGGTGCTTGCAGGGAGGCCACAGACCCTTTTCAGCCCCCAGGGCTCAGAACAGGGACCCAGAGAAGCTCTGCAGCAGCCAAAACAGAAGAAACCACTTCATCCACTGCCATCCCCAGCATCTTACACCTCCAGACCTGAAACAAATTAAAAATACCACTCGGAACAAGCAGAGACTCCACTTATTAAAAGCTCTTCACTCTTGCACCACCGTCCTCATCTCCCCACGCTCTGCAAAGTGAAATGTTCTCTGTGTGTTTACAAGAGCTCTGAGATCGTCCAACAAACCCCTCTGCCAGGCAATTGCGCTACAACAGCTCACACTTGTGTGATTGGATTTGAATTACAAAAAGAGCCCAACAGAAAGCGGCTCCTCCTGGGAATTTTTGTTAGGATATAAATCCAATTTTTACTTGATTCCGTTAACAGCACTTTCATATTCACTTCCTTTAAGTATTGCAGCACTTGATATTTATTACCTAATGCCTCCTTGTCACCTTGAGCAATCAATGAAAGTCACCTGGAGTTGACAGTACAGAGGAAAGTTAATAAATAAAAGTTAATAATTCACTTCGCCCGATGAGCCAAAAAAACAAGCCCGTCACGTGCCCCAAAGAATAACAGCTACAAAAGGCTCCTACCAGATTATCTGGAGAGCGAAACATTTCAATTAGACTGAATTTTTTCCAGCCCATTCAGACGTGAGTTTCACGTTCACAACGGCAAAAGCTCCGTTATTATTTCAGGGAATCGTGGGATGGTTTGGGAGGGCTCAGCCGCGGGCACTGAGAGCTGTGAGCTCTGTTCAACAAGGAATGTCCCTCTGTCCAAACAAAATTCGGTAACTGATGGATGCTCTGATAGCCCAAAACCAGATTTTTTTTTTTTTGTTCTGTTTTTGACCCAATTTAGAAAAAACTCTTGTGCCAGGCACTGATTTTTCCACGGCATGTCCCATTTCTGCATCCTGTGACCTCCCCACCTCTGTGTAACCACCGGAGAAACCCAGAACTCCCTCCTATCAACATTACACCGTGTTTTATTTTTCTCTCGCCTCCTCCATCCATTTAAAACCTCATTTTCACCCACAGACATATTCCACTTCATCTTAGTTTTCAATCCCCAAAGCAGATCAATACCTTTCTTCTCCAATCTACATAGCTCTCAATCAAGGAGCTAACAGGGGGTGAATTGAATCGACTTGTACGTTCAAATTGGGGATTTTTTTTGTCAAAAGTCTCATCTGTTAACTGCATTTCACGGAAGAAAAGGCAAAAAAAACCCTCCCTGTAAGAGCCCTCAGAGTTGGATTCCTGGGCAAAAAAAAAGGTTATAATTTGTTCTCTAATTTAAGATTGGGAAGTGCTCCCAGGAGGAACAAATGACAGAGCCTCCCCAAAGCTGGTAGTTCAAATTCAGCAAAATGAACTTGCTCTTTTTCAATAAATTAGTTAATTCAGTAGGAAGAAGCGTGTTCACCAAGAGGTGACAACAGCAGGGACTTGGCAGGGTTGGTTTTTCTACCTTTAAATCTTGCCCAGGGTCAGAACCGGCCCTGCCTGAGCCACTGGAGAAGGTGAGGATGTCAGTGAAACACCTGGGTAAAGGTAAAAACAGGATCCTGGAATGGTTTGGGTTGGGAGAGACTTTAAATCTCACCCAATCCCACACCTTGCACCACCCCAGGGTGCTCCAAGCACCAGCCTGGCCTTGGACATTCCCAGGGATCCAGGGGCAGCCACAGCTGCTCTGGGAATTCCATCCCAGCCCCTGCCCACCCTCCCAGGGAAGGATTTCTCCCTTTGTGATCAAGTCCAAAGAACTTTACTCAAAACCCACCCTGGGCTTTATCTCTGGGCTCTGCTGACAGCACGGGGACAATCCCACACCTTGTTCCCTCAGCACAGGAGCTCTGATGGGGCTTTTGGAAACAGATCTTCATTAAAGCCCCCACCAAAGTAGAGAAATTCCAATCCAGCTGGTTTAACACCCTTCAAAGAGCTGCAGAATTTGCAGGACAGGACAGCAGAGCCTGCAGAGAGGGAAGTGCAGCCCTCAGAGAGGGCAGATTGTCCTTCTGGTCAGTCCAGGGCTTGGGCTAAACCCAACCCTGGGAAGGAGGGCCCAGCACTGGTGATGCCTTTTTGGGCTACCTAGAAACAGAGGCCAGACAAAATTAAGGGGATAAAAAGCAGTTCTGTTTATTGAAGGGCCTTCAGGTGCATTCTGGGCAGATCAAACCAAACCCATCCAGAGGCTACACCCAAAATGGACCCCAGGTCATGGGTTTTCACACTTTTATAAGTTTGGGCCATTTGCAGATTTGGGGGTTCATTTTCCAATTACAGCCTCAGGTAATGAAGTCATTTACCCCAAGTTTGCTGCCCCCAACTCACTTTTGTTCCCATCTCTCAGGCCTGAGGCAGTGAGGTGTCCTTGATCCCCAGGCCTGGAGAGGAATTGTTGTGTGTGACCAAAATGGGGAAGCAGCAGCTCACACTGCGTGTGGAGTTTACAGCTATGCACTAAAGAATTGCAGAGTTACAGACACATGAAAAATATAAAAGCTAAAAACCCTCAGGCATCACTGGGAAAGAAGTCCCCACACAATGAGGGACAAACTCCCCATCCTTCAAACCCTTCATTATTCCAGCAGGTGGACACTCTTTTAATATTAACAGCCCAAGTGGTGCTTAACTTTAATGAGAGCCCCTCGGGAATGATGCTGCCAGCTGCCCAGTGTCCAGGATCCGTGCCTAACCTTTCCCTAATGGAGACAAAACAACAATAGAGGGACATAAACAATATGCTGTGGGATGCAAGGAGCATCTTTAAAAACGGCATTGCCTTTGGAAAAGCACCAGCTCCATTATCCTTCTGCGGGATGGGATCTTATCCTCCCCCTTTCCAGGAGGAAATGGATTTTTCTGGGTGTTATTATTTGGTGGATAAAGGGGAAAGGAACATTGAATTGTGCCTTTGTCGCAGGAGAAATGAGCTGCAATTTTCTGTACCCCTGACTTTCCCAGCTCTCCACAGCCCCTGCAAGGTGCAGAGCCGCCTCTGCCCACAGCAGTGGGAAGAGGGGAGAATCCTGCTGGGATTCATGGATTTAAACACATGGAGGAGGAAGGATTGGGGACAGGATGTGACCCTGTGTAAGCCACTACACCCCAACACATCCCTCCCCACCACAAAGCTCCTCAGCAAACTTTCTGTGCCTCAAATCCCACTCCTTCTGTTTTTCCAAGCTCCACCTCAGGCCGTCCAGACTCCAAAAGTAATGACATAAACGTCACACACAAAAAAATTTCTTATTTCAAACTCTGCTTTCACTAAATTAACTAAACAAAATATTGATAAACTGCTGATAAATAACAGGAACCGTAACAAGGAAACAAGTTCTCCATTTGATCTCTGCCATCCTGCAGGCATTCATCTTCATAATTAATTAGATAATACTATTAGTGCAGCACTATTTTTTCCCCTTCCATAGACAAGAAGCTGGAGCTCGCATAATTTAAGCAACTGCTTCAAAGGCAGAGCGTGTGGCAGGTTAAAATCAGAAGGTCCAGACCATCCCCTCTGCCAATATCCTGCTTTTCTGAAGACCAGGATCCAATTCCCTGATGCATCTGGCAAATTCTCAGCGCACACCCTCCCACCTTCCCGTCTCCACTTTGCTTTTAAAATCTGCAGCCTTTGCATAAAACATGGATCTAAAACGTATAAAAACTGTAAAGGCAATTCCGTACGAATTACAGGAGCTGTGCAAAATCCTCCCTGCAACAGAAACTGCACTCGGGTTTTATTCCTGACTTTTTTTTTTTCTCTTTTTTTTTTTTTGACAATACTACTTGAAGTTCAGCAGCAGACAGACAACGTTCACCTCAAAATGTCATTCACAATTAATCCCAAATTGTACATGAAACGGTTGAATTCACTCCACGCAATCAAGGCAGAGAACCAGGAGCGCGCCGGAGTTGTGCAGTTAATCAGCCTCGTGCAATTTGTACCTGCTGAAAAGCTCCTCACAAACATCCCGAGATCTCTCTCTCTCTCTCTCTCTCCGCAGAATAAATCTGTAAATCATTTTGCAAATTCTGTTTCTCCTTGGTTTAGGGATGGGGAAGGGAAGCAAGAGAGAGTGAGGCTCACACCCTGACGGATCCCCCAGTGCCCACAGCCATGGGAGAGCAGCAGGAACTGGGCTCTAACAACTCCTGCGAGTCAGGGGAGGGTGCAAAATAACAGGAGAGCACTGAAGCAGCAAATCCCCAGTTGTGGTTAATTCTCTGCCTGCGATTAACTCATCTTTCTTGGCTATTCCAGCCCTACTTGCACCTTCTAATGCAGCTGGGGCCGGGATTATCAGGCTGTGACCGCGCTTTGGTCCACACTGAAGTGACAGCTGAGGAACAGGTAAAATGCCACACTGAAAGAAATGTAGGTGGCTCCAAGGCAGGTGGATGAAACCCAAATAAAGCCATTCCATCACGACAGAAACAGACTTCCCCTTCCAGAGGCCAGAGGAACAAATGTTCCCTTCCTTTTGTTTTAAAGCGTTCTGGACACAGACACCTTTATTTGAGATTCACCGTTGTTTTATCTGTCTGGAAACGGGAATGGCAGACACTTTGATAAATGGGCGCAGGGATTGTTCTGTTCCAGTGTAACCACTGTGAAATGCCTTTGCACAGACACGGCTCCCGAGCTCATCTGCGGCAGGAAAGGCTTCTCAAAAACCACCTCGGGAGCTGCAGCATCACATCCCCGTGCTGCTGCTGGGTGTGGGATGACGCAGGAGTGACATCCAGGCTGCTCCTGGCTCTGCTGACACCCTGCTGGGTGACCTTGGCCAGGCCTCTCTGCCTCCCAACTCTAGAGAAGCTTTCTTTTTATCTAACAATGCACTGTTAAAAGGATAACGTGCTCAGATTTTAAGGACAGGTAAATCATGCCTTAAACAACTACACTGTGGGATTCTCACTGAGGAATGTTCTCATGCAAAGTTCTTTTCTCGAAAGGAAGGCTGGGAAAACAGCAAAGTTGTAAAAGTAAGGCTGTCCGTCCTCCAGTGGCCTGAACATCCTCTCCCCACCCTCCTCCAGGAGGCAGAAAAGCACATTCACAGCAGAAGCCAGCAAATCCAGAGCAGAGATCTATCTAGCTTTTCATCCATCCCTTCTCATGGTGTTTCCAGCTGCAACTCCCTGACTTCCAGCACCTCCTGGGGCGCCCACAGCCGTGAAACAGGAGTAGAAATGCCTTGGAACTGGAGTAGAAATGCCTTTAGACCAGGAGGGAAGGGGAAAACATTCACCAGCAGGGAATGGGATGCTGTAGATTTCCTGCTGGTTGGATGGAAGGAGGAGCTGCCTCCCGAGGACACTCAGGATTAACAAAGGAAGAAGCTGAAATGCCAGCAAGGGTTGAGATTTTTTTCTTTGTGAGGACTTGGCTGCAGCTCCAGTCCTGCCCAGGTGGTGCCCACACAAACCAGGCTGGCTCTGGTGACACTGGTGGCCTTTCTCCTGTGTTCCCCTAAGGGCAATCCTTGCTTGACAAGCAGAATTCCAGCAGCACTGGAAGAAAACCCCTCTGGGCTGTGCTTTCCACCTCTGTCACAGCCCTCCAGCCTCACTGATCCCGGGATTTGGGGCGTTTGCACCTCACTGGGCAGGTAATGAATGACACTGCTGATAATGACACCCCACCGTCACACACCAGCACCACGCGTGTTCCTGCACCCTGCTCCACCTCCTGCAGCCCCCTGCAAACCTTCAGCCCCCAAACTGGCTTCATTCCTGACTTTTTTTGACAATACTACTCCAAGTTCAGTAGCAGACAGACAACGTTCACCTCAAAATGCCGTTCACAATTAATCCCAAATTGTACATGAAGTGGTGGGATTCACTCCACGCCATCAAGGGAAAGAGAAGGGGCCAGGGGTTCATTTCCCGGCAGATTTTTGCAGTCAGCAATGGGGCAGGATTTGATTTATTTGTTTAATTACTCCCTTATCCCACACCTCCCTTACAGCCACTACGAGATCCTCCTCCAGTGGAAGTCACAGCATCACCATCTCCTTACTCCACGATTTTTCTGCCCCCTTGGGAATCCCCAGCACCAGCAGGACTCTGACACAGCCCCCAGTTCTCTTTCCATCCATCAGACCCAACTGTGCACTCAGCTTATTCAGTTTATTCCTACAGGTGATGCCTGTGCCTTGGAAGGACAGGAAATGATGCCAAAGAGCCGAGTCAGGGAATGCACCTGACACTGGGAAAAAAGAAGACACACCCCACAAACCACCATGGAATGCCATTAAAAAGTGAGGAAAAACCACCCAAAAACTTCTCCTCAACTTTCACGCAAGGGCGGTGTAAAATCACTTCATCCAAGCTCCCTGCAGCCTCCAATCTGGAGCCAAGACACTGAAGCAGAGTTAATTTGATCCCTTCAATCAATGGGATTGTCCCAATTACACATTAACCACCAGCAGGCCTGGCTGCCACAATCAGAGCACGGAGGCAGCAGGGAGAATTTGCAGATTCCTGGTGCCGGCAAGCAGAGAACATCATTTCTCATAAGGTAAACACACAGCTGTGGCTGCTGCCATCACTGGGTTCACCTCCACACCCCAATCCCACTGGAAGCCACGGAAATAACCTTGGAGCCGCACACCTCACAGCCAGGAGCCTCCCGTTTCTTGGTGGAGAACTGAGGAATGAACGGGGAAAAGCGACGTTGTGGTGCCCCCGACTCCCCGAACAACCTCGTGCAAGTCGCTCCACGAAGCAGGATTATTCCATGGAGTGGTCTGGGCTGGAAGAAACCCCTGGAGGTTTTGTGAGGGATTCGTCTCTGCTCTCAGAGGTCGCGGAGACGCTGGGTGGGATCAGAGCCTCCCCGCTGGGCTCCTGCCCTGTCGTATCTCCGGGACAAGGGTGAAGCGCACACGCTGGAGCTCTCACTGAAATGACCTCAGGGAAGCGTTTCAACCAGCAGTGAAAATTAAAATCCTGAGCTGGACCATAAATCCTGAGTTACCAGGCAGGATGGATGGGTCCCACCTCTTCCCAGGTGGAGCAAAAAAGCCTCACCTGGTTTAAACTCCCCTTCAAAGCCTGATTCCCTTCCCGTCATTCCTCACTGGATATTAGAGCCAAGCAATGGGATTCCACCACCTCTGACATTTCTGGCTGCTGTGGATGTCAAAGAGACAGCTCAATGCTGCACTCGACAATTCCAGCAGTACAGAATCTTTACTGTTTAATCAGTTCCTTTTTTTTATTGTAGCCCTTAAAGTCTTATCTCTCCCCTTCCATTTGAATTTGCTCTATTTTCTGTTGGGGGAAAAAAAAAAAAAAAAGCCTAATTTAAATTTAGGCCTATTCATGGTGTTTCTGAACCTCCCAATGCCTAGAAACATGGAGGAGAGTAAAGAGGTATTATTTAAAATCCACTCAGCTAAACAGAGCTTTGTTATAATTTCACTAAAGCCTGTGAAAAATTACTCCGGCCCTGTGTCTCAGGATCCTCCTGATAAAAACGGAGCTAAAAACACTTTTCTTGCAATGCTACAGGCTCAGAACCAGTAAAGGCTGCCTGACCTTGCCCCCAGCTAACCCCCAACATTATCATAACAATTTCCTCTGGTCAAGATCCAGGCCGAATTCTGGCAGGGGCTGGGAGGGCAGCAGCAGGAAGAGAAGCACAGCTGTGAAATTTGGCATTTCCCACCCAGCTGGGCTCTCGGAAACCGGAGAAGGGCAGCGAACACCACGGAGCAATTCCACCCTGGAAATCCCTGGAGCGCTGAGGAGAGAGGAGCCGTTCCCCGGGTGCAGAGCAGGGAGGAACGAACGCTCAGTTCTGCACAGGGACACGTCCCCAACAGCACTGACATCCCCTGGTGAACATCCCAGCCACAGCTGGAGCCCAAATCCATCCGTGGGACTGCCTGGATCCCAGTCCCCACAGCATGCTGGGCTCTGCCAGCAGCTCCTGACAGGGGGAGGCAGCAGCAGAGGAGCAAACACCCAGCTCTGCTCCCTGCAGCATCTCCCAGGGCACATCCAGCACTTCCCAGGAGGATCCCGGCTCAGCAGCATCTCCTGGGGATGGGCACAGCTCAGTGGGGAGCGAAACTGGGGCTCAGATGTTCCGAGCACAAAAAATATAACGGAGTGACAGGGGAGGAACAACTTCCAGCACAGGGAAGTGTCTGCCCCAAAGGATGGGATGGGTACAAGGAATGGGAAGGCAGGAGGTGGGATGGGCAGTGCGGGGTTGGAGATGGATTCCCTGGCCTTAAAGGTCTTTTCCTGGAATGGTTGTGATTCCTTTAATTGGGTCAAACATCCCAAAGCTTGCAGCAGAGTCCTGGCACAGCCCAGCCGGGGCTCCTCTTCCCCTCCTCACACGCTTCCATGGGGAAACGCGCTGGGTGTGGATGTTCCTCACTGGGAACTCACGAGTGGGGATTGAAGACAAGAGAACAAAACGAAGGGATGATTTACAGCACAAATTCACACTGTGGTGGGGCAGCGCTGAGCTCGCTCTGGGCTCAGGAAAGGCTCGTTCGGCCTCGGTGCTCATTAACGGGGCAGGCTCATCAGAGACCCCTCTGCTCCCAGGACTCCTGGAATCTCACAAGCTGCTCTTTCCTCACCGACACCCTCCAGACTCTGTCTGAACAGCAGGGGTGGAACCATGTTTTAGTTACTGCACTTTTTGAGGAGAATTCCCCAAAACCACCTCAGAGGGATGCACAGGAGCTCTCTAACCCACATTTACCCCCAGCAGGACCCAACATCACCTTCCACAAGCTCACGGATGGATCCAAAACTTCCTTAACAAGAAGCGAAGGGGCCAGCAATTCCACAGGATGCTGAAAAGAGCTGCACACCGAGGGGATGATCCCGCCTCACACACGTTTTAAAGGGTGCTGTTTAAAACAGGAATCTGCTCGGGCTTCCCTCCATCCCATTCCATGTTCCCAGTGTGCCTCTGCACAG